>NC_141877.1:285423029-286623029 GCF_056163025.1 Triticum urartu
ATCACAAGAGTTTGAAGTATATCTTCACGCAGAAGGAGCTGAATCTTAGGCAGAGGAGATGGTTGGAGCTAATAAAGGATTATGATATGAAGCTACATTATCATCCAGGAAAGGCCAATGTCGTAGCAGACTCTTTGAGCCGCAAGAATTATGTCAATACCCTCGTAAGCGGAGGATTACTGCAGGAGTTAGTCGACGATCTCAAGGAACTCCGTTTGGAGATAGTTCCAAGAGGTTTTGTTGCAGCAATGGAGGTTCAGTCTACATTATTGGGAAAGATTCGAGAAGCCCAGAAGGATGACAAAGAAATTCCTGAGATAAAGGAGAAGATGAGCAAAGGAAAGGCCAAAGATTTTCGTGAGGATGAGCATGAAACTTTATGGTTTGAGGATCGTATTTATGTGCCCAATGATGCAGAGATTAGAAAGCTAATACTTCAGGAGGCTCATGACTCGCCATACTCGATTCACCCCGAAAACACTAAGATGTATTTGGATTTGAAGGAACATTTCTGGTGGACAGGAATGACGAAGGATATTGCCGAGTATGTAGTAGTATGAGATGTATGTCAGAGAGTGAAGGCAGAACACCAGAAGCCAGCCGGATTACTTCAGCCTATGCCGATACCCAAATGGAAGTGGGACAAACTTGGCATGGACTTTATCACCGGATTACCTAGGACCAGATCAGGATATGACTCCATCTAGGTAGTAATTGATTGCTTGACCAAAGTGGCCCACTTTATCCCTGTGAAACCCACTTATATGAGCGCGAAGTTGGCCAAGATATATATGACCAGGATCGTATGTCGGCATGGAGTTCCTAGGACCATCGTATCAGATAGAGGAACACAGTTTACGTCGAAGTATTGGAATCAGCTGCACTAGACTTTGGGTACCAAGTTAGAATTCAGTACAGCCTTTCATCCGTAGACAGATGGACAGACCGAGAGAGTCAATCAGATTCTGGAGGACATGTTGAGAGCTTGTGCGCTAGATTATGGATTGATATGTCTCCAACGTATCTATAGTTTTTTATTGTTCCATGTTATTATATTATCTGTTTTGGATGTTTAATGGGCTTTAATATGCACTTTTATATTATTTTTGGGACTAACCTATTAACCGAAGGCCCAGTGCAAATTGTTGTTTTTTTTGCCTATTTCAGTGTTTCGCAGAAAAGGTATATCAAACGGAAGAAAACCTTCACGAGGATCTTTTGTAACATCCCAAATTTTCAATTTGGAATGTTATACACTAGATCATCATGCATAACATATTTTCTTGCATCTTGGCCGATCCTAGAAATTTCACGCAACTCAAGGACCTCCGGAGAGAGTTGGAGATTTCGTTATTTTCATATTTGAGAGTTTCTCAAATTTTGAAAAGAGGATTGTTTGATTTATTTGTTTTATCTTCAATAAATTTTCCGGTGTCAAAATATGAGAGAGGGAATAATATGACTTTCCCAAAATTTAGGAAAATGAAGATTTAATAAATAGATCAATTTTTGTTTGCGGGAGTTTTATTTGCGTTTTATTTGGATAGGGAAAAATGCGCATTTTCGAAAATTGCATTTTAGGTCCGGAGAAAAGTTCATTTTGTTCGGCTCATTTTTAGGAGTCGGGGAAAATTTACTTTAGATTTTTCGGGGTTCGTTTAGATCTCTTTTTGTTTTTTTTTCTCTGCGCGCGGAAACTATTTTAAAAAAAAACAAAAAAACTGGACCAAGGCCGGCCAGGCCAAGGCCCAGCCGGGCCGAAGGCCACCGCGCCCCAGGCCACCGCGCGCCTAGCGCCAGGCGCCAGGGAGCCGGCGACGCCGCCTCTTGCTCTACGAATCCTTTTAGGATTCTAGGGTAGCCCTTGCCCCTTTTTCCTTTGTTTCATTATTCCTAGTCCTACTCCGTTTATTCTTTCCTATTCCCAGTCTAATTCCTTGCCCTCTACCCCAAGTAAACCCCTCCCCTCCCCAATATAAATACCCAAGCACCCCCCCCTCTAAACTTCAAATCAAAGCCCCTCTCCTCCACACCGCACCTTGCCACCCCACGCCGCGCCGCCGCACCACCTCACCCGCGCGTCGCCCTAAGCCGTCGCCTCACCCGCGCCGCCGCCGCACCTTGCCGCCGCCGCCCCACGCCCACGCCGCCGGAGCCCCTCGCCGGAGGTAGCCCCGCGCTACATCTATTCTTTTTCTCGGATCGTTTTCTTCTAATCGTTCCGATTCTTTTCTTCTCTAAACCGTTCCGGTTTTCTAGATCATTTTTTTTTCGATCGGTTTTCTTCTCCGAAACCCTAGATCGGATTCGTTTTCTTCTCCGATCTAGTTGCCTTTGGACCGTTCGCCGGATCGTTCGTCCTAACGAACGTGATCACCGGATTCTTCTAGGTTAACGACGTCCGTTCGTTTAACCGTTCTTCTTTTTCTTTTCGTCGGATTTATTCCGCGATCGCGATCTCAGATCCGATCTTCTCTCTAGCCTTTCTTTTTGCTCGTTTATCGGAATCAGGTGATTCAAGCGCCTGGAGTTTCGTCTCGAAACTGCCGTTCCGTCTAATCAACTTGAACAAGCTTTTGCCCCGATAAAAATTTGACCTAGTTTCAACTTGCTAGAACCGAGTTGTTTTCTTTCGCCGTTTGTTTTCTGTTTCTTTGTTCGGTTCGTTCTTTCTTTGCAACCGGAGTTCTTAAATTGAACTTTCTGGTTCGTTCTCTTGTTCGAGTTTTACCTGTGCATTAGATGATTACTTATTGTATGCTTGTTGTTTGTCTGCGATAGATTACCCGGATTGCGCCGCTTGTTACTTTGAAACCCTAGGACTCACGGATCATCAGCAAGGCAAGTAACACTTTGATCATACCTTTTCTACAACCCATGTTTTATTGCATTAGATCAATCCTCAAACAATGAATGATTAGGATCTAATTAAATTGTGGGATGGGAAGTAGATGAGGTAGTACCTATTACCTGTATTACTATGAAACCTTTGGGAGTTACTTCTACGTTTGCTTATTATTATGTCATGCTATGCTAGTAGACGTGGATTGGGTGAGTGATATCCATTACAGATGTGAGTTGATAATTTTAAAGGTTTATCTAAGGTGGCAACTTAAACACACATCTGGGTGGATTGAGGCACCTGATGTCTATCAGGACTTGCCTATTTTTTTTGGACCGCCACCCAGGCTCAAAGGGATCATAAGATCTTTCATGCTAGAAACTTCCGTGTGCAGCCACAAGCCATTATGGGCTCTGGCATAGTTGACTAAGTTGTGCGAACTCTTACGGGGTGGACTAGCAAATGTAGGGGTTGTAGGTGGTACGGTCTGCCCCACATGTAAGGTGCTAGCGCTTCTGAAAGACTGTGTCTCGGTCATCCGTCTTCTCAAACACCATGTAGTGCGAGAAACCAAACGGAGGCGATCGAGTCTTGTGGGGAAAAGTGCGCAAACCTCTGCAGAGTGTACAAACTAATCATGATTAGTCGTGTCCCCGGTTATGGACAACTTGAGTATCTAGTACTTGAATATCATTGTGAATCTCAACATGTTACTTCCAATTAATGATGTTGGGTTTTAATTGTACTTTTAATTGGGATTGAGAATGCTGTCAACCATTCTCAATGTTTCACAACCACCATGATAGTTAAATAAATTTATTCCTTTGCAGTAGGGAAAAATTGGCTTTACGCAAAACTGTAACCATAGAGCTTTCCACCAGCCATATGTGCATATAGTATAGCTGTTTCATTCCATTACTCTCTATGTGTTACATTGCCAGCATATTCCATGTGCTGACCCGTTTTCGGGCTGCAACGTTAATGTTGCAGACTTTTCAGACAACGATTGAGGTGCGTTTAGGTCGTGGCCCTATACTCAGTGATGCCGCTGGAGTTGATGGACCCATTTATATTCCAAGTCTTCCGCTATTATTTTTATTATATGGCCTTAAGCCATATTCAGTGTAATAAGTTCTTTTTGAGCCATCGATGTAATAAGTGTGTGATTGCAACTCTGCTATAAAACCTCGATGTACTGTGTGGTGTCAGCATTACTGATCCAGGGATGACACCGTAGCACAGTAGACGTGATCCATTCAGGTCAGGTCGCTACAGAGATGGTATCAGAGCACACGCTGACTGTAGGATACGACCACTAAGTTAAAGCCATAGATCACTATTCTCTCCTCATTTTCTAACTCCTCATCTTTTCTACTCTATTAGGATGACGAACGTGAAGATTAAGTATGCTCAACCGGATGAAGGCACACCATTTGGATTTCACCTGAAGGAAGTCACCAAGTACCTGAACATTGGATTACCAAGCTTCACGGGAACCTTCAACGCCACTCTGCCTGAAGAGGAGCGCTGGAAGATTCAAGCTCACATTCCGGGAAGGACATTCGCGCCAATCACGAAGCCCATAGATAGTGTTTTCAATGCACCAACCTGGAGTCTGGGAAGGAGCATGGCAGCCCATATCACCATAGGACGCATTGGAGAATTTTATCAAGAAGACCTCAAGGACACTATCTACCAGATTTGCGGACGCCGAGATGAACAATGGGAGTTAGTCAGCACCAAGAAGGATAGATCCATTGCAGCATTCATCCAGGAGTTAAACCAGCACATTCGGCGCCACGAGAACCAGATGTGCAATGATATGATAGAGTTGAAGAATGCGAAGGCAAGGATCATCGAGCTAGAAGGAGAACTGAAGTCTACACGCAAGGACTACATGGACGAGATCATAGCTCTAGCAAGGCACAATAATGATCTTAAGCAGGAGATTGAAGAACTCAAGAGGAAGTTAGCATCCCAGGAGGAAGACGAGTACGTCGCATGTCCGGACAACTACATCATCATCGACGACACCGATTCGGATCCAAGTGAACCCGACTTTGAAGACGAAGCTGGAGCAGATATCATGGAGTCTTCCACCGGTTCAAATTTCTAGATGACCGCCAGATAGTAGTAGTATTTCCCCATGTAAAACATTATAGTCGAGCACTTTTGCGATAGTTAGACCGTTTGTAAGCCCTTGTTTGATTGATTGAAGTGATTTTGTGTGCATTGCCTCATGTGCATATGGGTAGTGTTTTCTCTTTAGACCCCTCTATTCTTAATTCTCGTCTTTTCTAAACCCTCAGATGCCTCCAAGACGTGACAATGGATTTCCACCGGAGCTCACTCAGTTGATCCAGCAGCAGAATCAATTGATGCAGATGTTAGTTCAGAATCAACAGAACAACCACAACAACCCACCACCACCACCACCTGTTGACCACTTAGCCCGTTTTCTTAGGCTGAATCCGCCAGTGTTTTCCAGTAGCACCGAGCCGATAGTAGTAGATGATTGGCTCCGCAAGATAGGAAGGGAGTTGACCACTGCAGGATGCACGGATGGTGAGAAAGTGAAGTTTGCTGCTCACCAGCTAGACGGACCCGCGGCAGCATGGTGGGAGAATTTCACAGCCACTCACCCAGTTGACACTGTCACATGGGATCAGTTTCAGCAAGCTTTCCGCACTGTCCATGTTTCAGCAGGAGCTATGGCCATAAAGAAGCGTGAGTTTCGCAACTTACGCCAAGGAGGAAGGACTATTGGCCAGTATGTGGAAGAGTTTAGTAAGCTAGCCCGTTATGCCCCAGATGACGTTGCTACGGATGCAGCTAAGCAGGAGAAGTTTCTGGAAGGACTGAATGATGAACTAAGCATGAAGTTGATGGTAGCAAGTTTCAACAACTACCAGGAGTTGGTAGATCGTGCCATCATGATTGAAGGGAAGCAAGAGCAGATGGAGAACCGTAAGAGGAAGTATGGACAGGGGAAGTATAACTCTGGAGCCCAGCAGAAGCCCCGTTTTACCCCTAAATTGGGATTTCAGTTTTAGCATACCCATGGAGGAGGTAGCTCGCACAACCATAATGGCCACAAGAATGGTAATGGGAATGGAGGAAGCAATGGACAGAACCGCACCATCCCATCGACCCCAACCAAGAGAGATCTGAATAATGTCACTTGTTTCAAGTGTTTGCAGACCGGACATTATGCCAATGAATGTCCTGAAGGCCAGAATGGAAATGGCAATGGAAGCTCTGGGAAGAAGCCAAACCCTTTCAATAGGGGACAGGTGAACCATGTTAATGTGGAGGAGGTTGAAGATCAACCCGATGCAGTAATTGGTAAGTTTTTGGTTAAGTCATTTACCGCACTCGTTCTTTTCGATACTGGTGCATCGCATTCATACATATCAAGGGGATTTGTGGAAAAATATAACCTGCCAACCCAAGCCCTTAGGTCACCCATGTTAGTAAGCTCACCAGGAGCGGAGTTTATGGCCAGACGATGGTGTGATCGGTTACCATTAAGGATTGGTAACTATGTGTTTCCCTCAGACCTAATAGTATTGGAATCTCAAGGATTGGATGTGATATTAGGCATGGATTGGTTATCAAAGTATGAAGGGAATATTGAATGTGCTAGTAAGTCAATTTTGCTTACTACACCAGAAGGGAGAAGGATCAAGTATGTATCCCAGCATGTGCCAAAGAGGACACAAGTAAATTGCCTAACAGGAGTTGTGCAAGAGGAAGTACCAGTGGTAAAGGATTTTCCTGATGTATTTCCTGAGGAATTACCAGGCATGCCACTAGATAGAGACATTGAGTTTTTGAATTGAGTTATTACCAGGTACAGGCCCAATATCGAAGCGACCGTACCGGATGCCAGCAAAGGATTTGGTGGAAATTAAGAATCGGATTAAGGAGTTATTGGATAAAGGTTACATTCGCCCAAGTTCTTCACCTTGGGGATCACCCGTACTTCTAGTGGAAAAGAAGGATGGATCATTAAGGATGGTTGTAGATTATCGGGGATTGAATGAAGTAACCATCAAGAACAAGTACCCACTGCCGCTGATCAATGATCTGTTTGATCGTTTGCAAGGAGCAAAAGTGTTTTCCAAGATCGATTTGCGATCAGGGTACCATCAGTTGAAGATTCGAGAGCAGGACATACCTAAGACAGCTTTTACCACGAGATACGGATTGTATGAGTATACCGTTATGTCATTTGGATTGACTAACACACCTGCCTATTTTATGAACCTGATGAACAAAGTGTTTATGGAGTTTTTGGATAAGTTCGTCGTAGTGTTCATTGATGACATCCTAGTTTATTCGAAGAATGAAGAGGAGCATAAGGAACATTTGCGTTTGGTTTTGGAGAAACTAAGGGAACATCAGTTATACGCCAAATTCAGCAAATGTGAGTTTTGGTTGAAGGAAGTTGGATTCCTCGGACATGTTATATCCGGAGAAGGTATAGCAGTAGATCCCGCTAAAGTTGAAACCGTAACCGAGTGGGAAGCACCAACAACAGTTGGAGAGATCCGGAGTTTTCTTGGACTCGCAGGATACTACCGGAGATTTCTTGAGAATTTTTCAAAGATTGCGAAGCCTATGACGGAGTTGTTGAAGAAGGATACTAAGTTCAAATGGACTGAGGAGTGTGAGGCTAGTTTCCAGGAGTTGAAGAAACGATTGGTTACCTCACCGGTATTGATTTTGCCAGATCAGACCAAGGATTATGAGGTGTATTGTGACGCTTCATGTCGAGGACTTGGAGCAGTGCTTATGCAGGAAGGAAGAGTTGTTTCGTATGCTTCACGACAACTGAAGCCTCATGAGTTGAATTATGCCACGCATGATTTGGAGTTAGCAGCCGTAGTGCATGCATTGAAGACGTGGAGACATTTCCTCATTGGAAATCATTGTGAGGTGTACACGGATCACAAGAGTTTGAAGTACATTTTCACGCAGAAGGAGTTGAACCTCAGACAAAGGAGATGGTTGGAGCTCATCAAGGATTATGACATGAGATTGCATTACCATACCGGAAAAGCTAATGTAGTAGCTGACACATTGAGCCGTAAGAGCCATGTCAACACCCTAGTAACAGGGAAAATACCAAAGGAATTAACAGAAAACCTTCGTGAGCTATGTTTGGAAATAGTTCCGAGAGGCTATGTAGCAGCATTGGAGATTCAGTCAACATTGATGGATAAACTCCGCATACGGAAGAGGTGCAGGACACCGTTACCAAACCAGTTTTCTTATAACAACAGTTATCAAACCAGTTTGAAGATGGCACCTTTCAAAGCTTTATACGGAAGGAGGCGTAGGACACCGTTGTCATGGAACGAAGTTGGAGACCGACAATTCTTTGGACCAGATTTGATTAAGGAGTCTGAACGGAAAGTTAAGTTGATTCACGATAGGCTCAAGGTAGCCCAGTCCAGGCAGAAGAGCTACGCAGATTCTAAACGCAAGGAGATAGTTTACGAAACCGGAGACGGAGTTTATCTCCGAGTATCCCCACTTCGAGGAGTTAAGCGCTTTGGAGTTAAGGGAAAATTAGCACCGCGTTTCGTTGGACCGTTTAAGATCTTGAAACGTATGGGAGAAGTCGCGTATAAGTTGGAATTACCAGAGGGACTGTCAGGAGTTCATGATGTATTCCATGTTTCTCAGCTGAAGAGATGTCACGCCGAGATGGCGGAGGTACCGCTAAGAGATACCGTGCCGCTTGAAGCGATTCAGTTGAAGGACGACTTAACATATGAGGAGAAGCCAGTCAAGATTCTCGATTATGCCAGCAGAGTTACCCGCAGCAAGGTTATCAAGTTTTGCAAAGTTCAGTGGAACCACCATTCAGAGGATGAAGCCACCTGGGAGAGAGAAGAAGATTTGCTCAAAGACCACCCTCACCTATTTTCTAGCCAACCCGAATCTCGAGGGCAAGATTCATCTTAAGGGGGGTAGGTTTGTAACATCCCAAATTTTTAATTTGGAATGTTATACACTAGATCATCATGCATAACATATTTTCTTGCATCTTGGCCGATCCTAGAAATTTCACGCAACTCAAGGACCTCCGGAGAGAGTTGGAGATTTCGTTATTTTCATATTTGAGAGTTTCTCAAATTTTGAAAAGAGGATCGTTTGATTTATTTGTTTTATCTTCAATAAATTTTCCGGTGTCAAAATATGAGAGAGGGAATAATATGACTTTCCCAAAATTTAGGAAAATGAAGATTTAATAAATAGATCAATTTTTGTTTGCGGGAGTTTTATTTGCGTTTTATTTGGATAGGGAAAAATGCGCATTTTCGAAAATTGCATTTTAGGTCCGGAGAAAAGTTCATTTTGTTCGGCTCATTTTTAGGAGTCGGGGAAAATTTACTTTAGATTTTTCGGGGTTCGTTTAGATCTCTTTTTGTTTTTTTTTCTCTACGCGCGGAAACTATTTTAAAAAAAAAACAAAAAAAACTGGACCAAGGCCGGCCAGGCCAAGGCCCAGCCGGGCCGAAGGCCACCGCGCCCCAGGCCACCGGGCGCCTAGCGCCAGGCGCCAGGGAGCCGGCGACGCCGCCTCTTGCTCTACGAATCCTTTTAGGATTCTAGGGTAGCCCTTGCCCCTTTTTCCTTTGTTTCGTTATTCCTAGTCCTACTCCGTTTATTCTTTCCTATTCCCAGTCTAATTCCTTGCCCTCTACCCCAAGTAAACCCCTCCCCTCCCCAATATAAATACCCAAGCACCCCCCCCCTCTAAACTTCAAATCAAAGCCCCTCTCCTCCACACCGCACCTTGCCACCCCACGCCGCGCCGCCGCACCACCTCACCCGCGCGTCGCCCTAAGCCGTCGCCTCACCCGCGCCGCCGCCGCACCTTGCCGCCGCCGCCCCACGCCCACGCCGCTGGAGCCCCTCGCCGGAGACCTCGCCGGAGGTAGCCCCACGCTACATCTATTCTTTTTCTCGGATCGTTTTCTTCTAATCGTTCCGAATCTTTTCTTCTCTAAACCGTTCCGGTTTTCTAGATTGTTTTTTTCCGATCGGTTTTCTTCTCCGAAACCCTAGATCGGATTCGTTTTGTTCTCCGATCTAGTTGCCTTTGGACCGTTCGCCGGATCGTTCGTCCTAACGAACGTGATCACCGGATTCTTCTAGGTTAACAACGTCCGTTCGTTTAACCGTTCTTCTTTTTCTTTTCGTCGGATTTATTCCGTGATCGCGATCTCAGATCCGATCTTCTCTCTAGCCTTTCTTTTCGCTCGTTTATCGGAATCAGGTGATTCAAGCGCCTGGAGTTTCGTCTCGAAACCGCCGTTCCGTCTAATCAACTTGAACAAGCTTTTGCCCCGATAAAAATTTGACCTAGTTTCAACTTGCTAGAACCGAGTTGTTTTCTTTCGCCGTTTGTTTTCCGTTTCTTTGTTCGGTTCGTTCTTTCTTTGCAACCGGAGTTCTTAAATTGAACTTTCTGGTTCGTTCTCTTGTTCGAGTTTTACCTATGCATTAGATGATTACTTATTGTATGCTTGTTGTTTGTCTGCGATAGATTACCCGGATTGCGCCGCTTGTTACTTCGAAACCCTAGGACTCACGGATCATCAGCAAGGCAAGTAACACTTTGATCATACCTTTTCTACAACCCATGCTTTATTGCATTAGATCAATCCTCAAACAATGCATGATTAGGATCTAATTAAATTGTGGGATGGGAAGTAGATGAGGTAGTACCTATTACCTGTATTACTATGAAACCTTTGGGAGTTACTTCTACGTTTGCTTATTATTATGTCATGCTATGCTAGTAGACGTGGATTAGGTGAGTGATATCCATTACAGATGTGAGTTGATAATTTTAAAGGTTTATCTAAGGTGGCAACTTAAACACACATCTGGGTGGATTGAGGCACCTGATGTCTATCAGGACTTGCCTGTTTTTTTTGGACCGCCACCCAGGCTCAAAGGGATCATAAGATCTTTCATGCTAGAAACTTCCGTGTGCAGCCACAAGCCATTATGGGCTCTGGCATAGTTGACTAAGTTGTGCGAACTCTTATGGGGTGGACTAGCAGATGTAGGGGTTGTAGGTGGTACGGTCTGCCCCACATGTAAGGTGCTAGCGCTTCTGAAAGACTGTGTCTCGATCATCCGTCTTCTCAAACACCATGTAGTGCGAGAAACCAAACGGAGGCGATCGAGTCTTGTGGGGAAAAGTGCGCAAACCTTTGCAGAGTGTACAAACTAATCATGATTAGCCATGTCCCCGGTTATGGACAACTTGAGTATCTAGTACTTGAATATCATTGTGAATCTCAACATGTTACTTCCAATTAATGATGTTGGGTTTTAATTGTACTTTTAATTGGGATTGAGAATGCTATCAACCATTCTCAATGTTTCACAACCACCATGATAGTTAAATAAATTTATTCCTTTGCAGTAGGGAAAAATTGGCTTTACGCAAAACTGTAACCATAGAGCTTTCCACCAGCCATATGTGCATATAGTATAGCTGTTTCATTCCATTACTCTCTATGTGTTACATTGCCAGCATATTCCATGTGCTGACCCGTTTTCGGGCTGCAACGTTAATGTTGCAGACTTTTCAGACGGCGATTGAGGTGCGTTTAGGTCGTGGCCCTACACTCAGTGATGCCGCTGGAGTTGATGGACCCATTTATATTCCAAGTCTTCCGCTGTTATTTTTATTATATGGCCTTAAGCCATATTCAGTGTAATAAGTTCTTTTTGAGCCATCGATGTAATAAGTGTGTGATTGCAACTCTGCTATAAAACCTCGATGTACTGTGTGGTGTCAGCATTACTGATCCAGGGATGACACCGTAGCACAGTAGACGTGATCCATTCGGGTCAGGTCGCTACATCTTTCTTGGAACAAACGTCACCCATAAGACTTGGAGTACAAGTCTGGAAGTCCGCGAAGCTTCCACAAGGCAAGAGGGCGCGCCCAGGGGGTAGGCGTGATACGTCTCCAACGTATCTATAATTATTGATTGCTCCATGCTATATTATCTACTGTTTTGGGCAATATTGGGCTTTATTATCCACTTTTATATTACTTTTGGGACTAACCTATTAACCGGAGGCTCAGCCCAGATTTGCTATTTTATGCCTATTTCAGTGTTTTGAAGAAAAGGAATATCAAACGGAGTCGAAACGGAACGAAACCAACTGGAGAAGTTATTTTTGGAAGGAAACCTACTGGATAGACTTGGACCCTATGTCAGAAGATGAAGGAGCAGCTCACGAGGGTAGGGGCACGCCCACGCCCCTAGGGCGCGTGCCCCTGCCTCGTGGCCCCCCCTTCGGTCCACCGACGTGCCCCCTGCACCCATATATACCTACGTAACCTAAAACTTCCAGAATGGAGATTAGATCGGGAGTTCCGCCGCCGCAGGCCTCTGTAGCCACCAAAAGTCAATCGGGACCCTGTTCCGGCACCCTGCTGGAGGGGGAATCCCTCTTTGGTGGCCATCTTCATCATCCTGGTGCTCTCCATGATGACGAGGGAGTAGTTCACCCTCGGGGCTGAGGGTATGTACCAGTAGCTATGTGTTTGATCTCTCTCTCTCTCGTGTTCTTGACTTGGCACGATCTTGATGTATCGCGAGCTTTGCTATTATAGTTGGATCTTATGTTTCTTCTCCCCCTCTACTCTCTTGTAATGTATTGAGTTTCCCCTTTGAAGTTATTTTATCGGATTGAGTCTTTAAAGATTTGAGAACACTTGATGTATGTCTTGCGTGGGATAACCGTGGTGACAATGGGTTATTCTATTGATCCACTTGATGTATGTTTTGGTGATCAACTTGTGGGTTTCGTGACATTGGGAACCTATGCATAGGGGTTGGCACACGTTTTCGTCGTGATTCTCCGGTAGAAACTTTGGGCACTCTTTGAGGTTCTATGTGTTGGTTGAATAGATGAATCTAAGATTGTGTCATGCATATCGTATAATCATACCCACGGATACTTGAGGTGACATTGGAGTATCTAGGTGACATTAGGGTTTTGGTTGATTTGTGTCTTAAGGTGTTATTCTAGTACGAACTCTAGGGTTGTTTGTGACACTTATAGGAATAGCCCAACGGATTGATTGGAAAGAATAACTTTGAGGTGGTTTCGTACCCTACCATAATCTCTTTGTTCGTTCTTCACTATTAGTGACTTTGGAGTGACTCTTTGTTGGATGTTGAGGGATAGTTTTATGATCCAATTATGTTAGTATTGTTGAGGGAACTTACACTAGCAAAAGTATGAACCCTAGGCCTTATTTCCTATCATTGCAATACCGTTTACGCTCACTTTTATCACTTTCTACCTTGCTATTTTTATTATTTCAGATTACAAATACCTTTATCTACCACTTGTTTCACCATCTCTTCGCCGAACTAGTGCACCTATACAATTTACCATTGTATTGGGTGTGTTGGGGACACAAGAGACTCTTTGTTATTTGGTTGTAGGGTTGCTTGAGAGAGACCATCTTCATCCTACGCCTCCTATGGATTGATAAACCTTAGGTCATCCACTTGAGGGAAATTTGCTACTATCCTACAAACCTCTGCACTTGGAGGCCCTACAACGTCTACAAGAAGAAGGTTGTGTAGTAGACATCAAGCTCTTTTCTGGCGCCATTGCCGGGGAGGCAAGGAAAGCGGCACTAACACACCCCATCAACTAAGCTCTTTTATGGCGACGTTGCCAGGGAGGTTAGCGCTTGAAGGTATATCTTTAGATCTTGCAATCAAGTCTTTTAGTTTCTTGTTTCATCACTAGTTTAGTCTATAAATGAAAATTACAAAAAATGGAATTAAGTTTGTCTCATACGCTTCACCTTTTTAATATCTTTCCTGAGTATGATGGAAAGGAAAATTGTGCTCAAATGCTAGAAGAAGAAATCAATAAAATGTTTGGCACTAAATATTTGAATGATGAGCATGATTGCAATGTTGTTAGTATGAATTCCTTGAATATCCATGATGCTAATGATATGCAAAGCCACAAGCTTGGGGAAGCTATGTTTGATGAAGATGATATTTTTTGTCCCCCAAGTTTTGATGAGCAAATTTATTATTATGAAAGCATGCCTCCTATCTATGATGATTATTGTGATGACATGTATGCTTTAAAGAATAATAATAACAATTAAACTTGTCATCTTGATTTCAATTTTCAATCCCATGATAGTTATTTTGTTGATTTTGCTCCCACTACTATTAATGAGAAGAATTTTGCTTATGTGGAGAGTAATAAAATTTCTATGCTTGTAGATCATGAAAAGAATGCTTTACGTGCTGGTTATATTTTTGAATTCATTCATGATGCTACTGAAAATTATTATGAGGGAGGAACATATGCTTGTAGGAATTGCAATAATATCAAGTTTCCTCTCTATGTGCTTAATATCTTGAAGCTATGCTTGTTTTACCTTCCTATGCAAGTTGATTCTTGTTCCCATAAGTTGTTTGCTCACAAAATCCCTATGAATAGGAAGTATGTTAGGCTTCAATGTGCTAGTCATATTCTTCATGATGCTCTCTTTATGTTACAATTCTTATCCTTTATGTGAGCATCATTGTCATTATCATGCCTAGCTAGGGGCGTTAAACGATAGCGCTTGTTGGGAGGCAACCAAATTTTATTTTTATTCCTTGCTTTTTGCTCCTGTTTAGTAATAAATAATTCATCTAGCCTATGTTTAGATGTGGTTTTTTTGTTTTAATTAGTGTTTTTGCCAAGTAGAACCTTTGGGAAGACTTGGGGAAAGTCTTGTTGATCATGCTGTCAAAAACAGAAACTTTAGCGCTCACGATAACTGCTTCCATTTTTATTTGGAGAGTGATATTTAGTTAATTCTTTTTGAAGATGATTAATAGATAAATTCCTCATGTCCAGAAATTTATTTTAGAATTTTATGAGTTCCATAAGTACACGTTTGATTCACATTACTACAGACTGTTCTGTTTTTCACAGATTCTGTTTTCATTGTGTTGTTTGCTTATTTTGATGAATCTATGGCTAGTAAAATAGTTTATAAACCATAGAAAAGTTGGAATACAGTAGGTTTAACACCAATATAAATAAAGAATCAGTTCATTACAGTACCTTGAAGTGGTGTTTTGTTTTCTTTCGCTAACGGAGCTTACGAGTTTTCTGTTAAGTTTTGTGTTGTGAAGTTTTCAAGTTTTGGGTAAGGATTCGATGGACTATGGAATAAGGAGTGGAAAGAGCCTAAGCTTGGGTATGCCCAAGACACCCCAAGGTAATATTCAAGGACAACCAAGAGCCTAAGCTTGGGGATGCCCCGGAAGGCATCCCCTCTTTCGTCTTCGTTCATCGGTAACTTTACTTGGAGCTATATTTTTATTCACCACATGATATGTGTTTTGCTTGGAGCATCATTTTATTTAGTTTTGCTTGCTGTTTGAATAAAATACCAAGATCTGATATTCTTAAATGTTAGAGAGTCTTCACATAGTTGCATAATTATTCAACTACTCATTGATCTTCACTTATATCTTTCGGAGTAGTTTGTCATTTGCTCTAGTTCTTAACTTATACCTTTTAGAGCATGGTGGTAGTTTTATTTTGAAGAAATAGATGAACTCTCATGATTCACTTAGATTATTTTGAGAATCTTAATAGCATGGTAATTTTCTTAAAATCCTAGTATGCTAGGTATTCAAGAATAATAAAATTCTCTTATGAGTGTGTTGAATAGTAAGAGAAGTTTGATGCTTGATGATTGTTTTGAGATATGGAGATGGTGATATTAGAGTCATGCTAGTTGAGTAGTTGTGAATTTGAGAAATACTTGTGTTGAAGTTTGTGATTCTCGTAGCATGCACGTATGGTGAACCGTTATGTGATGAAGTCGGAGCATGATTTATTTATTGATTGTCTTCCTTATGAGTGGCGGTCGGGGACGAGCGATGGTCTTTTCCTACCAATCTACCCCCCTAGGAGCATGCGCGTAATACTTTTCTTTGATAACTTCTAGATTTTTGCAATAAGTATATGAGTTATTTATGACTAATGTTGAGTCCGTGGATTATACGCACTCTCACCCTTCCACCATTGCTAGCCTCTCTAGTACAGCGCAACTTTCGCCGGTACCATAAACCCACCATTTACCTTCCTCAAAACAGCCACCATACCTACCTATTATGGCATTTCCATAGCCCTTCTGAGATATATTGCCATGCAACTTTCCACCGTTCTATTTATTATGACACGCTTCATCATTGTCATATTGCTTTGCATGATCATGTAGTTGACATTGTATTTGTGGCAAAGCCACCGTTCATAATTCTTCCATACATGTCACTCATGAGTCATTGCACATCCCGGTACACCGCCGGAGGCATTCATATAGAGTCATATCTTGTTCCAAGTATCAAGTTGTAATTGTTGAGTTGTAAGAAAAATAAAAGTGTGATGATCATCATTATTAGAGCATTTTCCCAGTGAGGAAAGGATGATGGAGACTATGATTCCCCTACAAGTCCAGATGAGACTCCGGACGAAAAATAAATAAAAGAGGCCAAAGAAGCCCAAATAAAAAAATTATAAAAAAAAGGCCATAAAAAAGAGAAAAGTCCCAAACAAAATAAATAAATAAATAAAATAAAAAAAATGAGAGAAAAAGAGAGAAGGGACAATGCTACTATCCTTTTACCACACTTGTGCTTCAAAGTAGCACCATGATCCTCATGATAGAGAGTCTCCTATGATATCACTTTCATATACTAGTGGGAATTTTTCATTATATAACTTGGCTTGTATATTCCAATGATGGGCTTCCTCAAATTGCCCTAGGTCTTTGTGAGCAAGCAAGTTGGATGCACACCCACTTAGTTTCTTTTTGAGCTTTCATACACTTATAGCTCTAGTGCATCTGTTGCATGGCAATCCCTACTCACTCACATTGATATCTATTAATGGGCATCTCCATGGCCCGTTGATACGCCTAGTTGATGTGAGACTATCTTCTCCTTTTTGTCTTCTGCACAACCACCATTCTATTACACCTATAGTGCTATATCCATGGCTCATGCTCATGTATTGCGTGAAGATTGAAAGAGTTTGAGAACATCAAAAGTATGAAACAATTGCTTGGCTTGTCATTGGGGTTGTGCATGATTAAAAAATTTTGTGTGGTGAAGATGGAGCATAGCCAGACTATATGATTTTGTAGGGATAGCTTTCTTTGGCCATGTTATTTTGAGAAGACATGATTGCTTTGTTAGTATTCTTGAAGTATTATTATTTTTATGTCAATATGAACTTTTGTCTTGAATCTTTTGGATCTGAATATTCATATCACAAGTAAGAAGAATTACATTGAAATTATGCCAACTAGCATTCCACATCAAAAATTATTTTTTTATCATTTACCTACTCGAGGACGAGCGGGAATTAAGCTTGGGGATGCTTGATACGTCTCCAACGTATCTATAATTTTTGATTGATCCATGCTATATTATCTACTGTTTTGGGCAATATTGGGCTTTATTATCCACTTTTATATTACTTTTGGGACTAACCTATTAACCGGAGGCCCAGCCCCGATTTGCTGTTTTATGCCTATTTCAGTGTTTTGAAGAAAAGGAACATCAAACGGAGTCGAAACGGAATGAAATCAACAGGATAAGTTATTTTTGGAAGGAAACCTACCGGGTAGACTTCGACCCTACATCAGCAGATGAAGGAGGAGCTCACGAGGGTAGGGGGCGCGCCCACTCCCCTGGGGCGCGCCCCCTGCCTTGTGGCCCCCCCTTCGATCCACCGACGTACCTCCTGCACCCATATATACCTACGTAACCTAAAACTTCCAGAACGGAGATTAGATCGGGAGTTCCGCCGCCGCAAGCCTCTGTAGCCTCCAAAAGTCAATCCCATCTTCATCATCCCGGTGCTCTCCATGATGAGGAGGGAGTAGTTCACCCTCGGGGCTGAGGGTATGTACCAGTAGCTATGTGTTTGATCTCTCTCTCTCGTGTTCTTGATTTGGCACGATCTTGATGTATCGCGAGCTTTGCTATTATAGTTGGATCTTATGTTTCTTCTCCCCCTCTACTCTCTTGTAATGGATTGAGTTTCCCCTTTGAAGTTATTTTATCGGATTGAGTCTTTAAAGATTTGAGAACACTTGATGTATGTCTTGCGTGGGATAACCGTGGTGACAAT
Source organism: Triticum urartu (assembly GCF_056163025.1). Taxonomy (NCBI): domain Eukaryota; kingdom Viridiplantae; phylum Streptophyta; class Magnoliopsida; order Poales; family Poaceae; genus Triticum; species Triticum urartu. The sequence goes on from NC_141877.1 coordinate 285,441,100, forward strand.
GGGTTATTCTATTGATCCACTTGATGTATGTTTTGGTGATCAACTTGCGGGTTTCATGACATTGGGAACCTATGCATAGGGGTTGGCACACGTTTTCGTCGTGATTCTCCAGTAGAAACTTTGGGCACTCTTTGAGGTTCTATGTGTTGGTTGAATAGATGAATCTAAGATTGTGTGATGCATATCGTATAATCATACCCACGGATACTTGAGGTGACATTGGAGTATCTAGGTGACATTAGGGTTTTGGTTGATTTGTGTCTTAAGGTGTTATTCTAGTACGAACTCTAGGGCTGTTTGTGACACTTATAGGAATAGCCCAACGGATTGATTGGATAGAATAACTTTGAGGTGGTTTCGTACCCTACCATAATCTCTTCATTCGTTCTCCGCTATTAGTGACTTTGGAGTGACTCTTTGTTGGATGTTGAGGGATAGTTTTATGATCCAATTATGTTAGTATTGTTGAGGGAACTTACACTAGCGAAAGTATGAACCCTAGGCCTTATTTCCTATCATTGCAATACCGTTTACGCTCACTTTATCACTTGCTACCTTGCTGTTTTTATTATTTCAGATTACAAATACCTTTATCTACCATCCATATACCACTTGTTTCACCATCTCTTCGCCGAACTAGTGCACCTATGCAATTTACCATTGTATTGGGTGTGTTGGGGACACAAGAGACTCTTTGTTATTTGGTTGCAGGGTTGCTTGAGAGAGACCATCTTCATCCTACGCCTCCTACGGATTGACAAACCTTAGGTCATCCACTTGAGGGAAATTTGCTACTGTCCTACAAACCTCTGCACTTGGAGGCCCAACAACGTCTACAAGAAGAAGGTTGTGTAGTAGACATCAAAGCATGCCCCCACCCTCATGGGCCCCACGGAGCTCCACCGACCTACTTCTTTCACCTATATATACTCTTATATCCTGGAAACATCTAGGGGAGCCACAAAACCACTTCTCCACCGCCGCAACCTTCTGTACCCGTGAGATCCCATCTTGGGGCCTTTTCCAGCGATCTGCCGGAGGGGGATTAGATCACACAGGGCTTCTACATCAACACCATAGCCTCTCTGATGATGTGTGAGTAGTTTACCACAGACCTTTGGGTCCATAGTTATTAGCTAGATGGCTTCTTCTCTCTCTTTGGTTCTCAATACAAAGTTCTCCTCGAAATTCTTGGAGATCTATTCGATGTAATACTTTTTGTGGTGTGTTTGCCGAGATCCGATGAATTGTGGGTTTATGATCAATATTATCTATGAACAATATTTTATTCTTCTCTGAATTCTTATATGCATGATTTGATATCTTTTCAAGTCTCTTTGAATTATCGGTTTAGTTTGGCCGACTAGATTGATCTTTCTTGCAATGGGAGAAGTGCTTAGCTTTGGGTTCAATCTTGCAGTGTCCTTTCCCAGTGGCAGCAGGGGTAACAAGGCACATATTGTATTGTTGCCATCGAGGATAAAAAGATGGGGTTTATATCATATTGCTTGAGTTTATCCCTCTACATCATGTCATCTTGCCTAATGTGTTGCTCTGTTATTATGAACTTAATACTCTAGATGCATGCTGGATAGCGGTCGATGTGTGGAGTAATAGTAGTAGATGCAGAATCATTTCAGTCTACTTGACACGGACATGATGCCTATGTTCATGATCATGCCTAGATGTTCTCATAACTATGAGCTTTTATATCAATTGCTCGGCAGTACTTTGTTCACCCACCATAATATATTCTATCATGGGAGAAGCCACTAGTGAAACCTATGGCCCCTGGGTCTACTTTACATCATATAAGTTTCCGATCTATGACTCTAGTTTACTATTTATTTTGCAATCTTTATTTTCCAATCTATACAACAAAAATAACAAAAATATTTATCTTATTATTTTTATCAGATCTCACTTTTGCAAGTGGCCATGAAGGGATTGACAACCCCTTTATCGCGTTGGTCGCAAGGTTCTTGATTGTTTGTGCAGGTACTAGGCGACTTGCGTGTAGTCTCCTATTGGATTGATACCTTGGTTCTCAAAAACTGAGGGAAATACTTACGCTACTTTGCTCCATCATCCTTTCCTCTTCAAGAGAAAACCAATGCATGCTCAAGAGGTAGCAAGAAGGATTTCTGGCGCCGTTGCCGAGGAGATCTACACTCAAGTCAAGACATACCAAGTACCCATCACAAACTCTTATCCCTCGCATTAGATTATTTGCCATTTGCCTCTCATTTTCCTCTTCCCCACTTCACTTTTGCCATTTTATTCGCCCCTTTTCGTTCGTCTCTTTTCGCTTGCCTCTTGTGTATCCGTGCTTAGTGCGGTTTGTTGCCATCATGTCTGAATCTGGGGAGGTTATCATTGAAAATGATAATAGCAACAATGGGGGAAACTTTGATGCTTTTGATAATCCTCATGAAGAACCTACTATTTTACACACTAAAAACTTTCAGATTGGTAGTGGTAATATTTTTGGAGAAGGAGTTATTCAAGATTTCTTTACTTGTGACGGTGCTCTGCCCACTATGGGTGGATCTATTCTTCATAGAACTAGTAGTCTTGAGGATGCTATATCTTTGCGCGTAGTTGAACTTGAAAGACAATTTATTCATATGCATCCCTGCATACAAAGAATTTTTCTAGAATTTTCCAATATTGAGCATTCTTCTGTTAAGCTAGCAGCTACTATCTTTTTAGCACATGAATTCAGATTTATAATGAAAGAGGCTAATGAATTTTTTGCGCATTATAGGGTGGATGCCGGCCGTCCTCCCATAGAAGCGATCCTTTTTTATCAAGAAGACATAATGCTCTTACGATCTTTAGATCATGTTACTTTTAATGAAAACCTTAGAAAAAAGGTTCCTACTGATGTTCTAGTAGACAGGATTTCTGAACTTAACAATAACTTTGCTATCCAGAACAATGGGTTAGGTTTTTCCCTTGAACAAAGGCTCATGACTTTTTGCCAAAAGAATGCTTATAATGATGAATTGGTTGTGCAATATGAGGGGCCAAAGGAGGAACCAATACCTCCCGAGCTTGATCTTGGGGACTTTTGTCCTATTAAATTTAGCCCTTTTGATTACTTTTGCTTGCCACAAAGAGAACTTGCTACTAAACGTAGCGAGTATGAGATGAGTTTTCGTGATTTACCTTATCATTATCATGGCAATACCTAGATCTATTCTTGTTTTTATGCCTAGCTAGGGGCGTTAAACGATAGCGCTTGTTGGGAGGCAACCCAATTTTATTTTTGTTCATTGCTTTTTGTTCCTGTTTAGTAATAAATAAATCATCTAACATCTGTTATGATTGTGTTTTTTATGTTTTAATTAGTTTTTGTGCCAAGTAAAGCCTTTAGGATCTTCTTGGGTGATTGTTGTTTGATCTTGCTGAAAAAAAAGAAAGTATGCGCTCACGAGAATAATTTTCATTTTTAATCAGAGAGTGCTAAAATACCAATTCCAACTGCAGTATATAAATATACTAATTATTTAGGTCTTCCTAATTTTTCAGTATTTTTGGAGTTATATAAGTATTCGAAACCTCTAGATTGCTACAGATTGTTCTGTTTTTGATGGATTCTGTTTTTCGTGTGTTGTTTGCTTATTTTGATGAATCTATGGCTAGTATCGGGGGGTATGAACCATAGAGAAGTTGGAATACAGTAGGTTTTACACCAATATAGATAAAGAATGAGTTCATTACAGTATATTAAAGTGATGGTTTGTTTTCTTATACTAACAGATCTCATGAGATTTTCTGTTGAGTTTTGTGTTGTGAAGTTTTCAAGTTTTTGGGTAAAGATTTGATGGATTTTGGAACAAGGAGTGGCAATAGCCTAGGCTTGAGGATTCCCAAGGCACCCCAAGGTAAAGTTTAAGTACAACCAAAAGCCTAAGCTTGGGGATGCCCCGGAAGGCATCCCCTCTTTCGTCTTCGTCTATCGGTAACTTTACTTGAGGCTATATTTTTATTCACCACATGATATGTCTTTTGCTTGGAGCGTCTTGTATGATTTGAGTCTTTGATTTTTAGTTTACCACAATCATCCTTGCTGTACACACCTTTTGGAGAGACACACATGAATCGGAATTTATTAGAATACTCAATGTGCTTCACTTATATCTTTTGAGCTATATAATTTGGCTCTAGTGCTTCACTTATATCTTTTTAGAGCACGGTGGTGATTTTATTTTATAGAAATTATTGATCTCTCATGCTTCACTTATATTATTTTGAGAGTCTCTTAGAACAGCATGGTAATTTGCTTTGGTATAAATTTAGTCATAATATGATAGGCATCCAAGATGGGTATAATAAAACTTTCATAAAGTGTATTGAATAGTTTAATACTTGATAATTGTTTTGAGATATAAAGATGGTAATATTAGAGTCGTGCTAGTTTAGTAATTGTGAAATTGAGAAATACTTGTGTTGAGGTTGGCAAGTCCCGTAGCATGCACGTATGGTAACCGTTGTGTGACAAATTTGAAGCATGAGGTGTTCTTTGATTGCTTTCCCTATGAGTGACGTCGGGGACGAGCGATGGTCTTTTCCTACCAATCTATCCCCAAGGAGCATGCGCGCATTGCTTTGGGTTTGATGACTTGTATATTTTTGCAATAAGTATGTGAGTTATTTAGGACTAATCTTGAGTCCATGTATTATACGCACTCTCACCCTTCAATCATTGCTAGCCTCTTTGGTACCGTGCATTGCCCTTTCTCACCTTGAGAGTTGGCGCTGTTGGAAATATGCCCTAGAGGCAATAATAAATTAGTTATTATTATATCATATTTCATTGTTCATGATAATCGTTTATTATCCATGGTAGAATTGTATTGATAGGAAACTCAGATACATGTGTGGATACATAGACAACACCATGTCCCTAGTAAGCCTCTAGTTGACTAGCTCGTTGATCAATAGATGGTTACGGTTTCCTGACCATGGACATTGGATGTCGTTGATAACGGGATCACATCATTAGGAGAATGATGTGATGGACAAGACCCAATCCTAAGCATAGCACAAGATCATGTAGTTCGTTTGCTAAAGCTTTTCTAATGTCAAGTATCATTTCCTTAGACCATGAGATTGTGCAACTCCCGGATACCGTAGGAGTGCTTTGGGTGTGCCAAATGTCACAACGTAACTGGGTGGCTATAAAGGTACACTACAGGTATCTCCGAAAGTGTCTGTTGGGTTGGCACGAATCGAGACTGGGATTTGTCACTCCGTGTAAACGGAGAGGTATCTCTGGGCCCACTCGGTAGGACATCATCATAATGTGCACAATGTGACCACGGAGTTGATCACGGGATGATGTGTTACAGAACGAGTAAAGAGACTTGCCGGTAACGAGATTGAAAAAGGTATCAGGATACCGACGATCGAATCTCGGGCAAGTACAATACCGCTGGACAAAGGGAATTGAATACGGGATTGGTTGAATCCTCGACATCGTGGTTCATCCGATGAGATCATTGTGGAACATGTGGGAGCCAACATGGGTATCCAGATCCCGCTGTTGGTTATTGGCCGGAGAGTTGTCTCGGTCATGTCTGCATGGTTCCCGAACCCGTAGGGTCTACACACTTAAGGTTCGGTGACGCTAGAGTTGTTATGGGAAATAGTATGTGGTTACCGAAGGTTGTTCGGAGTCCCGGATGAGATCCCGGACATGACGAGGAGCTCCGGAATGGTCCGGAGGTGAAGATCGGTATATTGGACGAAGGGTATTGGAGTCCGGAATTGTTCCGGGGGTACCAGGTGATGACCAGCGTGTCCGAAAGGGGTTTCGGAGGCCCCGGCAAGCGTTGGGGGGCCTTATGGGCCAAGGGGAGAGGGCGCATCAGCCCACTAAGGGGCTGAGCGCCCCTCCAACCCCATCTCACGTAACCAGGAGAGGTGGGGGCGCCACCCCTAGGGCAGCCGCCCCTCCCGGCTTGGGGGGCAAGTTTCCTAGGGGGTGGGGGCGCCCAAACCCATCTAGGGTTTCCCCTGTGGCCGCCGCCCCTCCCCTAGGGAACCCTAGGGCGCCTCCCCCTCCTCCCTTCCCCCTATATATAGTGAGGGAGAGAGAGGGCAGCCAAACCCTTCCCCAGGCGCAGCCCTCTCCCTCCTCCTATACCTCCTCCTCCTCCATAGTGCTTGGCGAAGCCCTGCTAGAGAACCACGAGCTCCATCACCACCACGCCGTCGTGCTGCTGTTGGACTCTCTTCCTCAACCTCTCCCTCCTCCTTTCTGGATCAAGGCGTGGGAGACGTCTCCATTCCGTACGTGTGTTGAACGCGGAGGTGCCGTCCGCTTGGCGCTAGGATCATCGGTGATTTGGATCACGACGAGTACGACTCCATCAACCCCGTTCACTTGAACGCTTCCGCTTAGCGATCTACAAGGGTATGTAGATGCACTCTCCTTCCCCTCGTTGCTAGATTACTCCATAGATTGATCTTGGTGATGCATAGAAAATTTTAAATTTCTTCTACGATCCCCAACAGTGGCATCATGAGCTAGGTCTATGCGTAGTTTCTATGCACGAGTAGAACACAAAGCAGTTGTGGGAATCGATATTGTCAATTTACTTGCCATTACTAGTCTTATCTTGATTCGGCGGCATCGTGGGATGAAGCGGCCCGGACCGACCTTACACGTACTCTTACGTGAGACTGGTTCCACCGACTGACATGCACTAGTTGCATAAGGTGGCTAGCGGGTTTCTGTCTCTCCCACTTTAGTCGGATCGGATTCGATGAAAAGGGTCCTTATGAAGGGTAAATAGAAATTGGCATATCACATTGTGGTTTCCGCGTAGGTAAGAAACGTTCTTGCTAGAAACCTATAGCAGCCACGTAAAAACTTGCAACAACAATTAGAGGACGTCTAACTTGTTTTTGCAGCACATGCCTTGTGATGTGATATGGCCAAAAGGATGTGATGAATGATATATGTGATGTATGAGATTGATCATGTTCTTGTAATAGGAATCACGACTTGCATTTCGATGAGTATGACAACCGGCAGGAGCCATAGGAGTTGTCTTAATTTATTTATGACCTGCGTGTCAACATAAACGTCATGTAATTACTTTACTTTATTGCTAAAGCGTTAGCCATAGTAGTAGAAGTAATAGATGATGAGACAACTTCAAGAAGACACGATGATGGAGATCATGATGATGGAGATCATGGTGTCATGCCGGTGACAACGATGATCATGGAGCCCCGAAGATGGAGATCAAAAGGAGCAAAATGATATTGGCCATATCATGTCACTATTTGATTGCATGTGATGTTTATCATGTTTTACATCTTATTTGCTTAGAACGACGGTAGCTTAAATAAGATGACCCCTCGCAATAATTTCAAGAAAGTGTTCCCCCTAACTGTGCACCGTTGCAAAGGTTCGTCGTTTCAAAGCACCATGTGATGATCGGGTGTGATAGATTCTAACGTTCGAATACAACGGGTGTAAGCCAGATTTACACATGCAAAACACTTAGGTTGACTTGACGAGCCTAGCATGTACAAACATGGCCTCGGAACACGGAAGACCGAAAGGTCGAACATGAGTCGTATAGAAGATACGATCAACATGAGATGTTCACCGTTGATGACTAGTCCGTCTCACGTGATGATCGGACACGGCCTAGTCGATTCGGATCATGTTTCACTTAGATGACTAGAGGGATGTCTATCTGAGTGGGAGTTCATTAAATAATTTGATTAGATGAACCCAATTATCATGAACATAGTCTAAATTGTCTTTGCAAATATGTTGTAGATAAATAGCTCACGTTGTAGCTCCCTGTTTCAATACGTTCCTAGAGAAAGATTAAGTTGAAAGATATTGTAAGCAATGATGCGGACTAGGTCCATCGTCTGAGGAGTGTCCTCACTGCTACACAGAAGGCTTACGTCTTTGATGCACCGCTCGATGTGCAAACCCCTACAACGTCGTTTGTGGATGTTGTGAACACCTGACAGACACATCCTGATGACTACTTGATAGTTTAGTGCACCATACTTTACGGCTTAGAATCGGGATTCCAATGACGTTTTGAACGCCATAGAACATATGAGATGTTCCAAGAGCTGAAATTGGGATTTCAGGCTCATGCCCGTGTTGAGAGGTATGAGACCTCTGACAAGTTCTTTTGCCAACAAGATGGAGGAGAAGTGAGCATGTGCTCAGAATGTCTGGGTGCTACAATCACTTAAATCAAGTGGGAGTTAAACTTCCAGATAAGATAGTGATTAATAGATTTCTCTAGCCACTATCACTAAGATACTAGATCTTCGTGATGAACTATGACATGCAAGGGATGGAGTTGATCCCGGAGCTGTTCGCGGTGCTTAAGACCGCAAAAGGTAGAAATCAAAGAAGGAGCATCAAGTGTTGATAGTTTAACAAGACCACTGGTTTCAAGAAGGGCAAGGGCTAGAAGGGAAACTTCATGGATGGAAAACCAGTTGCCGCTCCAGTGAAGGAACCCAAGGTTGAACCCAAACCCGAGACTAAGTGCTTCTATTGTAAGGGGAACGGTCACTTGTAGTGGAATTACCCCAAATGCATGGTAGATAAGAAGGCTGGCAACTTCAACAAAGTATATACGTGTTATTAATGTGTACCTCACTAGTACTCCTGGTAGCACCTGGGTATTGGATACCGGTTCAGTTGCTATTATTGGTGACTTGAAGCAAAAGCTACAGACTAAACGGAGACTGGCTAAGGGCGAGGTGATGATGTGTGTTGGAAGTGTTTCCAAAGTTGATGAGATCACCATCGCACGCTCCATCTGCCTTCGAGATTAGTATTGAACCTAGATAAATGTTATCAGGTGTCTACATTGAGCATGAATATGATTAGATCATGTTCATTGCAATACGGTCATTTTAAGTTAGAGAATAATGGTTATTCTGTTTACATGAATGATACCTTTCATGGTCAAGCACCCTATGTGAATGGTTCATTGAATCTCGTTCGTGGTAATACACATGTTCACGCCAAAAGATGTAGAGTTAATAATGATAGTACCACTTTCTCATGGCACTGCCGCTTAGGTCATATTGGCGTAAGATGCATGAAGAAACTCCATGTCGATGGATGTTTGGAGTCACTTGATTCTGAATCACTTGACACATGTGAGCCATGCCTCATGGGCAGGATGACTAAGACCCAGTTTTCAGGTAAAATGAAACGGGCAAGTGACTTGTTGGAAATCATGCATGCTGATACGTGTGATCCAATGAGAATTGAAGCGTGCGGTGGATATCGCTATTTTCTCATCTTCACTGACGATTTGGGTAGATATAGGTATATCTACTTAATGAAGCACAAGTCTGAAACGTTTGAAAAGTTCAAGCGATTTCAGAGTGAAGTTTAGAATCATCATAACAATAAGATCATGTTCCTACGATCTGATCGATGAGAATTTCTGAGTTATGAGTTTGGCAATCACTTAAGACATTGTGGAATTGTTTCACAGTTGAAGCCACCTGGAACACCACAAGGTAATGATGTGTCCAGACGTCGTAATCGAACCCTATGAGATATGGTGCGATCTATGATGTCTCTTACCAATCTACTGTTTTCATTTTGAGGTTATGCGTTAGAGACAGCTGCATTCACTTTAGATAGGACACCATATAAGTCCGCTGAGACGACGCCGTGTGAACATTGGTTTGGCAAGAAACCAAAGTTGTCGTTTCCTAATGTTTGGGGCTGCGATGCTTAAGGCTTCAGCCGGAGAAGCTCGAACCCAAAGCGGACAAACACATCTTCATAGGATACCCAAAGGTGACAGTTGGGTATACCTTCTATCTCAGATCCGAGGGCAAATTGTTTGTCGCTAAGAACGGGTCCTTTCTCGAGAAGGAGTTTCTCTCGAAAGAAATGAGTGGGAGGAAGATAGAACTTGATGAGGTTGTCGAACCTTTACTTCAACCAGAGAGTGATGCAACATAGAAAGATGTTTTCTGTGGAGCCTACGTCTGTTGAATAGGAAGTTAATGATAGTGATCATGAAGCTTCGTATCAAGTTGCTATCGAACCCCGTAGGTCGACAAGGATATGTACTACTCCTGAGTGGTACGGTAATCCTGTCTTGGATATCATGTTGTTAGACAACAATGAACCTATGAGCTATGGAGAAGTGATGGTGGGCCCATATTCTGACAAATGGTTAGATACCATGAAATCCGAGATAGGATCCATGTATCAGAACAAAGTATGGACTTTGGTGGACTTGCCCGTTGATCGGCAAGCCATTGAGATAAATGGATCTTTAAGAAGAAGACGGACGTGGGAGGTAATGTTACCGTCTATGAAGCTCGACTTGTGGGAAAGAGTCTTTTCACAAGTTCAAGGAGTTGACTACGATGAGAATTTCTCACCCGTAGCGATACTTAAGTCCGTCGGAATCATGTTAGCATTAGCTGTATTTTTCGATTATGAAATCTTACAGATGGATGTCAAAACAAGTTTTTTTACCAAGTTTTCGTAAGAAAAGTTGTATGTGATACAATAAAAGGTTTTGTCGATCCTAAGGATGCTAAAAGGTATGCTGGGTCCAGCGATCCTTCTATGGACTAGAGCAAGCATCTCGAAATCGGAATATATGTTTTGATGGAGTGATCAAAGGTTTTAGGTTTATACAATGTTTGCTAGAAACTTGTATTTACAAGAAAGTGAGTGGGAGCACTACAACATTTCTGATAAGTATATGTGGATGACATATTGTTGATTTGAAATGATGTAGAATTTCTGGAAAGCATAAACGGTTGTTTAAAGAGTGTTTTTCAAAGGAAGACCTGGATAAAGCTGCTTACATATTGGGAATCAAGATCTATAGAGATAGAACAAGACGCCTGATGATACTTTCAAAGAACGCACAGCTTGACATGTTTTTGAAGGAGTTCAAAATAGATCAGTTAAAAAGGGGTTCTTACCTGAGTTGTAAGGTGTGAAGTTGAGTAAGACTCAAAGATTGACCACGGCAGAAGAAAGAGGAAGGACGAAGGTCGTCCCCTATGCTTTTGTCATAGGCTCTATACGGTATGGCATGCTGAGTACGGCACCAGATGTGTGCCTTGCCACATGTCTGGCAAGAGGGTACAAAGGTGATCTTGGATAGGATCACCAGATAGCGGTCAAAATTATCCTTAGAGGAATAAGGAAATGTTTCCCGGTTATGGAGGTGATAAAGAGTTCGACATAAAGAGTTGCGTCGATGCAAGCTTAACACCTATCCGGATAGCTCTGAGTAGAGATACCGGATATGTATAATGGAGCAACAATTTGGAATAGCTCCAAGTGGAACGTGGTAGCATCATCTACGATATGACATAAAGTTTTGCCAAATACATAGGGATCTAAATATGGCAAGACCCGTTGACTACAACCTCTCTCACAAGCATAACATGATCAAACCCAGAAATCTTTGAGTGTTTATCACATAGTGATGTGAACTAGATCATTGAGTCTAGTAGACTCTTGGATGTTGGTCACATGGCGATGTGACCTGTGAGTGTTAATCACATGGCGATGTGAACTAGATTGTTGACTCTAGTGCAAGTGGGAGACTGTTGGAAATATGCCCTAGAGGCAATAATAAATTAGTTATTATTATATCATATTTCATTGTTCATGATAATCGTTTATTATCCATGCTAGAATTGTATTGATAGGAAACTCAGATACATGTGTGGATACATAGACAACACCATGTCCCTAGTAAACCTCTAGTTGACTAGCTCGTTGATCAATAGATGGTTACGGTTTCCTGACCATGGACATTGGATGTCGTTGATAACGGGATCACATCATTAGGAGAATGATGTGATGGACAAGACCCAATCCTAAGCGTAGCACAAGATCGTGTAGTTTGTTTGCTAAAGCTTTTCTAATGTCAAGTATCATTTCCTTAGACCATGAGATTGTGCAACTCCTGGATACCGTAGGAGTGCTTTAAGTGTGCCAAACGTCACAACGTAACTGGGTGGCTATAAAGGTACACTACAGGTATCTCCGAAAGTGTCTGTTGGGTTGGCACGAATCGAGACTGGGATTTGTCACTCCGTGTAAACGGAGAGGTATCTCTGGGACCACTCGGTAAGACATCATCATAATATGCACAATGTGACCAAGGAGTTGATCATGGGATGATGTGTTACGGAGCGAGTAAAGAGACTTGCCGGTAACGAGATTGAACAAGGTATCGGGATACCGACGATCGAATCTCGGGCAAGTACAATACTGCTGGACAAAGGGAATTGAATACGGGATTGGTTGAATCCTCGACATCGTGGTTCATCCGATGAGATCATCGTGGAACATGTGGGAGCCAACATGGGTATCCAGATCCCACTGTTGGTTATTGGCCGGAGAGTTGTCTCGGTCATGTCTGCATGGTTCTCGAACCCGTAGGGTCTACACACTTAAGGTTCGGTGACGCTAGAGTTGTTATGGGAAATAGTATGTGGTTGCCGAAGGTTGTTCGGAGTCCCGGATGAGATCCCGGACATGACGAGGAGCTCCGGAATGGTCCGGAGGTGAAGATCGGTATATTGGACGAAGGGTATTGGAGTCCGGAATTGTTCCGGGGGTACCAGGTGATGACCAGCGTGTCCGAAAGGGGTTTCGGAGGCCCCGACAAGCGTTGGGGGGCCTTATGGGCCAAGGGGAGAGGGCACATCAGCCCACTAAGGGGCTGAGCGCCCCTCCCACCCCATCTCACGTAACCAGGAGAGGTGGGGGCGCCACCCCTAGGGCAGCCGCCCCTCCCGGCTTGGGGGGCAAGTTTCCTAGGGGGTGGGGCGCCCAAACCCATCTAGGGTTTCCCCTGTGGCCGCCACCCCTCCCCCTCCTCCCTTCCCCTATATATAGTGAGGGAGAGAGAGGGCAGCCAAACCCTTCCCCTGGCGCAGCCCTCTCCCTCCTCCTACACCTCCTCCTCCTCCATAGTGCTTGGCGAAGCCCTGCTGGAGAACCACGAGCTCCATCACCACCACGCTGTCGTGCTGTTGTTGGACTCTCTTCCTCAACCTCTCCCTCCTCCTTGCTGGATCAAGGCGTGGGAGACGTCTCCGTTCCGTACGTGTGTTGAATGCGGAGGTGCCATCCGTTTGGCGCTAGGATCATCGGTGATTTGGATCATGACGAGTACGACTCCATCAACCCCGTTCACTTGAATGCTTCCGCTTAGCGATCTACAAGGGTATGTAGATGCACTCTCCTTCCCCTCGTTGCTAGATTACTCCATAGATTGATCTTGGTGATGCGTAGAAAATTTTAAATTTCTGCTACGATCCCCAACAGGCGCAAACTTCGCCGGTGCATCCAAACCCCGTAATATGATACGCTCTATCACACATAAGCCTCCTTGTATCTTCCTCAAAGCAGCCATCATACCTACCTATTATGGCATTTCCATAGCCATTCCGATATATATTGTCATGCAACTTTCCACTGTTCCCTTTATTATGACACGCTTCATCATTGTTATATTGCCTTGCATGATCATGTAGTTGACATCGTATTTGTGGCAAGGCCACCATTCATTTTTCATACATGTCACTCTTGAGTCATTGCATATCCCGGTACACCGCCGGAGGCATTCACATAGAGTCATATTTTGTTCTAAGTATCGAGTTGTAATTCTTGAGTTGTAAGTAAATGAAAGTGTGATGATCTTCACTATTAGAGCATTGTCCCATGTGAGGAAAGGATGATGGAGACTATGATTCCCCCATAAGTCGGGATGAGATTCCGGACGGAAAAAAAGAGGCCAAAGAAGCCCACCAAAAAAATGAATGAGAGAAAAAGAGAGAAGGGACAATGTTACTATCCTTTTTCCACACTTGTGCTTCAAAGTAGCACCATGTTCTTCATGATAAAGAGTCTCCTATTTTGTCACTTTCATATACTAGTGGGAATTTTTCATTATAGAACTTGGATTGTATATTCCAATGATGGGCTTCCTAAAAATGCCCTAGGTCTTCGTGAGCAAGCGAGTTGGATGCACACCCACTTAGTTTCTTTTGTTGAGCTTTCATACATTTATAGCTCTAGTGCATCCGGTGCATGGCAATCCCTACTCCTCGTATTGACATCAATTGATGGGCATCTCCATAGCCCGTTGATTAGCCGCGTCGATGTGAGACTTTCTCCTTTTTTGTTTTCTCCACACAACCTCCATCATCATATTCTATTCCATCCATAGTGCTATGTCCATGGTTCGCGCTCATATATTATGTGAAAGTTGATTTTTATTTAGAATACTAAAGTATGGAACAATTGCTTGGCTTATCATCGGGGTTGTGCCTGATGGGAGCATTTTGTGTGACGAAAATGAAGCATGGCCAACTATATGATTTTGTATTGATAAGCTTTCTTTGGCTATGTTATTTCGAGAAGACATAATTGCTTGGTTAGTATGCTTGAAGTATTATTGTTTTTATGTCAATATTAAACTTTTGTATTGAATCTTTCGGATCTGAACATTCATGCCACAATAAGGTAAATTACATTGAAAATTATGTTAGGTAGCATTCCACATCAAAAATTCTGTTTTTATCATTTACCTACTTGAGGATGAGCAGGAATTAAGCTTGGGAATGCTTGATATGTCTCCAACGTATCTATAATTTTTCATTGTTCCATGCTATTAATTATCTGTTTTGGATGTTTAATGGGATTTAATATGCACTTTTATATTATTTTTGGGACTAACCTATTAATGAAGGCCTAGTGCAAATTACTGTTTTTTCCTATTTTAGTGTTTCGCGGAAAAGGAATATCAAACGGAATCCAAACGGAACGAAACCTTCGCGAGGATCTTTCTTGGAACAAACGTCACCTAGGAGACTTGGAGTACAAGTCTGGAAGTCCGCGAAGCTTGCACGAGGCAGGGGGCGCGCTCAGGGGGGTAGGCGCGCCCCCACCCTCATGGGCCCCATGGAGCTCCACCGACCTACTTCTTTCGCCTATATATACTCTTATACCCTGAAAACATCCAGGGGAGTGATACGACCATTTTGCATCATGCTTTTATATCGATATTTATTGCATTATGGACTGTTATTTCACTTTATGTCATAATACTTATGGCTATTCTCTCTTATTTTACAAGGTTTACATAAGGAGGGAGAATGCCGGCAGCTGGAATTCTGGGCTGGAAAAGGAGCAAAATTAGAGACCTATTCTGCACAACTCCAAAAGTCCTGAAACTCCACGGAACGTCTTAAAATAAATAAATAAAAATCCTTGCCAAAGATGAAGGCCAGGGGGCCCACACCCTGCTCACGAGGGTGGGGGCGCCCCCCCCTAGGGCGCGCCCCCTACCTCGTGGGCCCCCTGGTGGCTCTCCGACATCCATCTTCCCCTATATGAAGTCTTTCGATGAGAAAAAAATAAGAAGGAACTTTTCGGGATGAGACTCCGCCGCCATGAGGCGGAACCTTGCCAGATCCAATCTAGAGCTCCGGCAGAGCTGTTCTGCCGGGGATACTTCCCTCCGGGAGGGGGAAATCATCACCATCGTCATCACCAACGCTCCTCTCATCGGGAGAGGGAAATCTCCATCAACATCTTCACCGGCACCATATCATCTCCAAACCCTAGTTCATCTCTTGTATCCAATTCTTGTCTCAAAGTCCGGGATTGGTGCTAGTAGGTTGCTAGTAGTGTTGATTACTCCTTGTAGTTGATGCTAGTTGGTTTATTTGGTGGAACATCATATGTTCAGATCCTATATGCATATTATTACCCCTCTGATTATGAACATGAATATGCTTTGTGAGTAATTACGTTTGTTCCTGAGGACAAGGGAGAAGTCTTGCTATTAGTAGTCATGTGAATTTGGTATTCGTTTGATATTTTGATAAGATGTATGTTTTCTAGCCTCTAGTGGTGTTATGTGAACGTCGACTACATAACACTTCACCATTATTTGGGCCTAGAGGAAGGCATTGGGAAGTAATAAGTAGATGCTGGGTTGCTAGAGTGACAGAATCTTAAACCCTAGTTTATGCGTTGCTTCGTAAGGGGCTGATTTGGATCCACATGTTTCATGCTATGGTTAGGTTTACCTTAATACTTTTGTTGTAGTTGCGGATGCTTGCAATAGAGGTTAATCATAAGTGGGATGCTTGTTCAAGTAAGAATAGCACCCAAGCACCGGCCCACCCACATATCAAATTATCAAAGTATCGAAAGCGAATCATATGAACATAATGAAAACTAGCTTGACGATATTCCCATGTGTCCTCGGGAGCACTTTTCCTATTATAAGAGTTTGTTCCGGCTTGTTCTTTGCTACAAAAAGGATTGGGCCACCTTGCTGCACTTTATTTACTTTTGTTACTTGTTGCTCGTTACCATTTATCTTATCACAAAACTATCTGTTACCACTTATTTCAGTACTTGCAGAGAATACCTTGCTGAAAACCGCTTATGATTTCCTTCTGCTCCTCGTTGGGTTCGACACTCTTACTTATCTAAAGGACTACGATAGATCCCCTATACTTGTGGGTCATCAAGACTCTTTTCTGGCGCCGTTGCCGGGGAGTGTAGCGCCTTCGGTAGGTGGAATTTGGTAAGGAAAAATTTATATAGTGTGCTGAAATTTACTGTCACTTGTTACTATGGAAAGTAATATGAGGGGCTTGTTCGGGGTATCTTCACCCTGTTCAATAGAGCAAAGAGTTGCTCCTCAACCTACTGAACCTATTGAAAATGAAATTCCTTATGAGTATCCTTCGGGTATGATAGAAAAACTGCTAGCTAATCCTTTTACAGGAGATGGAACAAAGCATCCTGATGAACACCTAATATATGTGGATGAAGTTTGTGGATTATTTAAGCTTGCAGGTATACCCGATGATGTTGCTAAGAAGAAGGTCTTCCCTTTATCTTTGAAGGGAGGCGCATTGATATGGTATAGGTTATGTGATGATATGAGATCATGGGACTATAAAAGATTGAAGTTGGAATTTCATCAAAAGTATTACCCTATGCATCTTGTTCACCGTGATCGCAATTATATATATAATTTCTGGCCTCGCGAAGGAGAAAGCATCGCTCAAGCTTGGGGGAGGCTTAAATCAATGTTATATTCATGCCCCAATCATGAGCTCTCGAGAGAAATAATTATGCAAAATTTATATGCTCGGCTTTCTGAAAACAATCACACCATGCTCGATACTTCTTGTGTTGGCTCTTTTATGATGAAGACTATTGAATTCAGATGGAATTTATTGGATAGAATTAAACGCAACTCTGAAGATTGGTACCTCGACGAAGGTAAGGAGTCAGGTATGACACCTAAGTTTGATTGTGTTAAATCTTTTATGGACACCGATATTTTACGTAAGTTTAGCACTAAATATGGCCTTGACTCTGAGATAGTAGCTTCTTTCTGTGAATGTTTTGCTACTTATGTTGATCTCCCTAAGGAGAAGTGGTTTAAATATCATCCTCCCATAGAAGTAAAAGTAGCTGCACCTATTAAAGTTGAAGAAAAGACTATCACTTATAATGATCCTATTGTTCCTACTTCTTATGTTGAGAAACCACCTTTCCCTGTTAGAGTAAAGGATCATGCTAAAGCTTCAATTGTTGTTCGTAAAAGCAATATTAGAACTTATACACCTCCTGAGCAAGTTAAAGTTGAACCTAATATTGCTATTGTTAAGGATCTCTTAGCTGATAATATTGATGGGCATGTTATTCAGTTCGAAGGTGAAACTGCTAGAATTGCTAAACCTTGTGCTAAAGATAAACATAGACCTGTGGTAGGCGTGCCTATTATTTTTGTTAAAATAGGAGATCATTGTTATCATGGCTTATGTGATATGGGTGCTAGTGCTAGTGTTATACCTCATGACTTATACAAAGAAATTATGCATGATATTGCACCTGTTGAGTTAGAAGATATTGATGTCACAATTAAACTTGCTAATAGAGATACTATTGCACCAATTGGAATTGTTAGAGATGTTGAAGTCTTGTGTGGGAAAACTAAATATCCTG
Source organism: Triticum urartu (assembly GCF_056163025.1). Lineage (NCBI taxonomy): Eukaryota > Viridiplantae > Streptophyta > Magnoliopsida > Poales > Poaceae > Triticum > Triticum urartu. The sequence goes on from NC_141877.1 coordinate 285,459,155, forward strand.
CTGATTTTCTTGTTCTTACTTCTCCGCAAGATAGCTTTTGTCCCATTATATTTGGTAGACCCTTCTTAAATACTGTTAATGCTAAGATAGACTGCGAAAAGAATGTTGTCACTATTGGCTTGGATGATATGGTTCATGAGTTTAATTTCTCTAAATTTAGTAAACAACATCGTGAGGAAGAATTGCCTAGTAAGGATGAAATTATTGGTCTTGCTTCTATTGCCATACCTCCTAGTGATCCTTTAGAACACTATTTACTAGACCATGAAAATAATATGTTCATGAATGAAAGAAGGGAAATAGATGAAGTATTCCTTAAACAGGAACCTATTCTGCAACACAATTTGCCTGTTGAAATTTTAGGAGATCCTCCTCCACCCAAGGGTGATCCCGTGTTTGAACTTAAACCTTTGCCTGATAATCTTAAATATGCTTATCTTGATGAAAAGAAGATATATCCAGTTATCATTAGTGCTAACCTTTCAGAGCATGAAGAAGAAAGATTATTGAAAACTCTAAAGGAGCATCGTGCTGCTATTGGATATACTCTTGATGATCTTAAGGGCATTAGTCCCACTCTATGTCAACATAAAATAAATTTGGAAGCAGATGCCAAACCAGTTCCTGATCCTCAACGACGTCTGAATCCTAAAATGAAAGAAGTGGTAAGAAAAGAAATACTTAAGCTTCTGCAGGCAGGTATAATCTATCCCGTTGCTGATAGTGAGTGGGTAAGTCCTGTCCATTGTGTCCCTAAGAAGGGAGGTATTACTGTTGTTCCTAATGATAAAGATGAATTGATTCCACAAAGAATTATCACAGGTTATAGGATGGTAATTGATTTCCGCAAGTTAAATAAAGCTACTAAGAAAGATCATTACCCCTTACCTTTTATTGATCAAATGCTAGAAAGATTATGCAAACATACACATTATTGCTTTCTAGATGGTTATTCTGGTTTCTCTCAAATACCTGTGTCGGCTAGAGATCAATCAAAGACTACTTTTACATTCCCTTTTGGTACTTTTTCTTATAGACGTATGCCTTTTGGTTTATGTAATGCACCTGCTACCTTTCAAAGATGCATGATGGCTATATTCTCTGACTTTTGTGAAAAGATTTGTGAGGTTTTCATGGACGACTTTTCCGTCTATGGTTCCTCCTTTGATGATTGCTTGAGCAATCTTGATCGAGTTTTGCAGAGATGTGAAAAAACTAATCTTGTCTTGAATTGGGAAAAGTGCCACTTTATGGTTAATGAAGGTATTGTCTTAGGGCACAAAGTTTCTGAAAGAGTTATTGAAGTTAAAAAGCCAAGGTTGATGCTATTGAAAAGATGCCATGTCCCAAGGACATCAAAGGTATAAGAAGTTTCCTTGGTCACGCTAGATTTTATAGGAGGTTCATTAAGGACTTCTCAAAAATTTCTCGGCCTCTGACTAATTTATTGCAAAAAGATATACCATTTGTCTTTGATGATGATTGTGTAGAAGCATTTGAAATACTTAAGAAAGCATTAGTCTCTGCACCTGTTGTTCAGCCACCTGATTGGAATTTACCCTTTGAAATTATGTGTGATGCTAGTGATTATGCTGTAGGTGCTGTTCTAGGGCAAAGAGTCGATAAGAAATTAAATGTTATTCATTATGCTAGTAAGACTCTAGACAATGTTCAAAGAAATTATACTACTACTGAAAAAGAGCTTTTAGCAGTTGTATTTGCTTGTGATAAGTTCAGATCTTATATTGTTGATTCTGAAGTAACTATTCAAACTGATCATGCTGCTATTAAATACCTTATGGAAAAGAAAGATGCTAAACCTAGACTTATTAGATGGGTTCTCTTGCTGCAAGAATTTGATTTGCATATTGTTGATAGAAAGGGAGTTGAGAACCCCGTTGCAGACAACTTGTCTAGATTAGAAGATATTCTTGATGACCCACTGCCTATTAATGATAACTTTCCTGATGAACAATTAAATGTTATAAGTACTTCTCGTAGTACTCCATGGTATGCTGATTATGCTAATTATATTGTTGCTACCACCTAGCTTCACATACCAGCAAAAGAAAAAGTTCTTCTATGACTTGAGATATTACTTTTGGGATGACCCACATCTTTATAAAGAAGGAGTAGATGGTGCTATTAGACGTTGTGTACCTAAGCATGAACAGGAACAGATCCTACGTAAGTGTCATTCCGAGTCTTATGGAGGACACCACGCTGGAGATAGAACTGCACATAAGGTATTGCAATCTGGTTTTCATTGGCCTACTCTCTTCAAGGATGCCCGTAAGTTTGTCTTGTCTTGTGATGAATGTCAAAGAATTGGTAATATTAGTAGATGTCAAGAAATGCCTATGAATTATGCTCTTGTTATTGAACCGTTTGATGTTTGGGGCTTTGATTATATGGGACCTTTTCCTGCCTCTAATGGATACACACATATTCTAGTTGCTGTTGATTATGTTACTAAGTGGGTAGAAGCTATTCCAACTAGTAGTGCTGATCATAACACTTCTATTAAAATGCTTAAAGAAGTTATTTTTCCAAGGTTTGGAGTCCCTAGATATTTAATGACTGATGGTGGTTCACACTTTATTCATGGTGCCTTCCGTAAAATGCTTGCTAAATATGATGTTAATCATAGAATTGTATCTCCTTATCACCCACAGTCTAGTGGTCAAGTAGAGTTGAGCAATAGAGAGCTCAAATTAATTTTGCAAAAGACTGTTAATAGGTCTAGAAAGAATTGGTCTAAGAAACTTGATGATGCATTATGGGCTTATAGAACTGCATACAAAAATCCTATGGGTATGTCTTTGTATAAAATGGTTCATGGAAAAGCATGTCACTTACCTCTCGAACTAGAACATAAGGCATATTGGGCTATTAAAGAGCTTAACTATGATTTTAAACTTTCCGGTGAGAAGAGGTTATTTGATATTAACTCACTTGATGAATGGAGAACCCAGGCTTATGAAAATGCCAAGTTGTTTAAAGAAAAAGTTAAACGATGGCATGACAAAACGATACAAAAGCGTGAGTTTAATGTAGGTGATTATGTATTGCTATTCAACTCTTGTTTAAGATTTTTTGCAGGAAAACTTCTCTCTAAATGGGAAGGCCCCTATGTTATCGAGGAGGTCTATCGTTCCGGTGCCATAAAAATCAACAATTTCGAGGGCACAAATCCGAAGGTGGTAATCGGTCAAAGAATTAAACATTATATCTCAGGTAATCCCATAAATATTGAAACCAATATTATTGAAACCATAACCCCGGAGGAATACATAAGGGACACGTTTCGGAACGTTTCAGACTCCGAAAAGGAATAGGTATGTGGTACGGTAAGTAAACCGACTCCAAAACAATTTTTAAGGCAATATTTTTCTGTTTTGGAATATTTAGAAAAATAGAAAAATAAGTAGCAGTCCGGGAAGGACACGAGGACCCCACGAGGGTGGTGGGCACACCCTACCCCCCTGGGCGTGCCCCCCTACCTCGTGAGCACCTCGTGTGCCTTCCGGACTCCGTTTTCTTGCACGTTACTTATTTTGGTCGGTAAAAATTCATTATATATTCTCCCGAAGGTTTTGACTCCTGTATCACGCAAAAATCTCCTGTTTTTGTTTCAAGCTGTTTTTCTGACATATCTAGATTATCATGACGTCCCCAAGTTCTTCCAAGTACAATTTCTTCGAGAAGGTCATCAACCCTTACCTCGCGGAGGTGCTGCGACACCCTCAAACCATTGAGATGCGTGATGGGTTGTTGCACATCCGCGATGTTGAGGGACCAAAGGGAACCGGAAGTGTGGAGACGAGGCTCGAAGCAATGGAGCAACAAATTTTCAAGTGCCAGGGGATGGTGGAGCATGGAATCAATGCTAGCCACATGATGCTCGCGGAGTTCACTAACAACTACAAGCCAGATGCCAAGAACACCGAGGAGGCCATCTTCAAGCTATATGAGAAGATCGAGCGCCTCCAAGCCCAAATCTATGACCTGCAAAACCAAAACTATGAGTATGAATATAGATTCAAAAGAATGAGTTTGGCTGCAGATTCGAGGATTCCGGAGACTCGATCATCCTTCTATGATGGTGAACCTATGCCTTGGAAGATGGATGAGAAGCCCGCATCATCAACAACACCTTCACCTTCTTCACCAACCAAGGAGATATAATCACATGGGTATGGGCACTCACCTTGGCAACTGCCAAGCTTGGGGGAGGTGCCCCGGTATCGTATCACCATCACAACTCCTATCTTTATCATTTTTCTTAGTTCGATCTTATTAGTAGTATCTTGATCTAGTAGAATAAAGTTTATGTCATGATCTAGTTTTTAGTTTTGCTTTTTGATCTCTCTTTGTAATCGAGTCCGTGAGCTATATATAATAAAGATTAGTGTTGAGTCAAGGGCTTGATTATTTTGCCATGATCTTGGGTGAATAAAATAAAAAGAGAAAAAGAATAAAAAGAAACGAAAAGTTCATATTGATCTTATTGAGAGTAATGACTTCACATAGAAGAGTATGATGATTAAAAGTTGTTGGGAGTTGGCAGACATAGCTTTGGTCATTGTTGCAATTAATAGGAAGTAATAAGGAAAGAGAGGTTTTCACATATAGATATATTATCATTGACATCTTTTATGATTGCGAGCACTCATTAAAATATGACATGATAAAGAGTTGATGTTGGACAAGGAAGACAACGTAATGAGTTATGTCTTTCTTATATCTGAGATAAAGTATGTTGTCATGGATCCTCTAACTTGTTGAGCTTGCCTTTCCCCCTCATGCTAGCCAAATTCTCAGCACCAAGTAGAAATACTACTTGTGCTTCCAAATACCCTTAAACCAGTTTTGCCATGAGAGTCCACCATATCTACCTATGGATTGAGTAAGATCCTTCAAGTAAGTTGTCATCGGTACAAAGCAATAAAAATTTCTCTAAATATGTATGATTGATTGGTGTGGGGGAAATAAGCTTTATACGATCTTGTGATGTGGAAGTAATAAAAGCGACAGACTGCATAATAAAGGTTCATATCACAAGGGGCAATATAAAGTGACGTTCTTTCGCATTGAGATTTTATGCATCCAACCATAAAAGCGCATGGCAAACTCTGCTTCCCTCTGCGAAGGGCCTATCCTTTATTATTATGTTCTACCTTGTGCAAGAGTCATGGTGATCTTCACCTTTTCTTTTTCATTTTATCCTTTGGCAAGCTCAGCATGTTGGAAAGAACATGATATATATATATATATATATATCTAATTGGATGTAGGGGAGCATGAACCATTATTGTCGACATTACCCTTGAGGTAAAAGGTTGTGGGGAAAAACTATAAGCCCCTATCTTTCTCTGTGTCTGATTAAAACTCCATAACCACAAGTATTGCGTGAGTGTTAGCAATTATGGAGGACTAAATGATAGTTGAGTATGTGTGACTTGCTTTTTAGCTCTGACATAGACTCTTTCCGATGTTATGATAAATTGCAATTGCTTCAATAACTGAGATTATGGTTTGCCGGAGCCCAATAAGGTTTATGATTTATACTTTTGCATTGTGAATAGATCATCACTTGAACATAAGTAATCATATGACAAAATCTATATATGTTGCTGTTATGAAGAATAATCATGATGCCTTCATGTCCGTATTTTATTTTTATCGACGCCTCTACCTCTAAACATGAGGACATATTTATTATTATCGGCTTTTCACTTGAGGACAAGCGAGGTCTAAGCCTGGGGGAGTTGATATGTCCATTTTGCATCATGCTTTTATATCGATATTTATTGCATTGTGGACTGTTATTTCACTTTATGTCACAATACTTATGGCTATTCTCTCTTATTTTACAAGGTTTACATATGGAGGGAGAATGCCGGCAGCTGGAATTCTGGGCTGGAAAAGGACCAAATATTAGAGACCTATTCTGCGCAACTCCAAAAGTACTGAAACTCCAAGAAATGTCTTAAAATAAATAAAGAAAAATCCTCGCCAAAGATGAAGGCCAGGGGGCACACACCCTACTCACGAGGGTGGGGGCGCCCCCCCTAGGGCGTGCCCCCCTACCTCGTGGGCACCCTGGTGGCTCTCCGACGTCCATCTTCTCCTATATGAAGTCTTTTGATGAGAAAAAAAATAAGAAGGAACTTTTCGGAACGAGACTCCGCCGCCACGAGGCGGAACCTTGGCGGATCCAATCTAGAGCTCCGGCAGAGCTGTTCTGCTGGGGATACTTCCCTCCGGGAGGGGGAAATCATCACCATCATCATCACCAACGCTCCTCTCATCGGGAGAGGGCAATCTCCATCAACATCTTCACTAGCACCATCTCATCTCCAAACCCTAGTTCATCTCTTGTATCCAATTCTTGTCTCAAAGTCTGGGATTGGTGCTAGTAGGTTGCTAGTAGTGTTGATTACTCCTTGTATTTGATGCTAGTTGGTTTATTTGGTGGAAGATCATATGTTCAGATCCTATATGCATATTATTACCCCTCTGATTATGAACATGAATATGCTTTGTGAGTAATTACGTTTGTTCCTAAGGACAAGGGAGAAGTCTTGCTATTAGTAGTCATGTAAATTTGGTATTCGTTTGATATTTTGATAAGATGTATGTTGTCTAGCCTCTAGTGGTGTTATGTGAACGTCGACTACATAACACTTCACCATTAGTTGGGCCTAGAGGAAGGCATTGGGAAGTAATAAGTAGATGATGGGTTGCTAGAGTGACAGAAGCTTAAACCCAAGTTTATGCGTTGCTTCGTAAGGGGCTGATTTGGATCCACATGTTTCATGCTATGGTTAGGTTAACCTTAATACTTTTGTTGTAGTTGCGGATGCTTGCAATAGAGGTTAATCATAAGTGGGATGCTTGTTCAAGTAAGAACAGCACCCAAGCACCGGTCCACCCACATATCAAATTATCAAAGTATCGAACGCGAATTATATGAACGTGATGAAAACTAGCTTGACGATATTCCCATGTGTCCTCGGGAGCGCTTTTCCTATTATAAGAGTGTGTTTCGGCTTGTCCTTTGCTACAAAAAGGATTGGGCCACCTTGCCGCACTTTATTTACTTTTGTTACTTGTTGCTCGTAACCATTTATCTTATCACAAAACTATCTGTTACCACTTATTCCAGTACTTGTAGAGAATACCTTGCTGAAAACCGCTTATCATTTCCTTCTGCTCCTCGTTGGGTTCGACACTCTTACTTATCGAAAGGACTACGATAGATCCCCTATACTTGTGGGTCATTAGGGAGCTGTTGGTGTCAAAACCAGCGGATCTCGGGTAGGTGGTCCCGAACTGTGTGTCTAAGGCGGATGGTAACAGGAGGCAGGGGACACAATGTTTTACCCAGGTTCGGGCCCTCTTGATGGAGGGAAAACCCTACATCCTGCTTGATTTATTCTTGATGATATGAGTATTACAAGAGTTGATCTACCACGAGATCGGAGAGGCTAAACCCTAGAAGCTAGCCTATGGTATGATTGTATATTGTCCTACGGACTAAACCCCTCCGGTTTATATAGACACCGGAGGGGGCTAGGGTTACACAAGGTCGGTTACAAAGGAGGAGATATCCATATCCGTACTGCCTAGCTTGCCTTCCACGCCAAGTAGAGTCCTATCCGGTCATGAGACGAAGTCTTCAATCTTGTATCTTCATAGTCCAACAGTCCGGCCAAAGGATATAGTCCGGCTGTTCGGAGACCCCCTAATCCAGGACTCCCTCAGTAGCCCCTGAACCAGGCTTCAATGACGATGAGTCCGGCGCGCAGTGTTGTCTTCAGCATTGCAAGGCGGGTTCCTCCTCCGAATACACCACATAAGAGTTTGAATGAAAGGATAGTGTCCAACCCTGCAAAATAAGTTCCACATACCACCGTACAGAGAATAATATTTCCATAAATCTAATCTACTGACACGTTTTGGCAACATGACATCATGCCATGGCTCGGCGATTATTCAAACCGTTTTTATTTAACCAGCCCAGCACATAACGCGAGGCGGTTTCTTGACACGTCTTGTCAAAGAAGAGATCGTGTCCCCCTTATTACGGGATTCTCATCAATACGGGTGTGGGTAACCCAACCGCGCCATCAATTACGGCGCTTGGGGGATAAGAGAGTTTCACAAGGCTAGTGGGGGCGCATAGTTTCGTCCGCCCTTATAGAGGGATAAGGTTTTACCTTTTTCTACCCACGCCTTCTTCCTCCTTGCTGATTCGTCCATGAGCACTCGAGCTCCAACGCCCAAGTCCACATCCTTCTCCTCAACCTTCTCCAAACATGTCCGGAGCGGGAGGCAAGTGGATGGCTTCCTCCATCATGGAGGGACATATCAAAAAGCTGCGTGGAGCCGGATACTTATCCGCGAATATCGCGCATTGGCTGCCCGCTACGGGGCAGATCGTCCCTACCCCGGAACCTCACGAGAGGGTAGTTTTCCTCCACCACTTCCTCCACGGACTAGGGTTTCCCCTTCATCCATTCGTCCGCGGTCTCATGTTCTACTACGGGCTGGACTTTCATGATCTTGCCCCGAACTTCATCCTCAACATTTCGGCATTCATCATCGTGTGTGAGGCTTTCGTCCGCATCCAGCCCCACTTCGGCCTGTGGCTGAAGACCTTCAATATCAAGCCGAAGGTGGTGGGAGGCCAACAAGCAGAATGCGGCGGAGCCATGGTGGGAAAGATGCCCAATGTTATATGGCTCGAAGGCTCCTTCGTGGAGACCATAAAGGGATGGCAATCAACATGGTTCTACAACACCGAGCCACGCGACACCAACTAGGTGGTGGCCCCCGAGTTTCGATCCAGAATCCCCACGCGGCTCACCTCCTGGAAAGAGAAGGCCCTGTCCTGTGGTTCATCGGAGCTAGACGGACTCCAGAAATGTATCCAGAATATGGCAAGCAAGAAGCTCAAGCTTGTCAACATAGTCCAGGTCATGCTCTTCCGCCGGATCCTCCCGTGTCAACAACGGGATTTTAACTTATGGGAGTTCGACCCGGCCCGGCACCAGACTCTAAGTGAGCTCTTCGACACGACGCACAAGGACGTCTGGAGGGTGCTCTTCAAGGGCACCGAGGTCCCTCCTTTTTCTTACCGAGGACCGCGGGCTAAGCGCGAAGCGCCTAGCGCATTCGGTGAGTTCTATACATCCGGTAGGATATTTATTCCCCCTAGCTTAACCATGTGCGGGGTCTGAGATCCATGCCTTTGACAGGACTGGGTGGAGACATCGGGGTAGATTAACTGTCCGGCCCCTCTGCCCGAAGACAATGCGGACGCTCTCCTGACGGAGATGCTGACTCCGACTCCTTACCAGGTGCCGGCGAAGACCAAGAAGAAGGCCAAGGGAACCCGAAAGAGTTCCCGGCGCCAGGTGGTATCGGACTAATCGTCCGATAACTCCACGACGCACTACTCCCCCGAAGACGAGGAGGAAGATGAAGATGCTCCCCCTCCAGTCGGTGGAGACAAGAAAAGGAAGGCCGCCCCAACTGGGGGGCCGAAGGGTCCAAGAAGGGAAGAACTCTCCTTCCGGACTACTCCACCACTGCCGCGGAAGGCGAAGACGAGTGGCTGCTCAGGGCCAAGCCCCTGGCGAAGTCGTAAGTATTCGGATACCAGAGTAACTCATAGCATACCTGTAACACCCTCGATGCGGCTATAGCTCCCACGTGTCGAGGCACGACTTAGAGACATAACCGCATTGAAAGCAATGTCGCAAGTCAGGCAATCATTATAACATCCCATGTAATACATAATAAAAGGGGGAGATAACATAGTTGGCTTACACTCGCCACGTCACATCAGAGTACATAAATAACATCCATCAAACAAACACTCATGGCCCGACTACGGCGCCAAAATGGAAAAGAACCCAACATGCGACAAGGCCCTGAATCGAACCCCAACTAGGCACCACTACTGATCATCGGGAAAGGAAACATAATAACGCTGAGAGTCCTCATCGAACTCCCACTTGAGCTCGTACTCGTCACCTGGAGCGGAATCACCTGGACCTGCATCTGGAATTATAGTATTTGTGAGCCACAAGGACTCAGCAATCTCGCACCCACGCGATCAAGACTATTTAAGCTTATAGGACAGGATAAGGCAAGTATATGTGGAGCTGCAGCAAGCGACTAGCATATATGGTGGCTAACTGATTCGCAAAGGAGAGCGAGAAGAGGAGGCAAAGCGCGAGCGAGAAACTAGAAGGAACAACCTGCGCAAGCATTACTCCAACACCGTGTCCACTTCCCGGACTCCGCCGAGAAGAGGCCATCACGGCAACACACGCAGTTGATTCGTTTTAATTAATTAAGGTTTAAGTTATCTACAACCGGACATTAACAAATCCCATCTGCCCATAACCGCGGGCACAGCTTTTGAAAGTTCAATCCCTGCAGGGGAGTCCCAACTTAGCCCATGACAAGCTCTCACGGTCAACGAAGGAAAAGACCTCCTCCCAAGATGTTCCGATCAGACTCGGTATCTCGGTAACTCAAGACACTTCGACAGGTTAAAACAAGACCAGCAACACCGCCCGAATGTGCCGACAAATCCCGATAGGAGCTGCACATATCTCTTTCTCAGGGCACACTCAGATTGTCCTAGGTACGGGTAGGCCAGCCCAGAGTTGCCCCTGGTGGCCACCGGTAGCTGACAGGTGGACCAACACTCAGAGGAGCACTGGCCCGGGGGGGTTAAAATAAGATGACCCTTGAGTCTGCAGAACCCAAGGGAAAGAAAAGGCTAGGTGGCAAATGGTAAAACCAAGGTTGGGCATTGCTGGAAAAGCTTTAATCAAGGCGAAATATCAAGGGGTTCCCATTATAACCCAACCGCGTAAGGAACGCAAAATCCGGGAACATAACACCGATATGACGGAAACTAGGGCGGCAAGAGTGGAACAAAACACTAGGCGAGAGGCCGAGCCTTCCACCCTTTACCAAGTATATAGATGCATTAAGATAACATGGCAATATAATGATATCCCAACAAGTAAATAAATGCTCCAACAAGGAACGGCCTCCAAACTTCACCTGCAACTAGCAACGCTATAAGAGGGGCTGAGCAAAGCGGTAACATAGCCAATCAACGGTTTGCTAGGACATGGTGGGTTAGAGGTTCAACATGGCAATTGGGAGGCTGACAAGCAAAAGGTAGGCATCGTAGCATTGGCATAGCAAGAGCGAGCAAACTAGCATAGCAAAGATAGTTGTGATTTCGAGGGTATGATCATCTTGCCTGCACAGTTGTCAGAGTCGACTGGATCCTCACAAGCAAACTCAACGGGCTCCTCGGTAGCGAACTCGTCTCCCGGCTCTACCCAACAAGACAAACAAGCAATAAGGATACAATCAACCACGTTGCAAGTCATGGCAAGGCAAGCATATAACCAGCAAGAAGGCACAATATGCTAGCTACACATGGCAAGAACAAAGGCATAGCATGCATGGAACACTAACGGTAGCATCGGCAAAATCGCAAACAAGTTGCCGATCTGCCCAGATTAACAACGAAGCAAAAGTTGAGCTCGATTGAGTCAACCTAGAGCACTCCACATATGCAAACAAAGACATGGATGGATAGATCATAACATAAATATCAAAACTCCCTTACTGATCATCCTCAAAAGAGGCACGGATCACTAGGAAACAAGCTGGACATATAGCATCATGAACTAAAATATCCCAGACTTAATGAAAATCACTAAGTCCCTGAAAACAAATTTCCCGGGTGCCTCACTTTGCAAGCTTGCACAAGTCACCACACACATCCTAAAAATGCATGGGTTGCACCTCTGGAAAGAAGACAAAATGCTTAACAAAACATATTAAGGACTCACAGGCATAGCATGCACACAATAATCATGGCAAAAATGACAAAAGTCTAAGATGAACTAGCAGATCTGACAATTAACTCACGAGGCCTCCTTCTAACAGCATTTAGGGCATCAAGATGAGCTCAACTGAAAATGATACAATGGAATGAAATGATGTACTCGTCGAGACGAACATTTTGATATATCATATGTCCAAAACGGAGCTACGGATGCAAAGTTACGGCCGGTCAAAGTATGCATAAAAAAACTAGGGTTAGGGACGAAAGTCAACCGAGATTCAAAATATCTCAGATCTGGATCCAGATCCGCACGCTTCTCGATGCACGTTGGAGTTACTGTAGCAGCTCGCCGGAGATGGAGACGATGCCGGGGTGGGCCGGCCGGCGTGGAGGCGGCGGTGGTGGCGCGGCCACCGGAGTCGGCGAGGGGCGGCGGAGAGGCGGCGGTGGTGGCGCGAACGCCGAGGGATGGCGGCGGCCGGGGCAGCGCGGCGGATGGTGCGGTGGCCGGGGCAGCGCAGCGGGCGAGCTCGGCGGCGGCGCGGTCACCGGACCGTGGGAAGAAGGCGGCGCGGCGAAGGAGCTCGGGCGGGCGACGAGTGGCCCGCGGAGGCGGCGTCGGGGGCCGGCTGTGGGCTTTCAGGCCCGGCGGCGGAGGAGATGTGGCGACGCCACGTGGCGGCCAACCACTGGTGTGGGGGCGGCGGCGCGATTTGTCCGGCCGGGTCGGACGTGTCCGGCTCGGCGCGGTGGGGGTTTTTTTTTTAGAACTAGGGTTCAAGGAGGAAGACGAGATCCGAAATTGGAGGGGGTATATATAGGCATAAGTAGAGCTAGGAGAGTCCAAATGAGGTGCGGTTTTCGGCCACGCGATCGTGATCGAACGCTCTAGGACATGGACCAGAGTTTGGTGGGTTTTGGGCCAAAATTGAGGGGTGTTGGGCTACAACACACACAAGGCCTTTTCGGTCCCTCGGTTAACCGTTGGAGTATCAAACGAAGTCCAAATGATACGAAACTTGACAGGCGGTCTACCGGTGGTAAACCAAGGCCGCATGACAAGTCTCGGTCCAATCCGGAAATGTTTAACCCCCACACACGAAAGAAAGTTAGAAATGGCCACCGGAGGAGAACGAAGCGTCGGAATGCAAAACGGACAACGGGGAAAAAGCTCGAATGCATGAGATGAACACGTATGCAAATGCAATGCACATGATGACATGATATGAGATGCAAGAAAACGAAAACAACACATAGAGGCAAAGACCCAAACCCGAGAAATAAATATAAGTTAACGCCGGAAACGGCAAGAGTTGGAGTACAAATAGGGAAAGTCGTATCTGGGGCGTTACAATAACTTTGTCGCACTACTTCTCCTAACACCGAATTATGATTATGCAGACCGCCCCAAGCCCGTATCGACGTATCCTCATCGGACGGCTCCCTGGACTCGTCGAATATGGATAGCGATCCACTTCCGACCGCCACCTCCCCTTGCCCTACGGATACCACCGAGGTATTGTCTCAAGAGGCACCGGGTCGAGGGGAGACAGTCCTGGAGGCGCCTCAAGGCGACCTTCCGGACTCCGGGAGCAGAGGGAGCAAGGCTCCCGAGGGCTCCGAGTTCGGCCCTCAGCCGAACACCGCGCCGGAACCTCCAGTGCTTCCGGACTCGGGCAGGCGGCCTCCTTCCAAAAGGGGCAAGACGCCTGTGCCGGTGACCTCTGTCCATCCAGAGGCACCAGACAATCTGCTGGGAGCGCTTCGCAGCGCTTCCGTCGACGAAGAGCACCACACTACTATGAGTGCGGTGATCCAGAAGGTTCAGTCCGCCAAGAGCGGACTGACTGAAGCCTGTGCCAGCCTTCTAACACGCTTTGAGGTAAGTATTGGAAATATAGGAAAAATATTACCGCATAGACAGTAGCCCCTGATGCTCTGTTTGGTGTTCAAGAAGAAAAGCCGAATAGAGGATCAACTAATATCTGCAGGAGTCTAATATAAGTATGTCTATATGTGTATGCAGGCTTCGCTGCTGACCTCTGCCGCACTGATTGTGGAGATCGCCGTACTGAAGCAGGACCTCAAAGGGTCCAAGAAAGAGCTCGGCCTGGCCAAGAGGCAGCTCGAGGAGAACAAAGGTAAGTAATACCTGGTCTATAGATGTATATATATACAAAAAGAATGTGATTGCAAAATGACAGGAACATCTTTAATTTGCCAGGGGCCACGGCAGAGGTGGCAAACCTGAAGCAAGCGCTATCCGAGGCTAAAAACAAAGTGGCCCAGGAGCGCACCGAGCGGGAGAAACAAGAGGCACGGGTGGGCGAGGTGTAGCAAGAGCTCCATGCTCTCGTGACGAAGCACGAGGCGTTAGAGCTTGACTTGAAGACGCGAGAGTCTGAGCTTGCCGCGGCCCTTGAGAGTGCAAAGAGTGCCAAGGCCGAAGCCCAAAAGGCCCTCCAGGAGATTGATGCGATGAAGAAGATAGCGGCGGGTAAGGCATTCAATATGCAAAGCAAGCATGTGAAAGTAAATTACTTGTTACTTACCCGAGTCCGGAGCTCTCCAGGAGCATTCACAGATTTGCCCCGCAGCGTGTCGGATGCCGCACAGTTTTACCAGGCCGAGGAGGGAAGCTCAACGGAGAAGCTATTCTGGTCTTAGTATACTGGGACCGAACACCCGATGCCTCTGAGCGACCAGCTGAAGCAACTGGTCGAGCTGCACAAGGCGGCCGAGCAAGCCATGAAGGGCTTTATTGTCCGGATGTGGCCTGGCGACGCCCTTCCCAACAGCTACTTCAGCCTGGTGAGGCGGCTTGTGGATGCCTGCCCACGGCTGGAAGTCATTAAGCGGTCCGTCTGCATGGAAGGTGGACGTCGGGCCTTCGCCCGTGTCAAGGTGCAATGGGCCAAGATGGACGCCGTGAAGCTGGTGAAGGAAGGGCCGCCTGCGGGCAAGGAGCATCGCCACCCCGAGATGTACTATGAGGGTGTCCTGAAGGGTGCCCGTCTCATAGCAGATGAGTGTACGAAAGATGTAATATTTGAGTAAACTTGCTCGTGTAATCCTGTATTATGAAAACATGTTCATATGCGCTATGCAACGCTTGTTTGAATTTAAAATATTACCTTTTGTTCGGCTGTTTATCAAATCTGAGAGATGGCTAGTCGTCGGTTTCTGCCCCCATGCCACGAGTGCTGGGGTGTTCAGGATAAACCTGAGCACTCTTGTTCCCATTTTTGGGTCCTTCGAGGGAGGTGATCAGCACAACGAACAAGGCAATCGGACTATAATGCGTTATCACTCTCACTTAGCCATAGAATTCTATAATTTTAAATTTCGGCAAAGCCCCTAGTATTCGGAAGGCCAAATTCGGGACGCTATACACGCCTTAAGCCGGACAGGGCCGACTCCTCGCTCTAAGCGGCATAAGTCTTTAGGGACTTGAAACCTCTCGAACAGCGACCAGTCTCTCGCCTTATCATGACAGTTAGTTTTAGCTTTCTCTACTGAGGTGCCTACCCCAGCAGAACCAGGGCACAATCGCAGTAGTTCTCGCAGTGCTACCTTAGCCGATATAGCGGAACGTAAGGTACCAAAACATGAGAGCTGGGCAAACCCAACTATTGACCCAAGACATGATTCGGAGCTGATGCATATAATGCTATAAGTTCGGGGTGCCGCACTGTCGAAAGTGTTCGGACTTCTCACGCTGTATTATGTGGTATGCTTAAGCCCCTAGCGTATTGGCCGTACCAGAGTGTACGGGTGCTAGATGTCATGAATGAACATATATATGTATAAAGGAAGAATGCGATAATAGTCTTAATGCTATGCATTGTTTATTCAAAAAGGTGCGTTAAAGCAGAATGATACAAGTAGTGCGATAAGCAAAAAGTGGGGACATGTCCCTTCCAAGGGCAAGCTGAGGAATAGTATTAAAGCAAGTATTTCACTCGTTATCGTAATCCACCTAGGAGTTCCATGGTGTAACGTAGCTTTCTACCTCCTTGGTTGTTGCATCAAGTGTTCGGCAATCATGCTGCCGGATAGGGTTTCCAGAGATTAAAGTCCTGAAAGAGAAAAATAACAAAGCGAGAAGCCCCTAGTGCGGTTTAAGCCGCGTCTTGGAGCATGCCGTAGTCGTGCCCCCCTCCCCACCTGTGCCCATGGTATTTTTAATGCGTAATTATGTACGCGTGGCACGGATTTTGCCGTTTGGCTGGGACCAGAGTGGGGGCCGCATTGCTATGCGATCTCGGAACGTGCCAGGCGGTCCTGTTGCCGGTTACTCCGGGTGCGCTTGAAGGTGTCCGAGTCCTTAACAGCCGAACTAGTGGATTGCCTTAAGAGGCTGCTTTGCGCTTCTGCTGCGACGGCCGCAGTGTGCTCCTTCGTGCGGAGAGAGTGCTCTGTGTTTCCATTGACTGTGATGAACCCCTGAGGTCCTGGCATCTTGAGCTTGAGATATGCATAATGTGGTACCGCATTGAATCTCGCAAATGCGGTTCGCCCGAGCAGTGCATGGTAGCCACTGCGGAACGGGACTATATCGAAGATTAACTCTTCGCTTTGGAAGTTATCCAGAGATCTGAAGACCACTTCCAGTGTGACTGAGCCTGTGCAATGGGCCTCTACACCTGGTATGACGCCTTTAAAGGTCGTTTTTGTGGGTTTGATCCTTGAGGGGTCTATACCCATTTTGCACACTGTGTCCTGATAAAGCAGGTTCAGGCTGCTGCCACCATCCATAAGGACTCGAGTGAGGTGAAATCCGTCAATGATTGGGTCTAGGACCAGTGCGGCGAATCCACCGTGACGGATAGTAGTGGGGTGGTCCCTGCGATCGAAGGTGATCGGACAGGAGGACCATGGGTTGAACTTTGGGGCGACTGGCTCCAACGCATATACGTCCCTGAGCGCACGCTTCCGCTCCCTTTGGGGGATGTGGGATGCATATATCTTGTTCACCGTCCGCACTTGTGGGGCGAACCTCTTCTGTCCTTCGGTGTTCGGCTGTCGGGGCTCCTCCTCGTCATCTCTATGTGACCCCTTATCTTTATTTTTGGCATTTAACTTGCCGGCCTGCTTGAACACCCAACAATCCCTGTTGGTGTGGTTGGCTGGCTTGTCGGGGGTGCCATGTATTTGACACGAGCGATCGAGTATACGGTCCAAACTGGACGGGCCCGGAGTGCTTCTTTTGAATGGCCTTTTCCGCTGACCGGGTTTAGAGCCTTTGAATCCGGCATTGACTGATGTATCCTCGATATTGTCGCTGTTAATGCGCCACTTATGTTTGTTGCGACGTGACCTGTCGTTGCCGTCCTTGGTATCCGAAGTACCATGGTTCTTTGATATGTTATTGCTGCGGGCCAACCAGTTGTCCTCTCCCGCACAAAAGTGGGTCATGAGTGTCGTGAGGGCTGCCGTAGATTTCGGCTTTTCCTGGCCAAGGTGCCGGGCGAGCCATTCTTCACGGATGATGTGCTTAAAGGCTGCTAGGGCATCTACATCTGAGCAGTCGACGATTGATTTTTCTTTGTTAGGAACCGTGTCCGGAATTGCCTGGCCGATTCCTCTGACTGCTGAATTATGTGGCTCAAGTCATCGGCATCTGGTGGTCGCACATAAGTTCCCTGGAAGTTGTCAAGGAATGCGGCTTCCAGATCTTCCCAACAGTGAATGGACTCTGTTGGCAAGCTATTGAGCCAATGCCGAGCTGGTCCTTTGAGTTTGAGTGGGACGTATTTGATGGCGTGTAGGTCATCACCGCGGGCCATGTGGATGTGCAGGAGGAAATCCTCGATCCATACCGCAGGATCTGTTGTGCCGTCGTACGATTCTATATTTACGGGTTTGAAACCCTCTGGGATTTGATGATCCATTACTTCGTCTGTGAAGCATAAGGGGTGTGCGGCGCCTCTGTACTAGGCTATATCGCGACGCAGCTCAAATGAGTCTTGCCCGCTGTATTCGGCCCGGACGGACTTACTTTTACTATATCCAACGTGACGATTATCGTCTCGTATAGTGGCGCGCCCTCGTGATCCGTAGATCGATCTTGCATGTTTTGCTTTGTCCTCCAATACGTCTCGTGGGTCTGGCGTATTTCCCCATGCCTTTTTATTTGAATGGCGTCGGGGTGCGGGCTGAGCTTTTGGCTAGAATGTTTCTCTGTCGCGGCCACGAGGTGGCCGATCAGCCGCGTCATACGCCGGGGATGTAGGTTTCGGTGCTTCCTCCTCTAGTCAGGGTAGCAACCTGCACTTTGGGTAACTCTTGGAGGGGCGTTCGAGTTTATATTCCTTGGCCGCTAGGACTTCAGTCCATCTGTCAACTAGCAAATCTTGATCAGCTTGAAGCTACTGCTGCTTTTTCTTAAGGCTATTTGCCGTGGCTATAAGCCTGCGCTTGAAGCGCTCTTGTTCGACGGGATCCTCTGGTATGATGAATTCGTCATCGTCGAGGCTTTCCTCGTCTTCGGAGGGAGGCATGTAATTATCATCCTCCGCCTCTCCATCTGCCGCTCTCTCAGGAGGACTGGCTTCTCCATCCTCCTGCCCTAAATCTTGCTGGAGGGGATTGTTGCCGTCTTCGGCACTGTCCGGAGTGCTATTATCTCTTGTGCCGGTATCACCAATTTTGCCTTGGCGGGACTTAGAGCGGCGCCGCTGACGCCGGCGCTTGGGTTGCTTCTTGGAGGGGTCATCCTCCGTTGTCTCGTCGCCATTGCCTTCTTTGGGTGTGTCCACCATGTATATATCATACGATGAGGTGGCTGTCCAGTGCCCTGTGGGAGTGGTTCCTCTTCGTCTCCCGCATCGTCGTCCATACCGTCAATGTCTTCGGAGTCGAAGTCGAGCATGTCGGTTAAGTCGTCGACAGTGGCTACTAAGTGGGTGGTGGGTAGGCGGCGAATTTCTTCGTCGTCAGCATCCCAATCCTGCCGAACATAGTTCGGCGAGGATCCTCCTGACAAGGAGAGAGACCTTAATGACTTCAGTATGTCGCCGAAGGGCGAGTGCTGAAAAATATCCACGGAGGTAAACTCCATGATCGGCGCCCAATCAGATTCGATAGGAACGGGCGCAGGCGGTTCAGAGTCCGTGGCCGGAGAAGGATCCGGCAGTTTAGCAACACGGTTCTCGTGAAGGGTAAGGTCGATATTCGGCTCGATCGCCGCTGAGGATACGGCCTCCATGACGGGGTCTATCCACCCGTCCATGGATGGCGCAACTGGCTCTGAATCGAGGCTCGGAGTGGCTGCCGGTGCGATCTCCTGAACACTATCCGATGGTAGAGCTAAATTGTACTCATCGTGACCGCGTGGCGCACAAGGCAGGGGCTCGAATCCGTCGAAGATCAAGTCTCCGCGGATATCGGCCGTGTAATTTAAGCTTCCAAACCTGACCTTGTGGCCAGGGGCATAACTTTCGATCTACTCCAGATGGCCAAGCGAGTTGGCCCGCAGTGCGAAGCCGCCGAACACAAAGATCTGTCTGAGGAGAAAAGTCTCGCCCTGGACTGCATCGCTATCAATGATAGTAGGAGCCATCAAGCCTAACGGCGACGACACAGAGGAACTCTCAATGAAAGCACCAATGTCGGTGTCAAAACCAGCGGATATCGGGTAGGGGGTCCCGAACTGTGCGTCTAAGGCGGATGGTAACAGGAGGCAGGGGACACAATGTTTTACCCAGGTTCGGGCCCTCTTGATGGAGGTAAAACCCTACGTCCTGCTTGATTTATTCTTGATGATATGAGTATTACAAGAGTTGATCTACCACGAGATCGGAGAGGCTAAACCCTAGAAGCTAGCCTATGGTATGATTGTATATTGTCCTACGGACTAAACCCCTCCGGTTTATATAGACACCGGAGGGGGCATGGGTTACACAAGGTCGGTTACAAAGGAGGAGATATCCATATCCGTACTGCCTAGCTTGCCTTCCACGCCAAGTAGAGTCCTATTCGGTCACGAGACGAAGTCTTCAATCTTGTATCTTCATAGTCCAACAGTCCGGCCAAAGGATATAGTCCGTCTGTCCGGAGACCCCCTAATCCAAGACTCCCTCAGGAGCCAAGAAACCACTTTTCCACTACCGCAACCTTCTGTACCTGTGAGATCCCATCTTGGGGCCTTTTTCAGCGATCTGCCGGAGGTGGATTCGATCACGGAGGGCTACTACATCAACACCATAGCCTCTCCGATGATGTGTGAGTAGTTTACCACAGACCTTCGGGTCCATAGTTATTAGCTAGATTGCTTCTTCTATCTCTTTGGTTCTCAATACAAAGTTCTCCTCGATGTTCTTCGATATCTATTCGATATAATACTTTTTGCGGTGTGTTTGCAGAGATCCGATGAATTGTGGGTTTATGATCAAGTTTTTCTATGAACAATATTTGACTCTTCTCTGAATTCTTATATGCATGATTTGATATCTTTGCAAGTCTCTTCGAATTATCGGTTTAGTTTGGCCTACTAGATTGATCTTTCTTGCAATGGGAGAAGTGCTTAGCTTTGGGTTCAATCTTGCGGTGTCCTTTCCCAGTGACAACAGGGGTAGCAAGGCACGTATTGTATTGTTGCCATCGAGGATAAAAAGATGGGGTTTATATCATATTGCTTGAGTTTATCCCTCTACATCATGTCATCTTGCCTAATGCGTTACTCTGTTCTTATGAACTTAATACTCTAGATGCATGCTGGATAGCGGTCGATGTGTGGAGTAATAGTAGTAGATGCAGAATCGTTTCGGTCTACTTCACACGGACGTGATGCCTATGTTCATGACCATGCCTAGATATTCTCATAACTATGCGCTTTTCTATCAATTGCTCGGCAGTAATTTGTGCACACACCGTAATATATGCTATCATGAGAGAAGCCACTAGTGAAACCTATGGCCCCCGGGTCTACTCTACATCATATAAGTTTCAGATCTATAATTCTAGTTTACTATTTATTTTGCAATCTTTATTTTCCAATCTATACAACAAAAATATCAAAAATATTTATCTTATTATCTTTATCAGATCTCACTTTTGCAAGTGGCCGTGAAGGGATTGACAACCCCTTTATCGCGTTGGTTGCAAGGTTCTTGATTGTTTGTGCAGGTACTAGGCGACTTGCGTGTAGTCTCCTACTGGATTGATACCTTGGTTCTCAAAAACTGAGGGAAATACTTATGCTACTTTGCTGCATTACCCTTTCCTCTTCAAGGGAAAACCAACACATGCTCAAGAGGTAGCATGGATCTAGTTGGGATGATAACTTGCCTTATGTAGAGTTCTCATACAACAACAGTTATCAGGCTAGTTTGAAGATGGCCCTTTCGAAGCTTTGTATGGAAGAAGGTGCAGGACACCATTAATGTGGGATGAAGTTGGAGACCGTCAGTGTTCGGACCAGATTTAATTAAAGAGTCTGAAGAGAAGGTTAAGTTGATTTGTGATAGACTGAAGGTAGCTCAGTCTAGGGAGAAGAGTTATGTAGATACTAAATGCAAGGAAGTACTCTATGAAATTGGAGACATAACATATCTTCATGTGTCACCACTGCGAGGAGTTAAATGATTTGGACTTAAAGGAAAGTTAGCCCCAAGATTTGTAGGACCATATCGAGTTTTGGAACATATGGGAGAAGTGGCCTACAAGTTGGAGTTACCCGAAGGACTGTCAGGAGTTCATGATGTGTTTCACGTTTCCCAGTTGAAGAAGTGCCATGTAGAGATGGCTGATATTCCTCTGAGAGATACAGTGCCCCTTGAAGCAATTCAATTGGAAAGTGACCTAACCTACGAGGAGAAACCAGTCGAGATTCTTGAGTTTGCCATCTGAGTTACACACAACAAGGTTATCAAGTTTTGCAAAGTTCAGTGGAGCCACCATACCGAGGAAGAAGTCACCTAGGAGCAAGAGGAAGACCTACGGAAAGACCACCTGTCGGTGTCAAAACCGGCGGATCTCGGGTAGGGGGTCCCGAACTGTGTGTCTAAGGAGGATGGTAACAGGAGGCAAGGGACACGATGTTTTACCCAGGTTCGGGCCCTCTTGATGGAGGTAAAACCCTACGTCCTGCTTGATTATTCTTGATAATATGAGTAGTACAAGAGTTGATCTACCACGAGACCAGAGAGGCTAAACCCTAGAAGCTAGCCTATGGTATGATTGTATGTTGTCCTACGGACTAAAACCCTCCGGTTTATATAAACACCGGAGGGGGCTAGGGTTACATAGAGTCGGTTACAAGGAAGGAGATCTACATATCCGTATTGCCAAGCTTGCCTTCCACGCCAAGGAGAGTCCCATCCGGACACCGGATGAAGTCTTCAATCTTGTATCTTCATAGTCCAACAGTCCGGCCAAAGGATATAATCCGGCTGTCCGGATACCCCCTAATCTAGGACTCCCTTAGTAGCCCCTGAACCAGGCTTCAATGATGATGAGTCCGGCGCGCAGATTGTCTTCGGCATTGCAAGGCGGGTTCCTCCCCCGAATACTTCATAGAAGATTTTGAACACGAGGATCGTGTCCGGCTCTGCAAAACAAGTTCCACATACCACCGTAGAGAGAATAATATTTCCACAAACCTAATCTGCTGACGTACCCCATAGTGTGACATCACACCACAGCCAGGTCTTTATTCGAATCATTTTTCATAACCTATCTCAGCATGTTTCGCGAGGCGGCTTCCTTGGCACGCCTTGTCGAAGCAGAGATCGTGTCCCCTTATTACGGGATTCCCATCAATACGGACGTGGGTAACCCAACCATGCCATCAATTACGGCGCTTGGGGGATAAGCGAGTTTTACCAGGCTGGTGGGGGCGCATAGTTTCGTCCGCCCTTATAAAGGGATAAGGTTTCACTTTTTTCTACCCACGCGCTTCTTCCTCCTTGCTCATCCTTCCTCGCGCACTCAAGCTCCAGCGCCCAAGTCCACATCCTTCTCCTCAACTCTCTCCAAACATGTCCGGAGCGGGAGGAAAGTGGATGGTCTCCTCTATCACGGAGGGACACATCAAAAAACTACATGGGGCCGGATACTTAGCCGCGGATATCGCGCACCGGCTGCCAGCCGTTGGGCAGATCGTCCCTACCCCGGAACCTTACGAAAGGGTGGTTCTCCTCCCCCACTTCGTCCGCAGACTGGGGTTTCCCCTCCATCCATTCGCCCGCGGCCTTATGTTCTATTATGGGCTGGACTTTCATGATCTGGCCCCGAATTTCATCCTCAACATCTCGGCGTTCATCGTCGTGTGCGAGGCTTTCCTCCGCATCCGGCCCCACTTCGGCCTGTGGCTGAAGACCTTCAATATCAAGCCAAAGGTAGTAGGCGGCCAACAAGCGGAATGCGGCAGAGCCATGGTGGGAAAAATGCCCAACGTTACATGGCTCGAGGGATCCTTCGTGGAGACCATAAAGGGGTGGCAATCGGGGTGGTTCTACATCACCGAGCCGCGCGGCACCAACTGGGTGGTGGCCCCCGAGTTTTGATCCAGAATCCCCACGCGGCTCACTTCCTGGAAGGAGAAGGGCCTGTCCTGGGGCTCGTCGGTGGAGCTGGACGGACTCCAGAAGTGTATCTGGAACATGATAAGCAAGAAACTTAAGATTGTCAACATAGTCCAGGTCATGCTCTTCCGCCGGATCCTCCCGTGTCAACAACGGGCTTTCAACCTATGGGAGTTCGACCCGGCCCAGCACCAGACTATACGCGAGCTCTTCGACACGACGCATACGGACGCCTGGAAGGTGCTGTTCAAGGGCGTCGAGGTTCCCCCTTCTCTTACCGAGGACCGCGGGCAAAGCGCGAAGCGCCCTGTGAATCCGGTAAGTTCTGTACATCTGGTAGGGTATTTATTTCCCATAGCTTAACCATGTGCAGGGTTTGAGCTCCCATGCCTTTGACAGGACTGGGTGCAGACATCAGAGCAGATTAACTGTCCGGCCCCTTTGCCCGAAGACCCTGCAGACGTTCTCCTAGTGGAGATGCGGACTCCGAGTCCTTATGAGGTGCCAGAGAAGACCAATAAGAAGGCCACGGGAACCCTAAAGAGTTCCCGGCGCCAGGTGGTATCGGACACATCATCCGATAACTCTGAGACAAACTCCTCCCGTGAAAACAAGGAGGAGGAAGATGAAGATTCTCCCCCTCTAGCCAGGGGAGACAAGAAAAGGAAGGCCGCCCCAACCGGGGAGGACGAAGGGTGCAAGAAGGGAAGGGCTATCCTTCTGTACTGTTCCACCACCGCCACCGACGGCGAAGATGAGTGGCTACTCAGGGCCAAGCCTCTGGCGAAGTCGTAAGTATTTGGATACCAGAGTAACTCATAGCATACTTTTTTTGCACTGCTTCTCCTAACGTCGAATATGATTATGCAGTCTGCCCCGAGCCCGTATCGACGTATACTCGTCGGACGGTTCCTTGGACTCGTCGGATATGGATAGTGATACATTTCCAACCGCCTCCTCTCCTCGCCCTACGGACGATGTCGAGATACTGTCTCAAGGGGCACCGAGCCAGGGGGAGACAGTCCCGGAGGCGCCTCAAGGCGACCTTCCGGACTCCAGGCGCGAAGGGAGCAAGACTCCCAAGGGTTCCAAGTTTGGCCCCCAGCCGAATGCCGCGCCGGAACCTCCAGTGGTTCCGGACTCCGGTAGGCGGCCTCCTTCCAAGAGGGGCAAGCCGCCCGTGCCAGTGACCTTTGTCCATCCAGAGGCACCAGACAACCTGCTGGGAGCACTTTGCGGCGCTTCCATCGATGAAGAGCACCGCACTATTATGAGTGCGGTGATCAAGAAGGTTCAGTCCGCCAAGAGCGGACTGACTGAAGCCTGTGCTAGCCTTCTAACAGGCTTTGAGGTAAGTATTTAAAATATAGGAAAATATTACCGCATAGACAGTAGCCCCTGATGCTCTGTTTGGTATTCACAAAGAAAAGCCGAATAGAGGATCAAATAATATCTGCAGGAGTCTAATATAAGTATGTCTGTATGCTTAGGCAGGCGTCGCTGCTGACCTCTGCCGCACTGACTGCAGAGGTTGCTGCACTGAGGCAGAACCTCGAGCGGTCCGAGAAAGAGCTCGATCTTGCCAAGAGGCAGCTCGAGGAGAACAAAGGTAAGTAATGCGTTGTCCATATATATATATAAAAGATGTGGTTGCAAAATGATAGGATCATCATGGATGTGCCAGGGGCCACGACCGAAGTGGCAACCCTCAAGCAAGCGTTGTCCGAGGCCGAAAACAAAGCGGCCAAGGAGTGCACCGAGCGGGAAAAACAAGAGGCACGGGTGGGCGAGGTGCAGCAAGAGCTCCAGGCTCTCGTGAAGAAGCACGAGGCTTTGGAGCTTGACTCGAAGACGCGAGAGTCCGAGCTTGCCGCGGCCCTCGAGAGCACAAAGCATGCCAAGGCTGAAGCCCAAAAGTCCCTCCAGGAAATTGAGGCGGTGAGGAAGATAGCGGCGGGTAAGGCCTTCAATATTCAAAGCAAGCATGTGAAAGTAAATTACTTGTTACTTACCCAAGTCCAGACCTCTCCAGGAGCATTCACAGATTTTCCTCGTAGCGTGTTGGATGCCGCGAAGTATTACCAGGCCGAGGAGGGAAGCTTGACGGAGAAGTTGTTCTGGTCTCAGTATACTGGGACCGAACACCCGATGCCTGTGAGCGACCAGGTAAAGCAACTGGTCGAGCTGCACAAGGCGGTCGAACAGGCCATGAGGGGCCTTATAGTCCGGATGTGGCCTGGCGACTCCCTTCCCAACAGCTACTTTGGCCTGGTGAGGCGGCTTGTGAATGCCTACCCACGGCTGGAAGTCATAAAGCGGTCCGTCTGCATCGAAGGTGCACGCCGGGCTTTTACCCGTGCAAAGGTGCACTAGGCCAAGATGGATGTCGAGAAGCTGGTGAAGGAGGGGCCGCCGCAGGGCAAGGAGCATCGCGACCCCGAAATGTATTATGAGGGTGTCCTGAAGGGTGCTCGTCTTGTGGCGGACGAGTGTGCGAAGGGTGTAATTTTTGAATGAACTTGCTCGTGTGATCCTGTATTATGAAAACTTGTTCATATGCGCTATGCAACGCTTGTTTGAATTTAAAATATTACCTTCTGTGCGGCTGTTTATTAAATCTGAGAGATGGCTAGTCGTCGGCTTCTGCCCCCATGCCACGAGTGCTAGGGTGTTCGGGATAAATCTGAGCACTCTTGTTCCCATTGTTGGATCCTTCGAGGGAGGTGCTGAGCACAATGAACAAGGCAATCGGACTATAATGCTTTATCACTCTCACTTAGCCATAGAAGTCTACAATTTTAAATTTTGGCGAAGCCCCTAGTATTCGGAAGGCCGAATTCGGGGCGCTATACACGCCTTATGCCGGACAAAGCCGACTCCTCGCTCTAAGTGGCATAAGTCTTTAGGGACTCAAGACCTCTCGAACAGCGACTAGCTCTCGCCTTATCATGATAGTTACTTTTAGCTTTCTCTACTGAGGTGCTTGCCCAGATGAACCGGGGCACAATCGCAGTAGTTCTCCCAGTGCTACCTTAGCCGATATAGCGGAACGTAAGGTACCAAAACATGGGAGCCGGGCAAACCCAACTATTGACCCAAGACATGATTCGGAGCTAATGCATATAATGTTATAAGTTCGGGTGCCGCACTGTCGAAAGTGTTCGGACTTCTCACGCCGTATTATGGGGTATGCTTAAGCCCCTGCTGTATTGGCCGTACGTGAGTGTACGGGTGCTGAATGTCATGAATGAACATATATATATATATAAAAGAATAGAGAATGCGGTAATAGTCTAGTGCTATGAATTGGTTATTCAAAAAGGTGCGTCGAAGCAGAATGATACAAGTAGTGCGATAAGCAAAAAGTAGGACTATTTGACATGTCCCCTCCAAGGGCAAGCTGAGGAATGGTATTTAAAGCAAGTATTTCACTCGTTATCAGAGACCACCTGGGAGTTCCATGGTGCGACGAAGCTTTCTGCCTCCTTGGTTGTTTGTATCATGTGTCCGGCAATCGTACTGCCGGAGGGGGTTTCCGGAGAGTAAAGTCCTGAAAGAGAGAAAAGAATAACAAAGCGGGAAGCCCCTAGTGTGGTTGAGCCACATTTTGGGGCGTGCCGTACTCGTGCCCCCCTCCCCACCTATGCCCATGGTATTTTCAATGCGTAATTATGTACGCGTGGCACGGATTTGGCTGTTTTGCTAGGACTGGGGTGGGGGCCGCATTGCTATGCGAGCTCAGAATGTGCCAGGCAGTCTTGTTGCCGATTACTCCGAGTGCGCTTGAAGGTGTCCGGGTGTTTAATCGCCGAACTGGTGGATTGCCTTAAGAGGCTGCTTTGTGCCTCTGCTGCGAGGGCCGCAGTGTGCTCCTCCTTGCGGAGAGAGCGCTCTGTGTTCCCATTGACTGTGATGACCCCCCAAGGTCCTGGCATCTTGAGCTTGAGGTATGCATAATGCGGTACCGCATTGAATCTCGCATATGCGGTTCGCCCGAGCAGTGCATGATAGCCACTACGGAACGGGACTATATCGAATGTTAACTCCTCGCTTCGGAAGTTATCCAGGGATCCGAAGACCACTTCCACTGTGATTGGGCCTGTGCAATGGGCCTCTACACCTGGTATGACGCCTTTGAAGGTTGTTTTTGTGGGTTGATCCTTGAGGGGTCTATATCCATTTTTCGCATTGTGTCCTGATAAAGCAGGTTCAGGCTGCTGCCACCGTCCATAAGGACTCGATTGAGGTGAAATCCGTGGATGATTGGGTCTAGGACCAATCCGGCGAATCCACCATGACAGATACTAGTGGGGTGGTCCCTGCGATCGAAGGTGATCGAACAGGAGGACCATGGGTTGAACTTTGGGGCGACTGGCTCCAACGCATATATGTCCCTTAGCGTACGCTTCCGCTCCCTCTTGGGGATGTGGGTTGCGTATATCATTGAGGGAGTCCTGGATTAGGGGGTCTCCGGACAGCCGGACAATATCCTTTGGCCGGACTGCTGGACTATGAAGATACGAGATTGAAGACTCCGTCCCGTGTCCGGATGGGACTCTACTTGGCGTGGAAGGCAAGCTAGGCAATACGGATATGCATATCTCCTCCTTTGTAACCGACCTTGTGTAACCCTAGCCTCCTCCGATGTCTATATAAACCGGAGGGTTCTAGGGTTTAGCCTCTCTAATCTTGTGGTAGATCAACTCTTGTACTACTCATATTATCAAGAATAATCAAGAAGGACGTAGGGTTTTACCTCCATCAAGAGGGCCCGAACTTGGGTAAAACATCGTGTCCCCTGCCTCCTGTTACCATCCGCCTTAGACGCACAGTTTGGGACCCCCTACCCGAGATCCGCCGGTTTTGACACCGACATTGGTGCTTTCATTGAGAGTTCCTCTGTGTCATCATCATTAGGCTTGATGGCTCCTTCAATCATCGATAGCGATGCAGTCCAGGGTGAGACTTTTCTCCCTGGACAGATCTCTGTATTCGGCGGCTCCGCACTGCGGGCCAACTCTCTTGGCCATCTGGAGCAGATCGAGAGCTACGCCCCTGGCTATCAGGTCAGATTTGGAAACTTAAACTACACAGCCGACATCCACGGAGACTTGATCTTCGACGGATTCGAGCCCTTGCTGAGTGCGTCGCACGGTCACGATGAGCATGATTTAGCTCTACCATCGGACAGTGTTCGGGAGATCGCACCATCGACTGCTCTGACCCTCAATTTGGAGCCAATTGCACCATCCAGGGACGGGTGGATAGACCCCGCCACGGAGGCTGCATTTTCATCGGCGATTGATTCGAGTATCGACCTTACCCTTCACGAGAGCCGTGGCGCCAAACCGCCGGATTCTTCCCCGGCCATGGACTCCGAACCGCCTGCGCCCGTGCCTATCGGATCCAAATGGGCGCCGATCATGGAGTTCACCTCCACGGATAACTTTCAGCACTCGCCCTTCGGCGACATACTGAGCTCATTAAGGTCGCTCTCCCTGTCAGGAGAGTCCTGGCCGAACTATGTTCGGCAGGATTGGGATGTGGATGATGAAGAAATTCGCTGCCCACCCACCACCCACTTAGTAGCCACTGTCGATGATTGGACCGACATGCTCGACTTCGACTCCGAAGACATCGACGGTATGGATGACGATGCAGGAGACGAACAGGAACCACTGCCCATAGGGCACTGGACACCCACTTCATCATATGATGTATACATGGTGGACACACCCAAAGAAAACGACGACAAGGAATGGAAGGACGCAGCGAAGGGTTGTTCCCTCGAGAAGCAGTCAAAGCGGCGGCGTAAGCGCCACTCCAAATCCCGCCTCGGCAGAAACAGCGATCATATAGACCCAGCGATAGAGCAGGGTGAACCATCACCCGACCACGGCAACACGGAGAATCAAACCGAACAACCCGACTCCGTCGAAGATAACAGTCCGGACGACATCACACCGGACAGGCACCCAGAGCAACAGAATGCCCATCAAAGGCTTGTTGCCACTGCGAGGAGTCTGAAAAAGCAGAAGCAAAGGCTCAGGGCTGCACAAGACACACTCAGAATCAGATGGAGTGAAGTACTCAACACTGCAGCGAAGTACGGCGGTAATTGCCACACCAAGAGCTACCCGAAGCAAAAGTTGCTACCTGAATTCGATGAGGAGGCCTTAGATCCCCCGCAACTAAAAAACAAAACGGCCATCCGCTCGGATAGAGGACCTCGTGGCCAACATAGAGCGGCAAACGACGCCGCACATAAGCTAGTACGCGATCCACATGAGGGCTCGCATCAAAAGGACGGCGCAACCAGATCCATCTACGGGCCACGCAAGCGCGCTCCAGCATGCAATGCAACACAACAAACATCCCAACACCACGACACACCCAAATACAGGGGTGCCGCACACCCCCTATGTTTCACCGATGAGGTGCTGGACCATGAATTTCCAGAGGGATTCATACCCGTAAACATAGAGGCGTACGACGGAACGACAGACCCTGGGGTCTGGATTGAGGACTACATCCTCCATATCCATATGGCTCGAGGAGACGATCTCCATGCCATCAAGTACTTACCCTCAAGCTCAAAGGGCCAGCTCGGCACTGGCTTAAAAGCCTCCTCGAGAACTCCATTGGAAGCTGGGAAGAGCTCGAAGATGCCTTTCGGGCAAATTTTCAAGGGACCTATGTCCGACCACCGGATGTAGACGATTTGAGTCATATAACTCAACAGCCCGGAGAGTCAGCCCAAAAGCTTTGGAACAGGTTCCTCACTAAAGAGAACCAAATAGACGACTGTCCGGATGCCGAAGCCTTAGCAGCTTTCAAGCACAACGTTCGAGACGAATGGCTTGCCAGACACCTCGACCAAGAAAAGCCGAGAACTATGGCAGCATTAACAAGCCTCATGACCCGCTTTTGCGCGGCCGAGGACAGCTGGTTAGCCCGATGCAACACCAGCGACCCAAGTACATCCGAAGTCAGGGATGGAAACGGGAAATCACGACGCAGCAAAAACAAGCGCCGGAATAAAGAAGACAGCCCAAAGAGCAAAAGCTACCCTCCAAAGGCAACAGAGACAAACTGTCCAGCCTATACAAGATTCTGGACAAATATGTCAGATCCATAGCACCCCCGATAAACCTGCAAATCATACCCATAGAGAATATTGGGTCTTCAAGCAGTCCGGCAAGGTCAACGCCGAACATAAGGGGCAGGATACACCAAGCAAAGACGAGGACGAGCCTCGCAAGCAAAGCACTGGGGAACAGAAGAAATTCCCACCAGAAGTCAAAATAGTAAACGTGTTACATGTGACAAAGGGGAGAAACAAAGCGGCACTCCTAGAGACACATGCCCCAGGGCCTATCACCACGGAGTTCTGCCACTGGTCGTCCCAACCGATCACCTTCGACCATCGGGATTACTCGACAAGTATCCATCATGCTGGATGGGCTGCCTTGGTATTAGACCCAATAATTGATGGATACAACTTCACATGAGTCCTGATGGACTGCGGCAGCAGTCTAAACCTGATATATCAGGACACAGTCCGCAAAATGGGGATGGACCCAACAAAAATTAGCCACAGCAATACTACCTTTAAAGGAGTAACGCCAGGCCCTGAGGCCCATTGCATGGGCTCCCTTCTACTAGAGGTTATATTCGGCTTCCCCGATAACTTCCGCAGCGAAAATTTAACGTTGCACATCGCTCCGTTCCAAAGTGGTTATCAAGCACTACTCGGACGCGAAGCTTTCGCTCGCTTTAACGCAATACCGCATTATGCTTCTCTCATGCTTAAGATGCCCGGTCCGCGTGGCATCATTACAGTAAATGGAAATATTGGGCGCTCCTTGCGCCCGGAAGACCGTGCGGCTGCCTTGGCAGCCGCACACTAAACGGCATCACCAACTAAAGCATCTGACAGGTCGTTAACACCACGGACGCGGTTAGACGAGTCCGGCACAGCCATATGTAATCGATACACGTTTGATGGCTATACCCCTATTACAATACAAGGGGCTCAATGCGCGCAAACAAGTGGCAATTAGGCTCAACTTTACTCATCTTGAATTGTACATGGTTTCTTTAGTATAACCTACCTTTTTTCACGACAACTTGTCAACTAAGTTCCTCTCTTTTACAGATGACCATCGTGCTACACCCGCCCAGGATACGGCACAACGAAGACACAGGTGCAGACGTGCAGCAGGGACCCGTTCCAAGGATTCTTTTTAGATTAAGACCTTGGGTAAACCTTTTTTACTGTCTCTTATTGATACACATCCCCCGGATTCTCAGTACAATTGAGAAGGATGCTGATGTATTGGCATGTGGCCACGTCAGAATATTGCACGTACCTAGACACCAGGGGCTTATTACAAAGGGTCATGCTTAAGCCCGGTTTACATCATAAAGACCAAATACCTTAGGGAGTGTTCGGCGTCGCGAGTTTGGCCTTATATGCATCAGCTCTGAATCATGTCTTTGGTCAAATATTGGGTTTGCCCGGCTCCTGTGTTTCGATGCCTTATGTTCCACTCTATCGGCTAAGGCGGCACCAGGAGAACTACTGCGATTGTGCCCTGGTTCATGCGGACGAGCACCTCAGTACAGAAAGCCGAAAACTGACTGTCATGATATAGCGTGAGACTGGTCAACCACTCGATGACCTAGCGGAATCTTCGGGATTCCTCTGCCTTAACGAAGAGCCGTTTCCTGGCCAGGCATGTACGCGCCCCGAATCCGGATGAGCGCGGAGCCACCAGGGGCTATATAGTAGCCCCACTGTCAAACTCCTCTGGCTAAGTGAAAGTGTTAAAGCATTATAGTCCGGTTGCCTAGTTCGCTGCGCTATCACCTCCTTAATGGACCAAGACGTTGCATCAAGTGTGAACATGCGTCTTCTGCAAACACCCCCGCATTATACGTGTGGGGGCTGAAGCCGACGACCGCCATCTTTCAGGTTATATACATATATACATAAACGGATGCACAGGAGGCATCATAGCACTTTCGGGCAAAAGTATAAATACAGCCTTGATAAATTCAATAAAACATTGTTTGTACAATGGGACTACATGTCACTGGAAAATAATATTCTTCGAGCACTGAGCCTCTATCGAACGAGCGCCTTCAAGGACTTCTTCAAAATAGTGCTCGGCAGCCACTCGGCCTATGGCCGAACCCTATGCTGCAAGAGTGGTGGCCTCCATCTCCGCCCAGTATGTTTTAACACGGGCAAGGGCCATCCGCGCACCTTCTATGCATGCTGATCTCTTTACAGCATCGATGTGTGGCACAACTTCAAGGAATTGTTGCACTAAGCTAAAGTAGCTACTCGGCCTTGGCCCTCCCGGCCATAGGTCATCCACAATGGACCTCATGGCAAGTCCTGAAAAACTAGGGAGCTCGGCCCAACCGGTCAATCGCTCATTCAGCAGCAGCGGACGGACTGGAGCGTGAAACTGTGACCAGAACAGCTTTTCCACTTCGGGACCTTTCTGATCCTTGAAGTACTCGGCTGCATCAGCAGCATTGGCAGCCAAATCCATGTACGTGTCCGTAGAACTTCATAGCCGGTCCAGAGGAGCATACTTCGGATCTCCGAACTTAGTCCGCAACAAGAAGGGCTTCCCAGACACGATATCTGTAGCTTGATTCAGCTCCTGCTTCGTCGCTCTAATTTTGGAGAGGAATTCCTTGGCAGCCACCTGGGCCTTCTCCAGGTCCGTTGCCTTCGCTCGGTTTTCCTCTTCAAGAAGCTGGCAACGGTCAGCAGCATCTTTTAACTCCACGGCCATCTTGGCAATTTTTTCTTTGCTCTCACAATGTGCGGGCTGTTCGGCCTTTAACTCTCCGGTCGCCTGTAAAGCGGCCGCATTGCTACTCCTTGCTTGCTCCTTGGGTCGGGCAAGCTCTGCCCGAAGGGTCTCCACGGTGGCTGCTCCATCTGCAGTCACAACATATTAAAGATACTGGCATCATGCTGCTCTTATTATGTGACGATCACCAGAAAAATCACTCACCCTGTGCCTCGTCAAGCCGCTTGTTGACAAGCACGATGTCGACATCTGCCGCATCTAGTTGCTGCTTTAGTTTGGCAAACCCATCAGTCCGGCTAGCCACCGGAGCTTCAACCACCTGCACATAAAGGCGGTCTGGTTATTACCTGGGACTATGATCCTTTGTTTGCCGCCGTTCTCGACGACAACCAGAGTCTTAGGGGATACTATCTGCATGGGCATACCTAACGTATGCGATACTATTAAAAGGCATACATTATTTTACGTACCTCGAAGCCTTTCAGCAGACTCATAAAAGCTTCGTGCAAACCGCTTTCGGCGGATGAAATCCTTTCAATTACCGTACCCATTAGCGTACGATGCACTTCCGAGACGACAGATTTCCCCAGAAGATCCTTCAGCGCGTCCGACCGCACACAGTACGGACCCTTGCTGTCGCTCTCCTCAGGAGACGGATACTGGGGATGCCGGGCAGCCAAAGGGTTATCCTCTGGCGATATTGGATCTGGAGATACCCTTCGCGACGACACTTCAAGGTCGCCCGCTTCTTGAGCTGGGGAGTCCGGGGGAGGCGTTTCGCTCTCCATCATCTCCGGAAGAAGATCCCCCGAAGATGAACTCTGTCGAGAAGGGCTGCGATCCGGACTACAATTTACAAGCATCGGTTATTGTCTTCGGAAGTAAGGTAGGATATCTTCACTATTAAGTACTTTTTGATTACTTACAGCTCGGTAGAGGGCTGATCCCCGCGCGGACATTGTGCGGCAAGAATACCCTCTGAGGCAGGACCATCTGGCAGAGATTTCTTCTCCCGTTTGGAAACCTTAGTTTCCGGATCTTTAGAGGTAGTCCTCTTCCTTCCCCGGGGAGAGAGAATGTCAGATTCTTCCCCTTGGTTATCCTCCCTCGCGGAGGCGCTCATTCCCTCGATTGGAATAGGTAGCGATGGAGGCCCGCTTTCGCCCTCTTTATTCCCCCTTCATCTTCCATTGAGGGCACTAGACAAGGTGCTGGCTCGAGCATCTTTTCCAGCATCGGATTATCCAAGCCTTCAGGAAGGGGGGCCGAACACCGGATCATCTTCGCCTTTGTTATCCAGTCCTGGTCAGAGAGCGATTCTTCAGAATGATGTCATGATAAATAAAAGGACAGTGTGTTCGGCCATGGGATTACTTACTTGGGCAGCGGGGCGGTTGCAGCTCAGGCCCACGTCCTCGGTAGTGTCCGGACACTCTATTTGGGGTCCGAAGAACGATTTGTACATCTTCTCGTGCGTCATGCCGAGGAAATTCTGAATAGTGCACGGTCCTTTCGGGTTGAATTCCCACATGCGGAGGGGCCGGCGTTTGCAAGGCTGGACTCGACGAACCAGCATAACTTGCATTACCATAACCAGACTGAAATCTCCCTTGAAGAGATCTCGGATACGGCTCTGCAGTATTGGCATGTCCTTGGATGGACCCCAGCTCAGCCCCCTGTTGATGCATGACATCAGTTGTGGTGGAGGGCCCGAGCGAAAGGTGGGGGCAGCTACCCACTTGGCACTTCGGGGAGCTGTGACATAAAACCACTCCCGTTGCCACAATCTGGACACCTCTGGAAAGGAACCCTTTGGCCATGGAGCATCGGCAATTTTTCTTATCAAAGCACCTCCGCACGCTGCATACTGCCCCTCGACCATCTTCGGCTTCACATCGAAGGTCTTGAGCCACAGGCCGAAGTGAGGGGTAATGCGGAGGAAGGCCTCACAAACGACAATAAATGACAAGATGTGAAGAAGGGAATCCAGGGCCAGATCATGAAAATCCAGCCCGTAATAGAACATAAGACCCCTAACAAAGGGATCCAGAGCGAGGCGTAGTCCTCGGAGGAAGTGGGAGACGAACACAACGCTCTCGTTGGGTTCGGGAGTAGGGACGGCCTACCCTTGGGTGGGCAGCCTATGCGAAATTTCGGCGGTCAGATATCTGGCCTCCCTCAACTTCTTGATGTCCTCCTCCATGATGGAGGAAGGCATCCACTGGCCTTGAAGGCTGGATCCGGACATGATTGAAGGTCTGAAGTGCCTGACATGGGCTTTGGGTGTTAGAACTTGAGGCCGGGGAAGGATTCGATTGAGCGCAGGAGGAAAAAAAGAAAAAGCCCTGTCCCTTTATAAAGGGGATGAATATCAGGCATCCTCCTCATGGCCGTTCGAGAATTACCTAAGATCTAAGAGTCATACCAACAGGCACGGTTGGGTTACCCATGTTTGTATTGATGAGAATCCCGTGATAAGGGGAACACGATCTCTGCTTTGACAAGACGTGTCAAGAAACCGCCTCGCGTTATGTGCGGGGCTGGTTAAAGAAAAACGGTTCAAATAATTACCAGGCCGTGGCATGATGTCATGCTGCCAAAACGTGTCAGCAGATTAGATTTGTGGAAATATTATTCTCTCTACGGTGGTATGTGGAACTTATTTTGCAGGGTTGGACACTATCCTTGTATTCAAACTCTTCCGTGGTGTATTCGGAGGAGGAACCCGCCTTGCAATAACGAAGACAACACTGCGCGTCGGACTCATCGTCATTGAAGCCTGGTTCAGGGGCTACTGAGGGAGTCCTAGATTAGGGGGTCTCCAAACAGCCGGACTATATCCTTTGGCCGGACTGCTGGACTATGAAGATACGAGATTGAAGACTTCGTCCCGTGTCCGGATGGGACTCTACTTGGCGTGGAAGGCAAGCTAGGCAATACGGATATGCATATCTCCTCCTTTGTAACCGACCTTGTGTAACCCTAGCCTCCTGCGGTGTCTATATAAACCGGAGGGTTTTAGTCCGTAGGACAACATACAATCATACCATAGGCTAGCTTCTAGGGTTTAGCCCCTCTGATCTCGTGGTAGATCAACTCTTGTAGTACTCATATTATCAAGAATAATCAAGCAGGACGTAGGGTTTTACCTCCGTCAAGAGGGCCCGAACCTGGGTAAAACATCGTGTCCCCTGCCTCCTGTTACCATCCGCCTTAGACGCACAGTTCGGGACCCCCTACCCGAGATCCGCCGGTTTTGACACCGACAATCATGTTCACCGTTCGCACTTGTGGGGGGAACCTCTTCTGTCCTCCGGTGTTCAGCGGCCGGGGCTCCTCCTCGTCGTCGCTATGTGACCCCTTATCTTTGTTTTCGGCATTTAACTTGCTGACCTGCTTGAACACCCAACATTCCCTGTTGGTGTGGTTGGCTGGCTTATCGGGGGTGCCGTGTATTTGACACGAGCTATTGAGTATATGGTCCAAACTGGACGGGCCCGGGGTGCTTCTTTTGAATGGCTTTTTCCACTGACCGGGTTTAGAGCCTCTGAATCCGGCATTGACTGTCGTATCCTCGGTATTGTCGCTGTTGATGCGGCGCTTGTGTTTGTTGCGACGTGACCTGCCATTGCCATCCTTGGTATCCGAAGTACCATGGTTCTTTGATATATTATTATTGCGAGCCAGCCAGTTGTCCTCTCCCGCACAAAAGCAGGTC
The DNA here is from genome assembly GCF_056163025.1 of Triticum urartu. Taxonomy (NCBI): domain Eukaryota; kingdom Viridiplantae; phylum Streptophyta; class Magnoliopsida; order Poales; family Poaceae; genus Triticum; species Triticum urartu. The sequence goes on from NC_141877.1 coordinate 285,496,133, forward strand.
AAGAGTGTCGTGAAGGCTGCCATAGATTTTGGATTTTCCTGGCCAAGGTGCCGGGCGAGCCACTCGTCGTGGATGTTGTGCTTGAAAGCTGCTAGGTCCTCTGCATCCGGATAGTCAAAGATTTGATTTTTCTTTGTCAGGAACCGCGTCCAGAATTGCCTGGCCGATTCCTCTGGCTGCTGAATTATGTGGCTCAATTCATCGGCATCTGGTGGTCGCACATAAGTGCCCTGGAAGTTGTCGAGGAATACGGCTTCTAGATCTTCCCAACAGCCAATGGATTCTGCTGGCAGGCTGTTGAGCCAATGCCGAGCTGGTCCTTTGAGTTTAAGTGGGAGGTATTTGATGACATGTAGATCGTCACCGCGGGCCATGTGGATGTGCAGGAGGAAGTCCTCGATCCATACCGCAGGATCTGTTGTGTCATCGTATGATTCGATATTTACGGGTTTGAAACCCTCTGGGATTTGGTGATCCATTACTTCGTCTGTGAAGCATAGGGGGTGTGCGGCACCTCTGTATTGGGCTATGTCGCGACGCAGCTCAAATGAGTCTTGTCCGCTGTGTTCGGCCAGGCCGGATTTACTTTTACTGTATTCGGCGTGACGGTTATCGTCCCGCGTAGTGGCGCGCCCTCGTGATCCGTAGATCGATCTTACTTCTTTTGCTTTGTTCTCCAATACGTCTCGCACGTCTAGCGTGTTTCCCCGTGCCTTGACATTTTTTTTGAGTGGCATCGGGGTGCGGGCTGAGCTTTTGGCTGAAATGCCTCTTAATCGTGGCCACGAGGTGGCCAATCAGCCGCGTCATACGCTGGAGATGTAGGTTTTAATGCTTCCTCCTCTAGTCGGGGTAGCAACCTGCGCTTTGGGTAACTCTTGGAGGGGCGTTCGAGTTCATATTCCTCGGCCGCGAGGACTTCAGTCCATCTGTCAGCTAGCAAATCGTGATCAGCTTGAAGCTGCTGTTGCTTTTTCTTAAGGCTATTTGTCGTGGCTATAAGCCGGTGGTTGAAGCGCTCTTGCTCGACGGGATCCTCAGGAACGACAAATTCGTCATCGTCGAGGCTTGCCTCGTCTTCGGAGGGAGGCATGTAATTATCATCCTCCACCTCTCCATCTGCCGCTCTCTCGGGAGGGCTGGCTTCTCCATCCTCCTGTCTAAATCTTGCTGGAGGGGATTGTTGTCATCTTCGGCACTGTCCGGAGTGTTATTATCTCCTGTTCTTATCTCACCGCTTTTGCTTTGGCGAGACTTAGAGCGGCGCCGCTCACGTCGGCGCTTGAGTTGCTTCTTGGAGGGGTCATCCTCCGTTGTCCCGTCGCCATTGCCTTCTTTGGGTGTGTCCACCATGTATATATCATATGATGAGGTGGCTGTCCAGTGCCCTGTGGGCAGTGGTTCCTGTTCGTCTCACGCATCGTCGTCCATACCGTCGATGTCTTCGGAGTCGAAGTCGAGCATGTCGGTCAAATCGTCGACAGTGGCTACTAAGTGGGTGGTGGGTGGGTGGCGAATTTCTTCGTCATCCGCATCCCAATCCTTCCGGACATAGTTCGGCCAGGACTCTCCTGACAAGGAGAGAGACCTTCATGAGTTCAGTATGTCGCCGAAGGGTGAGTGCTGAAAGATATCCATGGAGGTGAACTCCATGATCGGCGCCCAGCCGGATTCGATAGGCATGGGCGCAGGCGGTTCGGAGTCCGTGGCCGGGGAAGAATCCGGTAGTTCGGCGTCACGGCTCTCGTGAAGGGTAAGGTCGATACTCGACTCGATCGCCGCTGAGAATGCGGCCTCCGTGGCGGGGTCTATCCCCCCGTCCGTGGATGGCGCAATCGGCTCCGAATTGAGGGTCGGAGCGGTTGCCGGTGCGATCTCCTGCACACTGTCCGATGGTAGAGCTAAATCAAGCTCATCGTGACCGTGCGGCGTACTTGGCAGGGGCTCGAATTCGTTGAAGATCAAGTCTCCGCGGATGTCGGCCGTGTAATTTAAGCTTCCGAACCTGACCTGGTGGCCAGGGCGTAACTCCCGATCTGCTCCAGATGGCCAAACGAGTTGGCACGCAGTGCGAAGCCACCGAATACAAAGATCTATCCGGGGACAAAAGTCTCACCCTGGACTGCATCGCTATCGATGATCGAAGGAGCCATCAAGCCTAATGATGATGACACAGAGGAACTCTCAATGAAAGCACCAATGTCGGTGTGAAAACCGGCAGATCTCGGGTAGGGGGTCCCGGAATGTGCGTCTAAGGCGGATGATAACAGGAGGCAGGGGACACGATGTTTTACCCAGGTTCGGGCCCTCTTGATGGAGGTAAAACCCTACGTCCTGCTTGATTATTCTTGATAATATGAGTAGTACAAGAGTTGATCTACCACGAGATCAGAGAGGCTAAACCGTAGAGACTCGCCTATGGTATGATTGTATGTTGTCCTACGGACTAAAACCCTCCGGTTTATATAGACGCCGAAGGGGGCTAGGGTTACACAGAGTTGGTTACAAGGAAGGAGATCTACATATCCGTATTGCCAAGCTTGCCTTCCACGCCAAGGAGAGTCCCATCCGGACACGGGACGAAGTCTTCAATCTTGTATCTTCATAGTCCAACAGTCCGGCCAAAGGATATAATCCGGCTGTCCGGATACCCCCTAATCCAGGACTCCCTCACCACCCGCACCTATTTTCTAGCCAACCCGAATCTCGAGGGCGAGATTCATCTTAAGGGGGTAGGTTTGTAACATCCCAGTTTTCAATTTGGATATTATACATAGGTCATCATATGCATATCATATTTTTATTTGCATTTGGTTGTGATCCAAGAAATCTTAAGCAACTCAAGGACCCAAGGAGAGAGTTGGAGGTTTCACAAATTTTAATATTTGAATTTATTTCAAATTTGAAGAAAGGATCGATTTGATTTTAATATTTTCTCTCCAATTATTTCTGGTAACAATAATAAATGAGATAAGATAAAATGAGTTCTTCAACAAGAGAGAAATATTGGAGAAGAAATTTTAAAATCAAATTCTTATTTTATTCATTTTTTATTTGCTATTTTATTTGAACTAAAGAAAAACTTGCATTTTTGGAAATTGCATTTTAGGGCATAAAAATGTTCATCTTGTCCTAAATTTAGGTTTGGACGGTCAAAATTGTTTGTGAGGACCCCGATTCCAAGTCACATCAATCTAGCCGGTAACACCTCATATTACTTTGCGGCCTCACGCACGGTATTCCCACTTGTATCGCCTTACCATGGCCCGGGACCGTTTGCGCCTTTTGGCTCACGTATATGATAGTGTCGCTAGCATCCATATGACAGAGAACCTGGGCCGGCATGACTAGTCGTGAACCCAAAGTGGCACTAACTTACGGGGACAGGCATACATGAATCAACATCAAGCATGTCGGTCAGCAGCGTGTGAATCCGGGGTGTAGCACTGGGCTAACAGGACTCTGGTGAACCGGGCTGTAGCAGGCTAGGCAGGACTCCGGATGTCACCACGTGACATTTCCCCGAAGGGACAAACACAGGAACGAAGTGAATCACATGCCGGCCAGTCAAGTGTTCCGGAGCAGTAGTGCTGGGCTAGCAGGACTCCGGTGAACCGGGCTGTAGCGGACTACTATGGCTCATGGAAGCACAAGACTACATTTCCCCATAAGAGAGGCTACCAAGGATAAACAACTAGGTTGTTGGATCCCACACATACCAAGCATTTCAATCATACACACAATATGCTCAATATGTGCAATACAACATGGCATCACAACAAGACTCTACGACTCAGAGTATTTATTCACTAGGCTCCGAGGAGTGAGATATTACAAACATGGGTCTCATGACCCAACAATCATAGCATACAATCAAAGCACATGCGGAAGCTTAATATGTCTGAGTACAGACATCTATAAATGAAAAAGGCTGAGAAGCCTGACTATCTACCAGATCCTGCCGAGGGCACAAGATCGTAGCTGAGGTATCAAGCTAAACGTCGAAGTCCACGTGGAACTACTAGCGAGACTGAAGTCTCTTTGCAAAACATAAATTAAGCAAACGTGAGTACAAATGTACCCAGCAAGACTTACATCAGAACTATCTACATAGGCATCAGTATCAAGAAAGGGGTGGTGGAGTTTAACTGCAGCAAGCCAGCTTTGACTCAGTGGCTAACCTAAACTACGACTGCAAGTAACTCTTTGAGGTGGCGCACACGAGTCCACATATTCACCATACCAATACACCACTATGGATCCGCTCCCGTCTCCCTGCGAGAACGCCATCCATAGCACTCACACTTATCTTGCGCATTTTAGAGTATCCACTTTTACTTGTCTATGAACTATGCAAGGGGTCCAAGTTTCCATATCCGAGGAATCCGGCTATTCGAATAGATAATGATAACCCTGCAGGGGTGTACTTCTTCACACACGCTCTCGCCACTTATCGCCCTGTACACGTCACGTACCTCAGCAACCGTCAAGCGGAATCCGGGCGAGGGAGTCGGCCACGACCTGACTAACCAACAATTCTCTAGTCCAGGTTTATCGCCTATTCGGGTTCCATCCACAAGGAGATCCGGCCGGGGTGTCGCTCACGGCCCCAAACGATGTGTGCGGGGTTCCAAAGCCCACCTCGACGGATGGATCTACCCTTGGTACACCGTGCCATGGTGCCTAGTCTGTCCCAAGCCCACCTGTACCGGGTACCACTTGGTAGACTACTAACACAACCTACAAACACCAGAAACTAGTTGCAACTCCTGGACAGAGATCAGGTTGATTAATAAGTCGAGAGGGGCACTTAAGCATTCCAATGCGTGGTAGTAGTTGTTCATGGATCACAAACACAGAACTCAATTCCTGAGGACGGCTGCAATGAGACAACCCACCATGTACTCCTACATGGCCTCTCACCGCTACCTTTCCCAAACCGTGTTCACACACTTAGCTCTCAACGGTAGGACATGTTCACCACATTCCAATTCATCCCCGATGAATCAGAACTGTCTCAACTCTAAGCAGTAGCAGGCATGAAAAACAAGCATGAATGAGTAGGCACAATAGGGCTCAAACAACTCCTACTCATGCTAGTGGGTTTCATCTATTTACTATGGCAATGACAGGTCATGCAGAGGAAAGGGTTCAACTACCGCAGCATGTAACAGTTGAATCGGTGTTGTCCTAATGCAGTAAAAGAGAGCAAGAGCGAGAGAGTGGGATTGTATCGGAATGAACAAGGGGGTTTTGCTTGCCTGGCACTTCTGAAGATAGTATATCTCTTCATCAGTGTCATCGATCACGTCATCGGAAACATCGTCTACTAAGAGGGAACAACCACCGACAAACACAAAAGGAACCACAATCAATGCAATGCACATTCATATGAATGATATGTCATATTGAAGTACTGAATTGACCTAGTGCAATAGTTAGTCAAATTCCAACTCCAAAACTAATTACCATTTATTCCATAATCATGAATTGTCCTATTCAGTGAGGTTAACTTGTTCAAACATGCATGAAAATGCCATAAACAGATTCTTTGGATTTTTCTGATGATTTCTCATATATAAATTATTTCATTTGGAGTTACGGTTTAATTTCTATGAATTTTAGTAGTTTTGGCAATTTTCTGAAAGAAATAAATCATTTAAGATTTATTTAAATTCCAGAAAAGGATTACTGCATCAGCATGATGTCACTGTGATGTCAGCGGTCAACAGGGCCAGTCTAGGTCAAACCTGACCTGTGGGGCCTGCACGTCAGTGTAACGGGGCAGGACTAGAGGCTGACTTGTGGGGCCAGGTCAACAGCCACGTTAGCACGGTCAAAGCTGACGCATGGGCCCGCTACAATTAGATTAACCTTAATCTATTATTGTTAGTCGATTAGTTAGGCAGTGGGGCCCATATGTCAGTGGCTAACTAACTAATTTAATTTAGATTAACCCTAACTAACTTGGTTAGCCGGGCGGGGCCCGTATGTCAGTGACCCAGGGGGTCAAATCCCTGGTCAACCGGAGCTAATCCACCGGCGACTCGACGCCGGCGAGGCCAGACGCGGCGGTGAGGTGCGGGATTCCTCCTCCGGTGACCAAATGGCCGGCGGAGGGCATCTACGTGATGCTGGGGGGCTGTCGCGTCCAGTGGTGATGGTGTTTGGGCTCGGGGTGGTCGGAAAAGACGTCGGCGACGACGTTGGCGACTGCCGGAGCTCGGGCGTGCTTGGACTCGAGGCTACGGCGCGCTAACGGATGACCCAAAGCGCTTGAGAGGCTCTACGGTGTGTGGCGAGCTTGCTGGACATGCTGAGGTGACCAAATGGTCGCCGGAACAACGCCGGCGACAAGCTCTTGCGGCGGTGAGTTTCGGTCAGCGCGGAATCAACGGCTACAGGTCGCGAATGGCGTCGGGGTAAGAGGGAAACGGCGTAGGAGCTCACATAGAGGCTGTAGGGATGCTTAGCGCGCTCGGAGACGGCTCGGAGGTGTCGAATCGGCGGTGGCGATCTTCGGTGCCCGAGGTTGAAGAGGAGGGCAAAGGCGGTGTTGTGGGGCGTCTGACATCGCGCGGCTCAGTGTGGAGGTCGAGGACATCGCGGCGGAGCTTGGAAGCAGCTCGGTCAGGCGAGGCGGTGGCTATGGCCATGTGGCAGCGAACGGCGGCGACGAGCGCGTAGGCCATAGCGGGGGAGGATGAGGGAGAGATCCAGGGACAGAGGGGAGAGGTGTAGGGGGTCAAGGAGGAGTGCGTGGCGACGTCCAGAGCGTCCGGCCATCGAGGGGGAGGGGCAGGCAGGCAGGGTGGTGGCGTGGTGAGCTCGGCGGCGTCGCGGTGTCCTCCTCTGCCTACTGGCAGAGGTAGGCGATGACTGGCAGCGTCGCTGGGCTGGGCCGGCCAGGTGGGCGGGCCAGCTGGGCTACGACAGGTGAGGCCAGGTAAGCCTCCTCTCTCTGGTTTTCTCTATTTGTTTCTGTTTTCTATTTTCTGCAGTAAGTTTTGAATTAGTAAAAATACTAAACCATTTGTTAAAATGCTGAAATTAATTTTGGGCACTTGTGAATTTGTTTCCAACGGCCCTCATTTAATTTCACAATTATTTGAGCACTTAAAATATGTATAGCATTTAAATGCCCAAATTCAAATACAATATGATTTAATTCAAAAATCCAGAATGGCCTAGAAATATGTGCATGACTTTTTGCAGAGGTTTTCACCTTTAACAAAAATCATGAACTTTTCTAAAGGGCATTTGGGATCATTGAAAATATTTTTATCGAACCTACTCGAATTCATTAGGTGCTAGGGTTTCAACAATCCTCATTTCAAGTTCCATGAAATTTAAACATGATGACATGATGAGCAAGCAAAGTCAAGCAAGGGCTGAACTGGGGCTGTGACAGCTCACCCCCACTAAACAAGAATCTCGTCCCGAGATTCAAATCGTGAGGTAAGAAGATAAAGGGGTCACAAGCTAACACGATCTTCATGATCCGATTTGCCCTTCTCGAAGATGTTGATTCATTTCTCCAATTGATCTTGACGTCTTTGCTTTGAAATCTTCTTGCAACTATGATGACGGAAGAGAGGAAACTCGGTAGAATTCGATCTTCACAAAGATCAAGCGATACACGATCAACTCATGTAATGAGACGATAGAACATCTCTTAAGCCAGGACACAATGCACACATCAAGACGGATGGAGAGAAACTGATAACAAAGGTTCAATTTGGTAGGCAACATTCCCACGCTTAAGAAGATGGTGGATGCGTTTCAAGTAGCGAGGAGTTAAGTTGCCCTTCATGTTGAACGGGGCACCTTAGAGGAGGTGGCTCGTAGAGCTATTCCCTTAAGTGGCAAAAAGAATTACTTTTGATTCAGAGATCATTGAAACTCTTTATACCAGCCTAAGGCAATTCACAACAATCGTTTGGCGGAGTACAAAGGGATGGCATACCCGGACTAGAATGGATGATATGGACTACCTTGTTGAAGACAACGCAAAGGATGATTTGCTTATCATCGGAGGTGGAGGGGACCCATGGTAAGTCCACTTTTGAAGATGATATTGGACAGGAACTACCGAGAAGGGCAGCCCATGGGGGATTGGCACAATGGCGGTGCAAGCTGGGAACAAGATGCAACTGTTGGGGATGTTCCAACCATCATATCTACCTGAGATTCAGATCTGGTTGGTGTCAGGATATTCCAGACTCATCAAGTCTAGAAACAAAAATGAGAGTTTGCAACACAATTCGACGAGATGGCGTTGCAAGATTCTCAAGGAATGAACTAAGATAGCAAGCTGCAAAACATGAGATGGTTCTGCTAAACACATGTGAACACGCTGTCCCAGACAAGCATGACCACATAGTAGTCTTATGATAAAACACTACCGAGTTCAGGTTGGGAACCATCATCGAGGTTATCGGAGTCTTGTGCATGGTCTAGAATTAACACAACAAACTCCTTTTCCTTGAACAAATCAATCAGTGGCTTGGGGTGCTAGGGAACATATGGAATGAAGGTTGCAAGTCTCCAAACCACATGATACTTCGCACATATGCATGAATGACTTGGGATGATTCCAGAGGAAGCAAAACAAGCTTTCTCGAATTCACGGCGGCAAGTTGCATCGAATGCACATGAACTAAGAAAGTCACTTCTTTCATCCGGACATATGCTTCATGAACGGATCACGAAAGCATTGCTCACAAGTTTCCAACACTAGCTGTATGTTCAACATAATCATGGAGAAGATAAGGGTGTCGTTGATGGGCTCAACAACAATTCATCCAGATTGCCATATAGATGGAATTCCGTAATTAGGTGAACACGGTGATAGCATTGGTCATACCAAAGGATGTAATGGTGTATGCCCGAGGGATCAAACACGAATAAGACAACATTACGAACATCATTGGTTCTGATTTGATTTGAGGATAGCCCACGCTCAAATCAAAGTTTGGACAAGACAATAGATCCAACAACTGATCACGAGGACCAATTGATGAAGATACCATCCTTCTTCAACACACACACACAAAAGATATCCATTGACACGAACTAAGTCAGACAAGCTTTTATCTTCCAACTCTCCAAGTTGTTGTTTAGCTTAACCAACTAGCTCAGGGGTATCCAACACAGATTCTTGGAGAAAGGGTGGTTTAATGGAAAACCAACTTGATCACGGACTCAACATAGCGATCAGGTGCCTGGTGATACCTCCGAGAAGATATTCGGAAAATCACGAACCCCCGATATGTCACTAAGCTCGAGAACAATCTTGCTTTTCAGGGCAAGACGATATGATCAAATAAGCAAGGAATTCAATCCTAACTCCAAGATTGAAGAGTGCACCAGAAATAAGGACAAGGTAGCACGATCAATCCTAGAATAGTGATTCGATAACCAGCACGCTAAGAATGATAATAATGTCCATAACTACCAAGCAACACAGTTGCTAGGAGCATTGATTTCACACATCAAGGTTCACTTGTCGGCATTCTGGTTACATCAACACGGGACCGAGGAATGAATAATGATGGAGAGAAGTATCACTGCGTCAAGAGTTCATAAGAGGCCGTGCAATTCTCATGACATTCCTGGCATAAAGATGGTAACACTCCAAGGTAGAACAAAGCAAAAGCTAGATTGGCATTTTGATCCGCGAAATACAACTACTTTGACCCAATCCTAGAAGTGGACGAGGTACTGGAGTTTGTTTCTCCTAGTCATTCCGGAATAGAATGGCTTGACGGACCACAAGAATAATAGGCATCGATGAACACGAATGCACAACTATTCCTGACTATCAATGTATAGATGATGGTCGGAATACAGCTGAGAATGGACAACTCAAGGAGCATATAACTTTCTGAGTTGTGGATGCATAGATTAGTATGTCGAACGAGTTCAACATATTTCTTCCGGATAACCCATGCAGAAAGGTAGAGCTGGCAGAATCACAATTATGAATGGAGAACTCTGGTTGTGATCTTTTGGTTCAAAAGAACTTCTACCATATTGGCTCATGGTATTGGAAGAACGATATACCACGGGCCTCGAGGACTATCACAAGGTTACTAATATCTTAAGGGAACTAGCAAATACTAACAACATGAAGTAGGGTGAATCTCGGGTTCAAAAACCGAGGAATAGAATATCTACTAGTAAATGGCATCACGGGATGCTTTCAAGAATGATGGCCGGAATCATCACATTGGGGATACGGAAGCATTGCTATACTCTCGAGGACACCTAGGGTCATAATACTAACTCCAACATACACGTCAAAGCAACGGAGTACCTCAACACACCGTTTAGTGTGCTTAATCTGGCCCAAAATACAACGGAACATGGAGGAAAGATTTGCAAGTGCATCAGACTATTTAGAAACCTGGGATGACTCAGACAGCATAACGGTTGTAAATGCTCAAAATGATTTGAGACATCCTGCAAAAATGGTGGCATAACCACTCAACATCACAATATCAAGGTTCTGAGGCCAGTTATGAACATATGGAAGTAGGAGGAACTGAACTGAGGCTTGAACTCAACAATCCTAGGCAACTACGATTTAGTAACACGTCATCCTGAGAGATAGAAGAGAAGCCTAGTTCTTAACCCTGTAGAAAAGATAAGATGACTCAGATCAGAAGGTCATGAGGATAAGGAGTAAAAAGAGCCTTACGTTCCCATCCACAATCAATTCCCTTATATAACTAAAGCATTTCTAGACACGACTTCGACCAACTTGGCTTGGTAATCCTACAGTCAGTCAGGCTCTGATACCAAAGCTGTCAGGACCCTGATTCCAAGTCACATCAATCTAGCCGGTAACACCTCATATCACTTTGCGGCCTCACGCACGGTATTCCCACTGGTATCGCCTTACCATGGCCCGGGACCGTTTGCGCCTTTTGGCTCACGTATATGATAGTGTCGCTAGCATCCATCTGATAGAGAACCCGGGCCGACATGACTAGTCATGAACCCAAAGTGGCACTAACTTACGGGGACAGGCATACATGAATCAACATCAAGCATGTCGGTCAGCAGCATGTGAATCCGGGCTGTAGCACTGGGCTAACAGGACTCCGGTGAACCGGGCTGTAGCACGCTAGGCAGGACTCCGGATGTCACCGCGTGACATTTCCCCGAAGGGACAAACACAGGAACGAAGTGAATCACATGCCGGCCAGTCAAGTGTTCCGGAGCAGTAGTGCTGGGCTAGCAGGACTCCGGTGAACCGGGCTGTAGCGGACTACTATGGCTCATGGAAGCACAGGACTACATTTCCCCATAAGAGAGGCTACTAAGGATAAACAACTAGGTTGTCGGATCCCACACATACCAAGCATTTCAATCATACACACAATATGCTCGATATGTGCAATACAACATGGCATCACAACAAGACTCTACGACTCGGAGTATTTATTCATTAGGCTCCGAGGAGCGAGATATTACAAACATGGGTCTCATGACCCAAAAATCATAGCATACAATCAAAGCACATGCGGAAGCTTAATATGTCTGAGTATAGACATCTATAAATGAAAAAGGCTGAGAAGCTTGACTATCTACCAGATCCTGCCGAGGGCACAAGATCGTAGCTGAGGTATCAAGCTAAACGTCGAAGTCCACGTGGAACTACTAGCGATACTGAAGTCTCTTTGCAAAACATAAATTAATCAAACGTGAGTACAAATGTACCCAGCAAGACTTACATCAGAACTATCTACATATGCATCAGTATCAAGAAAGGGGTGGTGGAGTTTAACTGAAGCAAGCCAGCTTTGACTCAGTGGCTAACCTGAACTACGACTGCAAGTAACTCTTTGAGGTGGCGCACACGAGTCCACATATTCACCATACCAATACACCACTATGGATCCGCTCCCGTCTCCCTGCGAGAACGCCATTCATAGCACTCACACTTATCTTGCGCATTTTAGAGTATCCACTTTCACTTGTCTATGAACTATGCAAGGGGTCCAAGTTTCCATATCCGAGGAATCCGGCTATTCGAATAGATAATGATAACCCTGCAGGGGTGTACTTCTTCACACACGCTCTCGCCACTTATCGCCCTGTACACATCATGTACCTCGGCAACCTTCAAGCAGAAGCCGGGCGAGGGAGTCAGCCACGACCTGACTAACCAACAAGTCTTTAGTCTAGGTTTATCACCTATTCGGGTTCCATCCGCAAGGAGATCCGGCCGGGGTGTCGCTCACGGACCCAAACGATGTGTGCAGGGTTCCCAAGCCCACCTCGACGGATGGATCTATGCTTCGTACACCGTGCCACGGTGCCTAGTCTGTCCCAAGCCCACCTGTACCGGGTACCACTTGGTAGACTACTAACACAACCTACAAACACCAGAAACTAGTTGCAACTCCTGGACAGAGATCAGGTTGATTAATAAGTTGAGAGGGGCACTTAAGCATTCCAATGCGTGGTAGTAGTTGTTCATGGATCACAAACACAGAACTCAGTTCCTGAGGACGGCTGCAATGAGACAACCCAGCATGTACTCCTACATGGCCTCTCACCGCTACCTTTACCAAATCGTGTTCACACACTTAGCTCTCAACGGTAGGACATGTTCACCACATTCCAATTCATCCCCGATGAATCAGACCTGACTCAACTCTAAGCAGTAGCAGGCATGACAACAAGCATGAATGAGTAGGCACAACGGGCTCAAACAACTCCTACTCATGCTAGTAGGTTTCATCTATTTACTGTGGCAATGACAGGTCATGCAGAGGAAAGGGTTCAACTACCGCAGTATGTAACAGTTGAATCGGTGTTGTCCTAATGCAGTAAAAGAGAGCAGGAGCGAGAGAGTGGGATTGTATCAAAATGAACAAGGGGGTTTTGTTTTCCTGGCACTTCTGAAGATAGTATATCTCTTCATCGGTGTCATCGATCACGTCGTCGGAAACATCGTCTACTAAGAGGGAATAACCACCGACAAACACAAAAGGAACCACAATCAATGCAATACACATTCATATGAATGATATGTCATATTGAAGTACTGGATTGACCTAGTGCAACAGTTAGTCATATTCATTGAAGTGGAATTCAAACCTATAACAAATTCCAACTCCAAAACTAATTACCATTTATTCCATAATCATGAATTGTCCTATTCAGTGAGGTTAACTTGTTCAAACATGCATGAAAATGCCATAAACAGATTCTTCGGATTTTTCTGATAATTTTCATATATAAATTATTTCATTTGGAGTTACGGTTTAATTTCTATGAATTTTAGAAGTTTTGGCTAGTTTCTGAAAGAAAGAAATCATTTAAGATTTATTTAAATTCTAGAAAAGGATTACTGCGTTAGCATGATGTCACTGTGATTAGCGGTCAACGGGGCTGGTCCAGGTCAAACCTGACCTGTGGGGCCCGCACGTTAGTGTAACAGGGCAGGACTAGAGGGTGACTTGTAGGGCTAGGTCAACAGCCACGTTAGCACGGTCAAAGCTGACGCGTGGGCCCGCTGCAATTAGATTAACCTTAATCTATTATTTTTAGTCGATTAGTTAGGCAGTGGGGCCCATATGTCAGTGGCTAACTAACTAATTTAATTTAGATTAACCCTAACTAACTTGGTTAGCCGGGCGGGGCCCGTATGTCAGTGACCCAGGGGGGGTCAAATCCCTGGTCAACCGGGGCTAATCCACCTGCGACTCGACGACGGTGAGGCCAGACGCGGTGGCGAGGTGCGGGATTCCTCCTCCGGCGACCAAATTGCCGGCGGAGGGCATCTACGTCATGCTGGGGGGGCTACCGGTCGAGTGGTGGTGGTGTTTGGGCTCGGGGTGGTCGGAAAAGACGCCGGCGACGATGTTGGCGGCTGCCGGAGCTCGGGCGTGCTTGGAGTCGAGGCTACGGCGCGCTAACGGACGACCCGAAGCGCTTGAGAGGCTCTACGGTGTGCGGCGAGCTTGCTGGACATGCTGGGGTGACCAAATGGTCGCCGGAGCAACGCCGGCGACAAGCTCTTGCGGCGGTGGGTTTCGGTCAGCGCGGAATCAACGGCTACAGGTCGCGAACGGCGTCGGGGTAAGAGGGAAACGGCGTAGGAGCTCACATAGAGCCTGTAGGGATGCTTAGCGCACTCGGGGACGGCTCGGAGGTGTCGAATCAGCGGTGGCGATCTCCGGTGCCCGAGGTTGAAGACGGGGGCAAAGGCGGCGTTGTGGGGCGTCCGACGTCGCGCGGCTCGGTGTGGAGGTCGAGGACATCACGGCGGAGCTCGGAAGCAGCTCGGTCAGGCGAGGCGGTGGCTGTGGCCGTGTGGCAGCGAACGGCGGCGATGAGCGCGTCGGCCATAGCGGGGGAGGACGAGGGAGAGATCCAGGGAGAGAGGGGAGAGGTGCAGGGGGTCGAGGAGGAGTGCGTGGCCACGTCCAGAGTGTCCGGCCGTCGAGGGGGAGGGGCAGGCAGGAAGGGTGGTGGCGTGGCGAGCTCGGCAGCATCGCGGTGTCCCTCCTCTGCCTACTGGCAGAGGTAGGCGATGACTGGCAGCGGCGGTGGGCTGGGCCGGCTAGGTGGGCTTCTCTATCACAGCCCAGTTCAGCCCTTGCTTGACTTTGCTTGCTCATCATGTCATCATGTTTAAATTTCATGAAACTTGAAATGGGGATTGTTGAAAACCTAGCACCTAATGAATTCAACTAGGTTCGATAAAAATATTTTCAATGATCCCAAATGCCCTTTAGAAATATGTGCCTCGGGTTCATCTTCACCCGACTCCGACCGCCGCCAAACTCGTCGCCGGTGTCGTTCCCGGCCTCCCCGAGCTCCACTTCCACCACCAAACGACGCGGCTCGCTCCCCGCGTCACGTAGCTGCTCTCCGTCGTCGATTTGGTCGCCGGAGCACGAAACCCGCAGCCCTCCGCCGCGTCTGGCCTCGCTGGCGGCTAAACGCCGGCAAGTTTTGACCCGTTGACTTTGACTAGGCGGGCCCAGGTTGACTCCCTGAGTCTATGACAAGTGGGCCCCCCTCTGCTAATTAACCTAGGGTTAGCGCTAACTAATTTTAGTTAGTTTAGGTCACTAACATGCGGGCCCAGGCCCACTAACAGTTTAGTTAGTATTAACTAAACTCTGTTAGTTAGCTGAGACACTGACAGATGGGGCCCACCAGTCAAGTTTGACCTGGGCTGGTGCCTTTGAGTCGCTGATGACCGACATGCTCGATGTGATTCATGTATGCCTGTCTCCATAGGTCTGTGCCGCTTTGGGTTCACGACTAGCCATGTCGGCCCGGGTTCTCTATCATATGGATGCTAGCGACACTATCATATACGTGAGCCAAAAGGCACAAACGGTCCCGGGCCATGGTAAGGCAACACCCATGGGGATACCGTGCGTGAGACCGCAATGTGATATGAGGTGTTACCGGCTAGATCGATGTGACATGGAATCGGGTTGTCTCATTACAGCCGTCCTCAGGAACTGAGTTCTATGTTTGTGATCCATGAACAACTAGTACCACACATTGGAATGCTTAAGTTCCCCTCTCGACTTATTAATCAACCCGATCTCTGTCCAGGAGTTGCAACTAGTTTCTGGTGTTTGTAGGTTGTGTTAGTAGTCTACCAAGTGGTACCCGGTACAGGTGGGCTTGGGACACACAAGGCACCGTGGCACGGTGTACCAAGCGTAGATCCATCCATCGAGGTGGGCTTGGGAACCCTGCACACACCGTTTGTGGTCGTGAGCGACACCCCGGCCGGATCTCCTTGCGGATGGAACCCGAATAGGTGATAAACCTGGACTAGAGACTTGTTGGTTAGTCAGGTCGTGGCCGACTCCCTCACCCGGCTTCCGCTTGAAGGTTGCTGAGGTACATGACGTGTACAGGGCGATAAGTGGCGAGAGCGTGTGTGAAGAAGTACACCCCTGCGGGGTTATGTTTATCTATTCGAATAGCCGGATTCCTCGGATATGGAAACTTGGACCCCTTGCATAGTTCATAGACAAGTGAAAGTGGATACTCTAAAATGCGCAAGATAAGTGTGAGTGCTATGGATGGTGTTCTCGTAGAGCATCTCCCCGTTTTCCCTCTCTTCTCCCCCTCGTTCCCGCGTCGTATTCGTCGTTACCACCATGGCCGAAGCCATCGCCGCCGCAGCTCCTCGCCGTCGTGGCCAGAGCCACCGCAGCCCGTGCCTGCACCCGCCACCGCGCTCAGCAGCCTCCCAGAAGGCCAACGCCGCCGCCCGCAGCTCCTGCCGTGCCCTGCAGCACCCGCGCGCACCCAGCCGAACTCCGGCCACCGCCCCGAGCTTTGCTCCGGCGAGCTTCGGCCGCCCCGTCTCTCCCACTTGCTCCGATCAGTGCGGATGAGCGCGGGCTTCACCTCTGTGGTCTCCGCCGCGCGTTTGGTCACCGGAAGGCGATTTCCAACGCCCTCCGCCGCGTCTGGCCTCGCCGGCGTCGAGTCGCCGACGGGTTTTGACCGCTGACTGGGGTTTGACCCTCCCCCTTGGGTCACTGACGCGTGGGCCACCCCCCTGACAATTTTAGTTAGTATTAGATTAATTCTAATTAACCTAGGTTAGTTACCTAGTTAGTCAGTGACCAGTGGGCCTAGCGCCCACTAATCCTAATTAGACTAAATAAACCTCCCTGTTAACTAACTGAGTCACTGACGTGTGGACCCCACACGTCAGGTTTGACTTGGTCAGCGCCGTTGACTTGCTGACATAAGCATGACGCTGTGCTGACGCAATATATCATTTTCTGGTTTTAAAATAAATCAGGAAATTCCAGAAAATGCTTTAAACTTCAAAAATTCATAGAAATTCAACCGTAGCTCAGATTGAAATAATTTGTATATGAAAAATTATCAGAAAAATTCAATCTATCCATCCGTATCAGTTTCATGCATGTCAAACCAACTTATACCTGCTGTATAAGTGAAACACTAAAATGGCTTATATAAAGAGCTTATTTTGGAGATGCATTTGAATCTTTGGTTCAAATGGATTTCATCCAAATAAAAGATAGTTGCATTAGCTCAATCAGCATCACATATTCATGCCATGATCATGCATCATATTGTTGCATATGGTTGTGTATTGATTATCGACACCGTTCCTTCTTGATAGGTCCTGCTCCGGAGACCGATCTAGAGTACCTGTCAGAGGAGCAGTGCCCCCCTATTGATCTACCAGGCAAGAAAATCCCCTTGTTCATTTTGATACAATCCTACTCTCTCGCTCCTGCTCTCATTTATTGCATTAGGACAACAACGATTCAACTGCTACTTTATGTTGCGGTAGTTGAACCCTTTCCTCTGCATGACCTGTCATTGCCACAGTAAATAGTTAAAACCCACTAGCATGTGTAGGAGTTGATTGAGCCATGTTGTGTTCCTACCATGCATTGCCTGCTATTGCTTAGAGTATGTCAGGTCTGATTCATCGGGAATGAATTCGAATGCTACGGTATGTTCTGGTGCTGAGAGTTAAGCGTGTGAACACGATTTGGTAAAGGTAGCGGTGAGAGGCCATGTAGGAGTACATGGTGGGTTGTCTCACTACATATCACTTTGCGGCCTCACGCACGGTATTCCCATGGGTGTCGCCTTACCATAGCCCGGGACCGTTTGCACCTTTTGGCTCATGTATATGATAGTGTCGCTAGCATCCATATGACAGAGAACCCGGGCCGACATGACTAGTCGTGAACCCAAAGTGGCACTAACTTATGGGGACAGGCATACATGAATCAACATCGAGCATGTCGGTCAGCAGCGTGTGAATCCGGGCTGTAGTACTGGGCTAACAGGACTCCGGTGAACCGGGCTGTAGCAGGCTAGGCAGGACTCCGAATGTCACCACGTGACATTTCCCCGAAGGGACAGACACAGGAACGAAGTGAATCACATGCCGGCCAGTCAAGTGTTCCGGAGCAGTAGTGATGGGCTAGCAGAACTCCAGTGAACCGGGCTGTAGCAGGCTAGGCAGGACTCCGGATGTCACCGCGTGACATTTCCCTGAAGGGACAGACACATGAACGAAGTGAATCACATGCCGGCCAGTCAAGTGTTCCGAAGCAGTAGTGCTGGGCTAGCAGGACTCCGGTGAACCGGGTTGTAGCGGACTACTATGGCTCATGGAAGCACAAGACTACATTTCCCCATAAGAGAGGCTACCAAGGATAAACAACTAGGTTGTCGGATCCCACACATACCAAGCATTCCAATCATACACACAATATGCTCAATATGTGCAATACAACATGGCATCACAACAAGACTCTACGACTCAGAGTATTTATTCATTAGACTCCGAGGAGCAAGATATTACAAACATGGGTCTCATGACCCAACAATCATAGCATACAATCAAAGCACATGCGGAAGCTTAATATGTCTGAGTACAGACATCTATAAATGAAAAAGGCTGAGAAGCCTGACTATCTACCAGATCCTGCCGAGGGCACAAGATCGTAGCTGAGGTATCAAGCTAAACGTCGAAGTCCACGTGGAACTACTAGCGAGACTGAAGTATCTCTGCAAAACATAAATTAAGCAAACATGAGTACAAATGTACCCAGCAAGACTTACATCAGAACTATCTACATATGCATCAGTATCAACAAAGGGGTGGTGGAGTTTAACTGCAGCAAGCCAGCTTTGACTCAGTGGCTAACCTAAACTACGACTGCAAGTAACTCTTTGAGGTGGCGCACACGAGTCCACATATTCACCATACCAATACACCACTATGGATCCGCTCCCATCTCCCTGCGAGAACGCCATCCATGGCACTCACACTTATCTTGCGCATTTTAGAGTATCCACTTTCACTTGTCTATGAACTATGCAAGGGGTCCAAGTTTCCATATCCGAGGAGTCTGGCTATTCGAATAGATAATGATAACCCTGCAGGGGTGTACTTCTTCGCACACGCTCTCGCCACTTATCGCCCTGTACACGTTAGGTACCTCGGCAACCTTCAAGCGGAAGCCGGGCGAGGGAGTCGGTCACGACCTGACTAACCAACAAGTCTCTAGTCCAGGTTTATCGCCTATTCGGGTTCCATCCGCAAGGAGATCCGGCCGGGGTGTCGCTCACTTCCCCAAACGATGCGTGCAGGGTTCCCAAGCCCACCTCGACGGATGGATCTATGCTTGGTACACCATGCCATGGTGCCTAGTTTGTCCCAAGCCCACCTGTACTGGGTACCACCTGGTAGACTACTAACACAACCTACAAACACCAGAAACTAGTTGCAACTCCTGGACAGAGATCAGGTTGATTAATAAGTCGAGAGGGGCACTTAAGCATTCCAATGCATGGTAGTAGCTATTAATGGATCACAAACACAGAACTCAGTTCCTGAGGACGGCTGCAATGAGACAACCCACCATGTACTCCTACATGGCCTCTCACTGCTACCTTTACCAAATCGTGTTCACACACTTAGCTCTCAATGGTAGGACATGTTCACCACATTCCAATTCATCCCCGATGAATCATACCTGACTCAACTCTAAGCAGTAGCAGGCATTACAAACAAGCATGAATGAGTAGGCACAACAGGGCTCAAACAACTCCTACTCATGCTGGTGGGTTTCATCTATTTACTGTGGCAATGACAGGTCATGCAGAGGAAAGGGTTCAACTACCGCAGCATGTAACAGTTGAATCGGTGTTGTCCTAATGCAGTAAAAGAGAGCAGGAGCGAGAGAGTAGGATTGTATCGGAATGAACAAGGGGGTTTTGCTTGCCTGGCACTTCTGAAGATAGTATATCTCTTCATCGGTGTCATCGATCACGTCGTCAGAAACATCGTCTACTAAGAGGGAACAACCACCGACAAACACAAAAGGAACCACAATCAATGCAATGCACATTCATATGAATGATATGTTATATTGAAGTACTGAATTGACCTAGTGCAATAGTTAGTCATATTCATTGAAGTGGAATTCAAACCTATAGCAAATTCCAACTCCAAAACTAATTACCATTTATTCCATAATCATGAATTGTCCTATCCAGTGAGGTTAACTTGTTCAAACATGCATGAAAATGCCGTAAACAGATTCTTTGGATTTTTCTGATAATTTTTCATATATATAAATTATTTCATTTGGAGTTACGGTTTAATTTCTATGAATTTTAGAAGTTTTGGCTATTTTCTGAAAGAAATAAATCATTTAAGATTTATTTAAATTCCAGAAAATAATTACTGCGTCAGCATGATGTCACTGTGATGTCAGTGGTCAACAAGGCCAGTCCAGGTCAAACCTGACAAGTGGGGCCCACACGTCAGTGTAACAGGGCAGGACTAGAGGCTGACTTGTGGGGCCAGGTCAACAGCCACGTTAGCACGGTCAAAGCTGACGCGTGGGCCCGCTACAATTAGATTAACCTTAATCTATTATTGTTACTCGATTAGTTAGGCAGTGGGGCCCATATGTCAGTGGCTAACTAACTAATTTAATTTAGATTAACCCTAACTAACTTGGTTAGCCGGGCGGGGCCCGTATGTCAGTGACCCAGGGGGGTCAAATCCCTGGTCAACCGGGGCTAATCCACTGGCGACTCGATGCCGGCGTGGCCAGACGCGGCGGCGAGGTGCGGGATTCCTCCTCTGGCGACCAAATGGCCGGCAGAGGGCATCTACGTGATGCTGGGGGGCTGCCGCGTCAAGTGGTGGTGGTGTTTGGGCTCGGGGTGTTCGGAAAAGACACCGGCGACGATGTTGGCGGCTGCCAGAGCTCGGGCGTGCTTGGAGTCGAGGCTACAGCGCGCTAACGGACGACCCGAAGCGCTTGAGAGGCTCTACGGTGTGCGGCGAGCTTGCTGGACATGCTGGGGTGACCAAATGGTCGCCAGAGTAACGCCGGCGACAAGCTCTTGCGGCGGTGGGTTTCGGTCAGCGCGGAATCAACGGCTACAGGTCGCGAATGGCGTCGGGGAAAGACGTAGGAGCTCACATAGAGGCTGTAGGGATGCTTAGCGCGCTCGTGGATGGCTCAGAGGTGTCGAATCGGCGGTGGCATTGTGGGGCGTCCGATGTCGCGCGACTCGGTGTGGAGGTCGAGGACGTCGCGGCGGAGCTCGAAAGCAGCTCGGTCAGGCGAGGCGGTGGTTGTGGCCGTGTGGCAGCGAACGGCAGCGACGAGCGCGTTGGCCATAGCAGGGGAGGACGAGGGAGAGATCCAGGGAGAGAGGGGAGAGGTGCAGGGGGTCGAGGAGGAGTGCATGGTGACGTCCAGAGCGTCCGGTCGTCGAGGGGGAGGGGCAGGCAGGCAGGGTGGTGGCGTGGCGAGCTCGGCGGCGTCGCGGTGTCCCTCCTCTGCCTACTAGCTGAGGTAGGCGATGACTGGCAGCGGCACTAGGCTGGGCTGGCCAGCTGGGCTGTGACAGGTGAGGCCAGGTAAGCCTCCTCTCTCTGGTTTTCTCTATTTGTTTCTGTTTTCTATTTTCTGCAGTAAGTTTTGATTTAGTAAAAATACTAAACCATTTGTTAAAATGCTGAAATTAATTTTGGGCACTTGTGAATTTGTTTCCAACAGCCCTCATTTAATTTCACAATTATTTGAGCACTTAAAAATATGTATAGCATTTAAATGCCCAAATTCAAATACAATATGATTTAATTCAAAAATCCAGAATGGCCTAGAAATATGTGCATGACTTTTGGCAGAGGTTTTCACCTTTAACAAAAATCATGAACTTTTCTAAAGGGAATTTGGGATCATTGAAAATATTTTTATCGAACCTAGTTGAATTCATTAGGTGCTAGGGTTTCAACAATCCCCATTTCAAGTTTCATGAAATTTAAACATGATGACATCATGAGCAAGCAAAGTCAAGCAAGGGCTGAACTAGGGATGTGACATTGTTTCTGGTATTTTTAGAATTTTTTTAATATTTTATTAGGATTTTCCCTCCGCGGCGAAATTTATTTCAAAAAAAGTTTCCTGGCCCGGCCCAGCCGCAGCCGGGCCACGGCCCAGCGCGTCGCCGTCTTCCTCCGACTCGGGACCTGAGTCCCGAGTGTGCCCACCGCCGCCGCCACCGTGTCCGACCAGGATACGGGCACGCCGCCCCCTCCCGCAAGCCACCCCGCCGCCTGCCTCCCCTCCCCTTAAATAGAGACCCCGGGGCCCCCTTGGGACCCCAAGCCAGCCACCGCCGCTCGCTTCTAGCCGCCGCCGCTGCCGCCGAGCGCCGCACCCACCGCACCCCGCTGCCCTTGCCACCACCCCTGCACTGCCACCCCGCCGCCTCTCGCCGGACTCACCGGAGCCACCGCCGCTTCTCCCCGGTTTTCGTCGGTTTATTAGGTAAAAACCTAGATCGTTTTTTTAGGCTTTTGTCAGTTTATTTTTCGGTTAGTTCCGGTTTTCTGTTTTTTTCGGTTCGACCTGTTTAGCGAACGTTCACCTAATCCTCTCTGTTAACAAACGAATTTGTTCGTTAGCCTCTGTTAGCGGACGTTCGTCCAATAGATTTTTCTTTTTATTTTAATTTTCGGCCAGGGACCTATTCGCGAATACTTTTACCATAGATTAGTCCCTAAACTTCAAACCCTTGTTACTTTTTGCTCGTTTATCCAAATCCAGTGAAACCAACGCCAAAATCTTCGTCTTGTTTCCCTCTTTCCAGATAATAACTTGAACATGGTTTGATAATTTAAAATTTGGTTTCAAGCAGATTTGAATTTGAACTTCTTTTGATCGTAGTTTGAGTTTCGTAACTCCGATTTGATTGATTCTTTTTGCAAATCGAAGCTCTTCTCTTGAAATTTTATTTTGGAACTTTTGTCTTGAGTTTTACCCTTGCATCCCATGCTTGAGTGCTTATGTATTCTATTGTTTGTTCACGGTAGAGTTTCCGGAGTGCGAGGCTTGCTACTACGAGTCACTAGGGTTTTCAGATCGTTAGCAAGGCAAGTAACACTTTGATCATATCCCTTAATACCTAGTTTTTATGCATTAGTTTCAAACCTCAAACATTGCATGAGTAGGATATGTTAACATGCAGGTTTGGGGAAGTAGTTGAAGAGGTAGAACCTATTGGCCTTTCGTATTCAAACCCCTGGGCGTTACTACGTTATGCTTATATTGCTATGCTATGCTCGTAGACGTGGATTGGTTTGAGAGATTCATGAAAGATGTGGGAGTTATTATTAATTAATGGTTAACATAAGGTGGCTACTTTAATACACATCTAGGTGGATTGGTTAGGGCACCCTGGAGCACCCAGTGGTTGTCTGGGCACCTGGAGCAATCCAGTGTTGTCCTAGGATATCCCGGAGTACCCGTGTGATCATCCTATGGTTTGCCACCCAGGCTCAAAGGGGTCATAAGATTGTTCATGCTAGAAACTTCTGTGTGCAGCCACAAGCCATTATGGGCTCTGGCATAGTTGAGTAATTGTGGGAAACCTTTCCATGATGGGCTAGCAGATGTAGGGGATTGTAGGTGCACCGGCCTATCTATCGGTTAAGGGGACCTCTTCGGAAATACTGTGCCTCGGTCATCCGTTTCTCAAACACCATGCAGTGTGAGAAATACAACGGAGGAGATCGAGTCTTGTGGGGAAAAGTGCGCAAACCTCTGCAGAGTGTACAAACTAATCATGGTTAGCCGTGTCCCCGATTATGGACATCTTGAGTATCTGGTACTTGAATTATTGATTTTATCTCATCACTTAACTTAATTAAACTATTATTTTGGGATTGAGTTGGAGGAACCTTCTCAATATTATCAACAAACTTTGTAGTTAAATAAAATATATTCCTTCGTTGTAGGGAAAAACTAGCTTTATGCAAATGATAACCATAGAGCCTCCACCAGTCATATATGCATGTAGTTATAGTTGTTATTTGTTCTTTTCTCTATAGTGTTATCTTGCCAGCATATTCCATGTGCTAACCTACACAGGCTACAACGTATTATGTTGCAGAGTTTTCAGAAGAAGAGTAAGGTGCGCTAGGTCATTGTCATGCACTCAGTTTTGCCGTGGAGTTGGATGGACTCTACTACCTTCGGAGCTTCCGTTCTTATCTTATTTAGATGACCTTCAGCCATATTATTGTAATAAGTTCTCTTTTGAGACATTCAATGTAATAAGTGTGTGATTGAACTCTGTTATAAATCCTCGAGTACTGTGTGTGTCAGCAATACCGATCCAGGGATGACACTTAAACACAAAGACTTGACCGTCTGAGGTCGGGTCGCTACAATAAGCTCGAACCCAAATCGGAGAAATGTGACTTCATAGGATACCCAAAGGAAACTGTCAGGTACACCTTCTATCATAGATCTGAAGGCAAGATATTTGTTGCTAAGAATGGATCCTTTCTAGAGAAGGAGTTTCTCTCGAAAGAAGTGAGTGGGAGGAAAGTAGAACTTGATGAGGTAACTGTAACTTCTCTCTTATTGGAAAGTAGTTCATCATAGAAATCAGTTCCAGTGATTCCTACACCAATTAGTGAGGAAGTTAATGATGATGATCATGAAACTTCTAATCAAGTTACTACTGAACCTCGTAGGTCAACCAGAGCAAGATCCTAACCATCATGGTACGGTAATCCTGTTCTGGAAGTCATGTTACTTGACCATGACGAACCTACGAACTATGAGGAAGCGATGATGAGCCTAGATTCCGCGAAATGGCTTGAGGCTATGAAATCTAAGATGGGATCCATGTATGAGAAAAAAGTGTGGACTTTGGTTGACTTGCCCAATGATCGACAAGCCATAGAGAATAAATGGATCTTCAAGAAGAAGACTGACGCTGACGGTAATGTTACTATCTATAAAGCTCGACTTGTTGCCAAAGGTTTTCGACAAGTTCAAGGAGTTGACTACGATGAGACCTTCTCACCTGTAGCGATACTTAAGTCCGTCTGAATCATGTTAGCAATTGCCACATTCTATGATTATGAAATTTGGCAAATGGATGTCAAAACTGCATTCCTTGATGGATATCTTAAAGAAGAGTTGTATATGATGTAACTGGAAGGTTTTTTCGATCCGAAAGGTGCTAACAAAGTGTGCAAGCTCCAACGATCCACCGCGTGACCGTCGATAATGTGGCCGCCATTTGACAGGCCTGCGTAGAGATGATGGAACAAACCGGAGTAATAATTCTTTGGGGAGAATAAACCAAAACAAGCAAAAATTACTGGGATAAATAGCACCTGGTTTATTTATTGTAGCAATCTGAAGAAAGGTGACTCCCAACATTGGGACTCGATCCGCACACCCATTGCCTGATGGGTGATAAAGCGCCAGCATGGCGATGCTGGCAAAGGTTGGCTTGCCGAGACAAAGCCCTCGGTCCAGCTAATCATGACAAAGCTGGTCGGCTGGTGACGCCAAAGTCACCGCAGTAGGTTTATGAAGAGATGATGAAGCCCCCGGTCTAGCCGAGGTGTTGGAGCGGCCTGGTGAAGAGATGTCGGAGTCTACCTGTCAGCCGATGTGTCGAAACAGGCCGGTGTGTTTGATGATTTATCCTTCGCGATGCTGAACTCTTGTTTGGCTTGCCGAGCTGATGATCGAAGGAGTTGATCTCGGCTCAATAAAGCGGCGACGTGTCTAGCGCAGGTCGGCAGCCGTGGAGTAATAATACCGGACTGGTTTGACACCAGCGTGATGGTGAAGATTACCTCGGAGGAGGCTTAAAATTTTATGGGTACGTGTTTAAAAACAACGCGCAATACCCTAAAAAATTCCTTCAAAAGGGGTGTCCGATATCCCGTTCATGAAGAAACATGAACTCGGGCTAGATTCATATCCTCGCAGAAAACAGATCCAAAAATCGTTGCGCTCATCGAAGGTTTCCCGGAGTTTGAATGGTCGGATCGAGCTGAAATTTTGAGGGCTGGTAGATATAGGAGTTTCGCAGCCGATCAACGGTTGGATCTTACAAAGGACGTCCGAGCTGCGATCAATGGTTGGATATTACAAAGGACGTCCGAGCTAGATGTTGGACGCCACGCTCCAAACTCGTCCAGATTCCCGTCCAGATTCGAAACGGCTCTGGTATATCATAGATTGCCAGAGATTCCTCCATCGAAACTCGATGAAATTTTGCATGGTTGTTGTAGACTCAATTCCGCACAATCCCACTGAAGCAATCGTCAAAGCGATACTCGAGGAGGCGGTGGCGGCAGATACGAGTTCGCTATCCAGAAAAACAGCACGGTCGCTCGAGGGCAATGTTGATGTTGAGCCCCCGAGCTTCATGGATGATTCCTCCATGATCTTGATAGATATCGGAGTTGATGTTCGATGAAGACCCTCGTCCGAACATGGTGATCCGAACACGGGGCGCAGTTCTTGGTCGAACCAAGGTGACCAGTCGAGCTGGTGACGAAGATGCCAAAGTCGTAGTTGATCTGCAGGCGAGCCATCGATCTTTTGCCGAACACACAGTGGAACTCTAAATGAAAGCACCAATGTCGGTGTCAAAACCGGCGGATCTCGGGTAGGGGGTCCCAAACTATGTGTCTAAGGCGGATGGTAACAGGAGGTGGGGGACACAATGTTTACCCAGGTTCGGGCCCTCTCGATGGAGGTAATACCCTACTTCCTGCTTGATTGATCTTGATGATATAAGTATTACAAGAGTTGATCTACCTCGAGATCATACGTTGTGGCCTAAACCCTACAGGTATGATGAGTAATGTCATAGTAATCTATTGACTAGCCTGGCCTCGGCTTATATAACATACCAGAGGCCTAGGATAACAAGAGTCCTAGTTGAATACGTCGGTGGAGAGGAGTCCTTGTCTTGATCACCAAGTCTTGTGGAATCTTCCTCGTATATGTCTTCGGCTGTGCAAACTGGTCCATGAGTAAATGGCCATGGGGGTCCTCGGCCCAATCCAACTGATCGGGAGACGATGTGGTGAGTACCCCCTAGTCCAGGACACCATCACGTGGCCCCTATTCTTCCTTCTTCTCCTACTTGGACAAGGAAAGGGGGGAACCGATTCCTACTTGGAGTAGGATTCCCCCCCTTGGGCGCGCCCCTTGTGGCCGGCCGGCCAGCCTCCTCCTCCCCTCCTTTATATACGGGGGAGGGGGCTCCCCATAGACACACAAGTTGATCTTTAGCCGTGTGCGGTGCCCCTCTCCACAGTTTTACAGCTCGGTCATATTGTCGTACGTCTTAGGCGAAGCCCTACGCTAGTAACTTCATCATCACCGTCAACATGCCGTCATGCTGACGGAACTCACCCTTAGCCTCAGCTGGATCAAGAATACGAGGGACATCACCGAGCTGAACGTGTGCAGATTGCGGAGGTGCCGTGCGTTCGGTACTTGATTGGTTGGATCACGAAGATGTTCGAATACATCAACCACGTTATTAAATGTTTCCGCTTTCGGTCTAAGAGGGTACGTAGACACAGTCTCCCCCTCTCGTTGCTATGCATCTCCTAGATAGATCTTGCGTGATTGTAGGAAAATTTATGAAATACTACGTTCCCCAACAATCCCATGTTTGTGCTTAAACAATTACCCGATACTCTGAAATATGCTTATCTTGATGAAAAGAAGATATATCACATTATTATTAGTGCTAACCTTTCAAAGCATGGAGAAAAGAAATTATTGAAAACTCTAAAGAAGCACTATGCCGCAATTGGATATACTCTTGATGATCTTAAGGGCATTAGTCCCACTCTATGTTAGCACAAAATTAATTTGGAGCATGATGCTAAACCAGTTGTTAATCACCAATGACGGTTAAATCCAAAAATGAAATAAGTGGTAAGAAATGAAATATTAAAGCTTCTAGAGACAGGTATAATTTATCATATTGCTGATAGTAGATGGGCGAGTCTCGTTCATTGTGTCCCTAAGAAGGGAGGTATTACTGTTGTTCCTAATGATAATAATGAATTGATTACACAAAGAATTGTTACAGGTTATAGAATGGTAATTGATTTTCGCAAATTAAACAAAGCTACTAAGAAATATCATTACCCTCTACCTTTTATTGATCAAATGCTAGAAAGACTATCCAAACATACACATTACCCTCTACCCTCTTTCTGGTTTCTCTCAAATACCTGTGTCAAAAGAAGACCAAGAAAAGACCACTTTTTCTTGCCCTTTCGGTACTTTTGCTTATAGATGTATGTCTTTTGGTTTATGCAATGCACCTGCTACCTTTCAAAGATGTATGACTGCTATATTCTCTGACTTTTGTGAAAGGTTTTCATGGATGATTTCTCGATTTACGGAACTTCTTTTGATGATTGCTTAAGCATCCTTGATCGAGTTTTGTAGAGATATGAAGAAACTAATCTTGTCTTGAATTGGGAGAAGTGCCATTTTATGGTTAATGAAGGTATTGTCTTGGGGCATAAGATTTCTGAAAGAGGTATTGAAGTTGATAAAGCTAAAGTAGATGCTATTAAAAAGATGTCGTGTCCTAAAGATATCAAAGGTATAAGAAGTTTCCTTGGTCATGTTGGTTTCTATAGGAGGTTTACTAAAGGCTTCTCTAAAATTTCTAGGCCTCTCACTAATCTCTTGCAAAAATATGTTCCTTTTGTTTTTGATAATGATTGTGTAGAAGCATTTGAAATACTTAAGAAAGCCTTGATTTCTGCATCTATTGTTCAACCGCCTGATTGGAATTTACCCTTTAAAATTATGTGTGATGCTAGCGATTATGCTATAGGTGTTGATCTAGGACAAAGAGTTGATAAAAAATTGAATGTTATTCACTATGCTAGTAAAACTCTAGATAGTTCCTAGAGAATTTATGCTACTACTGAAAAATAATGAGCAGTTGTTTTTGCTTGTGATAAGTTCAGATCTTATATTGTTGATTCCAAAGTAACTGTTCACACTGATCATGCTGCTATTAAATTCTTATGGAAAAGAAAGATGCTAAACCTAGACTTATTAGATGGGTTCTCTTGTTACAAGAATTTGATTTGCATATTGTTGATAGAAAGGGAGCTGAGAACCCCGTTGCAAACAACTTGTCTAGGTTAGAAAATATTCATGACGACCCACTGCCTATTAATGATAGTTTTCCTAATGAGCAATTAGTTGTCATAAATGCTTCTCATAATACTCCATGGTATGCTAATTATGCTAATTACATTTTTTCTAAGCTTATACCACCTAGTTTCACATACCAGCAAAATAAAAAGTTTTTCTATGCTTTAAGGCATTACTTTTGGGATGACCCACACCTTTATAAAGAAGGAGTAGATGGTGTTATTAGACATTGTGCACCTGAGCATGAACAGGAACAGATCTTACGCAAGTGCCACTTCGAGTCTTATGGAGGACACCACGCTGGAGATAGAACTGCGCACAAGGTATTTCAATCTGGTTTTTATTGGCCTACTCTCTTCAAGGATGCTCATAAGTTTTTCTTGCCTCGTGATGAATGCCAAAGAATTGGTAATATTAGAAGATGTCAAGAAATGCCTATGAATTATTCACTCGTTATTGAACCATTTGATGTTTGGGGCTTTGATTATAAGGGACCTTTTCCTTCCTCTAATGGGTACACACATATTTAAGTTGTTGTTGATTACGTTACTAAGAGGGTAGAAGCTATTCCAACTATTAGTTCTGATCATAACACTTCTATTAAGATGCTTAAAGAAGTTATTTTTCCAAGGTTTCGAGTCCCTAGATATTTAATGACTGATTGTGGTTCACATTTTATTCATGTTGGTTTTCGTAAAATGCTTGCTAAATATGATGTTAACCATAGAATTGCATCTCCATATCATCCTCAGTCTAGTGGTCAAGTAGAATTGAGCAATAGATAGATTAAATTGATTTGCAAAAGACTATTAATAGATCTAGAAAGAATTGGCCTAAGAAACTTGATGATGCATTATGGGCTTATAGAACTGCTTATAAGAATCCTATGGGTATGTCTTCGTATAAAATGGTTTATGGAAAAGCTTGTCACTTACCTCTCGAACTAGAACATAAAGCTTATTTGGCTATTAAAGAGCTCAATTATGACTTCAAACTTGCCGGTGAGAAGAGGCTATTTGACATTAGCTCACTTGATGAATGGAGAATCCAAGCCTATGAGAATTCCAAGTTGTTTAACGAAAAGGTTAAAAGATGGCATGACAAGAGGATACAAAAGTGTGAGTTTAATGTAGGTGATCATGTTTTGCTATACAACTCTCATTTAAGATTTTCTGCAGGAAAGCTTATCTTTAAATGGGAAGGTCCTTACATTATCGAGGAGGAGTATTGTTCTGGTGCCATCAAGATCAACAACGCCGAAGGTACAAATCCGAAGGTGGTAAACAGTCAAAGAATCAAACATTATATCTCAAGTACTCCCATAAATGTTGAGACCAATATAATTAATACCAAAACACCAGAGAAGTACATAAGGGACACTTTCCAGAATGTTTCAGACTCCGAAAAGGAATAGGTATGTGGTACGGTAAGTAAAGTGACTCCAAAACAGTTCTAATGGCAATTTTTCTCCGTTTTGGAATATTTAAAAAATTAGGAAAAATAAAAGTAGTCCGAAATAAGCACGAGAAGACCACAAGGGTGGAGGGTGCGCCCTACCCCCTGGGCGTGCCCCCTGCCTTGTGGCCACCTCGTGTGCCCTCCGGACTTCGTTTTCTTGCACAATACTTCTTTTGGTCGGTAAAAATTCATTATATAATCTCCCAAAGGTTTTGACAACCGTACCATGGCAAAACCCCATGTTTTCGTTTTGAGTTGTTTCTACAGCAGATTTGGGGCAAGATGTCTTCGCAAGAGTCAGTCGGGGAGAGTCGTGTCTCTCATCCGACGTTGGGCTGATACGTCTCCAACGTATTGATGCGGCTTGAAGCTGCGTCGGTATTTCCCCAAAGAGGAAGGGATGATGCAGCACAGCGACGGTAGGTATTTCCCTCAGTGATGAAACCAAGGTTATCAAACCAGTAGGAGAACCAAGCAACAATACGTAAACGGCACCTGCACACAAATAACAAATACTCGCAACCCGACGTATTAAAGGGGTCGTCAATCCCTTTCGGGTAACGGCGCCAGAAATTGGCAAGCGGATGTGAATAAATTGTAGTAGATTGATAGATCAAACGCCAAATAAAATAAATAAGAATAAATTGCAGCAAGGTATTTTTGGTTTAATATATCTGAAAATAAAAGCAAAGGAAAATAGAATGCAAAGGCAAATAATATGAGAAAGAGATCGGGGGGCGTAGATTTCACTAGTGGCTTCTCTTGAGAAAAATAGCAAACGGTGGGTAAACGAATTACCATTGGGCAATTGATTGAACTTCAAATAATCATGACGATATCCAGGCAATGATCATTATATAGGCATCACATCCAAGATTAGTAGACCGACTCCTGCCTGCATCTACTACTATTACTCCACACATCGACTGCTATCCAGCATGCATCTAGTGTATTAAGTTCATGGAGAAATGGAATAATGCAATTAGAATGATGACATGATGTAGACAAGACCTATTTATTTAGAAATAGACCCCATCATTTTATCCTTAGTAGCAACAATACATATGTGTCAGCTCCCCATCTGTCACTGGGATCAAGCATCATAAGATCGAACCCACTACAAAGCACCTCTTCCCATTGTAGGATAACTAGATCAAGTTGGCCAAACAAAACCCAAATATCAGAGAAGAAATGCGAGGATATAAGCAATCATGCATATAAGAGATCAAAGAAACTCAAATAACTTTCATGGATAAAAAGAGATAGATCTGATCATAAACTCAAAGTTCATCAGATCCCAACAAACACACCGCAAAAGAGTTACATCATATGGATCTCCAAGAGACCATTGTATTTATAATCAAACGAGAGAGAGGAAGCCATCTAGATACTAACTACAGACCCGAAGGTCTACAAAGAACTACTCACGCATCATCAGAGAGGCACCAATGGAAGTGGTGAACCCCTCCGTGATGGTGTCTAGATTTGATCTGGTGGTTCTAGACTCTGCGGCAGCTGGAATTGATTTTCGGCAACTCCCCTAGGGTTTCTGTAATATTGGGGTATTTATAGAGTAAAGAGGTGGTCCGGGGGGCACCCGAGGTGGGCACAACCCACCAGGGTGCGCCTGGGCCTCCAGGCACGCCCAAGTGGGTTGTGCCCACCTCGGTGACCTCCCGTGCCACTTCTTTGCTCTATAAATACCCCAATATTCTAGAAACCCAAGGGAGTCGACAAAAATCAATTCCAGCCGCCACAAGTTCCAAAAACATCGGATCCAATATAGACACCATCACGGAGGGATTCATCATCCTCATTGGTGCCTCTCTGATGATGCGTGAGTAGTCTTTTGTACACCTTCGGGTCCCTAGTTGGTAGCTAGATGGCTTCCTCTCTCTCTTTTGATTCTCAATACAATGGTTTCTTGGAGATCCATATGATGTAACTCTTTTTGCGGTGTGTTTGTTGGGATCCGATGAACTTTGAGTTTATGATCAAATCTATGTTTTTATCCATGAAAGTTATTTGAGTCTTTTGATCTCTTATATGCATGATTACTTACAGCCTCATATTTCTTCTCTGATATTTGGATTTTGTTTGGCCAACTTGATCTATTTATCTTGCAATGGGAAGAGGTGCTTTGTGATGGGTTTGATCTTACGGTGCTTGATCACGGTGACAGTAGGGGAACCGACATGTATGTATTATTGCTATTAAGGATAACAAGATGGGGTCTATTTCTACATAAATAGATCTTGTATACATCATGTCATCATTCTTATTGCATTACTCCGTTTCTCGATGAACTTAATACACTAGATGCATGCTGGATAGCGGTCGATGTGTGGAGTAATAGTAGTAGATACAGGCAGGAGTCGGTCTACTAATCTTGGACGTGATGCATATATAATGATCATTGCCTGGATATCTTGACGGTTATTTGAAGTTCTATCAAGTTCCCAACAGTAATTTGTTTACCCACCATTTGCTATTTTTCTCGAGAGAAGCCACTAGTGAAACCTACGGCCCCCGGGTCTCTTCTTTATTATATTTGCCTTCGCGGTCTATTTTTATTTGCTTTTATTTTCAGATCTATTAATCCAAAAACCCAAAAATACCTTGCTGCAATTTTTATTTATTTATTTTATCTCGGGTTTCCGCGAAATCCATTTATCCAATCTACTACAATTTTACCTATCTTTTTACCCGTGAGGGATTGACAACCCTCTCTTACGTCGGGTTGCAAGTATTTGTTATTTGTGTGCAGGAGTTGTTTACGTGGTGTTGCGTGGTTCTCCTACTGGTTCGATAACATTGGTCTCATCACCATGGGAAATACCTACATTTGATATGCTGCATCATCCCTTCCCCGTTTGGGAAATACCGACGTAGTTCAAGCAAACATAAAAAGGAATTTCTGGCGCCGTTGCCAGGGAGACATCATCAACATCTACCAGGTTCCTAATCACAAATCTCATCTCCTTGCAATTTACATTATTTGCCATTTTCCTCTTGTGTCCCTCTCCCCCACTTCACAAAAATTTGTCGTTTTATTCGCCCTCTTTTTCGTTCGTCGTTTTCTCGTCAGATCTATTTTTGAGTGCAATCTTGTTGCATAGTCACAATGACTCAAGAGAACACCAAGTTGTGCGATTTCTCCAATACCAACAACAATGATTTTATTAGCACTCTGATTGCTCCTCCCGCCACTAGTGCAGACTCTTGTGATATTAATACCGCTTTGCTGAATCTTGTTATGAAAGATCAATTTGTCTGTACTCCTAATGAGGATGCCGCGTCCCATCTTAAAACATTCATGGAATTATGCAATATGCAAAAGAAAAAAGATGTGGACAATGATGCTGTGAAGTTGAAATTATTTCCGTTTTCTTTGCGAGATCGTTCAAAAATTTGGTTTTATTCGTTGCCCCACAATAGTATCAATTCTTGGGATTGGTGCAAAGATGCTTTTATTACTAAATATTTTCTGCCCGAAAAAATTATTTCCCTTAGAAACTAGATCATGAATTTCAAGCAACTTGAACATGAGAATGTTGCGCAATCTTGGGAAAGGATGAAACTAATGCTAAGGAATTGCCCAACTCATGGGTTAAATCTTTGGATGATCATACAATTTTTTTATGCGGGGTTGAATTTTGTTTCTCGTAATATTTTGGATTCAACCGCGGGTGGTACTTTTATCGAAATTACGTTGGGTGAAGCCACCAAATTTCTTGATAATATTATGGTAAATTATTCACAATGGCACACCGAAAGAGCTCCTACTAGTAAAAAAAGTTAATTCGGTTGAAGAAATTTCTTCTTTGAGTGAAAAAGTTGATGCTCTTATGAAATTGGTTGCTAATGAAAGTGCTCCTATTGATTTTAATGATGTGCCTTTGTCTACTTTGATTGAGCAAAATAGTGATGCCATTGATGTGAATTTATCTCTTGAAACAATTTCAATAACAATGCTTATAGAGGTAATTTTAATCCTAGGCATTTTCCTAGTAATTCCTCTAATAATTATGGTAATTCCTATGGCAATCCTTCTTATAATAATAGGAACACCTCTGATCTTGAGAATAATATTAAAGAATTTATCAATACTCAAATAGTTTTTAATGCTACAATAGAAGAAAACTTGAATAAGATTGATGATATGTCTAGAAGTATTGATAGAATTTCTCATGATGTAGAAAATCTCAAGATGAAATTTTTTGTGCCGAAGATTGAGGAATCAATTAAAGCTTTGTATGTTTCTATGGATGAAAGTAAGAAAAGAATCGCTATGCTTAGAGCTAGAAGAGAATTTTTAGAAAAAGTGGTTTCTTTCTTAAAAGTGATTAAGATCTTAAAATGATTGGTGTTTCCTGTATCAATTCTTTGTTTAGTAAAATTAAGATTGATAATAAAGGGACTGAAGGAGAGTCAACTTTAGCTAGAAAGTGTCCCGATAATTCGGAGGGTGAAAATCTTGTCGAGAAAATTGATTAAAGTGGGTTTGAAGAGGTCAAAACTTTAACTAGTGATGTGCCCACTCTTTTGGATTGCAAAGACTTTAATTATGATAGTTTCTCTTTGATTGATTGTATTTATTTGTTGCAATCCATGATAAATTCACCCCATGCTTATGAACAAAATAAAGCTTTTACTAAACATATTGTTGATGCTATGATGAAAGCTTTGGAAGAAAAGTTGGAATTAGATATTTCAATTTCTAGAAGATTGCATGATGAATGGAACCTACTATCAAAGTCAAGATTAAAAATTATGAGTGTTTTGCTTTATGTGACTTGGGTGCTAGTGTTTCTACAATTCTGAAATCTTTATGTGATGTGCTTGGTCTTACTGATATTGAAGAATGTTCTCTAAATTTGCACTTGGCGGATTCCACTATTAAAAAGCCTATGGGAAGAATTAATGATGTTCTTATTCTTGCAAATAGGAATTATGTGCCCATAGATTTTATTGTTCTTGATATTGATTGCAATCCGTCTTGTCCAATTATTCTTGGTAGACCGTTTTTACGTACTACTGGTGTCATGATTGATATGAGAGAAGGCAATATTAAATTTCAATTTCCACTAAGGAAGGGTATGGAACACTTCCCTAGAACTAGAATTGTCGGTGTACAAAAGTAGGGGCCTTTCTGTACCCCTTTACTTGTGCACGGGCAGTTGTAGCCACACCTGCGAGCATGCTTGGTGGGGCATAGGAAGGAAAGATATGAGGCTGCCAAGGCAGTACTCAAGCCAGAGGCGCGAAGAGCAAAAGGACAAGGTAGACTTCCCCCGGCAGGGCCCTTGCCGGGGCGGCCTACATAGCCCCGGCAAGAGCCTTGTCGGGGCGGCTTGCCCTATACCAGCGAGGCCGCCACCCTCGAGCCTGAGAGTTTTGACACCATCGACAACATCAAGACCCAGGCTCAGGGGCGCCTGTGTGGTGGCATGAAGATCTTTGTGAGGACCAAAGGCCTACAAGCCTAAATGAGAACTAGAAGACGAAGACCCCCGGCAAAGATCCTTGCCGGGGGATGACCGAAGACCCCCGGCAAGACTCTTGCCGGGGACGCTTGTGAGGCCCCGGCAAGACCCTTGCCAGGGACATCTACGGGGCCGCAGCTAGGCCTGCACCCGCCGATTAGGCACGTACTCGTGTGGCAGCGTGAAGCTTCTAGGCCAACTAGGCAAGCGCTTGCATGGTGGCATGCAGATCTTTGTGAAGATCCTGTCACCGTACCAGCACAGTAGCCAACCAACCAGCATGGCGCTGCATGCCTCGTCAGCTTGGACGTGCGCCGAAGCAAGGCGAGGCGGCGATGGACGGGACGAGCCTCGTTGCCACCCCCGATAAAGCAAGAGGGCACGTCAGCAGCGCATTAAATCCATTTATCCTACGGTGTCAGATGATAAACTTGTACATTGTAGATACTTTGCACCTCATGTGTGTCGTTGTGGAGACCCCTTTGACATATAAAAGGAGGCCCGAGGCGTATTGAGGAAGGAGGGGGACTTTTTGAACTGGGGACGCACCGCAGCTAGTTCAAGAACTCAAGAACACTAAATATACCCAAAAGCAGGAGTACGGTTTTACGCATTGTTTGCGGCCCAAACCTGGGTAAAAATCCCCTCGTGCTGATCTACTAGACCTGCTCTTTACGCAGCCCCACGCCCCGCCAATCGTAGAAGGGATTCCTCGGGATCCTATAGGTGTCGTTTCCCCGACATCTTTGGCGCGCCAGGTAGGGGGGCACAGGCTGTGGAAATCTGATCTACAAGTCAACACGTCGACTCCTTCATCGCGATGGCTCCAAGGAGGAGGTTAAAGTCATCTCCTTCACTCTGGTGCCATGAGCAGGGAGAACGGTGTCGTCTGCAGCCGCAACA
Organism: Triticum urartu; assembly: GCF_056163025.1. Classification (NCBI taxonomy): domain Eukaryota; kingdom Viridiplantae; phylum Streptophyta; class Magnoliopsida; order Poales; family Poaceae; genus Triticum; species Triticum urartu. Next base: position 285,533,028 of record NC_141877.1, read on the forward strand.
ATCATCCGCGTGGCGATGAAAATCTAAGTCACGCAAAACCTTGAGCAATTTCCTTTTTTATATAGGGTTATCTTCCTCAAAAGATCTTGCTCCTTGTATGGAGAACCTGCACGCAAAGGAACCCTTCCTCTATTGGCAACGCCCTTGTTTTGTTTCGAGTCCGCTCAACAGTTCAAGCGGCTGCGCCGAGAATGGCAAGCTGGCTTGCCCGGCGGCAAGCGTCCCCCGGCAGGCTGCTAAGGATCTGTTCATCAAAGCGCCACACCACGGGATTACACGCCGCAAACCTATCCAACTAAGCTTAGGGTGCGTACATACAAAGAAAGATCAAACAGGAAGATAGCATGCACTATTTCAGAATATTGCAAAGTTATATTACATCAATGGTTGCCGCGGTTCTAACTTAAGATAAAAATTTCTTGGTCATGAACTCGCAGCGGCAATGAGAAACGGGGTGGCTAGTCCCGGCGCTGGCCCTCCACCCTCTTGACTCCATCGATGCAGCTGATGATGGGCTCGATGCGCTCTTCGAGCATCGTGAGCTCCACATCCTCCGACAAGCTCTCGAGCGCGTTGGCGAAGTCAATGTTGGGGTTCCAGAACGCCACCTTGGTGAGCACCTTGGTCAGGGCGCCCCGACAAAGCCTCCGGGCCTCATTGGCCAGATAAGTCGCTCGATTGGAGTGGAACTGCTCCAGGGCGTCGAGGACATGCTCGAAGAACAAGATCAGCCTGGCATTGGGGCTTGTGTTCGCCTCCTGGGAGAACCTGATGTCCGGCATGCCCATGACGGCAAGCTACATGGTGAGCTTCTCTGCAACGTCGATCAGGCGGCCGATCTAGAGATTTACGCTGCCCACATAGTCATTGTGGGCAGCCGCGTCATCCTTTCGCATCTGCCTCTCGCTCTCAAGGGCCTTGTTTAGGGTCTCCCCATGGGACATGACCTCCGAAAGCGTCCCTTCCAAGGTGTTCAGTTTCAGCTTCAGATCATCAATGGCGCCATTGGCCTCGGAGAGCAGCTTGGTCTTGTCGGAGATGGCGACCTGTAAATCCGCCAGAGTGCGGTTGGCCGTATCCCTCTCTTCCGTCGGCCCCGAGATCTCCTTCTTCAGTCACTCCCGCTCCAGCTCCAGCTTCTCCACCTTACCAGCTTGGTCCAAGGCCAGAGCATCAAGTGCATCCTTGTGCTTCTGCTCTAGCTCCTGGGTCTGCTGCGCGATGATCTTCCTGACCTCCTCGTCCCTACCGTGGAGCGTGGCGGCAAGTGCCTGCTCACGCACGACGAGGTCTTCCTCCTGGCTGTCTAGCAGAGCTTGCTGCTGCTTCCGAGCAGCTTCGTCCTTGGCGGCATGTTCCTTCGCCACCTCTTGGGCCTTCTCGACGTCAGCCTGCTTCAGGATGAGTTCTCGCTTGCGGTCATCCAACTCACCATGGGCGGTCCTCAGTTCCTCTCGGGCCTCGCTGAACCAGACTTGCGTCTGGGTGACACGCTCCTGAAAATCCGCTTCCGCCTTGTCCATATCCGCCATCCTAGAGTTCACCTTATCCTGGCGGGCACGGTGGAGTGCCTTGAGCTTCTGTAAATTGGCGCTCATGGCCCTGAGGAGCTGCTCCTCTTGGGAATAGCCGCCGCTGGCGCTCAGTTCGTTGACAACCTGGAATCCGGTGGTGGCGAGCGCCTCATCGTCGAACACCTCCCCCTCGGCTGGCACTCTGGTGTCGGCCGTCCCAGGGAAGTGGATGAACAGATCATCACCCACCTTCAAGTACTTGCCCGAGGCGGGGGCTGCGGGGGAGGAAGGCTGTTCATCGGCCGCCCCCTCCACGGCGGGCTCCTTGGCGTCCTCCTCGGCAGCGGCCTTGCTGGCCTCCCCGACAGCAGCCTCGCCGGTCTCCCTGATAGGCCCCTTGTCGGCCTCCTCGGCATCGTACTTGGTGGCTTCCTCAGCCGCGATCCTACTGGTCTCAGCTTCAGCATCCTTGGCGACCTCCTTGATGACGGCGTCGATGTCCACCTGGTCCGTCAAGGGAGGGTTTGGGAACCAGAAAGGAGAATAAGGCAGGGCCAAAATTAAAGTTCGGAACAAAGAAAAGAAAGAACAGGGACGGGAGGCAGGCAACTTACCCGTGCCAAACTGAGAAGAAGTGGTTCCCTCCCCGCCAACGTTCGTTGCTGCCACAGAGCCACCAGCATCCAAGCTCGCCTCCTCCATGCGCATGGGCTCAGCGGAAGGTGCCCTTGCCGGGGACGCCCCTCTGGGTGGCGTGGACGACGGGGACGGCATGTCAGGGGCGGCCCTCAGCGGCTCCTCCTGTTTCCGCTCTCTTCCTTCAAACCCGGCAAGGTTAGCACCAAGGATTCACGCCCCAACGCCCGCTGGTGGGGAGTGAATAACGGACTCATGTTGGGGGCTGAAGCGGGGGCTGTGCCAAGGGCTGTTGTCCAGGCTCATCACCACCAACACCGGCGTGCGCGAAGCGCTTGCCGGGGGCTGGACACCTGATGACCCACAAGTATAGGGGATCTATCGCAGTCCTTTCGATAAGTAAGAGTGTCGAACCCAACGAGGAGCAGAAGGAAATGATAAGCAGTTTTTAGTAAGGTATTCTCTGCAAGCACTGAAATTATCAGTAACAGATAGTTTTGTGAAAAGGTAATTTGTAACGGGTAGCAAGTAATAAAAGTAAATAAGGTGCAGCAAGATGGCCCAAGCCTTTTTGTAGCAAAGGACAAGCCTGGACAAACTCTTATATAAAGGAAAACGCTCCCGAGGACACATGGGAATTATCGTCAAGCTAGTTTTCATCACGCTCATATGATTCGCGTTCGTTACTTTGATAATTTGATATGTGGGTGGACCAATGCTTGGGTACTACCCTTCCTTGGACAAGCATCCCACTTATGATTAACCCCTCTTGCAAGCATCTGCAACTACAAAATAAGTATTAAGGTAAACCTAACCATAGCATGAAACATATGGATCCAAATCAGCCCCTTACGAAGCAACGCATAAACTAGGGTTTAAGCTTCTATCACTCTAGCAACCCATCATCTACTTATTACTTCCCAATGCCTTCCCTTAGGCCCAAATAATGGTGAAGTGTCATGTAGTCGACGTTCACATGACACCACTAGAGGAAAGACAACATACATCTCATCAAAATATCGAACGAATACCAAATTCGCATGACTACTTATAGCAAGACTTCTCCCATGTCCTCAGGAACAAACATAACTACTAACAAATCATATTCATGTTCATAATTAGAGGGGTATTAATATGCATAAAGGATCTGAACATATGGTCTTCCACCAAGTAAACCAACTAGCATCAACTACAAGGAGTAATCAACAGTACTAGCAACCCACAGGTACCAATATGAGGATTTGAGACAAAGATTGGATACAAGAGATGAACTAGGGTTTGAGATGAGATGGTGCTGGTGAAGATGTTGATGGAGATTGACCCCCTCCCGATGAGAGGGTCGATGGTGCTGATTTCCCCCTCCCGGAGGGATGTTTCCCCGGTAGAACAGCTCTGCCGGAGCCCTAGATTGGTTCCGCCAAGGTTCCACCTCGTGGCGGCAGAGTTTCATCCCGAGAGCTTGCTTATGATTTTTTCCAGTGTGAAAGACTTCATATAGCCAAAGATGGGCACCGAAGGCCTACCAGGGGGCCCACGAGATAGGGGGCGCGCCCCCCACCCTCGTGGATGGTGGGTGGCCCCCCTCTGGTGCTTCCTTCGCCCAATATTTTTTATATATTCTAAAAATGACTCATGTGGAGTTTCGGGACTTTTGGAGTTGTGCAGAATAGGTCTCTAATATTTGCTCCTTTTCCAACCTAGAATTCTAGCTACCGGCATTCTCCCTCTTCGTGCAAACCATGTAAAATAAGAGAGAATAGGCATAAGTATTGTGACATAACGTGTAATAGCAACCCATAGTGCAATAAATATTGATATAAAAGCATGATGCAAAATGAACGTATCAACACCCGTCGAAGCCTGGGCTCTCTTCGCCGCCCTCTGGGCCAGCGTCTCCATGTCGCTACAAAGGTAAGACCAAGTCAGGGAAAGATGACACGGGCATAGGGTCAGGAAATGATGAGGGGCGAGATGCTTACTCGTCCTCCTCCGCTGGTCTCCTCTTTCTCTTTGGGCTGAAGGACCCAAGATCGAAATTGGCCTCTGGGGCGGCGTCCGCAGGGGGAGGAGAAGGGGACGGAGTCCCGGGCCGCTTGGAAGAGGAAGAGGCGGCGGCTGTGACCTTCTTCGCTGCCGCACCTCTCGTCTGGCGCCCCGGCTGCGCCTGGGCCTGTTGCCGCTGTGTGGCCCTGCCGGGCTGGACCGGCTCGCCGGAGCCAGCCCGCCGCAGGATGCGTTTCCTCCTCAGGGCCGAGGAGTCATCCACCTCAGTCTCCTCTTCGGCCGACTCCTCGACCGCTTCTTCAACAAGGGGAACCCCAGCACCGGCGCCGTCGGGATCCCTAGCAGACCCCATCCACTCGGCAAACTCCCTCTCTTCCGCGGCCACGTCGGCCTCGTCCTCCACGGTGTCGAGGCTGTCGGCCTCCTCGGCAAGTACTGCCTCCTCCGCCCTGGCGGCAATGTACGCCAGCTCCTCCACAGTGGTGTCACGGATGAGCTGTGACTCGTCGTGAATGTACCTCTCCGACAAGTTGTTGAAGAATGCCTGCACCAGCTCCACTGTTGGCTCAACACGGGTCGGATCGAGGCCGTGCGCATTGAAAACTGGCATCATGGTGATGATGGCGGTCTGGCAAGAGTTGTTGCTCAACGGGACCACCCCCGCTGGCAACCCGAACAGAGACTTGCTGGCCTTGGCATCCTTGCCAGTCTTCTCGGCCTTGCCGGTCCTCTTGACCCCGCCGACCTCATCGACCTTGAGCTGAAAAAGCCTCTGGCAAAGATGAGCATGTTGCATCACCATGAAGTTGTGGTTTAGGCCGGGGCGGAGCCTCATGATATCGGTTGCGTTCCTGAAATCCCAAGCCGGCCTCCCCTTATTATGCAGCGGAGCAATCCGGCGGCGGATGAAGTCAGGCCCGATCATTTCGAGAGTGAGGCCGGCCGAGGTGAGGCGATGGATCCTGGTGATGGCGACCGTGAGCTTCTCTTCGTCGGCATCGAGGTCGCCCCAGTCCTTGCTGTGGACTGGTGGCCTCTGACGGACCCAGCAGAACTCTTGCAGATCTGTCTCCTCGATCCAGCACCACCGGCCCTGCCACTCGTCCCACCTCTCCTTCTAGGCACCCTTCGGGTACGTGCCCCTGCTCTGGGTCCTCAGGATCCAGGTGATGCAGCCCGAGATGGCACCCCCTGGCTGGATGCGAGGGGTGAAGTAATGGCGGAAGAGCGCCGAGCTGGGATGCACTCTGGTGAAGCCCTCACAAAGGTGGGCAAAGAAGGCCATGCACACCACGGCGTTCAGCGTGAAGTCCAGAAGGTGGAAACCGTAGGTGTGCATGATGTCGTTGAAGAAATCTGAGAAAGGGGGCAGAGCCCACAGGAGAAATAGTCGACAAAGAAAGGGTGCCGGTTTGGACCGGCCTTGGCGAAGGGGGCCGGGACGATGCGCGTGGTGGGATACCCCGACGTCTCCCTTCCCCACACGGGCTTGAACTTCTCCTTGAGGGTGAGCATGTCAACCGTCGAGGTGAAGAGGGTGCATTGTGTCCGTAGCTCCACCAACTCGCTCTCTGGTGCCTCCTTCCCTCCGGCATCCTTGGCTGCTCCCTTTCCCTTGCCTGACTTGGGCGCCATGGCGGCTGAGAGGGGGTGAGGGATCAAGGGAAATGTGGGCGCGGCGGTAGCGAGCGGAGGCAAAAACTTTGATTCGCGCTTGGAGAAGAAGAGGAGAGATGGCGGTTCCAAGATTGGAAAAGGCGTGGAGGGGGGGGTAAATGAGAAGCGCCCCTGCGACTTCCTCTTTCTTTTATGGGGAAGACATGGGCTGCCTCTTTACTATTCACCGTAAGGTGACGCAAGCGTGCTACAACCATGCCACGCACGACCCCCATGTCATGCACTCAATGTGGGTCATGGGGAAGCGCAACTGGTGAAGGAGTTACCGCAGTTAAAACTCTGCCACGCATGCCCGCGCACCGTTCTGGGCCTAGCCCAACAACGCCTTGCACTTATGTGTGGCCCAGGGCCGGGGGCTCCTATCGGTGTACAAAAGTAGGGGCCTTTCTGTACCCCTTTACTTGTGCACGGGCAGTTGTAGCCACACCTGCGAGCATGCTTGGTGGGGCAGAGGAAGGAAAGATACGAGGCTGCCAAGGCAGTACTCAAGCCAGAGGCGTGAAGAGCAAAAGGACAAGGTAGACTTCCCCGGGCAAGGCCCTTGCCGGGGCGGCCTACATAGCCCCGGCAAGAGCCTTGCCGGGGTGGCTTGCCCAATACCAGCGAGGCCACCACCCTCGAGCCTGAGAGTTTTGACACCAGCGACAACATCAAGACCTAGGCTCGGGGGCGCCTGTGTGGTGGCATGCAGATCTTTGTGAGGACCAAAGGCCTGCAAGCCTAAATGAGAAACAAAAGACGAAGACCCCCGGCAAAGATCCTTGCCGGGAGACGACCGAAGACCCCCGGCAAGACTCTTGCCGGGGACGCTCGCGAGGCCCCGGCAAGACCCTTGCCGGGGACTCTGCGGGGCCGCAGCTAGGCCCGCACCCGCAGATTAGGCACGTACTCGCGTGGCAGTGTGCAGCTTCTAGGCCAACTAGGCAAGCGCCTGCATGGTGGCATGAAGATTTTCGTGAAGGCCCTATCACCGCACCAGCACAATAGCCAGCCAGCCAGCATGGCGCCGCATGCCTCGTCAGCTTGGACGCGTGTTCAAGCAAGGCGAGGTGGCGACAGACGGGACGAGCCTCGTTGCCACCCCCGATAAAGCAAGAGGGCACGTGGCAGTGCATTAAATGCATTTTTCCTACGGTGCCAGGTGATAAACTTGTACACTGTAGATACTTTCCACCTCCTGTGTGCCACTGTGGCGACCCCTTTGACATATAAAAGGAGGCCCGAGGCGTACTGAGGAAGGAGGGGGACTTTTTGAACTAGGGATGCACCGCAGCTAGTTCAAAACTCAAGAACACTAAATATACACAAAATCAGGACTATGGTTTTACGCATTGTTTGCGGCCCAAACTTGGCTAAAGATCCCCTCACGCTGATCTTCTAGACCTGCTCTTTGCGCAGCCCCATGCCCCGCCAACTGTATAAGGGATTCCCCGGGATCCCATAGGTGTCGTTTCCCCGACAAGAATTAAGCCACCATATAAATCAATCGTGATGGCATCATATGGATCTAGAAACAAAGAGGACAACACTTGATCCTTTGCATTATGCCTAGCTAGGGGCATAAAACAGAAGCGCTTGTTGGGAGGCAACCCAATGAATAAAATTTATTTGTCTTTTTCTTTTTGTTCTTGAGTGTTTGCACAATTATGCTACTTTTATGATTGTGTTTTTTTGTATTTTAATTAGTGTTTGTGCCAAGTAAAGCCTTTGGGATCATGTTGGGTGATAGTTAATTTGATCTTGCTGAAAAACGGAAACTTTTGCGCCCAGAAGAATATTTTTCGTTTTTAACAGAAGCTCGATAAAATACTTTTTTGCATAAAATTAATATACAAATTTCTCACGTTTTCCTAATTTTTCAAAAAAATTGGAGTTATAGAAGTATTCGAAATCTCCAGATTGCTACAGACTGTTCTATTTTAGACAGATTCTGTTTTCTTTGCGTTGTGTGCTTGTTTTGATGACTATGGTTTTCTTTGAAGAGTTTTTGCCACAGAAAAGTTGGAATAAAGTAGATATAATGCAAAAATAAATATGAATGGGTTTTTAACAGTACTTATAGTAGTGATTTGCTTTCTTATACTAACGGATCTCACGAAGGTTTTGTTGAGTTTTGTGTGATTGAAGTTATCAAGTTTTGGGTGACTTTTCAATGGATGAAGGAAGAAAGTTTAGCAAAAGGTTAAGCTTGGGGATGCCCATGTAATCCCAAGATAATATTCAAGAAGTATCAAGCAACTAAGCTCGGGGATTCCCTGGGTGGCATCCCCTCTTTCTTCTAACAACCATCTGTATTTTACTTGAAACTATATTTTTATTCGTCACATATTATGAGTTTTGCTAGGAGTGTCTTGTATGATATGAGTCTTTGCTTGTTTTGCTTTATGTTTTTAGTCATGAATCCTTGCTGGACACACCTATTTGAGAGAGACAAATTTATGCCATGACTTGTTAGAATTGCTCTCTATGCTTCACTTAAATCTTTATGAGCTATGGAATTGCTCTAGTGCTTCACTTATATATTTTTGAGCATGGTGTGCTTTAGTATTTTTGAAGAAATGCTCTCATGCTTCACTTAGATTTATTTGAGAGTTATTAAAAAATTCAAGAAATTCTCTCTTGCTTCACTTAAATTATTTTGACCGAAGAAAAAAAATTATGCTCATGTTCTTCACTTAGATATGTTTGAGCTATCAAAAGCAACATATGAAATTAGTCCCATTGTGATAGATATCCAAGGATGATATAATAAAAACTTTCATGAAGATCATTGGACAAAATAAAGTTGATTCCTTGTAATAGTTTTGAGATATGTCGGTATAATATGTGAGTCATGTTGATGAGTAAATATGCTTTAGTAAGAATATTGGTGTTAAGGTTTGTGATTCCCTATGCAAGCACGATAGTCAATATTTATGCAATGAAATTACATTCTACTTGTGGTTCATTATTCGGTGTTAGTTTAGCTTAATGCTCGCTTATGAGATTATTCGTTTCTTGGTTGGTCGCTTCTCAATCTTTTGCTAGCCTTCATTTGCACTAAGTATGATCACTACTTGTGCATCCAAAATCCTTCAAACCAGTTTTACCATATGAGTCCACTATACCTATCTATATGTGGTATTCTTTTGCCGTTCTAAGTAAATTTGTATGTGCCATCTCTAATTTTCAAAATAAACTTCTCTTTTGTGTGCTCGTACCGCTCATGAAATGGTAGGGGGGTGGCTGGTATATTTCCATCCTAGATATGTTATTCTCAAGATGAGTGTTTATTCACTTGTCATTGCACGAGAGTACGGCAAAGGTATTAGGGATGCCCAGTCCCGAAATGAAAAATGAATTTACTTTATGTCGTCAAATAATAAATTCCTTGGAAAGTGTTGGTATGGAAGGCACCCATGGATACGGTTAGCCATGGAAAGTGAAAGTATGGTGGAAAAAGGAATAAACTTTATTTTCTGTTTGGGAACTGCCTATGATATATCTAGCATGGAAAGTATTGGGAACTACTCGGTCATTTTCTTTGACAAGAAAAGAATGCCTCCCAAAATGTTTTATCTCTATCTTTTTCGCTTTGAGCTCTGGCACGTCTACAAATCCCTACTTCCCTATACGAAGGGCCTTTCTATTTACTTTATGCAATTTTTATTTTTATTTGAGTCTCCATCTTCTCTTATAAAGCACCAACTAAGGGGCACTATGATCGTACTTGAGCATTGGGTGTAGCTAATATGCGAGTGTGTTTCATGAATGGATCAATGACTAAGCATAATGGGCTAGGGTTAACTTGCTTTAGTGTTGATATTTTGAAAGACATGGTTTCTTGTTGATATGCTTGAGTATTAAAGTCCTCATGTCAAAACTAGACTATTGCTTTGAACCATATAAAAGTCCAATTGTCCATGCTATAAAAGAAAGAATATGTGTTGAACATGTTTGGCAGCATTCCACATCAAAAATTCTGTTTTTATCATTTACCTACTCGAGGACGAGCGAGAATTAAGCTTGGGGATGCTGATACGTCTGCAATGTATCTATAATTTTTTATTGTTCCATGTTGTTATATTATCATCTTGGATATTTTACAATCATTTTATATCATTTTTTGGTACTAACCTATTGACATAGTGTCAAGTGCCAGTTGCTTTTTTTCCTTGTTTTTTACATCACAGAAAATCAATACCAAACGGAGTCCAAACGTAGCAAAACATTTTGTGCATTTTTTTATGGACCAGAAGACACCCAATGGGCTCGAGAAGCACCTGGGGGTGCCCCGATGGGGTACAACCCACCAGGACGCGCCTGGGCCCCTAGGTGCTCCCAGGTGGGTTGTGCCCACCTCGGTGGCCTCCCGCACTACCTCTTTGCTCTATAAATACCCCAATATTCCAAAAACCCTAGGGGAGTCGACGAAAATCAATTCCAGCCGCCGCAAGTTCTAGAAACACCAGATCCAATCTAAACACCATCACGGAGGGGTTCATCATCCTCATTGGTGCCTCTCCGATGATGCGTGAGTAGTCTTTTGTAGACCTTCGGGTTCATAGTTGGTAGCTAGATGGCTTCCTCTCTCTCTTTTGATTCTTAATACAATGGTCTCTTGGAGATCCATATGATGTAACTCTTTTTGCGATGTGTTTGTTGGGATCCGATGAACTTTGTGTTTATGATCAGATCTATGTTTTTATCCATGAAAGTTATTTGAGTCTTTTGATCTCTTACATGCATGATTACTTATAGCCTCGTATTACTTCTCTGATATTTGGGTTTTGTTTGGCCAACTTGATCTATTTATCTTGCAATGGGAAGAGGTTCTTTGTGATGGGTTCGATCTTATGGTGCTTGATCCCAGTGACAGAAGGGGAACCGAGCGTATGTATCGTTGCTATTAAGGATAACAAGATGGGGTATATTTCTACATAAATAGATCTTGTCTACATCATGTCATCGTTCTTATTGCATTACTATGTTTCTCCATGAACTTAAGACACTAGATGCATGCTTGATAGCGGTCGATGTGTGGAGTAATAGTAGTAGATGTAGGCAGGAGCCGGTCTACTAATCTTGGACGTGATGCCTATATAATGATCATTGCCTAGATATTGTCATGATTATTTGAAGTTCTATCAATTTCCCAACAGTAATTTCTTTACCCACCATTTGCTATTTTTCTCAAGAGAAGCGACTAGTGAAACTTATGGCCCCCGGGTCTCTTCTTTATTATATTTGCCTTCGCAATCTATTTTTATTTGCTTTTATTTTCAGGTCTATTCATCCAAAAACCCAAAAATACCTTGCTGCAATTTTTTATATTTATTTTATTTCCCGTTCCCGCAAGATCCATTTATCCAATCTACTACAATCCTGTGGTTCTCCTACTGGTTCGATAACCTTGATCTCATCACTGAGGGAAATACCTACCATTGATGTGCTGCATCATCCCTTCCTCTTCGGGGAAATACCGACGTAGTTCAAGCAAACATCACGGGCCCAAGAGCAAACAGTGAAGCTGACCACTTTGGGCAATCAACGGAGGGAAAGATGGAGGCCAACTTGAAAAGGGTGGATGCCATGGAGGAGGATCAAGAAATTACCTGTCGTCTTCAAACTGGATTCATGCTGGAGGAACTTCAAAGCTCAGCAATACCAAATTCAGCCATCCCTCCCAATGCTAAATTTATCTCTTATGAAATATGAAAACGAGTGTTGCTTCCCCCCCCCCTCGCGGCTATGAAACATCCATGGTTGAATGGAGCTCTAGCCGTCACGGGTAAACTTCGCAAAGAGGTAATGGATCTTAAGCAGCAAAATAATAGGCTCGAGGAGGAGAATCGCATCCTAAGGGGCATCATCGCTAAGAAAATCACATCACCACCTCCCAAGAAAGAGACATAAATACATGGGTATGGGAACTCCCCTTGGCCACTACCAAGCTTGGGGGAGGTGCCCCGGTATCGTATCACCATCACACCTTTATCTTTATCGTTTTTCTTAGTTCAATCCTTTTGGTTATATCTTGATCTAGTAGAATAAAGTTTTAGCATGATCTAGCTTTGAGTTTTGTTTCAAGATCTATCTATGTAATCGAGACCTTGAGTTATATATAATAAAGAGTAGTTTTGAATTGAGAGCTTTGCTTTCTTGCTATGATCTTGAGGGGATAAAATAAAAGAAAGAATAAAAAGATCATATAGTGAACTTATGGAGAGTCATGACTTCACATATAAAGAGTATGATGAATAAAATTTGTTGAGAGTTGACAAACATAGTTTTGGTCATTGTTGCAATTAATAGGAAGTAATAAAGAAAGAGAGGCTTCACATATAAATATACTATCTTGGACATCTTTTGTAATTGTGAGCACTCATTAAAATATGACATGCTAAAAAGTTGATGTTGGACAAGGAAGACAACATAATGGGTTATGTTTTCTTATATCTAAATAGAAGTTATATTGTCATGGATCCTCCAACATGTTGAGCTTGCCTTTTCCTCTCAACCTAGCCAAATTATTTGCACCAAGTAGAGATACTACTCGTGCTTCCAAACTTCCCTTAAACCAGTTTTTCCATGAGAGTCCACCATACCTGCCTATGGATTGAGTAAGATCCTTCAAGTAAGTTGTCATCGGTGCAAGCAATAAAAATTTCTCTTTCAATATGTATGATCTATTAGTGTGAAGAAAATAAGTTTTATACAAACTTGTGATATGGAAGAAATAAAAGCGACGGACTACATAATAAAGTTCTTTATCACAATTGGCAATATAAAGTGACATTATTTTGCATTAAGATTTTGTGCATCCAACCATAAAAGCGCATGACAACCTCTGCTTCCCTCTGCGAAGGGCCTATCTTTTACCTTTATCTTCCACCCTTATACAAGAGTCATGGTGATCTTCACCTTTCCTTTTTACACTTTTTCCTTTGGCAAGCACTATGTGTTGGAGAGATCTGGATATATATATCCACTCGGATGTAGGTTATCATAAAGTATTATTGTTGACATTACCCTTGAGGTAAAAGGTTGGGAGGCGAAACTATACGCCCCTATCTTTCTCTATGTCTGATTGAAACTTTGAACACATAAGTATCGCGTGAGTGTTAGCAATTGTGAAAGATTAAATGATAGTTGAGTATGTGGACTTGCTGAAAAGCTCTTGAATTGACTCTTTCTGATGTTATGATAAATTTCAACTGCTTCAATGACTGAGATCATAGTTTGTTGGTTTTCAATAAAGTTTTTGATTCATACTTTATCTTGTGAACGAATTGTTACTTTAGCATAAGAAATTATATGGCATTATATGTTGTTGTTCTAAAGATGATCATGATGCCCTCATGTCCGTATTTTATTTTATCGACACCTCTATCTCTAAACATGTGGACATTTTTTTCGATATCGGCTTTCGCTTGAGGAAAGCGAGGTCTAAGCTTGGGGGAGTTGATACATCCATTTTGCATCATGCTTTTATATTGATATTTATTGCATTATGGGCTGTTATTACACATTATATCACAATACTTATGCCTTTTCTCTCGTATTTTATAATGTTTATATGAATAGGGAGAATGCCGGCAGCTGGAATTCTGGACTGGAAAAGGAGCAAATATTAGAGACCTATTCTGCACAACTCCAAAAGTCCTAAAACTTAACGGAGAATATTTTTGGAATATAAAAAAAATATTGGGTGAAGAAAGCACTAGACGGGGGCACCTGCCATCCACAAGGGTGGAGGGCGCGCCCTACCCCCCTGGGCACGCCCCTGCCTTGTGGGCCACCTGTCAGGCCCCCGATGCCCATCTTCTGCTATATGGTGTGTTTTGACCTGGAAAAAAATCAGAAGGAAGCTTTTGGGACGAAACACCGCCGTCTCGAGGCGGAACTTGGGCATAACCAATCTAGGGCTCCGGCGGAGCTGTTCTGTCGGGGAAACTTCCCTCCCGGAGGGGCAAATCGAAGCCATCGTCATCACCAACAATCCTCTCATCGAGAGGGGGTCAATCTCCATCAACATCTTCACCAGCACCGTCTCCTCTCAAACCCTAGTTCATCTCTTGTATCCGATCTTTGTATCAAAACCTCAGATTGGTACCGGTGGGTTGCTAGTAGTGTTGATTACTCTGTGTAGTTGATGCTAGTTGGTTTATTCGGTGGAAGATCATATGTTTAGATCCTTAATGATAATTAATACTGTTGGGGAACACAGTATTTCAAAAAAAATCCTACGATCACGCAAGATCTATCTAGGAGATGCATAGCAATGAGTGGGGAGAGCGTGTCCACGTATCCTCGTAGACCGAAAGTGAAGCGTTTAGTAACACGGTTGATGTAGTCGAACATCTTCGCGATCCAACCGATCCAATTACCGAACGTACGGCACCTACGCGATCAGCACACGTTCAGCTCGGTGACATCCCTCGAGCTCTTGACCCATTTGAGGTCGAGGGAGAGTTACGTCAGCACGATGGCGTGGTGATGGTGATGATGAAGTTACCGGCGCAGGGCTTCACCTAAGCACTACGACGATATGACCGAGGTCTGTAACTGTGGAGGGGGCACCGCACATGGCTAAGAGAAACTTGTGTGTTCTAGGGTGCCCCCCTCCCCATGTATATAAAGGTGGGAGGAGGGGAAGGCCGGTCGGGCCCTAGGGCGCACACAAGAGGGGAGTCCAACTAGGACTCCTGGTCCTAGTAGGATTCCACCAAAAGGGAGATAGGGGCAGGAAGGAGAGGGAGAGGGAGTAGGAAAGGGGCGCCGCCCCCTTCCCTTGTCCAATTCGGACTGCTAAGGAGGGGGTGCGGCCTGCCCTGCGGCCCTCCTCTCTCTCTCTAATAACACCGATGGTGGCCCATTAGTTCCCCTGGGGGGGTTCCGGTAACCCCTCCGGCACTCCGTTTTTACCCGAAACCATCTGGAACACTTCCGGTGTCCGAATAACATGGTGCAATATATCAATCTTTATGTCTCCATCATTTCGAGACTCCTCGTCATGTTCGAGATCTCATACAGGACTACGAACAAACTTCGGTAATCAAATCACATAACTCATAATACAAATCGTCATCGAACGTTAAGCGTGCGGACCCTACGGGTTCGAGAACTATGTAGACATGACCGAGACACATCTCCGATCAATAACCAATAGCGGAACCTAGATACTCAAATTGGCTCCTACATATTCTACAAAGATCTTTATCGGTCAAACCGCATAACAACATACGTTGTTCCCTTTGTCATCGGTATGTTACTTGCCCGAGATTCGATCGTCGGTATCATCATACCTAGTTTAATCTCGTTATCGGCAAGTCTCTTTACTTGTTCCGTAATGCATCATCCCGTAACTAACTCATTAGTCACATTGCTTGCAAGGCTTATAGTGATGTGCATTATCGAGAGGGCCCATAGATACCTCTCCGAAACACGGAGTGACAAATCCTAATCTCGATCTATGCCAACTCAACAAACACCATCGAAGACACCTTTAGAGCATATTTATAATCATCGAGTTATGTTGTGATGTTTGATAGCACACTAAGTGTTCCTCCGGTATTCGGGAGTTGCATAATCTCATAGTCATAGGAACATGTATAAGTCATGAAGAAAGCAATAGCAATAAACTAAACGATCATAGTGCTAAGCTAACGGATGGGTCTTGTCCATCACATCATTCTCTAATGATGTGATCTCATTCATCAAATGACAACACATTTCTATGGCTAGGAAACTTGACCATCTTTGATTAACGAGCTAGTCTAGTAGAGGCATGCTAGGGACACTCTGTTTGTCTATGTATTCACACATGTACTAAGTTTCCGGTTAATACAATTCTAGCATGAATAATAAACATTTATCATGATATAAGGAAATATAAATAACAACTTTATTATTGCCTCTAGGGCATATTTCCTTCAGTATCCCACTTGCCCTAGAGTCAATAATCTACTTCACATCGTCATGTGATTTAACACCAATAGTTCACATCTTTATGTGATTAGTTCACATCTCCATGTGACTAATACCCAAAGGGTTTACTAGAGTCAATAATCTAGTTCACATCCCTATGTGATTAACACCCAAAGAGTGATCATGTTTTGCTTGTGAGAGAAGTTTAGTCAATGGGTCTGCCACATTCAAATCCGTATGTATTTTGCAAATTTCTATGTCTACAATGCTCTGCACGGAGCTACTCTAGCTAACTGCTCCCACTTTCAATATGTATCCAGATTGATACTTAGAGTCATCCGGATCAGTGTTAAAGTTTGCATCGACATAACTCTTTATGACGAACTTTTTGTCACCTCCATAACCGAGAAACATATCCTTATTCCACTAAGGATAATTTTGACCGTTGTCCAGTGATCCACTCCTGGATTACTATCGTACCCCCTTGCCAAAATCATGGTAAGATATACAATAGGTTTGGTACACAGCATAGCATACTTCATAGAACCTATGACTGAGGCATAGGGAATGACTTTCATTCTCTTTCTATTTTCTGTCGTGGTCGGATTTTGAGTCTTACTCAACTTCACACCTTTGCAACATAGGCAAGAACTCCTTCTTTGACTGTTCCATTTTGAACTACTTCAAAATCTTGTCAAGGTATGTACTCATTGAAAAATCTTATCAAGCGTCTTGATCTATCTCTATAGATCTTGATGCCCAATATGTAAGCAGCTTCACCGAGGTCTTTCTTTGAAAAAACTCCTTTCAAACACTCCTTTATGCTTTCCAGAAAATTCTACATCATTTCCGATCAACAATATGTCATTCACATATACTTATCAGAAAGGCTGTAGTGCTCCCACTCACTTTCTTGTAAATACAGGCTTCACCACAAGTTTGTATAAAACTATATGGTTTGATAAACTTATCAAAGCGTATATCCCAACTCCGAGATGCTTGCACCAGTCCATAGATGGATCACTGGAGCTTGCACATTTTGTTAGCACCCTTAGGATTGACAAAACCTTCTGGTTGTATCATATGCAACTCTTCTTTAAGAAATCCATTAAGGACTACAGTTTTGACATCCATTTTCCAAATTTCATAAAATGCGGCAATTGCTAACATGATTCGGGCAGACTTTAAGCATAGATACGAGTGAGAAACTCTCATCATGGTCAACATCTTGAACATGTCGAAACCTTTTGCGACAATTCAAGCTTTGTATATAGTAAAACTACTATCAGCGTCCATCTTCCTCTTGAAGATCCATTTAATCTCAATGGCTCGCCTATCATTGGGCAAGTCAATCAAAGTCCATACTTTGTTCTCATACATGGATCCCATCTCAGATTTCATGGCCTCAAGCCATTTCACGGAATCTGGGCTCATCATCACTTCCTCATAGTTCGTAGGTTCGTCATGGTCTAGTAACATGACTTCCAGAAAGGATTACCGTACCACTCTGGTGCGGACCATACTCCAGTTAACCTACGAGGTTCGGTAGTAACTTGATTTGAAGTTTCATGATCATCATCATTAGCTTCCTCACTAATTGGTGTAGGAATCACTAGAACTGATTTTTCTGATGAACTACTTTCCAATTCGGGAGAAGGTACAACTACCTCATCAAGTTCTACTTTCCTCCCACTCACTTCTTTCGAGAGAAACTCCTTCTCTAGAAAGGATCCATTCTTAGCAACAAAGATCTTGCCTTCGGATCTGTGATAGAAGGTGTACCCAACAGTTTCTTTTGGGTATCCTATGAAGACGCACTTCTCTGATTTGGGTTTGAGCTTATCAGGCTGAAGCTTTTTCACATAAGCATCGCAACCTCAAACTTTAATAAATGACAGCTTAGGTTTCTTGCCAAACCATAGTTCATATGGTGTCGTCTCAACGGATTTACATGGTTCCCTATTAACATGAATGCAGTTGTATCTAATGCATAACCCCAAAACGATAGTGGTAAATCGGTAAGAGACATCATAGATCGCACCATATCTAATAAAGTACGTTTACGACGTTTGGACACACCATTATGCTATGGTGTTCCAGGTGGCATGAGTTGTGAAACTATTCCACATTGTTTTAAATGAAGGCCAAACTTGTAACTCAAATATTTGCCTCCGCGATCAGATCGTAGAAACTTTATTTTTCTTGTTACGATGATTCTCAGCTTCACTCTGAATTTCTTTGAACTTTTCAAATGTTTCAGACTTGTGTTTCATCAAGTAGATATACCCATATCTGCTTAAATCATCTGTGAAGGTCAGAAAATAACGATACCCCCGCGAGCCTCAACACTCATCGGACCGCATACATCAGTATGTATTATTTCCAATAAGTCAGTGGCTCGCTCTATTGTTCCAGAGAACGGAGTCTTAGTCATCTTGCCCATGAGGCATGGTTCGCAAACATCAAGTGATTCATAATCAAGTGATTCCAAAAGCCCATCAGCATGGAGTTTCTTCATGTGCTTTACACCAATATGACCTAAACGGCAGTGCCATAGATAAGTTGCACTATCATTATTAACTTTGCATCTTTTGGCATCAATATTATGTGTATCACTGTGATCAAGATTCAGTAAACCATTTACATTGGATGTAAGACCATAGAAGGTTTTATTCATGTAAACAGAACAACAATTATTCTTTGACTTAAATGAATAACTGTATCGCAATAAACATGATCCAGTCATATTTATGCTCAAAGCAAACACCAAATAACATTTATTTAGTTCCAATACTAATACCAAAGGTAGAGGGAGTATGTGATGGTGATCTTATCAACCTTGGAATCATTTCCAACACACATCGTTACCTCGCCCTCAACTAGTCTTTGTTCATTTTGTAACTCATGTTTCGAGTTACTAATCATAGCAACTGAACCGGTATCAAATACCCAAGGGCTACTATGAACACTAGTAAAGTACACATCAATAACATGTATATCATATATACTTTTTTTCACTTTTCCATCCTTCTTATCCGCCAAGTATTTGGGGCAGTTCCGCTTCCAGTGACCATTTCCTTTGTAGTAGAAGCACTCAGTTTCAGGCTTGGTCTAGCTTTGAGCTTCTTCATGGGAGTGGCAACTTGCTTGCCATTCTTCTTGAAGTTCCCTTTCTTTACCTTGCCCTTTTACTTGAAACTAGTGGTCTTGTCAACCATCAACATTTGATGCTTTTCTTGATTTCTACCTTCGCCAATTTCAGCATCACGAAGAGCCGGGAATCGTTTTCGTCATCCCTTGCATATTATAGTTCATCACGAAGTTCTAGTAACTTGGTGATAGTGACTAGAGAACTATACCAATCACTATCTTATCTGGAAGATTAACTCCCACTTGATTCAAGCGATAGTAGTACTCAGACATGCTGAGCACATGCTCACTGGTTGAGCTATTCTCCTCCATCTTGTAGGCAAAATACTTGTCAGAGCTCTCATACCTCTCGACTCGGACATGAGTCTGAAATACCAATTTCATCTCTTGGAACATCTTATATGCTCCATGGCGTTCAAAACGTTTTTGAAGTCCCGGTTCTGAGACGTAAAGCATGGTGCACTAAACTATCAAGTAGTCATCATACCAAGCTTGCCAAACGTTCACAACGTCTGCATCTGCTCCTGCAATAGGTCTGTCACCTAGCGGTGCATTAAGGACATAATTCTACTGTCCAGCAATGAGGATAGTCCTCGGATCACAGACCCAGTCCGCATCATTTGCTACTATCATCTTTGAACTTATTTTTCTCTAGGAACACATCAAAAATAAACGGGGAGCTACATCAGAAGCTATTGATCTACAACACAGATATGCAAATACTATCACGACTAAGTTCATGATAAAGTAAAGTTCAATTAATCATATTACTTAAGAACTCCCACTTAGATAGACATCTCTCTAGTCATCTAAACGATCATGTGATCCATATCAACTAAACCATGTCCGATCATCACGTGAGATGGAGTAGTTTTCAATGGTGAACATCACTATGTTGATCATATCTACTATATGATTCATGTTCGACCTTTCGGCCTCAGTGTTCCGAGGCCATATCTGCATATGCTAGGCTCGTCAAGTTTAACCCGAGTATTCTGCGTATGCAAAACTGGCTTGCACCTGCTGTATGTGAACGTAGAGCTTATCACACCCGATCAACACATGGTGTCTCGGCACGACGAACTGTAGCAAAGGTGCATACTCAGGGAGAACACTTATACCTTGAAATTTAGTGAGATATCATCTTATAATGCTACCGTTGAACTAAACAAAATAAGATGCATAAAGGATAAACATCACATGCAATCAAAATAAGTGATATGATATGGCCATCATCATCTTGTGCCTTTGATCTCCATCTCCAAAGCACTGTCATGATCACCATCATCACCGGCTTGACACCTTGATATCCATCATAGCATCGTTGTTGTCTCGCCAACTATTGCTTCTACGACTATCGCTACCGCTTAGTGATAAAGTAAAGCAATTACATGGCGATTGCATTTCATACAATAAAGCGACAACCGTATGGCTCCTGCCAGTTGCCGATAACTGTTACAAAACATGATCATCTCATACAACAATTTATATATCATCGCGTCTTGACCATATCACATCACAGCAAGCCCTGCAAAAACAAGTTAGACGTCCTCTACTTTGTTGTTGCAAGTTTTATGTGGCTGCTACGGGCTTCTAGCAAGAACCGTTCTTACCTACGCATCAAAACCACAACGATTTTTCGTCAAGTGTGTTGTTTTAACATTCATCAAGGACCGGGCGTAGTCAAACTCGATTCAACTAAAGCTGGAGAAACATACACCCGCTAGCCACCTGTGTGCGAAGCACGTCGGTAGTACCAGTCTCATGAACGCGGTCATGTAATGTCGGTCCGGGCCGCTTCATCCAACAATACTGCCAAATCAAAGTAAGACGTTGCTGGTATGTAGTATGACTATTATCGCCCATAACTCTTTGTGTTCTACTCGTGCATATAACATCTACGCATAGACCTGGCTCGGATGCCACTGTTGGGGAACGCAGTATTTCAAAAAAATTCCTACGATCACGCAAGATCTATCTAGGAGATGCATAGCAACGAGAGGGGGAGTGTGTCCACGTACCCTCATAGACCAAAAACAAAAGTGTTTAGTAATGTGTTTGATGTAGTCGAACGTCTTCGCAATCCAACCGATCCAATTACCGAACGTACGGCACCTCAGCGATCAGCACATGTTCAGCTCGGTGACGTCCCTCGAGCTCTTGATCCATTGGAGGCCGAGGGAGATTTCCACTAGCACGACGGCGTGGTGACGGTGATGATGAAGTTACCGGCGTAGGGCTTTGCCTAAGCACTACGACAAATATGACCGAGGTGTGTAATTGTGGAGGAGGGCAGCGCACATGGCTAAGAGAAACTTGTGTGTTCTAGGGTTCCACCCTCCCCATGTATATAAAGGAGGGAAGAGGGGAGGGCCGGCCGGCCCCTAAGGCGCGCCCAAGAGGGGAGTCCTACTAGGACTCCTAGTCCTAGTAGGATTCCACCAAAAGGGAGAGAGGGGAAGGAAGGAGAGGGAGAGGGAGTAGGAAAGGGGGCGACCCCCCCCCTTCCCTTGTCCAATTCAGACTGCTAAGGGGGGGCGCGGCCTGCCCTGGCGGCCCTCCTCTCTCTCCACTAAGGCCGATGGTGGCCCATTAGTTCCCCCGGGGGGTTCCGGTAACCCCTCCAGCACTCCGTTTTTACCCGAAACCATCTGGAACACTTCCGGTGTCTGAATAACATTATCCAATATATCAATCTTTATGCCTCGATCATTTCTAGACTCCTCGTCATGTCTGAGATCTCATCTGAGATTCTGAACAAACTTCGCTCATCAAATCACATACCTCATAATACAAATCGTCATCGAACGTTAAGCCTGCGGACCCTACGGGTTTGAGAACTATGTAGACATGACCAAGACACATCTCCGATCAATAACCAATAGCGGAAACTGGATGCTCATATTGGCTCCTACATATTCTATGAAGATCTTTATCGTTCAAACCGCATAACAACATACGTTGTTCCCTTTGTCACCGGTATGTTATTCGAAGGAAATATGCCCTAGAGGCAATAATAAAGTTGTAATTTATATTTCCTTATATCATGATAAATGTTTATTATTCATGCTAGAATTGTATTAACCGGAAACTTAGTACATGTGTGAATACATAGACAAATAGAGTGTCCCTAGTATGCATCTACTAGACTAGCTCGTTAATCAAAGATGGTTAAGTTTCCTAGCTATAGACATGTGTTGTCATTTGATGAACGGGATCACATCATTAGAGAATGATGTGATGGACTTGACCCATACGTTAGCTTAGCACTATGATCGTTTAGTTTGTTGCTATTGCTTTCTTCATGACTTATACATGTTCCTATGACTATGAGATTATGCAACTCCTGAATACCGGAGGAACACTTAGTGTGCTATCAAACGTCACAACGTAACTGGGTGACTATAAAGATGCTCTACATGTGTCTCTGATGGTGTTTGTTGAGTTGGCATGGATCAAGATTGGAATTTGTCACTCCGTGTATCGGTGAGGTATCTCTGGGCCCTCTCGGTAATGCACATCACTATAAGACTTGCAACCAATGTGACTAATGAGTTAGTTGCGGGATGTTGCATTACGGAATGAGTAAATAGAGTTGCCGGTAATGAGATTGAACTAGGTATTGAGATACCGACGATCGAATCTCAGGCAAGTAACATACTGATGACAAAGGGAACAACGTATGTTGTCATGCGGTTTGACCGATAAAGATCTTCATAGAATATGTAGGAACCAATATGAGCATCCTGGTTACGCTATTGGTTATTGATCGGAGAAGTGTCTCGGTCATGTCTACATAGTTCTCAAACCCGTAGGTTCCGCACGCTTAAACGTTCGGTGACGATCGGTATTATGAGTTTATGTGTTTTGATGTACCGAAGGTAGTTCAGAGTCCCGGATGTGATCACAGACATGACGAGGAGTCTCGAAATTGTCGAGACATAAGGATTGATATATTGGATGGCTATGTTCAAACACCGGATGTGTTCGAGGAGGTTTTGAATAAAACCAGAGTGCCGGAGGGTTACTGGAACCCCCCCCCCCCCCCCCCGGGGAAGTTATTGGGCCCTTAGTGGGCTTTAGGGGAGAGATAGGGCAGTAGCTAAGAGGTGGTGCCCCCCCTCTCAAGGGAGTCCGAATTGGACTAGGGGAGGGGGCACGACCCCTCTTTGCCTCTCCCTCCCCCTCTCCTTCCTTCCCCCTCCTAGTAGGACTAGGAAAGGAGGAATCCTACTCCTACTAGGAGGAGGATTCCTCCCCCCTTGGCGTGCCCTCTAGGGCCGGCTGGCCTCCTCCTCCCCTCCTTTATATATGGGGAGGGGGCACCCCATAGACACACAAGTTGATTGGTTTAGTTGTGTGTGGTGCCCCCCTCCACAGATTTCCACCTCGGTCATATCGTTATAGAGCTTAGGCGAAGCCCTGCGTCAGTAACTTCATCATCACGCCGTCGTGCTGACGAAACTCTCCCTCGACCTCAGCTGGATCTAGAGTTCGTGGGACGTCACCGAGCTGAACGTGTGCAGATCACGGAGGTGTTGTACCATCGGTGCTAGGATCGGTCGGATCGTGAAGACATACGACTACATCAATCGCGTTGTCATAACGCTTCCACTTACGGTCTATGAGGGTACGTGGACAACAGTCTCCCCTCTCGTTGCTATGCATCACCTTGATGGATCTTGCGTGTGCGTAGGAATTTTTTAGAAATTACTGTGTTCCCCAACAGTGGCATCAAAGCTAGGTCTATGCATAGATGTTATATGCACGAGTAAAACACAAAGGAATTGTGGGCATGGGTATATACATATTGCTTGTCGTCACTAGTTGATTCTTGATTCCGCGGTATTGTTGGATGAAGCGGCTCAGACCGACATTACGCGTATGCTCTACCGACGTGCTTCGCACACAGGTGGCTAGTGGGTGTTAGTTTCTCCAACTTTAGTTGAATCGGATTCAATGAATAGGGTTCTTTCTGAAGATCAAAAAGCAATCACTACACCGCGTTGTGGTTTTTGATGCGTAGGTAAGAACGGTTCTTGCTCAGCCCGTAGCAGCCACGTAAAACTTGCAACAACAAAGTAGAGGACGTCTAACTTGTTTTTGTAGGGCATGTTGTGATGTGATATGGTCAAGACATGATGCTAAATTTTATTGTATGAGATGATCATGTTTTGTAACAGAGTTATCGGCAACTGGCAGGAGCCATATGGTTGTCGCTTTATTGTATGAAATGCAATCGCCATGTAATTGCTTTACTTTATCACTAAGCGGTAGTGATAGTCGTAGAAGCAATAGTTGGCGAGGCGACAACGATGCTTCAATGGTGATCAAGGTGTCAAGCCGGTGACGATGGTGATCATGACGGTGCTTTGGAGATGGAGATCAAAGGCATAAGATGATGATGGCCATATCATATCACTTATATTTGATTGTATGTGATGTTTATCCTTTATGCATCTTATTTTGCGTAGTTCGGCGGTAGCATTATAAGATGATCTCTCACAAACTTTCAAGGTACAAGTGTTCTCCCTGAGTATGCACCATTGCTACAGTTCGTCGTGCCGAGACACCATGTCATGATCGGGTGTGATAAGCTCTACGTTCACATACAACGGGTGCAAGCCAGTTTTGCACACGCAGAATACTCGGGTTAAACTTGACGAGCCTAGCATATGCAGATATGGCCTCGGAACACTGAGACCGAAAGGTCGAGTGTGAATCATATAGTAGATATGATCAACATAGTGATGTTCACCATTGAAAACTACTCCATCTCACGTGATGATCGGACATGGCTTAGTTGATATGAATCACGTGATCACTTAGATGATTAGAGGGATGTCTATCTAAGTGGTAGTTCTTAAGTAATATGATTAATTGAACTTTAATTTATCATGAACTTAGTACCTGATAGTATTTTGCATGTCTATGTTGTTGTAGATAGATGGCACGTGTTGTTGTTCCGTTGAATTTTAATGCGTTCCTAGAGAAAGCTAAGTTGAAAGATGATGGTAGCAATTACAAGGACTGGGTACGTAACTTGAGGATTATCCTCATTGCTGCACAGAAGAATTACGTCCTGGAAGCACCGCTAGGTGACAAACCCAAAACAGGAGCAACAACAGATGTTATGAACGTCTGGTAGAGCAAAGCTGATGACTACTCGATAGTTCAGTGTGCCATGCTTTACGGCTTAGAACCGGAACTTCAACGATGTTTTGAACGTCATGGAGCATATGTGATGTTCCAGGAGTTGAAGTTAATATTTCAAGCAAATGCCCAGATTGAGAGATATGATGTCTCCAATAAGTTCTACAGCTGCAAGATGGATGAGAATAGTTCTGTCAGTGAACATATACTTAGAATGTCTGGGTACCACAACCACTTGACTCAAGTGGGAGTTAATCTTCCTGATGATAGTGTCACTGACAGAGTTCTTCAATCACTAGCACCAAGCTACAAGACCTTTATGATGAATTATAATATGCAAGGGATCGATAAGACAATTCCCGAGCTCTTCGCAATGCTAAAGGCTGCGGAGGTAGAAATCAAGAAGGAGCATCAAGTGTTGATGGTCAACAAGACCACCAGTTTCAAGAAAAAGGGTAAACGGAAGAAGGGGAACTTCAAGAAGAACGGCAAGCAAGTTGCTGCTCAAGTGAAGAAGCCCAAGTATGGACCTAAGCCTAAGACTGAGTGCTTCTACGGCAAAGGGACTGGTCACTGGAAGCGGAACTGCCCCAAGTATTTGGCGGAGAAGAAGGATGGCAAAGTGAAAGGTATATTTGATATACATGTTATTGATGTGTACCTTACTAATGCTCGCAGTAGCGCCTGGGTATTTGACACTGGTTCTGTTGCTAATATTTGCAACTCGAAACAGGGGCTACAGATTAAGCAAATATTGGCTAAGGACGAGGTGACGATGCGCGTGGGAAATGGTTCCAAATTCAATGTGATCGTCGTCGGCACGCTACCTCTACATCTACCTTCGGGGTTAGTTTTAGACCTAAATAATTTTTATTTGGTGCCAGCGTTGAGCATGAACATTATATCTGGATCTTGTTTGATGCGAGACGGTTATTCATTTAAATCAGAGAATAATGGTTGTTCTATTTATATGAGTAATATCTTTTATGGTCATGCACCCTTGATGAGTGGTCTATTTTTACTAAATCTTGATAGTAGTGATACACATGTTCATAGTATTGAAGCCAAAAGATATAAGTTTAATAATGATAATGCAACTTATTTGTGGCACTGCCGTTTAGGTCATATTGGTGTAAAGCGCATGAAGAAACTCCATGTTGATGGGCTTTTGGAATCACTTGATTATGAATCACTTGATGCTTGCGAACCATGCCTCATGGGCAAGATGACTAAGACTCCATTCTCCGGAACAATGGAGCGAGCAACAGACTTGTTGGAAATAATACATACTTATGTATGCGGTCCGATGAGTGTTGATGCTCGCGGCGGGTATCGTTATTTTCTTACCTTCACATATGATTTTGAGCAGATATGGGTATATCTACTTGATGAAACATAAGTCTGAAACATTTGAAAAGTTCAAAGAATTTCAGAGTGAAGTGGAAAATCATCGTAACAAGAAAATTAAGTTTCTCCGATCTGATCGCGGAGGTGAATATTTGAGTTATGACTTTGGTCTTCATTTGAAACAATGCAGAATAGTTTCGCAACTCACGCCACCTGGAACACCACAGTGTAATGGTGTGTCCGAACATCGTAACCGCACTTTATTAGATATGGTGCGATCTATGATGTCTCTTACTGATTTACTGCTATCGTTTTGGGGTTATGCTTTAGAGACAGTTGCATTCACGTCAAAAAGGGCACCATCGAAATCCGTTGAGACGACACCTTATAAACTATGGTTTGGCAAGAAACCCAAGTTGTCGTTTCTTAAAGTTTGGGGTTGCGATGCTTATGTGAAAAAGCTTCAACCTGATAGCTCGAACCCAAATCGGAGAAATAGGTCTTCATAGGATACCCAAAGGAGAATGTTGGGTACACCTTCTATCATAGATCCGAAGGCAAGACATTCGTTGCTAAGAATGGATCATTTCTAGAGAAGGAGTTTCTCTCGAAAGAAGTGACTGGGAGGAAAGTAGAACTTGATGAGGTAACTGTACCTGCTCCCTTATTGTTAAGTAGTTCATCACAGAAATCAGTTCCTGTGACTACTACACCAATCAGTGAGGAAGCTAGTGATGATGATCATATAACTTCATATCAAGTTACTACTGAACCTCGTAGGCCAACCAGAGTAAGATCCGCACCAGAGTGGTACGGCAATCCAGTTCTGGAGGTCATGTTACTTGACCATGGCGAACCTACGAACTATGAGGAAGCGATGATGAGCCCAGATTCTGGGAAATGGCTTGAGGCCATGAAATCTGAGATGGGATCCATGTATGAGAACAAAATGTGGACTTTGGTTGACTTGCCTGATGATCGGCAAGCCATCGAGAATAAATGGATCTTCAAGAAAAAGACTAACGCTGACGGTAATGTTACTGTCTACAAGGCTCGACTTGTTGCGAAAGGTTTTCGACAAGTTCAAGGAGTTGACTACGATGAGACCTTCTCACCCATAGCAATGCTTAAGTACGTCTAAATCATGTTAGCAATTGCTGCATTTTATGATTATGAAATTTGGCAAATGGATGTAAAGACTGCATTCCTGAATGGATTTCTGGAAGAAGAGTTGTATATGATCCAACCCGAAGATTTTATCAATCCAAAGGATGCTAACAAAGTGTGCAAGCTCTAGCGATCCATTTATGGACTGGTGCAAGCATCTCGGCGTTGGAATAAACGTTTTGATAGTGTGATCAAAGCATATGGTTTTATGCAGACTTTTGGAGAAGATTTTATTTACAAGAAAGTGAGTGGGAGCTCTGTAGCATTTCTAATATTATATGTGAATGGCATATTGTTGATTGGAAATGATATAGAATTTCTGGATAGCATAAAAAGATACTTGAATAAGAGTTTTTCAATGAAAGACCTCGGTGAAGCTGCTTATAT
This sequence comes from Triticum urartu, assembly GCF_056163025.1. NCBI lineage: Eukaryota > Viridiplantae > Streptophyta > Magnoliopsida > Poales > Poaceae > Triticum > Triticum urartu. The sequence goes on from NC_141877.1 coordinate 285,560,972, forward strand.
ATTGGGCATCAAGATCTATAGAGATAGATCAAGACGCTTAATTGGACTTTCACAAAGCACATACCTTGATAAAGTTTTAAAGAAGTTCAAACTGGATCAAGCAAAGAAAGGGTTCTTGCCTGTGTTACAAGGTGTGAAGTTGAGTCAGACTCAATGGCCGACCACTGCAGAAGATAGAGAGAAAATGAAAGTCATTCCCTATGCTTCAGCCATAGGTTCTATCATGTATGCAATGTTTTGTACCAGACCTGATGTGTGCCTTGCTATTAGTTCAGTAGGGAGGTACCCAAGTAATCCAGGAGTGGATCACTGGATAGCGGTCAAGAACATCCTAAATAGTTGAAAAGGACTAAGGATATGTTTCTCGTTTATGGAGGTGACAAAGAGCTCGTCGTAAACGGTTAGTCGATGCAAGCTTTGACACTGATCCGGATGACTCTAAGTCACAAACCGGATACATATTTATATTGAACGGTGGGGCTGTAAGTTGGTGCAGTTCTAAGCAAAGCGTCGTGGCGGGATCTACGTGTGAAGTTGAGTACATAGCTACTTCGGAAGCAGCAAACGAAGGAGTCTGGATGAAGGAGTTCATATCTGATCTAGGTGTCATACCTAGTGCATCGGGTCAAATGAAAATCTTTTGTGACAATACTGGTGCAATTGCCTTGGCAAAGGAATGCAGATTTCACAAGAGAACCAAGCACATCAACAGACGCTTCAATTCCATCCGTGATCAAGTCAAGGAGGGAGACATAGAGATTTTCAAGATACATGCGGATCTGAATGTTGCAGACCCGTTCACTAAGCCTCTCTCACGAGAAAAACATGATCAGCACCAAGACTCCATGGGTGTTAGAATCATTACTGTGTAATCTAGATTATTTACTCTAGTGCAAGTGGGAGACTGAAGGAAATATGCCCTAGAGGCAATTATAAAGTTGTTATTTATATTTCCTTATATCATGATAAATGTTTATTATTCATGCTAGAATTGTATTAACCGGAAGCTTAGTACATGTGTGAATACATAGACAAACAGAGTGTCACTAGTATGCCTCTACTTGACTAGCTCGTTAAGCAAAGATGGTTAAGTTTTCTAACCATGGACAAATAGTTGTTATTTGATGAACGGGATCACATCATTAGAGAATGATGTGATTGACTTGACCCATCCATTATCTTAGCATGATGATCGTTTAGTTTGTTGCTATTGCTTTATTCATAACTTATACATGTTCCTATGACTATGAGATTATGCAACTCCCGAATACCGGAGGAACACTTAGTGTGCTATCAAACGTCACAACATAACTGGGTGACTATAAAGATGCTCTACAGGTGTCTCCGATGGTGTTTGTTGAGTTGGCATAGATCGAGATTGGGATTTGTCACTCCGTGTATCGGAGAGGTATCTCTGGGCCCTCTCGGTAATGCACATCACTATAACCTTGCAAGCAATGTGACTAATGAGTTAGTTGTGGAATGTTGCATTACAGAACGAGTAAATAGACTTGCCGGTAATGAGATCGAACTAGGTATTGAGATACCGACAATCGAATCTCGGGAAAGTAACATACTGATGACAAAGGGAACAACGTACGTTGTTATGCGGTTTGACCGATAAAGATCTTCATAGAATATGTAGGAACCAATATGAGCATCCAGGTTACGCTATTGGTTCTTGACCGGAGAAGAGTCTCGGTCATGTCTACATAGTTCTTTAACCCGTAGGATCCGCACGCTTAAACGTTCGGTGACGATCGGTATTATGAGCTTATGTATTTTGATGTACCGAAGGTAGTTCGGAGTCCAGGATGCAATCACAGACATGACGAGGAGTCTCGAAATGGTCGAGACATAAATATTGATATATTGGATGGCTATGTTCGGACACTGGAAGTGTTCCAGGAGGTTTCGGATAAAACCGGAGTGCCGGAGGGTTACCGGAACCCCCCCGGAAGTTATTGGGCCCTCAGTGGGCTTTAGGGGAGAGAGAGGGCAGCAGCCAGGAGGTGGCGCCTCCCCCCTCAAGGGAGTCTGAATTGGACTAGTGGAGGGGGGAGCGGCCCCTCTTTCCCTCTCCCTCCCCCTCTCATTCCTTCCCCCTCCTAGTAGGACCAGGAAAGGAGGAATCCTCCTCCTAGTAGGAGGAGGATTCCTCCCCCTTGGTGCGCCCTCTAGGGCCGGCCTCCTCCTCCCCTCCTTTATATACGGGGGAGGGGGCAACCCATAAACACACAAGTTGATTATTTTAGCCGTGTGCGGTGCCCCCTCCACAGATTTCCACCTCGGTCATATCCTTGTAGAGCTTAGGCGAAGCCCTGCGACGGTAACTTCATCATCACTGTCATCACACCGTCGTGCTGACGAAACTCTCCCTCGACCTCAGCTGGATCTAGAGTTTGTGGGACGTCACCGAGCTGAACGTGTGCAGATCGCGGAGGTGCCGTATCTTCGGTGTTAGGATCGGTCGGATCGTGAAGACGTACGATTACATCAACCGCGTTGTCATAACGCTTCCGCTTACGGTCTATGAGGGTACGTGGACAATACTCTCCCCTCTCATTGCTATGCATCACCTAGATGGATCTTGCGTGTGCGGAGGAATTTTTTTTGAAATTACTACGTTCCCCAACATTACTTGCCCGAGATTTGATTGTCGGTATCATCATACCTAGTTCAATCTCGTTACCGGCAAGTCTTTTTACTCATTCTGTAATGCATCATCCCGTAACTAACTCATTAGTCACATTGCTTGCAAGGCTTATAGTGATGTGCATTACTGAGAGGGCCCAGAGATACCTCTCCGAAACACGGAATGACAAATCCTAATCTCGATCTATGCCAACTCAATAAACACCATCGGAGACACCTGTAGAGCATCTTTATAATCACCCAGTTATGTTGTGACGTTTGATAGCACACTAAGTGTTCCTTCGGTATTCGGGAGTTGCATAATCTCATAGTCATAGGAACATGTATAAGTCATGAAGAAAGCAATAGCAATAAACTAAACGATCATAGTGCTAAGCTAACGGATGGGTCTTGTCCATCACATCATTCTCTAATGATGTGATCCCGTTCATCAAATGACAACACATGTCTATGGCTAGGAAACCTAACCATATTTGATTAACGAGCTAGTCTAGTAGAGGCATACTAGGGACACTCTGTTTGTCTATGTATTCACACATGTACTAAGTTTGCGGTTAATAAAATTCTAGCATGAATAATAAACATTTATCATGATATAAGGAAATATAAATAACAACTTTATTATTGCCTCTAGGGCATATTCCCTTCAAATACTCTTCTGATTATGAACTTGAATATGCTTTGTGAGTAGTTACATTTGTTCCTGAGGACATGGGATTAGTCTTGTTATAAGTAATCATGTGAATTTGGTATTCGTTTGATATTTTGATTAGATGTATGTTGTCTTTCCTCTAGTGGTGTTATGTGAACGTCGACTACATGGCACTTCACCATGATTTTGGACTAGGGGAAGGCATCGGGAATTAGTAAGTAGATGATGGGTTGCTAGAGTGATAGAATATTAAACCCTAGTATATGCGTTGCTTCGTAAGGGGCTAATTTGGATCCATATGTTTTATGCTATGGTTAGATTTATCTTAATTCTTCTTCCATAGTTGCGGATGCTTGCAAGATGGGTTAATCATAAGTGGGAGGCTTGTCCAAGCAAGGGCATCACCCAAGCACCGGTCCACCCACATATCAAATTATCAAAGTAACGAACGCGAATTATATGAGCATGATGAAAACTAGCTTGACAACAATTCCCATGTGTCCTTAGGAGCGCTTTGCTTTATATAAGAGTTCTTTCAGGCTTGTCCTTTGCTACAAAAAGGATTGGGCCACCTTATTTACTTTTGTTACTTGTTACGAATTATCTCATAATACAACTATCTGTCACCGATAATTTCAGTGCTTGCAGAGAATATCTTGCTGAAAACCGCTTGTCATTTCCTTCTGCTCCTCATTGGGTTCGACACTCTTACTTATCAAAAGGACTATGATAGATCGCCTATACTTGTGGGTCATCAATTCTCGCGTACATCTTGATATGCTATCTGAATACAAACTTTCGTGGAAAACCGACAACTTTTGTGTCATATGCAAAAAAAGACAAAATTTAGTGTTAAGAAAGACTTTTCTTTTTTGCGGGAATAACTTTCGATCTATTCATCAACTGTCAAGGTAGTACAAAGAACACCCAAAGTAAAAAATGCATCTAGGTCCGTAGACCACCTAGTGACGACTACTTGCACTGGAGCGAGCCGAAGGCGCGCCAGCGTCTTCGCCCCTCCCTCATTGAAGCCGGGCAAACTTTGTTGTAGTAGACAGTCGGTAAGTCATCGTGCTAAGGCCTCATAGGACCAGTGCACCAGAACAGCATCCACCGCCAATGAAGAGAAGCATAGATCAGAAGGATGCAATATGTAGACACACGAACACAGACGAACGAAGACAAGATTCACATGGATCCACCGAAGACAAACGCCGACCGAATCCCGTGAGATCCGCCGGAGACAAACCTCCACACGCCCTCCAATGATACTAAAAACACCATCAGAATAGGGACAAGGCGGGGAGAACCTTATTCCATTAGCAGAGAGTCGCCACTGCCTCGCCTCTCTGAGATGGACACAAACCCTAACAAAACTCAAAAGAGTATGAAAAAACGAAGCCCTCCCGCCGGCAAAGGCCAGGATCCACCATGTCTCCATGGCCGTAAGACCATAGAAGACGAGGTAGACCGGCGGCGGCACCGGCGGGAGGCACAAGAAACCTTAGCCAAGGGGTCCTCTTTTCTTCAAGTCATAAGAAAGGCTTTTCATGAGACATTTTTTTGTCTTTTTACACAAGGCATATATAATGTCAGGTTTTCATGAAACTTGACGTGCACACATACCATGTTGAGATGTGCGCGTCAAATTTGTGTTCGGAATTTTTTTTACATTTTAAAATATATTTTTCGATGGCAGGAGCATATGCTCCCATGTGTCAAAGTGAATTTCCATAACAAAACGACACACCCTGGCTAGGATTTGGAAACATTCTCACACGGAAAACTTGAGGAGATTAGGATTCATAGGATGGAGGAAAAATATCAAGGAAGATGATACGAGTATTATGGTCTAAAATTTTACATAATGGCATCTATAGGGGACGCGGAGTTTTGGCTCTAGGGAGCGGTTGCTCATTGGTGAATGGTTATTAAAAACTAATAGGAAATAAATTTTTAAAAATCAGTTTTTTTTTGTAAATGTTCGTGTTAGTGTACCAGTGTGCTTGCCAAATTTCATGGAAAACGGGATAGCAGTACTTCGTCGATGAAAAAACAAAATTAAGTGTACCAACATTTGTCGTTCGACTTGTTTTTTTTTATGTTGCACACATCCACATGCTTAAGCTTTCCCCCTAAAATTTTGCAGGTAGCATTTGGGTGTGACAATGAACACATCTATTTTTATAAATAAACAAATTGACCTTGGCAAAATACATTTTTGACGCGGAGGAGCATATATTCCCTAGAGCCAAAAGCAATATCTGCATCTATAGGTGTGATGCAAATTCGAGTGGCATTTTTTCAAAGAGAAAAGTTGTAGTAGCATTTCTCTAAGTTGGAGGCGGCATAATTGTAATGTCATGTCATTTATCTAATTAACCGATGAGAAAGACTACTCCAGAAAAGTGACGAATGTAAAGAGCACAAACAGCTAGTACTTTGATAAACAACAACCTCAAAGCAGCATAGCTCATACAACAGAGATAACATCTGCCCTGGGATCCAAATGAAGCGAGTCATGGATGCCGAATAAGAGCGCAGCAGTAATACAGTACTTCAATTTTTGTTCCTGCCAAAATGGAAGTTATACAGAAAACTCTAATTCTAACTGATGCTAATTGTGTTCATAAAAAGAAAAGAGTAAGGCAATCTGTCAGACAAAAAAAATACATAATGACTGAAGCAATCTACTACAAGAATTTGCACCACATTGGACTTACCAGATATTTTGCTGGCCAATCTTGTAATGAGAAATCAACATTTTGTGTTTATAGCTGAAAAAATATAGCTGCAACAGAAACGAAACAAAGTAGGCTACTCACTCTCCTCACTTAATGAAATCAGCACTGTATTTTGTTCCAAACAAAACATGGTAGGCTACCAAACTGAATAGTCTACGTTACTTTCCTGTTTAAAGCAGAGTGTAAACAACTTCGGTTATTGTCAGCTAGTGCTAACCATTTTGACAACTGACAGGTGCAGCAACAGTCCAAAACATAATAGTACAAACAAGAACTTGCGGATTCCATCATAACCATCTGGTCGTCAAACTGGCCTACATTTCTGCTTACAAATTTCAGTGAGACTTTCATTTCCATTGCCCCTAATTTACAATTCTCTGTCGGCTAAATTGACATTTTGTGAATCAAGTGTAGTAGTATCAATTTTACAACAACACAGTAATACACACAGTTAAGGCAGCCTCACCAGTACAACCTGACCGGCGGCACCGTGAAGCCTTGGGCCTCGTCAAGGAACGGCACCATCTCCGGCCGCGCCTGGAGGTCGCCGTAGAAATCGTACTCCGCCTGGTAGTCGTGCAGGTCCAGCTCCTTCTTCTGGTTCGTGTGATAATGGTGCTTGGCCCCTGCCGGCTTGCCGAACCCGAATAGGCTCAGTTCCTCGCATACCCCCAGCGCCATCACCACCGCCTGCATACCTGACGAATAGTGGAAGTACCTCTCGTCGTGCTTCCGGGTCCAGTTGCTCGCCGGAGCACCCGTGTCCGACACGAATCGCCGGATCGAGTAGTACTTGGCAATGCGCGCCGAGAGCGTGTCCAGGCGCGCGTCGGTGACGAGGAGCGGGAATGGGGAGGCGTGGGTGGCGGTTGCGTTGCAGATGAGGGCGTCCAGGAGGTGCGCGGGCTGGCAGATGTACATGGCCATGGGCACGGTGGGGCCATACGGGTGGCACCCGCAGCCTGCGGCGGTGGCGGCACTGCGGGACGCGCAGAGGTGGAGGATGTTGGAGTTGACGAAGGAGAGCGAGGTTTTGGCGCCGACGTCGGCGACGAAGCCGGCCACGCGTGCGTTGTTGAGGCGGATGACGAGCTCGTGCGCGTCGATCTGCGGTCCGCGGCCGGAGCCGAGGAGCCCGCCACTATTCCCTACGACCGCGCAGGTCGGGAAGCGCCGCCCGAGGACGCCGGCGAGCTCGCTCATGACGCTGGCCACATTACCGGTTCCGCCCCGGCGGCGGCGGTGGTGGGCGAGGAGGAAGGAGTGGAGAGACGTGCGGAAGGACGCGAGCAGGGATTCGTCGGAGGGGAGTGCCTCGGCGGGGATGCGGAGGCGGGACACGGTCCTCGGCCTCGGCGGGCCGCGGGCGGAGCGGACGTACGGGAGGCGGAGGTAGAGGAGGCGCTGGCGGTTGCCAAGGCTGGGGAACGTGGATATCGAGCCATTCACGAGCAGTGCAGCCGCGTCGGCGAGGACTTGCTCGGATCCCACGCCTTCCACCGCGGCGAGGCGACGAAGGAGCGGGTCCCCGGCGGCGGGACGAAGCGGCAGCTGTAGGGGGGTGAGGTGGCGGCGGAGGGAGAGGGAGAGGAGGGAAAGCAAGGCGAGTACAAGGACCGGCGGGAGGTGGCGGGGCTTCATCTCCGGCGGTGCGGGCGGCAAGATCCCGCGGCCATTAGTAGGTGCCGCGTGACTCGAAGGGTGGGGGGTGAGTCGCCGACGTGAAAGAGTGTCAGTGGGGTGGGGGAGAAGTCAGAGCAGCTGGGGCCGAGTGGTGCGAGGCAGCTCCGGTAGTTCGAACGAGGTGACCGAACTGTGGGGTCGGATCGCGTTGGGGCATACGTGTCAGTGGTGGGTTGGTTGGATAGTTTGTTAGCTCTGTGGGCAGTTCGGGTGCGCTGCACTCAAACGTCCCAAAAGTAGACTAGGTGCGAGTCGTGTGTTAGCGGACAAAATTACCGTTCTGACCTAAAAGGCTAACAAAATCCTTATTTAATCTCGTTTCAAAAAAAAATCCTAAAATCTTAAAAATGCACATGCACTATTTGGTCGAGCGTCGAATCCATCGGCCCGCAAGCGCAGGTGTTATCTGGTCGGAGGCTCAGAGCCCACGCACTATCCTCCCTTCACTACTTTCTCTCCGAGAAAAAAGCCTTTCCTTATCCTCTTTTCCTTGTCTAGATCAGATCCGGTGAGGCAGCGGCTAGGGAGGTCGAGGCGAGGCGGCGGACCGAACGAGCCTGGAGAGCAGATCAGCCGGCAAGCCGGACCAGCAGTGCCGCCGTCTCCTCCTTGCTCTTTCTATGAGCAGGAGCAGGGGTCGCCCAGCCGCCGCAGCCCCGACGGGAAAGGGCCGCCGCGGTCCTCCTTTCGGCTACGCGCTTGGCCGCCGCACTTCTCCAGCCACCTCCCAGCGCCAAGTACACCCCGGCCGCCTCCTCCACTTGCCTACTCCTGGCGACGCGCGACGCGCCTAGCACGCGCCCGGCCGTTCCCCTCCTGCTACCTCCTCCTAGCGACGCATGCCGCGGTCAGGGGGCCTGTTTCCCTAGGTCCCCAACGCCGACGGTCGATTACAGTGCCATCTAGGTGTTGTTGCTGCATACTTGGATGGGAGATTGAACATATGTGCCAACTTTCTTCTGTCGGCAGAGGTATGTGCAGCTCCGAAGAAATATGAGTTGTAGTATATGACTGTTCCGATAAAAATGTTTCCTCCCAGCAATGAATGTGCTGATATTTTTGGATTACTATCTTCTGAACTTGTAGTTTGTGACACACATTGACCGTTCAAAGAAGAAGTAGAAGTTTGGTTTTGGGATCACTGTAGGAGAGTAGATATGCTCATAGCAATTACCATGAGAGGACTACAGATGTCTTCTCAGTTTGTTATAAGTGCAGGTTTACCACATGGTCTAGGTTCAGTGTTCTGGACTACAGATGACTCCTCAAGCGTTCAGCCTCTTTGGGTGTACTTGTGGTTGTCTCATTTTCAGCTACTTTAGATAACATGGGCTTTTGGGCGTCCATGATTTACAGGCTGAAACGTTGTTGTGGTAAAAATATGCATTGGCAGTCGAGCTTGCCGGTCGGGCGTCACGCCTCCAAGCTCCTACACGAAGGACGACCTAGGCCCCAGATTTGGTGTTTCGTGTCTGCAGCTGCAGTTTCCAGTGAGGTTCCGGTCGCCATGGCTGTGGTGGGTAGGTGGGGCATAGGGATGGATTTCTTACTTCAGTCCCAATGTGTGTTGCGTTGGGACTACACGACGAGATACTAGGTGGTGGTGCACCCACTCCCCTATGTATTTACTTGAAAGATCTGGGTAGCTGCACGGAGAGCATTATGTAGTTGGCTAGTTAGATTATGTAGTTGCACAAAAATGGCAGGGAAGTTGACTACATTGCATAAAAGCTTGTTCATGCACTCTGGGGTGTTTTTGCACACACACACATATATGCTCAGTTGGCCTGCAAATGTAATTTAGTTGCACACACATTTGTTGTTTAGTTGGTAGGATTAGTTGCACACACATATGCTCAGTTGGCCTGCAATGTAATCTAGTTGTACACACATTGATATTTAGTTGACAGGACTAGTTGCACACACATATGCTCAGTTGGCCTGCAATGTAGTCTAGTTGCACACACAATAATGTTTAGTCGCACACACACAATATGCTCGGCGGGCTGCTCAGTTGGCCTGCAATAGTGTAGGAGTTTGCAGATTTGTTTCCTTTTTTAGCCATTTTTGTGCAACCGGGCAGCCCCCTTTGTGCAACTTGTTAGATAGAACTTACCAACCTTATGTTAAAAATAACCAACTTAATTTTTCTTCCGATGGAGTATTGTGTTTTTGGTGGCACTTATTTTTTGTTCAACTAGGCAGCAAATCATGTGCAACTTTTCTTTTAATTCAAACTAGCCAACTTCATATATAAAAGTAGCCAACCCACCACATTTTCTCTCCCCTGTGCAACTTCTGTTAATTTGATTAATACATTGTTCGCATTTTTTTATTGCAGAGACCAAAATGGCTGGAGAAGGAGATGTGCCTGACAATGAAACAGAGGTTCCCATTTTTTTTCTTTTTGCCCTATTACCACTTTAATTTTTTGGGTTTTATCCTCTGACCATTTTTATTATGCCCTTTTCTTTTACCCTCTTAACATCCCAATGTTTTTGTTCATTGTAGGGTTCTGCAAATCCGATCTCACGGCGGCACTCAAAAAGGGCTGCTAAGCGACAGCCGCATGGCGATGATAAGGACGGGGATGGAGAGGATGACGATGTGAGTGGAGAACAACAGTCCTTTGGAATTTATTTTCCTTCATTTTTCTTTTGTTCTTTAGGTTTTTTATATGGCACACATACATGTTTAATTTTTTCTCAACCCCTTATGCTTGTTAATTTTTTCCTTACACAACTTTAGGGTGGCGAAAGATTCCTCTTAGTAAAACTGTAGAGAAGAAAGGTGCGCATGAAGGCAGTATCCAAAGGGGTAGATGCCACATCTTCTGCAGCAGCCGCTGAGGTAACATAAAATTCCATCAGGAATATTTTTTACTCCACATACAGGCAGCCAAGTGTATTAATTTTCATACATAGTTGCAGAAGGACTAATTAAGCATTGGCATGCTCAACTTTCTCAGTTGCTCACCATTGCCATCTTCAAGTTTTTTAGAATTGTCCCAAGAGTATGTAACGACTTGGCATCCTCAGGCTTTCTAGTTGCACAATAGTATCTAATTAGTTGGCAACCTCAGTAATTCTAGTTGGACAACATTATACAACTAGTTGACATCCTTGGCTTCTCTAGTTGCACAAGACTCAGATTAGTCTCATCTTAAAAAAGTTGAGGATTGCCCAACAGTATCTAATGACTTGGCACCCTCAGGCTTTCTAGTTGCATAAGAGTATCTATTTAGTTGGCACCCTCTGCAATTCTAGTTGGACAACATTATCCAAGTAGTTGACATCCTCAGCCTCTCTAGTTGCACAAGAATATCTCATTAGTTGGCATCATCAGCATATCTAGTCACACAAGAATATCTCATTAGTTGTCATCACCAGCATTTCTAGTTGGAGAACAAACAGGATATCAAGTTGCCATCCTCAACTTTTTAATCTAGTTTTCCAGAGAACAAATATTTGTATGTAATGATAACTAATCACCTCTGCCTTTTTTTGCAAACCCCAAGATATTTTCAACGGAATGAGAGAAATGAAGCAGATAATGTTGACATCCTCAGCCATTCTAGTTGCACAACAGTATATAATTTAGTCTCATCTCCAAAAAATTTGAGGGTTGCCCAAGAGTATCTTTGGCACCCTCAGACTTTATACTTGCACAGTAGTATCCAATTAATTGGCATCCTCGACAATTCTAGTTGCACAATACTTTTCTAACTAGTTGACATACTCAAGACTTTTTCTAGTTGCACAAGCGTATGTATTTAGTTGGCATCCTTAGCATTTCTAGTTGCACAGTAAACAAAATACTGTGTTGGCATCCTCAACTTTTTTAATCCAGATTTCTAAAGAACAACAAAAAAATTATGCAGTGTTAACTAATCACCTTTTTTCACCTTCATGATATTGTGCAGGGGGGTGAGGGTAATGAAGAAGATAATGCAGAACGACAGTCACAAGCTGGTAGGATAAGGGCATCTCCTGGGAGGTTGGTGAAGTTGAACAATAAGTTGAGCCCATTACAAAAGTCCCCCCCCCTCTGCCACAAGCTGTTTGGAGGCCTGGATTCATGTTTTAGTAGCACACATTTACAACAAAAGTTGGCTTTAGATTCATGTTTAGTTGCACAAATATGTTTTTTTTGCACAGACTGCACACATCCATGTCTGTGTGTGTTGATTGCACACATTTACAACAAAAGCTGGCTTTTGGATCCATGGTTAGTTTGCACATCTCTTTTCTAGTCTTGGCTGTTTGGTTGCACACATAGAAGGAAAAGTTGGTTTTGGATCCATGTTTTAGTTGGCACAAATATAGCCTTCTATTTGCACACATGGCATAAAAAGGTTTCTTTTGGAATCCATGTTTTTTTAGTTGCGCAAATATGTGCTTCTTTCTGCACAAACAGTACATCCAGTCCATATTTTCTAGTATTTGGTTGTTTGGTTGCACACATTGCATAAAAAGTTGGCATTGTTGGAACTGTGATTAGTTGCACAAACAGGAACATCCAGTCCATGTTTCTAGTTTGGGCTATCTGCAAAACTACTCCCTTGTGTCTATTTGCACACATCTAGGCAAAAGTTGGTTTCACTACAGGGGCCGCAAAACAGTAGCCATGGTGTTAATTTTTCTAAATACTAGTGGTGTCTTGTACCAAATTAGTTGTCTTGTATTTGTCTAAATAAAAATGCACCTAACACTAAAATGTGTCTAAATACATCAGTATTTTAGACAAATAATTACATGATGGCAGCAAATAGCATGTGGAGCTGCAGCGAAGGTCAAAACCAACACACGCATGCAAAAAGGAATCAAAAGCTATGGCAGCAAGGGGACCACACCCGTGTGTCAGGTCGGACATGGAAGAAAGGGCATGGAAAACCAAGGACCAATACGCACCGCACCACAAATCGTGATTAGGAAATCTGACTGCCCAGCATTCCCCACCACAAACAGGGTCTAGTGGCTGGCGGCCGCTCGCGAGCGCTATCGAGCCAACGAAATTTGCAGTCGGAAGGAGGCCTTCATTTCTGGGAACGGGGGACAAGAATTTTCCTTTTCTAGCCGGCCGCTCGCTACCGCTAGCGAGCCAACAGCCGCCAGCCAGACACATCCAAAAAATATATATTGATTTTGACCTCTTTAGGTGACGCCAACATCCCTGGCGTCTGGGTTGCGAACCAGACGCCAGGAACCCTGGCATATGGCCCCTGGCCCGCACTGCCCGCTGCCCGTTGACCTGCTGACGTGGCAAAGGGGCCAGACGCCAGGGACCCTGGCGTCTGGCCCTGATAAGTGGATAATCCCCGCGGGCCGAGCCCAACCACCCATCTCTTTTCCTCTCCTAGCGGCGCACGAATAGACGAACAGAGGGCTTCTCTCCTTCGCCCCTCTTCTCCCTCACACCAAATCCCCCCTTGATCTACTCCATCCTTCATCCAAATTTGTGGATCTGAGGCCCCCAAGCATCCTTGAGGTATTCTCCCCCATTCCCTCCAATTTATTTGGGTTGAGTCCTCTTCTTTTTGATGCATTATTCAACACTAGGTGATGTTAGATGAGTAGATGGTTTCTTTGTTTTAGGAAATTGTTTGTAGTTGATAGATGATTTGGTAGGCAGTAAATGATGTGTAGTTGAACATGTAGGCAAAATCAATTCCGTTTTGTGCATATGTTGCCCATAGGACAAATTTTTTTGAACTAAGAGGGGTGATGGATACATGATTTTTGTATGTAAAATAGACTTGTTTGATAATTTGGTTTGATAGATGATGTGTGTATGTGGTATAACAATACAGTTGAATTTAAATATGATGTCTCTATGTGTAGATAATCCTATTGTTGGCATACTTTATTTGCAAAACACATGGTGAAATTTGGTACTCTAGATGATATTTATTTGCATATGTGACACCATATTATTTGACAAATTTATTTGCTTGAGATGATGTTGGTATGTTTGAGAAGAATTATGTGTGCATATGAAGAAGAAAAAAAATGATGTGGTTATGTTTGAGAAGAATGGTGTGTTCATATGGCATAACTTGGAGAAGAAAATTGTATTGTTTGATATTGTTCATGTATTCATAGATGTTTGTGATTTGTTTTGTAGGATGGCGGATGGTGATGGATCTTGGTATGACGGATTAATCGATGAGTGGGATAAGGAGCATCGTGCTCGTGCCATTGAGAACGGACATGTAAGAAGCAAGACTTATCAATTTTCGTTGTTTCTCATTTGTGTTCTTGTATTGATTAAAACATCACTTTATTTGCAGCTTGTAGTTGCTATGCGCATGAGGGGACATTCGGCTGATGACTTTACTTACGACCCGCGGTACGAGCTTTATATTCGGAGATTGGGTCTTCTCCCATCCGTGTTGCAGTTTAAGCGACGCGCTCCGCCGGTGAACCACGCGGCGCTGACCGCACTTGTGGATCGTTGGAGGCCGGAGACTCACTCGTTCCACCTTCCATTTGGGGAGATGACGATGACCCTTGAGGACATGGCTATGATAAGCGGCCTTCCTATCAACGGACAAGCTGTTACCGGTCGTGTCAGTGCCGTTAATTGGCGAGAACGGACTGGCATTTTAATTGGTGTTCAGCCCGATGCCCCTGAGGAAGGCAAGGCCGATACCGCGAGAGTGAGGCATTCTTGGCTAAAAGCGGTTAGAGGAAACATCAATCCGTGTCCTCAGGGTGCTAATGACGTGGTTGTGCAGCAGTACGCGCGGTCCTATCTTTGGTATGTGCTAACCAAGGTAGTCTTCTCAGATGCAACCGGGAACTCGGCCCTCTGGATGTTCCTGGAGCTACTCAATAACTGGGATACCCAGTATAGCTGGGGTTCGGCCGCACTAGCATATTTGTATCGTCAGGTAAGAGATATTTGCAACCATTTAACTTGCATTTGTCATGCTCCTCCATATCTAACATGTTTGTTTGATTGCAGCTTGACTTGGCGTGTCGCAGGAAGGGAGATACATCCTCATTGGCTGGGTTTGTTTGGAGCCTATCCGTGTGGATGTGGGAGCGGATCCCGGTTGGACGGCCCGATATCAAGGACCCCAATATGGCAAACCCACGGGGTAATCCAGATGGGTTGCATGATGATGATCCATATCGGTGCCCTACGCTTGCTTACTATTGGGAACAAGTGACAGTGTACACAGGAAGCTCGCATGTGCGATACAAGTGCTATATGAACGAGCTGGACACCTTGACTGCTGAGCAGGTATAGAGAAGTTCGATGAGACCAAATTTAGTCAAGAATGAAACTTGTATCTAACAATGTATCTCTTTGTTTTGCAGGTACATTGGTTGCCTTATATGGAAGATCGTGACTATGATCTTAATGAGATGTGCACGCGTGATAGCCATCTTTGGCGGGCAAGGTGCCCAATGATATGCTTCTTCGCAATTGAATGGCACTTTGTCGACCGTGTGGCGAGACAATTTGGAAGAACACAAGGTATTCCAATTGAGGAGAGCAACGAGGAAATGCTATCTCTGCATCGGTGAGCAAGCATGCCTTGAGTATGTAGTAGAGCATTGAATAAGTCTATGATTGCTAATGCTTTGTCCCGTGCATCATTTGTAGGTTCGATCGAAGGAACAATCAGGATATATCGGATTGGGCAAACAAACACCGTGCGTGGATAGAAATTTGGAATCAAAGAGACACGTTAGTGCAATCAGAGAATAGACCTCACAATCAGTCAGCATATCAGAAGTATCAAGTGTGGTATGCGGATCGTTACCGGTTAAAGCTAAAGCCTGGTTGGACTCACGAGGAGTGGTCGGAGTTGGTGTCTGAAGACCCGGAGACTGCAGAAGGTTATCATACCTTCAACACGGCTGTGAGAGACACCAAAGGGGCTCACGTTGACTATGCACCGATGCATGACGAAATGGTAGTCTGTTTGACCTATTCTAACAAACTTGCATGCATCATGTTGTCTTCTTTCAAATACATAAGTTTGGTGTGTTCATGAATTGCAGGGCAGATCGTTGCTTCTGTGCGTCAACGATGCCAATGTTGCACTGAGTCATCCACCTGGTGGTGTATTATCTGAGAGGACTCTTAGGAGCATGATGGAGGTGTGACCAATATATTATAAAAGTTTCTTTTCGCGGATTATTTATTTGTATCTCATATCATAGCATATTTTGTGTTGTTGCAGAAGTTCAAGAAGCGGTTCCATAAGATGGCAGCAATGCTTTCTTGCCATGGTGCTCAGTCCAGTGACGTGTATGCACTTGGTACCCGCGCCAGAGCTAATAGACGGTGTTATATCCAGAACGACAAGGACATGGAGGAGGAGGTCCATGAAGAGGAGCCATCACATCAAGAGGAGCCAACACAAGATGAGGAGCATGAGTATGATGCAACACATCAAGAGGATCATGAGTATGATGTTGATGCTCCACAACCATCACATGTTACACAACTGACACAAGGCAATGCTCGCTCTAGGAAAGGCAAAGCCATAGCTAAGACACCGGGCAAGAAAGGTAGAAAGAAGACATGGAACACACAATTCCATAGTCCGGAGTATCCTCATCAGCTTATCCCAACAGGAATGCAAAGATATAAGGCCAACATTGAGGCGGAGGAGGAGGCATACAACGAAGAGGAGGAGGAGGCTAGCGAAGAGGAGGAGCCTACACTTGCAGCACTTGTGAAGAGAGGAAGGAGGAAGTGAGCTTCTTGTTTGGAAGTGTATGAACTAGGTGGCGTTTGTACGCATGAACTTGGTGTTGTGGTAAAAACTTTTAAGGTTGTCTTGAATTTGGTGTCTTATGTATGCACTTGGTGTCTTATGTATGCATGAATTTGTCGTGATGAAAAATCTGTGAACTTGTTGTCGTTTGTATGCAAGAATTTGTCATGGTGAAAGTTCTGTGAAATGTGCTATCTTCTGTGTTTTATGAACCTGTCATATTATTATATATGTGCTATCTTCTTGTGTGAAATAAGTACAAAATAATGTACAGGGTCCCAGACGCCAGGATCCCTGGTGTCTGGTATGAAGTCAGGGGACCAGACGCCACGATCCCTGGCGTCTGGTGGTCGACTGGAGGCATGGGACAGTAGAAACAGGGCAGCCAGACGCCAAGGTCCATGGCGTCTGGCCCTGGTGTACTAGTTTTTTTTCTATCAAACACCTGTAGTATCGAATGACAATCATTAGTGTTCACATAGATATTTTGTTCTATCAAACACCTATAGTATGACATAATAGCAAATGACAAACATCAGTGTTCACATAATAGCAAATGAAAAACATTAGTGTTCACATAATAGCAAATGACAAACATAGTTATCACATAATCTCAAATTACACAAATAGTCTCGAATGAGAAGTTCATCACATACAAAGTCTCGAATGACATAAGTAGTTCATAACCACGATGGTCCACGATAATTGAAACGACATGAACATCACATATAACTTGGTTTCCTGTAGCAATGCAAGTCAACAACCCTTTTCCATCCCCATTCTTGCAGCATTTCTTGAATCTTGTCATCATCAGTTATGTCAACCAATTTTCTTTGGCCGGGGCCATCTGACTGCTTACTGCTGACATAGTACACAAAATCCTCTTCCTTCAACCCTTGCTTCAACATGAATTTAGTCTTCAACCAATCTAAAGTGAGGTCCACTTCACTAACTTGCACAACACATGGAGACAAGCCTAGGACATGAACAACAGGGCTAAGCACCCACTGAGTACCCTTAGCCATCTACAACACACAAACCTATGATACATTAAACCACGAGGAGAACAAACTAGGGTTTACACAAAACTATGATGCATTAAACCAACCAAAAGATGGGGGTGGAGTTGATTTACCTTCTAGTTTCGAAATACTGAAGATCCAACGGTGAAACCAGACCGATTCGTGAGAGATTTGAGGGGGGGTTAGGGTACTGGATGAGAGTGATTGGATGAGAGGGCTAGAGGTGAGAGTGAGTGGAGATGAAAGGAATGAGAGGGGTAGAGGTGGAGATGAATGGATGAGAGGGCTAGAGGTGGGCCCAAAGAATCTTATCCACTCGAAACTTGCTCTCTGGATAGGGAGCCAGACGCCAGGGACTTTGGCGTCTGGGTCTGGACACCCAGACGCCAGGGTTCCTGGCGTCTGGCTCTCTGGATCGGGCATCAGACAGATTAGACAAGTGTCTGGTCTCCTGCGCGACCAAAATGAGCCAGACGCCAGGGACCTTGGCGTCTGGTCTGGATATGGACCCAGACGCCAGGGTGCCTGGCGTCTGGCTCTCTAGATCGGGCGATAGATCAGACAAGTGGCTGGTCTCCTACGCGACCAAAACAAGCCAGACGCCAGGGACCTTGGCGTCTGGTCTGGATATGGACCCAGACGCCAGGGTTCCTGGCGTCTGGCTCTCTGGATGATCAGACAGGTGTCTGGTCTCCTGCGCGACCAAAACGAGCCAGACGCCAGGCACCCTGGCGTCTGGTCTGGACCCAGACACCAGGAACCTTGGCGTCTGGTCCTTGGCGTCTGGCTTTCTGGATGATCAGACAGCTGTCTGGTCTCCTGCGTGACCAAAACGAGCCAGACGCCAGGGACCTTGGCGTCTGGTCTTGTCTGGTCTGGATATGGAGCCAGACGCCAGAGTTCCTGGCGTCTGGCTCTCTGGATAGGCAAAATGCTCTCTGGTCATGTTCTTGTCGCTTTTCGGATGGGCAAAATGCTCTCTGGATAGTTTGCACATAATTTCAAATAGGTTGCACACATTTTTAAACATTGGAAATCAAACAAAAATATGAAAAAAGCATAGTTTGCACATAATTTTAAATAGGTCTCGAATAACAAGTTCACACATGATGTCTCAAATGACATAAGTAGTTCATGACCACACACGGTCTCGAATGACAAGTTCATACATTAAACAAAGTCTCGATATTCCATCATCGATGCCGGTGCCTTTCCATTTGTCTATTGAGTAGTACGGGGCCACTTTCCCTTCTTGTCACGTGCCTCGTCCTCCTCTCGTGCATCGCGAGCCCTTGCAAGTTTTCTTGCCCTCTCTTCTTGACGAGCCTCCTTCTCTTTGCGTGCCCTCTCTTGATCACGCTTCTTGCGCTCGTTCTTCTCCTTCTCACGACGCTCATGCTCCAATCCCCGTGCAAAGGACTCCTCGAACAGGCGCTGCCTCCGTAAGTAATCTCGATGTTGATCCTCTTGGACATCTTTTGGTACCTCGTGATCTATCCAAGTGAAGTACTTGCAAAGTGGAGGAGGCGACTACATAAAAGTCATGTTTTTGTTAGTAATATGAGTTCAAACTTGATGAGGTTTTTTGTATGTACACCCAACATACCGGTGGTATGTCATATGCGTTAGTTGGCCTTCGACGATCATGTGCATAGTTGGGACACACGAAAAACCTTCTACCTTCTGTCCATGACTTCTTGCGGTCCGTGGACACCTTCAGCTTGCAAACATCACCACACCAACATGGTGGTGTGGGCACATCCTTCTCCTTCTCCTTGTCCAGCGTGGCCTCCATCCACGTCTTCGGCATGTCCTCTTGGTCCGCGCACGCCGGCCTCGTCCTGGAACCGGATGAAGCCATGCCTACAAAAAGAACAATTGTTAGCACAAGACACAAAGAGATACAAAATACAGTAGATCAATAAATGCTAGGAATTTTAAGAACAAATAATATACCATTATTATTAGGTCAACCATCTGGATTAAGCAAATAACCGAAGGCCGATCCATTATCAACCATTCCTCTCCGACCACCACCACCTCTAGCACTTGTGCTTCCTCTCCGACCACCACCACCTCTAGCATTTGTGCTTCCTCTCCGACCACCACCACCTCTAGCACTTGTGCTTCCCCTTCGACCACCACCACCTCTAGCACTTGTGCTTGCTCGACCACCACCTCTAGCACTTGTGCTTGCTCAACCACCACCTCTAGCACTTGTGCCTGCTTGACCACCACCTCTAGCACTTGTGCTTCCTCGACCACCACCACCGTCACCTGTTCCACCTCATTCACCATCGGTGCCACCTCCACGACTTGTTTTTCTTTTTTTGGTTTTCCTATTCTTGCATGTCCGCTCATTGTGTCCCCCTTCACCACACACCCCACAGTTGATAGTGTCAGGAGCCTCCATGTAATGACCGCTACCAAATTGTTTCATGCCAGTGTATCCGGCCAGGTCATCCATATCACCCCTGAACCTCTTAGTTCTCCTTCTACCCTTGGTCTCCACCTTCAGAAGAGGGTCTGGCCTAATATGAGGGCCATGGTACTCAGGCCACTGTGATTGGTCCAAGAAAGGGTGAAATCTTGGTGCCCATGTCAACCTAGTAGCTACCACATGGAACTCTTGCATCCGCACGGTTTTTCCATCACAAACATGTATGTTTCTCGCCTTCACCGCCGTTATCAAATGCGAGCATGGCCAATGATACTTACTAGGCCTCTCGCACTGGCGCCATCGAGTCTTCAGACGCACCTCAAATGCAGCACCACCATATTGTCTACCGTCTCGTGTTGTGCCACCTGGCTCATCAATTTGATAGATCATTTCAGTTCTGTCGAATATGATAACTTGTTGCCGTGAAGACTTGCTTGCTTGTAACTGCAACCATTCATCAACCTTTTCCGGATAATCCTTTTTTCACCTATCCATTTTGCAGTCTCTTCAGAATGCCTCTGAAAGTACTCATTAAGCTTGAAGAATGTGTACTCCACTATTGCAGTCACCGGCAATGCACGAGCACCCTTCAGCACATTGTTGAAACATTCTACCAGATTGCTCGTCATGTCGCCATATCGCCTGCCACCATCGTCATGAGCGCGTGCCCACTTGTGCTTCTCGCTTAAATTCCTAGTTAAGAACTCTTTTCCCCCTTCGTTCACCGCTGCAAAGAGTTTGTTGTACCGAGCATCGAAACCTTGGGTGGTGAAGGCCACACATACATGGGTAAGGTCTTTGCTGAGCTCCTTGCTCTTACATGCCTGGTAAAAGTTGGCCACGAAATGCCTCATGCACCATCTGTGGTGAAGCTTTGGAAATCCTGGAATAACAATGTCCATTGCCTTGAGTATGCCATGATGCCTGTCCGATATGATGCATACCTCCCTAGCCCCAATCACGTTGTGCCTAACATGACCCATGAACCACTCCCAGTTGTCTTGGTGCTCGGAAGGCACCAAAGCAAATGCACACGGCAACACGTTGTCGTTTGATGAGTGCGCCATTGCTACCATTAGTGTGCCCTTGTATCTACCGGTCAAGAACGTGCCATCTATAGACAAGACCGGATGACAATACTGAAACGCCTCCACGCATTGTCCATAACTCCAAAAGGCACGGTGGAACACTCCCTCGTGATCCTCGACCACATGAAACATGCCCGGGTTCCTATGTGCAATCGCGGCCAACAACCTTGGGAGCTGGTTGTATGCTTCTTCATAATCACTATACAACATCCTAATAGCATTTGCCTTTTCCTTCCATGCCTTCCCATACTTGACTTCATAACCAAATTGTTTTTTCACCGTCCGCATGAGAAACCTCACTTTCATTGTGGGATCAAAGCCTATGTCTTTCATCCATTTGTATCCGACATACTCAGATGTGAGTTGACGGTGTGTCTTTCTAAGTCGTTTCGATGGAGGTTTGCATCTGAGTGGAAACACAACTTTTTAACACCCATTCTTCGGTTTCTTTAAGCTTTCTTGCATGAACCTTCCATGGGCATCCTTCTTGCTCACACACCACGGTGTAACGCAACTTCATGTAGGAGTGCTCAACATAAATTGGCCTATGGTTTCGAATGGCATAGTCAGCCAACCAAAACTTCAGCATAGGCAAGCTTAGAAACTTCACTCCTTTCTTCAAATAAGCATTCTTGTCCTCATTCTCCACCCTTGGTTCTCCTGGATCTGGGCATGGTGTTGGCTCAATCGCCATCATTCTCATTCCACCGTCAACAATAGCTTTATGGGCAAGGCTGAGATCTTTAAACAAGTGAGTTCTTTTTTCTAAGCCCATCAGCTCAAAGTGGATTTGGTTTTCCTCCTTTGTGAATCCATCCTCGTCCAACTGTTCAACTGGACCCTCGTCATCCGAGTCATATGCATATTGACGACTAAAAGGAAAGTCACGATCCATGTCCTTTTGCACTATGTACGCATCCAAGTCACCAACATCATTACCATGAAACCCTTCCTCTTGCTCTTCGTCATCATCATAAGCATCTTCATCCTCTTGAATTACTTCGTCACTAGCAATCACCTCAAATTCATTTTCTTGGCTAGTTGGTGGTTGGCTAGAAGCATTGGGGGCATACAACTCAACCTCATTTGCTTTAATAGATGGTACACGGGGACGTGGTTGGCGATAAGCATTGGGGGCATCAACCACAACCCTATGCTCAACAAGTGGCACCATTGTCCTCTCGCTCATGTCATCCATTGGGGAAGAGACATGCCGGTTCAAATCAAAGGTAAACCGAGGAGATTCAACCTTGGTGGCAAACAATTCAAGTGACTTGTCTTCCGATTGGGAAACTTTTTCCTTGTATACATCCCAATGCAAATCCGGGGTGATAGGCATACTTTTCAAGCAAGATTTGGCTCCAACTCCAACATCATACCTTCCTATTAACTTAACATCAACATTGGTGTCCATCCACTTTAAGACTTGTCTCACTTTTGCAACAACATCCTCATAGCTAGGGCTTGTACCAAAAACCAATGGTTCCTCACCCGTGTCGGCATTGTTACTCAAGAACGCCTCCTTGTCCATGTAATGAACATTAACAAGTCTCTCCATCTAAAAATATCATGAATGCATTTAAGACTTCAATGAGAATTGGTGTTTATCCAAATACATCTCATTATATCCAAATCATATCAACACTAAATTATTGCCATGGTCAAAAAAGTATCACTAATTAACACACACTAAGCAAAGTTAACCCTAATCACTAACTAACCCTAACCCCCAATCTTTCTACTCAACAAGCATATATTCCTACTACACACCATGCATATCACTATATTATCAAAGTTAACCAAGCCATTCACACTAACATAAGGGAGAAAACAAAAACTAGGGTTCCACGAACATGTATAAAATGCAACCAAAATAACAAGATTTAACAAAAAATAATTGGATGATTTGGGGGAGATTACCAAGAGCAACAAAGTGATGGAAAGATCCACCTAAGGGATGCACCTTTTGGAGAGGATTTGAGGGGGAGCTTGAGGGATGGGAGAGAGTGTGGGAGCTCCAAGTGTTCTTCAAGCTCGGGTTGTGGATTGGGGAAAGTGTGTGGGGTGGGTCCCACACACTTTCCCGTGGGTTATCCACTTACCAGGGCCAGACGCCAGGGTCCCTGGCGTCTGGCCCCTTTGCCACGTCAGCAGGTCAACGGGCAGGCGGGCAGTGCGGGCCAGGGGCCAGACACCAGGGTTCCTGGCGTCTGGTTCGCAACCCAGACACCAGGGATGTTGGCGTCACCTAAAGAGTCAAAATCGATTTTTTTTGAAACAAGGTCAAATAGGGATTTTGTTAGCCTTTTAGGTCAGAACAGTAATTTTGTCCTGTGTTAGCAGCCGTAGAACTAGCCAATAAGAAGGGGATAAAAAATGGCCACGTCATACTCAGTTTTTCCACAAAACCCTAAAACCCTCTGACGGCGATTAGGGTTAGGTGGAGTCGAGGGCGCCCGCAGATCTCATCGGCTGGGCGCACCGGCGAAGCGCGGAGAGGATGTCTACATCATCTGCCGGCAAAGGATGGAAACGTAGTGGCGCTCTTTCACCCTGCTCTTTTAGAGCATAGATGGAGGAGGCACTTGGAAAGTTGGACATATCCGAGGAGGAGGCAATGCCTCTGGTGATCGATGATGCTGCTGATGAAGGTGAACCAACGAAGTGGCTAATAGTAGGGAAGGTCTTGCATCGTTATCTTCTCCATATACAGACTATCGGCAATGCCCTTCGCTCAGCATGGGGTAACCCTAGGGGGCTGTTCTTTCGCCCTTTGGGAGAGAATATGTTTGCTGCTGAGTTTGAGTCCAGACACGATCATGATCGAGTTTGGGAAGGAGCCCCGTGGCATAACAGTAAACATGCGGTGATTCTAGAGGATTTCAAGACACACATGCAACCATCTGAACTGAAGTTCGATAAGTTGCAGGTTTGGATAAGGGTACTGAATTTACCCTATAACCTGAGGAACGATAAAACAGTTTGGTGATAGCCCGGCAGATTGATAAGCAGGCGACTATCGTTCAAATTGATCATGTGGGAGGTTTTCTCAGAGCAAGGAGTGACTATTGATGTGCTTAAACCTTTGCGCAGATGGATTGTCATCGAATCGACCAAGAGGGATAAGGTGGACTGTTACAATATAGAGTATGAACATATACCCCACTTCTGTTTCTCATGTGGTCGTTTAGGGCATGCAGATTTGTTCTGTCCTACGCCAGGGACAAGAGATGAAAATGGTGATCTTCCTTTCAAAGCAAGTCTTAGGGCACCTGAGGAACAGAAGAAAACTTATTCTGGTGATCACTCGACCAAGGAGCAGCAGGAGACGGAGAACAACACAAGGGAGTCTTGCTCGTCGAGGTCCAAGCAGAAAAACGGGGTTGAAGTAACTTCCCCAGCCAAGAATGTAGCTCTGAACAAGTGCAAGGGAGGGCCACAGAACACTCAAGTTTATCGCAAGGTGGCCTCTACACCGCTGGCTATTACAGAGAAGGGTGAAGTTCTTGAACAAAGGGAGGAGGTGGGGGGTTTTGCTCCAGCGTTAGACACTGAAAATCTGGGTGATATCTTGGCTGTGAGAGACCCAAAAAAGAAGAAGCCCACACCACCGTCATATGAATCCTCAGCAGCGGTTGCTAGTCAGCCCTGCCAGAGTGAATGAGTTTATTAAGTTGGAACCGTCGAGGGCTTGGGAACCCTCAGACAGTTCGAGAGCTTCGCAAAGTTGTGAAGCAAGAAGGCCCCGCCCTTCTGTTCGTAATGGAAACAAAGATCAAGGGCAAACGAGTGGAGGATTTGAAGACTACATTAGGCTTTTCTGGATGTTTTGCTGTCGATAGCGACGGGCTTAGTGGTGGTATTGGTCTTTTCTGGTCTAAAGACGTTGATGTTTCTTCGATAAACTATAGCTTGTCCCATATTGATGTAAAAGTCAAGAAAGATAATAAGAGCTGGCGATTTACTGGTTTTTACGGAGAGCCAAGAGTGGAAAATAGACACCACAGTAGGCGTTTCTTGTGTACTTTGTATGAAATTCAACATGAAGCGCGGGTCTGTATGGGAGATTTCAACGAAACGTTGCATGCTGAAGAACACTTTAGTGTTAACGCTTGCCCGGAGAGCCAGATGCGAGAATTCCGGGAAGCAATTGTAGACTGCGCGCTCCAAGATTTGGGGTGGCGAGGAGTCCCGTTTACATGGGATAATAGACAACAAGGGGAGATGAATGTTAAAGTAAGGCTTGATCAAGCTCTTGTCAATGCAACTTTCCTAGACCTTTTTGGGTTTACAACCGTGAAGCATATTGGTAGTGTCGAGTCTGGCCACTGCTATGTACTTGCGGAGTTGAGATCCACTATACCTTATGGTTCGTTACGTGCACAACGCTCGTTTCGATATGAAAATGTCTGGCAGTCCCATGCAGATTATGATGAAAAGGTGTGGACGATGTGGCAAGTGGGAGCTGGGTAAAGAGGTTTGCGGGGTATTGTCGATGCCCTTACAGAAGTACATCAACAACTCGGCTCCTGGGGAGAGCAAGAGTTTGGCAACATGACAAAAAAGGTGCGTAAGTTGCAGAAGTGGCTGGAGAGGTTGTGAGGTGCCTCGTTGGGTCATGGCCCGATGGAGGATGAGAAGACAATTTCAAAACAATTGCAAGAGGCTTTGCGGCAGGAGGAGATTTGGCTCAAACAACGCTCTCAAGTTTTGTGGTTACGAGAGGGCGACCGCAATACTGGATATTTCCAGGCTCAGGCTGCCCAACGAAAGAGAATCAATAGGATTACCTCACTAGAGAACGCTGCAGGTCAGATGTGTACTGAACTAGGGGATATCAAGAATGAAATTCAGAGTTTTTACCAGGCGCTATATCAAACACAAGGGTATGCACCGATGGAGGAGCTGCTATCACATGTTCAGCCTAGGGTGTCGGAAGGCTATGAATGAGACCTTGCAAAAAGAGTTTGTGGCGGCTGAGGTAAAGGAAGTGTTATTTCAAATGGCACCGTCAAAGGCCCCCGGGGTTGACGGTTTCACAGCCGGATTCTATCAATGGCATTGGGATGTAGTTGGTGACGATATTACTGTTGCGGTGTTGGGATTCTTAAATGCGGGAGAATTGCTCTCGGGTCTGAACGATACTGCGATTGCCCTTATTCCCAAGGTGCCTAACCCATAGAAGATTGCTCAATATCGACCAATTTCTCTATGTCCAGTTCTTTATAAGATTGCAGTCAAGGTGGTGGCCAATAGATTGCGCCTTATTCTGGATGAGGTCATAGGAGAGGAACATAGTGCGTTTGTGCCTGGTCGTTTGATAACGGACAATGTACTTGTCGCATATGAAAGCATGCACGCTATCAGGAGGCGAAAGAGGGGCAAAAATGTGTGCTGTGCGATCAAGCTAGATATGCTCAAAGCCTATGATAGGGTTGAGTGGCATTATCTCAAGGCTATGCTCTCAAGGCTAGGCTTTGGAGATCGTTTTCTCAAGTTGGTAATGAAGTGTGTAACCTCTGTTCGGTTCACAATCAAAGTTAATGGTGAGCTCCTGCCATATTTCACTCCTTCCAAAGGACTTACACAGGGGGATCTGGTATCGCCTTACCTCTTTCTAATATGTGCACAAGATCTCACATCTCTGCTGAATAACTATGGTGGAGCACATATAGACAGAGGGATCCGGGTGAGTGTTCATGCACCTTGGGTGAATCACTTATTATTCGCTGACGATAGTCTTATCTTTCTCAGTGCCAATATTCAGAGTGCAGAACGGCTAAATGATATTCTTCGGTTCTATGCGGACTGCTCAGGTCAAGTGGTGAACCGAGAGAAAAGTTCGATTTTCTTCAGTGGTAATTCAGGCCATGACCTGAGGGAAGCTTTAAAAGTTACTCTTGGGATTCCAGTGGAAGAATTCTCTGAACGTTACTTGGGATTGCCTACCGCAATTGGAAGAATCACTAGAGGCACTTTTAACCATCTAGGTGAGAGAGTGAGGGAAAAAATTTGTGGTTGGTCTGAGAGAAATCTAGCTTGCACAGGAAGGGAAGTATTGTTGAAATCCATTGCCCAAGCAATACCAACATACAATATGAGTTTATTTTTGTTGACAAAGAAGGTTTGCAAAATTTTGACTTCACCAATGGCAAAATACTGGTGGAGCAGTTCTATTGATAAGAGGTTGATGCATTGGCTGTTGTGGAAGAAGTTAACTGAGCCAAAAATCAAAGGGGGGATGGGGTTCTGAGACCCCCATCTCTTAAACCTCTCTATGCTGGGTAAACAGGGGTAGCAACTTCTGACGCACCCTCATTTCCTCTGTGCTCGTGTACTCAAGGGTAAGTATTACCACTACTACAGGTTGCTGCTAACGTGACACTACGATCAGAGACCCTTCGACGAAACTGTGTGCGATGCCATAATCGCAAACGATGGTGTAAAATAACCGTCAAAAAAGGTGCAAAACATTTGCGATGTAGGATGCATCAAACACGGTTCAGATTTTAGTTGCGTGTGCGATGCAGGGCACACGGTTCAGCTCAATTAACTGTTTGCGATGAGGAGGAACAAAAGAAACGGGCAGCCAGATGAAGGTGTGTGCAATATACATCATACAGTTCACTCGGATGAACTGTTTGTGATTAGGCAACACAAAAGAAACGGGCAGCCAGATGAAGGTGTGTGCGATATACGACATGCGGTTCACTCGGATGAACTGTTTGCGTCGAGACAAGAGAACAGAAACGATTCAATATAACAAGATGTGTGTGATACACGGCAAATAGGTCTGTAATCAGAAATGTGTGCGAAGACCCATAATAACACAGACGATTGCTTCTAATAAGACGTATGTGATATGCTCTGTCTACACAACATCTATTAGCCATTGGGGGACGGGCGGTCATCCGGATACGCCATAAGGATACGAAGAGGCATCCAATCAGCAAGGACTAGCTGTTCCACAAGTAGCTCATGTAAGAGAACTCTCAAGTTAAGTGTGCTCAAGCTGGAGCAACCATCAGATGGGTGACTGGATGGGAAGTTGTGTTGATGTTAAATTAACTGATAGGATGGGTCATATCTGTCAAATTAAATAACTGATACAACCCATCCCATGAGTTAATTTAACCTCGAGGTCCTTGTTTTTTTAACACATGTTAAAGAAGGTCTACCGCATTACTTTTTGACAATGTGCGATACGTGGCATACAGTTGATCTACCCGACCTGTTTGTGATGGAATAGGCCGTGTGTTTTGTGGGCAAACACTTGCTAGTATTCAACCGTTTGCGATGTCACGCCCAATATGCGACTCTATCCTAAAGGAACTCGAAGGTCCCACCAAGGATAGAACCGCGTATTGACACGCTTTTGCAAGGTGGATATCATTACATCATACCATTACATAATAGTTGGGGATACATACAAAGGCATACAAATTCCACAAGAATACATCAATACATCATACATGATATCAACATCCAACTACAGATTAAACACAATAAGAAACTTAAATGACATCCACCCTGCTAGCCCAGGCTGCCGACCAGGAACTTAACCCAAGATCGACAAAGAATAAGAAGAACTCCAAAACAAGTAAACATCACTCTCACGTCATGATCATCGCATTACCTGTACCTGCAACTGATGTTGTAGTAACCTATGAGCCACGAGGACTCAGCAATCCCATTACCATGGGTATCAAGACTAGCAAAGCTTAATGGGGTAAGGAAGGGTTAAAGTGGTGAGGTTGCAGCAGCGGCTAAGCAAAATATGGTGGCTAACTTACGAGTACAAGAGTAAGGTGAGAAACTACGCAAACGGTCGCAAACTAGTAATGATCAATAAGTAATCCTGGACTACTTACGTTCAAACATAACCCAACCGTGTTCTCCTCTCGAACTTCCCCGAAAAGAGACAGTCATGGTTATGCAACGCGGTTGGTGTATTTTAATTGAGTTTACTTCAAGTACTCTACAACCGAGTATTAACAAATTCCCATATGCCACATAACCGCGGGCATGGCTCTCGAAAGTTTAAACCCTGTAGGGGTGTCCCAACTTAGCCCATGACAAGCTCACGATCCGCGGAGACAATCCTCCATCGTGGGACCCTCCAATCAGACTCGGAATCCCGGTGCACAAGACATTTCCACAATGGTAAAACAAAACCAGCAAGACCTCCCGACGCACCAACATAGCCTGATAGGAGTTGCACGTATCTCGCTCTCAGGGTACACCGGATGGGCCAGACGTCGGGTTGGCTGAGACCCTGGTTGCCCAGGGGGCGCTGGACATCGCCCAGTTTGGACCAACACTCATGAGGAGCGTTGGCCCGGGGGTTGATTAAGAGTCCTTGGGTGCTAGCCGGTCCCTATGGAAGTTTTTAGTTGTTATTAGGCAAATGGTAAAACCAATGCTGGGCCTTGCTGGAAGAGTTTTATTCAAAGCGAACTATCAAGAGGGGCCATAAACCCTCACCGTGTTAGGGACGCAAAATCAAGGAACATAACACCGGTATGATGGAAACTAGGGCGGCAAGAGTGGAATAGAACACCAGGCATAAGGCCGAGCCTTCCACCCTTTACCAAGCATATAGACGCATCAATTAAATAAGAGATATTGTGATATCCCATGATATCCATGTCCCAACATGGAACAACCTGCAACTGCACCTGCAACTAGCAACGCTATAAGAGGGGGGGGCTGAGCAAAGCGGTAACATAGCCAAACAATGGTTTGCTAGGAAGGGTAAAAAGGTTAGAGGCTATCATGGCAATTCGGGAGGCTTGATAAACAAGTGGTAGGTAGCGCGACATAGCGATAGCATCGAGACAACTAGCATAGCAATGATAGTAGTGAGATCCAAGATGACGGTCATCTTGCCTGAAATCCCGCTAGGAAGAAGATCGAATCCATGAAGTAGACGAACCAACATAGTCGAACGGATCCTCACAATCGCAACGTAACTGGAACTATCAAGGAGAAGCGCAACCGAAAATAATGAAACATCATGGTAAACAACCATCACATAAACATGGCATGATGCACAATCAAGTATGATGCATGTCCGGTTTAATGAGGCATGGCATGGCAAAGTGCAACAAACAATACTACAAGTTAAGCGGAGCTCAATATGCAACGAGTTGCATATTGACGAAACACCACATTCAATTATTTAGTTCACTCTTGTTTATGAACAAGACAAGATTAAATGTTGGTTAACATGGCAAGAGGTGAAACATAAGTAAACTAACTATTTAGGCAAGTTTAAATGAGGCCGGAATGACAAACAACAATTTCGGAAAATCCCCATGTGCATATTTTGGATTTGGTACTGTTCTGCCCTAAAGCATATTTTATAGTTGTTAAACATGAAAAGTAATGCCAGCATGTTAAACTATGCATTTTTTCACCCCATTTACATATGAATTTTATTTAATTCGGAACAATGGTTTTTTTGGTTATGAAATAAATCATTTTAGCATGACATTTATGCAAATTAATGCAAACAACAAGTTAAACATTTTTAACATGGATGAAAGCAACATATTATGAAACTAGATGAAATTCTAAGCATTTTACATATATAAAACATTTTAATCCGATGCACGGTTATGAAGTTATTATATGCATGAACATGGAGGGTTTTTCTGCAACACTTTAAATCCTGGGATAAATAGCTAAATCCGTCCTGAGGAAAAAAATACATCGGGCCGAATCTGAACACGGGCCCAATAGGAACAGGGGCTCACCCATGGGCTGAGGCCTGGTCGAAGCTGGCACTTAGCGAGGCAGCGACCAGGCCGCGGGTTGACGCGGTCAACGGGACAACGAGCGAGCGGCTGTTGCTCGTTGCAGGGGAAGCATAGGGCACAATGATAGCCTGGCGCGGCTGGAACTTGGCACAGAGGAGGCTCGCGTCCCTGGCGCGTCACTGGGGTGGCGCAGGTGATGGCTGGGAGGCGGATCCGGCGGCAGCGAGGATCTCTCCAACAAGGCAGGGACTTGTCACGGGGGAGCAGAGGAGTCTGCGTGCGGCGGTGTAGCGAAGTAGAGCCCGGCGCGGGTCTCCAGCTGCAGAAGGCGAGGCTAGAGGGGTGCAGAACGGACGGGTTCATCCGGGAACAGGACGGAGGCGAGCTGGGCGTCGAGGGCTGCAGGCCATGGCGACGGCGCGGTCATGGCGTTCCTGTGCGCGGGAGAGATTTGAGATAGAGAGAAAGAGAAGGAAAGAGGAGCTACAGGAAGTAAGAAGGAATAGGAGCAAGGGCGGTCTGGTCTTGCGGGTCGGTCGCGGATGTCGAGGGCTTCGGTGGCCGGTGAGGTTTGGTGGCGTGGTGCTCGGAGAGTAGCCGACGAGTGCGCTGGTTCGGGAGCGAACTCTCCTCGCTCGGGCTCCAATCCAGACCGAATGGGAAGACAGAGGAGGCCCTCCTGGCTGTTGGATGGATGGATTAGTGGACGTGGAGGTGAGCGCTAGTGGTTGGCTTGCTGGTGATACCGAGGGAAATGGAGAGGGTGCCGGCGGCGTGGGAAATTGGAGGAGAAGGTGGAGGCTTGGCTGCGCTGGTTGGAGCGAAGGGGATCTGGGAGAATCCCGAGGAAGACGAGACAGGAGGAGTGGTGGCGGCGGCTAGGAGGATGAGACAGCTCTCCTCAAATTTAGGGTTGGGGTAGGTTGGTTTGTATAGCAGGTGGATCTAAATGCAGACTAATGGAGGTCCTTTGATCTAAATCGGACGGATGAAGAAAATATAGGCTAGAGAGTCCAAATCAGAAACTGAAGATACTTTAGGGATGTTTGGGAATGATCCAGACCCAACGGTGATCACTGAGCGGGTCGGGTTCGGCACAAATTTCGGACGCGCATGCGAGGTGGTCTGACAAAAGGCCATGGAGATAAGGGAGTTTGATGGGCTCGGAGAAGAGAGAGAAGAGAGCGGTTCGGTTGATCCGCGAGGAGGTCAAAACAGACAAAGAAGAAGCGGCAACTACGAGTGGATGCAAGTTTTATGAAAACATGTGAATGCAATGCACATGATGACATGATGAAATGCAATAAGCAAATAATTAACACAACTGACACGCAAAACATAGAAGGCATTTGGAGCACCGGTCTTGTGGCGTCACAACTCTCCTCCACTTACAAGAGATCTCGACCCAAGATCTAAGGATGGCACCGGGGAGAAACGGAAGAGGAAGAGGTAAAACAAAGTTGCTTCTTTGACAAACGAGTGAAACCACGAGCCTTGGGAGGTTGAACAAATTGAAATAAAGAATACAATGGAGATGAACAAGATTGCAAACACTCTGTTAGCAAAGAGGAACAAGGAATATGACAAGAACCTTGTAGGTTGAAAGACATGAAATAAGAGCTTCACCAACCAAGAGAATATGACCACACTGGTATAATGAGATAACCAAGGAACAAGAATGGCATAATTTGGACATCACTCTGGTAGAAAAGATAATGAAAACTTGATAAGTTGAAAAGAACTTAAATAGGGGACACAACACTCCTGTTAAATGGGTAAGCAAGGAAAGAACATGATCTTGACAAAACGAGGTGATACTTGACGAGAGCAACAACACAATTCTCTAGAAGAAATGAAAGAATGGAATGAAAAGAACGAAGCAAAGAACAACAACTTCCACCGTGAATGAACATGAAGGAGCCTTCCTATGAAGAAGGGTTGAACAGAGTTGTTGAAAAAAATCAACAACAAAAGAATAAGCTTGTTGTGGCCTTATGGGAAACATATCAAAATTATGAGGTGACAACCGGCCACAAACGGAAATGATTGAATAGCTGAGAAGAATGAAGAAATGCAAAACTCCACTTCAAAAGAATACGAAGAATTAATTGCACTTCGAGACGCAAAGAGGAAAAGATACTTGCGCTCCTCCAACAAGAATCTTGATGAACACTTGAAGAATGAATTAAATCCTTAACGAACCACCATGAAGAACTCCGGTAACAAAAATGATGATGAGTTAGAATTGAAGGATGAAAGAGTAAGATGATGCCTTGCGATGATTTAGATGGAGCTTCGCGATGAGACAAGCGAGAAAAACTTGGAACTCTGGAAAAGAAAAGATGAACAACTTAGAACCAAGAAATTATTCATCATGAACAATCTCCGAAGCAAGGAATTATTCAACTTGATGAAAGAATAATATGAATTATATTATGCTTATCCTTCATTTATTAAATTGATGAGAAGCAATGGATTGCATACAACTTATTCACGTTGGAAAAGATTAAGGGGAGATATAGCGCAAAACTTGGGAAGGTCTTCATGAACCACCGGTAGGACTGGAAAGAATGAATGAATTAATACGATAACAAAGGAATAGGAATGTTGAACGAACCACCGTAAGAATTGAAATGAATGACGAAAAGAGAATGACTCTCCGGAAAGCATTACAGATGCACGAAGGAATTTATAGACAAGAGAATGAAGAGATCGCGAACTGATTAAAGAATGACTGAACGAAGCACCGGTAGAAATATGAGAACGGACGAAGCTGAAAGCTTGGAACGAAGGAATCTTCTGAAATGGAGGCCTCTGGATAATCGAAACGGAAAAACAACTCCTGAAATACTCCGGATGGTTAAGAAAAGAATTTATGGAAAACAGAATAATTTGAGAGGATAGCGTGAAGCTAGTACCATGAACCTTCGAGAGAACGGACAAGACATAAGAGAAACTCTTCTTCGGTCTTCAAATGTTGAGAATGATGACGAGGAACACCACCAAAATTGTTGAGATACTCCGGGAGAATAAAAAGTGAAGAAGTTGAGCCAACAATGAAAATACTTTGAAAACAATCTTGGAAAAGCATCTAACTGATGAAATTCATTCTTACGTCAAACTTCGAAAATAATTTGAGAATAACTCCATGAAAATTAGAAGAGTCAAGTAAGATCCTGGGAAAAGACCTGTGGGTTAGGGCCCATTGAAAAGAAACACCATTGAGAAGGATTGTTTGAAAGAGAAATGATGCACCAGAATGATTGAAAGATTCGAATAAGGTGACAACCTTAAATTAATTGAAGGCAACCATGAATCTTCTGAGATGTCTTCAGCACTCCGGAAGGATAAACTGGCAAGAGGCGAACAAGCAAGGGGAAGCACTTGAGTCGAGGAAAGGAATATGATCAAAAACGAAAATCTTGAATTGGATCCACCGGAAAGAAAACGAGACAAGCAATGATTAACTAGACGAGAATTCACCGGTTGAGACAATTGAGGACAGATCGAAGAGGCTCTGCATGAATGAAATTGATGCTCGAATAGAGGCTTAGACTCTGGGTAGAAAAGGGGTGGGGGGCGGAAAAAACAAAGGGAACTCGGAACGGGGAACCGATGAATAACTTGAAGAGAAAAGCACCGGTTGAACTAATTGAGGAAAGAATGCAAAGGCTTCGCATGAGTAGGACGGGTACTCGATTAAGGACTCCGGCTCTGAGAAGAAAAATGGTGGGTGGGTGTAAAAAATAAAGACAAATCCGGATTACATCGTTTATCTTCGGACGGGGAAACAACATTGTTGAGAAAGAACTAAGGATCGACCTTGCAAAAGACGACGAGGGTCGAGTCAACTCGAAGAGAAGTGCACCGGATGAAAAGAGCTGACATCGCAACGAACGAAAACTAACTGCGTGATCCTAAAAAAAATTTAAAGGGGAAGAGGAGTAGTTCAAAACACCTACGTCAAGATTTCTCACCAGAGCGATGACGGGACTGAGGAGTAAAAAGAAGTCCTACTCTCTGGTATAACTAGACTCCGAAAAGTTTTCTTCTAGACTCGACAACGGCCAACTACGAACAAACAAGGGGGCTCCTATGTTCGGTCGAGGCTCTGATACCAACTTGTCACGCCCAATATGCGACTCTATCCTAAAGGAACTCGAAGGTCCCACCAAGGATAGAACCGCGTATGGACACGCTTTTGCAAGGTGGATATCATTACATCGTACCATTACATAATAGTTGGGGAAACATACAAAGGCATACAAATGCCACAAGAATACATCAATACTTCATACATGATATCAACATCCGACTACAGATGAAACACAAACAGAAACTTAAACGACATCCACCTTGCTAGCCTAGGCTGCCGACCAGGAACCTAACCCAAGATCGATGAAGAAGAAGAACTCCAAAACAAGTAAACACTGCTCTCACGTCATGATCATCGCATTACCTATACCTAGAACTGTTGTAGTAGTAACCTGTGAGCCACGAGGATTCAGCAATCCTATTACCATGGGTATCAAGACTAGCAAAGCTTAACGGGTAAGGAAGGGGTAAAGTGGTGAGGTTGCAGCAGTGGCTAAGCAAAGTATGGTGGCTAACTTACGAGTACAAGAGTAAGGTGAGAAACTACGCAAACTGTCGCAAACTAGTAATGATCAATAAGTGATCCTGGACAACTTACGTTCAAACATAACCCAACCGTGTTCTCCTCTCGAACTTCCCCGAAAAGAGACAGTCACGGTTACGCAACATGGTTGGTGTATTTTAATGAGTTTACTTCAAGTACTCTACAACCGGATATTAACAAATTCCCATCTGCCACATAACTGCGGGCACGACTCTCAAAAGATTAAACCCTACGGGGGTGTCGCATATTAGCCCATGACAAGCTCACGATCCGCGGAGACAATCCTCCCTCGCGGGACCCTCCGATCAGACTCGGAATCCCGGTGCACAAGACATTTCGACAATGGTAAAACAAAACTAGCAAGACCTCCTGATGCACCGACCAAGCCTGATAGGAGTCACACGTATCTCGTTCTTAGGGTACACCGGATGGGCCAGACGTCGGGTTGGATGAGACCCTGGTTGCCTAGGGGGCGCCAGACATCGCCCAGTTTGGACCAACACTCATGAGGAGCATTGGCACGGGGGTTGATTAAGAGTCCTTGGGTGCTAGCCGGTCCCTATGCAAGTTTTTAGTTGTTATTAGGCAAATGGTAAAACCAATGTTGGGCCTTGCTGGAAGAGTTTTATTCAAAGCGAACTGTCAAGAGGGGCCCATAAACCCTCACCATGTTAGGGACGCAAAATCAAGGAACATAACACCGGTATGACGGAAACTAGGGCGACAAGAGTGGAACAAAACACCAGGCATAAGGCCGAGCCTTCCACCCTTTACCAAGTATATAGATGCATTAATTAAATAAGAGATATTGTGATATCCTATGATATCCATGTCCCAACATGGAACAACCTGCAACTGCACCTGTAACTAGCAACGCTATAAGAGGGGGGCTGAGCAAAGCGGTAACATAGCCAAACAACGGTTTGCTAGGAAGGGTAAAAAGGTTAGAGGCTATCATGGCAATTTGGGAGGCTTGATAAACAAGTGATAGGTAGCGCGACATAGAGATATCATCGAGACAACTATCATAGCAATGATAGTAGAATGATAGTAGTGAGATCCAAGGTGACGGTCATCTTGCCTGAAATCCCGCTAGGAAGAAGATCGAATCCATGAAGTAGACGAACCAACATCGTCGAACGGATCCTCACAATCACAACGTAACCAGAACTATCAAGGAGAAGCGCAACCGAAAAGAATGAAACATCATGGTAAACAACCATCAAATAAACACGGCATGATGTACAATCAAGTATGATGCATGTCCGGTTTAATGAGGCATGGCATGGCAAAGTGCAACAAACAATACTACAAGTTAAGTGGAGCTCAATATGCAAATATTGACGAAACAACATATTCAATTATTTAGTTCGCTCTTGTTTATGAACAAGACAAGATTAAATGTTGGTTAACATGGCAAGAGGTGAAACATAAGTAAACTAACTATTTAGGCAAGTTTAAATGAGGCCGGAATGACAAACAACAATTCCGGAGAATCCGCATGTGCATATTTTGCATTTGGTACTGTTCTACCCTAAACCAAATTTTAGAGTTGTTAAACATGAAAAGTAATGCCACCATGTTAAACTATGCAATTTTCCACCTCATTTACATATAAAGTTTATTTAATTCGGAACTACGGTTATTTACTTATGAAATAAATCATTTTAGCATGGCATTTATTAAAATTAATGCAAACAACAAGTTAAACATTTTTAACATGGATGAAAGCAGCATATTATGAAACTAGATGAAATTCTAAGCATTTTACATATATAAAACATTTTACTCCGATGCACGGTTATGAAGTTATTATATGCATGAACATGGAGGGTTTTTCTGCAAAACTGTAAATCCTGGGATAAATAGCTAAATCCGTCCAAAGGAAAAAAATACATCGGGCCGAATCTGAACACGGGCCCAATAGGAACAGGGGCCGCTCACCCATGGGCTGAGGCCTGGTCGAAGCTGGCGGCTCACGAGGCAGTGACCTAGGTCGCGGGTTGACGCGGTCAACGGGACGACGTGCGAGCGGCTGTTGCTCATTGCAGGGGAAGCAGAGGACGCAGCGACAGCCAGGCGTGGCTGGAACTTGGCGTGGAGGATGCTCGCGTCCCAGGCGCGTCACCGGGGCGGCGCAGGTGATGGCGGGGAGGCGGATCCGGCGGCAGCGAGGATCTCTCCAGTGAGGCAGGGACTTGGCGGGGAGCAGAGGAGTCTGCGTGCGGCGGTGCGGAGAAGCAGAGCCCAACGCGGGTATCCAGCTGTAGAAGGCGAGGCTGGAGGGGTGCGGAACGGACGGGTCCATCCAGGAACAGGACGGAGGTGAGCTGGGCGTCGAGGGCTGCAGGCCATGGCGGCAGCACGGTCATGGCGTTCCTGTGCATGGGAGAGATGTGAGTCAGAGAGAAAGAGAAGGAAAGAGGAGATAGAGGAAGGAAGAAGGAAGAGGAGCAAGGGCGGTCTGGTCCTAAGGGGCGGTCGCGGACGACGAGGGCTCCGGTGGCCGGCGAGGGTTGGTGGGAGGTGCTCGGAGAGGAGCCGACAAGTGCGCTGGCTCGGGAGCGAACTCTCCTCGCTCGGGCTCTGATCCAGACCGAGCGTGGAGATAGAGGAGGCCCTCATGGCTGTTGGATGGATGGATTAGTGGACCTGGAGGTGAGCGCTAGTGGTTGGCTTACTGGTGATCCCGAGGGAAATGGAGAGGGTGTCGATGGCGTGGGAAATTGGAGGAGAAGGTGGAGGCTTGGCTGCGTTGGTTGGAGTGAAGGGGATCTGGGAGAATCCCGAGGAAGACGAGACAGGAGGATTGGCAGCAGTGGCTAGGAGGATGAGACAACTCTCCTCAAATTTAGGGTTGGGATAGGTTGGTTTATATAGCAGGTGGATCTAAATACAGACTAATGGAGGCCCTTTGAACTAAATCGGACGGACGAAGAAAATATAGGCTAGAGAGTCCAAATCAGAAACTGAAGATACTTTTGGGATGTTTGGGAATGATCCGGACCCAACGGTGATCACTGACCGGGTCGGGTTCGGGACAAGTTTCGGACACGCATGCGAGGTGGTCTCACAAAAGGCCATGGAGATAAGGGGGTTTGATGGGCCCAGAGAAGAGAGAGAAGAGAGTGGTCCGGTTGATCCGAGAGGAGGTCAATAGAGATAAAGAAGAAGCGGCAACTACGAGCGGATGCAAGTTTTATGAAAACATGCGAATGCAATGCACATGATGACATGATGAAATGCAACAAGCAAATAATTAACACAGCAGACACGCAAAACATAGAAGGCATTTGCAGCGCCGGTCTTGGGGCGTCACATGCGATTGATGAATTCATCACCGATGGGTTCCCTAGTGTGGTCCGTGTTCATTTGATGATCATCTACTTCTTGTGCTAGCTCGATCTTCCTTCTATTCTAAGTTTACATTAATTGATGGCATTTTATGAACACGACACTATTTCTCGCCATTTCCTCACCTGTTTCCCGCCACCCAGCGATATTGTGCATAGGCGGCGCGCGATGCACGAAGGAGACAAGCGCAGCCTGTAGCACATCCACCTTTTCCAAGCATGCCAACCCACCAAAGCGCCGCCTCTGCCATCAACCTCGTCGACGAGGAAAACGAGCAGGCGCCACGGCCCGTCGAGGCTGAGGTGTTCCCCGGCAACGCGATGGATGACGCCGTGATGCACGTCATCGCCAGGGTTGAGTAGACCTTTGGCGCATGGCGCTTGAACGCCGCGGATCAAGATAGGCATGTCAGCGCCTACAGGATGCATCTCACCGCAGAACATGATCGATAGCGCACCACAGAGCAAGCTAGGCGCGTCCGCGCTGATAGGCTGTGGCTCGCCGCACGGTGAGACCATTGGAGCGCCGCAGAGCGAGAGGCGCGGCGCGCCGTGATACGTCTCCAACATATCTATAATTTTTGATTGTTCCATGCTATTATATTATCTCTTTTGGATGTTTAATGGGCTTTAATATGCTCTTTTATATTATTTTTGGGACTAACCTATTAACCGGAGGCCGAGTGCCAGTTTTTGTTTTTTTTGCCTATTTTAGAGTTCTGCAGAAAAGGAATACCAAACGGAGTCCAAACGGAATGAGACCTTCGCGATGATCTTTCTTGGACCGAAAGCAATCCAGAAGATTTGGATTCGAAGTCTGGAACTCCACGAGGAAGCCACGAGGCAGGAGGGCGTGCCCAGGGGGTAGGCGCGCCCCCACCCTCATGGGGCCCCCGTAGCTCCACTGATGTACTTCTTTCGCCTATATATACTCTTATACCCTAGAAACACCGGGGAGAGCCACGAAACCATTTTTCCGCCGCCGCAACCTTCTGTACCTGTGAGATCCCATCTTGGGGCCTTTTCCGGCGATCTGCCAGAGGGGGAATCGATCACGGAGGGCTTCTACATCAACACCTTTGCCTCTTCGATGAAGCGTGAGTAGTTTACCACAGACCTTCGGGTCCATAGTTATTAGCTAGATGGCTTCTTCTCTCTCTTTGATTCTCAATACAAAGTTCTCCTCGATGTTCTTGGAGATCTATTCGATGTAATACTCTTTTGCGGTGTGTTTGTCAAGATCCGATGAATTGTGGATTTATGAACAAGATTATCTATGAATATTATTTGGTTCTTCTTTGAATTCTTATATGCATGATTTGATATCTTTGCAAGTCTCTTCAAATTATCGGTTTAGTTTAGCATACTAGATTGATATTTCTTGCAATGGGAGGAGTGCTTAGCTTTGGGTTCAACTTTGCGGTGTCCTTTCCCAGTGATAGTAGGGGCAGCAAGGCACATATTGTATTGTTGCCATCAAGGATAAAAGATGGGGTTTATATCATATTGCTTGAGTTTATCCCTCTACATCATGTCATCTTGCTTAATGCGTTACTCCATTCTTATGAACTTAATACTCTAGATGCCTGCTGGATAGCGGTCGATGTGTGGAGTAATAGTAGTAGATGCAGAATCATTTAGATCTACTTGACACAGACGTGATGGCTATATTCATGATCATTGCCTTAGATATCTTCATAACTATGCGCTTTTCTATCAATTGCTCGGCAGTAATTTGTTCACCCACCGTAATACATGCTATCTTGAGAGAAGCCACTAGTGAAACCTATGGCCCCTGGGTCTCTTTCCTATTATACTATGTCTCTTTTATTTATGTCACATCTCGTTTACTATTTTGCAATCTTTACTTTCCAATCTATACAACAAAAATACCAAAAATATTTACTTTACTATCTCTATTAGATCTCACTTTTGTGAGTGACCATGAAGGGATTGACAACCCCTTTATCACGTTGGTTGCAAGGTTCTTGATTGTTTGTGCAGGTACTAGGTGACTTGTGCGTTGTCTCCTATTGGATTGATATCTTAGTTCTCAAAACTGAGGGAAATACTTACGCTACTTTGCTGCATCACCCTTTCCTCTTCAAGGGAAACCAACGCATGCTCAAGAGGTAGCAAGAAGGATTTCTGGCGCCGTTGCCAGGGAGATCTACGCCAAGTCAAGACATACCAAGTACCCACCATAAACTCTTCTCCCTTGCATTACATTATTTGCCATTCGCCTCTCCTTTTCCTCTCCCCCACTTCTAAGATGATTTTCAAAAACCTTTGCCTTTTCTTCGCCGCTCTTCCGTTCGTCTCTTTCGCTTGCTTCTTGTGTTCTTGTGTTAATGTGCCTGTTTGCTTTGATGGCTCTGCCAAAAAGCATTGATCCTCACATTAGAAGGTTGGAAGAAATTGTAAACAACGTTAGAAGCTTTATGTCTTTGCAATTTGAGCATAATAATTTCTTCAGAAACGAGCTTAAAGAACAAAAGAAATTATGGAGTACATGAATAAAGAGCTCGATGATATGTCTAAAGAATTTTATGGTTTGAAATCTCAGTTTGCTCATCTTGAAAATTTAGTAGGCCAAATATTGGAGAAGCAAGCCACCTTAGTTAATAAGATGGCCGCTAAACCGGAAGATCTAGATGATAATAATGAT
The DNA here is from genome assembly GCF_056163025.1 of Triticum urartu. Taxonomy (NCBI): domain Eukaryota; kingdom Viridiplantae; phylum Streptophyta; class Magnoliopsida; order Poales; family Poaceae; genus Triticum; species Triticum urartu. The sequence continues at coordinate 285,602,414 of NC_141877.1, forward strand.
GAAGATCTAAAAGTGATTGATGTGACTGCTATTAAATCTTTATTTTTCAATATGAATCTTGATAAAGATGGGACTAGAGACGAGTCAACTTTAGTTAAAAGGCGTAACAATGATTCGGAGTTTTTAGATCTTGATGCAAAAATTAATAAAAGTGGGATTGAAGAGGACAAAACTTTACGTAACAATGAACCCACTATTTTGGATTTCAAGGAATTTAATTATGATAATTGATCCTTGATAGATTGTATTTCCTTGTTGCAATCCGTGTTAAATTCTCCTCGTGCTTATAATCAAAATAAAGCTTTTACTAAACATATTGTTGATGCTTTAATGCAATCCTATGAAGAAAAGCTTGAACTAGAAGTTTCTATCCCTAGAAAACTTTATGATGAGTGGGAACCTACTATTAAAATTAAGATTAAAGATTATGAATGCTATGCTTCGTGTGATTTGGGTGCTTGGGTTTCCACGATTCCAGAAACCTTGTGTGATGTGCTAGGTTTCCGTGAATTTGATGATTGTTCTTTAAATTTGCATCTTGCGGATTCCACTATTAAGAAACCTATGGGAAGGATTAATGATGTTCTTATTGTTGCAAATAGGAATTATGTGCCCGTTGTCGGTGTCAAAATCGGCGGATCTCGGGTAGGGGGTCCCGAACTGTGCGTTTGAGGTTGATGGTAACAGGAGACAGGGAACATAATGTTTACCCAGGTCTAGGCCCTCTCGATGGAGGTAAAACCCTACGTTCTGCTAGATTAATATTCATGAATATGGGGGTTACAAGAGTTGTTCTACCACGAGATCGTAATGGCTAAAACCCTAGAAGTCTAGCCTATCTGATTATGATTGTCTCTACGGACTAAGCCCTCCGGTTTATATAGACACCAGAAGGTACTAGGGTTATACAAAGTCGGTTACAGAGGAAGGAATCTTCATATCCGAATGCCAAGTTTGCCATCCACGCCAAGGAGAGTCCCATCCGGACACGGGCGAGAGTCCTCGGTCTTGTATCTTCGTAGCCCATCAGTCTAGCCCATGTCCAACAGGCTGGACGCCCGAGGACCCCTTAGTCCAGGACTCCCTTAGTAGCCCATGAGCCAGGCTTGCATGATGAGGTGTTCGGCGCGCAGATTGTCTTCGGCATTGCAAGGCGGGTTCCTCCTCAGAATACTCCAACGCGGTCTTCAAATATGACTAACATGTCCGGATCTGCAAAACAAGTACCACACACCACCGCAGAGAGTATAATATTTCACGAGTCCAATCTGCTGACAATTTTGGATAATGTGACACCACGTCATCACCCGGTCATTATTCCGAACCATTTTTTGGCCTGTCGCTTCGAGATGCGGTCTCATTGGCATGTCTTGTCAAAGCAGAGATCATGTCCCCTTATTACTGGATTCTCATCAATACGGGCATGGGTAATCCAACCATGCCATTTGCACAACCCTTGGGAATAGGCGAGTTTTAAGGTGAGTGGGGAGGCGCTTGATATTCACTACCTTTATAAGGAGATAAGGATTCCCTTCTTTCACCCACACCTTCTCCCCCTCTCTGCCTTCCATTCTCGAGCTCCAGCGCCCAAGTCCTCATCTTTTCCGCCTCAAGAAAGCACTCCACCATGTCCGGATCTGGAGCGCAAGGCAAGTAGATGGCCTCCTCCGTATAGGAGAAGGACATCACCGATCTTCGGGAGGCCGGGTACCTGGCGAAAGAAATCGCCCACCAGCTTCCGGCCAAGGGGCAAATCGCCCCCACCCTGAAGCCTAATGAGAGGGTGGTGTTCATCCCCCATTTCGTCCACGGTTTAGGGTTTCATCTCCAACCTTTCGTCCGTGGACTCATGTTCTATTATGGGCTAGATTTCCATGATCTAGCCCCGAACTCCTTCCCCCATATCTCGGCATTCATTGTTGTGTGCGAAGCCTTCCTTCGCATTCCACCCCACTTCGGACTATGGCTTAATATCTTCAAAATGAAGCCGAAGGTGGTGGACGACCAACACGCAGAGTGTGGAGGTGCCATGGTGAGCAAGATGCCCAACGTCCCGGGGCCGAAAGGTACCTTCGTGGAGACCGTCAAGGGGTGGCAGAAGCTGTGGTTCTACGTCACAGAGCCCCGCGACTCCTCTTGGGCCGCAGCTCCCGAATTCAAATCTGGGGCCCCAACGCGGCATACCTCCTGGCAAGAGAAGGGCCTGGATTGGTCTTCGTCGGACGAGTTGACAACGCTTCAGACGCACATCAGGAGCATGATGGACAAGAATGTCCAGCTTGACAACGCTTCAGACGCGCATCAGGAGCATGATGGACAAGAATGTCCAGCTTGTTGATGTGATTCAGGTGATGCTAATTCGCCAGATCCTTCCATGCTAGAGCCGGGCTTGCCACCTATGGGAATTTGATCCGGCCAAACACAAGACCCTGCAACGGTTCTTCGGGACTACACACGAAGACATCTGGAAGGTGCTCTTCAAGGCCAACGAGACATGGTCGAAGACAATCGAAGACCGTGGGCACGACCTGGCTCATCCCGCCAGTTTGGTAAGTTCTCCATGTTTCAAGGCATATCCCTTACTTGCTTACTCAAGGAGGATGTCCCAACTTCCCTATCTGTTTTTTCAGGGTTGGACGAAGAAGGCAGAGCAGATTCAGTGTCCAGCTCCGCTGCTCGAGGACCCAGCCATCTCGCGCTTGACGAAGATGCTGGTTCCGACGCCCTACAAGGCACCGGAGAAGAAGGCCAAGAAGAAGGCCAAGGGGACCAGAGGTGGCCTCCGCCAAAAGGGTATTTCGGACATGGTGTCCGAAGACGCCAAAACTCACTCCGCCATCGAAGATGATGATGAGGAGGAAGATGAAGAAGAAAGCAACTCCCCCTCCCCGAGGGGGGGGGGGGAAGAAGCGGGCGGCCTCCACAAATCTAGAGGTGGAGGTGGCCAAGAAGGGGAAGGCCTCTCTCGCGGATAGCTCCACGTGGGACGTCGACAGTAGCCCAGAACGGTGCCCCCGGGATAAGCCCCTGGCCGAATCGTGAGTATCCGAAGACCCCGATGCATTCATATCTCAGCCTTTTTACTTTATGATTTTAACATGTTGAACCATGTACTTGCAGTACGGCTCGTTCCTCCCTCGAGCGATCCTCGTCTTCGGGGAACTCGCTAGACCCGAAGGCGATGTACAGCGGGTCCCTTCCGACGGCCTCCTCTCCCAAGGTCATGGATGACACCGAGGTGTTGTCCCGAAGGATCCCAGACCAGGGAGAGACGCAGGAGGCTGTCAGGGCGGCGCCAGAGGGCAAGACCTCGGCCACCGGACACATGGGGGAGCAGATCCCCATGGAGACTGGTGATGGGGGCCACGTCCAATTCGGCCCCCAGCCGAATACGGTCCCGGAGACCTATACGGCTCCAGAATCCGGCAGAAAGCCTCCTTTGTCAGAAGGAGGTGTGCCTATTCCACCGGTGACCTCTATCCAACCAGAGGCACCTGCTTCCATAATTGAGGAACACCGTACCCTTATGGTTGCGGTGATTGAGAAGATTTAGTGCGTGAAAAGTGGACTGACCGAAGCCTGCACAAGCCTTCTAACAGGCTTTGGGGTAAGCAATGTAACTTTTTGAAAAGAAAATCACAGTATAGATAGTAGCCCCTGAGACTCTGTTTGGTGTCCGGAAAGAAGAGCCGAACAAAGGATCAAACATTTTTTTCGTGTGAGACTAAGCAGATATGTTTATGTGATTAAGCAGGCGTCGCTGTTGGCCGCGACTTCTCATGCTGCCGAAGTCTCCGGACTGAAGCAGAGGTTGGAGCAGACCGAGGAAGAGCTCGGTCGTGCGAAAAAGTAGCTGGAGGACAATCAAGGTATTCAATGTTTTTGTGTATATCCGGTAGGGATGAATGTTTGTGTGGTGACCACAGTGCCGCGATATGTTCATAGGGGTGGCGACCGAGGTAGAGGCCCTCAAGAAGGTGCTAGCCAAGGCCGAGGAGAGGGCGGCGAAGGAACGGGCCGCTCGAGAAAAGCATGAGGCCAGGATTGGTGAGGTCCAGCAGGGGCTCCAACATGTCGTAAACAAATACGAGTCCTTGGAGCGCCAGAATGCGGACCAAAAGTCCGAACTCGCGAGGGTTTGCCAAAGTGCACAAGAGGCCCGGCCGAAGCCCAAGGCGCCCTCCAGGAAATCCAAGAGGCTAAGAAGATTGCGGCGGGTAAGGCTTTTATTATGCAAAGCAAGTATGTGAAGACAAGATATCTCTTATTGACCCGGATTTGGAGTTCTCCTGGGGCGTTTGCGGATTTGCCGCGCAGCGTTTCTGACGCCGCGGCATTCTTCCGAGCTGAAGAAGGAAGCGCAACAGAGAAGCTGTTCTGGTCACAATACCTTGCGCCAGAACATCCAGTGCCCTTTAGCGACCAGCTAAAACAGCTGGTCGAGCTGCATAGGGTGGCCGAACTAGCCATGAAGGACTTAATAATCCGGCTGTGGCCTGCAGAAGCTATGCCCGGCAGCTACTTCAGACTCGTGAAGCAGCTGGTCCATGCCTGCCCTTGTCTTGACACCATCAAGCGGTCGGTCTGTATAGAAGGTGCGCGGATGGCCTTTGCCTGTGTCAAGATGCAATGGGCGAAGATGAATGCCGCCAAGCTCGCGACCGAAGGACATCACGAGGGAAAGGAGCATCTCATGCCCGCGCGATATTTCGATGATGTCCTAGAGGGATCCCGCATTGTAACGGAGCAATGTGCTAAGGACATTATTTTTGAATGAGTACATTCATGTTATCCCGTCCTATAGTATTAAACAGAGCCATTATGTAATATAATGCTTGTTTATTTGTTGAAGTTTTTACCTCCTGTGCGGCCGTTTTTATTAAATCTGAGGGTTGGCCAGTCGTTGGCTTCAGCCCCCACGTAGGTAGTATGGGGGTGTTCGGGATGGATCTAAACACTCTTTATCCCAACATTTGGTCCTTAAAGGAGGTGTTTAGCGCAACGAACCAGGCAATCAGACTATGTGGCTTTATCGCCCCCACTTAGCCATAGGAGTTTGACAATAAAAATTTAGGCACAACCCCTAGTATCCGAACTAGGGTGCTGTAAACACCTGATCGGATAAGAACCGATTCATCACATAATGCGGAAAAAATTGCTAAAGATTTGAAACCTCCCAAGAGCTGACCGGCTCACGCGACATCATGACAGTCCGTTTTCGGCTTTCTCTACTGAGGTGCTCATCCGGATAAACCAGGACACAATCACAGTAGTTCTCCCTTTACTACCCTAGCCGATATAGCGGAACGTAAGGTAGTAAGCACAGGAGCCGGGCAACCCAACTATTGACCAAAGACATGATTCGGAGCCGATGCATATAATGCTAAATTCGAGGTGCCGAACTGTACTGCAAAAAGTGTTCGGACTTTGTTGCTGTGTTATGGGGCACAATGAAGCCCCTGGCGGAATAAGGCGTACCAAAGTGTACGGGTGCGATTTGATAAGATTGTCAAAAGAACAAACTAGTGCCACAGAAGTTGGGCTACAAACTATTTCCATTATAGTTTGATTAATACGTCAAAGCATATTTTGTACAAGTAGTGCAGCAAGCAACAGTGGCTATTTAACATGCCAAGACCAAGGAGGAGCTGCGTACGGGTCCTGAAAGCGGTTTGAATGATCGTCGAGAAGAACATCTAGAGATTCCCCGACACGTCTGTGCTACTTGCCACCTTGGTGTGTCTGTCCTTCGAATGGACCGATTAGGAAGCCGTTGAGAGGGGCCTGCCGAAAAGAAACCTGAAAAGGAAAAAAGATAAAAAGAAAAAGTGAAAGTATGTGTGTCCAGGGGAGGTCAAGCCATATTATGGATCACAATCTAGTTATGCCTTCATCTATGCCCATGGTATTTTGAGTGCGTAATTATGTACGCGTGGCACGAACGCCGCCACTTGGTGGGGTCTGGGACGGAGGCCGAATTGCTAGTTGAGCTCTTGACGAGCTGGGTTGTCCCTTGATAACCCACAAGTATAGGGGATCGCAACAGTTTTCGAGGGTAGAGTATTCAACCCAAATTTATTGATTCGACACAAGGGGAGCCAAAGAATATTCTCAAGTATTAGCAGCTGAGTTGTCAATTCAACCACACCTGGAAACTTAATATCTGTAACAAAGTGTTTAGTAGCAAAGTAATATGATAGTAGTGATAACGGTAGCAAAAGGTAACAGTAGTAAAAGCAATGTTTTTGGTATTTTGTAGTGATGATAGCAATAGCAACAGAAAAGTAAATAAGCGAAGAACAATATATGGAAAGCTCGTAAGCAATGGATCGGTGATAGAGAATTATGCCGGATGCGGTTCATCATGTAACAGTCATAACCTAGGGTGACATAGAACTAGCTCCAGTTCATTGATATAATATAGGCATGTATTCCGAATATAGTCATACGTGCTTATGGAAAAGAACTTGCATGACATCTTTTGTCCTACCCTCCCGTGGCAGCGGGGTCCTTACGGAAACTAACGGATATTAAGGCCTCCTTTTAATAGATAACCGAAACAAAGCATTAACACATAGTGAATACATGAACTCCTCAAACTACGGTCATCACCGGTAAGTATCCCGATTATTGTCACTTCGGGGTTAACGGATCATAACACATAATAGGTGACTATAGACTTGCAAGATAGGATCAAGAACACTCATATATTGATAAAAACATAATAGGTTCAGATCTGAAATCATGGCACTTGGGCCCTAGTGACAAGCATTAAGCATAGCAAAGTCATAGCAACATCAATCTCAGAACATAGTGGACACTAGGGATCAAACCCTGACAAAACTAACTCGATTACATGATAGATCCCATCCAACCCATCACCGTCCAGTAAGGCTACGATGGAATTACTCACGCACGGCGGTGAGCATCATGAAATTGGTGATGGAGGATGGTTGATGATGACGATGGCGACGGATTCCCCTCTCCGGAGCCCCGAACGAACTCCAGATCAGTCCTCCTAAGAGGTTTTAGGGCTTGGCAGCGGCTCCGTATGGTAAAACGCGATGATTTCTTCTCTCTGATTTTTTTCTCCCCAAAACTCAATATATGGAGGTGGAGTTGGAGTCGGAGAGGCAACAGGGGGCCCACGAGGTAGGGGGGCGCGCCCCCACCCTTGTGGAGAGACGGTGGGCCCCCTGGCCTTCATCTTTGGCAGGTATTTTTCTTATTTTCTGAAAAGTGACTCCGTGAAGTTTCAGGTCATCCCGAGAACGTTTGCTCTGCACATAAATAACACCATGGTAATTCTGCTGAAAACAGCGTTAGGCCGGGTTAGTTCCATTCAAATCATGCAAGTTAGAGTCCAAAACAAGGGCAAAAGTGTTTGGAAAAGTAGATACGTTGGAGACGTATCAACTCCCCCAATCTTAAACCTTTGCTTGTCCTCAAGCAATTCAGTTGATAAACTAAAAGTGATAAAGAAAAACTTTTACAAACTCCGTTTGCTCTTGTTGTTGTAAATATGTAAATCCAACATTCAAGTTTTCAGCAAAGATTATAACTAACCACATTCACAATAACGCACAGGTCTCAAGTTTACTCATATCAATAGCATAATCAACTAGCGAGTCATAATAATAAATCTCGGATGACAACACTTTCTCAAAACAATCATAATATGATATAACAAGGTGGTATCTCGCTAGCCCTTTTTGAGACCGCAAAACATAAATGCAGAGCACCTTTAAAGACCAAGGACTGACTAGACATTGTAATTCATGGTAAAAGAGATCCAGTCAAGTCATACTCAATGTAAAATAACAGTAATGAATGCAAATGACAGCGGTGCTCTCCAACTGGTGCTTTTTAATAAGAGGATGATGACTCAGCATAAAAGTAAATAGATAGGCCCTTCGCAGAGGGAAGCAGGGATTTGTAGAGGTGCCAGAGCTCGGTTTTGAAACAGAGGTGAATAATATTTTGAGCGGTATACTTTCATTGTCAACATAACAACCAAGAGATGGCGATATCTTCCATGCTACACACATTATAGGCGGTTCCCAAACAGAATGGTAAAGTTTATACTCCCCCTTCCACCACAAGCATCAATCCATGGCTTGCTCGAAACAACGAGTGCCTCCAACTAACAAGAGTCCCAGGGGGAGTTTTGTTTGCAATTATTTTGATTTAGTTTGCATAAAGCATGGGACTGGGCATCCCGGTGACCAGCCATTTATCTCGTGAGTGAGGAGCGGAGTCCACTCCTCTTGAGAATAACCCGCCTAACAGGGAAGATACAGACAACCCTACTTGATACATGAGCTATTCGAGCATACAAAACATGATATTTATTTGAAGGATTAGAGTTTGGCACATACAAATTTACTTGGAATGGCAGGTAGATACCGTATATAGGTAGGTATATTGGACTCATGTGGCATAACTTTGGGGTTTAAGGGATTGGATGCACAAGCAGTATTCCCACTTAGTACAGGTGAAGGCTAGCAAAAGACTAGGAAGCGACCAGCTAGAGAGCGACAACAGTCATGAAAATGCATTAAAATTAATCAACACTGAATGCAAGCATGAGTAGGATATAATCCACCATGAACATAAATATCGTGAAGGCTATGTTGATTTTGTTTCAACTACACGCGTGAACATGTGCCAAGTCAAGTCACTTAAATCATTCAGAGGAGGATACCACCCTATCATACCACATCATAACCATTTTAATAGCATGTTGGCACGCAAGGTAAACCATTATAACTCATAGCTAATCAAGCATGGCATAAGAAACTATGATCTCTAGTTGTCATTGCAAACATGTTTATTCATAATAGGCTGAATCAGGAACGATGAACTAATCATATTTACAAAAACAAAAGAGGTCGAGTTCATACCAGCTTTTCTCATCTCAGCCAGTCCATCATATATCATCATAATTGCCTTTCACTTGCACGACCAAACGATGTGAATAATAATAATAGTGCACGTGCATTGGACTGAGCTGGAATTTGCAGGCATTCAATAAACAGGAGAAGACAAGGCAATATGGGCTCTTTTATCAGATCAACAATAATGCATATAAGAGCCACTTTAACAATTAGTTATGGTCTTCTCCTATCGACCCCCAAAGAAAAGAAAAGAAATAAAACTATTTACACGGGAAAGCTCCCAACAAGCAAAAGAAGAACATGAAATCTTTTTGGGTTTTCTTTTTAATTACTACTACAAGCATGGAAATTAAACTAATTAAAAGCTACAACTATTTTTTTTGGTTTTTCTTAAGGTTTATTAAACACACAAGAAGAAAGCATAAAAAGGAAAATAAACTAGCGTGGATGATACAATGAAAAAGTATGAGCACCGACATCTAGCAATGAGTGTGTGAACATGAATGTAATGTCGGTGGGAAATATGTACTCCCGCAAGCTTAGGGTTTTGGCCTAAGTTGGTCTATGGCCATGGCTGGCCTCGCGGATATCCATAATAGTAGTTGGGGTCGTACTGGGACGAAGAAGAGGAAGACTCCGATTGCCACTGGCTGACAATCATCTCCGGATCCCACTGATAATTAGACTGCCGTGAAGGATCAAATTGGGGTTCCGGCTCTGGCTCCTCAGCTGGTGCAGGGTTCCGGTAGGCGTGAATAGCCTTCAATGGAACAAGGTACGTGCCTACAGTTAAATCAAACAAAGAAGGAGCAGGCAGGGTAATAGTCTCAGGATGATGTTTGTTAAACAACAATTGATATTTAAGCTCTCCTTCCCTATTCTTAACAATAAAATCATGTGCCACCATACTTTTATAATCTAAATAAACATGAGGCAGCACTTTTTCTTCCTTCTCATAGTGCCTAACAGGTATGTTAAAATGTGCAGCTAGGCGTGTAGCATAGATGCCTCCAAAGATGGGGCCCTTGGTACGGTTTAGACTTAACCGTTTGGCAACAATGCCGCCCATACTAACAGAGTTATCACCATATAAACCATGGAAAAAATAATAATATCAGGGATACTCTGGTTTCCACAGTTTCCACGACCAATTAAGCAACGACTAGCAAATAATGCAAAATAACGTAACACAGGAAATGTATGCTAGTGATTCGTGCATTGGAAACCTTCCTTGTTTCCCCTATAGTGATAGTATCAATAAATCCCTCCACATCATCACGATGAGGTTCTTCTATCTTGCCCACAAAAGGGACTAAACAAACCCGACAAAAATCATAAAGTGACATCTCCTTATGCTCATCATATAAATAAAACTCCACCGTAGGTGGTGAGCTCTTAGAATGGAAATGAAAGTTTTGCCCAAAGATATTTGTGAGCAAGAGATACTGATCGCATTGGTTGTGGAGGAAAGCGGTAAGGCCTGCATTCTTAGCCAATTCATGAAAATCTTCATAAATCCCGGCTACTCTCAAGAACTCCTTGGAAGGCCAATCACACGCCCGAACCTCCGCGGTGTGAGGCAAATTATACTTAGGCTTCGGTGCCTTCTCCTTCGAGCTTTGGCTCGATGAGCCCCTCAAAATTCTCCTCATCATTTTCTGAAAAATTCTGAAATTTTTAGTAACTTCAAAATAAAAGTAAACCAAACTCAATAATATTGATAGCAACTACTCCTACAAGTGCCTAGAGTCTATATCATGCATCAAAACTACTTTTGACCATATAAATTTGACATGCAAGCTCAAGAACAGGGTCACCTAAGCAGCAAAAATTTGCAATGAATAAAGCACTAGAACAAAAACTAATTGGACCAATGGAGGAGTCACATACTAAGGAACAATCTCCCCAAGCAGTTTTGTGAGAGATGCTTTGAGCAAGGAGATCGAAAATGGCAGCAAAACGAGCTTGGACTCGGGTTTGAGCTGGATATTCGTGTTTGTGGGAGGAAGATGAAGTGTGTGGGTGCAGGAATAAGTGGAGGAGGGCCACCATGGGCCCACGAGGTAGGGGGCGCGCCCTAGAGGGGTAGGCGCGCCCTCCACCCTCGTGGGCAGGTGGTTGACCCCCCTGGTGTGTTCTTAGTTCCATAAATCCTCAAATATTCTAGAAAAAAATCATATTTAATTTTCAGGGCATTTGGAGAACTTTTATTTTTGAGGTATTTTTATATTGCACGGATAATCAGATAACAGACAGAAAATATTTATTTTTATTTTATTTAATATAAATAATAGAAAGTAAAAGTGGGGTATAGAAGGTTGTGCCTTCTAGTTTCATCCGTCTCATGATCATCAAAAGGAATCCACTAACAAGGTTGATCAAGTCTTGTTAACGAACTCATTTCGAATAACATGGAACCGGAGAAATTTCGAATAACAGTATGTTACCTCAACAGGGATATGCACATCCCCAATGATAAGAATATCATATTTCTTCTTGATAGTAGGAAGGGGAAATTCAAAACCTCCAAATATAATCGATGGAATTTTTCCAATAGAGTTGATACTATGAACTTGAGGTTGTTTCCTCGGAAAGTGTACCGTATGCTCATTACCATTAACATGAAAAGTGACATTGCCTTTAGTGCAATCAATAACAGCCCCTGCAGTATTCAAAAAGGGTCTTCCAAGAATAATAGACATACTATCGTCCTCGGGAATATCAAGAATAACAAAGTTCGTTAAAATAGTAACATTTGCAACTACAACAGGCACATCCTCACAAATACCGACAGGTATAGCAGTTGATTTATCAGCCATTTGCAAAGATATTTCAGTAGGTGTCAACTTATTCAAATCAAGTCTACGATATAAAGAGAGAGGCATAACACTAACACCGGCTCCAAGATCACATAAAGCAATTTTAACATAATTTCTTTTAATGGAGCATGGTATAGTTGGTACTCCTGGATCTCCAAGTTTCTTTGGTATTCCACCTTTAAAAGTATAATTAGCAAGCATGGTGGAAATTTCAGCTTCCGGTATCTTTCTTTTATTTGTAATAATATCTTGCATATACTTATCATAAGGATTGGTTTTGAGCATATCAGTTAATCGCATACGCAAAAAGATAGGTCTAATCATTTCAGCAAAGCGCTCAAAATCCTCATCATCATTTTTCTTGGATGGTTTGGGAGGAAATGGCATGGGTTTTTGAACCCATGGTTCTCTTTCTTTACCATGTTTCTTAGCAACAAAGTCTTTCTTATCATAACGTTGATTCTTTGATTGTGGGTTATCAAAATCAACATCAGGTTCAATTTCTATATCATTATCATTACCAGGTTGAGCATCATCATGAACATTATTATTAGCATTATCACTAGTTTCAGGTTCATTACTAGATTGTGTTTCAGCATCAGAAATAGAAATATCATTTGGATTCTCAGGTGTTTCAACAATAGGATCACTAGAAGCATGCAAAGTCCTATCATTTTTCTTTTTCTTGTTTTTAGAAGAACTAGGTGCATCTATATTATTTCTCTGAGAATCTTGCTCAATTCTCTTAGGATGGCCTTCAGGATACAAAGGTTCCTGAGTCATTCTACCACCTCTAGTCATAACTCTAACAACATTATCATTATTCTTACTATTCAATTCATTGAGCAAATCATTTTGAGCCTTAAGTACTTGTTCTACTTGAATGGTAACCATAGAAGCATGTTTGCTAATAAGTTTAAGTTCACCTTTGACATTAGCCATATAATCACCCAAGTGTTCAAGCATATTTGAATTGTATTTCAATTGTCTACCAAAATAAGCATTAAAGTCTTCTTGCTTAGCCATAAATTTATCAAACTCATCTAAGCATGGGCTAGAAATTTTAGTAAATGGGATTACAGCTTTACCATATCTATAGAGAGAATTTACCTTTAGGGACAATCACATTTGAGCCCCTAGTTGTGTAACACCCGGGTGTTTTGCCCCTAAATTCAAAAAAACCTCGTTTCTGTCCAAGCTCGTTTACTCCTCTTATGCTTTTGCCCTTTGACCGTTTTACCGCAACTTTGAAAACTTCATAACGAATTCATACTAACTCAGAAAAATACAAATAAGATATCAAAATGATCGGAAAAACATCACCTATATGTGCATGTCATTTGCATTCATGACAAAAGTGCTCAAAAGTCCCTATCTTAGTTTGAGCTCATATGATGTCAGCATGAATAGTAAATGATGAAAAAATTGAAAACAAATTCAAAACATATAGGTGATGTTTATCCGAACATTTTGATATCTTATATGCATTTTTCTGAGTAAGTATGAATTCATTATGAAGTTTTCAAAGTTACGGTCAAACAGTCAAAGGGCGAAAGCATAAGAAGAGCAAACGAGCTCGGGCAGAAACGAGGGTATTTTGAATTTAGGGGCAAAACACACGGGTGTGACACAACTAGGGGCTCAAATGTAATTGTCCCTTACATTGGTTACTACCTGTGTCGGGTTATCAAGACCATGAGGTTCTTCAATAGGAGATGGATTAAGATTATATGCTTCTTCAACAGGCGGTAAATTAAGACCATGTATTTCTTCAATAGGAGGTAAATTCTTAACATCTTCAGCTTTAATACCCTTTTCTTTCATAGATTTCTTTGCCTCTTGCATATCTTCAGGACTGAGAAATAGAATACCCCTCTTCTTCGGAGTTGGTTTAGGAATAGGCTCAGGAATTGGCTCCGGAGGTTTCCAATTATTTTCATTTGTCAACATATTATTCAATAGAATTTCAGCTTCATTCGGTGTTCTTTCCCTAAAAACAGAACCAGCACAACTATCCAGGTAATCTTTGGAGGCATCGGTTAGTCCATCATAAAAGATATCAAGTATTTCATTTTTCTTAAGAGGATGATCAGGAAAAGCATTAAGTAATTGGAGAAGCCTCCCCCAAGCTTGTGGGAGACTCTCTTCTTCAATTTGCACAAAATTGTATATATCCCTTAAAGCAGCTTGTTTCTTATGAGCAGGGAAATATTTAGCAGAGAAGTAATAAATCATATCCTGGGGACTGCACACACAACCAGGATCAAGAGAATTAAACCATATCTTAGCATCACCCTTTAATGAGAACGGAAATATTTTAAAGATATAAAAGTAGCAAGTTCTCTCATCTTTAGTGAACAGGGTGGCTATATCATTCAGTTTAGTAAGATGTGCCACAACAGTTTCAGATTCATAACCATGGAAAGGATCAAATTCAACCAAAGTAATTATATCATGATCAACAGAGAATTCATAATCCTAATCAGTAACAAAGATAGATGAAGTAGCAAAAGCAGGGTCAGGTTTCATTCTAGCATTTAGAGATTGCTTACTCCATTTAGCTAATAACCTTTTGAGTTCAGTTCTATTTCTGCAAGCTAAAATAGCTAAAGAAGCTTCTTGATCAAATAAATAACCCTTAGGAATAACGAGTGATTCTTCATCATCACTTTCATCAGTATCATCAGATTCAATATTTTCAATCTCTCTAGCCCTAGCAAGTTTTTCATCAAGAAAATCACTAATTGGCACAGTAGTATCAGGCATAGAGGTAGTTTCATCATAAGTATCATGCATAGTAGAAGTGGCATCATCAATAACATGCGACATATCAGAACGAATAGCAGAAGCATGTGTAGGTGTCGCAAACTTACTCATAACAGAAGGTGAATCAAGTGTAGAGCTAGATGGCAGTTCCTTACCTCCCCTCGTAGTTGAGGGATAGATCTTGGTTTTTGGATCTCTCAAGTTCTTCATAATGATAAGCATATATATATCCCAAGTGACTCAAAGAATAGAGCTATGCTCCCCGGCAACGGCGCCAGAAAATAGTCTTGATAACCCACAAGTATAGGGGATCGCAATAGTTTTCGAGGGTAGAGTATTCAACCCAAATTTATTGATTCGACACAAGGGGAGCCAAAGAATATTCTCAAGTATTAGTAGCTGAGTTGTCAATTCAACCACACCTGGAAACTTAATATCTGCAGCAAAGTGTTTAGTAGCAAAGTAATATGATAGTAGTGATAACGGTACCAAAAGGTAACAGTAGTAAAAGTAATGTTTTTGGTATTTTGTGGTGATGATAGCAATAGCAACAGAAAAGTAAATTAGCGAAGAACAATAGATGGAAAGCCTGTAGGCAATGGATCAGTGATGGAGAATTATGCCGGATGCAGTTCATCATGTAATAGTCATAACCTAGGGTGACACAGAACTAGCTCTAGTTCATTGATATAATGCAGGCATGTATTCCGAATATAGTAATATGTGCTTATGGAAAAGAACTTGCATGACATCTTTTGTCCTACCCTCCCGTGGCAGGGGGGTCCTTATGGAAACTAAGGGATATTAAGGCCTCCTTTTAATAGAGAACCGGAACAAAGCATTAACACATAGTGAATACATGAACTCCTCAAACTACGGTCATCACCGGTAAGTATCCCGATTATTGTCACTTCGGGGTTAACAGATCATAACACATAATAGGTGACTATAGACTTGCAAGATAGGATCAAGGACACTCATATATTGATGAAAACATAATAGGTTCAGATCAGAAATCATGGCACTCGGGCCCTAGTGACAAGCATTAAGCATAGCAAAGTCATAGCAACATCAATCTCAGAACATAGTGGACACTAGGGATCAAACCCTAACAAAACTAACTCGATTACATGATAGATCCCATCCAACCCATCACCATCCAGCAAGCCTACGATGGTATTACTCACGCACGGTGGTGAGCATCATGAAATTGGTGATGAAGGATGGTTGATGATGACGATGGCGACGGATTCCCCTCTCCGGAGCCCCGAACGAACTCCAGATCAGCCCTCCCGAGAGGTTTTAGGGCTTGGCGGCGGCTCCTTATCGTAAAACGCGATGATTTCTTCTCTTTGATTTTTTTCTCCTCGAAACTCAATATATGGAGGTGGAGTTGGAGTCGAATAGGCAACAAGGGGCCCACGAGGTAGGCGGCACGCCCTAGGGGGGAAAGCGCGCCCCCATCCTCGTGGAGAGACGGTGGGCCCCCTGGCCTTCATCTTTGGCAGGTATTTTTCTTATTTTCTGAAAAGTGACTCCGTGAAGTTTTAGGTCATTCTGAGAACGTTTGCTACTGCACATAAATAACACCATGGTAATTCTATTGAAAACGGCGTCAGTCCGGGTTAGTTCCATTCAAATCAGGCAAGTTAGAGTCCAAAACAAGGGCAAAAGTGTTTGGAAAAGTAGATACGTTGGAGACGTATCAACTCCCCCAAGCTTAAACCTTTGCTTGTCCTCAAGAAATTCAGTTGATAAACTGAAAGTGATAAAGAAACACTTTTACAAACTCTGTTTGCTCTTGTTGTTGTAAATATGTAAAGCCAGCATTCAAGTTTTCAGCAAAGATTATAACTAACCACATTCACAATAACGCATAGGTCTCAAGTTTACTCCTATCAATAGCATAATCAACTAGCGAGCCATAATAATAAATCTCGGATGACAACACTTTCTCAAAACAATCATAATATGATATAACAAGGTGGTATCTCACTAGCCCTTTCTGAGACCGCAAAACATAAATGCAGAGCACCTTTAAAGACCAAGGACTGATTAGACATTGTAATTCATGGTAAAAGAGATCCAGTCAAGTCATACTCAATGTAAACTAACAGTAATGAATGCAAATGACAACGGTGCTCTCCAACTGGTGCTTTTTAATAAGAGGATGGTGACTCAACATAAAAGTAAATAGATAGGCCCTTCGCAGAGGGAAGCAGGGATTTGTAGAGGTGCCAGAGCTCGGTTTTGAAACAGAGGCGAATAATATTTTGAGCGGTATACTTTCATTGTCAACATAACAACCAAGAGATGGCGATATCTTCCATGCTACACACATTATAGGCGGTTGCCAAATAGAATGGTAAAGTTTATACTCCCGCTTCCACCACAAGCATCAATCCATGGCTTGTTTGAAACAACGTTTGCCTCCAACTAACAAGAGTCCCAGGGGGAGTTTTGTTTGCAATTATTTTGATTTAGTTTGCATAAAGCATGGGACTGGGCATCCCGGTGACCAGCCATTTATCTCGTGAGTGAGGAGCGCAGTCCACTCCTCTTGACAATAACCCGCGTAACATGGAAGATACAGACAACCCTAGTTGATACATGAGCTATTCGAGCATACAAAACAGGATATTTATTTGAAGGTTTAGAGTTTGGCACATACAAATTTACTTGGAACGGCAGGTAGATACCGTATATAGGTAGGTATAGTGGACTCATGTGGCATAACTTTGGGGTTTATGGGATTGGATGCACAAACAGTATTCCCACTTAGTACAGGTGAAGGCTAGCAAAAGACTGGGAAGCGACCAGCTAGAGAGCGACAACAGTCATGAACATGCATTAAAATTAATCAACACTGAATGCAAGCATGAGTAGGATATAATCCACCATGAACATAAATATCGTGAAGGCTATGTTGAGTTTGTTTCAACTACATGCGTGAACATGTGCCAAGTCAAGTCACTTAAATCATTCAGAGGAGGATACCACCCTATCATACCACATCATAACCATTTTAATAGCATGTTATTGCTATGGGCTAGCCAGCTATCTTCTCCCGTGCAAAAGCGGGTCATGAGTGTCGTGAGGGCTGCCATGGACTTCGGCTTTTCTTGGCCAAGGTGTCGGGCGATCCATTTGTCCTGGATGCTATGTTTAAATGCCGCTAGTGCTTTGGCATCCGGACATTCGATGATCTGGTTCTTTTTGGTTAAGAATCTAGTCCAGAATTTCCTGGTTGACTCTCCGGGCTGTTGAATTATGTGACTTAAGTCGTCGGCATCCGGAGGTCGAACATATGTACCTTGGAAGTTGTCAAGGAAGGCTTCTTCCAAGTCCTCCTAGCTGCCAATGGAGTTTTCAGGCAGGCTGTTCAGCCAGTGTCGGGCTGGCCCCTTGAGTTTTCGGGGGAGGTATTTGATAGCATGAAGATCATCGCCGTGCGCCATGTGAATATGGAGGATAAAGTCTTCAATCCATACCGTGGGATCTGTGGTTCCATCATATGATTTGATATTCACGGGTTTGAACCCTTTTGGGAATTCATGTTCCATTACTTCATTAGTGAAGTAGAGGGGGTGTGCGGATCCTCTATATCGGGCCAGGTCGTGACGTATTTCGGATGGAGTCCGTCTGTGATTTTTGGCTCGGGTGTAACTGTGCTTGCCATGTTCGGCTCTATAGCCGTTGTCGCGCGTCGGGGCATGCCCCCGTGATCCATAGATCGATCTGGCCGGACCTTCTTTATTTTTCAGGCCCTGCCGGAGATCATATGTGTATCCCCGAGCAGTTCTGTCTCTTTCTTTACGGCGAGGTGGTACGGGCTGGTGTTCGGCTTGGGTTGCCGCTTTGTCCCGACCATGTGGTGGTCGGTCAGCCGCATTATGCGTTGATGGCACGGGCTCCAACACCTCATCATCGAATTGAGGTAGTAATTTGCGCTTCGGGTAACTTTTGAGTGGTCTCTTGAGGCCGTACTCCTCGGCTTCCAGGATGTTAGTCCATCTATCATTGAGCAGATCTTGATCAACTTGAAGCTGTTGCTGCTTCTTTTTCAGGCTCCTTGCAGTGGCTATTAGCCGGCACTTGAAGCGCTCCTACTCGAGAGGTTCCTCAGGCACGATAAAATCCTCGTTGCCGAGGCTCACCTCATCCTCGGAGAGTGGAAGATAATTGCCGTCCTCCGAGTCCTCGTGCGCGGACTGTTCATCAGGGCTGACTCGCCCATCTTCCCATTCATCTTGTTCGGAAGTTGCCTCAACGGGGTCTTCATTGTCTTTGGCACCGTCCGGAGTGTTATCTTCTCCTATGCCGGTGTTGATATCTTTGCTGCAGCGTGATTTAGAGCGGTGCTACCTCTTTTAGCACTTCGTTGGTTTTCCCCGAAGAGGAAGAGATGATGCAACAAAGTAGCGCAAGTATTTCCCTCGATTTTTGAGAACCAAGGTATCAATCCAGTAGGAGGCTACGCGCGAGTCCCTCGCACCTGCACAAAACAAATAAATCCTCGCAACCAACACAAATAGGGGTTGTCAATCCCTATAGGGCCACTTACGAGAGTGAGATCTGATAGATCTGATAAGATAATATTTTTGGTATTTTTATGATAAAGATGCAAAGTAAAATAAAGGCAAAGTAAATAGCAAAGTAAATAACTAAATAGTAGGTGATTAATATGATAAAGATAGACTCGGGGGCCATAGGTTTCACTAGTGGCTTCTCTCGAGAGCAGAAGTATTCTACGGTGGGTGAACAAATTACTTTGAGCAATTGACAGAATTGAGCATAGTTATGAGAATATCTAGGTATGATCATGTATATAGGCATCACGTCCGAGACAAGTAGACCGACTCCTGCCTGCATCTACTACTATTACTCCACTCATCGACCACTATCCAGCATGCATCTAGAGTATTAAGTTAAAAACAGAGTAATGCCTTAAGCAAGATGACATGATGTAGAGGGATAGACTCATGCAATATGAAGAAAACCACATCTTGTTATCCTTGATGGCAACAATACAATACATGCCTTGCTGCCCCTACTATCACTGGGAAAGGACACCGCAAGATTGAACCCAAAGCTAAGCACTTCTCCCATTGCAAGAAAGATCAATCTAGTAGGCCAAACCAAACTGATAATTCGAAGAGACTTGCAAAGATAACCAATCATACATAAAAGAATTCAGAGAGGATTCAAATATTATTCATAGATAGACTTGATCATAAACCCACAATTCATCGGTCTCAACAAACACACCGCAAAAAGAAGATTACATCGAATAGTTCTCCACAAGAGAGGGGGAGAACATTGTATTGAGATCCAAAAAGAGAGAAGAAGCCATCTAGCTACTAACTATGGACCCGTAGGTCTGAAGTAAACTACTCACACTTCATCGGAGAGGCTATGGTGTTGATGTAGAAGCCCTCCATGATCGATGCCCCCTCCGGCGGAGCTCCGGAACAGGCCCCAAGATGGGATCTCGTGGATACAGAAAGTTACGGTGGTGGAATTAGGGTTTTGGCTCCGTATCTGGTCGTTTGGGGGTACGTGGGTATATATAGGAGGAAGAAGTATGTCGGTGGAGCAACAGGGGGCCCACGAGGGTGGAGGGCGCGCCTGGGGGGGGGGGGGTAGGCGCGCCCCCTACCTCGTGGCCTCCTGTTACGTGGCTTGACGTAGGGTCCAAGTATCCTGAGTTGTATTTGGTGAGAAAATCACGTTCCCGAAGGTTTCATTCCGTTTGGACTTCGTTTTGATATTCCTTTTCTTCGAAACCCTAAAACAGGCAAAAAACAGCAATTCTAGGCTTGGCCTCCGGTTAATAGGTTAGTCCCAAAAATAATATAAAAGTGGATAATAAAGCCCAATAATGTCCAAAACAGTAGATAATATAGCATCAAGCAATCAAAAATTATAGATACGTTGGAGACGTATCAAGCATCCCCAAGCTTAATTCCTGCTCGTCCTCGAGTAGGTAAATGATAAAAACAGAATTTTTGATGCGGAGTGCTACTTGGCATAATTTTAATGTAATTCTTCTTAATTGTGGTATGAATATTCAGATCCGAAAGATTCAAGACAAAAGTTCATATTGACATAGAAAATAATAATACTTCAAGCATAGTAACAAAGAAATTATGTCTTCTCAAAATAACATGGCTAAAGAAAGTTATCCCTACAAAATCATATAGTGTGGCTATGCTCTATCTTCACCACAAAAAATATTTAAATCATGCACAACCCCGATGACAAGCCAAGCAATTGTTTGATACTTTTGACATTCTCTAACTTTTTCAATCTTCACGCAATACATGAGCGTGAGCCATGGATATAGCACTATAGGTGGAATAGAGTGGTGGTTGTGGAGAAGACAAAAAGGAGAAGATAGTCTCACATCAACTAGACGTATCAACGGGCTATGGAGATTCCCATCAATAGATATCAATGTGAGTGAGTAGGGATTGCCATGCAACGGATGCACTAGAGCTATAAGTATATGAAAGCTCAAAAAGAAACTAAGTGGGTGTGCATCCAACTTGCTTGCTCATGAAGACCTAGGGCAATTTGAGGAAGCCCATCATTGTAATATACAAGCCAAGTTCTATAATGAAGAATTCCCACTAGTATATGAAAGTGATAACATGAGAGACTCTCTACTATGAAGATCATGGTGCTACTTTGAAGCACAAGTGTGGTAAAAGGATAGTAACATTGTCCCTTCTCTCTTTTTCTCTCTTTTTTCTTTGGGCCTTTTCTCTTTTTTTATGGCCTCTTTTTTCTCTTTTTTTATTTTTCGTCCGGAGTCTCATCCCGACTTCTGGGGGAATCATACTCTCCATCATCCTTTCCTCACTGGGACAATGCTCTAATAATGATGATCATCACACTTTTATTTTTCTTACAACTCAACAATTACAACTCGATACTTAGAACAAAATATGGCTCTATATGAATGCCTCCGGCGGTGTACCGGGATATGCAATGATTCATGAGTGACAAGTATGAAAGAATTATGAACGGTGGCTTTGCCACAAATACTATGTCAACTACATGATCATGCTAAGCAATATGACAATGATGGAGTGTGTCATAGACGGAACGGTGGAAAGTTGCATGGCAATATATCTCGGAATGGCTATGGAAATGCCATAATAGGTAGGTATGGTGGCTATTTTGAGGAAGGTATATGGTGGGTGTATGATACCGGCGAAAGGTGCGCGGTATTAGAGAGGCTAGCAAAGGTGGAAGGGTGAGAGTGCGTATAATCCATGGACTCAACATTAGTCATAAAGAACTCATATACTTATTGCAAAAATCTACAAGTTATCAAAGAAAAGTATTACGCGCATGCTCCTAGGGGGATAGATTGGTAGGAAAATACCATCGCTCGTCCCCGACCGCCACTCATAAGGAAGACAATCAATAAATAAATCATGCTCCGACTTCATCACATAACGGTTCACCATATGTGCATGCTACGGGAATCACAAGATTCAACACAAGTATTTCGCAAATTCACAACTACTCAACTAGCATGACTTTAATATCACCATCTCCATATCTCAAAACAATTATCAAGTATCAAACTTATCATAGTATTTGTTGGTGTCAAAACCGGCGCATCTCGGGTAGGGGGTCCCGAACTGTGCGTCTAGGCAGATGGTAACAGGAGGCAGGGGACACAATGTTTTACCCAGGTTCGGGCCCTCTTGATGGAGGTAAAACCCTACGTCCTGCTTGATTGTTCTTGATAATACGAGTAGTACAAGAGTAGATCTACCACGAGATCAGAGAGGCTAAACCCTAGAAGCTAGCCTATGGTATGATTGTATGTTGTCCTACGGACTAAAACCCTCCGGTTTATATAGACACCAGAGGGGGCTAGGGTTACACAAAGTCGGTTACAAGGAAGGAGATCTACATCTCCGTATTGCCAAGCTTGCCTTCCACGCCAAGGAGAGTCCCATCCAGACACGGGACAAAGTCTTCAATCTTGTATCTTCATAGTCCAACAGTCCAGCCAAAGGATATAGTCCGGCTGTCCAGATACCCCCTAATCCAGGACTCCCTCAGTAGCCCCTGAACCAGGCATCAATGACGATGAGTCCGGCGTGTAGATTGTCTTCGGCATTGCAAGGAGGGTTCCTCCTCCGCATACTTCATAGAAGATTTTGAACACGAGGATCGTGTCCGGCTCTACAAAACAAGTTCCACATACCACCGTAGAGAGAATAATATTTCCACAAATCTGATCTGCCGACGTACCCCGTAGCGTGGTTTCACACCACAACCAGGTCTTTATTCGAATCGTTTTTCATGACCTATCTCAGCGTGTTTCGCGAGGCGGTTTCCTTAGCATGTCTTGTCGAAGCAGAGATCATGTCCCCTTTATTACGGGATTCCCATCAATACGGACGTGGGTAACCCAACCGCGCAACCAATTACGGCGCTTGTGGGATAAGCGAGTTTTACCAGGCTGGTGGGGGCGCATAGTTTCGTCCGCCCTTATAAAGGGATAAGGTTTCACCTTCTTCTACCCACGCCTTCTTCCTCCTTGCTCATCCATTCTTCCGCACTCATGCTCCAGCGCCCAAGTCCGCATACTTCTCCTCAACCTTCTCCAATATGTCCGGAGCGGGAGGCAAGTGGATGGTCTCCTCCGTCACAGAGAGAGACATCAAAAAGCTGCCCAGGGCCAGATACTTATCTGCGGATATCGCGCACCGGCTGCCAGCCACGGGGCAGATCGTCCCTACCCCGGAACCTCGCGAAAGGGTGGTTTTCCTCCCCCACTTCGTCTGCGGACTGGGGTTTCCCCTCCATCCATTCATCCACGACCTTATGTTCAATTATGGGCTAGACTTTCATGATCTGGCCCCGAATTTCATCCTCAACATCTCGGCGTTTATCGTCGTGTGCGCGGCTTTCCTCCGCATCCGGCCCCACTTCGGCCTGTGGCTGAAGACCTTCAATATCAAGCCGAAGGTAGTAGGCGACCAACAAGCGGAATGCGGCGGAGCCATGGTGGGCAAAATGCCCAACGTTACGTGGCTCGAGGGCTCCTTCGTGGAGACCATAAAGGGGTGGCAATCGGCATGGTTCTACATCACCGAGCCGCGCGACACCAACTGGGTGGCGGCCCCCGAGTTTCAATCCGGAATCCCCACGCGGCTCACTTCCTGTAAGGAGAAGGGCCTGTCCTGGGGTTCATCGGTCGAGCTGGACGGACTCCAGAAGTGTATCCTGAACATGACAAGCAAGAAACTTAAGCTTGTCAACATAGTCCAAGTCATGCTCTTCCGCCGGATCCTCCTGTGTCAACAACGGGCTTTCAATTTATGGGAGTTCGACCCGGCCCAGCACCAGACTCTACACGAGCTCTTCGACACGACGCATAAGGATGTCTGGAAGGTGTTGTTCAAGGGCGCTGAGGTCCCTCCTTCTCTTACCAAGGACTGCAGGCTAAGCGCGAAGCGCCCTGCGAATTCGGTAAGTTCTATACATCTAGTAGGGTATTTATTTCCCATAGCTTAACCATGTGCGGGGTCTGATCTACCATGCCTTTGACAGGACTGGGTGGAGGCATTGGAACAGATTAACTGTCCGGCCCCTCTGCCCGAAGACCCTGCGGACGCTCTTCTGACGAAGATGCGGACCCTGTCTCCTTATGAGGTGCCGGGGAAGACCAAGAAGAAGGCCAAGGGAACCCGAAAGAGTTCCCGGTGCCAGGTGGTATCGGACTCGTCGTCCGATAACTCCAAGACGCACTCCTCCCATGGAAACGAGGAGGAGGAAGATGAAGACTCTCCCCCTCCAGCCGGGGGAGACAAGAAAAGGAAGGCCGCCCCAACCGGGGAGGCCGAAGGGTCCAAGAAGGGAAGGACTCTCCTTCCGGACTGTTCCACCACCGCCGCCAACGGCGAAGACGAGTGGTTACTCAGGGCCAAGCCCCTGGCGAAGTCATAAGTATTCGGATGCCAGAGTAACTCATAGCAACCTTTTATCGCACTGCTCCTTCTAACGTCGAATATGATCATGCAGTCCGCCCCGAGCCCGTATCGGCGTATCCTCATCGGAAGGTTCCTTGGACTCGTCGGATATGGATAGCGATCCGCTTCCATCCGCCTCCTCTCCTCGCCCTACAGGCAATGCCGAGGTATTGTCTCAAGGGGCACAGAGCCGGGGGGAGACAGTCCCGGAGGCGCCTCAAGGCGACCTTCCGGACTCCAGGAGCAAAGGGAGCCAGGTTCCCAGGGGCTCCAAGTTCGGCGCTCAGCCGAACACTGCGCCGGAATCTTCAGTGGTTCCAGACTTGGGCATGCGGCCCCCTTCCAAGAGGGGCAAGCCATTCGCGCCGGTGACCTCTGTCCATCCAGAGGCACCGGACAACTTGCTGGCAGCGCTTCGCGGCGCTTCCATCGACGAAGAGCACCGCACTAGTATGAGTGCGGTGATCGAGAAGGTTCAGTCCGCCAAGAGCGGACTGATTGAAGCCTGTGCCAGCCTTGTAACAGGCTTTGAGGTAAGTATTTAAAATGTAGGAAAATATTACCGCATAGACAGTAGCCCCTGATGCTCTGTTAGGTGTTCACAAAGAAAAGCCGAATAGAGGATCAAATAATATCCACAAGAGTCTAAATAAGTATGTCTGTATGCGTATGCAGGCTTCGCTGCTGGCCTCTGCCGCACTGACTGCGGAGGTCGCCGCTCTGAAGCAGAACTTCGCGCGGTCCGAGAAAGAGCTCGGCCTTGCCAAGAGGCAGCTTGAGGAGAACAAAGGTAAGTAATACATTGTCTATATATATATATAAGATATGGTTGCAAAATGATAGGATCATCATGGATGTGCCAGGGGCCACGACCGAAGTGGCGACCCTGAAGCAAGCGCTATCCGAGGCCGAAAAAAAGCGGCCAAGGAGCGCACCGAGCGGGAGAAGCAAGAGGCGCGGGTGGGCGAGGTGCAGCAAGAGCTCCAGGCTCTCGTGACGAAGCACGAGGCTTTGGAGCTTGACTCGAAGACACGAGAGTCCGAGCTTGCCGCGGCCTTGGAGAGCACAAAGCGTGCCAAGGCTAAGGCCCAAAAGGCCCTCCAGGAAATTGAGGCAATGAAGAAGATTGCGGCGGGTAAGGCATTCATTATGCAAAGCAAGCATGTGAAAGTAAATTACTTGTTACTTACTCGAGTCCGGAGCTCTCCAGGAGCATTTGCAGATTTGCCTCGCAGCATGTCCGATGCCGCACAGTACTACTGGGCCGAGGAGGGAAGCTCGACGGAGAAGTTATTCTGGTCTCAGTATACTGGGACCGAACACCCGATGCCTGTGAGCGACCAGCTGAAGCAACTGGTCGAGCTGCACAAGGCGGCCGAACAGGCCATGAGGGGCCTTATAGTCAGGATGTGGCCTGGCGACTACCTTCCCAACAGCTACTTCGGCCTGGTGAGACGGCTTTTGGATGCCTGCCCACGGCTGGAAGTTATCAAGCGGTCCGTCTGCATCGAAGGTGCCTGCCGGGCTTTTGCCCGTGCGAAGGTGCACTGGGCCAAGATGGACGCCGTGAAGATGGTGAAGGAGGGGCCACCGCAGGGCAAGGAGCATCGCCACCCTGAGATGTATTATGAGGGTGTCCTGAAGGGTGCCCGTCTTGTGGCGGACGAATGTGCGAAGGTTGTAATTTTTGAATAAACTTGCTCGTGGGATCCTGTATTATGAAAACTTGTTCATGTGCGCTATGCAACGCTTGTTTAAATTTAAAATATTACCTTCTCTGAGGCCGTTTATCAAATCTAAGAGATGGCCAATCGTCGGCTTCTGCCCCCATGCCACGAGTGCTGGGGTGTTCGGGATAAATCTGAGCACTCTTGTTCCCATTGTTGGGACCTTCGAGGGAGGTGCTCAGCACAACGAACAATGCAATCGGACTATAATGCATTATCACTCTCACTTAGCCATAGAATTCTATAATTTTGAATTTTGGCAAAGCCCCTAGTATTCGGAAGGCCGAATTCGGGGCGCTATACACGCCTAAGCCGGACAAAGCCGACTCCTCTCCCTAAGCGGCATAAGTCTTTAGGGACTCGAGACCTCTCGAACAGCGACCAGCTCTCGCCTTATCATGACAATCAGTTTTAGCTTTCTCTACTGAGGTGCTTAGCCCAGCTGAACCGGGGCACAAATCGCAGTAGTTCTCCCAGTGCCACCTTAGCATATATAGCGGAACGTAAGGTACCAAAACATGGGAGCCGGGCAAACCCAACTATTGACCCAAGACATGATTCGGAGCCGATGCATATAATGCTATAAGTTCGGGGTGCCGCACTGTCAAAATTGTTCCGACTTCTCACACCGTATTATGGGGTACGCTTAAGCCCCTGGCGTATTGGCCGTACCAGAGTGTACGGGTGCTGAATGTCATGAGTGAACATATATATATAAAAAGGAATAGAGAATGCTAAAATAGACTAGTGCTATGCATTGTTTATTCAAAAAAGAGTGCGTCAAAGTAGAATGATACAATTAGTATGATAAGCAAAAAGGTAGGACTATTTGACATGTCCCTTCCAAGGGCAAGCTAAGGAATGTTATTTAAAGCATGTATTTCACTCGTTGTCAGAGACCACCTGGGAGTTCCATGGTGCGACGTAGCTTTCTGCCTCCTTGGTTGTTGCATCGTGTGTCCAGCAATCGTACTGCCGGACGGGGTTTCCAGAGATTAAAGTCCCGAAAGAGAGAAAAATAACAAAGCGGGAAGCCCCTGGTGTGGTTGAGCCGCGTCTTGGGGCGTGCCGTAGTCGTGCCCCCTCCCCACCTGTGCCCATGGTATTTTCAATGCGTAATTATGTACGTGTGGCACGAATTTCGCCATTTGGCTAGTACTGGGGTGGGGGCCGTATTGCTATGCGAGCTCGGAACGTGCCAAGCGGTCTTGTTGCCGATTACTCCGGGCGCGCTTGAAGGTGTCCGGGTCCTTAATCGCCGAATTGGTGGATTTCCTTACGAGGCTGCTTTGCGCTTCTGCTGCGAGGGCCGCAGTGTGCTCCTCTGTGCGGAGAGAGCGCTCTGTGTTTCCGTTGACTATGATGACCCCCCGAGGTCCTGGCATCTTGAGCTTGAGATATGCATAGTGCGGTACCGCGTTGAATCTCGCAAATGCGGTCCGTCTGAGTAGTGCATGATAGCCACTGCGGAACGGGACTATATCGAAGATTAAATCCTTGCTGCGGAAGTTATACGGGGATCCGAAGACCACTTCCAGTGTGACTGAGCCTGTACAATGGGCCTCTACACCTGGTATGACGCCTTTAAATGTCGTTTTTGTGGGTTTGATCCTTGAGGGGTATATACCCATTTTGCGCACTGTGTCCTGGTAAAGCAGGTTCAGGCTGCTGCCGCCGTCCATAAGGACTCGAGTGAGGTGAAATCCGTCGATGATTGGGTCTAGGACCAGTGTGGCAAATCCGCCATGACGGATACTAGTGGGGTGGTCCCTGCGATCGAAGGTGATCGGATAGGAGGACCATGGGTTGAACTTTGGGGCGACTGGCTCCAACGCATATACGTCCCTTAGCGCACGCTTCCGCTCCCTCTTGGGGATGTGAGTTGCGTATATCATGTTCACCGTCCGCACTTGTGGGGGGGAACCTCTTCTGTCCTCCGGTGTTTGGCTGCCGGGGCTCTTCCTCGTCATCGCTATGTAGCTCCTTATCTTTGTTTTCGGCGTTTAACTTGCCGGCCTGCTTGAACACCCAACATTCCCTGTTGGTGTGTGTCGGTGTCAAAACCGGCGGATCTCGGGTAGGGGGTCCCGAACTATGCGTCTAAGGCGGATGGTACCAGGAGGCAGGGGACACGATGTTTTACCCAGGTTCGGGCCCTCTTGATGGAGGTAAAACCCTACGTCCTGCTTGATTTATTCTTGATAATATGAGTAGTACAAGAGTTGATCTACCACGAGATCGGAGAGGCTAAACCCTAGAAGCTAGCCTATGGTATGATTGTATGTTGTCCTACGGACTAAAACCCTCCGGTTTATATAGACACCGGAGAGGGCTAGGGTTACACAAGGTCGGTTACAAAGGAGGAGATATACATATCCGTATTGCCTAGCTTGCCTTCCACACCAAGTAGAGTCCCATCCGGACATGGGACAAAGTCTTCAATCTTGTATCTTCATAGTCCAACAGTCCGGCCAAAGGATATAGTCCGGCAATCCAGATACCCCCTAATCCAGGACTCCCTCAGTAGCCCCTGAACCAGGCTTCAATGACGATGAGTCCGGCGCGCAGTATTGTCTTCGGCATTGCAAGGAGGGTTCTTCTCCAAATCTTGAATACCTGTTAAGTAGTGTCCGGTCCCATAAATGTTGAACCTCTTGGCTTCTGTGCCCAATAAGGACTATCTTCCACGCGTCGAATGAATGCGAGGCGCTAGGGCATTTTTACATTAGCCCCCCTAGCCAGATAAATAAATTGTCTATTAAAGGGATGGGGATTCTTAGATCCAATCCATACCATCCTCCCCCAGCGAGAATCCATCGGAGCGTGCTTCAGTAAGATCCACTCCAGCATGGCCGACCTCCGCAGCTCCTCCTCCCGCCCCCGTAGCCCTAAGCTCGGTGATTGGGAGAGGTGTTCAGTCCCACACAGTCGATTAGTCGAACTGCAAACTAAGGGATTTCTCCCTTCGGCGTATATGGTGCCAGTCCGAGCCGGGCTCGCCACCTACAATGGCGGGGAGCAAGCGGGGAGCTTCCCCAGCCCCTCTACAGGGGAGCGGGTATGCCTTGTCCCTTATTTATTGAGGGGACTCGGATTTCCGATTCATCCGTTCCTCCGCGGGCTCCTGGATTTTTACGGCCTCCAACTGCATAATTTCACCGCTGCTTCCATTTTACACATCGCCGGCTATGTTGCCCTCTGTGAGTTATTCCTGGGCTGCGAGGCTCATTTCGAGCTATGGAAAAGGCTATTTTGCCTTGTACCTCGCACACAGGAGGGGTCACTTTATCAAGTGGGCGGAGCCAAAATATGGCGCATCGCCGAAACCGGATACCTGTCCGGTACTCCAAAGAATACGTCCGAAGACTGGCCTTCGAAATGGTTTTATATGGAGGACGTCCCCCTTCCGGACACTGTTCGGCGGGGTCTTCCTGAGTTCAGCAATGCTCCTCTGAAGAAACACCGAAGTTGGCGCCCACGGAGCCCCCAGGAGGAAGACAACGGGGAATTCCTTTACCTGATGAACCAGATTAAAGCGCTGGCTCAATCAGGATTGAGAGTAATCGAGGTTATGTCAATATGCATAATGCGGGGAGTGCAACCACTTCAATATAGAGGGCACCCCTTGTGGTGTTTTAATGGGGAAGATGACGCCACCCGTTGCGGGCATAAGGGTCCGAACAACGCTGCCGCTTTAGCAAAAATTATGTCCGAATTGTTCAGAGGAGAGGAAGAGGAGTTCATCCGCATCAAGCCACGGGATGGATTCTCCATGTACAACCCTCCAAGCTAGGTGAGTTATAACTCCCTACTCCCACTCTTCCCGCATTCTTTGTTGTAGGTACTCACCTTTCCATTTTGCGGCAGGAACTGCGAAGAGCCATAAGGGAGGTCAGCAGCCCATCTCCACAACCAGAGGACCCTGACCAGGCCCTCGGTCCCGGACTCGAAGAAGATCCCGACATATTCATGGAGCTGATAGACTGGCAGTTCTATCAATTAAGCTGTGACGATGCCATGGTGGCCATTATGGCCGACTATCCCGGACTACTTCCTCCGTCGCAGGTAAGAAAAACCAAAAATCCCAACTCCAAAAACTAGGATCCCCTTTTAGACACTTCACCTACCATATACATATGGTGTTTTTACAGGGAAGGCATTCGGGATGCCATGCCGAACCCGCAGCCACTCGCCAACAAGAGGCACCGAGGCCGGGCCGGCCAAAAAGGAAGGCGGTCAGGACGGAGACGCCGGCGCAGAGGTATGACAGAAACCCCACTCTGTGGTTGTCGTCTTTCTTGAAATATAATGACATCCATGTTTCATTAACAAAAAAACGCTCGCCGGAATATGTCCGGTGAGGCTGCCGATCACGCTTCTACTAGTCGGGCTCCAGGGCCGGACATAGAGGCGGAAGCCGACATGGGGCGGACGCTGAATACTCCCCCTACAGAGGACGCGGATAGGCTATCTGCTACAAATTCAAAAGTGGAGAGCAGCATGAATCATAGGCGCCACCGGGCCGTACTCTGCGACGCTTGCTTCTCACCAGAGGCAATTGATGCCTTCAATTCTGGAGAGGCGTATCTCCGTGCTGCTCAAAATGGTCTAGCCAGAGCCACGGACCAGTATGTAAAGGATGTACGGGTAAGCTTATCTGACGATTATATGTATCAGTATGTAACACCCCGGATGTAACTTTCCCTATTTGTATCCAACTCTTGCCCTTTCCGGTGTTAAGTTATATTTATTTCTCGGGTTCGGGTCCTTGTCTCTGTGTGGGTTTTTCTTTTCCGTGCATCTCTTATCATGTCATCTCGTGCATTGCATTTGCATACATGTTCATCTCATGCATTCGAGCATTTTCCCCGTTGTCCGTTTTGCATTCCGATGCTTCGTTCTCCTCCGGTGGCCATTTCTAGCTTTCTTTCGTGTGTGGGGATTAAACATTTCCGGATTGGACCGAGACTTGTCTTGCGGCCTTGGTTTACTACCGGTAGACCGCCTGTCAAGTTTCGGGTCATTTGGACTTCGTTTGATATTCCAACGGTTAACCGAGGGACCGAAAAGGCCTCGTGTGTGTTGCAGCCCAACACCCCCCAAATTTGGCCCAAAACCCACTAAACTCT
Source organism: Triticum urartu (assembly GCF_056163025.1). Classification (NCBI taxonomy): domain Eukaryota; kingdom Viridiplantae; phylum Streptophyta; class Magnoliopsida; order Poales; family Poaceae; genus Triticum; species Triticum urartu. The sequence goes on from NC_141877.1 coordinate 285,633,753, forward strand.
TCTCCATGTCCTAGAGCGTTCGATCACGATCGCGTGGGCAAAAACCGCACCTCATTTGGACTCTCCTAGCTCCCTCTATGCCTATATATACACCCCCCCATTTCAGATCTCGTCTTCCTCCCCGTCCTCCTCGTTTTTTAAAAAAAAACAGCTCCACCGCGCCGACGGACGTGTCCGCCCCGGCCGGACAACGTCCGCCGCCGCCGCCTCCCGTCCAGTCCGCGCGCGCCACGTGGGCCGCGCCCACATCGCCGCCGCCGGGCCCGCCTGGCCCGCGCGCCGGCCCCCTTCCTCCTACTCCCGGGCCAGAGGTGGCCGCCGCCACCGACCGCTGCCGCCCGAGGCCACCGGCCTCCGCCGCCGCCCGTAGCTCCGGTGGCCGGAGCTACCACCGCCGCCATCGCCGCCCGCCGCCTCGCCCGGCCCCGCCTCGGGCCCCGCCGCCTCTTCGCCGCGCCGCCGCCGCCGCCCCCGCCGGCGCCGCCGACCGCTGCCGCCGCCCCGGCCGGCGAGCCCCTCCTCTCCTCCGGCGTCTTTCTCCGGCGAGCGCGAACTCCGGCGCCGAGCTGCTACAGTGCCGCCATGAACAGTGCCCGAAACCCTAGATCTGAGATCTAAAACTGAGGGTTGACTTTTTCCTCTCCCCCCCTTAATTTTTGTGCAATCTTTGACTACCCGTAACTTTGCATCCGTAGCTCCGTTTTGGGCATATAATATGTCAAAATCTTCGTCTTGACATGTACATCATTTCATTCCATTTCATCATTTGCATTTGATCTCATCTTGATGCCCTAAATGCTGTTAGAAGGAGGCTTCGTGAGTTAAATTGCAGATCCGTTAGTTCATCATGCACTTTTGTCATTTTTGCCATGTTTAATCCGTGCATGATATGCCTGTGCCCCTTTGGGATGGATTGTTAAGCATTTTGTCTTCTTTCCAGAGGTGCCACCCATGCATTTTTAGGATGTGTGTGTTGTCTTGTGCAAGCTTGCGAAGAGAGGTACCTGAGATTGCTGATTTCAGGGACTTAGTGATTTTCACTAAGTCTGGGATATTTTAGTTCGTGATGCTATATGTCCAGCTTGTTTACTAGTGATCCGTGCCTCTTTTGAGGATGATCAGTAAGGGAGTTTTGATATTTATGTTATGCTCTATCCATCCATGTCTTTGTTTGCATATGTGGAGTGCTCTAGGTTGACTCAATCGAGCTCAACTTTTGCTTCGTTGTTAATCTGGGCAGATCGTCAACTTGTTTGCGATTTTGCCGATGCTACCGTTAGTGTTCCATGCATGCTATGCCTTTGTTCTTGCCATGTGTAGCTAGAATATTGTGTCTTCTTTCTGGATATATGCTTACCTTGCCATGACTTGCACCGTAGTGAGTGCATCGAGCTCATTTACATGCCTTCGTGAGCTATAATTTCAGCATGTCTCAGTTTTCACTAAGTCTGAAAACTGATTGTGTTCGAGCTATGTTCGTGAGCTCGGTAGAGTATTTTGTGAACCCTTTTGACCCCAGGTCACTTTGGGTCTTTTGTTAAGCTTGTTGAGTAACTCCATGCCATGTTCTTACTTGTCATGTTCAGGTTATCTATCATGTTGTTTTGCTGCTCCGAAGAGGGCTTCGTGATCTGAAATTTCAGGCTAGTGTTAATTTCACTAAGTCTGGAATCTGTTTTGCATATTCATTTTTGCCATGCTTGTTTGAACCTCTTAATGGATGAATTTTCCTATGGCTCAGTGCTAGTGTTTTATTAACCATCTTGTGTACATCACTGCCATGTATTTTGTTTTCATGTTTGGTGGCTGTAGCATGTTCATTTCGTTGCATTTAGATGCCTACTTGCTGTAAATCGCAGACCGGTGCCATATCTTAAAACGCTTGCCATTTCCAAACCGTAACTCCGATTCCAATGATCTTTATATCGTTTTCAAGCGATTTCATCCCCTCTATCCAGTGGCACACTTGGTTTTCCAAGTTGAGGCCGGGTTCATGCATTTCCTGTCATATCTTGCATTTTGCATCCCGCATCGCATCCCGCATAGCATATCATCATTTCCTCATATTGCTTGGTCTTGCACGTGGTTGATTGTATCCTTGTTGCTTGTTTGTATTGTTGGGTAGAGCCGGGAGACGAGTTCGCTACCGAGGAGCCCGTTGAGTTTGCTTGTGAGGATCCAGTCAACTCTGACAACTGTGCAGGCAAGATGATCATACCCTCGAAATCACTACTATCTTTGCTATGCTAGTTTGCTCGCTCTTTTGCTTTGCCACTGCTACGATGCCTACCACTTGCTTGTCAGCCTCCCAATTGCATGATTGAACCTCTAACCTACCATTGTCCTAGCAAACCGTTGATTGGCTATGTTACCGCTTTGCTCAACCCCTCTTATAGCGTTGCTAGTTGCAGGTGAAGATTGGAGCCGTTCCTATTGGAACATCTTTTATTTTGCTTGTTGGGATATCACTATATTGCTATGATATCTTAATGCATCTATATACTTGGTAAAGGGTGGAAGGCTCGGCCTCTCGCCTAGTGTTTTGTTCCACTCTTGCCGCCCTAGTTTCCGTCATATCGGTGTTATGTTCCCGGATTTTGCGTTCCTTACGCGGTTGGGTTATAATGGGAACCCCTTGATATTTCGCCTTGATTAAAGCTTTTCCAGCAATGCCCAACCTTGGTTTTACCATTTGCCACCTAGCCTTTTCTTTCCCTTGGGTTCTGCAGACTCAAGGGTCATCTTATTTTAACCCCCCCCGGGCCAGTGCTCCTCTGAGTGTTGGTCCACCTGTCAGCTACCGGTGGCCACCAGGGGCAACTCTGGGCTGGCCTACCCGTACCTAGGACAATCTGAGTGTGCCCTGAGAAAGAGATATGTGCAGCTCCTATCGGGATTTGTCGGCACATTCGGGCGGTGTTGCTGGTCTTGTTTTAACCTGTCGAAGTGTCTTGAGTTACCGAGATACCGAGTCTGATCGGAACGTCTTGGGAGGAGGTCTTTTCCTTCGTTGACCGTGAGAGCTTGTCATGGGCTAAGTTGGGACTCCCCTGCAGGGATTGAACTTTCGAAAGCCGTGCCCGCGGTTATGGGCAGATGGGAATTTGTTAATGTCCGGTTGTAGATAACTTAAACCTTAATTAATTATAACGAATCAACTGCGTGTGTTGCCGTGATGGCCTCTTCTCGGCGGAGTCCGGGAAGTGGACACGGTGTTGGAGTTATGCTTGCGCAGGTTGTTCCTCTAGTTTCTCGCTCGCGCCTTGCCTCCTCTTCTCGCTCTCTTTTGCGGATAAGTTAGCCACCACATATGCTAGTCGCTTGCTGCAGCTCCACATACTTGCCTTATCCTGTCCTATAAGCTTAAATAGTCTTGATAGCGTGGGTGTGAGATTGCTGAGTCCCCGTGGCTCACAGATACTATAATTCCAGATGCAGGTCCAGGTGATTCTGCTCCAGGTGACGAGTACGAGCTCAAGTGGGAGTTCGACGAGGACTCTCAGCGTTATTATGTTTCCTTTCCCGACGATCAGTAGTGGTGCCTAGTTGGGGTCATCGATTCAGAGCCTTGTCGCATGTTGGGGGTCTTTTCTATTTTGGCGCCGTAGTCGGGCCATGAGTGATTTGTATGATGAATGTTATTTATGTACTCTGATGTGACGTGGCGAGTGTAAGCCAACTATGTTATCTCCCCCTTTTATTATGTATTACATGGGATGTTGTAATGATTGCCTGATTTGCGACATTGCTTTCAATGCGGTTATGTCTCTAAGTTGTGCCTCGACACGTGGGAGCTATAGCCGCATCGAGGGCGTTACAAGTTGGTAATCAGAGCCTTCCCCGACCTTAGGAGCCCCATTGCTTGATCGCTTTTAGCAGCCGAGTTGTGTCTAGAAAAATGTTTTGAGTCCTTAGGAATTGTATATCGGAGAGCTTAGGAATTCTTTTTACTTCCCAGTCTCCTCATCGCTCTGGTAAGGCATCCTGACGTAGAGTTTTGACTCTTCTCTTCTCAAATTTCACTAAAAAAATTTTTAGGATCACGCGAGTATCTTGGTTTTGTTCCGATGGTTTTGTGACGAGAACATTGTTCTTGGTGCCTCCTGTCTTTAGGGGTTGTGGCAGTGTCCCGGGGAGTTGAGCTCCGAGGTGTTGTCGTCACAATTTTATCGTTGCAATTCTGGTATACTTGAGATTTGTGCGCGACATCGAAAAACTCTTTTATGCAGTTCGTTGGTGAGATAACCTCGATGCCACCCAGTACTGGGGCGGGAGTTCGGGAGTATCGCCATAACTTGTATAACGGATGCTTTTCGAAGGTTGAGATAGATGGTTTCCGAAGGTTTCTTGGTTATGTGTTGAAGGATGGATACAGCTGGATGTAGGATTTGCTAGCTTGGGTGAGATATTATGCTTCCCCTGTATCCCCAACACCTGATTGCATAACCGGGAAAATTTCGGAAATTTCATAGGTGGGAATTCAAGTAGCCTTAGGATATCTTTCCGACAGATGTATGATATGAAATTGGGGTTCGACGTCTAGTGGTTCGCCTATTCACGGTCGATTTTACAGTGGTCTCGTTGTGTCTTAAAGAGTCCTTGGCTATGCTGACTCGGGGACGCTTCGTATGTCATGTGCACTGCCTTGTACATGATGGTGCTGTACGATCGAGCCCGTGTAGGTCCCACCACGAAAACTTCGGACGAAATTTCTATCATGTATTTGTTCCGGCTTATTCCGCAAGCCAACCCTTGGTTTTATTTCGAGTTGTGGCATTCGTTTTGCTTCAACGTCATATGTTGATTCCATTCCTCGTTGTTGTACCCCTTCTACCTGATTCTCGTGGCTTCGCAGTTTAGGAATATGTGACCACTTCAAGAGAAATGCATTCGTTCATTTTGTTCGGATGTGAAGATTATATGTTGCAATTTTTTCATTCCGTTGGATTCAGCTTCAATATTTATCTGTCATGTGCTAATGGTGGTCAACATCTTCAGGATGGCTCCTCCAACGCGCACGACTCCGAATCCTGATCCGCCACCACCTCCACCTCCTCCAGAGGCATGGCAAGCTGTGATGGCCGCAACTAATGCAAATACTCAGCTGGTCTCCTCCAACCTCTTGCCATTCCAGAATGGAAGTTTGACCACATTGAAATGGACTTCGTGACTGGGTTTCCAAAGTCCAAGCGTGGCAATGATGCTATATTTGTTGTCATCGACAAGCTCACCAAAGTGGCTCACTTTCTGCCTATCAAAGAGTCGATCACTGCAGCTCAATTGGCGGAACTCTATACCTCTCGCATTGTCTCTCTGCACGGTATTCCTCAAGTGATCTCTTCAGACCGTGGCAGCATCTTTACCTCCAAGTTTTGGGATTCTTTTCAGAAGGCCATGGGCACCAACATCCGCTTCAGCACAGCTTTCCATCCTCAAACGAGCGGTCAAGTCGAGCGTGTCAACCAGATTCTTGAAGATATGCTCAGGGCTTGTGTGATCTCCTTTGGCATGAAGTGGGAGGATTGTCTTCCTTATGCTGAATTCTCCTATAACAACAGTTTTCAAGCAAGTTCGGGCAAGGCCCCCTTTGAAATTCTGTATGGCAGGAAGTGCCGTACCCCTCTCAACTGGTCTGAAACCGGTGAACGTCAGCTGCTGGGTAATGACTTAATCACAGAAGCAGAAGAAATGTGCAAAGTCATTCGTGATAACCTCAAAGCAGCCCAATCCCGCCATAAGAGCTATTATGATAGTAAGCACCGTGATTTGGCTTTCGAGATCGGAGATCATGTTTACCTCCGCGTCTCTCCTATGAAAGGTACTCGTCGCTTCGGTATCAAAGGGAAGCTTGCCCCTAGATACGTGGGACCTTTCAAGATTGCTAGCAAGAGAGGCGACCTCGCCTATCAGCTCGAGCTTCCTTCAAACTTTGCCAATGTTCATGATGTGTTCCACGTCTCTCAGCTTCGAAAGTGCTTCAAGACTCCTGACCGCACCGTCAACTTCGAGGACATTGAGCTCCAAGAAGATCTCTCCTATCGTGAGCACCCAATTGCTATTCTTGAAGAGACTGAACGCAAGACTCGCAACAAGTCAATCAAATTTCTCAAAGTCAAGTGGTCTCACCATTCCGACCGTGAAGCTACATGGGAACGCGAGGATTACCTCCGTTCTGAGTACCCGGAGTTCTTTCAGTCCTAGATCTCGGGACGAGATCCTTTCGTAGTGGTGGAGTGTTGTAACACCCCGGATGTAACTTTCCCTATTTGTATCCAACTCTTGCCCTTTCCGGTGTTAAGTTATATTTATTTCTCGGGTTCGGGTCCTTGTCTCTGTGTGGGTTTTTCTTTTCCGTGCATCTCTTATCATGTCATCTCGTGCATTGCATTTGCATACATGTTCATCTCATGCATTCGAGCATTTTCCCCGTTGTCCGTTTTGCATTCCGATGCTTCGTTCTCCTCCGGTGGCCATTTCTAGCTTTCTTTCGTGTGTGGGGATTAAACATTTCCGGATTGGACCGAGACTTGTCTTGCGGCCTTGGTTTACTACCGGTAGACCGCCTGTCAAGTTTCGGGTCATTTGGACTTCGTTTGATATTCCAACGGTTAACCGAGGGACCGAAAAGGCCTCGTGTGTGTTGCAGCCCAACACCCCCCAAATTTGGCCCAAAACCCACTAAACTCTTCTCCATGTCCTAGAGCGTTCGATCACGATCGCGTGGGCAAAAACCGCACCTCATTTGGACTCTCCTAGCTCCCTCTATGCCTATATATACACCCCCCCATTTCAGATCTCGTCTTCCTCCCCGTCCTCCTCGTTTTTAAAAAAAAAACAGCTCCACCGCGCCGACGGACGTGTCCGCCCCGGCCGGACAACGTCCGCCGCCGCCGCCTCCCGTCCAGTCCGCGCGCGCCACGTGGGCCGCGCCCACATCGCCGCCGCCGGGCCCGCCTGGCCCGCGCGCCGGCCCCCTTCCTCCTACTCCCGGGCCAGAGGTGGCCGCCGCCACCGACCGCTGCCGCCCGAGGCCACCGGCCTCCGCCGCCGCCCGTAGCTCCGGTGGCCGGAGCTACCACCGCCGCCATCGCCGCCCGCCGCCTCGCCCGGCCCCGCCTCGGGCCCCGCCGCCTCTTCGCCGCGCCGCCGCCGCCGCCCCCGCCGGCGCCGCCGACCGCTGCCGCCGCCCCGGCCGGCGAGCCCCTCCTCTCCTCCGGCGTCTTTCTCCGGCGAGCGCGAACTCCGGCGCCGAGCTGCTACAGTGCCGCCGTGAACAGTGCCCGAAACCCTAGATCTGAGATCTAAAACTGAGGGTTGACTTTTTCCTCTCCCCCCCTTAATTTTTGTGCAATCTTTGACTACCCGTAACTTTGCATCCGTAGCTCCGTTTTGGGCATATAATATGTCAAAATCTTCGTCTCGACATGTACATCATTTCATTCCATTTCATCATTTGCATTTGATCTCATCTTGATGCCCTAAATGCTGTTAGAAGGAGGCTTCGTGAGTTAAATTGCAGATCCGTTAGTTCATCATGCACTTTTGTCATTTTTGCCATGTTTAATCCGTGCATGATATGCCTGTGCCCCTTTGGGATGGATTGTTAAGCATTTTGTCTTCTTTCCAGAGGTGCCACCCATGCATTTTTAGGATGTGTGTGTTGTCTTGTGCAAGCTTGCGAAGAGAGGTACCTGAGATTGCTGATTTCAGGGACTTAGTGATTTTCACTAAGTCTGGGATATTTTAGTTCGTGATGCTATATGTCCAGCTTGTTTACTAGTGATCCGTGCCTCTTTTGAGGATGATCAGTAAGGGAGTTTTGATATTTATGTTATGCTCTATCCATCCATGTCTTTGTTTGCATATGTGGAGTGCTCTAGGTTGACTCAATCGAGCTCAACTTTTGCTTCGTTGTTAATCTGGGCAGATCGTCAACTTGTTTGCGATTTTGCCGATGCTACCGTTAGTGTTCCATGCATGCTATGCCTTTGTTCTTGCCATGTGTAGCTAGAATATTGTGTCTTCTTTCTGGATATATGCTTACCTTGCCATGACTTGCACCGTAGTGAGTGCATCGAGCTCATTTACATGCCTTCGTGAGCTATAATTTCAGCATGTCTCAGTTTTCACTAAGTCTGAAAACTGATTGTGTTCGAGCTATGTTCGTGAGCTCGGTAGAGTATTTTGTGAACCCTTTTGACCCCAGTTCACTTTGGGTCTTTTGTTAAGCTTGTTGAGTAACTCCATGCCATGTTCTTACTTGTCATGTTCAGGTTATCTATCATGTTGTTTTGCTGCTCCGAAGAGGGCTTCGTGATCTGAAATTTCAGGCTAGTGTTAATTTCACTAAGTCTGGAATCTGTTTTGCATATTCATTTTTGCCATGCTTGTTTGAACCTCTTAATGGATGAATTTTCCTATGGCTCAGTGCTAGTGTTTTATTAACCATCTTGTGTACATCACTGCCATGTATTTTGTTTTCATGTTTGGTGGCTGTAGCATGTTCATTTCGTTGCATTTAGATGCCTACTTGCTGTAAATCGCAGACCGGTGCCATATCTTAAAACGCTTGCCATTTCCAAACCGTAACTCCGATTCCAATGATCTTTATATCGTTTTCAAGCGATTTCATCCCCTCTATCCAGTGGCACACTTGGTTTTCCAAGTTGAGGCCGGGTTCATGCATTTCCTGTCATATCTTGCATTTTGCATCCCGCATCGCATCCCGCATAGCATATCATCATTTCCTCATATTGCTTGGTCTTGCACGTGGTTGATTGTATCCTTGTTGCTTGTTTGTATTGTTGGGTAGAGCCGGGAGACGAGTTCGCTACCGAGGAGCCCGTTGAGTTTGCTTGTGAGGATCCAGTCAACTCTGACAACTGTGCAGGCAAGATGATCATACCCTCGAAATCACTACTATCTTTGCTATGCTAGTTTGCTCGCTCTTTTGCTTTGCCACTGCTACGATGCCTACCACTTGCTTGTCAGCCTCCCAATTGCATGATTGAACCTCTAACCTACCATTGTCCTAGCAAACCGTTGATTGGCTATGTTACCGCTTTGCTCAGCCCCTCTTATAGCGTTGCTAGTTGCAGGTGAAGATTGGAGCCGTTCCTATTGGAACATCTTTTATTTTGCTTGTTGGGATATCACTATATTGCTATGATATCTTAATGCATCTATATACTTGGTAAAGGGTGGAAGGCTCGGCCTCTCGCCTAGTGTTTTGTTCCACTCTTGCCGCCCTAGTTTCCGTCATATCGGTGTTATGTTCCCGGATTTTGCGTTCCTTACGCGGTTGGGTTATAATGGGAACCCCTTGATATTTCGCCTTGATTAAAGCTTTTCCAGCAATGCCCAACCTTGGTTTTACCATTTGCCACCTAGCCTTTTCTTTCCCTTGGGTTCTGCAGACTCAAGGGTCATCTTATTTTAACCCCCCCCGGGCCAGTGCTCCTCTGAGTGTTGGTCCACCTGTCAGCTACCGGTGGCCACCAGGGGCAACTCTGGGCTGGCCTACCCGTACCTAGGACAATCTGAGTGTGCCCTGAGAAAGAGATATGTGCAGCTCCTATCGGGATTTGTCGGCACATTCGGGCGGTGTTGCTGGTCTTGTTTTAACCTGTCGAAGTGTCTTGAGTTACCGAGATACCGAGTCTGATCGGAACGTCTTGGGAGGAGGTCTTTTCCTTCGTTGACCGTGAGAGCTTGTCATGGGCTAAGTTGGGACTCCCCTGCAGGGATTGAACTTTCGAAAGCTGTGCCCGCGGTTATGGGCAGATGGGAATTTGTTAATGTCCGGTTGTAGATAACTTAAACCTTAATTAATTATAACGAATCAACTGCGTGTGTTGCCGTGATGGCCTCTTCTCGGCGGAGTCCGGGAAGTGGACACGGTGTTGGAGTTATGCTTGCGCAGGTTGTTCCTCTAGTTTCTCGCTCGCGCCTTGCCTCCTCTTCTCGCTCTCTTTTGCGGATAAGTTAGCCACCACATATGCTAGTCGCTTGCTGCAGCTCCACATACTTGCCTTATCCTGTCCTATAAGCTTAAATAGTCTTGATAGCGTGGGTGTGAGATTGCTGAGTCCCCGTGGCTCACAGATACTATAATTCTAGATGCAGGTCCAGGTGATTCTGCTCCAGGTGACGAGTACGAGCTCAAGTGGGAGTTCGACGAGGACTCTCTGCGTTATTATGTTTCCTTTCCCGACGATCAGTAGTGGTGCCTAGTTGGGGTCATCGATTCAGGGCCTTGTCGCATGTTGGGGGTCTTTTCTATTTTGGCGCCGTAGTCGGGCCATGAGTGATTTGTATGATGAATGTTATTTATGTACTCTGATGTGACGTGGCGAGTGTAAGACAACTATGTTATCTCCCCCTTTTATTATGTATTACATGGGATGTTGTAATGATTGCCTGATTTGCGACATTGCTTTCAATGCGGTTATGTCTCTAAGTTGTGCCTCGACACGTGGGAGCTATAGCCGCATCGAGGGCGTTACACAGTAGCCCCTGAGACTTGAAACAGTTAGCAGAACTGATTTAAGGATCATCTTATTGTGCAGGTTCTTACAGAGAATAATAGTCGGCTGTCATAGGAGCTAGAGGAATGCAAGACCCAACTGCGGGCCGCTGTTGCCGCATTGAAGGAACCTAAAACGGCCCCTGCTGGTAACATTTCTTTCAAAGAATGACAGGTACCATGTAGCGTGCAGCATAGCTGCAGATCTAATAATAGATATTGTAGATGAATCTGGAGAGAATCCAGAGGAGCAGCATGTTGTTCGGCAGCTAAAGGCTGGCGAACGCGTGCTGACTAAGGTCAGGAAGGAGAAAAACAATCTCCAAGACGCCAATACCAAGCTGAGCGTGGAACTGAAAGATGTTCGAGCCCAGCTTGCGGACTCTGAGAAGGAGAATAAGCGGCTTCGACGCGGCCTTTTCAGTAAGTGCTTGAATGAACCCTTAATAAAGAGTACGGCGAAGAAGCTGGCTGACAGAGTTATGTCTGCAGGTATGCTGACAGGTAGTCCCGCGGAGGAGATGCCTGGGTCTGCGGGCGATCTTCTATCCGAGCTCTCACAATTGCACGAACAAGTTCGGCAGGTGATGCAAAGTATTGCCCAGGCCCTGTGGCCATCCATCCCCCTGCCAACGGGAGTTGGAGAGCTTGCGGAGAAACTCAAGGGAGCGCGGCGACGCTTCCGATTATGGAAGATATCGGCCTGCCGTCAAGGTGCCAGAGAAGCCTGGGCTATGGTGAAGACGCGGTATACCAAGGCTGACCCAAATCACATGGCCGAGGTCGGACCTGTGGGGCCTGACGGAAAAGAGATCCCTGTCAGCTTAGTCTATGGGCAAGTAGAATTAGCCGCAAAGTATTACCAATAGGATTGTAGGCTAGACCGCCTGTTGGATGGTATAGAAGAGGAATTTAGTCAGTCTACATGACTATGTAATTAAAGTGACATGTATAATGCCTTCTAGCCGGATTGTTGATCTTTTGTCATGGCGGACCTTTTCGCTTCAACTTCGGGACCCAATAGTCCGGAGTGTATCCGAATACCCGCTCAGTTATATAAGAACCGGGGTATGCGTGGAGACTAGGCGTAGGGGTCATTAGTGCTTGAACAGACAAGTGCCCAACTAGTTATGCTATATTACATGGGTAGTAAGAGGCATCTTCCAGGGAGAATAGTTCCGTTAAGGGTTCCTTTCCCTAGGTACGCATGCCCTAAAGTGCATGTCCGGACTGCGAGAGGAAACACAGGAAAAAACATCTGGCGGCACATATGGAAAATAAATAAAAATCATCTTTTGTTCACTGACCGAATATTCTCTTAAGAACGCTAGCTTTCGGCTTCACCCAGTCTGAGGTACACATCCGACTGACCCGGCAGTAACAATCACAGAGGTGCTCCCCTTATGCCCTAGCCGAATTAATTGGAACGTAGGGCATAAATACAAGAGCCAAGCAACCCAGCTTGGCCAAAACTTAAGTCATATCGATGCATATAATGGCGAAGAAAAGGTACATGCGGAAGACTAACACATGTACTGGGTGTGAAGCCCGGATAGATAATTAAGCTTTTGTGTAAGAAGCCCCAGGTAAAATGAGCGTGGTTAGCGCATCTACAGTGTGCAAGCGAGGCACAAGTTGGCCCTTGAAGGCCTTGGGAAAGAATAAAAGAACGAAAGAGAAAAAGAAAGAGAACAGATAATATATATTCAAAAATGGATAGAGGAAGGAGACAAACATAGAGTCCGGCGCTAGGCGTAGAATCTTCGGAGCCTGGCTGCGTTCCATGGGTTCGGCTCAAGTCGATTATTCGATGCATTCCGCAGACGGTACGCTCCACCGGTCAAAACTTGGTCAATAATGAAGGGACCTTCCCATTTGGGCTCGAGCTTGGTCTTCTTCTTCTCCGGCAGGCGTAGAACTAGCTCGCCAACGTTATAAGTTTTGGCCCGTACTTCTCTGCTTTGGTATCTTCGAGCCTGTTGCTGATAAAATGCGGAACGGGCTTTTGCCACGTCGCGCTCCTCCTCCGGGGTGTCCAGACTGTCCTGCCGATCGAGCTCGGCTTCTCTTTCTTCGTACATGCGCACTCGAGGTGAGTCATGAATTATGTCGCAGGGCAGAACTGCCTCTTCGCCGTACACCATAAAGAAGGGTGTATATCCAGTACTACAATTCGGCGTGGTCCGCAGCCCCCAGAGTACGGAGTCGAGCTCCTCTACCCAGTGTGTGTTAGACTCCGTTAAGGACCGCACTAATCTGGGTTTAATGCCGCTCATGATAAGACCATTTGCTCGCTCAACTTGGCCGTTGGTTTGTGGGTGATAGACAAGCGTAATCGAGCTTGATGCCCATGTTGCTGCACCAGAGTTTTACCTCGTCGGCCGTGAAGTTCGTGCCGTTGTCAGTGATGATGCTGTGGGGGACGCCATAACGGTGTACAACCCCGGATATGAAGTCTATCACCGGTCCGGATTCGGCCGTTTTAACAGCTTTGGCTTCTATCCATTTGGTGAATTTATCCATCATGACCAGTAAGTATTTTTTCTTATGGGTTCCCCCTTTAAGGGGTCCAACCATGTCAAGCCCCCAGACCACGAAAGGCCAGGAAATGGGGACTGTTTGGAGGGCGGTGGGTGGCATATGGCTTTGGTTTGCAAAAAGCTACCAACCGGTGCAGCGTTGGACCAAGTCCTGTGCGTCTGCCCAGGCCGTCGGCCAAAAGAAACATGTACGGAAGGCCTTGCTTACAAGGGCCGGGGCAGCGACGTGGTGGCCGCCGAGTCCGGCGTGAATTTCTGCCAAAAGCTTTCGCCCTTCCTCTTGGGAGATGCACCTTTGAAGGACTCTGGTAGTGCTTTTCTTATACAACTCTCCCTCGTGGACCCTGTAGGCTTTAGATCGCCGCACTATCCAGCGTGCCTCATTTTGGTCCCCGGGAAGTTCCTGCCTAGTTAGGTAGGCCAGGAATGGTTCTGTCCACGGGGTGATGACAGCCATTATTACGTGGGCTGAAGGTGTTATTTCGGTGGCAGAGCCTCCGATTATGTCAGAATGTTCAGTATCGGGCATTTTGGCCGGGTTCGGACTATTGTTACCGGTGTCCTCTTCCCATACCACCGATGGCTTAAAATGCCTCTCCAAAAAGATGTTGGGGGGACTGCACCGCGTTTTGCACCAATGCGGGCGAGGATATCCGCCGCCTGATTGTTTTCCCGAGGCACATGGTGAAATTTGAGCCCCTCGAACCGAGCTGACATCTTTAGGACGGCGTTTCGATAGGCCGCCATCTTCGGATCCTTGGCGTCGAAGTCTCCATTTATTTGGGATATTGCGAGGTTCAAATCCCCACGCACCTCCAGTCGTTGAATGCCCATGGAGACTGCCATCCGAAGACCATGCAAGAGGGCTTCGTATTCGGCTGCGTTGTTGGAGTCTATATACAGTACCTGTAATATGTACTGAATGATATCTCCGGTTGGGGACGTTAGGACGATGCCAGCCCCCAGACCGGCCAACATTTTTGAGCCGTCGAAGTGCATGATCCAATTGGAGTATGCGCCGTACTCTTTAGGGAGTTCGGCTTCTGCCCATTCGGCGACAAAGTCGGCCAATACTTGTGATTTAATGGCTCGCCAAGGTTTGTATGTTATGTTGAACGGGAGGAGCTCAATGGCCCATTTGGCAATCCGGCCCATCACGTTGCGGTTGTTTATAATATCATTGAGTGTCACTTCCGAGGCTACTGTAATTGAACACTCTTGAAAGTAGTGTCGCAGCTTCCGGGATGCCATGAATACCGCATAGGCTATCGTTTGATAATGTGGGTACCATGATTTTCATGGAGTGAGGACAGTGCATACATAGTATACCGGCTTTTGAAGAGGGAATTTATGTCCGTCAACTTCTCGTTCGACGACGAGCACTGCGCTTACAACTTGATGAGTTGCCGCAATGTACAACATCATTGGTTCGCTGATGTTTGGCGCGGACATGATTGGGTTGGTTGCTAGTATGGCTTTTATTTCTTCCAATCCGGCTGTGTCAGCGTCCGTCCACTCGAAGTGTTCGGTGCGCCGAAGGAGGCAATAAAGGGGCATTGCCTTTTCTCCTAAGCGGGAGATAAAGCGGCTTAAAGCCGCCACACATCTAGTTAGTTTCTAGATTTGTTTGAGGTCCATTGGGGTAGCCAACTGTGACAGAGCTCGGATTTTGGCCGGATTAGCTTCAATTCCTCTACTGGAGACAATGAAGCCCAGGAGCTTCCCGGCTGGTACGCCGAAAACGCATTTTTCCGGATTGAGCTTGATGTCGTATGTTTGGAGGTTGTCGAATGTGAGCCTCAAGTCGTCTATTAGAGAGTCGACGTGTTTGGTTTTAACGACCACATCATCTACGTATGCCTCAACTGTTTTGCCGATCTGTTTCTCCAGACATGTCTGGATCATGCGCTGATATGTTGCGCCGGCGTTTTTGAGCCCAAAAGGCATTGTGTTAAAATAGAAGAGGCCGTATGGTGTGATAAATGCCGTTGCGGCTTGGTCGGACTCCGCCATCTTAATTTGGTGGTAGCCGGAGTATGCGTCGAGGAAACACAATGACTCATGTCCTGCGGTAGCATCGATAATTTGATCAATGCGGGGGAGGGGGAAGGGATCCTTTGGGCAAGCCTTGTTGAGGTCCTTGAAATCGACACATAGGCGCCAGGATTTGTCCTTCTTTGGTACCATCACCAGGTTTGCTAGCCAGTCCGGGTGTTTTATTTCCCTAATGAATCCGGCCTCCAATAACTTGGCTAGTTCCTCTCCCATAGCATGTCTCTTAGGTTTAGAGAAACACCGAAGGGCCTGCTTGACTGGCTTGAATCCTTTTAGGATATTGAGGCTGTGCTCGGCCAGCTTGCGTGGGATTCCTGGCATGTCTGAGGGGTGCCAGGCGAATATGTCCCAATTCTCGCACAGGAATTCTCGTAGTGCAGCGTCCACGGCGGGGTTTAACTGTGCCCCGATGGAGGCTGTTTTTGTAGGGTCCGTTGGGTGGACTTGGAATTTGACTATTTCATCCGCTGGTTTAAAAGAGGTGGACTTGGATCTCTTGTCGAGTATCACGTCGTCCCTGTCCACTGTGGAGCGCAGCGCAGTTAATTCCTCGGCCGCAAAGGCTTCGGATAATGCCTCAAGTGCCAATGCGGCTGTTTTGTTTTCGGCGCGGAGTGCTGTGTCCGGATCACTAGCGAGAGTGATGATTCCGTTGGGCCCGGGCATTTTGAGCTTCATGTACCCGTAATGGGGTATGGCTTGGAAGATTGTGAACGCCTCCCGCCCTAAAAGGGCGTGGTATCCGCTACTGAACGGGGCCACTTGGAATGTAATTTCGTCGGACCTATAGTTCTCTGGCGTGCCGAATACCACATCTAGTGTGATTTTCCCAGAACAACGTGCTTCCTAACTGGGGATGATTCCTCTGAAAGTTGTGCTGCTTCGCTCAATGTGGTTCCAGTCTATTTCCATTTTTTGAAGAGTTTCCTCGTAGATGAGGTTTAATCCACTGCCGCCGTCCATGAGTACTTTGGTGAGTCGAAAGCCGTCCACAATTGGACTGAGGACCAGTGCCGCAGGTGCTTGGGCTGTTCGGAATTTAGGTTCGTCACTAGCATTGAAGGTAATAGCCGTGTCGCTCCATGGATTTATTGCTGCTACGTGGCAGATTTCGGCAATGCTGCGGAGTGTTCGCTTGCGCCTATTATTTGATGCGAAGGTCTCAAATACTGTTAATACCATATTGTTATCACTGGGATGGTGCTCTATGGCATCTGGGATGAGAAGATCCTCGCTGCTTTTGGCCACCTGCCGGAGTATCCAACATGCTCTAAGGCTGTGTGTTGGCATGGTATCCGCTGTACTATGAATTTTGCAGGATCTGTTGAGCCATCCCTCCAATACGGTTCCACGCCCTGTAGAGGGTTTTTGCTTCTTTGTAATTAACTTGGGTGTCTTATGATAGTGCACCCTTTTTCCTTGGACTGGGTGTATATATGGAGCCGGATTATCCCAAAATTTTGTTTCGGTTTTCCAGGCACTTTCCATCACACAGTAATTTCGTACTATGGACGCCAAGTCGGCGAAGCGTGATATGTCACGGCGACTTATGGCGTTAAGGATTCCCTTGTCCGTGCAGTTATTGCAGAAAAGTGAGACTGCGTCTTCCTCGCGGTGGTCCTTAACCTTGTTCATCACAAGGAGGAATCTGGCCCAATAATGATGTACTGTTTCATGGGGCTCTTGCCTAATGTGGGAAAGATCATTTATGTTTGGGTGGGTGGGTGGTTTTGAGTTCGGACCCCTACCCAATCTGAGACCCAGGGGCCGAGGGGTTTCCGATCTTGGAAGTTCGGATTCCGGGGTGTTGCCCGATGAGTCTAGCCCGCTACCTGACTCTAGGTTCAGGGTTTGGGTGATGTCCTCCCGTAAACGGGTATCCGGCCCGGAGAGCTTAGGAATCCGGACATAGTTAGTCCTCAAGATAGAGGAAGAATCGCCGCATTGTTCCTCCACCATCGCAACATGATGGGTGACCGGTGGAGAGTTAATCTCCCTTTGATCGGGTTTAAGCCCAATCCGATCATAGTCCGTAGCGACTCCCAAGGCGGCGATGCGATCCAAGAGCTCGTTTAGGGAAGAGAGCTCCATTGGATCCATCTGCTCGGTGAATTCCGAGCTGACGTGGAGGCTGTTTTCGATGACCCGAGAAGTCATCATCGGTGCAGCAGCCGAACAGGCGGTCATGACGAAACTGCCTAGCCGGAGAGTTTGGCCGACAACCAGGGCTCCCCCGGCGGTAATGTTGTTTTTAACTACGAGATGAGGCATCCTTCCTTACGGCGACGTCACAGAGGAACTCTCAATGAAAGCACCATTGTTGGTGTCAAAACCGGCGGATCTCGGGTAGGGGGTCCCGAACTGTGCGTCTAAGGCGGATGGTAACAGGAGGCAGGGGACACGATGTTTTACCCAGGTTCGGGCCCTGTTGATGGAGGTAAAACCCTATGTCCTGCTTGATTTATTCTTGATAATATGAGTAGCAAGAGTTGATCTACCATGGGATCGAAGAGGCTAAACCCTAGAAGCTAGCCTATGGTATGATTGTATGTTGTCCTACGGACTAAAACCCTCCGGTTTATATAGACACCGGAGAGGGCTACGGTTACACAAGGTCGGTTACAAAGGAGGAGATATACATATCCGTATTGCCTAGCTTGCCTTCCACGCCAAGTAGAGTCCCATCTGGACACGGGACGAAGTCTTCAATCTTGTATCTTCATAGTCCAACAGTCCGGCCAAAGGATATAGTCCGGCTGTCCGGAGACCCCCTAATCCAGGACTCCCTCAGTGTGGTTGGCTGGTTGTTCGGGGGTGCCATGTATTTGGCACGAGCGATCGAGTATACGGTCCAAACTGGATGGGCCCGGAGTGCTTCTTTTGAATGTATCTTTCCGCTGACCGGGTTTGGAGCCTCTGAATCCGGCATTAACTGTCGTATCCTCAGTATTGTCGCTATTGACGCGGCGCTTATGTTTGTTGTGATGTGACCTGCCATTGCTATCCTTGGTATCTAAAGTACCGTGGTTCTTTGATAAGTTATTGCTGCGAGCCAGCCAGCTGTCTTCTCCCACGCAAAAGCGGGTCATGAGTGTCGTGAGGGCTGCCATAGATTTCGACTTTTCCTGGCCAAGGTGCCGGGCAAGCCACTTGTCGTGGATGTTGTGCTTAAAAGCTGCTAGGGCCTCTACATCCGGACAGTCGACGATTTGATTTTTATTTGTTAGGAACCGTGTCCAGAATTGCCTAGCCGATTCCTTTGGCTGCTGAACTATGTGGCTCAAGTCATCAGCATCTGGTGGTCGCACATAGGTGCCCTGGGAGTTGTCGAGGAATGCGGCCTCCAGATCTTCCCAACAGCCAATGGATTCTGCTGGCAGGCTGTTGAGCCAATGCCAAGTTGGTCCTTTGAGCTTGAGTTGGAGGTATTTGATGGCGTGTACATCATCACCGCGGGCCATGTGGATGTGCAGGAGGAAGTCCTCAATCCATACCGCAGGATCTGTTGTGCTGTCGTATGATTCGATATTTACGGGTTTGAAACCCTCTGGGATTTGGTGATCCATTACTTCTTCTGTGAAGCATATGGGGTGTGCGGTGCCTCTGTAGTGGGCTATGTCGCGACGCAGCTCAAATGAGTCTCGTCCGCTGTGTTCGGCCCGGCCGGATTTACTTTTACTGTATCCGGCGTGACGGCTATCGTCTTGCGTAGTGGTGCGCCCACGTGATCCGTAGATCGATCTTGCATATTTTGCTTTGTCCTCCAATACATCTCGCAGGTCTGGCGTATTTCCCCATGCCTTGACATTTTTATTTGAATGGCATCGGGGTGCGGGCTGGGTTTTTGGCTGAAATGCCCCTCTGTCGTGGCCACGAGGTGGTCGATCAGCCGCGTCATATGCTGGAGATGTTGGTTTTAATGCTTCCTCCTCCAGTCGGGGTAGCAACCAGCACTTTGGGTAACTCTTGGAGGGGCGTACAAGTTCATATTCCTCGGTCGCAAGGACTTCGGTCCATCTGTCAGCTAGCGAATTTTGATCAGCTTGAAGCGCTCTTGCTCGGCGGGATCCTCCGGCACGACAAATTCGTCGTCGTCGAGGCTTGCCTCGTCTTCAGAGGGAGGCATGTAATTATCATCCTCCGCCTCTCCATTTGCCGCTCTCTCGGGAGGTCTGGCTTCTCCATCCTCCTGCTCTAAATCTTGCTGGAGGGGATTGTTGTCATCATCGGCACTGTCCGGAGTGTTATTATCTCCTGTGCCGGTGTCACTGCTTTTGCTTTGGCGAGACTTAGAGCGGCGCCGCTGACGTCTGCGCTTGGGTTGCTTCTTGGAGGGGTCATCCTCCGCTGTCTCGTCGCCATTGCCTTCTTTGGGTGTGTCCACCATGTATATATCATATGATGAGGTGGCTGTCCAGTGCCCTAGGGGCAGTGGTTCCTCTTCGTCTCCCGCATCGTCGTCCATGCTGTCGATGTCTTCGGAGTCGAAGTTGAGCATGTCGGTCAAATTGTCGACTGTGGCTACTAAGTGGGTGGTGGGTGGGCGGTGAATTTCTTCGTCATCCGCATCCCAATCCTGCCGAACATAGTTCGGCCAGGACTCTCCTGACAGGGAGAGAGACCTTAATGAGTTTAGTATGTCGCCGAAGGGCGAGTTCTGAAAGATATCCGCAAAGGTAAACTCCATGATCGGCGCCCAGTCGGATTCGATAGGTACGGGCATAGGCGGTTCGGAGTCCGTGGCCGGGGAATAATCTGGTAATTTGGCGTCACGGCTCTCGTGAAGGGTAAGGTCGATATTCGGCTCGATCGTCATTGAGAATGCAGCCTCCGTGGCGGGGTCCATCCACCGGTCCATGGACGATGCAATTGGCTCCGAATCGAGGGTCGGAGCGGTTGCCGGTGCGGTCTCATGAATACTGTCCGATGGTAGAGCTAAATCATTCTCATCATGACTGTGCGGCGCACTCGGCCCAGGCTCGAATCCGTCGAAGATCAAGTCTCTGCGGATGTCGGCCGTGTAGTTTAAGTTTCCAAACCTGACCTGGTGGCCAGGGGCGTAACTCTCGATCTGCTCCAGATGGCCAAGCGAGTTGGCCCGCAGTGCGAAGCCACCGAATATAAAGATTTGTCCGGGGAGCACCCTGGACCGCATCGCTATCAATGATCGAAGGAGCCATCAAGCCTGATGGTGACGACACAGAGGAACTCTCAATGAAAGCACCAATATCGATGTCAAAACCGGCGGATCTCGGGTAGGGGGTCCCGAACTGTGCGTCTAGGCGGATGGTAACAGGAGGCAGGGGACACAATGTTTTACCCAGGTTCGGGCCCTCTTGATGGAGGTAAAACCCTACGTCCTGCTTGATTGTTCTTGATAACATGAGTAGTACAAGAGTAGATCTACCACGTGATCAGAGAGGCTAAACCCTAGAAGCTAGCCTATGGTATGATTGTATGTTGTCCTACGGACTAAAACCCTCTGGTTTATATAGACACCAGAGGGGGCTAGGGTTACACAGAGTCGGTTACAAGGAAGGAGATCTACATATCCGTATTGCCAAGCTTGCCTTCCACGCCAAGGAGAGTGCCATCCGGACATGGGACGAAGTCTTCAATCTTGTATCTTCATAGTCCAACAGTCCGGCCAAAGGATATAGTCCGGCTGTCCGGATACCCCCTAATCCAGGACTCCCTCAGTATTCAACACACTCATAAGAAAGTTTTATTATTAATCTTGCATACCAAGCATATTAGGATTTTAAGCAAATTACCATGATATTAAGACTCTCAAAATAATCTAAGTGAAGCATGAGAGATCAATAGTTTCTATAAAACAAATCCACCACCGTGCTCTAAAAGATATAAGTGAAGCACTAGAGCAAAATTATATAACTCAAAAGATATAAGCGAAGCACATAGAGTATTCTAAAAAATTCCAAATCATATACGGCTCTCTCAAAAGGTGTGTACAGCAAATATGATTGTGGTAAACTAACAAGCAAAGACTCAAATAATACAAGACGCTCCAAGCAAAACACATATCATGTGGCGAATAAAAATATAGCTCCAAGTAAAGTTACCGATAGAAGTAGACGAAAGAGGGGATGCCTTCCGGGGCATGCCCAAGCTTTGGCTTTTAGGTGTCCTTAGATTATCTTGGGGGTGCCATGGGCATCCCCAAGCTTAGGCTCTTGCCACTCCTTGTTCCGTAATCCATCAAATCTTTACCCAAAACTTGAAAACTTCACAACACAAAACTTAAAGTAGAAAATCTCAAGAGCTCCGTTAGCGAAAGAGAATAAAAGATCACTTCAAGGTACTGTAATGAACTCATTCTTTATTTATATGGGTGTTATACCTACTGTATTCCAACTTCTCTATGGTTTATAAACTAATTTACTAGCCATAGATTCATCAAAATAAGCAAACAACACACGAAAAACAGAATCTGTCAAAAACAGAACAGTCTGTAGTAATCTGTAGATAGCCCAAGATCTGGAACCCCAAAAATTCTAAAATAAATTTCTGGACGTGAGGCATTTATCTATTAATCATATTCAAAAAGAATTAACTAAATAGCACTCTCCAAATAAAAATGACAGCAGTTCTCGTGAGCGCTAAAGTTTCTGTTTTTTATAGCAAGTTCAACAAGACTTTCCCCAAGTCTTCCCAATGGTTCTACTTGGCACAAACACTAATTAAACACAAAAAACACAACCAAAACAGAGGATAGATAATTTATTTATTACTAAACAGGAGAAAAAAATCAAGGAATAAAAATAAAATTGGGTTGCCTCCCAACAAGCGCTATTGTTTAACGCCCCTAGCTAGGCATAACAAGCAAGAATAGATCTAGGTATTGCCATAATAGTAAGATAGATTATTAAAACTCATTTCATATTCTCTATGTTCAGCAGCAAGTTTTCTTTGAGGCAAGCAAAAGTAATTAAAAGGGCTAAATTTATTGGGACTAAAGTCTCCAAGATCAACCTTGGGAGGTATAGGTTCCTCCTTCGGTCCTTCATATTGCACAACCAATTCATCATTATAAGCATTCTTTTGACAGAACTTTGTGAGCCTATATTTGAGAGAATATCTCAATTCATTATTTCGAATAGCCAAATCATCATTAAGTTCAGAAATTCTATCAACTAAAACATTGGTAGGAACCCTTTTTCTAAGATTTTCATTGAAAGCAACATAGTCTAGAGATTGAAAACGCATTATTTCTTCTTGATCAAAGAGGATGGCCTCTATGGGAGGACGGCAAGCGTCCAACCTATAATGCACAAAGATTTCTTTGGCCTCTTTTATTATGAATCTAAACTCATGAGCCAAAAAGATAGTAACGGCATGCTTAATAGAAGAATGCTCAATATTAGAACATTCTAGGAAAATCCTTTGTATGAAAGGATGCATGTGCATGAATTGTCTTTCAAGTTCAACTACAAGCATGGCAATAGCGCCCGCAAGACTACTAGTTCTATGAAGAATAGAACTACCCATAGAGGGTAAAGCACCGGCACAAGTAAAGAAATCTTGAATAACCCCTTTTCCAATAATATTACCGCTACCAACACGGAATCTTTTTATATGTGAGATAGTGGGTTCTTTAGTAGGAGCATCAAAATTATTATCGACAATAGTTTCCCCAATTTCAGACATAGAGGCAGAAGGTAAAGTGCTAGCCATAACGACAAGCAAACAAACTAACACACAAGCAAACAAAAAGCAAACGGGCAAAAGGAGGCAAATAGAGATGGAGGATAGAGAGAGAGGGCGAATAAAACGACAAGGGTGAATTGGGGGGAGAGGAAAACGAGAGGCAAATGGCAACTAATGTAATGCGGGAGACAAGGGTATGTGATGGGTACTTGGTATGTTGACTTTTGCGTAGACCTCCCAGGCAACGACGCCATAAATTCTTCTTGCTACCTCTTTTAGCACTGTGTTGGTTTTCCCCGAAGAGGAAGAGATGATGCAGCAAAGTAGCGTAAGTATTTCTCTCAGTTTTTGAGAACCAAGGTATCAATCCAGTAGGAGGCTACGCGCGAGTCCCTCACACCTGCACAAAACAAATAAATCCTCGCAACCAACGGAAATAGGGGTTGTCAATCCCTATAGGGCCACTTACGAGAGTGAGATCTGATAGATCTGATAAGATAATATTTTTGGTATTTTTATGATAATATTTTCGGTTCTAACGCCGCCGAGTCTGTGGTTTCCGTGGTGGGGTTGAGCCTCCCGTCCTCGGATGGCGCAATCTGCTCCGGATCTAGGGCCAGAGCAGTTGCAGGCGCTATCCCCTGGGCACGGTCCGATGACAGATTTAGGTCACGTTCATCGTGGCGATAGGGGCGGCTGCCATGGTCTCGAATCCGTCGAAGATCAAGTCTCCACGGATATCCACAACGTAGTTCAAGCTTCCAAATCTGACCTGACGGCCAGGGGCGTAGCTATCGATCTTTTCTAGATGGCCACACGAGTTGGCCCGTAGTGCGAAGCCACCGAATACAAAGATCTGTCTGGGGAGGTAGGTTTCTCCCTGGACATCATTGTTGTAGATGATTGACGGGGCCGTCGAACCTCTTGACAACGGCACCGCGGAACTCTCAATGAAAGCACCAATGTCGGTGTCAAAACCGGCGGATCTCGGGTAGGGGTGTAACATCCCAAAATTCTAAATTTTGGAATGTTGTAATAAATAGATAGATTTGTTTGATTGTTTGTTTGATTGACTGAAAGTGAGTGAATTTGAAACTTTTTGAAAGTTAAATGAGAGGGAATAAAAGGACTTTCCCAAACTTTCATTTTGCATTCGTGATCTCCGTGAATTCAAATTTTTTTCACCACAAAACCCTGGAGAGAAGATGACATGACTTCTTCCATTCATTTAAATGACAAGGGGTGTTGAAAATATTTGAATTTCATTTGGAAAATATTTCCAATTCTGAAACTTTATGCAACTCAATGATTTTCACGAGAGGAGATAAAATGACTTCTTCAAATTATATGAAATATGAGTTGGGAGTTTCAAAGGATCAAATTCAAAGTCTTTTTGGAATTATTTTCAATTTGGAGTTATTTGGGTTTTATTCAAATTATTTTTCTCCAAAAATAAAATATATTGAAATTAGGGTAAAATGATTCCCTACATCAGAATATTGGAGAGAAATTAATTTGAAACTATTTTGGTATTTTTTATAATGATTTTATTGGATTTTATTAGACCAGTAGCACTCTTTGCTTTATCTGAATTTTTGTAAATTTTATTTGGTGATACAAAAATGTTCATGTCGTAGAGAATCTTTTTTTGGAAATTTTGATATATTATATGCCTATATAATATTTTTATTTATTTTGCTTTTATTATTTTATTTGTCTGGAAAATAATGTTTTTTTTAAATAAAAAACTTCCTCCTCCACCGAACTGGCCCGGCCCAGCTAGTCGCCAGGCCACGGCCCAGCCCAGCGCCCGAGCGCCCGCGCCCCGCACCGCCTACGGCTCGCTCGCCCGCTCGCAGCCCCGATCGCACGCTGCCTCGTCAGCCACCGACAGGTGGGACCCACCTGTCGGGTTCGTCCTCGACCTCGCGCCAGGAGTCCATCTTCCCCACGCGTCGCCGACCGTCGCCGTCTCTGACTCGAACTCCGCCCCTGCCTTGCCCCCTCACACACGCATCGCCCTCGCCCCTTCCTATATATAGCCAGGCCCCGGCCTCGTTTTGCCTCTAACCGGAAGGCCCGACACCCTCCCCATGCTCCACGCGAACTCACCGGAGTTCGCGAGATGCGACGACCTCCGCCGCCAAGCCCCGCGCCGTTCTGACGCCGAAGACGACCGCCGCCACCACCATCGGCTTCAGCCCCGCGCGCCGCTTCTCCCCGACTCCGCGGACACGCCGGAGGACCGCCGGAGCAGCCACCCCGACGACCCCGACGCCGCTGCCATCTTCTTCATCGTCGCCGGTGACATCCACCACCACGGTACACCCCGAAGCCCCCTCGGCCGTCCGATTCATTTTAGATGGCCCCGATTAGATCCATTTGTTTTTTTTGAACCGTTAACCTCTAATTCGCGAGCGTTCGTTGGTTAGGCCTCAGTAGGGAAAGTTTTTCACCTAATAGGTTTCTGTAGCGAACGTTCATTATTTAGTCCTTTTCTTTTTCTTTTAATTCTGGCCAGGGACCTATCAGTGATGATTTTCTTTACAGATTAGTCCCCGTTCTTCAAACGGTCATAACTTTTCGCTCGTTTGTCCAAATCCAATGAAACCAACGCCCACTTCTTCGTTATGATCTCCTCTATCTAGTAATCCAACTCAAACATGTTTTTGAAAAGTTTAAAATTTGAATTAGAGCAGATTTGAATTCAAACTTCGTTTGATCATAACTTGAGTTTCGTAGCTCCGTTTGAGTTGATTCTTTTTGCAAATCGAAGCTCTTGACCTAAACATTCTAATAAGGCCAAATTCACATAATTTTGGTACTGTTAAAAATTGTTTTATGTTGCAATAGTTGTTTTCTTGGTTTTGAAGTTTTCTGAATCGTCTTCTTCGATCTTTCTGATCTTTTGAGTGATTGCTTATGTGTGGTTACTATTGCTTGCTTACGATAGATTGACCGGAGTGTGACGAGTAGATCTATCAAGAGTTTTGAGTGTGAATCATCTTCATCAACATTGCAGGCAAGTTCACACTTTGATCATACCTTTTTCATACCCAATTTTTATTTCATTAGATCAAACCTCAAACACTGCATGAGTAGGATCTAATTAAATTGTGGGATGGGAAGTAGTTGAGGTAGTACCTATTAACTGTTTATTATCAAACCCTTGGGAGTTACTATTATGTTATGCTTACATTGCCATGCTATGCTCGTAGACGTGGATTGGGTTTTGAGAGTATTCATGACAGATGTGAGATTGTTAATTAATGGTTTACTTAAGGTGGCAACTTAAACACACATCTGGGTGGATTGAGGCACCTGGGTATTCCAGGATTGCCTGTCTAGGCACCTGGGTAGACCAGGATTGCCTGTTTTTTTATGGACTGCCACCCAGGCTCAAAGGGATCATGAGATTTTTCATACTAGAAACTTACGTGTGCAGCCACAAGCTATTATGGGCTCTAGCATAGTTCATTAAGTCGTGGGAACTCTTACAGGGTAGACTAGCAGATGTAGGGGAAAGTAGGTGTAACGGTCTATCCATCGTAAGGTGCTAGCGCTTCTGAAAGACTATGTCTCGGTCATCCATCTTCTTAAACACCATGTAGTGCGAGAAACCAAACGGAGGCGATCGAGTCTTGTGGGGAAAAGTGCGCAAACCTCTGCAGAGTGTATAAACTAATCATGATTAGCCGTGTCCCCGGTTATGGACGTCTTGAGTATCTAGTTCTTGGATTATCCTGTTGATGTCATCACGTTACTTAAATAATTTGTTGGGATGTTAATGATTACTATTAATTGGGATTGAGAATGCTGTCAACCATTCTCAATGTTTAACAACCACCATGATAGTTAAATAAAATTTATTCCTTTGCAGTAGGGAAAAATTGGCTTTTCGCAAAAACCTTATAGCCATAGAGCTTTTCCACCAGCCAAATATGCATGTAGTGTTAGCCTTTATTCATCATTCTCCTATGGTGTGAATTTGCCAGTACATTCAATGTACTGACCCTTTGTGGCTGCAACGTCTCATGTTGTAGGTTTATCTTACGATGAGTAAGTGATACGTTAGGGTTACGATTTCTACACTCAACTTTGCCGTTGGTGTTGATGGGAATCCACAACCTTGTTACTTCCGCTATTTTGGATTGAGGTAATAGTATTTACATTACTTTATACATGTGATTTACCTCTGTTATAAATCCTCGAGTACTGTGTGTGTCAGCATACCGATCCAGGGATGACACTTAAGCACAGAGACTTGACCCATTCGGGTCGGGTCGCTACAAGATGGTATCAGAGCACATGTTGACTGTAGGACGTGACCCTAGAAACTGGCAAGCCCATAGCAAAGATTTTTCTCTACAACTTTCCCTTTCAAAAGACCTTTTACCTCTCTTCTCTTCTGAGCTTATTCAAATATTCCCTTTTAGTGAGACCATACCCCTTTTCCCTTTTGACCACTCAAAGATTCGACTGATGAGACCACTCCAAGAAGTACAAGATATCGGACAACTAAGACCACTTCGGAATGAAGAGTATTTTTCGTTCATCTGAATAATGGAAACTACAACGGTTCAAGACCGAAGACAAGTAGAATTTGAAGGCTCTAAAGAATTCCCAGATTTGTATGACCTAGGAAGGCTACCCTTATGGAACTTGGCAGACTATGGAAGTTGTCAATACCCGAGATCAAGGTGTATCAGAGAAAGACTGAAACATGGAGCATGAGAACTCGAATTTTTGTCAAAGAAAACCCTAAGGCAGGAGATATCAACTATGGAATGATAGCTCATGGGAATGACAAGAGCAGAAACACGGTTATCCGTGATGTCATCGCCCGCTGATACTGTTGTCACCTTGCTGAGTTAAGGATGCATTTCTTTAGAATGGATTTGATGGAAGAAGGCTGATGGAGTACCCATCAGCAATATGAAGTTTTAACTTTAGCTGGTGTATCACCAGGATCTGGAGTAGTACATCAAGAAGTTTAAGGTGGAGCTCCATGAAGCCGTATTAGACAAGGAAGCATTTCGTGAACAACTCAAGAACCAAAAGCTGAAAATAGCCAAGCTGGAGGAGCTACAACCTCGAGATACCGAAGGTTAGTTAAGAGCTGAAGGACAGCAGGATCATGGTTCAGGTCGAGTTTGATGAAACCCAGAAGTTTGGAGTGCAACTCCAGAATATTAAAGGATGTCACGAGAGACTTCGCGTCAACAGAGATGATCTGGCAAAAGAACTTGAGAAGACAAGCATGATCGGAAGAAGCCATTGGAGGCATGAACAAGACTCGTAGAGCATGATGACTTTGAAGATTTATTGACCTTTAGAAGACCAAACCCCTGTTATATACCTACGTTAGATGCGATGTTTGTGAGCTGTCATTTGTTTGATGTTTTCCGACAGCCACAATAAAATCTGTCTTTTCAAAACTTTTGTTTGTATTGTGTGTATCCCTCTCTATCTCTCTTATCTCACCCCAAACCCATGGACCCAATAGAGGATGAATGAAGATGAACTTATATTTTCTGGACTGATGAGTCAATTGGAGACGGACCAATGGATTCAGAACATGGAGGATCACATGAAGAATAACCCTATAGTCAGAAAGGATATGACCCAGCATGCTCTTCAGTGCTTTGAAAGAGGTGCTGCTACTTGGTGGAGGATGTACCAAACCATGAATGGATGGCAAGGAGTAACCACTTGGAGAGAATTAAAGTTGACTCTGCAAAGATCTCACCTTGTGTCCCAGAAGTTGAAGTCTTATGGAAAGGATATGAAGAAATCTTGTGCATGCAAAATTTGTGGAGAAATAGGACACACCCATAAAGAACACAAGGATGAATGCCCTAATTGTGAAGGAAAGTCACCCCATCGAAGAATGCCCAACTAGGCAGATTACTTGTTTCTTGTGTGAAGGGACTACCCACTATCCTGCTCAGTGTCACATTTACCCCATGGTACAACGAACCATCCAGCAGAAGAAAGAAGAAATGAAAGGAGCCCTCATGGAAATTTTAGAAGAAGCTGTGATGGAGGACACACCTAAAGAAGACCCGAGTAAACCCTGCACTAAGACTTGCTATTCGTGTGGAGAAGAAGGACACATCTCCCAAAATTGTTTGAATGGGGATCTAGTAGAATTCCCGACAGAGGAAGTAGAGTATGACCCACAAGAAATAGAATCCATGATTGGAACGGAAAGGTCCAGGAAGAGAAGTAGATTGGATACCAGGAAGGACCTGAGTCATATCACCTGTTACAGGTGCAAGGAGTCAGGGCACTACCTCAACAGTTGCCCCAAAAGGAAACCTCGATACTTGTCAGAAGTAATATGTTTTAGTTGTAATGGAGCAGGGCACTTTGTCAGGGAATGCCCCAAGGAGAAGGAAACTTGTGCTAGATAGTTGAGTTTGCAACAAAAGAAATGGAGTAGTAGAAGTGAGAACATTTTCTTTTATATTGAGGTGCTGAGTTGAGACATGTAATGGAAAAGCGAGAGATTGTAATCACTTGAGAATGAATAAAGTTAGCATCGTTGGTATTGATATGGATTTTATGAGTTGTTACTCTATGAAGAAGAATTTTGGCCATTCTGAGGATATGAGAAATATAGTCTATGGAAGATTCGTGCTTTTTAAGGGTGGTAGTACCCTGTAAGAACCGTTGACCCCTAGAAAAGATAAGGATACTCCACTGAGTGGATTTCGGACAAAATGAATACGAGTTTTGTCTCGATATGTGTGATACCCCAAGACTATGTGGGATGAAGTTGGAGACCGTCAGTTGTTTGGACCAAATGTGATCAAGGAGTCAGAAGAGAATGTTAAGTTATTCGAGATAGACTGAAGGTAGCTCAGTCGAGGCAGAAGAGTTATGTAGACTCAAAAACTCAAGGAGGTAGTCTATGAAATTGGAGATAGAGCATGTCTTCGTGTGTCCCCTCTGCGAGGAGTTAAACGAATTGGAGTTAAGGGAAAGTTAGTCCCGAGATTTGTAGGACCATACCGACTCTTGGAGCGTATGGGAGAAGTGGCCAACAAGTTGGAGTCACCGTAGGACTGTCAGGAGTTCATGATGTGTTTTATGTTTCCCGGTTGAAGAAGTGCCATGCAGAGATGGCCAATATTCCCGTGTAAGGACGCTTGATCCTGGAAAGGATAATGATGTTCCACGAAGTGGAATATGGACTTCATAAGTATAAGTTTTTATCTCGGTATGTGGGATATCCCACGAGGATGAAGAGATAAATTACTATTGGATATAAAGGAGGTATGATGTCAGAAATATGGATCAATGGAAATTCCATGATGAGTCTGAGTAAACATGTCCTAGTTTGGTGCCAATAGAAGGAAGGAAGACAGTACGATTGGGTGGATTTAAGAATACTAGGAAGTTGGAAGTTGGAATAATGACCAGTTGCCCGATGATAAGTTCAAGGACTACAAGTGATGAGATGGGCCATAACCCATAGGCCCCAGGATCTGCCAAGAAGCGAGCACATTCTTGCTGAAGGAAGAACCCTGGAAGAGGATATACCTTTATCGGCAGACGATTTTATAGGAGTAACGCAAAACCTGAGAGATTGTGAAGGAACGATAGATGGCTTGCAGAATCAATGGATTATTCCGAACGCAGTTCATGGACAAGAGAAATTCTGCAATGCTTGTGAGGATGACCGAGTGTTAGAATGCGAGATTCACTAAACCGTACACAAGGTAATGATTTGGGTGCGGGATGGATTGATCACCATACCGACTTACTCTTGTTATTCGCCTTGCTATATGGGATGGTAAATCTGAGTGACTTACCCATAGTAGAGCGACGACGATCGAAACCTTGTTTAAGCCTTAGAACGGTATAGGTATTTTTCCCTTGTACAAGGCAGTTTTTGCCAACCGTAGGTTATACGGTGAGGATCAACCAGACCCATTTCCTGCAGGAGAAACCATAAATGGTTGACCACCATGAGATATCGATAGTTGTTTAGTAACGGCGCTAGACCCGTTAGGTAAGAAGACCCAGTCTTGGAATAACCTTACCAAGATGAAAGGACAAAATAATTGAGGAAAAGGTTATGCCACTACCGGAAGAACCCAGAGAAAAGAATTATACTGAAGATCTGAGAAGATCAGCCCCGTCAAGAATAAGGATGGAGTATATGAGTATTGATGGGACCGTAACAATGTTTCTAAGGGTGGTAGCACCCCAGACCCCCTGTGATGATCAATGGATTTTGAGAAGACCCCAAACACAACCTATTTCTTTCTAGCCTCTCTGAATCTCGAGGACGAGATTCATTTTAAGGGTGGTAGGTTTGTAACATCCCAAAATTCTAAATTTTGGAATGTTATAATAAATAGATAGATTTGTTTGATTGACTGAAAGTGAGTGAATTTGAAACTTTTGAAAGTTAAATGAGAGGGAATAAAAGGACTTTCCCAAACTTTCATTTTGCATTCGTGATCTCCGTGAATTCAAATTTTTTTCACCACAAAACCCTGGAGAGAAGATGACATGACTTCTTCCATTCATTTAAATGACAAGGGGTGTTGAAAATATTTGAATTTCATTTGGAAAATATTTCCAATTCTGAAACTTTATGCAACTCAATGATTTTCACGAGAGGAGATAAAATGACTTCTTCAAATTATATGAAATATGAGTTGGGAGTTTCAAAGGATCAAATTCAAAGTCTTTTTGGAATTATTTTCAATTTGGAGTTATTTGGGTTTTATTCAAATTATTTTTCTCCAAAAATAAAATATATTGAAATTAGGGTAAAATGATTCCCTACATCAGAATATTGGAGAGAAATTAATTTGAAACTATTTTGGTATTTTTTATAATGATCTTATTGGATTTTATTAGACCAGTAGCACTCTTTGCTTTATCTGAATTTTTGTAAATTTTATTTGGTGATACAAAAATGTTCATGTCGTAGAGAATCTTTTTTTGGAAATTTTGATATATTATATGCCTATATAATATTTTTATTTATTTTGCTTTTATTATTTTATTCGTCTGGAAAATAATGTTTTTTTAAATAAAAAAACTTCCTCCTCCACCGAACTGGCCCGGCCCAGCTAGTCGCCAGGCCACGGCCCCGCCCAGCGCCCGAGCGCCCGCGCCCCGCACCGCCTACGGCTCGCTCGCCCGCTCGCAGCCCCGATCGCACGCTGCCTCGTCAGCCACCGACAGGTGGGACCCACCTGTCGGGTTCGTCCTCGACCTCGCGCCAGGAGTCCATCTTCCCCACACGTCGCCGACCGTCGCCGTCTCTGACTCGAACTCCGCCCCTGCCTTTCCCCCTCACACACGCATCGCCCTCGCCCCCTCCTATATATAGCCAGGCCCCAGCCTCGTTTTTCCTCTAACCGGAAGGCCCGAGACCCTCCCCACGCTCCACGCGAACTCACTGGAGTTCGCGAGATGCGACGAGCTCCGCCGCCAAGCCCCGCGCCGTTCCGACGCCAAAGACGAGCGCCGCCACCACCATCGGCTTCAGCCCCGCGCGCCGCTTCTCCCCGACTCCGCGGACACGCCGGAGGACCGCCGGAGCAGCCACCCCGACGACCCCGACGCCGCTGCCGTCTTCTTCATCATCGTCGGTGACCTCGACCACCGCGGTACACCCCGAAGCCCCCTCTGCCGTTCGATTCATTTTAGATGGCCCCGATTAGATCCATTTGTTGTTTTTTGAACCGTTAACCTCTAATTCGCGAGCGTTCGTTGGTTAGGCCTCAATAGCGAACGTTTTTCACCTAATTGGTTTCTGTAGCGAACGTTCATTATTTAGTCCTTTTCTTTTTCTTTTAATTCCGGCCAGGGACCTATCAGTGATGATTTTCTTTATAGATTAGTCCCTGTTCTTCAAACGGTCATAACTTTTCGCTCGTTTGTCCAAATCCAATGAAACCAATGCCCACTTCTTCGTTATGATATCCTCTATCCAGTAATCCAACTCAAACTTGTTTTTGAAAAGTTTAAAATTTGAATTAGAGCATATTTGAATTCAAACTTCGTTTGATCATAACTTGAGTTTCGTAGCTCCGTTTGAGTTGATTCTTTTTGCAAATCGAAGCTCTTGACCTAAACATTCTAATAAGGCCAAATTCACATAATTTTGGTACTATTAGAAATTGTTTTATGTTGCAAGAGTTATTTGCTTGGGTTTGAAGTTTTTCGAATCGTCTTCTTCGATCTTTCTGATCTTTTGAGTGATTGCTTATGTGTGGTTACTATTGCTTGCTTACGATAGATTGACCGGAGTGTGACGAGTAGATCTATCAAGAGTTTTGAGTGCGAATCATCTTCATCAACATTGCAGGCAAGTTCACACTTTGATCATACCTTTTTCATATCCAATTTTTATTGCATTAGATCAAACCTCAAACACTGCATGAGTAGGATCTAATTAAATTGTGGGATGGGAAGTAGTTGAGGTAGTACCTATTACCTGTTTATTATCAAACCCTTGGGAGTTACTATTACGTTATGCTTACATTGCCATGCTATGCTCGTAGACGTGGATTGGGTTTTGAGAGTATTCTTGACAGATGTGAGATTGTTAATTAATGGTTTACTTAAGGTGGCAACTTAAACACACATCTGGGTGGATTGAGGCACCTAGGTATTCCAGGATTGCCTGTCTAGGCACCTGGGTAGACCAGGATTACCTGTTTTTTGATGGACCGCCACCCAGGCTCAAAGGGATCATGAGATTTTTCATACTAGAAACTTCCGTGTGAAGCCACAAGCTATTATGGGATCTAGTATAGTTGATTAAGTCGTGTGAACTCTTACAGGGTAGACTAGCAGATGTAGGGGAAAGTAGGTGTAATGGTCTATCCATCGTAAGGTGCTAGCGCTTCTGAAAGACTATGTCTCGGTCATCCGTCTTCTCAAACACCATGTAGTGCGAGAAACCAAACGGAGGCGATCGAGTCTTGTGGGGAAAAGTGTGCAAACCTCTGCAGAGTGTATAAACTAATCATGATTAGCCGTGTCCCCGGTTATGGACGTCTTGAGTATCTAGTCTTGGATTATCCTGTTGATCTCATCATGTTACTTAAATAATTTGTTGGGTTGTTAATGATTACTATTAATTGGGATTGAGAATGCTGTCAACCATTCTCAATGTTTAACAACCACCATGATAGTTAAATAAAATTTATTCCTTTGCAGTAGGGAAAAATTGGCTTTTCGCAAAAACCTTATAGCCATAGAGCTTTTCCACCAGCCAAATATGCGTGTAGTGATAGCCTTTATTCATCATTCTCCTATGGTGTGAATTTTCCAGTACATTCAATGTACCGACCCTTTGTGGCGGCAACGTCTCATGTTGCAGGTTTATCTTACGACGAGTAAGTGATACATTAGGGTTACGATTTCTACACTCAACTTTAACGTTGGTGTTGATGGGAATCCACAACCTTGTTACTTCCGCTATTTTGGATTGAGGTAATAGTATTTACGTTACTTTATACATGTGATTTACCTCTATTATAAATCCTCGAGTACTGTGTGTGTCAGCATACCGATCCAGGGATGACACTTAAGCACAGAGACTTGACCCATTCAGGTCGGGTCACTACAAGGGGGTCCCGAACTGTGCGTCTGAGGTTGATGGTAACAGGAGACAGGGAACACAATGTTTACCAAGTTTCGGGCCCTCTCGATGGAGGTAAAACCCTACCTCCTGCTAGATTAATATTGATGAATATGGGGGTTACAAGAGTTGATCTACCACGAGATCGTAATGGCTAAAACCCTAGAAGTCTAGCCTATCTAATTAAGATGGTCTCTACGGACTAAGCCCTCCAGTTTATATAGACACTAGAAGGGACTAGGTTTATACAAAGTCGGTTACAGAGAAAGGAATCTTCATATTCGAACGCCAAGCTTGCCATCCACGCCAAGGAGATTCCCATACGGACACGGGCGAGAGTCTTCAGTCTTGTATCTTCATAGCCCATCAGTCCGGCCCATGTCCAATAGGTCGGACACCCGAGGACCCCGTAGTCCAGGACTCCCTCGCCCGTATATTTCATTGTTCTTGATATAGATTGCAATCCTACATGTCCTATTATTCTTGATGGACCTTTCCTTAGAACAATTGGTGCAATTATTGACATGAAAGAAGGAAATATTAGATTCCAATTTCTGTTACGGAAAGGCATGGAACACTTTCCTAGGAAGAAAATTAAATTGCCTTATGAATCTATTATGAGAGCCACTTATAGATTGCATACCATAGATGGCAATACCTAGATCTATTCTTGTTTTTATGCCTAGCTAGGGGCGTTAAACGATAGCGCTTGTTGGGAGGCAACCCAATTTTATTTTTTATTTTTTGTTCTTTGCTTTTTGCCCCTGTTTAGTAATAAATAATTCATCTAGCTTCTGTTATGATTGTGTTTTTTATGTTTTAATTAGTGTTTATGCCAAGTAAAGCCTTTAGGATCTTCTTGGGTGATAGTTGTTTGATCTTGCTGTAAAAAACAGAAACTTTTACACTCACGAAATTAATTTTCATTTTTTACCAGAGAGTGATAAAATACCCACTCCACTTGCAGTAGATCAATATACAAATTTCTCAGGCTGTCTAATTTTTCAGAATTTTTGGAGTTACAGAAGTATTCGAAAGTCATAGATTTCTACAGAATGTTCTATTTTTGATAGATTCTGTTTTTCGTGTGTTGTTTGCTTATTTTGATGAATCTATGAGTAGTATCGGGGGGTATGAACCATAGAGAAGTTGGAATACAGTAGGTTTAAGACAAATATAAATAGAGAATGACTTCATTACGGTACCTTAAAATGGTGGTTTATTTTCTTACACTAATGGAGCTCATGAGATTTTCTGTTGAAGTTTTGTGTTGTGAAGTTTTCATGTTTTTGGGTAAAGATTTGATGGATTTTGGAATAAGGAGTGGCAAGAGCCTAATCTTGGGGATGCCCAAGGCACCCCAAGGTAAAATTTAAGGACAACCAAAAGCCTAATCTTGGGGATGCCCAAAAGGCATCCCCTCTTTCGTCTCCTACTGGATTGATACCTTGGTTCTCAAAACTGAGGGAAATACTTATGCTACTTTGCTACATCACCCTTTCCTCTTCAAGGGAAAACCAACGCATGCTGAAGAGGTAGCATGCCGCACAACAAGAGTGGATCCATCGGCACTTGCCTGCTGCCGACACGGCGTCGCAGCTGGGTACACGTCCCGTCAGTACCCCCATTCCTCGCCAGGAGTGGGCAGAGGCACTCAACGCCGTATTTGCACCAGAGGCCAGTTGCGCCGTACTTGCACCAAATGTCTGCCGTGCCGTTCGCATGGGTGCTACCGTTCGCCTTGTCCGCAGCCCGCTGGATGCCAACGTGCTGGTCTGTAGGCTCGACCGCCTCCTTGGCCCAGGTGTCCACCTGGGCACAGTAGAGGAACCTGGCCGTCGCATCCTCGAGCCGGTGATCTCTGATGAAATAGCCAACTTGGAGCACTATATCGTGCTCCAGATGTACCGCCAGCATGTCGACTGCTTGGACGAACGCCTGCACGAGTTCAGGCAGAGCTAAGAGCTACCGTAGGCAAGGGCTGCTAGTCATGGTCTCATGGACGCATTTTATTTTGTTGAGTCGTTTCGACGTGGATAGCCATGTATTCACAACAATCATAGTATTGCTCTGTTTATTGCTCTCTTTCAATGTGTGTACTCTGTTTTCCATTCTTATATATTATGTTTCAATGTGTGTATATACGCTTTCCATTCTGTATATGTGGATGATAACAGCTGGATTCAAATTAGTATACAAAAATAGTTAGAAAATGGAATTCATAATATATATATATTAATTGTTCATTAGTTCAGCATAGAATATATATATATATATAATATCATCACATATACGTTATGATACTTAACTACTAGGTACAATGCATAGAATTGAAAACGAACAATACTAAAACTAATAATCCCTCCAGGGGCCAGTATTCCGGCAGCCCCTCGCTAGCAGCTCCCTGGTGCATGGCATCTTCCCAGTGCGGAGGCAGTACTCCGCCTCCTCTGCCTCGCAGCGCTTGACGTACCGATCTGCCTCTTGCTAGCGGACGGGCATGGATGATGTTGCCATTTCGTTGGGCACCCACTGGAGCTCCTCGTTGGTGGCACGCTGGAGCTTATTAGCCCACCTCCATGCAGCGACGAGGCGCCCAACACCTATGACCTTCCTCGTGAAGTACCTGTCTTCGTACACCTCCTCGGCACGACGACGCACCCGCCCCCAAAGCTCCGCCGTGATACGTCCATTTTGCATCATGCTTTTATATCGATATTTATTGCATTATGGGCTGTTACTACACATTATGTCACAATACTTATGCCTATTCTCTCTTATTTTACAAGGTTTACATAAAGAGGGAGAATGCCGGTAGCTGAGATTCTAGGCTGGAAAAGGAGCAAATATTAGAGACCTATTCTGCACAGCTCCAAAAGTCCCGAAACTTCACGAAAGTTATTTTCAGAATATATAAAAAATACTGAGCGCAAGAAGTACCAGAGGGGGGGCACTCACCAGACACCAGGGTGGGGGGCACGCCCTACCCCTTGGGCACGCCCCCTGCCTCGTGGGCCCCCTGGTGGCCCTCCGATGCCCATCTTCTGCTATATGAAGTCCTTCGTTAAGGAAAAAAAGCATAAGCAACCTTTCGGGATGAGACTCCGCCGCCACGAGGCGGAACCTTGGCGGAACCAATCTAGGGATCCGGCGGAGCTGTTCTGCCGGGGAAACTTCCCTCCGGGAGGGGGAAATCATCACCATCGTCATCACCAATGATCCTCTCATCGGGAGGGGGTAAATCTCCATCAACATCTTCACCAGCACCATCTCCTCTCAAACCCTAGTTCATCTCTTTTATCCAATTCTTGTCTCTAAGTCTAGGATTGGTACCTGTAGGTTGCTAGTAGTGTTGATTACTCCTCGTAGTTGATGCTAGTTGGTTTATTCGGTGGAAGATCATATGTTCAGATCCTATATGCATATTAATACCCCTCTGATTATGAACATGAATATGCTTTGTGAGTAGTATCACCCACATATTCCCATATATCAAATTATCAAAGGACCGAACGCGAATCATATGAACGTGATGAAAACTAGCTTGATGATAATTCCCATGTGTCCTCATGAGCGCTTTCTTCTATATAAGAGTTTGTCCAGGCTTGTCCTTTGCTACAAAAAGGATTGGGCCACCTTGCTGCACTTTATTTACTTTTGTTACTTGTTTCTCGTTACAAATTATCTTCTCACAAAACTATCTGTTACCTATAATTTCAGTGCTTGCAGAGAATACCTTGCTGAAAACCGCTTATCGTTTCCTTCTGGTCCTTGTTGGGTTCGACACTCTTACTTATCGAAAGGACTATGATAGATCCCCTATACTTGTGGGTCATCAAGACTCTTTTCTGGCGCTGTTGCCGGGGAGTGGTAGGTGGAATTTGTTAAGGAAAAATTTATATAGTGTGCTGAAATTTACTGCCACTTGTTACTATGGAAAGTAATCCTTTGAGGGGCTTGTTCGGGGTATCTTCACCCTGACCAGTAGAGCAAAGAGTTGCTCCTCAACCTACTGAAAATGAAAATGTCTACTTTGAAATTCCTTCGGGTATGATAGAAAAACTGCTAGCTAATCCTTTTGCAGGAGATGGAACATTACATCCTGATGAGCACCTAATATATGTGGATGAAGTTTGTGGATTATTTAAGCTTGCAGGTATGCCCGATGATGTTATCAAGAAGAAGGTCTTCCCTTTATCTTTGAAGGGATATGCGTTGACATGGTATAGGCTATGTGATGATATGGGATCATGTAACAACAAACGATTGAAATTGGAATTTCATCAGAAGTTTTATCCTATGCATCTTGTTCATCGTGATCGCAATTATATATATAATTTTTGGCCTCACGAAGGAGAAAGCATAGCTCAGGCTTGGGGGAGGCTTAAATCAATGTTATATTCATGCCCCAATCATGAGCTCTCAAGAGAAATGATTATCCAAAAAAATTATGCTAGGCTTTCTGATAACAATCGCACCATGCTCGATACTTCTTGTGCTATCTCTTTTATGATGAAGACTATTGAATTCAAATGGGATTTATTGGAAAGAATTAAATGCAACTCTGAAGATTGGGATCTCGACGAAGGTAAGGAGTCAGGTATGACACCTAAGTTTGATTGTGTTAAATCCTTTATGGATACCGATGTTTTCCGTAAATTTAGCACTAAATATGGACTTGACTCTGAGATAGTAGCTTCTTTCTGTGAATATTTTTCTACTCATGTTGATCTCCCTAAAGAGAAGTGGTTTAAATATCATCCTCCCATAGATGTAAAAGTAGTTGCACCTATTAAAGTTGAATAAAAGACTATCACTTATAATGATCCTATTATTCCTACTACTTATGTTGAGAAACCACCTTTGCATGTTAGGATAAAAGATCATGCTAAAGATTCAACTGTGGTTCGTAAAAGCAATATTAGAACCTATACACCTCCTGAGCAAGTTAAAGTTGAACCTAATATTGCTATTGTTAAGGATCTCTTAGCTGATAATATTGATGGGCATGTTATTTATTTCTGTGATGAAACTGCTAGAATTGATAAACCTTGTGCTAAAGATAAACATAAACCTATGGTAGGCATGCCTGTTATTTCTGTTAAAATAGGAGATCATTGTTATCATGGCTTGTGTGATATGGGTGCTATTGCTAGTGCAATACCTATTGACTTATAAAAAGAAATTATGCATGATATTGCACCTGCTGAGTTAGAAGATATTGATGTCACAATTAAACTTGCCAATACTATATCACCAATTGGGATTGTTAGAGATGTTGAAGTCTTTTGTGGGAAAACTAAATATCCTGCTGATTTTCTTGTTCTTGGTTCCCCACAAGATAGCTTTTGTCCCATTATATTTGGTAGACCCTTCTTAAACACTGTTAATGCTAGGATAGATTGCGAAAAGGATGTTGTTACTATTGGTTTAGGTGATATGTCTCATGAGTTCAACTTTTCTAAATTTCGTAGACAACACTGTGAAGAAGAACTGCCTAGTAAAGATGAAATTATTGGTCTTGCTTCTATTGCCGTACCTCCTAGTGATCCTTTAGAACAATATTTGCTAGACCATGAAAATGATATGTTTATGAATGAAAGAAGGGAAATAGATGAAGTGTTCTTTAAACAGGGACCTATTCTGAAACACAACTTGCCTATTGAAATCTTAGGGGATCCTCCTCCACCCAAGGGTGATCCTGTGTTTGAGCTTAAACCACTGCCTGATACTCTTAAATATTCTTATCTTGATGAAAAGAAGATATATCCTGTCATTATTAGTGCTAACCTTTCAGAGAAGG
Organism: Triticum urartu; assembly: GCF_056163025.1. Taxonomy (NCBI): domain Eukaryota; kingdom Viridiplantae; phylum Streptophyta; class Magnoliopsida; order Poales; family Poaceae; genus Triticum; species Triticum urartu. The sequence goes on from NC_141877.1 coordinate 285,673,964, forward strand.
AGGAAGAAAAATTATTGAAAACTCTGAAGAAGCACCGTGATGCTATTGGATATACTTTTGATGATCTTAAGGGCATTAGTCCCAGTCTATGTCAACACATAATAAATTTGGAGAAAGATGCCAAACCAGTTATTGATCACCAACGACGGATGAATCCTAAGATGAAAGAAGTGGTAAGAAAAGAAATACTAAAGCTCCTTGAGGCAGGTATAATTTATCCCGTTGCTGATAGTCAGTGGGTAAGTCATGTCCATTGTGTTCCTAAGAAGGGAGGTATTACTGTCATTCCTAATGATAAAGATGAATTGATTCCGCAAAGAATTATTATAGGTTATAGGATGGTAATTGATTTCCACAAATTAAATAAGGCTACTAAAAAGATCATTACCCCTTACCTTTCATTGATCAAATTCTAGAAAGATTATCCAAACATACACATTTTTGCTTTCTAGATGGTTATTCTAGTTTCTCTCAAATACCTGTGTTAGCTGATGATCAATCAAAGACCACTTTTACTTTCCCTTTCGGTACTTTTGCTTATAGACATATGCCTTTTGGTTTATGTAATGCACCTGGTACCTTTCAAAGATGCATGATGGCTATATTCTCTGACTTTTTTGAAAAGATTTGTGAGGTTTTCATGGACGATTTCTCCGTTTATGGATCCTCTTTTGATGATTGCTTAAGCAACCTTGATCGAGTTTTGCAGAGATGTGAAGAAACTAACATTGTCTTGAATTGGGAGAAGTGCCACTTTATGGTTAATGAAGGTATTGTCTTGGGGCACAAAATTTCTGAAAGGGGCATTGAAGTTGATAAAGCTAAAGTTGATGCTATTGAAAAGATGCCATGTCCCAAGGACATCAAAGGTATAAGAAGTTTCCTTGGTCATGCCGGCTTTTATAGGAGGTTCATTAAGGACTTCTCAAAAAAATTTCGGCCTCTCACTAATTTATTACAAAAAGATACACCATTCGTCTTTGATGATGATTGTGTAGAAGAATTTGAAATACTTAAGAAAGCATTGATCTCTGCACCTATTGTTCAGCCACCTGATTGGAATTTACCTTTTGAAATTATGTGTGATGCTAGCGATTATGCTGTAGGTGCTATTCTAGGGTAAAGAGTTGATAAGAAATTAAATTTTATTCAATATGCCAGTAAAACTCTAGACAATGCCTAGAGAAAATATGCTACTACTGAAAAAGAATTCTTAGCAGTTGTATTTTCTTGTGAGAAGTTCAGACCTTATATTGTTGATTCTAAAGTAACTATTCACACTGATCATGCTGCTATTAAATATCTTATGGAAAAGAAAGATGCTAAACCTAGACTTATTAGATGGGTTCTCTTTCTACAAGAATTTGATTTGCATATTATTGATAGAAAGGTAGCTGAGAACCCTGTTGCAGATAACTTGTCTAGGTTAGAAAATGTTCTTGATGACCCACTACCTATTGATGATAGCTTTCCTGATGAACAATTAAATGTCATAAACGCTTCTCATACTACTCCATGGTATGCTGCCGGGGTTTCTGATCCACGGGCACCTATGGGACCGGCGGACCGGGTCCCTTTTGGTTCGGCGGGGGGCGGAGGTTGCGCGAAGAGCAGATCGAGGCGAAGCAAGCGGGCGGTTGGTCGTGCGAGGAGTAAATCGAGGCGAAGCACGCGAGCGATTTACCCAGGTTCGGGCCGCATGGATGCATAAAACCCTACTCCTGCTTTGTGGCTTGGTATTGATTTCTAGCTCGGGAGCGAGCGTGAGTGTGTGGAATTGCTGAACCTCGCGAGAGTTCTCGAGATGGCTGACCCCCTCTACGTTGCACACGTGCCTCCTTTTATACTCAAGGGGTTACCGACATAAAGCAACGGGGGCCAAGGGCAAAAATGGAAAGGGTGCCGTGGGTAGGCACAGCTAGGTGCTGTAGTAGGCACAGCTAGCTGCTACAGTGTTATCATACCTAACCCTGACGGCAGGGGACAAGGACATTAAATGCCCGTCTGTGTCGCCTAGACAACACCGAAAGGGACCTCTAGGGATGCCACCGTCTTGCCACGATGGTTGTCTTGTCAGCGCCTGCGCGCCACCGCACGCCCCTAGCTGCGCAGCCTCCTGCCACGTGCGCTCGGGAGGGGCCCCGGAGCGACACGTGGGTGGATGTGTTGGAGCGCGGGCGTGGAGTGGGGGCTTGCCGCGGCAAGCGCCTTGCCGCGGCCGTCGACTTGTCGCTTCCGGGAGCTTGTCGCTCACCGGGCCTTGTCGGGGCGCGTAGCGCGCCGCGGCAAGTTCCTTGGAATGCCTCGGACAGCCTTCCCGGCAAGCGCCTCTTGCCGGGGCCTTGGAACGCTTCTGATGGCCTTCCCGGCAAGCTCCTCTTGCCGGGGTCTTGCCTTCTCCCGGCAAGCTCCTCTTGCCGGGGTCTTGTCTTGAGTACTTTGTTCTTGAATGGTCTTCAGAGGGACCACGGGGAATCTTGGCGGTGACCTGGCAGGCCTTGCCGCGGGACGCTGCGACTGCCCGTGCACAAGTTCGGGGTACAAGGGTACCCCTACTCTAGTACATCGACAGGAGCCCCCGGGCCTGGGCCAGACACGGTGCCGAGCGCTGTTGGGCCAGGCCCAAAACAGTGCACGGGCATGCGCGGCCTACGTTACACCGAATCTTCCTTCGCCTCCACCGCGCCCTCCCCCCGACGGCATGCGTTGAATGCGGCGTCGTGGGGGAGGTCGTGGGGGTTCCTTCTCTCGAAATGCGGAACGTCCGCCCCCTTCCCCCTTTAAGAGCAGGGGAAGCGGGGGCAGTTGGCCCATTCGCCCGTTGCCGTTCCCAATCTCGGAAATCTCCGCCGCCCTCTCGCCTCCCCAAAGCAAAGAGAGAGAGCAGCGCTCCGCCCTCCCCCGTCGCCAGCACCACCAACGCCGTCGATCCCCTCCACTGCTTCCGCCATGGCTCTGAAAGCCGACAGGGGGAAGACCGTGAAGACGACCGAGGCGCAGCGGCTCGTGGCGCTGCGGAGGACGCGGGCCGTTTTCCCCCCAGGCTCGGCGCGACGGAGCTAAAGGCGGACTATTCTCTGTTCTGGTCGGCGGAGACGCGTGTGCATCCGCGCACAAGAGTTCTCCCCACCGCCGCCTGTAAGACTGCCCCAAATGGGTACGCCTTCTTCGCGTTGTTCTTCTATTGCGGGCTCTGCCCGCCCTTCTCTGATTTCTTCTACGACGTCATGAACACCTATGGGTTCCACCTCCTCGACTTCACCCCCAACGCCGTTCTGACGATGGCAGTTTTCGCGCATCTCTGCGAAAACTTTGTCAGAGTTCTTCCCAATGTAGCCCTCTTCCGCCATTTCTTACCCCTCGAGTAGAGAGAGGAGAGCCTCTATCCGGCGGGATTGCCTGGTTCTCGAGGACCGGCAAGAAGGAGACCTACCTGGAGGGAGAGTTCCGCGGCAAGTGGGAGGAGTGGAGGGCTGATTGGTGCTGGATTGTCGAGGAGAGTCCGCAGCCTTTCACCGCCCGGCGCCAAACCCCGGTGGCGCGCGGCGACGACTGGAGCGACCTGGCCCCGGAGGACGACAGGCTGGGGATCGCCGTCACCAGGATCCTGCGCCTCCGGAATGCCGGGCTCACTGTCGGCGCGGTTGGCGCAGACTTCCACCGCCGCCGCATCGCCCCCCTGCAAGAGCGGGGGAGGCCAACTTGGGAGTTCAAGAACGCGGCAGACATTATGAGGCTGCGGCCGGGCCTCAACTACAACTTCACAGTTCTGGAGCTCCATGCGATGCTGCAGGAGCTGTTCAAGTATGACCCCCAGCATCCCGAGGTGTTCAGGTTGCCGGGGGGCGTCGTGCCTTTGTGCAACAACTCCGCGCTCGACCGCATCCGTGCAATGATGCCGGAATGCGACTCGCACGGGATTGTGCCAACTTGGCAGGAGCCTGCCGACGAGGTCGTGCAGTACTTCTTCGACAACTTGGTGGAAGTGGCCGTCCGCCCCGACGAGAAAGACGGCCTCACCCGCGACACCACTGACGCGGAGATGGCGCGCATTGCCACCAGGCTGGAGGAGGCGGCGGCAGCCGCAGCCGCGGGCGAGTTTGGGTTCACCACCGCGGAAGCAGACGCGGCAGAAGTGGCGAGCTGTGGCGAGCAAGGGGAGTCTGCCGGCAAGGAGGGGCTTTCCGGGCAAGATGCTGAGCCGAGCGAGCCTACTAAAGATACGGGCAGCTCGCGGCAAGTCGACTCCTCTTCCTCCTTGCCTCCGAACGGCCCACCAGAATCAGAGGCCCCAACGCCGCCCAGGAGGCGTCTCCGCAAGGCTGGCGATGAGGCGGAGCGGCAAGCGGGTCAACAGTCGCCACGCCGCGTGACGCGCTCGACCTCGGCAAACACCGTTGCCGCGGGAGCGCCTCATGCTACGACGGCAACTGGAGCGGGGTCCAGCCGGACCACCGCTTCGGTCCCTGCCGCTTCCCGTGCCGTGCCGACAGCTGGAGCTGGGTCTTCTCAGACCGCCACCACTGCTCCCGCTTAGCGGCCAAGGGAAGCTTCTCCTCCGCCTCCTCGCTCCGGGAGCGCGCCGGGCTTCGACTTCTCCGCGGTGAGCTCCGACGAGGAGGATGAAGAAGAGTAAGCTTCTCTTGCTGTACTCGCATTTCTTCGGTTTTTGTTGTTGTTCTTGCTTCTCAATTGCTTTTCCCTGAGCCTGCTCCTTTTTAGGACTCTGGCCCAGAGAGCAGCAAAGAGAGCTAAGGCCCCGGTGGTCATCGTTGAGGACGTGCCCACTGCGACAACAGGTGGCGCGCCCGAGACAACCTTGCCGGACCTGGCGACTTTCCTCCATGGCAGCCCCCAACGTAAGTGTGTGAACTTTTTGCCACGGTGAGGCGCGCATGGGTACTTGTCTTTGCTGATATCCGCTTGTTGCCTTGTGTAGGAGCAGAGCAGCCTCACCAGGAGCGTCCGGAGACAGCCCCCGGCATGCCATCTGCTTTAACTACGCCGCCCAGGGAAAATTCTCCGGCAAGAGATTCATCGGCAGGGGGTGGCTCTCCAGCAAGGGGAAGCTCTCCGCCAAGGGACGGCACCAGCATCCCCCCAGCGGCAGAGACCATGGCCACCGAGCCCAGCGCAGGTAATCTCCTTGCTTCAAATCTTCCCTTGGGTTCTTCTTCTTCTGGTCTCTTTGAGTTTTTGGCTGGATCTTGTTTGACTCTTTCCCCCTTTGCCGGCCATCAGACCCATCCGCTGCGGAGCGGATGGAGACCGAGGTCGCCGCTGAGGACGCAGCCGGTGGTGGCGACGCCGCCAGCGCCGAGGCCGCCGAGGCTGGCGCCGCGGCGGCTGGCGAGGGATCTGGCGATCGTACTGACGGCCCAGAGGCCGCAGGAGCGCCAGGCGCTGCACCGACCGCCGACCCGTCCGCCGAAGCCGCAGCGCCAAGCATCGAGGAGCCCCAGCCGGGCGTTTACTTGAAAGCCGGCGAAGGCGTCTTCATCAACCTCCCCTGGGCATCAAGCTCCAGGGCGCCGGTCGAGGGGGAGGTCTTCGACGGGGAAGTGCTTGCCTCCGCGGGTCTGAAGCTGGTCGACGCGCCGAGCAGCAGTAGCAATGAGCCCGAAGAGGAGCGGCTGCTGCGCAGGTTGATGTCGCTCTACCGCGCGCGACAAGCCAAGATGGAGTCCCGCGAGGTGCTTGTCGCGAAGGCGGGAGCAGACATTGAGAAGCGCGCAGATGAGCTCGCGGGTTTCCACCGGGAAGCCGTCCGATCCTTGGCAGAGGAGCGGGAGCAGCTCGCTGAGGCGAAGAAGGCCTTTCTCCTCGAGAAGGTCGAAGCCGAAGAGCTGCAGCGGCTTGCCGCCGTGAAGCTAGCCGCGGAAGTGGGCGAGCAGGCGCAGCGGAAGGTCAACCTCGACGCTCACGAGGAGGAGCTTGCCGCGCGCGAGGAGAAACTGGGCGGAGCCCTCAAGCAAGCGGAGGACGCTGCCGCCGCTGCCGAGGCCACCAAAAAGGTGCTGGAGATGAAGGTGGTGCAGATGGAGGCTGACCGCAAAGCATATGGCGAAGAGCTCAGCGCCGCCAAGGACTCCAACGCCGCCCTCGAGTCGAGGCTGGTCGCTTTGACCAAGGCGCTGGACGGCGCCAAGGAGCGGAAGGCGGCCTTGAAGAAGGAGATCGATGCCGACAAGGCGTTGCTGGAGAGTGCTGCCACCACCCAAAACGCCTTTAGGGATACGGTGGAGCACTGGACAGAGAGCCTCGTGAACGCCGCCGGGGACATCGACAAGGAGCTGGCGCAGCTGGGGGTGGAGGACTTCGGGTACTCCTCCGACGAGAACCTCCAACCTAGCGCCAAGCTCACTATGTTCTTCCAAGGCGTGGCGACGGCACTCCAGCGGCTCCGGGATGAGATCCCGAAGCGGCTGGCCGACGAGTCGCGCGAGATCTGTGTGGGAGCCCTTCAGAAGGTGTTGATGAAGGTTGCCTTCCACAATCCAGGCCTCCGCCTCCACAACGTCCTCAGATCCTTGCCGCCTGATATCGATCAGGAAGAGCTCAAGGCCCTTGTCGCACCCATTGTGCACAAGGTGAGCGGGATCAAGAGGGTCGAGGGCGACCGCGTCGACTAGGCCGCCGGCTTCCTTCTTTCCTTGTCGCTGCTAGCTATGTCATAGAGAACATTTATTAGAGCTGCGACAAGCTATTTTGTAATATAATTTTCTTCTGGGTAGGCATTGCAATGTTATTCCCTTTACTTGACTCCTCCCTTTGTATGTTTTTGCCCTACGCTTTTAGGGAACTTGCCGGTGCAGGCATCCGGACCGCGAGCGCTGGGCGCGGAACTGGCGGTGTCGCTACTGGCAAGAAACCTTGTCGCAGCCAGCTGCAGCTCACTTAAGTTGCTGAGCGGGGCTCGAAGCAAAGTAAGGGCGCGGCTAGTGTAGCAACTAGCCGCAGCTAACTTACGTTGTTGAGCAGGCTCAATGCAAGGGCGCGGCTAGTGTAGCAAATAGCCGCAGCTCACCTAATGCTGTTGAGCGAGGTCGAAACAACGCAAGGGCGCAGCCAGCTACGAGTTGGCTCCTCCGCGCACAGGTTTCCCATACAAAGTGCAGTCGTTCAAGGGAGATAACTTAAAATTTAAAAAACTTGGCTGCTCAAACTTTGGCAACTTAGCTTTTCTGTCATTTGCTTCCCGGCAAGGCGAAATTCTTGAACGACGCCTGGTCCATATCCTTTTCTTCTCTCTACCCCCCGGCAAACTTGTGGGGGAGGGATCCTTTCTTTCCTTGGAAGAAGGAAGAAGAGAAAGAAGAGAAAATAAAGATATAGAGCCTTGCAGCTCGTTATCGCTTACCGTGGGGTTGGTGCTGCACAAATGTCAGATCATATATGCCAGAAAATAGAAAGCATAAAATCGACAGAATGTGCGGAGCACGCAAGCTTTACTGCGCACGGGATCTGCGCCCGGCCTCGTACAAAGGATCACATGCAACAGCGGCAAGACTTTGTACAAGAGGTGGTTGCCGGAACGGGTTCCGACAACCGCGCCTTACGGGTAAAACTTACGAAGATGCTCGATGTTCCAGGAGTTGCTCACTGGGATGCTATCTTCAGTCTCAAGGCGGACAGCGCCGGGCCCAGTGACTCGTTTCACCCGGTAAGGGCCTTCCCACTTCGGCGTCAACTTTGTATGTTTTTGCCCTACGCTTTTTAGGGAACTTGCCGGTGCAGGCATCCAGACCGCGAGCGCTGGGCGCGGAACTGGCGGTGTCGCTACCGGCAAGAAACCTTGTCGCAGCCAGCTGCAGCTCACTTAAGTTGCTGAGCGGGGCTCGAAGCAAAGTAAGGGCGCAGCTAGTGTAGCAACTAGCCGCAGCTAACTTACGTTGTTGAGCAGGCTCAAAACAATGCAAGGGGGCGGTTAGTGTAGCAACTAGCCGCAGCTCACCTAATGTTGTTGAGCGAGCTCGAAACAACGCAAGGGCGCAGCCAGCTACGAGTTGGCTCCTCCGCGCACAGGCTTCTCATACAAAGTGAGCCGATCCGCGGGGAATAGCTTAAAAATTAGAGATCTGGTTGCTCAGGCTTTGGCAACTTATCTGTTCTGGGTGTGTTGATGTGCATGGTGGTCTTGGGCACTCCGAGATCCACCAGCTCGATCTTGATCCAGCGAGCGCATGGTACCGTGAGTACCATGACGCTGCCGGTCCCGCGCCTCCTGAGATGGGCGCGGCGCATGCACGGACGCCGAGGCCTTGGAGTGCGCCCGGTCGTTGTGGGAGCCGGCTACGCCGCCGGCGGGCAGCGCAGCCTTGCCCTGGGACCTGGCAGCACCGCGAGTTCCCTCGTCGACGCGTGTTCCTCCGCCGGCGCCTGCCCCACCATCCGTTTGCTCCGGCGGTGGGTGGCTCGGCGCGGACGGACCAACTGCCTCCGAAACTTTCTTCTTCGGTGGCATGTTGATGAAGAAGATGAAGATCTAGCTCGCAAGAACGCCGGATCTGATTCACACCACTTCGACGCCCCCTACCTGGTGCGCCAGAGATGCCGGGGTTTCTGATCCACGGGCACCTATGGGACCGGCGGACCGGGTCCCTTTTGGTTTGGCGGGGCGCGGAGGTTGCGCGAAGAGCAGATCGAGGCGAAGCAAGTGGGCGGTTGGTCGTGCGAGGAGTAAATCGAGGCGAAGCACGCGAGCGATTTACCTAGGTTCAGGCTGCACGGATGCGTAAAACCTTACTCCTGCTTTGTGGCTTGGTATTGATTTCTAGCTCGGGAGCGAGCGTGAGTGTGTGGAATTGCTGAACCTCGCGAGAGCTCTCGAGATGGCCGACCCCCTCTACGTTGCACACGGGCCTCCTTTTATACTCAAGGGGTTACTGACATAGAGCAACGGGGGCCAAGGGCAAAAATGGAAAGGGTGCCATGGGTAGGCACAGCTAGGTGCTGTAGTAGGCACAGCTAGCTGCTACAGTGTTATCATACCTAACCCTGACGGCAGGGGACAAGGGCATTAAATGCCCGTCTGTGTCGCCTAGACAGCACCGAAAGGGACCACTAGGGACGCCACCGTCTTGCCACGATGGTTGTCTTGTCAGCGCCTGCGCGCCACCGCACGCCCCTAGCTGCGCAGCCTCCTGCCACGTGCGCTCGGGAGGGGCCCCGGAGCGACACGTGGGTGGATGTGCTGGAGCGCGGGTGTGGAGTGGGGGCTTGCCGCGGCAAGCGCCTTGCCGCGGCCGTCGACTTGTCGCTTCCTGGAGCTTGTCGCTCACCGGGCCTTGTCGGGGCGCATAGCGCGCCGCGGCAAGTTCCTTGGAATGCCTCGGACGGCCTTCCCAGCAAGCGCCTCTTGCCAAGGCCTTGGAACGCTTCTGATGGCCTTCCCGGCAAGCTCCTCTTGCCGGGGTCTTGCCTTCTTCCCGGCAAGCTCCTCTTGCCGGGGTCTTGTCTTGAGTACTTTGTTCTTGAATGGTCTTCAGAGGGACCACGGGGAATCTTGGCGGTGACCTGGCAGGCCTTGCCGCGGGACGCTGCGACTGCCCGTGCACAAGTTCGGGGTACAAGGGTACCCCTACTCTAGTACACCGACATATGCTGATTATGCTAATTACATTGTTGCTAAATTTATACCACCTAGTTTCACATACCAGCAAAAGAACAAGTTTTTCTATGATTTAAGACATTACTTTTGGGATGACCCACATCTTTATAAAGAAGGAGTAGATGGTGTTATTAGGTGTTGTGTACCTGAGCATGAACAAGAACAGATCTTACGCAAGTGTCACTCGGAAGCTTATGGAGGACACCACGTTGGAGATAGAACTGCACATAAGGTATTGCAATCCAGTTTTTATTGGCCTACTCTCTTCAAGGATGCCCGTAAGTTCGTCTTATCTTGTGATGAATGTCAAAGAATTGGTAATATTTGTATACGTCAGGAAATGCCTATGAATTATTCACTTGTTATTGAACCATTTGATGTTTGGGGCTTTGATTATATGGGACCTTTTCCTACCTTTAATGGATATACACATATTTTAGTTGTTGATTACGTTACTAAGTGGGTAGAAGTTGTTCCAACTAGTAGTGTTGATCATAACACCTCTATTAAGATGCCTAAAGAAGTTATTTTTCTGAGGTTTGGGGTCCCTAGATATTTAATGACTGATGGTGGTTCACATTTTATTCATGGTGCTTTCTGTAAAATGCTTGCTAAGTATGATGTTAATCATAGGATTGCATCTCCTTATCACCCACAGTCTAGTGGTCAAGTAGAATTGAGTAATAGAGGACTCAAATTAATTTTGCAAAAGACTGTTAATAGATCTAGAAAGAATTGGTCCAAGAAACTTGATTATGCATTATGGGCCTATAGAACTGCATATAAAAATCCTATGGGTATGTCTCCGTATAAAATGGAGAACCCAAGCGTATGAGAATTCCAAATTGTTTAAAGAAAAAGTTAAAAGATGGCATGACAAAAGGATACAAAAGCGTGAGTTTGATGTTGGTGATTATGTATTGCTATACAACTCTTGTTTAAGATTTTTTGCAGGAAAACTTCTCTCTAAATGGGAAGGTCCTTACGTTATCGAGGAGGTCTATCGTTTCGGTGCCATAAAAATCAACAACTTCGAAGGCACAAATCCTAAGGTGGTGAATGGTCGAAGAATCAAACAGTATATCTCAGGTAATCCTATAAATGTTGAAACCAATGTTATTGAAACCGTAACCCCGGAGGAATACATAAGGGACACTTTCCGGAACGTTTCAGACTCCGAAAAGGAATATGTATGTGGTACGGTAAGTAAATCGACTCCAAAACAGTTCTAATGGAAATTTTTCTCCGTTTTGGAATATTTAGAAAAATAAGAAGCAGTCCGGGAAGGACACGAGGGCTCCACGAGGGTGGAGGGCGCGCCATACCCCCCTGGGCGCGCCCCCCTGCCTCGTGGGCACCTCGTGCGCTCTCCAGACTCCGTTTTCTTGCACGTTACATATTTTGGTCGGTAAAAATTCATTATATAATCTCCCGGAGGTTTTGACTCCTGTATCACGCAATTGTCCTTTGTTCTTGTTTCGAGCTGTTTTTCTGACAGATCTAGATCATCATGACGTCTCCAAGTGCCCCCAAGGACAAGTTTTTTGAGAAGGTCATCAACCCCTACCTCGCGGAAGTGCTGCAACACCCTCAAACCATTGAGATGCATGAGGGGGTGATGCACATCTGTGATGTTGAGGGACCAAGGAGGACCGGAAGCATGGAGACAAGGCTCGAGGGAATGGAGCAACAAGTTTTCAAGTGCTAGGAGATGGTGGAACACGGACTCAACGCCAACCATATGATGATCGCAGAGTTCACCAACAACCACAAGCTGGATGCCAAGAACATTATGGAGACCATCTTCAAGCTTCACGAGAAGATCGAGCACCTCCAAGCCCAAATCTATGACCTGCAAAACAAAAACTGTGAGTATGAATATAGATTCAAGAGGATGAGTTTGGCTGCAGATTTCAGGATCCCGGAGACTCGTTCATCCTTCTATGATGGTGAGCCTATGCCTTGGAAGATGGACGACAAGCCTACTTCATCAACAACCCCGTCACCACCACTTCCGAGAAAGGAGACATAATCATATGGGTATGGGCACTCCCCTTGGCAACTGCCAAGCTTGGGGGAGGTGCCACGGTATCGTATCACCATCACACTCCTATCTTTACCATTTTCTTAGTTCGATCCTTTTAGTAATATCTTGATCTAGTAGAATAAAGTTTTTGGTATGATCTAGTTTTGAGTTTTGCTTTATGATCCCTTCATGTAATCGAGTCCGTGAGCTATATAATAAAGATTAGTGTTGAGTCAAGGGCTTGATGATTTTGCTATGATCTTGAGTGAATAAAAGAAAAGAGAAAGAATAAAAGAAATAAAAGAGATCATATGGATCTTATGGAGAGTAATGAGCTCACATATAAAGAGTATGATGAATAAAAGTTGTTGAGAGTTGACAAACATAGTTTTGGTCATCATTGCAATTAATAGGAAGTAATAAAGAAAGAGAGGTCTTCACATATAAATACACTATCTTGGACATCTTTTATGATTGTGAGCACTCATTAAAATATGACATGCTAAAGAGTTGACGTTGGACAAGGAAGACAACGTAATGGGTTATGTTTTCTTACATCTGAGATAAATTATATTGTCATGGATCATCCAACATGATTGAGCTTGCCTTTCCCCTAATGCTAGCCAAATTCTTTGCGCCAAGTAGAGATACTACTTGTGCTTCCAAATATCCCTAAACCCAGTTTTGCCATGAGAGTCCACCATATCTACCTATGGATTGAGTAAGATCCTTCAAGTAAGTTGTCATCGGTGCAAGCAATAAAAATTGCTCTCTAAATATGTATGATTGATTGGTGTGGAGGAAATAAGCTTTATACGATCTTGTGATGTGGAAGAAATAAAAGCGACGGACTGCATAATAAAGGTCTATATCACAAGTGGCAATATAAAGTGACATTCTTTCGCATTAAGATTTTGTGCATCCAACCATAAAAGCGCATGACAACCTCTGCTTCCCTCCGCGAAGGGCCTATCTTTTACTTTTATCTTTTTTTGAATTTTCACCGGGGGGAGAGTTTTCCCCACCTGAATATATTAACCAGAGGGGAAAAACCCCGATGATTACAAGCAGCCGTAAGGCGCCACACACCAACACACACAGAGATACATGGGGGGGGGGCGATATGATTTTACTTTTATCTTCTACCTTATATAAGAGTCATGGTGATCTCCACCTTTCCTTTTACATTTTATCCTTTGGCAAGCACAATATGTTGGAAAGATCGTGATATATATAGCTAATTGGATGTGAGTCTTCATGAACAATTATTGTTGACATTACCCTTGAGGTAAAACATTGGGATGCAAAATTATAAGCCCCTATCTTTCTCTGTGTCCGATTAAAACATCATACCCATAAATATTGCGTGAGTGTTAGCAATTGTGAAAGACTATATGATAGTTGAGTATGTGGACTTGCCAAAAAGCTCTTATATTGACTCTTTCCTATGTTATGATAAATTGTAATTGCTTCAATGACCGAGATTATAGTTTGTTAGTTTTCAATAAAGTTTATGATTCATACTTGTAATTGTGATTGAATTGTTACTCTAGCATAAGAGATCATATGACAATAATTATATAAGCTGATGTTCTAAGAATGATCATGATGCCCTCATGTCCGTATTTTATTTTTATCGACACCTCTATCTCTAAAGATGTGGACATATTTTAGGATTTCGGCTTTCGCTTGAGGACAAGCGAGGTCTAAGCTTGGGGGAGTTGATACGTCCATTTTGCATCATGCTTTTATATCGATATTTATCCATTATGGGTTGTTACTACACATTATGTCACAATACTTATGCCTATTCTCTCTTATTTTACAAGGTTTACATAAAGAGGGAGAATGTCGGCAGCTGGGATTCTGGGCTGGAAAAGGACCAAATATTAGAGACCTATTCTGCACAGCTCGAAAAGTCCTGAAACTTCACGAAAGTTATTTTCAGAATATACATAAAATACTGAGTGCAAGAAGTACCAGAGGGGGGCCACTCACCAGCCACGAGGGTGGGGGCGCGTCGTACCCCCTGGGCGTGCCCCTGCATCGTTGGCCCCCTGGTGGCCCTCCGATGCCCATCTTCTGCTATATGGAGTCCTTCGTTGAGGAAAAAATCATAAGAAAGCTTTCGGGATGAGACTCCGCTGCCATGAGGTGGAACCAATCTAGGGCTCCGGCGGAGCTGTTCTGCCGGGGAAACTTCCCTCCGGGAGGGGGAAATCATCACCAACGATCCTCTCATTGGGAGGGGGTCAATCTCCATCAACATCTTCACCAACACCATCTCCTCTCAAACCCTAGTTCATCTCTTGTATCCAATTCTTATCTCTAAGTCTGGGATTGGTACCTATAGGTTGCTAGTAGTGCTGATTACTCCTCGTAGTTGATGCTAGTTGGTTTATTCGGTGGAAGATCATATGTTCAGATCCTATATGCATATTAATACCCCTCTACTTATGAACATGAATATGCTTTGTGAGTAGTTACGTTCGTTCCTGAGGACATGGGAGAAGTCTTGCTATTAGTAGTAATGTGAATTTGGTATTCGTTCGATATTTTGATGAGATGTATGTTGTCTCTCCTCTAGTGGTGTTATGTGAACGTCGGATACATGACACTTCACCATTATTTGGGCCTAGAGGAAGGCATTGGGAAGTAATAAGTAGATGATGGGTTGCTAGAGTGACAGAAGCTTAAACCCTAGTTTATGCGTTGCTTCGTAAGGGGCTGATTTGGATCCATATGTTTCATGCTATGGTTAGGTTTACCTTAATACTTCTGTTGTAGTTGCGGATGCTTGCAATGGGGGTTAATCATAATTGGGATGCTTGTCCAAGTAAGGACAGCACCCAATTACTGGTCCACCCTGTCGGATTTCAGGTTTCGGTAGACCCTTGAGGTTCGAACACTGGGGTGCGCGCGGAGATTTCGCCTCCTACCAACCTGCACCCCTCCGCCTCGCTAAGATCTAAGCTATGGAAAGAACAACACAAGAGACACAGGGTTTATACTGGTTCGGGCCACCGTTGAGGTGTAATACCCTACTCCAGTGTGTGGTGTGGTGGATTGCCTCTTGGGCTGATGATGAGGAACAATACAAGGAAGAACAGCCTCGTGAGGGTCTGTTCTTGGCTGGGGCGATGAACTGGTGGGAGCAGTTCAGTCACCCTCCTCTCTCTCTCTCCCTTCTATCATTTGTCCTGATCCCCCTTGCCCTGTGGGTGGCTGGTCCTATTTATAGAGGCCCTGGTCCTCTCCCCAAATATCGAGCGGGAAGGGAGCCAACAATGGCGGGCTAATTTGAAGGGGGACAGCTAGTACTAGCTATCCTGACAAAAGTAGTCTTCGCCTGCACAAAGCTCTGGTGGTGACGCCGTCTTGGGCTCCACGATGACCTCCGTCTTGCAGTCCTCCTGGTCTTGGTCTTGTGGCACCGAAATGGCAACCTTTGCCTGACGCCTCGGTACTCCGCGGCTGCGCTTGCCCCCTTTGCACCAAAGAGGAAAGGAGGACACTGCGCGGGCTGGCACCCGCCTGGCGCCTTTGGTCGTCATGGCTTGCGTTACGGGCACCTCGTGAGGTACCCCGCCTTGATCTCTCCGCCTCCTCGCGAGCCAGCCTGATGAGGCCGTGCCTGAGGAAGCTCCGTGTCGTCTGCCCCACGAGGCTTGGCCCCTCGCGAGGCTCTTGGGTCTGTGTTGATCAAGATGGGCCATGCTGGGCCCCCCTTTGAGCCACGCTGCAGGCCGCAGCCAGGCAAGTCTGGGGACCCCCGTTCCCAGAACGCCGACAGTAGCTCCCGGGCCCAAGGCGCGCCCGGACTTGGCCGTGCAGGGAGGCGGAAGGGAAAGAGCGAAGCGCCGCGGGCCCTAACAGCCTGCGGCCTTGGGCGCCGCGTGGCGGTTGATTGGACGTGGGTGGCACTGTTCCCCCATGCCCCCCTTATTTTGCGCCATGCTAGGCGAACTCGTAGTTGTACACAGCCACTCCCCCTTCTGTTGCTCGAGCGCCCTCTGTCCTTCCTCCGCTCGAACTGCAGCTTCTGTTTTCAACCCAATCTCGAGCTTTCCCCCCTTCCCATCACCATGGCTTCGACGAAGAAGGGAAGAGGGAAGAAACCCGTGCCTCCGCCTTGTCCGCCGTCGTTGGCGGCCCCCGCTGAGGGCTTAGGCAATGTTAGCTTGGCTCTGGCCACTATCTTCAATGAATGCGGGAGGACGACGGCCTGACCCGCGTCCCACTTCTCCATCGACAGGATAGTCACCGAGGTCCCATATTTTTCCGACGCCCTGTGGGCGGGTCTGGTTCCTCCCTTTTCTGATTTCTTCAATGCCGTGCTTTCCCACTATCAGATCCACATGATGCATCTGGGTCCTGAATCCATCACCCTCCTTTCGGTCTTCGCCTTTGTTTGCGAGGCTATGATGGGCATCCTTCCTTCGGTTGCCTTGCTGCGCCACTTCTTCTCGTTGCGCCTTGTCGACCCTACCCAATGCTGGGCGTGCGTGAGCTTCGTTGCCGCGTCTGAGACAGCAGCCTCTGGGATTGACTTCAAGCTCCCCCTGCCCGCAGCTGGATTCCGCGAGCGGTGGCTGTATGTGGACACAGGGGTGCCCAGCCCCCTACTATCGGAGCCAACTTTGCCTGCTGTCCCCAATTCGGGCTGGGGCCAGGAGACGCTTTAGAGCCCCCGGCTCGTCTTCGTCTGGCACCGCTTCGCGTTCTTGAGGTTGCTCGGCGTGACAGCGCCCAAGGTGGTGAAGGAGTTCCTGCTACGTCGCGTTGCTCCTCTCCAACGCCACTCCCGCCGGATGTGGGCCTTCAGTGGGCGCGATGATCGTATGAGGCTCCAGGAAGAGGACCTGACTCCTGAAGTGCTGAGGACAGCGCTCTTGACCCTGACCGGGGACCCCAACCCTGGCAGCATCCAGCAGGGAGGGGCTTTGCTGTACCTCTGCCAGAGCAGGGGCGATTTTGTGAAGCAGATGCCTATCTTTGATGAGTGGGGGTCGCGCCCCGCCGGCCTCCAAGGGCCTCGCGAGAACCCAATGGTGGTGACTGCCCTTCCAGTCGGCCAAGGCGGCTCTTCCTCGAGCGGCGGAGCAGGGAGGCAAGAGGCGCCAGAGGCCGAGGGGGCTCCCGGCGGGGTGACGGCGTCGGGCGATGCTCATGAGGGAGCAGCTCTCGGGGCCCGTGCCACTGAGGCTGAGGGTGACGAGCAGCTTCCCTCAGCGCCTGCGACTGAGGCCCCTGAGGCTGCAGCTGCTTCCCTTGGCGAGGAGATTGGCAGCGCGCATCAGGCAGGCGCCCCTGACGCAGATCGCCTTGACGCTCCGTCTTCATCGCAGGTTGATCCCTGCGCCCAACTCTTGGGCCGCTTCCGCGTGGACTTTGAGGCCCTCCGGAAGAGAAGGGAGGCCCTGGGCGACGATTATCCTTGTCGCCTGCTGAAGCGTAGGAAGTACTTTGCCACTGATGAGTAAGCCTTCTCCTTTCCTAGCTCCCGATCCTTCTGTTGCTTTTACTGACCCTTGCTGTCCAGGCCCCTTCCAGCCGAGCTTGCGGAGACGGCTGAGGTGCCGCCCCCCTTGGCTTTGCCCGCTCCATCGTCCTCAAGTGCCCCGAGCAGCAGAGCCCTTGTGGTGAGGGCGATCGAAGAGGCGGACCGTCCCGAGGCGCATCGTGGCCCTGCGCACCTCGCGATCCTCTTCCGCAGGCCTTCTCGTGGCATAGCCAGCCTGCCGTGGGCTTCTCGCCTGGTCGTGGACTGCGATTGGCTGAGGCGCTCCCTGCGCTCTTCTCCTGGGGACGGGCTGGCTCTAGGCCGGGCTTCTGGCGCGGCATGCCCGGCCGTCGCGAGGGTGCCAGCCCCCAGCTCCCAGCCCGGAGGGGGAGTGCTGATTCGTGGCCCCCGGCGCTTGCTTGGGGCAGATGATGGTGTGGAAGACGTGCTCGAGCGCGCTCGGGGGCGTCGCGCTCTCCGCCAAGGATTCCTTCGAAGGGCGGCTGACGCGGTAAGCTTGCTTGGTGAGGAGCTTGCTGATGAAGACACGCGCCTTGAGGCCGAGGGCCTGCGCCTGGCCGCAGAGAGGCGCGCGCTGGAGGGCGCCATCGCCCTTGCGCGCCGTCAGCGCGATCTTGACGAGGCAGAGGCCAAGGCGTCGCTGGTGGCCTCTCGGGAGGCCCGATCTTGGGCCGTTGAGGAGGCCCGGGAAGCCGACCAGCGGCGAAAGGCGGTGGAGGAGCGGGCTCAGCAGAGCTCCAGAAGCGTGAGGAGGCGCTGACGCTGGAAGCCGCCGAACGTACCCGCGAGTACGAGCGTCTGGAGACGAGGGAGCGCTTGGTGACGCAGGCGGAGGATGATTGCGCTGCACAGGAAGCCCGTGTCCTGGAGGAGGTCGGACGTCGGGTGGCGATGGCGCATTTGAACCTCGAGCACGAGTTCGAGGAGAAGCTGGGGTTGATCCGGGCCGAGGCTGAAGGCAGGACTGCTGCCTTGAGAGCCAAGCTGGAGGAGGCGACACGGCGGGCCGATGCTTTCCGGGCCGCCCTTGAGGTGGCGCAAGGTGATTTAACCACTTCCCATGCCGAGGTGCTCCTTCTTCGCCAGCGGGTGGAGGAGGCTGAGGCCGTCGCGCGCCAGAATGCGGATGAGATACGTCAGCGGTGGATCCTGGAGCATGAGCACGGCCCCATGCTCACCACGCTCCGGGAGAGAGCCAACACAGCCTTGGGAAACATCTGCGAGGTGGCTGTTGGCGAGCCGCATGCAGTCAACTACGCTGGCAATTTTCAGTTCTTCACTGACGTGGTGACGCAGCTGGAGGTGCGGTCGGTCAGGGCTGACAGGTTGGTGGAGGAGAGGAGCCGTGCCCTGCTCGGGCGTGCCTTTTCTCGCGTCTTCAGCCATCTCCGGAACATGGATCCCCACTTCGATTTCGACGCCGCCATCGCCCCAGTCCCCCAGGCCGTCTGAGGCGACCTGGCGCACTGGGTGGATGACAATGTGGATGCTCTTATCAGGGCCTTCGCTTCAGACAACGACGACGTGATCGTAGCTGCCGACGAGGGGGGTGTGGTGAACGGCTCTGACGCCGCTGGCGGCGACGCGGACAGCGATGGCGAGTTCAGCGACGCCAGCAACGGCTCGGGTGGTGCTCTTGAGGACGCATTGGGGGATTTATCCGACTGATTGTGCATCGTTCCTGCTTCCTCACCCTGCATGAATAGAACTCGGGTTTTGGCCTGATGGCTGTGAGAGCATTCTGGAGGGGGAGCCCCTCATGTAAAACTTGTGTTCATCGTATTAGTAGACGCTACATTGCCCATGCGCCCGCGCCAAGTGGTTGGCTTAAGCGACGCGCTAGTCGGCTAGTTTACCTTTGTCCCGTGCTGGCCCTGAGGTAGCCTGTGGGAGGTTGTGGTGTCCCGAGTGTTCCCTGAGTGGATCCGTAGGACCTGCAGTTAAACACCTTCCTGAGAGGACGCAGCGGCGGCAGTCTGGGCTGCGCGCAAGCTAGGCCTGACCCGGCTCGCGAGGGGCTCACGAGGGGAGGCAGCTGAGGCGAAGTGGTAACCAAAATGCGAGAAATTGCTCGAACGAGACTAAGCACCCCTTCCCCGAACACACGCAAATCTCAAATTCGAATCCAACTTGAATCCAGCGGGGGAAAGCGACAACCAAAGGGAAAAGCAACGAAAGCAGACAAAAGGCCGCGTCCGGCACCTAATCTAGTCTTGGACGTCTTCTCACCAGCGCGGAGCTAAGTGCTGCCACTGGGCGTGGGAGGGAGCCCCAGGGCCTAAGGCCGGCACCCCTGAGACTCCGGGGCGTGTACAGCCCTACTCATTATTACGTGAGAGTGTCACGGGGCGGCGAGCTTCAAAGGCATTGGGCCTTCTTCACAGGTACTGGCCTTGCTTCATATCGCCAGATGAGGGCCCCGCCTTGCGCCACACTCTAGTGCCATCAACGATGACTAGAAACCAGGACGCCGCCGATGGGGTAGAGCGGTCGCCAGCGGTTCCCCCGACGACCATGGGTCCTCCGCCAGGGGCAGGCCCTGAGGCACCTCCCCAGCAGAGGGCCTACCTCCTGAGAACACCTTGCTCCGAATGCCACGGTGGTGATGTCGGATCTCGGCCCCTCTCCCGCAGCCCCCTGCGCCCTCCTCCCGAGGGGTAGGAGACTGTGGGAGCGGGGCAGCTGCTCGCTGTGGCGATCTGCACCTCCTGCGTTCCATGGTTAGCGTATGCCTGCTCCTGAAGAATTAGCGGTACCCGATAATCGTTGCCTCCAGCGTGGCCAGTGGGACCGTCCCGGGGCTCCTGGAAAGGCTCAGCTTCTCGCGCCTCGTCCCCCCAGCTTGGGCTGAGGAGCGAGCCTTGTTCGCTCTCGTGAGGGTGTCCTTGGTCCATCATGAGGGGCACGTACTCCTCTGGCACCGTCATCCCGAAGGCCACGATGTAGTGCTCCGCGTGCCACGCGGTCCTGCCTGACGCGCCCACCGTGGGGTGGCAGCGCGGCTGTCCACTGGGGCCGCGGGTCACATCGAGTCCTTCTTCTTCGCGGACCGGGAGCGGGGGCAGCGCCGCCGCCGATCCGGTGCTGATAGCTTCGCTGGCGTTGGAGTAGCCTTGGAGCCCGCGGGCGCGCGCGGAGCCCCCGCGCGGGCCGCCCTGGGCTTGAGATGGGAGCTGGGTGCAGAAGGGGTGAGCCCCCGAGGCGGCGAAGCCCAGGAGCTCTGCCACCCGCTCCAGCAGCACGTCGCGGCCGCCCTCCAGCAGCCTGCACTGTAGCAGCTCTCGGGCCACCGTGAGTGCGGCCCTCGAGTTCGCCTGCTCCCGGCGGGTGTACGGTGTCATGGTCGCGGCGTGATTGGAGGCCCTTGCTGCCGACCGTGCCTGCCGCGGTGTGAGAGCTGTCGAAGCCTATCCGCATCGCCCGCGGCCCGTAGCGCCCTGCGGACCGCGAGCTGCCTGGGGCACGGGGTCGCCCGAGGCGAGCGGCTCTGCGTGGGCGGGCCACGCCGCCCATGGATCTGGGTTGCCCGCCTGGTCGCCGGACATGGTGATGACGACGCGACGGGGCACGAAGTGGTAGAAGGTGGATTCCGGCGCACCCCTACCTGGCGTGCCAAATGTCGGATTTCGGGTTCTGGCAGACCCTTGAGGTTCGAACACTAGGGTGCGCGCGGAGATTTCGCCTCCTACCTACCTGCACCCCTCCGCCTCGCTAAGATCTAAGCTGTGGAAAGAACAACACAAGAGACACAGGGTGTATACTGGTTCGGGCCATCGTTGAGGTGTAATACCCTACTCCAGTGTGTGGTGTGGTGGATTGCCTCTTGGGCTGATGATGAGGAACAATACAAGGAAGAACAGCCTCGCGAGGGTCTGTCTTGGCTGGGGCGATGAACTGGTGGGAGGAGTTCAGTCACCCTCCTCTCTCTCTCTCTCTCCCTTCTATTGTTGGTCCCGATCCCCCTTGCCCTGTGGGTGGCTGGTCCTATTTATAGAGGCCCTGGTCCTCTCCCCAAATATCGAGCGGGAAGGGAGCCAATAATGGCGGGCTAATTTGAAGGGGGACAGCTAGTACTAGCTATCCTGACAAAAGTAGTCTTCGCCTGCACAAAGCTCTGGTGGTGACGCCGTCTTGGGCTCCACGATGACCTCCGTCTTGCAGTCCTCCTGGTCTTGGTCTTGTGGCACCAAAATGGCAACCTTTGCCTGACGCCTCGGTACTCCGCGGCTGCGCTTGCCCCCTTTGCACCAAAGAGGAAAGGAGGACACTGCGCGGGCTGGCACCCGCCTGGCGCCTTTGGTCGTCATGGCTTGCGTCACGGGCACCTCGTGAGGTACCCCGCCTTGATCTCTCCGCCTCCTCGCGAGCCAGCCTAATGAGGCCGTGCCTGAGGAAGCTCCGTGTCATCCGCCCCGCGAGGCTTGGCCCCTCGCGAGGCTCTTGGGTCTGTGTTGATCAAGATGGGCCATGCTGGGCCCCCCTTTGAGCCACGCCGCAGGCAGGCAAGTCTGGGGACCCCCGTTCCCAGAACGCCGACACACCCACATATCAAATTATCAAAGTACCGAACGCTAATCGTATGAACGTGATGAAAACTAGCTTGACGATAATTCCCATGTGTCCTCGGGAGCGCTTTCTTCTATATAAGAGTTTGTCCAGGCTTGTCCTTTGCTACAAAAAGGATTGGGCCACCTTGCTGCACTTTATTTACTTTTGTTACTTGTTGCTCGTGACAAATTATCTTCTCACAAAACTATCTGTTACCTATAATTTCAGTGCTTGCAGAGAATACCTTGCTGAAAATCGCTTATCATTTCCTTCCGCTCGTCGTTGGGTTCGACACTCTTACTTATCGAAAGGACTACGATAGATCCCCTATACTTGTGGGTCATCACGCCGCCTCCTTTTTCCAGGCAGCATCACGGGCTTCACAGGCCGCCTGGTACCTGGCTTCCTCCTCCGCCACCTACTTCTTGAATGCCACTTCCCTGGCTTTCTCAGTCGGCGGCAGCGACTTCCACAGACAAAGATTGTACTGGCCCCAAAACCAATCCAAAGTTGGGGGGTCCAGTGCAACCTCGTCAGGCGGCGCGTAGGGGTCCTCATCGCTGCTAATCGAGTGAGCGTCCTCGGGGGGCGGTGACTCCTCGTCGGCGCGTGGGCAGACCGGCGGCGCCATGGCAGAGATTTGAGAGAGAGAGAGAGAGGGCGAGCGAGGGGAGGATGTAGATGAGAATGTAGGCAGGACGACATGAGCAAGGTAGTACTTATTGGTGGCCGGAATCTAGATCGACGGGGATAGTACACACGCCGGTCGCCGGAATTTACGAGTACTGTAGTTTGAATTACACACAATTCCCGCAGCAAAATCCGTGTGTGAACATAATAGCTGACGGTTTCCAATACAAAACTGTGGCCGATTAATGATCCCCGGCACTCACCTACCAAACATCGAGCCGCGAGATAGAGTGCCAGTCGTGTGGGGGCTAGTTGCTTGCCAAATCTTTACATTTTCTTTTTTGAACACCAGATATTTACATCGTCTGATGATTTTTTAATTCGTATACAAGTACACAAAAATATGATTTTTCAAACCGTTATGGTTTGGCGTTGCATGTAGATGTAGTTCAAATTTGAATTACAGTCATTAGATGGTTAGAAAATCACTTAAATGTCTTTAAAATGTCAAATGACCCCTGGAATTTTCCAAAATTTCACATGACAGTTGTATTAGTGCACGTTAAACTTAGAAAAAATTTAAATGTCGTAAGAGGAAGCTATCTCCCGTTCGTCATCAAACATGCATTGTTCCCTCTCGGAACCATGAACCTTCTAGTGAGTTGCTCCGGTTTGTGTGGGGTGTGTGTCCAAACTTTCGTCAAACAGGCCAATTTTTTTGTCACATCATCTTGGTGGAATGACATTAAATCAAGCAAAGTTTCATGTTTTTCTGATCATTTTTTTAATTTTTTGGAATTAAAATGCCATGGCACTCCATGCATGTGCCCATGCCTTGAAACCAATATGTTTGAAAATTCCGTCTAATTTACTGCACATGGAATTAACTCGCACACAAGTACACAAAAATATGATTTTTCAAACCGTTACGGTTAGGCGTTGCATGTAGATGTAGTTCAAATTTGAATTACGGTCATTAAATGGTTAGAAAATCACTTAAATGTATTTAAAAGGTCAAATGACCCCTGAAATTTTCCAAATTCTCACATGACAGTTGTAATAGTGCATGTTAAACGTAGAAAAATATTTGAAGGCCGTAAGAGGAAGCTATCTCCCGTTCGTCATCAAACATGCATTGTTCCCTCTCGGAACCACGAACCTTCTAGTGAGTTGCTCCGGTTTGTGAGGGGTGTGTGTCCAAACTTTCGTCAAATAGGCCAATTTTTTACCACATCATCTTGGTGGCATGACATTAAATCAAGCAAGGTTTCATGTTTTTCTGATCATTTTTAATTTTTTTGGAATTAAAATGCCATGGTACTCCATGCATGTGCCCATGCCTTGAAACCAATATGTTTGGAAATTCCTTCTAATTTACTGCACATGAAATTAACTCGCACACAAGTACACAAAAATATGATTTTTCAAACTGTTTTGGTTAGGAGTTGTATGTATATGCAATTCAAATTTGAATTACGGTCATTAAATGGTTAGAAAACCACTTAAATGTCTTTAAAAGGTCAAATGACCCCTGAAATTTTCCAAATTTTCAAATGACCCCTGAAAACCACTTAAATGTCTTTAAAAGGTCAAACGTAGAAACAAATTGAAGGCCGTAAGAGGAAGCTATCTCCCGTTCGTCATCAAACATGCATTGTTCCCTCTCGGAACCACAAACCTTCTAGTGAGTTGCTCCAATTTGTGAGGGGTGTGTCTCCAAACTTTCGTCAAACATGCCAATTTCTTTACCACATCATCTTGGTGACATGACATTAAATCAACCAAGGTTTCATGTGTTTATGATTTTTTTTCTTTTTTGGAATTAAAATGCCATCTCACTCCATGCATACGTCTGCATGTGTCCATGTCGCGAGACAAATATGTTTGAAAATTCCTTCTAATTTACTACACATGGAATTAACTCGCACACAAGTACACAAATATGATTTTTCAAACCGTTTTGGTTAGGCGTTGCATGTAGATGTAGTTCAAATTTGAATTACGGTCATTAAATGGCTAGAAAATCACTTAAATGTCTTTAAAAGGTCAAATGACCCCTATAATTTTCCAAAATTTCACATTATAGTCGTAGTAGTGCATGTTAGACGTAGAAAAAATTGAAGGCCGTAAGAGGAAGCTATCTCCCGTTCGTCATCAAACATGCATTGTTCCCTCTCGGAACCACGAGCCTTCTAGTGAGTTGCTCCGGTTAGTGAGGGGTGTGTGTCCAAATTTTTGTCAAACATGCCAATTTCTTTAGCACATCATCTTGGTGGCATGACAAAACATCAACCAAGGTTTCATGTGTTTCTGATATTTTTTTTGTTTTTTGGAATTAAAATGCCATGTCACTCCATGCATACGTATGCATGTGTCCATGTCGTGAGACAAATATGTTTGAAAATTCCTTCTAATGTACTGCACATGGAATTAACTCGCACACAAGTACACAAATATGATTTTTCAAACCGTTTTGTTTAGGCGTTGCATGTAGATGTAGTTCAAATTTGAATTACTGTCATTAAATGGCTAGAAAATCACTTAAATGTCTTTTAAGGTCAAATAACCCCTAGAATTTTCCAAAGTTTCACATTACAGTTGTAGTAGTGCACGTTAGACATAGAAAAAAATTGAATGCCGTAAGAGGAAGCTTTCTCCCATTCGTCATCAAACATGCATTGTTCCCTCTCGGAACCACGAGCCTTCTAGTGAGTTACTCTTTTGTGTGCCCAAATTAGCAAGCGATGTTAAATTATGCAATGATGTACTCGGAGAAATTTCTACCAAAATTTGAATTATCAAACTCATCCCATGCGCGCAAAGCATAAGAATCGTTTGCGATGCACACAATCATTCAAAGTAAATGGTCCGACGGCACCGCGCGCAAAGTTTCCCTCCACATTTCCAAAATTTTGGCCTACCGCCAAAATATCTACCCCGCCGCCCCTTCCCCACCCCTTTTCTCCCCGGCCACAAGTCACATTTCCCCTCTTTCCTCCTTCCTTCCTTGCTAAGCTATAGACGCTTCCTCGCTCTCACCGTCTCGCATCCTACCGCTGGGGTTGCCATGGTCTTCTTCAAAGACCTCTCTAGCGGTTCCTCCTCCGGCGACGACTCCTTCACCACCTGGGTATGCCTCTCCTCTCTCTCGGGCTATGACTTGGAATGAAGGATTTTTACCCGGCAGTCGATTTGAGTCATTTCTTCCTCTTGTAGCTCCCTAGGACCATCAGTGGCAACGAATGGAGCGGGGTGGCTGAAGATCTATCTGCTTGTTGTCACCATCAATCTCCATGTGTGAAGCTAGTTGCGTTTGAATCTGTGGATGGTGGGAGGAAGTTTCTAGCATGTGAAGAGAAGGTTAGACCCTCTTTCGTTGTTACAAATCATTTGTTAGATGTGATTCACACACTGTCACAGTCCCAACCCATTCATACCACACCTTCAGCCAAACGCATCCTAAGATAGTGTCACAGTTTGTGCCTAGTATCTTAAATTGTTGCCATATCATCAGCTGTGCCGTTAGAAAATTATTTGGCATCGCTTCAGCAGTTTGTGCAACCAAATTTGGTCCACACATCCAAGCAGCCAAGCAGTAAAATACTAAATCTTTATGGCCCGAAGGAACTAGGCATCGGAGCAACTATGTGCTCCGGAGTCCGGGTCCCTGATTTTTTTCCGCTGCATCGGCTCACCAGTGCAGGGCACTAGTGCGAGATGTAGCAACAGTTGTGTTTACCCCAGTTTTGGCATACATAGTGGACGGTCTTAGTGCTATTAGTTCTATGTGCATCAGCCGCTGGAAGGTTGCTCCTTTGTTGCGCAGTCCAAATGGCATGCAAGTGTAGCAGTATACCCCGCATGGGGTTAAGAAAGCTGTCTTCTCCACATATTCCACTGCCATCTTGATCTGGTGGTATCCTGAGAACGCATCCAGGAAGCACAACAGGTCACACTCCGCGGTGGAGTCGACAATCTGGTCGATGCGCGGCAGCGGAAACGGGTCTTGAGGGCAATCCTTGTTGAGGTTTGTGAAGTCGACACACATGCGTTCCTTTCCTCCTTTCTTCAGCACAACGACTAGGTTTGCCAGCCACTTCAGGTACCGGACCTCGCGAATGACACATGCTGCCTCTAGATTACGGGTTTCCTGAACGATGAAGGACTGCTTCTCCGTGGATTGCCGCCTCGCCTTCTGCTTCACAGGGCGCACATTGGAGCACATCCTCAGATGATGTTCAATTACTCCTCTTGGGACCCCAACTAGCTGCTTCGGCTCCCAGGCGAATACTTCCTTGTTCGCTCGCAGGAAGCCCACCAACTCCTTCTCTTGATCTGGGGCAAGGTCGGCGCCTATGATAAAGGTAGCGGCAGAGGCCCCGTCCACGTCAACTACTATCTGCTTCGTCTTGGCTTGACCTTGAGTGAACAACTGCTTCTTCTTGGTCGGTGCAGCCCCCTTGGCCCTGGGCACGGCCTTGCCGGCCGGGCAAGTTGCCGCCGTGGCCCTGAAGGCTAGCTTGAGGGCCACGATAGCTTCCTTGGCGTCCCCGGCCATGGTAAGGACGCCATTGCTTCTTGGCATCTTCATGAGGTTGTAGGCAGGATGGGTCGCTGACATGAACTGGGCCAGCGCCGGGTACCCGAGGATGGCGTTATACGGGAACCCGATGCGGGCGATGTCGAAGTCGATTAGCTCGGTGCGGTAGTGTCGCGCATGCGAAAAGTCACGAGGAGATGGATTTGCCCCAGGGGGTTGGAGGAGCCGCCGCTGACTCCGGGAGAAGGACCGGCTGGGACGGAGCCGCTCGAGCGGTACGTGAAGGAGACTAAAGGCCACCATAGAGAGCACGTTGAGGGTCTTGGTGATGGCTACAATGCATATGGTCAGGGTGCAAAGCATCGGAAGCACACCCGAACCGACGGTGTTGACTGGGTGACCTCCTAAGTCGAAGATCAGGTCGGCCTTGGGTGCCGCCCACCCCGGGGGAGCCCCTTTCCGTGTGGAGGCGACATCGATATGGTGAAAGAACGGCTTGATATGAAGGTCCGAGGGTGGCACCTGCGAGCCACCAAGGAGAGCCGTGACGACCGGGGGTGCTGGTCCCCCAAAGCGCGCGATGAAGAGGTCGCGCAGCTCCTCCCAAGAGGCCACGGAAGATTCTGGCAGATGGAGGAGCCAGGGGTGCGGCACACCGGCGAGGGCCATTGGGAACCAGTTGGCCATGATCTAGTCATCGCCCCTGGCCTCCAGGACAGCCTCCTCGTACGCCAGCAGAAAGGCCACCAGATCCGCCGCACCATCGTAACGGGGTAACATCTCCGGCTTGAACTTGTGCAACCACTGCACCCGCTGCAAGGAGGGGGTGAAGGTCCGGAGCCCCCCGGCGCCACGGAGGGTGCCTGTCAATTCAGTTGGGGAAGAGGCGGCGTCCATGAGAGTCGGTTGGAGAGGCGAGGCCGTCGAGGGGCGAAGCCTCGGCGCACCCCCTACCTGGTGTCGGTGTCAAAACCGGCGGATCTCGGGTAGGGGGTCCCGAACTGTGTGTCTAGGATTGATGGTAACAGGAGACAGGGGACACAATGTTTACCTAGGTTCGGGCCCTCTCTAAGGAGGTAATACCCTACGTCCTGCTGGATTGACATGGATGAATATGGGTGTTACAAGAGTTGATCTACCACGAGATCGTAATGGCTAAACCCTAGAAGCCTAGCCTATGAATATGGTAATGAGTATATATGTGTTGTTTTTTCCAGACTATCCCCTTCGGTTTATATAGACTCCGAGGGGATCTAGGGTTTAGATGGAGTCGGTTACATGAGAAGGAATCTTCGGTCGCCAAGCTTGCCTTCCACGCTAAGTAGAGTCCAATCCGGAGACGGTGCAGTCTTCGTCCTTCATGTTTTCACAGCCCATCAGTCTGGCCCAAAGGATAATAGGCCGGACGCCCGAGGACCCCTTAGTCCAGGACTCCCTCACCTGGCGCGCCAAATGTTGGATTTCGGGTTCCAGCAAAACCCTTGAGGTTCAAACACTGGGGTGCGCACGAAGATCTCCCCCCTCTCTAGCTCGCACACTCAACGATTTCACGGCCTAGCTTCATAGACCCAAAGAACATGAGACACAAGATTTATACTGGTTCGGGCCACCGTTGTCGTGTAATACCCTACTCCAGTGTGGTGTGGTGGATTGCCCCTTGGGCTGAGGATGAACAGTTACAAGGGAAGAACGGCCTCCTGAGGAGAGGTGTTCGTGTGCCTGGTGACTTGTATGGGGCTATGGATGGAATGGCTCCGATCCAAGATCTGATCCCTAGCTATGGTGGTGGCTAGTCCTATTTATAGAAGCCCTGTTCCTCTTCCCAAATATTGAGCTGGAAGGGATCCCATGACAACCAATTTGAAGGGGGACGGCTAGTACAAGCTATCTTGACAAAAGTAGTTTTCGCCTGCCAAAGGCTCTGTTGGTGACGCCGTCTTGGGCTCCACGGCGACCTCCGTGCTGCCGTCCTGCTGGTCTTGGTCTTGTTGCACCGATATGGAAACCTTTGCCCGATGCCTCGGAACTCCTCGCCTGTGCTTGCCTCCTTAACACCAAAGAGAAAACGAGGACACTATGCGTGCTGGCGCCCGCCTAGTCTTGATCGTCATGGCTTGCATCATTGGAACCTCGCGAGGTTCGCCTTGCCTTGATCTCTTTGCCCCACGCGAGCCATCCTAGTGAGGCCACCCCTCAGGAGGTCTAGCGTCGTCCGCCTCGTGAGGCTTGGCCCCTCGCGAGGGTCTTGGGTGTTTGCTGGTGAAGATGGGCCATACGGGGCTGCTGGAGGAGCCACGCTGCGGGCCGCAGGCAGGCAAGTCTGGGGACCCCCGTTCCCAGAACACCGACAATGGCCCAAGGTGTGGCTCCACCAACGGCCTGGTACGGCCCATCTTCATCAGCAACCACTCAAGACCCTCGCGAGGGGCCAAGCCTCGTGAGCTGGATGACACCAAGGCCTCTCCGGGGGTGGCCTCACTAGGCTGGCTCCCGAGGAGCGGAGATATATATGCAGGAGACACCTCGCGAGGTCCGCATGACTTGAGCCATGACGACTAAGGCCAGGCGGGCGCCAGCTGGCGCAGGGTGCCAGTTTCCTCTTTGGTGCTAAAGGGGCAGGCGCGGGTGAGGGGTCCCGAGGCATCAGGCAAAGGTTTCCATATCGGTGCAACAAGACCAAGACCAGCAGGACGGCAGGACGGAGGTCACCGCGGAGCCCATGGCGGCGTCACCACCAGAGCCTTTGTCAGGCGAAGACCACCTTTTGTCATGATAACTTGTACTAGCTGTCTCCCTTCGAAATTGGCCATTGTGGGATTCCTTCCCGCCTAAAATTTGGGAATAGGACCAGGGCCTCTATAAATAGGGCTAGACACCACCGTAGCCATGGATCGGCTGACCAGGCATCGGCTGACGATAGATCGGCTGATCGGGGACGGATCCTTCAGACCATCCTCAGACACACCAGCTCATCGAGCTCAAGAACACCTCTCCTCAGGAGGTTGTTCATCCTTTGTACTAGTTCATCCTTAGCCCACGAGGCAATCCACCACACCACACTGGAGTAGGGTTACACCCCAACGGTGGCCGGAACCAGCATAAACTCTTTTGTCACTTGTTCCTTGGGTTCGGCGAGCTAGGCCTTGAGATCGTTGCGAGAGTGAGCTAGGGGGAGAGAGATCTTCATGCACACCCCAGAGTTCGAACCTCAAGGGTTGGCCGGAACCCAGAATTCGACATTTGGTGCACCAAGTAGGGGTGCGCTGAAGCCTTTCTTCCGTCGATCCATGCTCCACTGCTCCACCGCATTCATGGCTGACGCTCGTCAAGCCCGTGCTGAGCACCGGGCCACCCTCGCCGCCCGCGTCGCTCAGACGGCGCCCATTGACGGACCTCCCCGCCGTTCTCCATCACCCGCCACCAACGTCGCCACTGGCCCGGCAGCGAACGAGCAACAAGCTTCATCCCTGCACCCCTCCGTGCGGCGGGACAGACGCACCACCACCCCGTCGCTGACTCCGGCCGGCTCATCGTCCCACGCCCGTCGCGCGCCCACGGACGCGCAAGCTGCGCTACTCATTGACGACCTCTACGACGACTGGCTGGACCACATCATTGAGCTCGTCAGCGCTGCCGGGGGCTCTCCTGCACCGTCCCTCTCGCTGCCTCGCCCACCTCCAGCTGTGGGCGACGTAGCTCATGGAGCGCCTCCGCCGCCTTCGCATCAAGACGACACCCTTGCACCAAGACGCGCGGCTCACGGAGCGCCTCCACCGCCTCCGTGTCAAGATGGTGCCCTCGCACCAAGACGCGCGGTCCTGCGGCGTGACCCACCATGCCGGGCGCCCGTGCATAAGGAAGCTGCGAAGAAGTCCCGAGGCCACAAGAAAACGCTCCTACGCTCCCAGCACCACCGCATCAGGACCGCGTGCTAACTGCAGCGATGGCACATGAATACCAGGACTGGGCTCCGCCTTCGCGACGGGCTCCGGTGACCACAGCAGGCTACCGCGCCTTCACTCCTGAGCTGCGCACCGTCGTCTGGGCGGGCAAGTTCAAGCCAGACCTGCCTCCGCGCTATGACGGTAACCCCGACCCCGCAGAGTTCTTGCAGCTCTACGAGCTGAGCATCGAGGCAGCCAACAAAGACGAGAAGGTCATGGCGAACTGGTTTCCCATGGCCCTCAAGGATGACGCACACTCGTGGCTCCTAAACCTGCCCGCGGGATCGATCTCCTCCTGGGGCGAGATGCGCGAGAGTTTCGTCGCCAACTTCCAGGGCACTCGCGACCGCCAGCCAGCCGAAGGCGACCTGTGGCGCATCAAGCAGCAACCAGGGGAAACCCTGCAGAAGTACATCCAGCGCTTCAACAGTGTCGCCTCAAGATCCCCAAGGTGTCGGACGAGGCCATCATCTATGCGTTCTCCGTTGGCGTCCGCAACATTAAGATGAAGGAGGAGCTGCCATCCACAAGGAGCTATGCTCGGCCCTGGAGATGTTCAACATGGCAACCAAGTGCGCAAGGGCAGAGGAAGGCCGCCTTTCCCTCCTCGAGCTCCCAGCTGCTGACCAGGAGGACAAGAAGGCAAAGATCAAGGACGTGAAGCGCAAGGGGGCTGCCGTGCTCGCGTTGGAGCCAGAGACGAAGCGCGGCCACGACCACCCTGAATCATCCAAGGCCAATTGCCATTCTGCACCTTCCACAATGTTCATAGCCACAACACCAGCGACTGTCGGGAGCTTATAGCCATCCGAGATGGGCGCTTCGGTCGGCGCCCTGAGCGCAACGACCGAGGCTACGACCGAGGAGGAGTACAAAGTGGAGGACGCTGGGATGACCACGTCCCCCGTCAGGAGTGGTGCAACCGACCTCGCGAGGAACGCTGGCAGGACCAGCCTCGCGAGGGCCCCTGGAGGGAGCAGCCTCGTGAGGACCATCCTCAGGGCAACGCTGGCCTCCCTCCGCTGCCGCCACCACCAAGGAGAAGCGACGACCACCATTAAGACGAGGGGGCTGGGGGCTTCCAGGAGCCACGCGCCATTGCCTGTATCTTGGGTGGTGGTCAACCCCTAGCCTCTTAGCGTGTCTTCAAGTAGTTCGCTTGCGAGGTGAACGCCGCCCTTCCCAGGCTAGAGGCCACGCGCCCGCTCAGATGTTCCAAGTGCGCTATCACCGTCAGCTCGACAGACCAGCTCAAGTGTGCAGCGACCGCCGGCGCCCTCCCGATGCTCTGCTTGCCCGTCATCAACAACGTTCAAGTCACCAAGGCCCTCATCGACAGCGGCGCAGGGCTCAACGTCCTGTCTGTCGAGACATTCAACAACCTTCACGTGCCATACGATCAGCTACAACCTACCAAGCCTTTCCCACGACTGATCGACGGCTCCACCACCCCGATGGGGCAGGTCCGCCTCCCTGTCACCTTCGGCCAGCGTGACAACTACCGCACCGAGCTCATCGACTTCGACGTTGCCCACATCCGCCTGACGTACAACGCCATCCTTGGGTATCCAGCCTTGGCCAAGTTTATGGCAGTGACCCACCACGGCTACAACGTCCTCAAGATGCTAGGGAGCGGCGGCATCATCATGCTCCCCTATGAAGAAAGAGATGCAGTGTGCTCCCTTGAGCACGCTTACCAAGCTGCAGTGACTGAGGACCCCGACAACGAAGGCACCCCATACCCTCCTGAGGCCAACCCGAAGAAGAAGAAGCAGCTACTCCGCCAAGGACCTTAGGAGGGCGGCGTCTCCAGCAGCACCACCTCAGGACCTACGCCCGCAGATGGGGCGTCCCCTTTCCTCGCATAGGAAGGTGCGCCCTCCTCGGGCTGGGCTTAGGGGCTCTCTTCCGAAGGGCCTCAGACCTAGACAACGTCACGAGGGAGGCGCTCGGGCACCATGTGGAAGCATGCTTCGCCGCACGTTTCCCTTAGGAGGGCACGAGGCATGGAGCGCCTAGTGCTCAGGAGTTCATCACCAAGGCGATCCAGGAGCTTCAGGAGGCAAGGACCATGCGCGGCGACCACCGCCCACCACTTGGCGCAGCTCCCCATCATGGCGAGGACAGTGGGATGCACATCTGCATCGACATTCTAGGGCTCAACAGGGCCGCATCTCAGGGACGTTTCCGGCCTTCGCGCGTTGGACGGTGCAAGGGTCCCTCTCATAGCTACGTTCGCATGCCTCTCGGCCTGCCGAACGCGGCTGTCACCTTCCAGCGCCACCTGCGGGGCATCCTGGCGGCTCAGGAGGCCAGGCATCACGATGTCCTGGCGGAGATCGCGACAGTTCTTCAGGAGCCACCTGGGCCTGTGGAGCCTCCTCAGGCTCAGGACCCTGGCGGCTCGTGAGGAGCAACTTCTGCGGTGCGCATCTTCAGCTACCTCGACACCACTCCAGCTATGGTATCAGGTGACTCTTTCTAGTTCATTCAGTTAGGGACACCCTTCGAGAAGCATTATCCCCAAGTCGCATGGGTCTGTCCCTGCGACGTGTATCCCTTTTGCATCTTTAGCTTACTCTGTTGGGAGCACCTCACGGGCGGCATCATCCCCAGGCCGCTCAGGTCTGTCCCAGTGGCATGTGTCGTTCTTGCATCTATCTAAAATAATTTGCCTCCTCGCATAAATTGCTCTATAATCATTACTCACCTGGTGCTTGCTCATCGCGGCCTCCCACGCTGCTGGTCGGTCACTTACTTATCCCGCAACGGGAGACTCACATGCTGGCATGGTGCTTGTGCTCGGGTCCGTCCCTACAACACTGAACTCTGGCTCACGGCCCGCTCCATGTACGCCACCTCACCAGATCCTCAGTGCCTTCATCTTCTCGCGGAAGGAGTAATGGCAGGCCGGAAAATGCCGCTATGGGCTACTCTCTCTCTCTCTCTCGCACTAACCTGCAGGTGGTGCCACCAGCTGCTCCCTTTCATGCTTTTCTCTTGGGCGTTAAAGGGAGGGCTCCTGAGCATCGCGCCTCAGGAGCTCTTACTGACTCTCCAGCCCTCACCTCCTGGCCTTGACCACGACATCGCGACCTGGCATACCAGCGGCGGCTGAGCCTGCTCGAGGGTCGGGACCCGAGGACGTAGAGCACTCAGGAGAGTGTGAAGGGTGGGAGCTGGCACGGACACAACCTGGCAGCATCGCCATCAGCGGCACATGAACCGGATGCCATGCAAGGACCTCTTGAGCATCGCACCTCATGAGCTCTTACCGGACCTCGGGCCGCTCACCTCCTGGCCTTGACCATGGCATCGCGACCTGGCATACCAGCGATGGCTGAAGCCTTCCTGGGGACTAGGACCTGTCGGCATAGGGCACTAAGCTACCGCGAGGACGAAAGGGGGGGGGACAATGCCAATGTAAGACGTGGAATCATGAATTTCACAATAAAAATGATATTAATGCAAAAGTGTTACAGATTATTTACACATCCCCATGGGGTTCGTCTCGATTCCTCGCAGGGAACAAAAGAAGGAAGTTTCTAGGAGCCCTATGTACAAGTATCTCCGCCGGCGCTATCATCAACAGTGGGCCACGAGGGGTCGGTGCCAACCCCACCCAGATCAGTGGTGACAACGAACGAACGCCACCGCTGCGCTCCAGGCATGGCGAGAGCTCGGGGGCACGTAGCTATCGTCGCTCGTCTCCGGAGTCTTGTCAGGCTTGGGAGAGTCTATGGACTCCCAGGCGCCGTCGCTGCTGCTGGAGGAGT
Organism: Triticum urartu; assembly: GCF_056163025.1. Lineage (NCBI taxonomy): Eukaryota > Viridiplantae > Streptophyta > Magnoliopsida > Poales > Poaceae > Triticum > Triticum urartu. The sequence continues at coordinate 285,708,562 of NC_141877.1, forward strand.
CGTTGAGAGGACCAAGGGAGGGCCCAGTGCCTGCCCTTGCGCCGTCCTGGTGATCCCCTTCAGGGCAGCACTCCAGGCGGCGGCCTTCCTCATCAAAGACTTTGAAGAACATCATGGAGGCGCCGTCGTACTCAAAATGGAAGGCATGGGCCCCCTCCATGCAACAGACGCGGGCAACATCGCCCCATCCGTGGGCCATGAAGATCTTGCCCGGGGAGACAGCCTCGACCTCTGCCCCCATCGCCGGGGTGCTGCACTCGGCGTGCTGCAGCCACAGCTCGAGCGCCCCCCTTGGCGGCATCACTTCGGCGAAGAATGGGAGGAATCGGATCCACGTGCGTGGTGGCATCGCCTCCCACACCACAAGTTCACGCGAGGAGCCCTCGGCGTGGGTTCGCAGGGCAGCGGCGCGGGCCACCACCGCACGGCCATCGCGACCACGGCGCGAGCAGCGCCATCGCTGCCTCCTCCTCCGGAGCCTTCTGCCCGAGCGTACAAGGGCAGCGGGTAGCCGGGGGGAGGCCGCTCGTGCCAAGGCCTCGTCACCTCCGGCCTCACAACAATGTCGCGGGAGCGGACCAACCTCTTCTTTGACGGGAGCAGCCCAAGTTCTTCGCGGGGGGTTTTCCCCTTCTCGGTGGTGGAGAACCGCTCAATCGGCGCCATGTGTGTTGCAGCAAGACGGTAGAGCAAAGAGGAAGAAGAGGAAGCAAGCAGAATGGAGGAAGAGATGAGCAATGGGGGCTCCGCCCCTATCCTCATTTGTAGCCAGATCTAAGGTAATGATGGTTTTCTTCTACATGCAGCAGGGTCTCGTCACGTCGGGCAGTTGCCGAGGCAGCATGGGGAAGCAGAGACGCCCATGACCTATCAATCGCCACGTGTCAATCAAGGCCACAGGCGGTTAGGGCCTGCGGCGCTCCGCACTTTCCCTTTGGCTTCACCTCGAAGCCAAGTCCGAGCGCGCCTTGGGCCCGGGAGCTACTGTCGACGTCCTGGGAACGGGGGTACCCAGACTTGCCTGCCTATGGCCCAGGGCGTGGCTCCACCAACGGCCTGGTATGGCCCATCTTCATCAGCAACCACTCCAGACCCTCGCGAGGAGCCAAGCCTCTCGAGGCGGACGACACCAAGGCCTCCTCGGGGGCGGCCTTGCTAGGCTGGCTCCCGAGGAGTGGAGATATCTATGTAGGAGGCACCTCACGAGGTCCGCGTGACGTGAGCCATGACGACCAAGGCCAGGCGGGCACCAGTGGGCGTAGGGTGCCAGTTTCCTATTTGGTGCTAAAGGGGCAGGCACATGCGAGGAGTCCCGAGGCATCAGGCAAAGGTTTCCATATCGGTGCAACAAGACCAAGACCAGCAGGACGGCAGGACGGAGGTCACCGTGGAGCCCACGGCGGCGTCACCACCAGAGCCTTTGGCAGACGAAGACCACCTTTTGTCAGGATAACTTGTACTAGTTGTCTCCCTTCAAAATTGGCCGTTGTGGGATCCCTTCCTGCCTAACATTTGGCAAGAGTACCAGGGCCTCTATAAATAGGGTTAGCCACCACCGTAGCCAAGGATCGGCTGACCAGGCATCGGCTGACGATAGATCGGCTGATCGGGGACGGATCCTTCAGAGTATCCTCAGACACACCAGCTCATCGAGCTCAAGAACACCTCTCCTCAGGAGGCTGTTCATCCTTTGTACTAGTTCATCCTTAGCACACGAGGCAATCCACCACACCACACTGGAGTAGGGTATTACACCACAACGGCGGCCCGAACCAGTATAAACTCTTGTGTCACTTGTTCCTTGGGTTTGGTGAGCTAGGCCTTGAGATCGTTGCAAGAGCGAGCTAGGGGGAGAGAGATCTTCGTGCGCACCCCAGTGTTTGAACCTCAAGGGTTTGCCGGAACCCGGAATCCGATAGGTGCCCCATCCGTGGGCGCAGGTCCTGAGGTGGTGCCACTTGAGACGCCGCTTTCCCGAGGCTCTTGGCGGAGCAGCTTCTTCTTCTTCTTGGGGATGGCTTTAGGAGGGTAGACGACACCTTCATTGTCTGGGTCCTCGACCGCTACGGCCTGGTAGGCGCGCTCGAGAGAGCATGCCGCATCCTTTTCCTCGCAGGCGATCGTGATGATGTCGCGGTTCCCTGACATCTTGAGGACATTGTAGCCATGATGGGTCACCGCCATGAACTTGGCTAGGGCTGGATATCCAAGGATGGCATTGTATGGAAGGCGGATGTGAGCGACGTCGAAGTCGATGAGTTCGGTGCGGTAGTTGTCGCGTTGGCTGAAGGTGACAGGGAGGTAGATCTGCCCTATCGGGGTAGTGGAGCCGTCGGTCACTCGTGAGAAAGGCTTGGTGGGCTGTAGCTGATCATATAGCACTTGGAGGCGGTCGAACGTCTCGATGGAATGAACATTGAGCCCCGCACCGCCATCGATGAGGGTCTTGGTGACAAGGACATTGCTGATGACGGGCGAGCAAAGCATTGGGAGGGCGCCGACAGTTGCCGCACACTTGAGCTGGTTGGAAGAGCTGAAGGTGATTGTGCACTTGGACCACCTGAGCGGACGTGTGGACTCGAGCCTGGGGAGGGCCGCGTTCACCTCGCGAGCGAACTGCTTGAAGATGCACTGAGAGGCTGGTGCCTGAGCGCCGCCCAAGATGCAGGCGATGGCGCGTGGCTCCTGGAAGCCCCCAGCCCCCTCGTCCTAGTGGTGGTCTTCGTTCTTCCTTGGTGGTGGTGGCAGCGGAGGGAGGCCGACATTGCCCTGAGGATGGTTCTCATGAGGCTGATACCTCCAGGCGCCCTCGGGAGGCTGGCCCTGCCAGCGGTCGTCACAAGGCTGGTCGCGCCACTCCTAGTGGGGGCTGCGGTCTCCCAGCGTCCCATACTTCGTCCTCCTCCGCGGTCGTAGCCTCGGTCGTTGCAATCGGGGCGTCGACCGAGGCGCCCGTCGCAGATGGCCTTGAGCTCTTGACAGTCATTGCTGTTGTGGTTGTGTACATTGTGGAAGACGCAGAACGGACGACTGCCCTTGGATGACTCTGGGTGGTCGCAGCCGCGCTTCATCTCTGGTTCAGCTGCGAGCACGACCACCCCTTGCGCTTCACGTCCTTGGCCTTGTCCTTCTTGTCTTCTGGGTCGGCCGTTGGGAGCTCGAGGAGGGAGAGGCGCCCTTCCTCAGCTCTTGCGCACTTGGTCTCCATGTTGAACTCCAGAGCCGTGCATAGGTCCTCATGGATGGCGAGCTCATCCTTCATCTTGACATCACGGACGCCATCAGAGAACGCCCAGATGATGGCCTCGTCCGAAACCTTGGGGATCTCGAGGCGAATGCTATTGAAGTATTGGATGTACTTCTGCAGGGTTTCCCCTGGCTGCTGCTTGATGCGTCGTAGGTCACCCATAGGAGGCGAGCGGTCGCAAGTGCCCTGGAAGTTGGCGATGAAACGCTCGCGCATCTCACCCTAGGAGGAGATCGATCCCACGGGCAGGTTCAGGAGCCACGAGCATGCGCCATCCTTGAGAGACATGGGAAACCAGTTCGCCATGACCTTCTCGTCGCCGTTGGCCGCCTCGATACTCAGCTCATATTGCTGCAGGAACTCCGAAGGGTCGGGGGTGCCGTCATAGCGCGGAGGCAGGTCGAGCTTGAACTTTCCAGGCCAGACGACACTGCGTAGCTCGGGAGTGAAGGCTCGGCAGCCTACGGTGGTAACGGGAGCTTGGCGTGGAGGTGCAGCCTGATCTTGGTGCTGACGGGCCACCACCGTAGGCGGCATGCGGTTTTGACGCTGTGGCGCAAAGAGCGCTGGAGCATCTTCTTGCGGCCGCTGAACCTCCTAGAACCTTTCTTCTTCGTGCGTGAGTGCCCTACGCGGTGGGTTACACCGTGGGGCCGCATGCCTGGGACCGAGGGCGACGTCCTGACGGGGAGGTGGCGGAGGCGCTCCATGGGCTACGTCGCCTGTGGCAGGCGGTGGGCTAGGTAGCGAGAGGGATGGTGCGGGCGAGCCCCCAGCCATGCTAACGATCTCGGCGATGCGGTCCAGCCAGTCCTTGTAGAAGTTGTCGGCTGGGCGGTAGCACAGGAGCTCGCGCGCCATGAGCAGCGCAGCCTGCACATCTGCCGGCCCGCGACGAGCGTGCGACGATGAGCCAGCCGGAGTCAGCAACAGGGCGGCGGTGCACCCATCTTGCCGCACAGAGGGGTGCAATGACGAATCTTGTTGCTCGTGCCCCACCGGGCCGGTGGCGGCGTTGGCGGCAGGTGATGGAGAACGGCGGGGAGGTTTGCCGACGGGCGCCGTCTGGGCAACTCGAGCGGCAAGAGCGGCTCGACGCTTAGCACGGGCTCGACGAGCATCGGCCATGGAGGCGGTGGAGCGGCGGCGGGTCGACCGGCGGAACAGAGGCTTCGACGCACCCCTACTTGGCACGCCAAATGTCAGATTCAGGGTTCCGCAGACCCTTGAGAGGTTCGAACTCTGGGGTGCGTGCGAAGAACTCTCCCCTCCCAGTCTGCCTGCTCAATGATTCCACGGCCTAGCTCGACGAACCCAAGGGACAAGAGACACAGCCGTTTATCCCGGTTCGGGTCACCATGCGGTGTAATACCCTACTCCATCTTTGTGGTGGATTGCCTCGAGGGGCTGAGGATGAACTAGTAAAGTGTTCGAACAACCTCGGGAGGTGAGGTGTTCTTGAGCTTGATGAGCTGGTGAGATGATCAGGGTGGAATCGATCAGTCCCCTCTATGGTGGTGGCTAAGTCCTATTTGTAGTGGCCTTGGTCCTCTTCCCAAATGTAGGTGGGAAGCGATCCCACAACGGCCAAATTTGTAGGGAGACAACTAGTACAAGCTATCCTGACAAAAGTAGTCTTCGCCTACAAAAGGATCTGGTGGTGACGCTGCGGTGGGCTCCGTGATGACCTCCGTCCTACCGTCCTGGTGGTCTTGGTCTTGTTGCACTGATATGGAAACCTTTACTTGATTGCTCGAGACTCTGCGCCTATGCTTGCCCCCTTAGCACCAAAGAGGAAACTGGTACACTGCGCCCGCTGGCGCCCGCCTAGCCTTGGTCGTCATGGCTCACGTCATGTGAACCTCGCAAGGTGAGCCTTGCATAGATATCTCCACTCCTCTGGAGCCAGCCTAATGAGGCCGCCCCCAGGGAGGTCTTAGTGTCGTCCGCCTCGCGAGGCTTGGCCCCTCGCGAGGGTCTTCAGTTGTTGTTGCTGAAGCTGGGCAGTACCGGGCCATTGACAGAGCCACGCCATGGGCCGCAGGCAGGCAAGTCTGGGTACACCCGTTCCCAGGACGCAGACAGTAGCCCCCGGGCCCAAGGCGTGCTCGAACTTGGCTTCGAGGCAAAGCCAAAGTGCAAGTATAGAGCGCCGCGGGCCCCAACCGCTCGCGTCCTCAGTTGACGCGTGCTGATTGATGGGACGTGGGTGCCTCCGCTTCCCCATGCCGCCTTGGCAATTATTCCGGGTTTGACAAAAAGGATGGTGCTTGGTGCTGAGCCTTCATTGCCCTTCCTTCGCCTTGCTCTTTGATCTTGATGTAGTACTCAATGTATCCATCTTGATGCCAGGCTGATGTCGGCGATGAAGAGGAAGAAATAGGATGTTGGAGCCGTCGAGGCCAAGTGACCTGTCGTGGTCGCAACGACTCTGGCACGGAAGGAGGAGGCTGCCTCCAGTGCCCCTACGGCGAGGTCGCCCTCCCGAGGCCCTGAAGCCCAGCCTCAGGAGAAGATGGTTCCTGCGACCGAGGTGACTCCGGAGGCGCTCGCCCTCAGTGCGCCTGCTGAGGACCTGAGGGCTCCAGAGCCCCTGGCCCTCTCTGCTGCTACCGCCTCGCCAGGCTTGACGCCGGTGCCACTTCCTCCCCTAGTCGTCGTGCCGGAGGACCGTGGTTCTTCCGCCATGCCTGGTGCTCTAGAGGAGGCCTTCTCTACGCCGGACCAGCTTCGGGATGATCTTCAGGGCCCCGACCGGCGCAGGGCGTCGGGGCTCCAAGAGTTGGTGTCGGGGTGGCTTCAGGCCAACTCGTCTGTCAAGGCGGCCTGGGCCCAGGCCGTGACAGCCTCAGAGGAGGGCCAGAAGGTGGACGGCCTGGCCGCAGCTGCCCGCGACATGGCATTGAAGGACGCTGAGGTCGCCGGGGAGCGCTGCCGCGTGGCGAAGGCCGAGCTGAAAACCCTTCGTGACGAGTAGGCCACCTGCACCCGCCAGCTCGAGGAGCAGGAGGAGAAGCTGAAGACCTGGGAAGCTGCGATCGCCGACCGTGATGCCGAGCAGGAGCAGGTAGCCCGTGAAGAGGCTTAGGACTGCGGCCGCTTGGACGAGCTAAAGGAGGAGGTGGAGGCGGCCCAGGCGTCCCATACCAAGCTTGTCTGTGACGATGAAGCTCAGCTGAGGGCCAGGGAGAAGCGCCTCGCTGCTGCTGAGAAGATGGCCGCTGTTGAGCGCGCCGCTTTCGACTCCCTCGAGCTGAGGTCCTGCAAGGCGCTACGGGATCTCTACGGGAGTGGGTACAAGGAGCCGTTGGTGACTCTTGAGGAAGGCCCTGCTGGGCTGCTCCTCAAGCTCGTCGCGACACTTGAGGGCATCATCATCGGATTAGGCCCCATGGTGGAGGGGGAGGCCCACGCGCTTTCTACGCCGGCCATGATGCGCGTCTTCACCCATATCTATCTTTGGGACCCCAGCTTCGACCTCGGTGCCTTGCTCGAGCCCGTGGACCCCGAGTCCTATACTGCCGCTGTCGAGGCTGTGAAGGGACAGGTGGAGGCCCTGCTGCGGAAGTTCCTCGCTGTTGAACCCATGATCACGGCAAGGGCGGCGACGATGTCATCGACGATGGAGCTCCCCACGCGGCGATGGCGGCGTCCAAGGCTGAAGAAGAGTATCGATGGCGGCGCTCCCTTCTGTTCAAGTCCTGCAACATGTATCGTGCCTTGAGGAGGCATAAGAACTTATGTTTGGTACCCTTAAGAGATAATATGTTTTATAATAATTTACTAGGGTTTTGCGATTTCCTTTTTGTTTGCTTTAGCGTTCTGCGTCGGCAGGGCCCTACCCGCGCATACCTCAGCCGTCGTTGGATCGTTCGGATCACTAGGACGAGACCAAGGGGTGAGGGGCTACGTGACCAGTCAGGCTCCTGAGTCGTGACGCTCAGGAGTCCCCCTTGACGTGCAAACAACCCTCGAGAAGGAGATGCGATAGTAGGCCTTAGCGTTCTGCGTCGGCAGGGCCCGGCCCCATGCATACCTCAGCCATCGTTGGGGTATCCGGATCACCAGGACGAGACCAAGGGGTGAGGGGCTACGTGACCAGTTAGGCTCCTGAGTCATGATGCTCAGGAGTCCCCCTTGATGTACGAATAAACCTCCGTACCTTTCATCGTCGGGCTCTCGCTCGGGAGGGGTGCGCGAAGACCAAGTTCGAAGGACCTGGGAAGGTGGCGTATGCCAGGTGTGACATGAGCGTAGCCCCCTCGCGCAAATCTCCCGAGAGGAAAGCAGCATGGTGAGGCTGAGCACCGAGCCTGGTGGCTCCCTGAGGTTAACGCAGCCGTGAGGCCACCCTCAGTTGTTTATCACCAGCACGGAGCATGGCGCTTCCGCTCTTGCACGGGCATAGCCGCTCCTCGACCATGTCGACTGCCGGCGCGGAGCATGGTGCTTCCACTGGTAGGTGGGTGGGGGCCCCCTCTGAGGGGAGACCCTGAGTCGTGTACAGCCCCACCCTAACATGTAGCTTGCAGGGCAGGGCTAGAGGAGGTGTGTATGGGCACTAGCGAGCCAGTGCGGGACTGACGAGGCCCTAACTCAAGACGGGTTGTGCCTGAATTTGGCTTGGAACACTTGTGGCAGTCCTGCGAGATGGTCAGACAACCGGCGCCAAGTGAATCTCCTGAGGTTATCGCATGAGAAGGCTAAACACCAATGACCCCAGGAGGTAACGTGAACGGGACTAGCCCGCCAGATAGAGCTCAGTCATTGGGTTTATCAATGTTGTAGGGACAGACTCGAGCACAGACGCCGTGCCCAGTCTTCTCATGCGAAGGTCCTGAAGAAAGACAACCGGCGCGCGGCTCCCGAGGTGACGAGGCACCGGGTCGCTGATACGTCTCCAACATATCTTTATTTTTTGATTGTTCCATCCTATTATATTATCCATCTAGAATGTTTTAAATTCATTTATATGCTATTTTATATGATTTTTGGGACTAACCTATTAACCTAGAGCCAAGTGCCAGTTTATGTTTTTTCCTTGTTTTTGAGTTCTACAGAAAAGGAATACCAAATGGAATCCAATTGACGTGCCATTTTTTGATGATTTTTTATGGACCAAAAGAAGACCCCGGAGTAAAATAGTTGGGCCAGAAGAGTCCTGAGCCGTCCACGAGATAGGAGGGCGAGCCTAGGGGGTAGGGCGCGCTCTCCACCCTCGTGGATGACTCGGAGACCCCCCCGACGTGAGACCGACACCAAAAATTCCTATAAATACAGAAACCTCCAGAAAATAACCTAGAACAGGAGTTCCGCCGCCGCAAGCCTGTGTAGCCACCAAAAACCAATCGGGACCCTGTTCCGGCACCCTGTCGGAGGGGGGATCCCTCACTGGTGGCCATCTTCATCATCCCGGCGCTCTCCATGACGAGGAGGGAGTAGTTCACCCTTGGGGCTGAGGGTATGTACCAGTAGCTATGTGTTTGATCTCTCTCTCTCTCTGTGTGTGTTCTTGATTCGGCATGATCTTGATGTATCGCGAGCTTTGCTATTGTAGTTGGATCTTATGATGTCTCTCCCCCTCTACTATCTTGTAATGGATTGAGTTTTCCCTTTGAATTTATCTTACCGGATTGAGTCTTTAAAGATTTGAGAACACTTGATGTATGTCTTGCATGCGCTTATCTGTGGTGACAATGGGATATTCACATGGTCCACTAGATGTATGTTTTGGTGACCAACTTGCGAGTTCCGTGGCCTTGTGAACTTATGCATAGGGGTTGGCACATGTTTTCGTCTTGACTCTCCGGTAGAAACTTTGGGGCACTCTTTGAAGTTCTTTGTGTTGGTTGAATAGATGAATCTGAGATTGTGTGATGCATATCATATAATCATACCCACGGATACTTGAGGTGACATTGCAGTACCTAGGTGACATTAGGGTTTTGGTTGATTTGTGTCTTAAGGTGTTATTCTAGTAACTCTAGGATAGATTGAATGGAAAGAATAGCTTCGTGTTATTTTACTACGAACTCTTGAATAGATCGATCAGAAAGGATAACTTTGAGGTGGTTTTGTACCCTACTATAATCTCTTCGTTTGTTCTCCGCTATTAGAGACTTTGGAGTGACTCTTTGTTGCATGTTGAGGGATAGTTATATGATCCAATTATGTTATTATTGTTGAGAGAACTTGCACTAGTGAAAGTATGAACCCTAGGCCCTGTTTCCTAGCATTGCAATACCGTTTATGCTCACTTTTGCCACTTGCTACCTTGCTGTTTTTATATTTTCAGATTACGAAAACCTTTATCTACTATCCATATTGCACTTGTATCACCATCTCTTCGCCGAACTAGTGCACCTATACAATTTATCATTGTATTGGGTGTGTTGGGGACACAAGAGACTCTTTGTTATTTGGTTGTAGGGTTGCTTAAGAGAGACCATCTTCATCCTATGCCTCCCACGGATTGATAAACCTTAGGTCATCCACTTGAGGGAAATTTATTATTGTCCTACAAACCTCTGCACTTGGAGGCCCAACAACGTCTACAAGAAGAAGGTTGTGTAGTAGACATCAAGCTCTTTTCTAGCGCCGTTGCCGGGGAGGTTAGTGCTTGAAGGTATATCTTTAGATCTTGCAATCGAATCTTTTAGTTTCTTGTTTTATCACTAGTTTAGTTTATAAAAGATAGAAATGGAATTGAGGGTGCCTCATATGCTTCATCTTTTTAATATCTTTCGTGAAAATAATGATTCCGATAATTGTGCCAAAATGCTAGAAGAAGAATGCATTAAATTGTTTGGCACTAAATCTTTGAATAATGAGCATGATTGCAATGTTGTTAGTACGAACTCTTTGAATGTCCATGATACGAATGATGATTGAACTAGTCATGATGAAAATGTCTCTTATAAGCATGTCAATTTTTGTGGAGTGCATAGAGTTTGCAAGTACACACCAAATAGGGAAGATAGATTTTGCAAGAGGCATAAGTATTTAGAAACTAAATGGTTGCAAGAAAGGCTAGATGTTTGTGCTGAAAATTTAAATTTTCTTAGCCATCGTTGTGAACTTTGTAATGAACGTGGTCATAGAAATTTCCAATGCAAATTGTTTCATGATCATATCATGTCCAAAGATTTTGATGACTTGATTTCCCTTGCACATCATAATGAACTTAGTTTGCTTGTGGGTTATGAAGAAATGAAACGTTTAACTAAGAATATTCTAGAGTTTGTCCTTGATAAAGTTCTTGATTTTGATCTAGAGGAAATTTATATGTATTGTGCGATGAATTGCATTGAAAAACCTTACATTGTCAATTACATAAAGTCAAGAAAACAAATAGAAGATGAAGATAATACTAATGAAAGGGAAGAGACTTCCAGATATCCTCCTATTATTTCTTACGATGAATCAGGTAACGAGGAGGAGCCTTCTATTCAACCAATCTCATTAATAAGGAGCTCCAAAAAGAGGATTAAACCCACACATAATTTGAAGAAGAGAAAGAAAAGACGGAGAAGCAAAGGTAAAAAGGTATCCCTCCCAAATGATGTTTCTCCTATTACTCATTGTGATGATGGTAATTGTTATACTATTGGTGCTATCCATATTATTAATGATGAGAGTGATTATGCTTATGATATGAAAAGGCCCAAGCTTGGGGATGCTATGTTTAATGAAGATGATACTTTTAGTCTCCCAAGTTTTGATGAGCCAATTTATTATGATGATAGCATGCCTCCTATTTATGATGATTATTATGATGACACTTATGCTATAAAAAATAGTGATGATTATATTTATAAAACTTGTCATGATTATGATTACCTTTTTCTGAACATTACTCTTTTAATGTGGAAATAATTTATATTATTCGAGTTTCTTATGATACTCCCACTATTCTGATTGAGAAGAATCTTGCTTATGTGGAGAGTAGTAAATTTTCTATGCTTGTGGCTCATGAAAAGAATGCTTTATGTGATGGTTATATTGTTGAATTCATTCATGATACTACTGAAATTTATTATGAGGGAGGAATATATGCTTGCAGGAATTGCAATAATATCAAGTTGCCTCTCTATGTGCTTAAAGTTTTAAAGTTATGCTTGTTTTGCCTTCCTATGCTAGTTGATTATTGTTCCCATAAGTTGTTTGCTGACAAAATCCCTATGCATAGGAAGTGGGTTAGACTTAAATGTGATAGTTATATTCTTCATGATGGTCTCTTTATGTTTGAATTCTTATCTTTTATGTGAGCATCATTGAAATCATCATGCCTAGCTAGGGGCGTTAAACGATAGCGCTTGTTGGGAGGCAACCCAATTCTATTTTTGTTCCTTGATTTTCGTTCCTATTTAGTAATAAATAAATCATCTATCATATGATATGATTGTGTTTTTATGTTTTAATTACTGTTTGTGCGAAATAAAACCTTTAGGATCTTCTTGGGTGGTTGTTATTTGATCTTGCTGTAAAAAACAGAAAGTTTGCGCTCACGAGAATAATTTTCATTTTTACCAGAGAGCGATAAAATACCAATTACACTTGCAGTAGATTAATAAACAAATTTCCTAGGACTTCCTAATTTCTCGGGATTTTTGGAGTTACAGAAGTATTCGGAACCTACAGATTACTACAGACTGTTCTGTTTTTGACAGATTATGTTTTCTATGTGTTGTTTGCTTATTTTGATGAATCTATGAGTAGTATCGGAGGGTATGAGCCATAGAGAAGTTGGAATACAGTATATATTACACCAATATGAATTTAGAATGAGTTCACAACAGTACCAAAAGTGGTGATTTATTTTCTTATACTAATGGAGCTTACGAGTTTTCTGTTGAGTTTTGTGTTGTGAAGTTTTCAAGTTTTGGGTAAAGATTCGATGGACTATGGAATAAGGAGTGGAAATAGCCTAAGATTGGGGATGCCCAGGGAACCCCAAGGTAAAATTCAAGGACAACCAAAATCCTAAGCTTGGGGATGCCCCGGATGGCATCCCCTCTTTCGAAATCGTCTATCGGTAACTTTACTTGAGGCTATATTTTTTATTCACCACATGATTTGTGTTTTGCTTGGAGCGTCATTTTATTTTATTTTATTTTGTTTTGCTTTCTGTTTGAATAATATCCCAAGATCTGAAATTCTTAAATGTTAGAGAGTATTCACATAGTTGCATAATTATTCAACTACTCATTGATCTTCACTTATATCTTTCAGAGTAGTTTGTCGTTTGCTCTAGTGCTTTACTTGTATCTTTTAGAGAACGCTATGTCTTTATTTTGAAGAAATTAATGAATGCTCATGATTCACTTATATTATTTTGAGAGTCTTTTAGAACAGCATGGTAATTTTCTTTGGTTATCAAATTAGTCCTAATATGATGGGCATTCAAGATGGGTATAATAAAAACTTTCATATAGAGTGCATTGAATAGTTTGATACTTGATAATTGTTTTGAGATATAAAGATGGTAATGTTAGAGTCATGATAGTTGGGCAATTATGAAATTGAGAAATACTGGTGTTAAAGTTGGCAAGTCCCATAGCATGCATGTATGGTAAACGTTGTGTGATAAGTTTGAAGCATGAGGTGTTCTTTGAGTGCTTTCCTTATGAGTGGCGGTCGGGGACGAGCGATGGCATTTTCCTACCAATCTATCCCTCTAGGGGCATGCATAGTAGTACTTTGCTTCGAGGGATAATAAACTTTTGCAATAAGTATATGAGTTCTTTATGACTAATGTGAGTCCATGGTTCATACGCACTCTTACCTTTCCACAATTTGCTAGCCTCTACGGTACCGTGCATTGCCCTTTCTCACCTTGAGAGTTGGTGGAAACTTCGCCGGTGCATCCAAACCCTGTGATACGATATGCTCTATCACACATAAGCCTCCTTATATCTTCCTCAAAACAGCCACCATACCTACCTATTATGGCATTTCCATAGCCATTCCGAGATATATTGCCATGCAACTTTCCACCATTCCGTTTATTATGACATGCTCCATCATTGTCATATTGCTTTGCATGATCATGTAGTTGACATCGTATTTGTGGCAAAGCCACTTTCATATTTCTTTCATACATGTCGCTCTTAATTCATCGCATATCCCGGTACACCGCCGGAGGCATTCACATAGAGTCATATTTTTGTTCTAGTATCGAGTTGTAACATTGAGTTATGAGTAAATAAAAGTGTGACGATCATCATTATTAGAGCATTGTCCCATGTGAGGAAAGAATGTGGAGACTATAAAAAAATAGGCCAAAGAAGCCCAAACAAAAAAAGGAGAGAAAAAGAGAGAAGGGACAATGTTACTATCCTTTTTGCACACTTGTGCTTTAAAATAGCACCATGATCTTCATGATAGAGAGTTTCTTATTTTGTCACTTTCATATACTAGTGGGATTTTTTCATTATAGAACTTGGCTTGTATATTCCAATGATGGGCTTCCTCAAAATGCCCTAGGTCTTCGTGAGCAAGCAAGTTGGATGCACACCCACTTAGTTTCTTTAGATGAGCTTTCATACACTCATAGCTCTAGTGCATCCGTTGCATGCCAATCCCTACTTCTCGCATTGGCATCAATTGATGGGCATCTCCATAGCCCATTGATTAGCTGCATCAATGTGAGACTTTCTCTTTTTTATCTTCTCACATAACCCCCATCATCATATGCTATTCCACCTATAGTGCTATATCCATGGCTTGCGCTCATGTATTGTGTAAGGGTTGAAAATGCTAAAGCACGTTAAAAAGTATGAACCAATTGCTTGGCTTGTCATCGGGGTTATTCATGATGGGAGCATTTTGTGTGACGAAAATGAAGCATGGCCAAACTATATGATTTTGTAGGGATAAACTTTCTTTGGTTATATTATTTTGAGAAGACATAATTGCTTGGTTAGCATGCTTGAAGTATTACTATTTTTATGTCAATATTAAACTTTTATCTTGAATCTTTTGAATCTGAACATTCATGCCAAAATAAAGATAATTACATTAAAAATTATGTTAGGGAGCATTCCACATCAAAAATTCTGTTTTTATCATTTACCTACTCGAGGACGAGCAGGAATTAAGCTTGGGGATGCTTGATACGTCTCCAACGTATCTATAATTTTTAATTGTTCCATGCTATTATATTATCCATCTAGGATGTTTTATATGCATTTATATGCTATTTTATATGATTTTTGGGACTAACCTATTAACCTAGAGCCCAGTGCCAGTTTCTATTTTTTCCTTGTTTTTTAGTTTTACAGAAAAGGAATACCAAATGGAGTCCAATTGACGTGCCAATTTCTGATGATTTTTTATGAACCAAAAGAAGCCCCGGGAGTAAAATAGTTGGGCCAGAAGAGTCCTGAGCCGTCCACGAGATAGGAGGGCGAGCCCATGGGGTAGGGCGTGCCCTCCACCCTCGTGGACGACTCGGAGACCCCCCTGACATGAGACCGACACCAAAAAATCCTATAAAACAGAAACCTCCAGAAAATAACCTAGATCGGGAGTTCCGCCGCCGCAAGCCTCTATAGCCACCAAAAACCAATCGGGACCCCGTTCTGGCACCCTGCCAGAGGGGGATCCCTCACCGGTGGCCATCTTCATCATCCCGACGCTCTCCATGACGAGGAGGAGTAGTTCACCCTCAGGGCTGAGGGTATGTACCAGTAGCTATGTGTTTGATCTCTCTCTCTCTCTCGTGTTCTTGATTCGGCACGATCTTGATGTATCGCGAGCTTTGCTATTATAGTTGGATCTTATGATGTTTCTCCCCCTCTACTCTCTTGTAATGGATTGAGTTTTCCCTTTGAAGTTATCTGATCGGATTGAGTCTTTAAGGATTTGAGAACACTTGATGTATGTATTGCATGTGCTTATCTGTGGTGACAATGGGATATTCACATGATCCACTTGATGTATGTTTTGGTGATCAACTTGCGAGTTCTGTGACCTCGTGAACTTATGCATAGCAGTTGGCACACATTTTCGTCTTGACTCTCCGGTAGAAACTTTGGGGCACTCTTTGAAGTTCATTGTGTTGGTTGAATAGATGAATCTGAGATTGTGTGATGCATATCGTATAATCATATCCACGGATACTTGAGGTGACATTGGAGTATCTAGGTGACATTAGGGTTTTGGTTGATTTGTGTCTTAAGGTGTTATTCTAGTACGAGCTCTAGGATAGATTGAACGGAAAGAATAATTTTGTGTTATTTTACTATGAACTCTTGAATAGATCGACCGGACAGGATAATTTTGAGGTGGTTTCGTAACGTACCATAATCTCTTCGTTTGTTCTCCGCTATTAGTGACTTTGGAGTGACTATTTGTTGCATGTTGAGGGATAGTTATATGATCCAATTATGTTATTATTGTTGAGAGAACTTGCACTAGTGAAAGCATGAACCCTAGGCCTTGTTTCCTAGCATTGCAATACCGTTTATGCTCACTTTTACCACTTGCTACCTTGCTGTTTTTATATTTCCAGATTACAAAAACCTTTATCTACTATCCATATTGCACTTGTATCACCATCTCTTTGCCGAACTAGTGCACCTATACAGTTTACCATTGTATTGGTTGTGTTGGGGACACAAGAGACTCTTTGTTATTTGGTTGCAGGGTTGCTTGAGAGAGACCATCTTCATCCTATGCCTCCCACGGATTGATAAACCTTAGGTCATCCACTTGAGGTAAATTTGCTAATGTCCTACAAACCTCTGCACTTGGAGGCCCAACAACGTCTACAAGAAGAAGGTTGTGTAGTAGACATCAGTCGCGCGTCCTCACTCATCCGCCCGCGTTTAGCTCACGCGAGAACAAGGCACCAAGGACCATGGGAGGTGACATGCACGGGAGCTGGCCCATGAGCCAGAGCTCAGCCTCTTGGGTTTAGCGACCCTACAAGGACGGACCCGAGCACAGACGTCATGCTAGTCCTTAATCATGAGGCGGTCATGGGTTGGTTTGCAAGGGTGTACGACATTCATGGCGACGAAGCACCAGACAGACAGATGATGATCATAAATCAACTCATGGAAGAAGGTAAAGCCAGTTCTGATAAATGCAAGAAGGGTACATGCCACAGGGACGGACCCACGCGGCTTGGGGATAATGCAGCTTGAGGGGCACCCATAAACTGAACAAACCAATAAGTTGTCACCTGGCACCATTGCTGAAGAAGTGTTGGGGTAGCTGAAGATGTGTGTTGCTGAAGTCGCTCCTCATGAGCCGCCCTAGCCCTGAATATCGGGAGGCTCTGGAGACCTGGGGGGAGCTCGCGAGGATCCACCGACACCTCCGACAGGATCGCTAGGTGTTTGGCCTCCTGAGCTGCCAGGACACTCCGCATGTGGAGCTGATGCACGGTAGCCCTGTTCATCAAGCCGAAGGGCATGCGAACATAGCTGTGTGGTGGGCCCTCGCACCGGCCAACACGGGATGGCCAGAAGAGCTCCGGAGACGTGACCCTATTGAGCCCAGGGATGTTGACGTAGGCGCGCAGCTCACTATCCTTGCCGGGGTAGGGAGCCATGCCGGGTGGTGGGCGCCGGTCACCTCGCATAGCTCTTGCCTCCTAAAGCTCCTCGGTTGTCTTGGTGATGAACTCCTGAGCTCTTGGAGCCTCGAGTCCCGCACTTTCCTTATGGAAGCGTGCATTGAAGCACACCTCGAGGTGGTGCCCGAGCGCCTCCCTCGTGACGTTGGCCAAGTCTGAGGCCCTCCGAAGGAGAGCCCCTGATCCCATCCTGAGAGGGGCGCCGTGCGCGCCTTCCTATGCGAGAGAGGGAGGCACCCTGTCAGTGGGCGCAAGGCTTTAGGTGGCTCTGCCAGACGCTCCGCCCTCCCGAGGTCCTTGGCAGAGCAGCTGCTTCTTCTTCTTAGGGACAACCTCCGGAGGGTAGACGACGCCTTTGTTGTCTGGGTCCTCGACCGCCATAGCCTGGTAGGCGCACTCGAGAGAGCACACCGCATCCTTCTCCTCGCAGGCGACCGTGATGATGCCGCAGCTTCTTGGCATCTTGAGGATGTTGTAGCCATGGTGGGTCACAGCCATGAACTTGGCCAGGGCCGGGTAGCCGCGGATGGCGTTGTACGGGAGGCGAATGTGGGTGGCGTCGAAGTCGATGAGCTCAGTGCGGTAGTTCTCGCGAGTGCCGGAGGTGACAGGGTGGCCGATCTGCCCTATCGGGGTGGTGGAGCCACTGGTCACTCCTGAGAAAGGCTTGGTGGGCTGCAGCTGGTCGTAGGGCACCTGGAGGCGGTCGAACATCTCGACGGAGAGAACGTTGAGCCCCGCACCGCCGTCGATGAGCGTCTTGGTGACGAGCACATTGCTGATGGTAGGCGAGCAGAGCATTGGAAGGGCACCGGCAGTTGCCGCGCACTTGAGCTGGTCGGAAGAGCTGAAGGTGATGGTGTACTTGGACCACCTGAGTGGACGTGTTGCCTCGAGTTTGGGGAGGTCTGCGTTCACCTAACACGCGAACTGCTTGAAGATGCGATGGGAGGCTGGGGCTTGTGCACCGCCAAGGATGCAAGCGACAGCACGAGGCTCCTGGAAGGCCCCAACCCCCTCGTCCTGGTGATGGTCATCGTTCCTCCTTGGTGGTGGCGACAGTGGGGGAAGGCCAACGTTGCCCTGAGGGCGGTCCTCGCGAGGCTGATCTCTCTAGGCTCCCTTGCAAGGCTAGCCCTACCAGCGGTCCTCACAAGGCTGGTCGCGCCATTCCTGGCGAGGGTCGCGGCCGTCCCAGCGTCCTCCGCCACGGCCACCTTCGCAGTCGTAGCCTCGATCGTTGCGCTTGGGGCAACGATCGAGGCGCCTTTCGCGGATGGCCCTGAGCTCCTGGCAGTCGCTGTTGTTGTGGTTGTGCATGTTGGGGAAGACGCAAAATGGGTGGCTGCCCTTGGATGACTCCGGGTGGTCGCAGCCGCTCTTCATCTCTGGTTCAGCCACGAGTACGGCTGCTCCCTTGCGCTTCGCGTCCTTGGCCTTGGCCTTCTTGTCTTCTAGGTCTGTGTTAGGGTGCTCGGGAAGGGAGAGCCGCCCCTCCTCAGCTCTCATATACTTGGTTGCCATGTTGAACATCTCCAGAGTTGTGCACAAGTCCTCATGTATGGCGAGCTCCTCCTTCATCTTGACGTCGTGGACGCCATCAGTGAACACTGAGATGATGGCCTCGTCCGACACCTTGGGGATCTTGAGGCGACCACTATTGAAGCATTGGATGTACTTCTGCAAGGCCTCTCCTGCCTGCTGCTTGATATGCTGCAGGTCACCCGCAGCTGGCGGGTGGTCATGAGTGCCCTGGAAGTTGGCGACGAAACACTCTCGCATCTCGTCCCAAGAGGAGATCGATCCAGCTGGGAGGTTTAGGAGCCATGAGCGTGCATCGTCCTTGAGGGCCATGCGAAACCAGTTCGTCATAACCTTCTCGTCGATGTTGGCCGCCTCGATGCTCAACTCATAGAGCTGCAGGAACTCAGCAGGATCGGGGGTCCTGTCATAGCGTGGAGGCAGGT
The DNA here is from genome assembly GCF_056163025.1 of Triticum urartu. Classification (NCBI taxonomy): domain Eukaryota; kingdom Viridiplantae; phylum Streptophyta; class Magnoliopsida; order Poales; family Poaceae; genus Triticum; species Triticum urartu. Next base: position 285,727,361 of record NC_141877.1, read on the forward strand.
CGGGCTTGAACTTCCCCGGCCAGACGAAGCTGCGCAGCTGCGCAGCTCCGGAGTAAACGCGCGGCACCCAGCTGTGGTCACGGGAGCCTGGCATGGAGGTGGAGCCTGATCCTGGCGCTCGCGCGTCACCACGACAGGCGGCGCATGGTCTTGACATGTCGGTGCTGGAAGCGCACGCGCCTCTCCTTGCGGTTGCTGCACCACCTGGCATCTTTCTTTGTCATGCACTAGTGCCTTGCGCGACGGGTCGTGCCATGGAGCCTCGCGCCTTGGCTCGATGATGGCGTCCTTCCTAGGAGGTGGAGGAGGTGCTCCGTGGGCCATGTTACCCATAGTGGGCGGCGGGTGAAGCAGCGAGCGAGATGGTGCAAGAGAATCTTTGGCGACGCTAACGAGCTCGGTGATGCGGTCCAGCCAGTCCTCGTAGAGGTTGTCAATGGGGCGGTAGCGCAGGAGCTCGCGTGAGACGATGAAGCGGCCGCCGGGGTCAGCGACGGAGTGGCGGTGTGTCCATCTTGCTGCACAAAGGGCTATGTTGACGAAGCCTGCTGCTCGAGGTCCGCAAGGCCGGTGGCAGCATTGTCCGTGAGGGACGGGGAACGGCGGGGAGCACCGTCGCCGGCGGGTGCGGTCTGAGCGACGCGAGGGCGAGGGCAGACCGGAGCTCAACATGAACTCGGCGAGCATCAGCCATGGGGACGGCGAAATGGCGGCGAATTGACTGGAGGAAGAGAGGCTCCGACGCAACCCTACCTGGCGCGCCAAATGTCAGATTTCAGATTCCGCAGACCCTTGAGAGGTTCGAACTCTGGGGTGCCAGCGAAGAACTCAACCTTCCCAGTCTTCCTACTTGCCAATCTCACGGCCTAGCTCGATGAACTGGAAGGAAATGAGACACAACAGTTTACCCAGGTTCGGGCCACCTTGTGGTGTAAAACCCTACTCCTGCTTTGTGGTGGATTGGCCTCGAGGGATTGAGGATGAACTAGTACAGTGGGAGAACAACCTCAGGAGGAGGCATGTTCTTGTGTTCGTGGGGAGAGAATGATCTCCTGGATCCATGTCCCTCTCTATGGTGATGGCTAGCCCTATTTATAGTGGCCTTGGTCCTCTTCCAAATGAAGGCGGGAAGGGATCCCACAACGGCCAAATTCGAAGGGAGACAAGTAGTACATGCTATCCTGACAAAAGTAGTCTTCGCCTGCAAAAGCCTCTGGTCGTGACGCCATGGTGGGCTCAGTGATGACCTCCATCCTGCCATCCTGGCAGTCTTTGTCTCGTTGCACCGGAATGGTAACCTTTGGCTGAATCCTCGGGACTCCTCGCCTGCGCTTGCCTCCTTAGCACCAAAGAGGAAACCGGTACACTGCGCCTGCTGGCACCCATGTCACAACCCTAGAATTACTTGGTAGTTAGTTCCTTAGTGAGCATCATCATGCCATCATTTGTCACAACCCTAGAATTGCTTGGTAGTTAGTTCCTTAGTGAGCATCATCATGTCATCATTTTATATTTCTGAAAGTTGGATTAAGGTTAGTTCAAACCCTCAGAAATCATTTCAGAAATATTTCACATTAAAATCTCTTCAAAGAAGTCCAAGAAAATGTTCATCTTAGTCTATGAAAATATTGGCAAGAGGTAAAACTCAAAAAAATATTTTTGGAATCTCAGAGATATTTATTTTGGGCCTTTGAATTAAATCAGTAACATATTTGAGTTGGATTTATTTCTATTATATAAGAGATAAAGTTCAAATATTTTTGTAAGTTTGCATGTGACCTTGGACTAGTTTCGAGAGCTCAATTATAGGAAGTTTCTAAATGATTTGATGCTTCAACTCAAATCAAACGAACAAAATAAAATAGAAAACAAAAACAAATAAAAGGAGAGAGACACTTACCTGCGCTCACCTGGGCCTTACCTGTGCTGGCCCAGCCCACCTGGCCTGGTGCCAGTCATCCCCAACCTCTGCCATTAGGCAGAGGCCAGACAACGCATGCACGCACGAGTCACCACGCCTCCTCCTGCTTGCCACCGAGCCTCTAGACGTGTGGGTGAACGCCCCGGAGCCGTCCCGATCCAACCGACACCCCACTTCCGCCTGGTCTCTCCCTCGCCTCTGCACCGCCACAGCTGGATGCAGCCATCGCCGCCGCTTGTTGCTGTCGCAGACACTGCACTGCTTCGCCTCGCTGACGTGTACAAGGGGTCCGCCATGACGTCCTTGACCTACTCGCCAAGCCAAGCATCGCCGGATGCCCTGCATCCCCGACCACCTTGTCTTATTCTTCCTCCGGCCGCCAAGATCCCCGGCAATCTTTCGCCCGCTCCGACGCCTCCCCGAGCCCGCTGAGCAGCTCCTCGAAACCGTTGTGAGCTCCTCCCCCTACCCCCCCTATCCTTTGCCTTGTTTGAACGTTGTAGCCATCATCTCACCCTTGACCGATCGCGCCTCCGCCTAAGCTCCTCGCCGCCGTGGCCACTTCCATTTGAGCTCGAAATAGAGCGCATCATCGCACTCAACGCGTCACCACGGGGCCGTAGCAACCACCCGTTGCTCCTGCCGTGCCCTGCGGCATAGAATCCGTCGACGTCCGAACTCCGGCCCCGCTCCGTTTGTCGGTGCTGTCGACTCCAGCCGCCCTAGGCACTGCTGCTTGTTGCGCTGGATGCGGGCGAGCTCCATCTCCCCGTGGGCGCTCTCTGCCGCTCTTTTGGGTGCCGAGAGTGTGATCCCGAGCCCTCCGCCGTGTCTGGTCGTCACCGGCGGCTAAACGCCGACGTTTTAAACCTAGTTGACCAGGGGTTTGACCTCCCCTGGGTCAATGACATGCAGGCCCCATCTGGCTAATTAACCTAGTTTAGTGCTAATTAAACTAGGTTAGTTTAGCTAGCCACTGACACGCGGGTTCAACAGGCCAGGTTTGACTTGGACCGCGCCTGCTGACCTGCTGACGTCACACTGACGTCATGCTGATGCAATAAGTCATTTTCTGGATTTAGTTTAAATTAGAATAACTAGGAAATTCTAGAAAATGTTTAAAACTCCTAAAACTCATTGAAATTCAACCGTAGCTTCAAATGAAATAATCTATATATGGAAAATTATAAGAAAAATTCAAGGAGTCTATTTATGGCATTTTCATGCATGTTAGAACAACTTTTGACCACTGGCAAGGACAAATCAAATGTTTGGCTTTTAAATAAAACACATATGGAGTTTGAAATTGAACCCTTGGTTCAAACCAACTTCATTTAATCTGGTTTCTAGTTGCATTAGCCCAATCAACAACATATTGCCATGTCACATTCATGCATCATATTGTTGCATTGCATTGATTATGTTTCCTCTCTGTTCCCGGTAATTGTCCCCTCTCGGTAGACGTTGCTCCGATGATGAGTTTGATGACACCGATGAAGAGCTATACTACCTTCAGAAGTGCCAGGCAAGCAAACCACCATTGAGCATTCGAATACAATCCCACTCTCTCGCTCTTGCTCTCTTTTACTGCATTAGGACAACAACGATTCAACTGTTACATGTTGCGATAGTTGAACCCATTCCTCTGCATGACCTGTCTTTGCCACAGTAATTAGTAAAAAACCCACTAGCACGAGTAGGAGTTGTTTGAGCCATGATGTGCCTACTCGTTCATGCTTGCTTGTTATGCCTGCTATGCTTAGAGTTGTGTTAGGTCTGATTCATCTGGGATGGATTGGAATGGTGTGAACATGTCCCATTGTAGAGCTAAGTGTGTGAACACGATTTGGTAAAGGTAGCGATGGGAGGCCATGTAGGAGTACATGGTGGGTTGTCTCATTGAAACCGTCCTCAAGAACTGAGTTCTATGTTTGTGATCCAAGATAGTTACTACCGCACATTGGAATGCTTAAGTGCCCCTCTTGAATTATTAATCACTTTGATCTATGTCCAGGAGTTGCAACTAGTTTCTGTTGTTTGAAGGACATGTGTCGGGGCCGTGTGTAGCGCTAATCCTAGGGGTGGGGTATCATGCGGTAGAGACACGAGGCACGGTGTACCGAGGCGCCCGTTTGGTGCCTCAAGAACCCTGCTCTCATCGTTTGGGGCCGTGAGTGAAACCCCGACTGGATCTCCTTGCGTATGGAACCCGAACAGGCAATAAACCTAGACTAGAGACTTGTGTGGTTAGTCAGGTCATGGTCGACACCCTCGCTGGGCTTCCGCTTAAAGGTTGCCGAGTACATGTCGTGTAAACGGCGATAAGTGTTGAGAGCGTGGGTGAAGAAGTACACCACTGCAGGGTTAACATGATCTATTCAAATAGCCGCGTCCACGGTAATGGACTACTGGGTTGCTTGTGCAGTTCATAGACAAGTGAAAGTGGATACTCTAAAATGCGCAAGATAAGCATGAGTGCTATGGATGGCCTTCTCATAGGGAGATGGTAGCGGATCCATAGTGGTGTATTGATATGGTTAATATGTGGACTCATGTGCGCCACCTCAAAAGAGTTACTAGCAGCCGTAGTACAGGTTAGCCACCGAGTCAAAGCTGGCTTGCTGCAATTAAACTCCACCACCCCTTTGTTGATATTGATGCATATGTAGCTTGTTCTAATGTAAGTCTTGATGGGTACATTTGTACTCACATTTGCTTAATTTATGTTTTTGCAGAGAGATCTCGGTCTCACTAGTAGTTCTGCGTGGACTCCGACGTTTAGCTTGTTACCTTAGCTACGATCTTGTACCCTTGGGAGGGTCTTGTAGTCAGGCGTCTCAGCCGTTTTCATTTGTAGTTGTCTGTACTCAGACATGTTATGCTTCCGTTGCTTGTATGCTCTGTATGTTGGGTCATGTGACCCATGGTTGTAATTCTTACTATGTATGGCTCTCCAGAGCATTTTAAATAAATACTTTGAGTCATAGAGTTTTTTTGTGATGCCATGTTGTATTTGCACATATCGAGCATATTGTGTGTATGATTTTGAAATGCTTGGTATGTGTGGGATCCGACAACCTAGTTGTTTATTCTTGGTAGCCTCTCTTATGGGGAAATGTCTCCTGGTGCTTCCACTGAGCCATGGTATCTTGCTACTGCTCAGGAACACTTAGGTTAGCCGACATGTGTCCTTCTTCGTTCCTGTGCCTGTCCCTTCAGGGAAATGTCACGCATTGTTACTTTAAGTCCTTGTAGCTTGCTATGACTTAGATTCATACGTTGATGATCGACACATTCGTTGCTGGGTCATGTAAGCCTATCCCTGTAAGTTAGTGCCACTTTGGATTCACGACTAGTCATGTCCGCTCGGGTTCTCTATCATATGGATGCTAGCGACACTATCATATACGTGAGCCAAAAGGCGCAAACGGTCCCGGGCCAGGTAAGGTGGCACCCGTGGGGATACCGTGTGTGGGGCCGCATAGTGATATGATGTGTTACATGCTAGATCAATGTGACTTAGGATCGGAGTCCTGACAGCCCACCTGACCTTGTTGGTCGTCATGGCTCACGTCATCCGCACCTCGTGAGGTGAGGCTTGCATAGAAATCTCCGCTCCTCGGGAGCCAGCCTGAGGTGGCCACCCCTCGTGGAGGTCTTGGTGTCGTCCGCCTCGTGAGGCTTGGCCCCTCGCGAGGGTATTGAGTTGTTGATGCTGAAGCTGGGCCATACCAGGCCATCGGTGGAGCCACGCCATGGGCTGCAGGAAGGCAAGTCTGGGTACCCCCGTTCCCAGAATGCTGACATGCTCCGGATTGTCTTCAACCATGACAATGCCATTGGCTTCAGTGGTGCTGGTGGTGGCAGCCTCATTAGCTTCAACATCCATGGCTTCAAGGAATGGAGGGTCTGGCACGATCACATTCTCTCCTTGCACAATTGGATCACTGGCAGGGGGAATAACTTCTCTTTCTTCTTATTTCTCTTCATCGGCTGATGCAGCCGGAATGTCTTCAACAACTTTGGCTTTAGACTCATGAGCAAATTCTGAAGGGATGGCTCCAGGGAACACTTGACGTGCTACTGAGCTTGTGGGTTGCACATCCTGTTCTATAATGCTCGACATGGAGACCTAGGTCCTAGGGCCTCTGCGAAGCCTTTGAAATGCAGGCAATGCCTTTGGTGAGGGAGTGGTCTGGTCAATGTCATTATCAAGCACCGGAGTGGTGACTTGAGCTGGTGGAGTACGGGGAATCACTTCATGCAGGGGGGGTGTTTGGGTATTGCTCTTCCTAGTATTCATCTTGAGCGATTGGCGTCGTGGGACCACCAATTCTTATGAGTTCACTGCTCATGGGAGCAGGTGATGATACCGGTTGGGGCTCGAGCTGTGGAAGGACTTCATCATATTCAACACGGTCCTCATGACCAATGTCTTCAGCTGCGTTGGAGTCCGCAGCTGGAATCTCTTCAGTCTCTAGAGCCTCTATGGGAGCAGGCTCATGGATACCAAGATGGCGCTCGCGGTTGGTGGAAGCGGGAAGTGCAAATGAGATGGGTTCAACATTTAGGGGCTCTTGTGCAGCATCATGCTCTTTTCGTGAAGACTTTGAAGCCTTTGTCTTCAACTTTTTCTTGGAGGGAGCAGCATCAGAGGTGTCTTGGTGCTTCCTCTTACTGGCTTCAGCCTCAGATTGCCGTGTCTTCTTTCGCTCTGAAGCTGCTGAGGGGACCTTTGGCTTCGAGCCAGTCATGCTGGCAGGGAAGACTATGCTAGGTCAGTCCTGCCTTGAAGCTTCTGGTACAACTTCAGCAGACTTCTGCTTTTTCTTAGCAGCCATCTTGGGGTCGATGCCAGGACGCCCAAGTGCCTTTCTGTTTCTAGCCTCATTGTGTGCTTGAACACACTTCTGCGCATAGTACTTCATGCGCTCACGGGAGCCTTTGGCTTCCTCATGCTTCTTATTGAACTTGGGCCTTGAGGTCAATCATCATTTGCTTGAAGTTTTGCACATCAGTAACACCAAGCTTGGCCATGTGCTTCTTGAACTGAGCCTTCTCATAGTCGATCTTGTTCTTCAGCTCAACAATTTACTGTGCAATAGCAAGCTCGTTGGCTATGGCTCCTTGAAACGTGACACTGATGTCTACGGGCAGCTGTAGATCATCAATGTTGATGCTTTGGTCTTCAAACCATTCATAAATGAAGTTATTGAGTATATCAACATCAAACAGAGGCAAACCTTGGAAGATTTTGGCTTCTTGTTTTCTCTTGATCAACATCTCCAGAGCATCATCTGCAAGATCTTCATCGCTTGACAGGTCAATAGTGTTTTCCTCATTACGCAATATGGCGGCACGGGTAAGGTCATGCCCAGAAATTTTCTTAGGCTTCTTTGTATTCTTGGAGACACGAGATTGATCTTCAAACTGCACACTGGATTCAGGAGGTGCAGATTTCAATGGCTTCACTCTTGAAGCTTTTGGAGCAGTGGAAGATCTTGAAGCCTTAGACTTCTTCTTTGGCTTCGGAGCTTCAGGTTCATCCTCATGCTCCTATTCGGCAGCAGCCACTTCAAAAGTGGCCCTTTGTGTGGAGATATGAGAGAGAAGACCATCGAAACTATCAAAGGGACCAATGATATTCTGATTGGCTTCACGACTGTCATTTGGCCTTGGAGTAGCTGGACCGGGGTTGAAGTCAATTCCCAGTTCCTTTTTGTTCTGAACTGCTTAAGCTCTAGCAAATTGAATATTTTGCTGAAACAGTTCATCGTCACGACACCATCGGAGACTGGATGGGTCGACATCAGCTGGCTGAGGTCCTTGGACCATACAAGGATAGAAGCCCTAGGCAATAGCTTCAGCCTTCATCTTGGGCATAATCTTCTTGTAAACAATATCGGCCCAGGGTGGCCTTACTACATTCTTCTTAGGATATTCATCTGTGACGAAATTATACATAAACCATTGCTCTGCCCAATATCTTTGAATCCATTGGACTCAAGTTTTGCATTCTACATAGGTTTCTTCTGGGTCAGACTTGTACTCTTTATAGATTTCTGGTGGCAAATCCAAGGCAGTATTTCCACGACGCTGCCTACCACCTTTCCTTGCAGATTTGTTAGTTGCCATTAGATTCAGAATGAAAGGCTTCACAACAGTGATTGGATTAAGACGACTGGTCAGGCAAGAACTAGCTTCAGGAGATTCAATATGATCGTGTAAGAATTCTACAAATGAATGCAGACTATGAGAACCAAGGGATTCTCCCACGGACATGTACCTGTGACAACATTAGAGATGCGAGGGAAGGGGAAGAGGTCATATGCATTCTCAGAAGATTTTGAAGCTAAATTAGTTTGAAGACATTGACCACATAGAGTGAAGACATTCACTTATTTGAAGTAAGTTGATTCCAGATTTGTACGAATCCATGAATAAGTACAAGTGAGGAGTCTAACTAGTTGTGAGGCATAAGTGAATATACTTGCAAGATATGAGATGCAAAAATAGAAAGATCCAGATTTGGAAGTTTAGAAACCACTTTTGGGTGAAGTGAACGGATTCAACAGATCGAAAAAGCGGTAAAAAGCGAGTTTATTTACCACACAAAGAACTGCTAGACGAGGCGGAACGGAGGCCGGACAGTCCAATCTCCCATGCCCTAACTTGGCGGCAAAAGACACCTACGGCGTGGGTGGAGAAGATGAGTTCTGCGGCCAGCATGAAGTCAACGTCGAAGAGGTCACGACAGCTAAGCGCTTCGTCTCCGGCGTCGACAGAGGCTAGCGGTAGCGCTAGGGTTTGAGCGAGACGGCGAGGTAGGAGAAGAGATAATGACCGCGTGGGTGGAGTATTTATAAGGTAAGGGGCGATGCAACGCAATTACGCAGGTGCCCCTAGCGGTTCACATCTGGTGGACACGCAACATGCATGCAATTATTGAGAGTTGAGCCATGTTCCCACGCTAGTCTGGTTTGTCGGGTGGTCGTTTCAGCTTCTCCGGTTTTCAGGCAATAGAGATAAGTCATTAAAAATAGTTTTAAATGTGTGCCTCTGTATCTTCAGCTGACAAGGACACAGTGAAGACATTCGACACGTTTCAACAGAATGCATATGAATAGACAGGAATAATTTGAGGAAGAGGCACAGTAGGGGTTAGGGTCCGATCACATTCACTTAGTTCAGAAAATGCCAAGTTTGAAGACATAGCTATAAGTGAATGCTGTAGAGGACAGAACACACACACACACACACACACATATATATATATAGGTAAAATAGATGGGACACCTAGGTGCCTGGGCACCTTGGTTCACTTTCTAAATTTTCTATATATATAGGGTCGCGTTATTCGTCACCCTGGATAAGGAATAGTTATTCTTCACCCCATCTCTATTTTTACATCAACGCACCGTATTTTTACGTTTCGTAAATTTGGTCTTATTTCATACATAAAGAGAATGTAAGAAAATATGTACTCGCCTTAAAAAATATTTTATGTTACGTAAAATTATGAATTGTAAAAACATAGTTTAAAACATACATAAAATGTGATTTTTCTGGTCTTATAACCTATATTTTTTGTTTTTTATACCAAATTTTACATATTAAATCAATATACATGTAAATATTTATATTCTAAACATAATTTATTTAGGAAGCGATCGTAAGATTACCTCGGGTGAAGAATAACTTATTTTATACCCTGGGTGATGAATAGTAACACTATATATATATATATACTAGTAGAACGCCCATGCGTTGCCACATGCCTTTTGTTGTATAAAACTCGGTGAATTTTTTGCCTCTTTCGACGACATCACCTCCACCATTTTTTGAATGTCGAATAATCCATCTTTATCTCTCTTATACACTACAAAAATAAATAAAAATATTAAGAATATATATATATATATATAAAGTTATAAACGCCCTTTTTGTATTATCATGTGTAACAAATATATTAAGAACCATTATTTGTATGCATCTCTTATGATTGTTAAAACTCGATACTTTTTTGGTCCATTGCATTATAAACATGATTTGTTAGGCTATCTGATGTTTTCAACTATATTAAAATATGTGACATTTTCTCATACCAAATTACCGCTTTCCCTATATCACTATATAAAAGTATGTGCCATTTATCTCATAGCAATCAAACGGTTTCCCTAAAAAAGTGTTGCTCCTTTTATTTTTATTCTAAAAAAGCAATTCACTCTCTCATTCTCTCATTGCATGGCACAATGCTCACCATCATATCACATTCCACAACAATGCTAAAAATCATATCTGTCCCTCCAGCTTCTCTCCTCGCTGATGTTGTTGGCATCAAAGAACGCCACAACATTCCATCATCGTCTCTCCTTCTGTCCATAGCATCGCCCACCCCCTCTACACCATCCTAGTGGGATTCCCAGTGCCATGGAATGTACGCTGTCAACCAAGGGCAACCACCACAACGTGTTTTTGTTACCATGATATATGAAATGGTATATATCACGTGATCCTTATGCCTCATCTCAATGCATACATGAAGTATGGTCTACTATTTGAATCACATTTTTTCATGTTTATAGCAGATCACACTTTCATACACATATCCTCCATAGGGTGTAAGAAGGCAATTAGCAAGTTAGCAAACGGACCAAAAGTGAATTTATTCACATATTCAAAAATAAAATAAAATCGAGTTTTGTGATTGGATTGATGATATTGATACAATCGGTCAGGGAATTCAATTATGATGCCATCTCTTTATAGCAAGAAAAAATCAAGATTTCACCTTGTTATTTTAGTGACATATGTGTTCAGAATTTTAAGCTACTTCTTCAATCTTCAGGTCAACAAAGAGTAAGCTAATAATAAAAAGAGTAAAATGTCAGCTGCTACCTTTTCGTGATCATCATGTGGAATTATATCATCGTTACAAATAAGCATTTTAATCTTCACATAAATGTTGCATTCCAGTAGAGGTTCTGTGATTGTCACAAGAACATAAAAATAATAGACATGCATATATTTCCATGTGGTAGAATACTACTAGTCTGCATCGGACCAATAAATTAAGCGAGGACAAGATAAAGAAATCTATCTAGCGTTGCATATTATAATTAAACGTCCATGGTTGCATCTAATCAAGCTATATATAGGTAGACGCCATCTAGTCAAGCACTACAAATGAAGAGAAATAATTACATCTTCTAGTATAGCTTCATACACTTAACCTATCTTTAGGGCCTGTTCGGCAATAGCCTAGCTTCCCAAACTCCTCAACTTCTGCTCCTCACTTCGGTTTTCTAGCTGCAGAACCTCCTGCTTCTCATCGCTGGCATGGGTTGACAACCCATTTTGATGGGCTGAAGCCCATTTGGGAGGGAAGGGAGCAAAGCCCATCTCGGTAGGCATACAATGGCACCTTTCTTCTAATTAAAAAATGTACAACGACCGTGATGGAGAGGCTACGGAGAGGAGATATGAGCTGTTGGGGGAGAGATAAAGCGAACCGGTAAGCATAGCTCACTTGGCGGTGGCAGATAATAACGTTCAACTCCAGCTTCTTCATTTTCACATAGCCAGGATAAGGCAGCTTCCCCAACTACTTCAGTCAGCTTCTCGATTTGAGCTCCATGGAGTTTGCTCGTTCGGCTCAGCTTCACTGCGGAGTTAATGGAAGTTGAGAGCTGGAGCGTTGCCGAACAGGCTCTTAGTACAAACTCCGGCCAAACTTGAGAGCATCTGTGTCATAAGGTTCATAACTGAAAGGCAATATAACATGTTAGTTGCAGCCATATTTGGTTTTTTCATATCTGAACATACGCATGCACTTGTTCTCTTTTTGCACCATGGCACAAATTTTGTGATATAAGCAAAAGGAGTTCGCTTCCATGGTTTTGTTCTGGTGCCATTCTCAATGCTCCGTTCATTCACACACAATGGAATTATCTATACCATTATATATGTACCAGATGCATAATCAAGTCTAAGCATATTCTTTCTTTTTGTTAAAAACATTGGCTTCGTGTACATATATTAATAAAACATATATCCTATAAAGTCACATATGCTACAAAGCGTACTACTTTCGGATGTACCAAAGTGAAACATATTTAGTACATGCACCGATTCATGGAGGCATGCATTGATGATGCCACACATTGGGGGCAGGGAGGGGGTGTTAGAAGATGCTTGTTCATAGAAAGGTGAATGTGGGCATGTCCTTGTTCATATGAAGGTGAATTTGCCTCCCATTTGTGGTCTTAAAATTTGCTGGAGAGTAGAGGAACTGCCGCAGACATGTCTGATTGTGGACATGTTTTCTATTCCAGCAATTTCAGTGGCATATTGACAGGCTATGACAGTAGGCCACCATGGGCGCAGCTCTCCTCATTCTCAAAATAATTATGCAAATCTCAGATGGTAAAGTCCAAGGATGCCCAAAAATCTATAGTGGAAGTGAAATAATGCCATTATTTTACCTTTGAAAGGGTAGCTGGGCAATATGATAATCTAAACTATAACTTTAGACACTTACACGCACCCTGGGTACTGGTCATCAATAAATTTTCTCCGGTCAATGGTCAGTAGTTCAATTGTCCAGAAAGCATGATTATTAGAGGATTAGGGCGAACAGACACTGATTAGTTGATAATACCTGATTATTAGAGGAGTTGGGCAGGAAATCAAGTGACCAGACCTGAACTGCAAGCAAACCCAGAAAGCATGGCTTGTCAAAGAGGTGAGCGCCGGTACCAAATGCTTCGTGTCATCCTGTCCAAGTTCGAGAAATAAGCAACTCTGAACTTCATTGAAAACATCCTTTTAAAATATTAAAATGGATTGGAAGATATAGAAAAGCAAATACAAAAAGGAAACCATGCACACATGGTTTAAAAATAGGTGGACCTCCTAATAATAGTATTTGGATTTGATCAAGAAAAAACATAATAGATCGCTAGTTCACTACAGCGCGAGAAGGAGCATATACAATATTATATGCTGAGGATCTCTACCACCTTAAGAAATTTGCATTGCAATTTTTAGAAACTTGCACTTTTCAAGATAAAGCAAAACAATTTGACAGCTTACATGTTTCATCAATTTTTCTTGTGTGCCCTTAAGAAAAATAAATATGCAAAGAGAGGAGCATATTACAAAGGTATACATAAACCAAAAGGAAGCATATAAAAAGTGTGAATCATGGGCCTAAAGAGGAGGAGGTTTAATTAAGAAAAAAATGTGGAACAAAAGTTGTTCACTCTTTGTAAGCAAGTGGCCCAGTGCAAAGTGTGCAGGGGGTTGTTCAATACTTCTATGTCACACAGGGATATAATGGATGTTTGACTGAAAATTAAGACTTGCAAATCAATACATATGATTTAAATCTCTAGGATGGATGTTATAACCTACTCGTAGATTTTGAGATTAAAGGTGAGAATAATAGTCATCTGCCCTTCTAGTTTAAATACCACTAAATTTTGATCATGACTTACGATCCAGTCGGGATATGCATGCATATGAAGGCATCTACTTGCTGATTTTTTGAAGAAAAAATTGCGAACGTACTTGTTGAATAATATGCAATTTGCAAGACTACAATCAAAACATTGTGTCTCTATCTTAGGCTTTACATGTTACTGAAGAATATATAGTCTGCAATCAAAATATTGTATCTCGGTCATTTGTCAGCAACATCTAAGATTTTGTAAGCTTTGTAAAAGACCAACAAGTGCAAGAATTGGAACATGGAAGAAGCTTACTTGGGCACGATGCTATCGGGTTGTACGCCAAGATCGTGGTTGTAGAGCTCCCTCTATCTCCCATGCCAATCTCTCCCTCCGGTCAACATTACAATAGCCGCTCCTGCTGCTTTTGAACTCTCTTTCCACACTGCCGTAGATCAGTTGGCAGCATAGCCAACTCTCCCTTGTATCATCACAGTGAACAAAATATGCATCTATGTTTACTTTCCTTGTCTCATCACAACGGATGGTATAAATTTGATTGTGTCCCTGTCATAAATCTGAATCCTACACAATATGAAAAAACAAAGACAGATCTATTAAGTACAACATAAGACAGATCTGTTAAGTACAACATACTGACAGGATCGATATGTGGTATATTGTTTGCTCTCGGAGAGTGTGATGCCCTTCATCCTAATCTTATTTAAGCGCCAGATACAAAGAGGCATCAGCATTATGGTATGAACTATGATAGTAGCAGTATAATATGAACTAATCTAATGGAGAGTTTGATGTCCGTTCTTCTAATCCACACTGCTCCCTCCCTATGCTAATCTTACTATAAACAAATCACGAAAATACCGGATTGGGCACCCACCTTCTGTCGGGCTACTGCTGCTCCACCGACATGGATGCTTTGTGGTGAGTCCCCCGGTCGGATCTGGTCACATCAAACACCGGAGTGGCAAGGCCTGGCCGTCTCTCCATCAGACCGGGTAGGGGAGGGGAGCTCGTGGCCTTGGACGAAGGGAGGAGATCGGGTAGGGGAGGGGAGTTCCTAGCCTTGGACGAAGGGAGGAGGAAGGCCGAGACCCACCTATGCCAGGCACGTGGTCGCCGCCCCGCTGTACATGGCTATTGGGGGAGGGGGTGGTGGCGGCCGACTGGGGAGGGAGGGGGTGGTGGCGGCCGGTTGGGAGGAAGGTCGTCTTGGCAGCCTTCGGCACCTCTCCCTGTTCTGGGAGGTTCCTTTGGGACGACACCTCGGTCTTATCCACTGCAGTGGGGGAGGAAGCTGGTTGAGGCGACTCGCTCTCCATCATGTTCGGACCCAGCGAGTTCCCAGAAGAGGAAGATCGTTGGGGGAGTACATGAACCGGACTGCAGCATGCAATTTAAATGCATTACAACCATAAGGTAGAAAAACCGTGTATACACACACACACACACATAAACACTATTCTGATCACGGGATCAGAATAATATGCTGATCACAACCTGAACTGCGTGAGTAACGCGCCTGGACTTCCCTCTGTACGAACCCGACCTTCGGGCTATCTTCGCAACCATGGCTTTCCCCGTGAATTATTCTGGTTAGTCGTGTTCTATATGATGTTAGTGTAATCTAGAAATGTTTTAGCAACTAAATACCGGTTTTTAATAGAAATCTCGCTCATTGTCAGATTTTGCTCTCGGTCGTGATGAAATTGCATTTTTTGCAATTTTACTACCTGGGTTGTTCAACCTGAACTTCTCCGAGTGCTAGGTTGAACTTCCGCCAACATTGCCCAAATGGGGCTTGCGATATACCGTTGGAAAGATATGGACACCAGTATCATGACCCAAGTTAAAATTTTTGGCAAAATGTAAGCGGTTTAAGAGCAGTTTTGAAAACCGTTTTTTCTTCACACAAAAAACGTGAATCGTATTTTCGATCGCATTTCTAAACCATTTATCAGAATGAGGCAAATAATATGGCATTGGAAAGCTGCTGTAAAACCGCTCCTTCGACATGTTGAAAGTTTTCTCTAATTCCTTATGGTTAAAAAGTAATTTGGAAAATCATAAAATTTCACAAACCGGACAGCCGAGTTCGTATTTTCAATGTCATTTCTAAACGGCTAATCCAATTGAGGCAAATAATATGGAGTTGGAAAGCTTATGAAAATGCGCTACTTTCTCTTGTTGAAAGTTTTTTCTAATCTTGAACGGTTCAAAAGTAATTTAGAAAATGGTACAAGTTCCACCGAGCTCGTATTTTCGAGCTAATGTTTTAAACTTAGGTCTGAATGCAGCAAATGATATGGCGTTGGAAAGCTTGAGGAAATGCGAAACTTTTTGTTATATATTATTTCTCTCAACTCATTATGGTTTTATGTCAACTTTAAAAATGGCTAAAAACATATTTTCGCTGTAATTTAACTTTTATCGGAATGGGGCAAATAATATATCGTTGAAAAGCTAAGGAAAATGCGAAACTTTTTCATGTTGATGGTTTTCTCTGATTCCTAACCGTTTTCAAGTAATTTCAAAAATGGCGAGATCATTCGTTCTGCCTTTATCGCGAAACAGATTCTTCGAAAATGCACCGCGTGAAGAACCTGAACTTCTCGGCATGTCTACTTGAACTTCACTCTGTTTTTCACGTGCTTTTTTTCCCGTAGCTCTCCATCCACTCACCGGAACACTCACCGGAATTGAGCAAGTAATATACCGGTGGAAAGCCGATGTAAACACGCAACTTTCCCGTGTTGACTGTTTTTTCACACTCATGATGATTTTAAAAGTTTTTCATCTCAAATTCATTCACTATAGTAGTCGAACTTCCTGTTGTTTTCACGTTGAACTTCTGTGACGTATTTTCGTTTGTAATTTTCTCATCCATTTCGTTAGTGTTACACAAATGATATTCTTTTTGTAGAAACCTCTCTCACAATATTTTTTTAACTTTCTCCGACCGAGGACTTGAAGTTACACAAATGATATTCCTGTCGTTTTGAAGTAAATTAGAGAAATGACGAGATCATGATTTCTTCCTTCACTGCGAATGGAAAAGCACTGTGTGAAGTAGTTGAACTTCTCGGGCATGTCTGTTTGAACCTCACTCTGTTTTTGACGTGCTGTTTTTTGCACCGCGTGAAGTAGTTGAACTTTTGGGGCATGTTTGTTTGAACTTCACTCTGTTTCACTTTGTTGTTTTTTCTTATATGAAATACACACCATGTAGTACGTGAACTTCTGGTTATTATCACTTTGAACTTCTCTCTGATTTGAGAGAATTATTTTAAAACACCAAAAATAACATATTTTTTATGTATTTGGGATATCTAAATACACGGTGAACTTCTCTCACAAGATTTTTTTGAACTTTTCCTCGTTGAGCACTTGAACTTCTAGCAACATTTTTTTTCGTTTATCAGTTGTTTTTAAAAGTGGAAAAAATGGCGTTGTGTTTTTTATTTTCAGAATAGGTAAATCCTATGTTTTAATAAACTCCGAACTTCTCTGTTATTTCAATTTGAACTTCACCTTTTTATATTTTGAGTAAAGAATTATATTCGATTTTTATACGGGAAAAATCATAGTTTTGTAATAAACATTATACAGCTTCTTCGTTATTTCGAACTGAACTTCTTGGTTTATTCGTTAGCAACGGGAAAAAAAATTAAGTTTTTGTGATAAATATTGAACTGCTCCATTTTTTGAAATTGAACTTCTTAGTTTATTATTTATTATCTAGGAAAATCTGATTTTTTTCATATACATTGAACTATTGTATTTTTTAAAACTGAACTTCTTAGTTTTTTCAATTGAATTATTGGTGTTATTCATTTGTAATAAAAAATCCTAATTTTGTAATAAACATTGTAGAACTTCTTGGATATTTTCAACTGAACTTCTTGGTTTTTTGTTAGCAACAGGAAAAATTATGAGAAAAATCTGCATTTTTTATAGACATCGAACTTCACCATTTTTTAAATTTGAACTTCTTAGTTTTATTTGTTAGTAATGGGGAAAATCCTTTTTTGAACTTTCCCGGGAAGGTCACTTGAACTTCAAGCAACTAAATTTTTCATCAAGACAACCGTCACAAATTCGTTTCCGTTTGAGAGCAGTATTAAAAATGGCAAAAACAACATCATTTTTATTTCGTTTTTAACATGTAATTTAAGGTTGGACGTCTCGCACTAGAGATCTCGAACTTCACATGGAGGAGCATATGAACTTCTTGCAACAAACCTTTGAAGCTTTTAGTTTTCTATGCTTATATTCTTCTCTGAAATGCATTCCGTGTAGTAGTTGAACTTCTATGACGTATTTTTGTTTTTTATTTTTATCATCCATTCGTCAGTGTTACACAAATGATATTTCTTTTGTACAAACCTCTCTCACAATAAATTTTTGAACTTAATCCGACCAAGGACTTTAACTTATAACAACAAAACTTTTAGCCTTTACTTTATTATTATTTTTTAATACAAAATGCACACCGTGCAGTACGTGAACTTCTGGCAATTATCAATCTGACATTCTCTCTATTACGTGAAAATATGTGAGTATTTTATGAATTTTAATCTGAATCTCTTAATCTTTTTTTATGAATTTTAAAGTGCGTTATTTATAAAAGTTTAACTTCTTGTTATTATTTTTGAACTTCTTGTTTCCATTTTTTAATAACAAGGTAAATTTGAGTTTTCTATAATCATCGAACTTCTCCATCTTTTTAATACGAACTTCCTGGTTTTATTTCTTAATTTTTTGTATGAATAAAAATATTTTAAGACACCAAAACAACATTTTTGTGTGTGTTTTTGGATTGGTTTCCACGTCAAACCGTGTTATCTTTAGAAATTGAACTTCTCCTTTTCTTTTTGTTTTCTTTCTACATTGTTTAGCACGTCGAACCGTGTCATCTTTAGGAATTGAACTTCTCCTTTTTGCTTTATTTCCACATTGGTTTGCATGTCGATCCGCATCATCTTTAGAAATTGAACTTCTCTTTTCCTTTTTGTTTTATTTCAACATTGGTTTACACGTCGAACCACGTCATCTTTAGAAAGAATGATTCTTAAGTAAACATTGAACATACCTTTTTAGAAATTGAACTTCATACTTTAATTTTGCTTAGAAACAAGAAGAATTTGAGTTTTTTGTATTGATCGAACTACTCTATTTTCTCAAATTGAAATTCCCGATTTTTCTTTCTTTTAAATAAAATTGCTCCAAAAAATTTAAAAATGACAAAAATGACGCTACCCTTTATCAACGAAAACATGATTTTTTATGGACATCGAGCCGCTCCATTTTTTTTATTTTAAAACCTCTTTGTGTATTTTTAGGAATGGGAAAATTTGGTGTTTTTAGTAAATGTTGAACTTCTTCGTTATTTTTAACTAAACTTCTTGGTTTATTCATTAGTAACGGGAAACATTCGAGTTTTTGAAATAAATATCAAACTGCACCGTTTTTTGAAATTGAACTTCTTGGTTTTTTATTTAGTAACGAGGAAAATCTAGGTGTTTCATATACATTGAACTATTCTATTTTTAAAAAATTGAACTTCCTAGTTTTTTTTAATTTGGACTTCTTGGTGTAATTTATTTATAGCGGAAAAATCCTAGTTTTGTATAAACATCATCCAACTTCTTGGTGATTTTGAATTGAACTTCTTAGTTTATTCTTTAGTAACGGGAAAATTTAAATTTTTTGTAATAAATATTGAATTGCTCCGTTTTTAAAATTGAACTTCCTGGTATATTATTTAGTAACAATGAAAATATGGGTTCTTCATATACATTGAACTATTCTATTTTTTAAAATTGAACTTCTTGGGTTTTCAATTTGGACTTCTTGGTGTTATTTATTTGTAACGAAAAAACCCTAGTTTTGTAATAAACATCTTACTACTTCTTGGTTATTTCGAATTGAACTTCCTAGTTTATTCATTAGTGATGGAAAAAATATATTAGAAAAACTAAATTTTCTATAGACACTAAACTTCACCATTTTTAAATTCAAACTTCTTAGTTTTATGGTTAATAAAAGGGAAAATATTTTTTATAAACATTGAACCACACCATTATTTTAATTTGGACTTCTAGTTTTTTTAGAACAGTAAAAAATCATTTTTACATATTCTTTTGAAATGTTCCTCTTTTTAATTTGAACTTCTCGGATTTTTTAACAAAGGGGAAATCCATTTTTAGTGAGATTTTTTAAGTACATTTTTTATTTCAACCTCTTGCTCAATTATTTTTAAACTTCGAGATTTTTTAAATATCAACGTCCTCGTATGTTTTTGTAAACCTCTATTTTTAATACAATTTAGTATAACACTATTCTCTTCAAATGTTGCAGTTTTATCCGAAAACAAATGAGCTTCAACCAAAATTATATCTACTTTTTTGTGCGTGCATGTATGATGTGTTTTTTCTTAATTCCATGTTTTTTTGTGTTTGTTTAACAATTTTTTCTTCTAACGTGTTGTCTCTACTTCTCTTGTTAGCATGTCTGAACTTCTAGAATTACTTTAGAACGTGCATACTGACTAATGTCTTTTCTCCTTGCTATCTTTGTAAAAATAATAGCAACAAAAAATAGAGAGATAGTAAGTAGTTGTAGTCTTACATGGTGGTTTTGAACAGACATGATTCTGAAGTAGCGGACCACAGAAATGACATATGATCAAGCTCGAGTCCGTGAATATCTCAATCGTCAAAGTTTTCTTCAGCTTGAAAGTTGAACAACCTAGTGCTCTGTCATGTTAGTTTGATAAATCCCTCCATCCACGAGCCATCCATTGTAGAGCATCAAAGTTGAAATGGATCTATTGCTACAAAGTTGAACGCCTTATGCTAGTGGTGGCGGACGGACTTACGTAAAACAAAACTTTCAGATATTTTGCAGAGAGCGCGTTGTGAGTGCATGCAGAGAGCACCATAAAACAACTTGATGTCCATATAGAATCAATCTTCTTCAATAAATCACTTTGAACTTCATATAAAAAAATTGAAAAAATTACTTGCACAGTACGGCAAGCACAACACCACAGCTATTATTATCCATTTAAGTTATATCTCCATTCACATATAATATAGTACTGCCACTGACATCAATCTTTTTCTGAGTTTCAAAACTGAATTTACTAGTTGTTATCTGGACAAACAATAAAGGTTCAGTTAAGCAAATCAAAACAGTATTGTACTAGCCATGAAGAATAGATTGATGGAGCTGAATGGTTCAGTTCATGCAAACATCCAAATTTAAGTACATTAAAAAACAAATGGACGGTGCTAGCTCGTCGGACACCAACATGGGGTGTCGTTCTTCTTCTCTGCTACTACTGCCAGCAGCTGCTCTGCTCGTTGCCGCTTGCCTGCGTGCCAAACCAACAACCACATTCCAAGAAATTTGGTTGCCGCCAGCCAAATCGATAGCTGCACAGGATGAGCTGCTTGCTAGTGCACCAGTTCCCGTCACAACACCATTCAGATGTCCTTCATCCAAAATGATGTAGTCTACAACAAGGCGGCATTTGAGGAGGGGATTCACAATGAACTTACCGGTGATGCGATATTGAACGGCCTAGGCATCGCGGTGGCGGACTCTCACCGCTGAACTTCATGCGGTAGGCAGTCGACCTGCTGCATTGGGGATCTAGGGCGGCGCCGGCCTCGCCCGGGAAGTAGGCAGGGGAGGCGGCGAGCCGGAGAACGTGGGGAAGGAGGCGTGCTGGGTTCGAGGAAGGGGCTGGGTGGGGGCCTGACTCGCCGGCGCACTGAGTGGAGGTGCTCGATAGCTACGGTGGTTGGGAAGGCAGCCGAGTCGCAGGATCCTGTGCGCCTCCGATAGATCTAGGGCGGGGAGGCGGGGCGGGGGCGCTCTGGAGAAGACGACGGTAGAGGCGCGCTGGGGAAGATGGCGGGGGCAGCGGGGTGGTGGCGCTAGAGGGAAGAAGGGGGGCGTTCTCCCGGCGGCGCGTGGGGGGAGGGAGGGATCGCGGCCCTGGCGGTGCGCGGGGGGAGGGGATCTCGGATGGAGGAGATGTGCGGGAGTTGCGGGGCTCAGGGTCTTCTTTTTTCTTTTTTGGGTTCGGGAGCACCTAATCGGGCCCTATATAATACGATCGTGATCCAAATAACTATTCTGATCCTGGGATCAGAATAGTGTCGCTCTCTCTCTCTCTATATATATATACATACATATATATACATAAACACTATTCTGATCACGGGATCAGAATAATATTCTGATCACAACCTGATCTGCCCCGCTAGTAGTACGTTGAACTTTTCTGTGAACTAGGTTGAACTTCCGCCATCATTGCCCAAATGGGACTTGCGATATACCGTTGGAAAGCTATGGACCCCAATATCATGACCCAACTCAATTTTTTTTGGCAAAATATAAGCGGTTTAAGAGCAATTTTGAAAACCGTTTTTTCTTCGCACAAAAAACATGAATCGTATTTTCGATCGCATTTCTAAACCGTTTGTTGGAATGAGGCATATAATATGGCATTGGAAAGCTGCTGCAAAACCGCTCCTTCCACACGTTGAAAGTTTTCTCTAATTCCTTATGGTTAAAAAGTAATTTGAAAAAACGTAAAATTTTGTAAACCGAACAGCTGAGTTCATTTTTTCGATGTCATTTCTAAACGGCTAATCCAATGGAGGCATATGATATGGTGTTGGAAAGCTTATGAAAATGCGCTACTTTTTCATCTTGAAAGTTTTTTTCTAATTTTGAATTGTTTAAGAGTAATTTAGAAAATGGTCCAAGTCCTACCGAGTTCGTATTTTTGAGCTAATTTTTTAACCGTGTGTCCGAATGCAGCAAATGATATGGCGTTGGAAAGCTTGAACAAATGCGGAACTTTTCTATATATATTGTTTCTCCTAATTCATTACAGTTTAATGTCAGTTTTGAAAATGGCTATAAATGTATTTTCGCCATAATTTTTACAAACTTTATCGGAATGGGGCAAATAATATACCACTGAAAACCTAAGGAAAATGCGGAACTTTTCATGTTGATGGTTTTCTCTAATTCCTAGCCGTTTTCAAGTAATTTCGAAAATGACGAGATCATTCGTTCTGCCTTTATCGCGAAATAGATTCTTCGAAAATGCACCGCGTGAAGAACCTGAACTTCTCGGCGAATGTACCTGAACTTCACTCTCTTTTTCACGTGATTTTTTTGCTCGTAGCTCTCCATCCATTGCTCGTAGTTCTCCATCCACTCACTGGAATTGAATAAATGACATACCGTTCGAAAGCTGCTGTAAACATGCAACTTTCCCGTGTTGATCGTTTTTTCATACTCGCGACGATTTCAAAAGTTTTTCATCTAAAATTCATCCACTGTAGTAGTTGAACTTCCTGCTGTTTTCAGTTGAACTTCTGTGACGTATTTTCGTTTGTCATTTTCTCATCCATCGTCAGTGTTACACAAATGATATTTCTTTCGTACAAATTTCTCTTACAATAATTTTTGTTACTTTCTCCGACGAAGTACTTGAACTTGTAACAACAAAACTTTTAGTATTTGCTTTTTTATTCTTTTTTAATACAAAATGCACACCGTGTAGTACATGAACTTCTGGCAGTTATCAACTTGAACCTCTCTCGGTTACGTGAAAATATTTGAGTTTTTAATGAATTTTTCATCTGATTTTTCTTAATCTTTTTATGAATTTTGAAGCGCTCTATTTTTAATATTTGAACTTCTTGTTATTTTATTTTTGAACTTCTTGTTTCCATTCTTTAATAACGAGAAAATCTGAGTTTTCTATAATAATTGAACTTCTCCTTCTTTTTAATATGGCCTTCTTGGTTTTATTTCTTAATCTTTTTTTATGAAATTTTGAAGCGTTATATTTTTTAAAAGTTGAACTTCTTGTTTTTTATTTTTGAACTTCTTGTTTCCATTCTTTTAATGATGAGGAAAATCTGAGTTTTCTATAATCATTGAACTTCTTCATCTTTTTAATATGGACTTCCTGATTTTATTTCTTTAATCTTTTTATGAAATATTGAAGCACTCTATTTTTAAAAGTTGAACTTCTTGTTGTTTTATTTTTGAACTTCTTTTTCATTCTTTAATAACGAGAAAAATCTAAGTTTTCTATAATCATCGCACTTCCCGTTGGTTTCACTTGAACTTCTACCATGTTTTTTTGTTAGTAATTTCTCACCCGTTCATGAGAGTTGCACAACTGATATATAGTGCCGATTGCCTCTCTCACAAGAAGTTTTTGAACTTCCCCGTACTGAGCACCTGAAATTCTAGCAGTGAAATTTTTATACTTTAACTTTTTATTCCATTTTCTCATATGAAAACACACACCATGCAGCACATGAACTTCTGGCTGTTTTCAATTTGAACTTCTCTGTAAAAAAAGTTGTCCTTAACTCCCAAAGCACTCGTCGAATTTGAGCAAATGATAGCATTGGAAAGGATTTTTTAACAAATCATGACTAGTTAAGAGCATTTTTGAACATGCTAAGACTTGTTTTGAGCATATTCTAGTAACGAAAAAATCCAAGATGTTTTAAATGTCGAACTACTTTATTAATTGAATTTGAACTTCTCAACATTTTTATTTTGAACTTCTGTGTTTTCTATTTTATAAATGTGGAAAACAAAACCGATGTGTTTGTCCCTATAAGGAATTTCATGGGTTTATTTGATTCTTTAGTAATGAGAAAAATTTGAGTATTTTATTCACACCGAACTTCATCGTTTTTTACATTTAGACTTCTTGTTTTTTCAGTAATGGGAATAAACCTAGTTTTTAGTAAAATTGAAATGATTTATTATTTTAATTTGAATTTCGAGAGTTTTTTATTTTAGAAACCGTGAAAATCCTTTTATATTTTACTTTTTCAAATTTAACTTCATACTCCTTCGCGAAATGAGAAGAATCTGATTTTTTTTGTATAAATCGGACCCTCCGTTTCTTTAAAGTGAATGTCTTGGCTTTATTATTTGGTAACATGGATTTTTTTGTAAATAAACATAGAACCACATCATTTTATAAATTTGAACTCCTAGTTATTTCATAGAAAAGGAGAAAATCATTTAAAAAATATTTTTTGAATTGCTTTGTTATTTTAATTTGACCTTCTCAGAGTGAATTTTCTAGCTTAAATTTTTGTTTGTGCTCTTTTTAAATTTGTTTGTCACTTCAAGTTCTAAAAAATCGTAACTCTCCCATGTTTCACCTTGCGTGTTTAAATATTATTTGAACTTGCTGAGATAACACACTCGACCTTCTCAAACACAACATTTTGACCTTCGCAAGAAACTCATTAGCAGGACAAACAAACCCATTAGTACGACTAGGCGGTGGACACAAAAATGTTTCGCGTGTTTTGCACGTAAAGACACAAGTATCTGAATTTTTGGCATGATGATTTTGCACATACAAGCATTAAAAAACCCACAAGAGCAATTCTTTCTTATTCTTTTTCCGCTCCAACCATCTTAAAGATAAGCCACCTTTATTTTATAGAACACTTGAAGACGAACACCTACTTTTGAAAAGACAAATGGGCCTAATGCAAATGTCGTGGAGTTATTCTCCAACACACACATTTTTATCCTCTCATGGCCTCTCTATTCTTTGTATGATTGCTTTTGCATTCTTAATAATTGGAAAGGAATACATAAAATAAGAAAGAAAGCTAGCCACCACACGGGGGAACTTGCTATGCTGCTCTTTGACGAGATGGCCCTAGGAAAAATTTAGTTGTTCGTCAACTAGCTAGCTGTTTCAGTGTTGCGAGTCCTTGTTTGACTGAACTGAACCCAACCTGTATCTCTTTCGAGTTCTGCCTGCTACCACTGCCTATCCCCAGCTATCTATTTTCTTTTTGTACTATGCTTTCTTGCTTGCCTACCCCTGTGGCAAACGGGGTAGAAGTTGAGTGTTGTCAATAAAAAAGAAATAAAAAAATAGGTAGAAGTTCGGATTGAGAGGTGCACTTCTCTTTCTCTATGGGTGTCATTAGTAGTAAAAATTCAGAAAACAAGCAGACACGATAATAAATGCCGATGTTGCTGAACCTGTTAGTAGCCTACATGGCACAACATAATGTTGAATTGAAGGAGTTCCCAGCGGAAACTACCCGGAGGCTGTGGCGGCACTAGGTGTTATTCGTCGTCCTTCCCATTCAGCAACCATGAACTGCCAGCCTAGCTGCTCTCCGTGGCGTGGGACCATGACAATTCGTCGATGGTAGGCAGCAGCCGGAGGGCAACGCCGTTGGTTACATGGGGTAGGTCGAACTGAAGCCATTGCACATATCGACCTTCTCTCTCTCAGCTTGCTTGATACCATCAACAGGGAAGAATGCAAGATGAGGGGATATCAAATTAGGAGCGACGGTGGCTCCATGGGCAGGTTGCGGGGGCGCCATGGGCAGGTCGCGGGGGCGCCCTAGGGCAGGTCGCGGAGGCGGTTGACGGCAGATGGAGGCCACCTCCGCGGTGGAAGCAAAGGAGGAAGGCCGGCGACAATCTGAGTCGGTGGGGCGTGGCGGCGACGTTATCCGGGAAGGAGGCCACGATGCACGAGCGACAGTAGAAGACGGAGGTTGGGGCGACAGCGTCGGTGCTAGTGGATTCAGGAGTCGGCGGTCCCGGTGGAGCTGGGGCGCGGTGGTGATGGCGGGGGAGGTCGTTCACGGCGGCGGAG
The DNA here is from genome assembly GCF_056163025.1 of Triticum urartu. Classification (NCBI taxonomy): domain Eukaryota; kingdom Viridiplantae; phylum Streptophyta; class Magnoliopsida; order Poales; family Poaceae; genus Triticum; species Triticum urartu. The sequence continues at coordinate 285,753,453 of NC_141877.1, forward strand.
GTGCGCATGTGGCGGTGCGGGGAGGTGGATCTCGGCGGCGGCGCGGAGAGGTTGGTCGTGGCGGCGGCGTGGGTAGTTGGATCACGGCGGCGGTGGTGCGCAGGCGGCGGCGCGGGTAGTTGGGTCACGACGGCGGTGGTGCGCAGGCGGCGGCACGGGAAGGTGGGCACTGGCGGCGGTGGTTACAGAGAAGGTGGGGCGTGGGGAGATAAGATGAGGGTGTTTTTTTGTTTTGGGAAGTTCGGGAGGGACATGTCGGGCACTATATAGGGGCAGCGTGATCCAAATAACTATTCTAATCCTGGGATTAGAATAGTGTTGTCCTATATATATATGTATATGTATATATATATATACCTTTGAGTACTTATGATCCGGCCAGGGGCTTCGGCCTGGGGCGCCACTCATCGGCGTCCGACTCGGAGTCATCCGTAAGGGAGGTTCTCCCTTTCTTGGATGCTTCCGCCTCTAGATCGGCGGAAGCTGCCCTCTTCTTCTTCTCCCCCTTAGGGGGGATCACTCTCTTCCTCATCCTATTCCTCTTTTTCAGGGGAAGAGAGAGTTTTGGTGTCTTCGGACACTACGTTCGAGGCACCTTTACGGCGGAGGCCACTCTTGGCTTCCTTGCCCTTCTCCTTGGCCTTCTTTTCCGGCGCCTGGTATGGCAGAGGAATAGCTGAGTCTTCAGGAAGCGGAGCCGGACAATGAATCCATTCTGCTTTCTTCGTCCAACCCTGCAAAAGAAAATGGAGAGTTTAGTGTGCTCCTTGAACTCGCAAAGTAAGGTTATCAAAGAACTTATGGGGGTCACAGCATGGGTGCTGTCATAGCCGAGGTCTTCGGTTGTCTCCGGCCATGACTTCTTGGTCTTGAAGAGCAGTTTCCACATGTCTTCGTGCTTCGTGCCGAGGAACCGCTGTAGTGTCCGGGGACCGTCCGGGTTGAACTCCCATATGAAATCTTGACGCGACAGGGGAGAATCCGGCGAAAGAGCATCACCGTGATCACACTGGCGAGGCTGGTATTTTTATCTACCATGCTCTTGATACGCTTCTGCAGCATCATCACCTCGTCAGACGGCGCCCAGTCCAAGCCCTTGTTGAGCCAGGATGCCAGCCGCATTGGGGGTCCGGACTTGAACTCCGTAGGAGCGGCCCATGTGGAGTCACAGGGCTGTATGACGTAGAACCACGCCTGCTGCCATCCCTTCATGGTCTCCACGAAGGTGCCCTTAGGCCAACTGACATTGGGAAGTTTTCTCACCATAGCACCACCACAATCCGCGTGCTGGCCGTCCACCACTTTCGGCTTCATGTTGAAGACCTTGAGCCATAGGCCTAAGTGGGGGAAATGCGGAGGAATGCCTCGCATACGACGATAAACGCCGAAATGTTGAGGAAGAAATTCAGGGCTAGATCGTGAAAATCTAACCCGTAGTAGAACATGAGGCCGCGGACGAAAGGATGAAGGGGAAACCCTAGTCCGCGGAGGAAATGAGGGATAAAAACTACCCTCTCGTTGGGATTTGGTGTGGGGATGGTCTGCTTTTTAACTGGGAGCCAGTGGGCGATCTCCTTGGAAAGATACCCCGCTTCCCGGAGTTCCTTGACGTTTCTCTCCATGATAGAGGAAGCCATCTACTTGCCCTGCGCTCCGGATCCGGACATGGTTGGGGTACTTTCTAGGGACGGAGAAGATTGAATCTTGGGCGCTGGAGCTCAAGGACGGATGGGCAGAGGAAGAGGAAGGCGTGGGGTAAAAAGGGGAAACCTTATCTCCTTATAAAGGCAGTGAATATCATGCGTCCCCCACGAGCCTTAAAGCTCTCCTATTCCCAAGGGGTCATGCGAAGCAGCATGGTTGGGTTTCCCAAACCCATATTTATAAGAATCCCGTAATAAGGGGGCACAATCTCTGCTTTGAAAAGATGTGTCGCCGAAGGTTGCGTCTCGAAGCGCGAAGCGGGAGGCCGAAAAACGGTTCAAAATAATAAAACGGCCAGACGTAACGTCTCGCCCGTAAAATTGTCAAAAGGCAGAACTCATCTATATTTTAACTTTATGTTTAAGGATTGTGACTATTGTACATAGCCGGATATAGTACTAGTGATCAACTACTTTTAAGTGTTCGGAGGAGGAACCCACCTTGCAATGCCGAAGACAATCTGCGCACCGGACACATCGCCATTGAAGACTGGTTCAGGGGCTACTGAGGGAGTCCAGGATTATGGGGTCCTTGGGCTTCCGAGCTATGTGATATGGGCCGGACTAATGTCCATGGAGATACAAGACGGAAGATTTTCCCCGTGTCCGGATGGGACTCTCCTTGGCATGGAAGGCAAGCTTAGTGTGTGGATATGAAGATTCCTTTCTCTGTAAACCGACTCGATACAACCCTAGCCCCCTCCGGTGTCTATATAAACCAGAGGGTTTAGTCTGTAGAGGCAATCATAATCATACATGCTAGACAATTAGGGTTTAGCCATTACGATCTCGTGGTAGATCAACTCTTGTAACCTCTATACTCATCAAAGTCAATCAAGCAGGAAGTAGTGTATTACCTCCATCAAGAGGGCCCGAACCTGGGTAAACATCGTGTCCCCTTTCTCCTATTACCTTCGATCCTTAGACGCACAGTTCGGGACCCCCCTACCCGAGATCTGCTGGTTTTGACACCGACAGTGGTGGCCGGCTCCTCTCGAACCTCAGCGGTGGCGGCATAGGGCTCCACTATGGTGGATGGGGCGTGGTTCTTGTCCTCATAGCGAGACGATCGAGGGAAGCCTGGATCATCAGATTTTTTTTCGCGAGGAGGCCTCACTTCCGGGTTGTGCGAGGGGGCCTCGATTTTTTGTCGTTGGTTTTTTGTCGTAGGTTATTTTTCGTTCGATTTTTTTGGCGTGCGAGGGACTCATCGCTCCATCCTAATGTGTTTTGGTTCGGTTCTTTTGGACGGGATCGCTACCTTCCGGGGAACTGGAGCTGGGAGGAGAGACGAAAATAAACCAGACTAAGGGTGGGAGGTGGGACGGAAAAAAACCGTGGAACGGAGACTACCAACTGCTTCATTAGGAGTAGAGATCAGAAAAGACCAAATCAACATTGTGAAGATAAACTTTGAAGTCAAATCAATGTTGAAGATAAACCAAATATGAAGATAATGCAATCATGACGCCAAATGAAAATCTTCAAGAAAGTTTGGTGGTGGCGTTACCCACCGTAAAGGAAGTATTAGACCCAGACACGGCGCACAATTATCGTGGTGCTCTGAAGTCAAATTCCACATTAATGTATTCACACTTAGAGGGTAAGTCTTCATGAATTGAAGATATACATTACTTCGTGTGTTGCACATCTAAGTCATCAATATGCATAAGCGTTAGGATGTGTGTCCATTCACAGAACATTTAAGGATTCTAAGATATTTAGCTCACACCACAACTTGCAAAACCTTTTCTCATCCAAGGGCTTTGTGAAGATATCTTCCAATTTCTCTTCAGTGTTGACGTGAATGATATCAATGTCTTCTTTCAACACATGATCCCTGAGAAAATGATGACAGATTTGAATGTGCTTTGTCTTCGAGTGTTGAATAGGATTATTAGCAATCTTGATGGCGCTCTCATTGTCGTAGTAGAGTGGCATGTGCTTCATGTTGATGCCATAGTCCATGAGAGTTTGCTTCATCCAGAGAAGCTGATCGCAGCAAGATCCAGCAGCAATGTATTCAGGTTCAGCAGTGAAGAGTGATACACACTTCTGCTTCTTTGAAGACCAATAGACAAGAGATCGTCCAAGAAAGTGACATGTGCCTGCTACCTCTTGAGCACTGCGTTGGTTTTCCCCGAAGAGGAAGGGATGATGCAGCAAAGTAGCGTACGTATTTCCCTCAGTTTTTAAGAACCAAGGTATCAATCCAGTAGGAGGCTACGCGCGAGTCCCTCGTACATGCACAAAACAAATAAATCCTCGCGACCAACGCAAATAGGGGTTGTCAATCCCTATAAGGCCACTTATGAGAGTGAGATCTAATAGATATGATAAGATAATATTTTTGGTATTTTTATGATAAAGATGCAAAGTAAAATAAAGGAAAAGTAAATAGCAAAGGAAATAACTAAGTAGTAGGAGATTAACATGATGAAGATAGACCCCGGGGGTCATAGGTTTCACTAGTGGCTTCTCTCGAGAGCATAAGTATTCTACGGTGGGTGAACAAATTACTGCTGAGCAATTGACAGAATTGAGCATAGTTATGAGAATATCTAGGTATGATCATGTATATAGGCATCACGTCCGAGACAAGTAGACCGACTCCTGCCTGCAACTACTACTATTACTCCACTCATGGACCGCTATCCAGCATGCATCTAGAGTATTAAGTTAAAAAAAGAGTAACGCCTTAAGAAAGATGACATGATGTAGAGGGATAGACTCATGCAATATGAAGAAAAACCCATCTTGTTATCCTCGATGGCAACAATACAATACGTGCCTTGCTGCCCCTACTGTCACTAGGAAAGGACACCGCAAGATTGAACCCAAAGCTAAGCACTTCTCCCATTGCAAGAAAGATCAATCTAGTAGGTCAAACCAAACTGATAATTCGAAGAGACTTGCAAAGATAACCAATCATACATAAAAGAATTCAGTGAAGATTCAAATATTATTCATAGATAGGCTTGATCATAAACCCACAATTCATCGGTCTCAACAAACACACCGCAAAAAGAAGATTACATCGAATAGTTCTCCACAAGAGAGGGGGAGAACATTGTATTGAGATCCAAAAAGAGAGAAGAAGCCATCTAGCTACTAACTATGGACCGGTAGGTCTGAGGTAAACTACTCACGCTTCATCGGAGGGGCTATGGTGTTGATGTAGAAGCCCTCCGTGATCGATGCCCCCCCCAGCGGAGCTCCAGAACAGGCCCCATGATGGGATCTCGTGGATACGGAAAGTTGCGGCGGTGGAATTAGGTTTTTGGCTCCGTATCTGATCGTTTGGGGGTACGTAGGTATATATAGGAGGAAGGAGTACGTCGGTGGAGCAACAGGGGGCCCACGAGGGTGGAGGGCGCGCCTGGGGTAGGCTGGCGCGCCCCCTACCTCGTGGCCTCCTCTTTTCTTTCTTGACATAGGGTCCAAGTCTCCCGGATCATAATCTTCCTAAAAATCACGTTCCCGAAGGTTTCATTCCATTCGGACTCCGTTTGATATTCCTTTTCTTCGAAACCCTAAAACAGGCAAAAAACAACAATTCTAGGCCGGGCCTCCGGTTAATAGGTTAGTCCCAAAAATAATATAAAAGTGGATAATAAAGCCTAATAATGTCCAAAACAGTAGATAATATAGCATGGAGCAATCAAAAATTATAGATACGTTGGAGACGTATCAATGCGTGATGTGGACTTGCAATCAACCTTGTCACCAGCATAATCAACATCTGAGAATCCAACTAATTCAAACTCTGAGCCCTTTGGATACCATAATCCTAGTGTTGGGGTGTAAGCCAAATATCTAAGAATTCACTTCACTGCTAGGTGATGCGATTCCTTTGGTGGCGCTTGGAATTGGGCACACATGCAAACGCTAAGCATTATATTAGGCCTAGATGCACATAGGTACAATAAAAAACCAATCATGGAGCGGTATACCTTTTCATCGAACTCTTTACCATTGTCATCGGGGCCCAATTGGCCTTTGGTTGGCATTGGCGTCGTTCACCCTTTACAGTCTTGCATTCCAAACTTCTTCAGGCAATCTTTGAGGTACTTCTCTTGTGATATGAAGATGCTATTTCTTTGCTGACGGATTTGAAGACCAAGGAAGAACTTCATCTCACCCATCATGGACATCTGATATTGCTCTTGCATCATATGCCCAAACTAATCACTGTATGTCTTATCAGTGCAGCCGAATATAATGTCATCCACATAGATTTGGCATAAAAACAGTTCACCATCATATGTCTTCATGAAGGGAGTGGGATCTAGAGAACCATGTTTGAAGCCTTTGCTCTTCAGGAAGTCTTTGAGCGTGTCGTACCAAGCGCGAGGTGCTTGTTTGAGGCCATACAGTGCCTTGTTAAACTTGTACACCATGTCAGGACGCTTTGGGTCTTCAAAACCAGGTGGTTGTGCAACATATACTTCTTCTTCAATTTTTCCGTTGAGGAAGGCACTCTTTACATCCATTTGATATAGAAGAATGTTGTTGTGGTTGGCATAGGCTAACAGTATGCGAATGGCTTCAAGCCTAGCCACAAGAGCAAAGGTTTCATCAAAGTCAATTCCTTCCACTTGTGTGTATCCTTGAGCAACGAGACGAGCCTTGTTTCTAACAACTTTACCATGCTCATCTTGTTTGTTACGATAGATCCATTTTGTGCCAATGATAGTGTGCTTGCGAGGATCAGGATGCTTAACTAGCTCCCATACATTGTTCAGCTCAAACTGTTGAAGCTCTTCTTGCACATGTTGAATCCATTCAGGTTCCATGAAGGCTTCATCAACTTTCTTGGGTTGAGATATATAGACAAATGCAAAGTGCCCATAGAAGTTTGCTAGATGTGTTGCTCTTGAACGAGTGAGTGGACCAGGTGCATTGATACTATTAATTATATTCTTAATCTGGACCTCATTTGCGACTCGAGGATGTACTGGATGAAGATTTTGCCCTTGCTGATCATTGTCTTCATCTTAAGCATTGGCTTTAGGCTGAGCATTGTCTTCATGCAGGTTAGGTGCAGAAATGATGATTTCTTCTTTAGTCTGTTCCTCTGTAGGTATGATTTCTCCAGTACCCATTAGCTTGATAGATTCACTTGGTGAAGCTTCATCTAGCACATTTGGTAGGTGCTCTCTTTGCGAGCCATTAGTCTCATCGAATCGCACATCCATAGTTTCAACCACTTTATAGTGAAAGAGGTTGAAGACTCTGTAGGTGTGCGAATCCTTTCCCTAACCAAGCATAAAACCTTCATGTGCTTTCGGTGCAATTTTTGAAGTGTGATGTGGATCCTTGATCCAGCACCTAGCACAAAAGACTTTGAAGTAGCTGACATTTGGCTTCTTACTAGTCAGAAGTTCATAGGATGTCTTCTTGAAGAACTTCTGAAGATAAACACGGTTGATGACATGGAAAGAAGTATCAATGGCTTTAGGCCAGAACTTCCTTGGAGTCTTGTACTCATCAAGCATCATACGAGCCATCTCAATGAGGGTTCTGTTCTTGCGCTCCATGATGCCATTCTGCTGACATGTGTATGGAGCAGAGAACTTATGTGTGAAGCCCAATGTATCAAGATAAGTGTCGAAGCCGGTGTTCTTGGATTCTGTGTCGTTTTCACTTCTGATGTGCTTGATCTTGATGTCATAGTTGGTCATGGCACGATTGGCGAAGCGTCTGAAGACATCCTGCACTTCAGTCTTGTAGAGAATTATGTGCACCCATGTGTATCTTGAATAATCATCAACAATAACGAAGGCATAAAGACATGCAGTGGTAGTGAGGGGGAGTAATGAGTAGGGCCAAATAAGTCCATGTGAATCAGCTCGAAGGGGCGTGATGTAGTCATGATTGTCTTTGAGGGATGCTTGGCCCTTGTCATCTTCCCGGCTTCACAAGCACCACACAGATGATCCTTCTTGAACTTGACGCCCTCGATGCCAATGATATGCTTCTTCTTCACGAGAGTGTGCAAGTTCCTCATGCCCGCATGTCCTAGCCTCCGATGCCAGAGCCAACACTCTGAAGCTTTTGCTAGAAGACATACGACCAGCTTTGATCCTACAGAGAAATCTACCATATACAGATCGTCTTTTAGATACCCTTCGAAGACTAGAGATTTGTCAGATTCCATAAGCACAAGGCAACGATATTTTCCAAATATCACAATCATGTTCAGATCACAAAGCATTGAGACAGACATTAAGTTGAATCCAAGGGATTCAACGAGCATCACTTTATCCATGTGCTGATCCTTTGAGATTGCAACTCTACCTAGGCACAATACCTTGCTTTTACTAGTGTCAACGAACATGATGTGACTTTTAGTAGATGGTCGTAGGGTTGAATCCATGAGAAGACTTCAATCACCAGTCATGTGGTTAGCGCATCCACTATCCATGATCCACTCAGTAGCTTTCGGAGTCGTACCCTACAGTGCAGTTAGCGGGATAGGCTTCACCAAGAGTATTATGAAGCACAAACATGTAACGAACAAGCATATTATCAAAATTGTGATTCTTGTTAGGCAAGATAGGATGCTTGTCTAGAAAGCCTGGGATGAAATAAATGGTAAGACCATTCTGGCATTTTATCTTGCATCCCACAAGATGTTTTAGGTCCCCGGCATTAGTATTAGAAGACTTTGATCTTCGGCTGGAGACCTTTCCTTGCAAGAGAAAGTTAATTCTTCTTAACCACCCACATTTTCAGGGGTGGCTTAGAAGCAATGAGTCTAAGTGTAGCATCTAAGAACTTTGGCTTTGGAGCCCTAGCAAATAGCCTTGCAGGAGGTGAATAATACTCATAAGAATAAGTAGAGAAGTTCTTTGTTTTATGAACATAGCGGTTTGAAGAAACACGCTCATATTCATAAGTCTGAGAATGGTTTCCCTGCAAAACATTGGCGTTAGGGTGACCTTGCGAGGTCCTCTGTCTATATGAAGCCTTTGGGCCATATGAAGCCTTTGGTCTGGGGTTTGTCTTCTTCCCAGGTGGTGTCATGACGACATTCATGGGAATCCTATGAACACAACTTTTGGGCAGCCAGATCTTCTTCAAATGTGGACTGTTCCCGTAGTTAGTACCAATGAATCTGGTAAACACTTCACCATTTTGATTCTTAAACAAATTATAATTAGCATCAAAGGATTCATCAACGATAATGGGATTAGCACAAGTGAAGCCAGATAAGGTGGATGGGTCCACTGAAGGGCCCTTTCCAGCAACCCATGAGGTTTTGGGGTACTGCTTAGGCTTCAAGTAAGAACCATCAACATTCATTTTCCTCTAGAACCCAACACCCTCTATCCTAGGGTTTCGGTTCAGAATCTGATGCCCTTTGAGGCTTTTGTACATGCCTGTTTCAAGCAATGTCTTCAACCTGGCATTATCATCAGCAATAGTAGTGGTATCCTCAGAAGAGGGGTTAGTTTCCACATCAGTAGTTGAAGATATTGCAACATCAGCAGCATAAAACATTCAGCAACAGAGACATCATTATCATGCTCAATGCATTTTAACATGGTGGCTCAAAATCTTCCTGAGCAGAACTGATCTGTTGGGCGAGTAGTGAATCATTCTCTGTTTGAAGATCTTCACGAGACGCTCTTAGTTTCTCTAGTTCTTGCTTCCTTTGAAGATAACCATAGGAAAGCTTGTCATGAGTAGATGAGAGAGTTTCGTGACGAATTTCAAGTTCCTCATACTTAACATGAATATTTGTAATTTCATCAATTAAGGACTGAGTTTGATTCATTTCCACATCCAATAGGTCATCGCTTTTGTCTAGCAATTTTTGAATATGTTCCATAGCATTTTGTTGTTTAGCTGCAATTTTAGCAAGAGTCTTGTAGCTGGGTTTGGATTCACACTCAGACTCATCTTCACTGGAGGTTTGGAAGTAGGCATCGCATGAGTTTACCTTGGCACCTCGTGCCATGAAGCAGTAGGTCGGAGCAGAGTTGTCCTCATCATCGGCTTCAGCGTCGGCGTCGTGACCATTGTCTTCAGTGTTGAAGATGGACCTGGAGACGAATCCCGAAGCTAGAGCCAGGCTTGCCATGCCTGAATCAGACTCCGCCTCCGCCTCCTCAGAAGCAGACTCCTCTTAGAATCCATCTCCTTGCCAACGAATGCACGAGCCTTGCCAGATGAGCTCTTCTTATGAGATGAAGACTTTGAAGACGACTTTGACGATTTTTTCTTCTTCTTGTCATCTTAATCATATTACTTGCTCTTCTTCTTCTTCTTCTTCTTCTTAGAATCCTTGTCCCATTGGGGGCACTCTGAGACGTAGTGGCCTGGCTTCTTGCATTTGTGGCATGTTCTCTTCTTGTGGTCATGAGAGGAAGCCTCATCATTTCTTGAGCTGGATCTTGAAGACTTTCCGAAGCGATTCTTCTTGGAAAACTTTTGGAACTTCTTCACAAGAATTGCCAGTTCTTTGTCAATGTCTTTATGATCCTCAGAACTACAGTCATGTAAGTGCATCTAGTGCCACCCCTAGTTGGTTTTCGAGTATTAACGACAAACCTAGTTGAGGGACTAATGTGTTTGTGAGAATTGCAGGATAACACAGGTAGAAGTCCCTCATTGATTCGGTTTTCCTACCAGAGATGACCCCTAAAAATGTATGAAGATATTGAAGTCAAAGGTGGTATATGAAGATATTCACATTGAAGACTATGACAAGAGAAGACACCACATGAAGCCTATGGAGCTCGAAGACTTAGATCTTTCGTGGTTCTCTTTCTCTTGTGTTGAGTCATAGGAACCACCGTACTGTTAAGTGGGGTCCAAGTGAACAAGTCAGAGTGACTAAAGTGATGCTCAATCAAATCCTAAGTCTTCGAGCAAAGACAATGAGAGCAAATCTTATCCAGAGCTGGATGAGTCAGCTTTACTTGTAGCCCAAGTCAAGCTGCCGCGCGTGTTTGAAATCTGACCATTGGAACACGTGTCAGTTCTTTAGTGACCCAGGGTCATTTCGGACAAATCAGGTCGGGTTGCCTAGTGGCTATAAATAGCCCACCCCCTACACCATAAATTGGTGGCAGCTCAGAGTTAGTGCACGGCTTTTGTCGTTTGAGAGCAACCCACCTCGAAGCCTTTGAGAGAGAAATCCTTGCGAGGACAAAGCCCTAAACACCCAGAGCCAAAGAGTGTTAGGCATCACTGAGGGAGTCCTGGATTAGGGGGTCTCCGGACAGCCGGACTATATCCTTTGGCCGGACTGTTGGACTATGAAGATACAAGATTGAAGACTTCATCCCGTGTCTGGATGGGACTCTACTTGGCGTGGAAGGCAAGCTAGGCAATACGGATATGTATATCTCCTCCTTTGTAACCGACCTTGTGTAACCCTAGTCCCCTTCGATGTTTATATAAACCGGAGGGTTTTAGTCCGTAGGAAAACATACAATCATACCATAGGCTAGCTTTTAGAGTTTAGCCTCTCTTATCTCGTGGTAGATCAACTCTCGTACTACTCATATTATCAAGAACAATCAAGCAGGACTGAAAGCGCGTTATGTAGACTAGAGGGGGGGGGTGAATAGGAGATTTTTAAGAAAGTCTTCAAAACGTGGAAGTTATGAAGACAAATGATAGAAATAAACCTATTACCCTGCAGCGGAAGGTAGACTACACTAGGAAAGCCATAGTCGAGTATTCAATAGTGAAAGCACAATGACTAATAGCAGCAATGTAGTAAGGATCAGGTAGGAAGATATTGTGAAGCCACACAGAACATGCAGTCGCTCAGTGAAGACAAAAGATAGTGCGAACATACAATGACTTCACAAGGAGTAACAGTAAGTAAAGGGAAGGGAAGATGGAACCAGTGACTTGCTGAAGACGCTGGTGTCGTACCCTACAGTGCAGTTAGGGGGATAGGCTTCACCAAGAGCATTGTGAAGCAAAAACATTTGACGAACCAGTGGGTTATGAAAGCTTAGATCCAGATTAGGACTAATAGGGAGAGTAGCAAGCGATTCAGGAACGAAGTACATAGTAAGACCATTCGGGCATTTGATCTTGCGCCCTACAAGATGTTTAAGGTCCCCAGCAATAGCGTCAGACGATTTTGGTTTTCTGCTGGAGACCTTTCCCTGCAAAAGAGAGTTAAGATTTCTTAGCCACCCACATCTTCAAGGGTGGCTTAGAAGCAATAAGTCTAAGTGCAGCATCTGAGAATTTTGGCTTTGGAGCCCTAGCAAACAGTCTTGCAGGCGGACAATAGTACTCATAAGAATAAGCAGAATAGTTCTTGGTCTTATGAACATGACGCTTTGACGAACCACTCTCATATTCATATGCTTGAGTATGATTTCCCTACAAAACATTTGCGTTAGTGCGACTTAGGTGAGTCCTCTGTCTGTATGAAGCCTTTGGACCGTATGAAGCCTTTGGTCTGAGGTTTGTCTTCTCCACGTGAGGTGTCATGATGACATTCACAGGAAGATTCTCCAGACACCTTTTCGGAACCCAGATCTTCTTCATAGGCGGTCCATTCCTGCAGTTAGTACCAATGTACCTGGCAAACACTTCACCATTCTGATTCTTAAACAGTATATAGTTTGCATCAAAGGATTCATCAATGATAATGGGGTTAGCACAAGTGAAGCCAGATAGATTGGATGGATCTGCTGAAGGTTCCTTTGCAGCAACCCACATGGTTTTGGGGTACTGCTCAGGTTTCCAGTAGGAGCCATCAGCATTCATTTTCCTTACGAACCCAACACCCTCTTTCCTCGGGTTTCGGTTCAGAATCTGCTTTTTGAGGACATCACATAGTGTCTGATGCCCTTTAAGACTTTTGTACATCCCTGTTTCAAGCAATCTCTTCAACCTAGCATTCTCATTAGCAATAGCGGTGATATCCTCAGCAGAGGGGTTAGTTACCACATCAACAGTTGAAGATATTGCAACAGCAGTAGCAGTAGAACATTCAGCAACAGAAGTAGCATTATCACGCTCAATGCATTTAAGACATGGTGGTTCAAATCCTTCCGGAGCGGAACTGATCTGTTTGGCGCGAAGTGACTCGCTTTCCTTTTAAAGATCTTCATGAGCCACTCTCAATTTCTCAAGATCTTGCTTCCTTTGAAGATAATCATAGGAAAGCTTTTCATGAGTTGTTGAGAGAGTTTCATGACGACTTTCAAGTTCCTGATACTTAATGTGAAGATTTTTTATGTCTTCAATTAAGGATTCAGATCGAGTCATTTCAGCACCTAACAGATCATCGCTTCTGTCTAATAGTTTTTGAATATGTTCCATAGCTTTCTGTTGTTCAGTTGCAATTTTAGCAAGTGTTTTGTAGCTAGGTTTTGAACCACAATCAGAGTCATCGTCACTAGATGTTTGATAGTGAGTAGTGCGTGTGTTTACCTTGGCACCACGTGCCATGAAGCAGTAGGTAGAAGCGGAGTAGTCCTTGTCATTTGCATCGGTGTCGGTGATGAAGTCATTGTCTTCAGTGCTGAAGATGGACTTGGTAACGTATGCTGTAGCCAGACTTGCGACGCCTGAATCGGACTCCTCCTCAGACTCCACCTCCGCCTCCTCAGAAGTAGACTCCTCCTCTGAATCCATTTCCTTGCCAACAAACGCATGTGCCTTGCCAGATGAGCTCTTCTTGTGTGATGAAGACTTTGAGGACGACTTGGAAGAAGACTTTGAGTATTTCTTCTTCTTCTTGTCGTCAGAGTCATATTCCTTGCTCTTCTTCTTTTTGTTCTCATTGTCCCACTATGGACACTTAGAAATGAAGTGGCCAAGTTTCTTGCACTTGTGACATGTTTTCTTCTTGTAGTCATGAGCAGAAGCTTCATCATTCCTTGAGGTTGATCGGGAAGACTTTCTGAAGCCTTTCTTCTTGGTGAATTTTTGGAACTTCTTGACAAGCATAGCAAGTTCCCTTCCAATGTCTTCAGGATCATCAGAACTGCTGTCAGATTCTTCTTCAGATGAGGAAACAGCTTTTGCCTTCAAGGCACGAGTTCGCCCATAGTTTGGACCGTAGATATCTCTTTTCTCAGAAAGCTGAAACTCATGTGTGTTGAGCCTCTCAAGTATGTCAGACGGATCGAGTATCTTAAAATCAGGACGTTCTTGAATCATCAGGGCTAGGGTGTCAAACGAACTATCAAGTGATCTCAGTAGTGTCTTGGCGACTTCATGTTTGGTGATCTCAGTAGCGCCGAGGGCTTGAAGCTCATTTGTGATGTCAGTGAGTCGGTCAAATGTGAGCTAGACATTCTCATTGTCATTTCGCTTGAAGCGGTTGAAGAGGTTGCGAAGGACACTGATTCTCTGATCTCTCTGGGTTGAGACGCGTTCATTGACCTTGGAGAGCCAGTCCCAGACCAGCTTAGATGTTTTCAAAGCACTCACACGGCCATACTGTCCTTTGGTCAGATGACCACAGATGATATTTTTGGCAGTAGAGTCCAGTTGAACGAATTTCTTGACATCAGCAGCAGTGACACCTTCTCCAGCCTTAGGAACACCGTTCTCGACGACATACCATAGGTCGACGTCAATGGCTTCAAGATGCATGCGCATCTTATTCTTCCAGTAGGGATATTCAGTTCCATCGAAGACGGGGCACGCAGCGGAGACTTTAATTATCCCTGCAGTCGACATAGCTAAAACTCCAGGTGGTTAAACCGAATCACACAGAACAAGGGAGCACCTTGCTCTGATACCAATTGAAAGCGCGTTATGTCGACTAGAGGGGGGGGTGAATAGGCGATTTTTAAGAAAGTCTTCAAAACGTGGAAGTTATGAAGACAAACGATAGAAATAAACCTATTACCCTGCAGCGGAAGGTAGACTACACTAGGCAAGCCATAGTCAAGTATTCAATAGTGAAAGCACAATGACTAATAGCAGCAATGTAGTAAGGATCAGGTAGGAAGATATTGTGAAGCCACACAGAACATGCAGTCACTCAGTGAAGACAAAAGATAGTGCGAACATACAATGACTTCACAAGGAGTAACTGTAAGTAAAGGGAAGGGAAGATGGAACCAGTGACTTGCTGAAGACAATGATTTGTTGGACCAGTTCCAGTTGCTGTGACAACTGTACGTCTGGTTAGGGCGGCTAGGTATTTAAACCTTAGGACACACAGTCCCGGACACCCAGTCCTGAACACGCAGCTCAAGACACCCAGTCCTCACCGTATTCCCCTTGAGCTAAGGTCACACAGACCTCGCCCAATCACTCTGGTAAGTCTTCAAGGTAGACTCCCAAACCTTCACAGACTTCGTTCACCGGCAATCCACAATATCTCTTGGATGCTCAGAACGCGACACCTAACCGGCTGGAGGATGCACAGTCCTCAAGTGTAATAAGTCTTCAGATCACACAGACAAGAAGACTTAAGTGATGCCTAATTCTCTTTGGCTCTGGGTGGTTAGGGCTTTATCCTCGCAAGGAATTCTCTCTCAAAGGCTTCGAGGTGGGTTGCTCTCAAACGACAAAAGTCGTACTCTCAATCTGAGCAGCCAACCATTTATGGTTGTAGGGGGTGGGCTATTTATAGCCACTTGGCAACCCGACCTGATTTGTCCGAAATGACCCTGGGTCACTAAGGAACTGACACGTGTTCCAACGGTCAGATTTCAAACTCACACGACAACTTTACTTGGGCTGCAAGCAAAGCTGACTTGTCCGACTCTGGACAAGATTCGCTCTCATAGTCTTCACTCGAAGACATAGGTTTTGGTTAGGCATCACTACAGTCATTCTGACTGGTTCGCTTGGACCCCACTTAACAGTACGGTGGTTCCTATGACTCAACACAAGAGAAAGAGAACCACGAAAGATCTAAGTCTTCGAGCTCCATAGGCTTCATGTGGTGTCTTCTCTTGTCATAGTCTTCAATGTGAATATCTTCATATACCACCTTTGACTTCAATATCTTCATACATTTTTAGGGGTCATCTCTGGTAGGAAAACCGAATCAATGAGGGACTTCTACCTGTGTTATCCTACAATTCTCACAAACACATTAGTCCCTCAACTAGGTTTTTCGTCAATACTCCAAAACCAACTAGGGGTGGCACTAGATGCACTTACAAGGACGTAGGGTATTACCTCCATCAAGAGGGCCCGAACCTGGGTAAACATCGTGTCCCCTGCCTCCTGTTACCATCCGCCTTAGACGCACAGTTCGGGACCCCCTACTCGAGATCCGCTGGTTTTGACACCGACATTGGTGCTTTCATTGAGAGTTCCATTGTGTCGTCATCATAAGGATGATGGCTCGTCTCGTTGTCAAGGACAACATCACCCCTGGGGGAGCCCTGGCTGTAGGCCAAACTCTCTGATTAGGCGGCTTCGTCATAGCCGCCCGCTCGGCCGCTGCGCCGACGATGACTTCTCAGGCCATAAAAAATAGCCTCCACATTGGCTCGAAATTTGCCGAGCAGATGGATCGAATGGAGCTCTCCTCTTTGAAGGAGCTCTTGGATCGCATCGCCGCTCTGGGAGTCAGTACGGACTATGATCGGATCGGGCTTAAACCCGACCAAAGAGAGATTAACTCTCCGCCGGTCACACATCAGATAGCGGTGGTGGAGGAGCAATGCGGTGATTCTCCTTCTATCCTGAGGACGAACTATGTCCGGATCCCCGAGCTCTCTGAGCCGGATACCCGCTCACGGGAGGACACTGCCTTAACCCTGAACCTAGAATCAGGCCATATACCGAACCCGCGGGGCAACATCTCGGAGCCCGAACTTCCAAGATCGGAAACTCCCCTGCCCCGGGACCGCAGATTGGGTCAAGGTTTGGACTTAAATCTAACCGCCCACCCAGATACAAACGATCTTTCCCATATTAGGCAAGCGCCCCAAGAGACAGTACATCACTACTGGGCCAGATTCCTCCTTGTAATGAACAAGGTCAAGGACTGTCGCGAGGAAGACGCGATTTTGTTCTTTTGCAACA
This sequence comes from Triticum urartu, assembly GCF_056163025.1. Taxonomy (NCBI): domain Eukaryota; kingdom Viridiplantae; phylum Streptophyta; class Magnoliopsida; order Poales; family Poaceae; genus Triticum; species Triticum urartu. The sequence continues at coordinate 285,770,144 of NC_141877.1, forward strand.
ATTGCACGGACAAGGGAGTCCTCAATGCCATAAGCCGCCGTGACATAGCACACTTCCCTGACTTGGCGGCCATAATAAGGAAATACTGTGTGATGGAGAGTACCTGGAAAACCCAAACGCAATTTTGGGATAATCCGGCTCTGACAAAACCCCCAGTCCGGACTAAAAGGGTGCACTCTCATAAGTCGCCCGACTCAATTACAAAGAAGCAAAAGCCCACTACAGGGCGTGGAACCGTGTTGGAGGGATGGCTTAACAGGCCCTGCAAAATCCACAGTACAGTGGATGCCATATCAACACATAGCCTCAGAGCATGTTGGGTACTCCGGCAGGTGGCCAAAAGCGGCGATGATCTCCTCACCCAACATATCTCAGAACACCTTCCCACAGATAATAATACAGTATTAACGTTCTTCGAGACCTTCGCCTCAAATAATAGGCGTAAGCGAGCACTCCGCAGCCTCGCCAAAGTCTGCCACGTGGCAGCAATAAATCCATGGAGCGACACGGCTATTACCTTCAATGCCAGTGACGAACCTAAATTCCGAACAGCCCGAGCACCAACCGCTTTGGTCCTCAGTCCAATTGTGGACGGCTTTCGGCTCACCAAGGTGCTCATGGACGGCGGCAGTGGATTAAACCTCATCTATGAGGAAACTCTCCAAAAATGGAAATAGACAGCAACCACATTGAGCAAAGTAGTACGACCTTCCGAGGAATAATCCCTAGTCGGGAGGCACGTTGCGCTGGGAAAATCACACTTGATGTGGTATTCGGCACTCCGGAGAATTACAGGTCCGAAGAAATTACATTCCAAGTGGCCCCGTTCAGTAGCGGATACCACGCCCTTCTAGGGCGGGAGGCATTAACAATTTTTCAAGCCATACCCCATTACGGGTACATGAAGCTCAAAATGCCCGGACCTAAGGGAATCATCACTCTAGTTAGTGATCCGGACATAGCACTCCGCGCTGAGAACAAAACAGCCGCACTAGCCCTCGAGACATTATCCGAAGCCCTTGTGGCAGAGGCGTTAACCGCGCTACGCTCCACGGTGGATAGGGACGACGTGATACTAGACAAAAGATCCAAGTCCACCTCCTTTAAACCAGCGGACGAAATAGTCAAATTCCAAGTCCATCCAACAGACCCCACAAAAACAGCATCCATTGGGGCACAATTAAACCCCGATGTAGACGCCACACTATGGGAGTTTCTGCGCGAGAATTTGGACATATTCGCCTGGCATCCTTCAGACATGACAGGAATCCCATGCAGATTGGCCGAGCATAACCTTAATGTCCTAAAAGGATTCAAGCCGGCCAAGCAGACTCTTCGGCGTTTCTCTGAACCGAAGAGACAAGCTATGGGAGAAGAGCTAGCCAAGCTACTGGAGGCTGGATTTATTAGAGAAATAAAACATCTGGACTGGCTAGCAAACCTAGTGATGGTACCAAAGAAGGACAAGTCCTGGCGCCTATGCGTCGACTTCAAAGACCTTAATAAGGCTTGCCTAAAGGATCCCTTTCCACTCCCTCGCATCAATCAAATCATCGATGCTACCGCAGGACACGAATCATTGTGCTTCCTCAACGCATACTCCGGTTACACCAGATTAAGATGGCGGAGTCTGATCAAGCCACAACGGCATTTATCAAGCCATACGGCCCCTTCTGTTTTAACACAATGCCCTTGGGCTCAAAAACGCCGGCGCAACATATCAGCGCATGATCCTGACATGTCTGGAAAAGCAGATCGACAAGACCGTGGAGGCATATGTAGACGATGTGGTCATTAAAACCAGACACGTCGACTCTTTAATAGACGACTTGAGGCTCACGTTCACCAATCTCTGAACATATGATATTAAGCTCAATCCGGAAAAATGCGTTTTCGGCGTTCCCGCCGGAAAGCTCCTGTGCTTCATCTTCTCCAGTAGAGGAATTGAAGCAAATCCGGCTAAAATCCGAGCTCTGTCGCAGTTGCCTATCCCAATTGACCTCAAGCAAATCCATAAATTGACTGGATGTGTGGCGGCTTTAAGCCGCTTTATCTCCCAATTAGGAGAAAAGGCACTTCCCCTTTATCGCCTTATTCGGCGCACCAAACACTTCGAGTGGACGGACGCAGCCACGGCCGGACTAGAAGAAATAAAAGCCATCCTGGCCACCAACCCAATCTTGGCCGCGCCAACTATTGGCGAACCAATGCTATTATATAGAGCGACAACTCATCAAGTTGTAAGCGCAGTGCTCGTCGTCGAACGAGAGATGGACGGACAAAAATTCCCACTTCAAAAACCGGTATATTATGTATCCACTGTCCTCACCCCGTGCAAATCACGGTACCCACATTATCAAAAGATAGCATACGCGGTATTCATGGCATCCCGGAAATTAAGACACAACTTTCAAGAGTGTTCAATCACGGTGGCCTCCGAAGTACCACTCAATGACATAATAAACAACCGCGACGCTAATGGCTGGATTGCCAAATAGGCCATCGAGCTCCTCCCGTTCGACATAACATACAAACCACCACGATCCATTAAGTCGCAAGTATTGGCCGATTTCGTAGCCGAATGGACAGAAGCCGAACTCCCTAAAGAGTACGACGCATACTCCAATTGGATCATGCACTTCAACGGCTCCAAAATGTTGGCTGGCCTGGGGGCTGGCGTCGTCTTGACGTCCCCCACTGGAGATACAGTACAATACGTGCTCCAAATACTATATACAAACTTCAATAACGCGGCCGAATATGAGGCCCTTCTGCACGGTCTTCGGATGGCAGTCTCCATGGGCATTCAACGACTGGAGGTGCGCGGGGACTCGAACCTTGCAATATCCCAAATAAATGGAAACTTCGATGCCAAGGATCCGAAAATGGCGGCATATCACAACGCTGTCCTAAAAATGTTAGCTTGGTTCGAGGGGCTTGAATTCCACCATGTGGCTCGGGAAAACAACCAGGCGGCGGACATCCTCGCCCGTATCGGTGCTAAACGCGACCTTGTCCCACCGAACATCTTTCTGGAAAAATTGTTCAAACCATCCGTGGTATGGGAAGGGGACACTGGCAAAAATAGTCCGGGCCCGACCACAACCCCAGATAACGAACACTCTGACACAATCGGAGGTTCTGCCACCGAAATAACACCTTCAGCCCACGTGATAATGGTCGTCATCGCCCCGTGGACAGAACCATTCCTGGCCTACCTAACTAGGCAGGAACTACCCGAGGACCAAGATGAGGCACGCTGCATAGTGTGGCGATCTAAAGCCTACAAGGTCCATGAGGGAGAGCTTTATAAGAAAAGCACAACCGGAGTCCTTCAAAGGTGCATCTCTAAAGAGGAAGGGTGAAAGCTTTTCGTAGAAATCCATGCCGGACTCGGCGGCCACCACGCCGCAGCCCGGGCCCTTGTAAGCAACACTACAAAAAAATACACTTCCATGATGATACGTGTTTGTCATAGTAGGTCGCATTTTCTGTCATGCATGTACATCCATGACGATTTTATGACAGAATCAAGATAGTCATACCTGTGCTGTCGTAGAAGTGTTCCATGACATTACCAAAATTATCATCACGGAAGTGTCCACTTCCATGATGATAAATCCCGCGTCACAGAAGTGCTTTCGTCAAGGGTGACCGACACATGGCATCCACCGTAACGGAACGCTGTTAAGCTATCGGGTCGGGTTTTGGATCCGATAACCCGTTAACAGCCCCGACCAATGGGGATTTTCCACGTGTAAAATCATCATTGGCTGGAGGAAACACGTTTCGGCTCATTGTTGGAACAGATGTCATCCACTCATTGGACAGAAGGCGCCTATGATACGTCGACACGTGGCACGGCCCAACAGAGGCCCTTTCCTGTGAAAAGGCCGGCCCGTTTGACTTGGTCAAAAGGTGGCGGGCCGGCCCATGTAAAGCCTGTTAACCGCCTATTCGCATATAGCCCATTTACAGCCCGCTAACCCAAGGCCCATTACGCCCTATCCGAATTAGGCCCAATAGCGTCATCTGGGCCACCCAATATGATTCCAGCCCGTTTTCACTTGTGGCCCATGTATGGCCCATGACGTCTTTCGGCCCATATGAGGCCCTATGTAACTCTTGGCCTATTAACGTCCCGTGGTGAAACTAGCCCGTAATGAACAGTGTATCACTTTACACCCATTAACGGCCCATGGTGAAACTGGCCCCTAATGAACAGTGTATCACTTTATACACATTAACGGCCCGTTATTCCGTTGGGCCGTTTCCAGCCCATGTTATCTTTCGGCCTTCTCAGAGCCCATTTATTCTTGGGCTCATTTCCAGCATTCGTTTACTTACGGCCCATTACTGTTATTTTCTGCTTGTGGGCCAAATTCAGCCCGTGGTTACAGTCGGCCCGTTTGTGGTCCGTTAATACGTTGGGCCATTTTCATAGCGTCATCAAATACGGCCTATTAACGATGACCCGTTATGGTCGGCCCATGAACGGACGATTCCAACTCAAGCCCGTTTACGGCCATAATGCGGCCTGTTATTGGCCCATGTTTCGCCAATCGATCATACTGCCCGTAAAAGGCCCATTGATGATACGGCCCGTAGAAGGCCCATTGTTTCTATGGCCCATAGAAGGCCCACTGTTTCTACAGCCTGTAGAAGGCCCACTATTTCTACGGCCCATAGGAGGCCCAGTGTCACTACAGTAAATATTAGCCCATGGTTATTGTGGCCTAGTTTTAAAAAATAGGTTATTGCAGCCATTAGCAAACCGCGGAAAAAGAACTACAATGACTACAAGCAAACAAATAAACAAGACAGCAAGGAAATAAATAAGAAAGCAACTTACGCTAGGCTATCACGGCTATCACACATATTACATCCACTGGGCGTCGAAGTTCGCCACCAGTGCAAATAAATGCGCCGACAAAAGAATATAGAAAACTGAGAGCACTTCAGAAGGCACTAGGCCTGGCCAGGTCGGGCCCCCCAAACAGCTGAAGAAGCTGAGTAGACCTCAGTTGTGTCAACGATAGATGCATCAACAATAGATTTAAGGCATGATGGTGCGCACGGCAGTCCTCTGACATCTTCATTGCATCTTTGACTTCAAGTCGGAGCTGGGCTGAAGCAAGCCTTTCCACTTTAAGTTGAGACTGAAGAAGTCGAACTGATTGAGGCAGCGACTGCACAGAGGTTGTCTCACACCTGCTGGTGAGTAGCTTCAACTCACTGTCTTCATCAAGACAGGACCTTGGGGTCATCTCGCTGTCCTCAAGATGGTTTGGCTCACTATCTTCCCTAAAGTTCTGCCTGGCGTAAGAGATACGAGTCTGAAAGAGAAACAAGGAGACACGTAATAGGTTTCACAATTATATAAGCAAATAAATGGATCTGTTCTGCATAAGGAACATGTTTTTACAACTACAATTTGAAACTGGTAGTTGTTGCAAACATCCAATCAGATGTAAACAGCAAAGCAAACAGCAGTGGAGGAAATGATGCCTATCCAAATCTATACTAGAACAAAGTTTGAAGGCTTGAGAAGGATGAACTTACATTACATGTTAACACGGGCTGGACAAAGCCCTTCTCCATGTTGATGGAAGGATAATTCAATAAATTCCCCAAAGAAAATTCTTTATAAGCGTTGCCATTATTCTACATTTTGCAAAGAGTAAATATAGATCAAATAATATTGGAAGAAACAGAGGATAATGAAGCTCAGGTGAAGACTGATGATACATAATGAAATAGCAATTAATTAAGTACAGCGTTACAAGGCAAAAGGGAGAGAGGTACTGACAAGAGAAATGCAGAGCCCATTATTGTTTTGAGATCGTATGATCCTTTGAGCAAGGAGATTCATCTAAAATTAGTTTTCATACAAGAGAGAAGGTAAGGCACAAGCAAAAATTTAGGAGTTCAAATTTTGAATTGATATCATAGACAGTACCTGACGCTGGGCTCCCAACAATTCTAATAGGGGTTTGGCCACTGGAATAGGGGTAAAGTGTGGTACAGTTGGGCCTGTGTTTTCTGTGGCTGCTGATCTATGGGATTTAACAGGTATCACTACCTTTTCCAAATACCTAGTTTGTACTCCTTGAGGATCGGCACTCACCCTCTTCGTTTTGGACATCTATTACGAAAGAACAACATTTGACTGGAAAAACATAGTGTGACGACACATGGAATAGGTACAGAAAATGGATAGGTATGGCATATACTCATATATGATGCTTAAACTAAGCAGATGGTGTAACAAAGTAGAAGTAATGCAAGACGTCAGATGCAAAATATGTGCGACCAATACAACTTTGCAAAGTTAGAGCAAGCACCTTGATGGGTGAATAAGATAGGCCATCCTCCACCATGCCAAGTTTGTTAGCCAGTGGATCGTTCTGCAATATTCCTCTCGTGCGCCCATTCTCATATTCATTTTGATAATGTTCAATATTTGATATGCATGAAAACATAAAAACAAGTGAGATTTTCTTTGTAATGCAGAAGTGATTCTAATCCAATACTGCCTCCCTGTAAACCCCTTTGTGCTATCTCTGCAATTCTTTTAGAAGAGGCCATGCATGCTGTAATTTGTTGTGTGCATTAATATAATGTGACCTACTACTCAAAATATGAGAGCTCCAAAAGTGATGACACTTCATAGATGATAGCTTCAACATCGTGTATGAATGGGGAAATGGAGGAAATGGAGGAAGAGACACATGTCTTTCGGACGAGCTTGAATCAAATGTGTTTTGCCGCCCACGTTTGGCGCCCACCGTGTCTGAATGGGCTCAGAGGCCGTCGTGTCATGTCTGATCGAAGTTACTAGTCTACCCCTATCGACAGCAATGTAAATTCGGTCGATAAGGATGTCAAGTGTCAGGGGTAGACAGTAATTTCCATCTCGGAAACACTTGCTTCGGGAAGCCCACAAATTATAGTGGGTGTTTAGCCGCTTCATTCAAAACTTGGGAGAATTAGCATTCACGTTTTCCCTAGGACCTGGCAAACTAAATTCAAATCCAATTTGTATTCGATTAGGAATATCCACAAATAATTATATGTTTTGTTATTTATTTCTTCAAAACCACAACAAAGATTTATTCCACCTTTATATATGATTATGATTTAGAAATGCCGTGATCTTTGAATTCAGTAGGTTGGATACACTCTGAGTCAAACAGTTATTTCATCCAATACAATATGCTCACACGAAAAACAATTCACCTTATGTCAATCATAGAAGTACCGAGGATTATCTCGCCTAAAAAATTCGAATCATTACAACACATGGACAACATAGGGGGTCTTGCAACATAATCCATTTCAGAGACATGACACAACATGCAAGTACAATAATCTAATGACAATTTCAACTGGTATCTAAAGAAGAACCGGGATTACCTTGGGCTTCAGATAGCAGAAACAGCAGGACCTCCTCCGTCTTCAAATGCAACATTCTTACTTCCTCCAATTCTTGGGTTGCTTGCATAATGCGTGCCGCTAATTCCGTAATTTCTAGCCTCAAGATAAAGATTACCTTATTCATGGCAGCCACACCATCTCTTTCTGCCTCTAGTAGAGCCTCAAGCACTATAATATCTATGCTCAGACTGCTCTCCGGCGGTGTTGCCTCTGAACTGCTATCATCTGGTAACTTGGATGGTGCACTGCTTCCACAAATAGATTCTGGGGTTGTACATTGTGTCCTACTGTGAACGGCATCCTGAAAGGTTTCCGCTGGACATCAGTAAGAGATAGTAATCGTATGATCCAGGCAGTAAGCTTACATGGTAAACGACGGACAAATTATTGCCGAGCATGGCAAACTATATTTAAATGGTTCAAAGCAGCATCAGCCGAAAAGAAATTAAAACGGTAAGATGAAACTAGGGATGTAAGTGGCAAATAAACGACATCCGCTAGTCCCATCTAGTTAGTTTTTGCTACCTCCCTAGTTCATTTTCCTCAAAAAACAAAAACTCCTTTGAACTATCATACCACTAGTGGACTTTAATCAGGATTAAATGGGACCCAGTTGACATCCCTAGTTGAAAGGGAGTGTACAACCGCTATATTTAAGTTGCCAAGGCATCTAAGCAGTTGAAATAATCTGAGAAAGCACTTAACAGTGTGGCCTCATATAAACTATGAAGACAGTCTTGTGATGAAGTTGAGAGGAAAAGTTAAGGACTCAAATGAAATAGGCATGCATTTCTTTACGATAGTACAACAGGAACTGCTGACATATTGGCCAACTCAGGTATAGCGTAACAACAAATAAGCATTCGAATCAAGCAATACAGCAAAGCAGACAACTGAATTATTTGTAATTCGGTAGGATTACACGTTGAGGGCACAAGCCAAGAAAGCAGCCCACTCGCATTACATTTCACATGTACTAAAACACACTGGCTTACCATATGTTGCTGTGAAGCCTAGCTGCTATTGCAATGTTCTTTGAAGATATCGTCAGCATCCCGTGGTTGCAAATCTACTTGTTGTAGTTTATTCTGCACCATCTATTTAGGTAAAATTAATTTTAATCGCATGCACTGGTCCGAATTGATCATCAATGGTTCATCTAAACTAATGAAAGAAGGGTGTGTGTGCATACACGACAATATATCTGCTTCCCTCTATTTTTATGCTTGTTCGAGGTGCTAGCCCCAAAAGAACAAATATTTTGCTTGATGGGGTTGGCAGCTCCATAATTAATAGAAGCATCAAATTAGTCATGCAACTTGGGAAGATCAAGAACACACAAACAAGTAATGAACAGAGGCTCGGAGCAGTGATGTAATAGCTAGCATCAGAAAATGTAGGGTAAAACGAACAAAAAGCAGTGGAACCACATGCTAGTTTGCTGATGTGTAATTAAGCATAGAGAACATTAAGCAGTCTGATGGAACCAACATGTGGCATCAGAACAAAACTAAATCATATTAACTATATGTGCACTGGTATGTAATTTAGCACATGTAACATGTTCACTGCCAGAAGTATGGCCCTACAGGTGCAAGCAGAATAACGCGTCTCATGAAAAACTGAATGATGCCCACAAGAATTTCAAAGGTGCGGTGCTTATGCTAGGAAAGTGAACGTAGGCGCCGACCGTTGGATAATAGTACTTGATTCTCGGCGGTGTATGGGTATTGTTGTCATACTTGATAGCTAAGGATCGTCCATGGTGCTCGTGTTGCGGTTGAGTTTGGGCCGGCTGTCGCTGTCGCTGAAGCGACTCCGGTGCTACGGTTGCGGCGCCTATCGACATACAAGAAAGCTCATCTGTGGTAAGTGAACAATTGCACGATAAAGAGAAAAACCGAAGGAGTACAAATCGAAATAACCTGATGAGGCTACAGCGTCGGTAAAGCAGGGCCGGTGGAGTTCAATATGGCATCCATGGAGCGGGTCCGGTGCAGTGGACGAAGGCTTCGGCGGGCGCGTTGTACAGTGCTTTCGGTGAGGCGGATCTGTTGCGGCGGACGAGGGCTTGTATGAAGGGCCAGCGAAGGGGCGAACGAGGGAGTCAGTGAAGGGCCTACGCTGTGGTGGACGAGGGCACCGGTTAAGAAGATCCGGTGCGGTGGACCATGATGGCGGTCAAGGAGATCTGGAGCGGTGGACAAGCCAGTCGCTGAAGCGGCTCTGGTGAAGTGGTGAGTTGGTAGTTGGGGGTTCCAAGGTGCGGAAGGTAGATCCGGCGGGGTGTGTGGTCCACCGCTGCGGCGGAGGACTAGATTCGGCGGCTTGCCATGGTTGGGGGGTCGGGGAGGGGAAGGGGAGGGGCTCTAGGGAAGAATGTTGGGGGCAAAGAGGGGAAAACAATGGAGTTACCAAAGCAACCCTTTTCCGTTCATGTGGCAGGGGTAAAACAGGAATATCGCAGGGCTAAACTTTCGGGCGCGTGATATTTCGATGTGAGCGGGAAGTTTGAAAGCTTTTGGCGCCTAAAATTATAAGTATTCTTCTCTCGTACAGCCGACTATGATATCATGGCTGACAATTTGTTTGTTTTGCACGCAAAAAAACGTGCAAGTTTTGAAAATCAATGTCTCCAACTCGAAACTTAGATTGTCCATTCAATTCAAATTTGGATCATTGAGCTACTACAAGCAAATACCATCATACGGTCCAATTCAAATGAAATACCATCATATCTCTAGGTTTGATATATGAATCTGAAATCACGAAATCCCGGCTTAAAAAATGTACCTCCGTTTAAATGAATTACAAAAGCTAATGATGGAGTCGAATTCCAAAATTCCAATCTTAGGTTTGTAATTCTGGTACATCAAGGTATATCACGCATGTTCAAAAGTATCGTTATCTCATAGTACAAACTGTGAAACAAATTGATCAACCATGAGTGCACAATATCTCAATTACGCTAAAGTCCCTCAAATATAGACACCTCACTCTTTATCTGAAGTCAACCCCCCCAGCACCACCACAGACACACACAAACACACACATAGAGAAGTCGTTCTCTCCCCCAAACACCAACACACGATCACATTAACACCCCTCTCTCTTGTAAAGTCCGGACCCCAACATAGGTCTCTATCACATTGTCTCTCGGGCATGCACACATCTCTTCCCTCACTCTCTAGGTCTCCCGCTATCTCTCTTACCCAAGCACACGCACTATGCAGAGTGTATATTTCCCATACACACAAAACGTTGCCCCCAAACGTCTATCTCCCTAGTTATGTGGTTCTCGCGCACTCACCTCACACACCACCCCCACTGCAAACAAGCACACTTTGTCTCCTTGTGCACCACTCTCCTCTTTCTATCTCTCCCACACGCGGACCCGCCCCAGCTCCTTCCCTGTATACATATGTGTCGTGACTCTTTGCATAGCTCCCTAATGTATAATCGTTCTTGATTTTGCACATTGTTCTCTACACCATCTATTCTAGATCTCTCATGAAGTCCCTATCACACAGATGATGACTCACTTCCCTTGCGTCTCCGTTCATAGGCCAATTTCGGACAACATCAACATTGTCTCCCTATCTATACGCCATTTATGGACACAAACGGCCCCTCTCGCCCCCTCTCTTCCTCTCTCTCTCTATCTCTCTCTCTCTCTCTCTCTCTCTCCGTCGCTAGCTCTCTCTTTCTCTCGCTCTCACACCCCTCTCCCACACACACACTCGATGTCTCTTCCAAATAGTCTGCCCCCCCCCCCCCCCCCGCCCGCACCCGTGCTATCTCGCTACTACACATGTCACACCATTCCCTCTTCCCTTATACTAGGTTTACATCATCAGTGGTCTCTCTACTCCACATACACTCTCTCCCTCTCACACACAAACACGTGCACAAACACACATAGACACGCACAAACACCCATTTATCTGGATCCTCATCTCTCCTCATGTCCGCATGTGTATCTCACACACTCACTCTCTAATTATGTATATGTGTCTCCATGTTACACAACACAAAGCCCCATGTACATGTCTCTTTCTATTCTCCACACACATAGACACAAAGAATCTATTATCATTGCCTCAGTCTCTAACATATCACACACGCACACTGTCTCTCTCTCTCTCTCTCGCAAACACACTCAACAAGGGTTTCCCCGTGAATAACCTACCGTCTATTCATCAACAATCGTGGTAGTACGACAAACACAAGACGTGAAAAAGAATAAATATACACGTGCTTAGACCACCTAGTATGACTACTAGGACTAGAGCAAGCCAAAAAGCGCGCCGCCGTCACCCCCTCCTTGTCGGCGACAGGAAAATCTTTGTTTTACACAGTCGAGAAGTCATTGTGCTAAGGCCCCACATGCCGAGGCGTTGAATAGAATGTAGATGCTAGTTTACGGAAGCAAGTATCGATAATACGTTTGTATCTCCATACTTATATTTCTTCTCTTATAAAAACCGAGTTGGTGATGATGGTACGTGTGCCATCTTGCAATATAGACCGTCCGATCTATATCTGACGGATGGAAATTAAACTAAAAGATACCCGCACACCTCTCCACATTTGCAGAAAAGGCCTTCCCTCGTTCATCCTTATCTCCAACAAACCTCATTGTTGAGCAATTAAGAAAGGAAGCCTCTGGAACAAACTGGCCTGGTGGCTGCTGCCGGTGTCATCAATCCCCATGCCTCCGCTCAGTCCGACCACCAACCACCACCACACCCCACTCCTCTTCACCTTATCTCATATTTCTCGAGATATAATTAGTTTTTACACATGGGATTACTCCCGCAAGGGTCAATCACAACAAGTGTTTTATAAAAAGTGCATCTTGATGTTCCGTGCAATGCACGGATCTTGCTAGTACTCCTACACAAGACTAAGTTGGTGATGCTGGTGTGTTTGCCATCCGTCGTTTCTGACCATTAGATCTACATCTAACGATTGTGAGGTAAGTTGTTGCCTTTTCTCACCAACATCCCACTTGTCTACCAATTTTTAGAAAAACCCATAATTAGTATCTTAAAACCAACCACATCCCTCCCCGACCTCACCAAAACAGCCCAAGGAATATATTCTAATTGAAACATAATATATCTCTAGTGACATATGTATATCAAAATTAGAGTGTTTTGTACCAAGTTTGTGAATAAGAATTATTCTAATTATGATTCGTTGCAATGGACATGAACATTGCTAGTATTTCCAACCATGCATTCTTTCCTAGTATTCCATAGTTTCGAGTTTTCCATCAAGATATTAGTCACTCATGGTTGATATTTACTTTCAATCATGTACACATATGCACTATGTAACTAGCCTTGCTTATTGGCTTCCAAAGCTTAACTTTCACTCCTACTTACAATATGTAGAGTATTTAACAAAAAACTACCACTTTCAACCAGCCCTAGGAAGAATCTATTGTACAAAAAATAGAAAAAACATACCCAAAATTTCTTAATCCACGCCAAAAACTACCTAGTACTCCTACCGATTAGGTTCGTTTAAACCAATTTATGACAGGGTTGGCCCACATGTCCGTGCTGACGAGGCAGCTTAAACCAACACATTTTGTTTGACCGTTGACACGAGGGACCCACATCTGACCTTCTATCCTGTTATTCCCCCTCAAATCATTATTTTTCCTGAACATTACTTCAAACAGTACTGATGCATGTTCGTCGGTGGCGCCGGTGATGAGCGAGTTGGCCGCTGCTCCGCCGGACGGGCCGGACGCCGCGCTGGCCTCCGCACGGGTTGGCAGGCTGGCCCGAGCATGACTCACGAGCGAGCAAGCCACCGCGCTGGCCTTCGCTCGAGCCAGATGGCTGGCCTTAGCGCGGCACGCGCGAGAAAGCCACCGCGCTGTCGTGCCAATCTAGCTAGCAAACCTTGCGGACAAGCAGCTGGACGGAGCTATCTTGGCTAGCTAGCGGCCGCGAGCGCCGGACGGAGCTGGCATCCGGGCTGCCGCAACATGGGCTCCGCACCACCGGCGGTTTTGACCTTGCCTTCTACCAGCGGCGGTAGCTGCGTCCCATGGCCGAGGATGACTAGGTGGACGGGCCGGAGGTAGGAGGTCACTCGAGGATTTTTGTTGGTAAGAGCATGTACAATGGTTGATAAGGTAGTCTTATCTTAAGTCTGCCACATATGCAAGTGGTAGTAGTTTCTTGGCATTTTAGTGGTTTCTTGCATTATTAGAGCAAGTACAAAAGAGCTGAGTCAGTGGGCTATAATAAATAAACTAGTATATTTCTGCTTAGTTGGAGGAAAGAGAAGAGGAGAGAGAAGGTAAGCGGGCTCTTCATGAAGAGCCACCTCTAGCACGTGCTCCTAGGCACTTTGTGAGAATGAGAAGTGGGCCACATAATAAAAAAGTAGTACACTCTTTTGATCTATTATTGTACATGTTGGCTATAAGATGGGCTGTAGATGTCATGGCACTGGCTTATAGCCAGCAGCAGATGATAGGGGTTTCTTGTAAGGAACAATGTACGTACTACTAGCGACAAAAGGCGATTTTAGGTTGCGTTGTACTCCAATGAGTACTACTAGTAGTCGCGGGAGTGTATACCTCATTTTGTGGGTTCGATCCTGGCCGAACGCATAGCGGCCTTTCTTTTAAATAGTACTACTACACTTCACTGCGAGCCAATATTTTACACGGGTAGTTTGAGTTTTGAAGTCAAACGGACGTGCGGCCCCACAATCTGGGTGCACTGGACAGCCTAGCCATGTGAACGGGTTTTCCTTCCTAGCATCCCATGGCTCGCGTGCTCGCCCTAGCCGCACCTCGCTTGCAGCTTCCTCATCAGCTAGTAGCATATTTAAACTGCGCCTCCCAATTAAGCCCGAGGAGCCGGAAAAGCCTGGCGGGGCCTTGGGAACTATGCAATATGGCTCTATACGTAAAGTGCTCTACTCCCTCCATCTAGGTGTGTAAGTCACCTTACGAAAACCAAATAATCCCAAAACACTTAGGCACCGTACATTAACTCCCTTCTCGTTTTTTGTTTTGTGGCATATCAACCAATAAGATATGTGGGCTGTGCATGCTTTCAATGACTTGAGACTACCAAACATAACATGCAGTGGTTAGTTCATTGCATGCAATGCTATTAATTAGCAAAAAGACATTAAGTTTTCTCGTTTTCCTCTCCACCTTGGTCGTGATGCACAACGTAAGATGACTTACACACCTAGACGGAGGAAGTACTACTACTCTGTAGCTTGTGGCGTTGCACGCATGGACTTCACTCCATTATCGGCTCTACTATAAAAGAAATTCCTCTTGACATGTTTTTTTGAAATGGAGGCAAAAGCTTTGCTTCATCTCATTCATAAAGAAGGAACTACTAACAAAGTTCGACGAGATCCATTACACCTCCACAAATGGAAGCGAAAAGCCTAGTCTCGCTGTATCAAATAACTCAAATGTTCTGCCCCCGCCGTAACCGTCACTAATAAATAGGCTGCTAGTGTGTGCGTGGGAGGAGCGGCTGAGTAGGCCAGCTACGTGAGAGGAGCGGCTGAATAGAGCACCGAGAGTACCCACTAGGCCACTACGCATGTGTACTTCCCCTGCATTGATAGTACAGCGATGGTTCTAGAGAACAGTAGTACCCGCCACTTCCAACTATAGCTCCTTGGCCCTGAGATTCAAGAGTTGAAAACTGGTGCACTATAATAGACTAGACTAGAAGTACAGTACATCGCACTACTAGTTGAGAAAAGTAGTACTAGTACTGCTACAGTACGAGTACGTACTCCTCCGTCACATAATGTAAGATGTTTTTTGACACTAGTTGGTGTGACAAAAATGGCAAAAACATACCCAAAATTTCTTAATCCACGCCAAAAACTACTACCTAGTGCCCAAAATTTCTTACTAGTGCTATTATTTACAGTATAATGCAATCCCATAACGTTCCATAATCCCTTTCTTTCAAAAAATCTCTTCTGGAGAGAAGATTACTATCTCCACGCGAGCTTCTCATAGGCCAGCGCCACCGCATGCAGTCATGTGAGAGAGAGGGAGACATCCATGCAGCATGCAGAGAGAGGAGAATGCGGGCGGACAGCCAATGGGCTGCATGGGGCATTTATAGCTGCTAGCTCCTCCCATCCATGCGCCAGGGGTATTTCCATCCAGAAAGCATGCAGCGAGCCCCTGCCTTGGTATCCGGGTCTGCTCTTATGCGCAAAGTAAAAAGAATCAGAGGGAGTACTAGTAGTAAATAATAGCCTCACCCCTTCGCTAAGGAACGATCTACAATTGGAAGGGACGAGGCCCTGCGGTTACTACGCTCTTATCTCCTCCTCGCCAGTTCCCTTCCCCCTGATGAGAAGGCAGTTCGTCGCTGCTCCCATGGATTCGCCAGGCGGTTCTCCTCCTCGTCGGGGCTGGGAGACCTTGGACGACGATGCTGTGGGAGAAATCGCACGCCGCTCCGACGTCCTCACCGCCGCAAGACTCAGTGCTTCCTGCACCAACTTTTTCAAGACGCTGCTTAAACAGGCCATGCTTGTTGGTCTTCCATGCGTCCTCGAGGAGAAGGTTCTTCTATGGGACAATCCTTCGAATAGTCCACCGCTCCCTGGCCATGGTTTCACGTTGACTCCTCTAGAGTTGCCGACGTTGAGAGGTAGTCGGATTTTGTTCGATGAGCAGGTCAGTAATGGAGTTTGATCATGTAGTACTTAGTTATTCCATTTCCATCCCGTAATTTCTCCGCTGCCCACCGTCTTATATATAGGTCTGGGTCGGTGCCAATGAAGATTGGCTTGCATACCTCCGGCCGGATACCACCATCATTTTGCACAACATCCACAGCAGTGCGGCCGTTTCGGTAGACCCCTTCTCCACCATTGGGATCGGCCTTCCGGACTTGCTGGGCTTGAATACGTATGATGATGCCTACATGAGATTGAAGAAGATAGCAATTGCGTACCCGCCAACAAAGCGACGCGGCTACGATGATTACTATCTCATCGCGGTGTTCGACATAAGGATTTCCATCAATGCAAGAGGCAGTAATAGCAGAGGCTGGCGCATGTTGGTGGTGGCAGATTTGTACCCCTACACGTTCGAAGACGCCGTGCGCCATCTAGGCTGCATCTTCGTGGTGACAAGCCAGGGGACTTGTTTCATCTCGTTGCCATCCTACGGTACGGGAGATTACAAACGGAATGCACAAACCATCATTTGCATCCCTAACGGTACTCCATTATTTTGCAGGGACCAGTCATCCCCGATCAAAATAAGATCGCCGATCCTAGATGTTTATTTGCATCTGCAATTCGGTCTAACCTAGAACCTTGTAGCTGACTTTGGCATATTGGGATCAACTATCTTAGCAGTCGTTACCCATGGTACCACTGATGTGCAACATGGTCACACAATCTACCACGATCGGACCGTCACCATCTACCCAGGTATTCCATTTTTTAACCCTCTCGCCTTCTCTTTCATTGTTGTACTAGTAGTATACTTTGTAGTACTAGTAGGAGTACTTTTTACCTTGGAGGACGCGTATAGCTAGCTAGGCCCTTGAAGACTTGAATCCACTAGGTGCCACCATTTTTGTTTTTCCATGTCTTACTATCTCATCCATGTAGCCAAGAGTGGCTATATATAATAAGCTGGTTATTTTACTTCCTCTATACCGGAGTAGTACTATTTGTTGCACAGTATTACTGATCGGCATATTTGAGCACAACATTATTATGCATCAACCTTGACTATATATGTCACCATGTGTCCAGATCTGGGATGCCGCGTGTACCAGATGAACGGCACCGAGTTCAACCCCCGTGATGCTACGTGGGTGCCGAGGAACACTCTTGGAGAGTACTCGCTTTTCATCGGGGACAGCTACCCCATTGTGAAGCGGATGCCACCTTCCGTGCACGACACGGAAGGCCTGCCGTTCATGAAGCATGGTTGTGTCTTCAGTGCGCACCGCCGGATGAACGACATGCTGGGACACACTATCCCTGATTTATGCCGCTTCAGCTTGGATGAGTCTCCATCGTGTGGAACTGGACTAGAAAGCTGCGACAATGATTCCCGTTGCCCACCGCTATGGATCGTGCCATCCATGAAGAACACCTGGGACTGGAACATGGAGGAGGACATGTAGCCCATCTATAACGTGTAAGTGGAGTGCGGTAATTGTGAATGGTAGCGCTGTGAATATTGTAGACTAGTCGTGCACAAATTTATCACATGAATTGGAGATGAACTTGTGTGGCATACTGGCATTTGTCCTTTAGAATTTATTACTAGTAAATGTGTTATGTGTATGTGCAACTTGTGTAGTTGTTGCACGGGCTCCAACACGCTCTTTGAGAAAAAAAGGTGGCACAGCTTTGGTTATACGTGACATGGCAGCATCAAACAGTAGCATCGTTCACTATAGTTGTAGTACACTCCTACTAGGATGACAACTCCTATAAAACCTTGCGCTTGGATCTTTGCCTCTTCGGGAGGTTCAATAGTTCGTACTCGTGTGAACCTTGCACTTGGCTCTTCGCCTCTTCGGAAGGTCCAACAATGATGATACTACAGTACAATATGCTTCTGGCAATTTGACACCGATTGAACTGCTGCACGTCCACCGCGAGGGCGAGGGCGAGGGCGAGGGAGAGGGAAAGGGAGAGGTAGAGGGTGCTGTAGTCAAAACCCTCTCCTTGTCCTGCGAACCACCGCATGCGTGGGCGAGGGAGAGGCGTAGTAAGCAAGCTTCTCCTCATTCGGCGAGTTGACGGGACACATCCAAGCAGTACTAGTACTAGTAGTAGTAGTAGTCCATACTGCGTCCTTTCCGATTAATATGGCTTAATTTGAAGCGAGAAAAATACACTGGCAGTCAACGTATGTAACAACACGCTCTTTACGGTCACTATATATAGTTTT
Source organism: Triticum urartu (assembly GCF_056163025.1). Taxonomy (NCBI): domain Eukaryota; kingdom Viridiplantae; phylum Streptophyta; class Magnoliopsida; order Poales; family Poaceae; genus Triticum; species Triticum urartu. The sequence goes on from NC_141877.1 coordinate 285,788,529, forward strand.
GCGACGATTATACGATCACTAGCTCATCATAGAGCACCGTATTGCACCCTACTGACCGGCCACATAGTCGACGTGGCACTTTGTTGACTGGTTAAATTGTCACCTGGTTTCTGGGTCCCACCTGTGAGTTGGCAGAGCAAAGAAATCAGTTAAACAAAACTTTACGCAGGCGCGACACGAGTCAAACCCTTGCGCGCGAACCGCCCCGGCTGTGTATGTAAGTGCATGCACGTGTCCTCCCTCGGTCTTCCAACAAAGAGTGTACATCGGCTATAAAACAAAGAGTGTAGTACATGATGTACATCTACACTTCCAATGCATTTAGCCTTTAATCTAAATCGATATTGATTGACTAATGCACCAACTTGTGCTGTAGGTATAGGCTACATGTCTATCCTTAATTATAGCATGCAACGGCCTTCATTTAATCTTCTTATCTCAATGGTCGCATGCACACATAAGTATGCTACTTTTGGGTGCTAATTATGTCCTGGTCAATGTGTAAATATCTAAATGTACAGTCTTTCACGGACGTAGGGAGTAGGTTGAGCACTTGAGCGTGAGCGTGAGAGTGTGTGTTGCATCGTGTGCTGTGTGCCGCATGGGTGCGTGAGTGTTGCGTGCATCCATGTGTACTTGTGAGTGTTGTATGTTGCATGCATGCACGCATGCATGCATGGGGCTTACTCCCTCCCATTGACATGTTCATATTTCAAGCTTCCTATGTTCCCTCCATATGGTGATACTCCCTCTGTTCCCAAATAGTATGGAGTAAAAGCCTCCCTCTGTTCCCAAATAAGGTGTATTTGTCTTTCTATAGATTTCAACAAGTGACTAGGTACGGAGCAAATGAGTGAAGTGAGCGTAGAGGCATAGGGATACTATAGAAAGGAAGTCCTCGCGATCCATTATTCCCCATCTCGGTCAGAGAGAACTATTCAACTAGTCTTCGCAGTGAAGTGACAATACATGCTGCAGCACATGGGACACGTAATTAATAAGCTGAACCAGCGTGTTGGTGTTACTAAATCAGCCTTACCCAGTACTGCCATCTCTTCTTCCTCCTCCTCTCTTCTTCTTCCTCCTCTCATCCCCATCGTCGGCCGCACACCATTTACCCCCGCTCACTGCTCGCCCGCCCGCGCCATCCTCCTTGGTAGCTCGCGCGTACCATATCCCCCCGCTCACTGCTCGGCCACACGAGGAGAAGCTTCTTTGCTCGCCCGCCTGAATCCACTTCCCCGCTGGCTCGCAGGCACCGAAAACCCCAATGGCAGAACCGACTGACACGCAGAGCCGTGATTGGAATTCCCTCCCCGATGTTCTCTTGGAACAGATCTGTAGTTGTATGGACCTACTCAGCACCGTCCGTCTGGCCGCATGCTCGGTGTCTTTGTACCATCTACTCGTCTGCAACCGGCCGACTCTTTTCAAGACACCCTGCTTGCTGATGCCCGATCCTCGCAGGTGGCCCAGACACCGACTTGACGATCCTATGGAGGTTGTCGTGGTGCCCCTCGACATGCTACCACTACCCGTCCACCTGTCCTTCATGCGCGGCCACTACTGGGCGGGCATGAAGGCCAACTGGATCGTCCTCATCCACCACACCGGTAGTCTGTGGCGTCTCGTGGATATCTACACCCAGCGAGAGATCACCCTTCCATCGTTGGATACCGCTGCCATCGAGCCTCGCGGCCCGCCGGACACTCCTTCCTACTACGCACGAGACGCATCAAGCTTTTGGCTCGACCTTTGTTTGCAGAAAGTTGTAATCTGCGAAGTGCCCACACCATCAGAAGACTACATGGATTACAAGCTCATTGCCTTGTTCAACATGGGATTAGTCTATCTGGAATCCGGTCGCCATACATGGTTATGGCTCATCATCAATCCTGTTGAGGCAACATTTCTGCCTGATGCTATAGTGCACGATGGCATCATTTATGCGGTAAACGCACAGATTGGCTGCCTATACTGGTGGAATCTATCGTCATGTAATTGTTCTATCTCATATCATATTTACCTTATGAATATGACTGCCTGTTCATTTGTTACAAATTTAGAATGCATAGCATGTCTATAACCACATCATTGCTATATGTTCCTCTCATTTCCTAGATTTTTATGACCACACATGTTATTGTTAGAGTTGATATGAGAACAATTGGCATCTAATGATTGTTAGAATACATATTATGAGCATAACATCATGATTGCTATATGTTACTCTCGTTTACAAGATTTTTATGACAACGCATGTTATTGCTTAGAGTTGATATGAGAATAGTAGTAGTAAGTGCTATGGTAGAATATGAGTAGGCGCTGTCATAGCTGTTTTCCTCTCATTGTTACATGATGTTTGAACCATGACATATTGCTAGAATATGAAAGCCATTGGCTTATTTTTTTAACTTGGGGTATGATTATGACCACGGCATTGCAATTCTCTGTCTATGATATGTGTCACTATTATAATAATCTTAATTCCACACATACTCTGAACATGATTGTTTATTTTTGTCCTCTTGCTCTCCAATTTGAATTGTTGCAGCAGACGCAAATGCGCTGGCCTTCGTGATTCCATGACCTGGAATCATACCAGCCGATGGGTGGTGGTTTATCGCTCGTTCAGCTGACGGCAGTCATTTGATGCTCATTCGCATGTACCAAATTAAGCAAACCATTACATCAAACCACATGCAGTACAATGCGTGGGGTGTTCGTGACATTGATGGCTATGGCTGCTTCGTGTTCGAGAAAGATCCCAGCTCCATTAGGCCAGGCGTATTCAACTGGAGGTGGGTTTACAGCCTCGGCAACCACTCCTTGTTCCTCGGGCTCAATTATCCAATCATCCAACCAATCATCAATCATATCACCGGCGATGATTACTGTGCTATTCAACTTCCATTCGCGAGGGGGGGCTGTGTTTACACATCATACCATGGGTTTCATGAATCACCATATCCAGAGATTCGTCGACACAACTTGTTGCCAGATAATCTTCAGTGTGTGAAAGGCATCAAGCTTCCATGCGATGGATGGCTTTTGCAAACCCGACATGCGGTGATGTGGTTCATGCCAACAGCAAATATGCACAACTTGATTCGTGCTGATATCTAGACTGGGCCATGTATTCTGCTGCTGTAGCACGACCCTCTTTTGTTGGATATTATGTACTGTTGTTAGTTTGAAGCACTCCTCTGGTTTGAAGGATAGATACCTTCCTGGGATCAAGTGCATCCTAACTCACCTGCGTAGGATGTACTGATAATGATGATGGAGATGCTGTGCAGAAGCTATATATATCAGTTAGGCTTCAAGTGCGTACTTGTTAGTTAAACCTATGTATAAATTGTGACACTAAATACGACTAGTAAGTACTCCAGTACAGTAGCAGTATTGGTATACGTTAGTCAAATTATTCATCATGTCCACACATTGAATTGACGTGACAACACGTTGCACGTGAGGTGACACAAGAATCTCGGCGGTGTGTTCGGGTATTCTAGACTTCAGATTTGGAGTACCACTTATCTGTCAAAATCTTCCATCATTCACTTAAAACAGTCGATTGATCATACATTGAGTACCATATAACTGGAATTATCGATGCAAGTCAAAGAAGGATTGGCCGGTGCTGGCGGCTGGCATCAAGTTCGATCCCACGGATCAGGAGCTGATCGAGCACCTTGAGGCCAAAGTGAGTGCTGACAACGCGAGATTTCAATCTCTCATCGATTTGTTCATACCAGCCATCGACAGTGAGCACGGCATATGCTACACCCAACCTGAGAAACTTCCAGGTAAGACAGTGATCGACCGTCTACTTGCACAAACATATTCCTTTGTTTATAGCTCTATTTTTCTTTTTAGACGTAGACCTGGTGAAGCAATTAAAATTTGACAATTAATAAAAAGTGAAACAAGTGACTGCAACATGCCAAAGATGTTATGAAAATGCCAACTAGGTACACTAAAACCTGTATTCCACAATACTGCAGGTATCACACTGAGTGGCCTAAGGAAGCATTTCTTCCAGCGCAATTCCAGGGCATTCAAAAGGGGCACGTGGACGCGTTGTAAGATACAGTCGGAGTGTGGCATGCACGCGATGTGGCACAAGACCGGCAATACCTTGTCGGTGATGGTTAACGGCCGGCAGACGGGCAGCAAAAAAGGTTCTAGTGCTGCACACCAACAAGAACTTCGACCAGCAGAGGACCAACTGGGTGATGCACCAATACCACCTCGGGGACCTGAAGCAAGAGAAGGAGCGGGAGCTGGTCCTCTGCAAGATTTTCTACCAGACGAACACTAGGGCCAGGAGTAAAAAGATTATAAGTTAGTTTGGTATTGGTAGTTGTACTACCTTGTCGTCCGCAAGTTGGTATTGTTGTTAACGATCTTTTGGCATGAACTTGCATTTGCTTCCAACCATCATGCCGAGGGTCGACGTGGATATAAAGCTGAATCATTTGTTTCAAAACAAATTTTCAGGCACCTGATTTTTATTTGATGGGTAGCATAAGCACCCGCCGTTCGAATTCCCAATTCTCCAATTTTTTTGAAACAAGTGCATGCACTTATTATCACGTTAAAAAAAATATCCGTGCTGCATCCTAGTTATCAGTCTGTACTTGCAGAATTCTCTCGTTTATTGAGCACGTATATTGTGTTTTCAGGTCGAGCAACTTTCAACTGGGCTGTAGACTGCCCAGGGTTGGTTTTGTTTTCAACAGGCACAGCCCATGAAGACAACGGGGCACAAAGATCTAGCAGGTATCTACTGGCCTCTGGCCCGCTAGCGTTAGTTATATTTTGTCTTACAACATCCACATGTAGTTTTTTTACTGAATCAAACACACAACCCAGTTCTATTATCCTCTTGAAACGCATGTGCTACATCCTTTTTCTAATCTCTACATATAGTTTTACTAGTTCATATACACGTATCATTATATTGAAAACACATAAAATTCCCTTTTCATATTTACATCCTTATTTTTGTTGTTTTTTTCCCACCCAGCTGTCGGCGTTCTGGGAACGGGGGTCCCCAGACTTGCCTGCCTGCGGCCTGCGGCGTGGCTCGAAGGGGGCCCAACGCGGCCCATATTCACCAACACAAACCCAAGACCCTCGCGAGGGGCCAAGCCTTGCGGGGCGGACGACGCGGAGCTTCCTCAGGCACGGCCTCGTCAGGCAGGCTCACAAGGAGGCGGAGAGATCAAGGCGGGGTACCTCACGAGGCGCCCATGACGCAAGCCATGACGACCAAGGGCGCCAGGCGGGTGCCAGCCCGTGCAGTGTCCTCCTTCCCTCTTTGGTGCAAGGGGGGCAAGCGCAGCCGCGAAGTACCGAGGCATTAGGCAAAGGTTGCCATTTCGGTGCAACGAGACCAAGACCAGGAGGACTACGAGACGAAGGTCACAGTGGAGCCCAAGACGGCGTCATCACCAGAGCTTTGCGCAGGCGAAGACTACTTTTGTCAGGGTAGCTTGTACTAGTTGTCCCCCTTCAAATTAGCCCGCCATTGTTGGCTCCCTTCCTGCTCGATATTTGGGAAGAGGACCAGGGCCTCTATAAATAGGACCAGCCACCCACATCGAAGGGGTGGAGTTTTTGGAAGGGGTCGAGTTTTTGGAAGGATAGAGAGATACACGAAGAGAGAGGACAAACAGAGAGAGAGAGAGAAAGGTGACTGAGCTCCTCCCAGCAGTTCATCGCCCCAGCCAAGAACAGACCCTCGCGAGGCTGTTCTTCCTTGTATTGTTCATCATCATTAGCCCAAGAGGCAATCCACCACACCACACACTGGAGTAGGGTATTACACCACAACGGTGGCCCGAACCAGTATAAACCATGTGTCTCTTGTGTTGTTCTTGCCTTAGTTTAGATCCTAGCAAGGCGGAGGGGTGCATGTAGGTAGGAGGCGAAATCTCCACGTGCACCCCAGTGTTCGAACCTCAAGGGTCTGCCGGAACCCGAAATCCAACATTTGGCGGGCCAGGTAGGGGTGCGCCGGGATTCGTCTTCCATCACCCCGTTCTCCTCCGACCATCACGCCCATGTCTGACGCTCGTCGGGCCCGCGCCAAGCGCCGGGCCGCGCTCGCTTCCCGCATCGCCTAGACGGCCCCTGTCGGCGGGCGCCCTCGCCGTTCCCCGTCACCTACCGTCAATGCCGCCACCGGCCCGGCGGGGGACGATCGGCAAGCATCGTCCCAGCATCCGTCCGTGTGGCAAGACGGCCGCACCGCAACTCCCTCGCTCACCCCAGCTGGTTCTTCGTCCCGCGCACTCCGCGCGCCCATGGAGGCTCGAGCTGCACTCATCGCGGTGAACGAGCTCCTGCGCTACCGCCCCGTCGACGACGTCTACGAAGAATGGCTCGACCGCGTTGCCGAGCTCGTCCGCGCCGCAGGGGGCTCTCCTGCGCTGTCCGTTCCGCTGCACCGCACCCCGCCCCGCGCGGGCAATGAAGCTCCGGCGGCGCCCCGGCCTCCTCCTCCTCAGGAAGGTGCCATGGATCCAAGGCGCGTGGCCCCTGGGCGGAACCCGCTCCGTCAGGCGCCAGCGCAGCAAGAGCAGAGCTGTCAAGAAGTCCCTCGCCTGCAAGAAGCTGCCCGAGCGCTCCCTGCTCCAGCACGTCGCGACCATGCTCCTGCTCCCGCGCGTCAAGACCCCGCGCTGCACCCAGCTGCAGCGCGTGGGGACATGCAAGACCAAGCTCCCCGTCATCCAAGGCCTCCCGTGGCCACAGCAGCTTGCCACGCCTTCACCGCCGAGCTACGCAGTGTCGCGTGGCCCGGCAAGTTCAAGCCGGACTTGCCTCTTCGCTACGACGGCACGGCTGACCCTGCGGAGTTCCTCCAGCTCTACGAGCTTGGCATCGAAGCTGCCAACGGAGACGAGAAGGTCATGGCGAACTGGTTCCCCATGGCACTCAAGGACGGGGCCCGCACCTGGCTCTTGAACCTGGCTCCAGGAACAATCTCCTCCTGGGACGAGATGCGCACCCGCTTCATCGCCAACTTCCAAGGCACTCGCGACCGGCCACCCGCCGTAAGCAACATGTGCCGCATCAAGCAACAGCCCGGGGAGACCCTGCAGAAGTACATCCAGCGCTTCAACAACGCACGCCTCAAGATTCCCAAGGTGACCGAGGAGGCCATCATCTCAGCCTTCTTCGACGGCGTGCGCGACGTCAAGATGAAGGAGGAGCTGGCGATGCATGAAAACCTGTGCACCTCCTTGGAGCTGTTCAACCTGGCAACCAAGTGCGCCAGGTCCGAGGAAGGGCATCTCTCCCTCCTCGAGCTGCCTGCCGCGGACCCAGAAGAGAAGAAGCCCAAGGCCAAGGATGTGAAGCGCAAGGGGGCTGCCGTGCTCGCGGCAGAACCAGACACCAAGCGAGGCAGAGATCAGCCAGAACCTTCCAAGGGCGGCCGGTACTGTGTGTACCACGACCTCCACACCCACAACACCAACGAATTTCAAGAGCTCCGAGCCGTGCGAGAAGGAAGGATCGGCCGTCGCCCTGACCGCAGTGACCGGGGCTACGGTCGAGGAGGAGGAAGGAACGCAGGACGCTGGGAAGACCGTGGCCCGCGCCAAGGGTGGCGCGACCAACCTCGCGAGGATCGCTGGCAAGACCCTCCTCGCGAGGGAGGCTAGAGGGATCAGCCTCGCGAGGGGGACTGGAGGGATCAGCCTCGCGAGGATCGCCCGCAAGGCAACGTAGGCCTCCCACCGCAGCCGCCGCAGCCAAGAAGAAACGAAGACCGCCACCAGGACGAGGGGGCTAGGGGCTTCCAGGACCCGCGCGCGATCGCCTGCATCTTGGGCGGGGCGCAAGCCCCAGCCTCTCAGCGCATCTTCAAGCAGTTCGCCCATGAAGTGAACGCAGTCCTTCCCAGGCTCGAAGCCACGCGCCCTCTCAGGTGGTCAGCATGCGCCATCACGTTCAGCTCAGCAGATCAGCTCAAGTGTGCGGCTACAGCCGGAGTCCTCCCGATGCTTTGTTCCCCAATCATCAGCAACGTGGTGGTCACCAAGACCCTCATCGATGGCGGGGCAGGGCTCAACGTCCTATCCATGGAAACATTCAACAACCTCCAAGTGCCCTACAGCCAGCTTCAGCCAACCAAGCCTTTCTCCGATATCACCGACGGCTCCACGGTCCCGATTGGGCAGGTCCGCCTCCCTGTCACCTTCGAGGCACGCGACAACTACCGCACCGAGCTCATCGACTTCGGCGTCGCTCACATTCGCCTGCCGTACAACGCCATCCTTGGGTACCCAGCACTGGCCAAGTTCATGGCCGTAACTCACCACGGCTACAACGTCCTCAAGATGCCAGGAAGTGGCGGAGTCATCATGGTGCCCTGTGAAGAGAAGGACGCGGTGTGTTCCCTGGAACGAGCCTTTCAGGCCGCGTCACTGGAAGACCCGGATCGTGGAAGCAGGAGGCCTCCCGAGACAGCCCCTAAGAAGAAGAAGACATTGTCCGGCCCGACCACTTAGGAGACAGGCCCCTCTGGGCCCGCGCCTGCCCAGGGGGAGCCTCCTTCCATCGCATAGGAAAGCGCGCCCGGCACCCTCCTCAGGCAGGGCTTGGGGGCTCTCCCCTGGAGGGCCACCAACCTAGCTAGGGTCACGAGGGAGGCGCTTGGGCACCACATGGAGGCGTGTTTCGAAGCACGTTTCCCTCAAGAAGGAGCAAGGGAAGGAGATCAAGACCCTCAGGAGTTTGTCAGCAAGGCCATTCAGGAGCTACAGGAGTCAAGGGTCATGAAAGGCGGCCGCCGCCTACCAGCAGTGGCTCCCCATCCAGGCGAGGATGGTGGGCTGCGCGTCTGCATCGACATACCAGGGCTCAACCGAGTCGCCTCTCTGGAGCGTCTCTGGCCCTCGCGAGTGGGGCGCTGCGGAGGCCCACCCCACAGCTACGTTCGCATGCCTTACGGCTTGCCGAGCGCGGCTGACGCGTACCAGCGCCTCATGAGGGGCATCACGGAGGCACGAGAGGCCAGGCGTTCCGCTGCCCTGGCAGGGATGGAGATGGCCCGCGAGGAGCCGCCAGCGCCTCCGGAGCCTCCCGAGGCCCCTGGGCCTGGGGGCTCGTGAGGATCGGCTCCCGCAGCCCACCAAGCCTGCTACATCAACGCTCCTTCGTCCTCAACATCATCAGGTGACACCTTTCTAGTTTTATTTCCAGCTGGGAGCGCCCCCCGAGGGCTGCATTATTCCCAGGCGCCGTGGGTCCGTCCCTGCGGCGTGTATTCGCTTTTTATTCCATGTTGTTAGCTTACCTTGTTGGGGGCGCCCCTCAGGCTGCATGATCCCCGAGCCGCTCGGGCCAGGCCCGGTGGCATGTATCCCATTTGCGTTTATTTCTGATTATGCACCATGCTTGATTATTTGATGCCAGTCCACGGCACCTCTTCTTCTCCATGCCGACCACTTGCACGTTAAAGGGGGGGTACCTGAGCATCGCGACTCAGGGCTCTTACTGGCTCTCCAGCCCTCACCCTCTGGCCTTGTCCATGGCATCGCGACCTGGCATACCAGCGACGGCTGAGACCAGCTCGAGGGCTGGGACCCGAGGACATAGAGTGCCGACATCTAACCAAATTTGCAGGAACGCATCACAAGATAAGGCCCAGTGCCAGGCGCAACCCGCCTAGAGGGAGGGCCCCGTGAGTCCCGCGCTGGCTCACGGGTGCCCAGATACACCTCGCCAGGCCCTACCGTGCCAGCCACATGTCAGGGCGGGGCTGTACACGCCCCGGGGGCTCCTCCCGGAGGGGGCCCCCTCCCACGTACCAGTGGAAGCACCATGCTCTGCGCTGGCTGACGACACTGCCGAGGAGCGGCAATGCCCATACACATACGGTAGCACTATGCTCCACGCTGGTGATAAACAACTGAGGGTGGCCCTCGGGCCGCATCAACCTCAGGGAGCCCAGAGCTCAGTGTCTAGCCTCATCGCAACGCCTCCCCTTGGGCGTGCCGCGCGAGGGGGCTGGGCACGGGGGCTGCGCCTGGGTCACGCCCAGGCGCATGCCGCCCAGCCAGGTCCCCCCGGGCCTGGTTCGTCGCGTGTCTCTCCCCGAGCGGAGCCAAGGTACGAAGGCCGTTTGAGCATCAAGGGGGACTCCTGAGCACCGCGACTCAGGAGCCTAACTGGTCACGTATCCCCTCACTCCGTGGCCCCGTCCTAGTTTTCGGTCGGGACGAGCGCTGGGTGAGGTACGCGCGCGGCCGGGCTCCGCAGACGTAGAACGGTAGATCCACCCGCATCGCACCTCCCTACTTGCTGTTCGTGCGCCAAGGGGGACTCCTGAGCACCGCGACTCAGGAGCCTAACTTGTCACGTGGCCCCTCACTCCTTGGCCCCGTCCTGGTTTCCGGTCGGGACCAACGCTGGGTGAGGCATGCGCGGGGCCGGGCTCTGCCGGCGTAGAACATAAGCAAGTAGGAAGGAAAGGCGCAAACTTCAAGGAATTCAAAAGAAAATATTACAGTCCACACTGTTATCTCAATGCCAAACGCAAGTTTAAACGCCTCCCCGATGCATGATACATGTGCAGGAATTAAAAGCAGGACAGGAGCCGCGACGGAGTCACTTGTCGGCGGTGGAGCAGCGCGGATCGGGCACGCCTCACGGGGCGGTGAGGCCTCTACGGCAGCACAGCCGTCCACGGGAGGCAGGAGCATGTAGCACGACCGGCGCTGCTTTGGGCGGCTGGAGCAAGAAGACCAGAGGTTGAAGAAGCACTACGGCCGTTGGATGGACATCGTACGGTCACTGGAGCTAGAGTCGTTCATATTGACTAAGTTGACAAAGCCCTTCATCCCCGTCAACTTAGTAGGCCCCCAAGTCAGCCTCCCAACAAGGTGGGTCCCAGCTAGCCGGGGGAGTATTCATTTTTTGTGCGTAATAAGGAGGCACTTCCGGTGGGTCCGAGCTGATAGCGGGGGGGGGACGTTTTTTTCATGAAATACGGTGGCCCGTCCGGTGTGTCCCAGCAGTCAGGGGAAAAAGATTTTTTCGGAAAATACTGGTGGCCCGTCCGATGGGTCCCCGCTGTCAGGTGGAGGAATAATTATTTTGCACGTAATAAGGAGGCACTTCCTTGCTGCGGCCGTGGATCCAGCTGTCAGCCTCTCCACGTACAGTCCTCGTCTGATGGAATTCCTTGACCACGTTCACCACGCCGCGCCAAGAGCACCAGGGCGGTGGACGATGGCGAGGCTAGGAAAGGGGACGACGCAGAGCCGGGGAAGACGTGGCAGTGGATGCCCACGCGTAGAGGAGTACGAGGGTTCACTGGTTCGTTGCAGTGTGAGGCTGACATCGCCGCAGAATAACAGGGGGTGTGGGTGAGTAGAGGGATGGCCTGGCCAGCCGTGGGAGTAGTAGGGGGCGGTGAGGCCTCCACCGCATTGCAGCCGGCCACGGGACGCAGGAGCACGAGGCACGACGGGCGCTGGTTTGGGCAGCTAGAGCAAGAAGACCAGAGGTTGAAGAAGCACTACGGCCGTTGGATGGACATCGTACGGTCACTGGAGCTAGAATCGTGCATATTGACTAAGTTGACAATGCCCTCCATCCTCGTCAACTTAGTAGGCCACAACTTAGCCTGCCACTAATGTGGGTCCCAGCTAGCAGGGGGTATTCATTTTTTTGTACGTAATAAGGAGGCACTTATGGTGGGTCCGAGCTGACAGCAGGGGGAACGTTTTTTTCGTGAAATACGGTGGCCCGTCGGGTGGGTCCCACCAGTCAGGGGCAAATGTTTTTTTCACGATATACTGGTGGGCGTCCGGTGGGTCCCTGCTGTGAGGTTGAGGAATAATTATTTTCCGCGTAATAAGGAGGCACTTCCTTGCGGCTGCCGTGGACCCAGCTGTCAGCCTCTCCACGTACAGTATTCTTCCGATGGAATTTGGTCTTTGACCACATTGACCACGCCGCGCCGACAGCACCACGGCGGTGGACGATGGCGAGGCCTAGGAAGGGGATGACGCAGAGCCGGGGAAGACGCGGCAGTGGATGCCCACGCGGAGAGGAGTACGAGGGTTCACTGGTTCGGCTGCGCTGCCATCGCCGCAGAATAACAGGGGGTGTGGGTGAGTGGAGTGGAGGGATGGCCTGGCCAGCGGTGGGAGTAGTATGGGGGCGGTGAGGTCTCCGCGGCAGCACAGCCGGCCATGGGAGGCAGGAGCAGGCGGCACGACCGGCGCTGCTTTGGGCGGCTGGAGCAAGAAGACCAGAGGTTGAAGAAGCACTACGGTCGTTGGATGGACATCGTACGATCAGTCGCGCTAGAGTCGTGCATATTGCCTAAGTTGACAAAGCCCTTCGTCCCCGTCAACTTAGTAGGCCCACTATACTGGGTCCCAGCTAGCAGGGGGAGTATTCATTTTTTTGTGCGTAATAAGGAGGCACTTCCTTGCGTGCGAAGCTATAGCTGGTGGGTCCGAGCTGTCAGCGGCGGTAACATTTTTTCACAAAATACAGAGGCCGTTTCGGTGGGTCCCAGATGTCAGGTGGTGGAAATCATTATTTTGCGTGAAATAAGGAGGCATTTCTTTGCGTGCGGCCGTGGACCCGGCTGTCAGCCTCTCCACGTACAGTCCACTTCAGATGCATGTCGGTCGTTGACCACGCCACGCCGAGAGCACCAGGGCGGTGGACGACAGCGAGGCCTAGGAAGGGAATGACATGGAGGCAGGGAAGACTCGGCCGTTGTTTTTGTTTCCCACGCGGAGGGGAGTACGACTGTATGAGGGTTTACTGGTTCATCTGTCGTCGCCGGAGTATAACAGCAGGTGTGGGTGAGTAGAGGGATGGCTAGGCCAACGATGGGAGTACGGTGGGGCGGTGAGGCCTGCGCGGCAGCACAGCCGGCCGCGGGGAGGAGGGAGCAGGCAGTCCCGCCGACGCTTGTTTGAGCGGCTGGAGCAGGAAGAGCAGAGATTGAAGAAGCACGACGGCCGTTGGATGGACATCCAACAGTATACATGCCATCTGTGGAAAGCCTCAAATCTGTGGAAAACAGCATACAACCCATCTGCCATTATTTCAAATAATTTACAGCACATTTGCTAATTCTTACGGGTTTTTTTGGAGCCCATATTCTTTATGTTAGCATTACAGCCCATATTATGGCCACGGTTAAAAAATTATACGAAATTTTGCATATGTCGGTTAGGTCTGAACTGTTTTTAATCCCGAAATTTCGAGTCACATTCATACTGATTTTAAAAATAAATGTATATCAATATAAAATCCAATAAATTTTCCACGCATAAAAATCAATGCAATTTAAAATCTCAAAATGAAAAAAAGATATTTGAAAATAATTGCCGGTTTGATGTGTTTTAAAAATGTACAACCCATTTCTCATTACTGATAGGCCATTTTCTCGGCCAGCCGAATGAAGCTCTCCTCGTCTTGAAAGATTTGCAGCCTAGAAGGACTGATAAAGCGACTTACTTGACAAATCACAAAAGAACTAGGTAGCCATTTTCAGAAAGAAAAAAAAACTACTGGGCTGGTCTATGGTAAACATAAATGAAAAGGCTGTCTAGACAGGCCAGAGTGTCCCGCACAGCCCAGTTGACACCCTGCTTCTGTCTCAAAAACAAATTAGATAAATGCCACTCCAATTATGGCGATTCATAAAAATGCCACTGCAATTTCCAAACTTTGAAAAATGCCACTGCAATTTTTGCAAACTTTGAAAAACGCCACTGCAGTTTGCAAACTTTGAAAAACGCCACTCCAGACTTCGAAAAATGCCACTAGAAATGGCATGAAATGGCATTTTTCAAAGTTTGGAAATTGCAGTGGCATTTATCAAATTAACCCAAAACAAAAATAACTAGGCGAGCTGCTGGGTCCCTGGTGTCTGTCGCTCGTTGTGCAATTCTCTCGTTTATTGACTACGTTGACAATGGCATGGGACCCAGATGTCAGAAATCCACTAGGAGGAGCCATTTTTTATTGGCTTCAAATAAGGAGGCACTTGCTTGTGTACTGCCATGACCTTGGCGGGTCCCTGCTGTCATCCTCTCCACGTATAGTACCAATTTGTCGTGCTTCAAAACTGATCGGCACGCCATTAAAAAAATAAAGGTCGATAACTAATGCGGCACCTTGGGCCAACGCGGCCAGATCGAATTTTGCACGAGAAATTACACACCATGTTTCGTTGACATGTGGTCCCGTTCCAACATATCAGTGAGACGATGGCGAGTAGTAGGAGTATTTCCGAACGGACGTGTAGGCCGGGGCGCCTCTTCGTGAACCGTGGGAAACTCGCAACCGTCCACCGACTCTTCGCCTTTCCCTCTCGATTTGGAACTGCTGTTGCACGCTCTTCCTCTCCCTCCTCCATTATCCTTCAGCCCTTCACCCTTTCTTCTGCCATTGTTCGATCGTCTTCTCCATGGAGGGAACAGGCCGGAAACGACCCCGTTATTCTTGCCCCGATCTGAAAGATGACGTGGTGGAGGAACTCATTGATCGGTGCGACATCATCACCTCGGCTAGCATGGCAGGTTCGTTCAAGCCCATTCTCGACTCAACTAATAACATCATTACAAAGAACCCAAGAGTCAAGGAGCGGTTTGATCTCCCCTATCTTCTTCGCCGTGACCCTGATGACTGGCGCCGGCACGACGGAGGCCTCGCCCTATGTCAGTTGATGCCGCTTCATAATGATACGTATGATGTTAAGATGCCATCGCTCGAGGGCAAGGCTTGGGCGGACGCAAATGGAGATTGGGTTGTTTACATTGGTCCAACTGTGAGTGGGAACTTGTGAATGTGTACACTCGTCACCGGGTTCCACTTCCAAAAATCTCAGCACACTGCCCAGAGGTTGAGCACACCAGTAATGTACGCACGTTCAAATACGATCATGGTGACTGTCTTCTACGGAAGATAGCAATTTGTCGAGTTCCCAACCGCTCTTGTAATTACAACAACTATGAAGTTGTTTCTATCTTTGACAAACTTGTTGCCATCCTTAGTGGTTTGACTCGATGGACATTGCTCAAAAATCAGTTTCTGTGCACGAATGAGTACTGTGATGCAATTCAATACGAGGGCCTTGTGTTTGCTGCCACCACTCATGGCACTCTTTTTGCATGGTATCCTCGTAGTTTCGGTACATTTGTCTTCCACCGTAATTATAATTTTTTCATCTACATGCATGCAGGTTAGCAAGTTTCCCTTTACTAATTAACCTTCTTCTTGTGTTTCCAAGGTCCTGTGAACATCCCACCACCTATACTTGAATTTTTTTATAACCAAGGGGGAGATGACGATGGTGATGATCACGAGCATGAGGACGAGCAGCGCCGATATACTCTGTGGCGCCTGGCAACTAATTCCGATGGATCACCTCTTCTTGTGTGTATACAACGCACTGATGATGTTACTGGTAAGGAAGCAGGTGTCTCCCATGGTCGTACTCTCCGGACCTATTCCAACACCCGTTGCATGGTATTCGGGATGGATACTAGTGTGCTAGCGCCAACTCCTTCTCCCTGGCACAGAATTGATAGTCTTGGAGAAAACTCGCTCTTCCTTGGACAAAACTATCCAATGATGGTGAAAGGCGATCCAACTGTTGTTGACACATTTATGAGCAGCAACTGTGTCTATACCTCGAACATTTGGGTGGTTCCCTACCCTGGTACTGATATAGTAGGCCGCTTCAGCCTCGATGATCGGTCCTGCGTTGGTCTCCAGATCGACAACAGATGGCCCGTCCCAGAGAATCAGTTGTGGTTCAAAGCAAGCATTTCCAACGCCACAGAATGGTTGAGTTGAAGTTCATTTCATGGCTTGTTGTTTGTTGTGTGGTGAAAACTTTAGTATTTATAATGTATCCTCGTTGTCGATGTGGGTTGATGACCTGTTGTATGTAATAAAATGATATGCCTGTGATAAACTTACTAAATTTATGAATGGCTTTTGAGTCGCTTCTCTAAATTTGTACTAGCTTCACATGCTTCGTGCATCGGGCGGGTGTTTTTACTGTAGCCATATGTTAATGTGTTTGTTGTACGTAACCAGCACCTCGAATCCTCGATACTAGTATACCATATACTAGTAGGAGTAAGTAGTAGGAGTAGTAGGGTGGCATGGGCCAGAACAAGCATTCACGTCCAGGAGTACGGCACACGCCACCACCATGGCATCCATCTGACACCATATTATTTCTTTGAGTCCATGCTAGTGCAATCTCTTCAACCTCGTCATTTCTCTAACTTCAGCCATCGCGCGGCGGGCGAGGTGGGGGTTTGCCGATAGTCAGTTTCCTTAATTGCGGTCCCACTTGTAAGGCCAACTCCAACGCATGACCCCAAACGCACCTCCATTTTGCACGGACTCCAATGATAATTTTGACTAGGAAAGCAAGACCAAAGAAAACAAGAACCACAAGAATACATTTTACTACTCCTGTAAGTTGGATTAGTGCCTTCTCGGTGCATTCATTGTTGATCTTCGGGGGCTCGATCTTGCGTGTTTCTTTCTTCTTTGAGTGTAAAGAAGTAGACGTTGCTTCCTCGCATCTAGTCTCATGTCTAGCCTCTATTCTAGTAGGAGTATCAACAAGTGCACTAATCTCATCTGATAGCAGAACCGAAGATTTGGTCGGGTTCTTCCTCCTTTTGCCGACACGTGGGACATCCAGCATCCAGGTCGTGTCATGAAAGAAAATAAAGTGGTATTTGAAGCCACGAGATGTGCATCTTGGGTTAAACTGTAAATAGAATCTTACTACTCTTGAGTAACTCCAAAAGCGGCCACCGAAGATCTTTATTGGATTTGTTTTTCATTACCAGCACGTCGAGGTGAAAGATGTGCAGGTTCAGTGGGTCCTCTTGCGTTTTCACTGACATGTGGGGCCGCATGTGAGCAAACAGACGATGGGCTCCGCGCGTCCACTGGCTGGCTGAGAAGAGAGATAGAGGAGGGCTGAGCACGGACTGCAGGAAAATTTGTTCTACGTACCTCGATATAGTAGGGTGGCATGGGCCATAACTCAGTAGCATTCACGTCTAGCAGTACAGCACACGCCACCCACACGAGTCCCATCCGACACCAATTTTCTTGGAGTCCGTGCTACAACCATCTCTTCTCCCTCTTGTTTTCTCAGCCATCACGCGGTGGGCGGGGTGGGGGTTTGCGGATAGTCGGTTTGCTCAACTGCGGTCCCACTTGTAAGTGAAAATGCAACACCGCACGCATTCCCGCTTGAGCGGCGTGCCGGACCAACCGTGTGGGGGTGCAACGCGAACACGGCAGGCTTTTCCTTTTGAACTCGTAACTTGTAAAATTTGGTTCTGCTCCATGGCGCGACCGATAGATAGAAAATAACGATTTTGCCTAGAGTAATGAGAAGTTTGGTTCTGGCGCCGTTCATGCATGGAGTACGTACGAAAATTGTGAAGTTGATGCAAAATGTAAGATAATTAATGTAGTATCATATACTACTACATGGATTTGACGGAAAGATAAAAATACATACGGATCCATCAACGTTCAACGACATCCTCACGCCCTAGTGCGCCGGGTCACCAACCGACGTGTGAGGAGTAGCAGCGTTGGCGGCAAGCTCAACCTGCTTCTGAATAGTGCCGTCCAAGGTTGCCCTGCGCTCCAAGAAGGCCAACGTCCTATCGTCCTCCTCTTGGATGTAGTAGTCCTTGTGGACGATTTGCACGTAGATGTGGGTGATTATGTCGATGGTGTCTTGCTGCGCCAGGCGCTGCGCGGCGAGCGCGACCTCGAGGTGGACATTCTCTGGCGCGATGGCGGGTAGTCGCAGGGCCACCAGTGCGTCGAAGAGGTTGTTACCATATTGTCCGTTGAGGGTGGCGGGCATCGCAGAGCCTGGGCGCGTCGGCTGGAGGCTTACGTCAAAGTCGTCCGCAAGCTTCTTGACGACGGTAAACTTGTCGAGGAAACCGACGAGGACCTCATCGAATAAGGAGACGAAGCTGTCGTCCAAGCGGCCCCTCACCCTGGTGGCCTCAAGCAATACTACCTGGAGACGTTCCTCGGTACCGGGCCGCAGGCCGGCATCGTGGACCATCTAGCACAACCGGCTGATGCTCGCGCTCATCGCCTCCATGGGTCTAGCGTAGCTTCTAGTCAACTGATCTTGCGATTCGAGTGATCACTCAGCCCTTGGTTAGCGTTCGTAGGTGCGTAAGATTTCATACTACTCCTCGGCCCTCTACTACACCTGCCTTTGGCTGTATGATAGGTGGGCCAGCCACCCCCTGCGGCCACGTGTCATTCACCCAAAGGCAGTTGCCGTAAGTCAATGAAGCTGCGTCCCCCTCCGTGCTGGTGCAGTATAGTCATCTCACCGGACCTCTAGTTGGGGCCAAACGAGAGAAGTTTGATGTTTACTGTTTTATTGGTCCCCTTTGCATTTTGCGCCAAGTTTTGACCTTTGATTTAACTATTAAATTTTAATGCATGTAAACAAAAATGTTGTGTAAGTCACCTTACGAAAACTTAATAATCCCAAAATACTTAGGCACGGTGCATTAACTCCCTCCTTGTTTCTTATTTCGTGACATATCAACCAATGAGAGATGTGGGCCGTGCATGCTTTCAATAACTTGAGACTACCAAACATGACATGGAGTGTTTAGTTCATTGCATGTAATCCTATTAGTACTCTAGTTAGGAGTAGCAAAAAAACATTAAGTTCTCTCGCCGATAGGAATAAAACACCATGTATTTATTTACAGAGGGAGTAGTACATTTTTGGTGACATGCATTACTAGATATTGCTAGTCAAATACTAAAATCCAGATGGACGTGGTAGTACTCCTAAATCCAGATGGTGGTGCTACTAGTACTAGTAGTACTACCAATGTAGTAGTAGGAGTACTAGCACTGTACTATCCGTTGGTCAAATTATTATGTGCTCCTCCTCACAGTGAAGTGACAAGACCCTGCGCCGGAGATGACACCTGAGTATAGGCGCCATGTTCGGCATACCATAGTCAGCCTCACCGTCTGCAGTCACTATCATCATGGCTGTAGAGCTAGCCTGCTTACAACTAGCCCTGTTCGACATAATTTCCCATGCGTAGATGCCCGTGCATTGCACGGAACACCAAGATTGGGGGTGGACGGCTCCGGCAATGGCCATCACGCCAGATTTTTCCATGGCCTTCTACTCCTAGATGTGGTGGGGAGGAGATGAGGCTGATTGTGAGAGACCAGGAGTTGTTTTTAAATAGGGAACAAGTGCGGGCATCTTTTTGCAAAAGTGGAGAAGCTTGGTTTGTATGCGTCAGATCTAGATCCGACGACTATTGGTGAAAGATGGGAGGCACAACATCATCACCAACTCAGGACCTGTTTGAGGATTTTGAAAACGCAGGAATAGGTCACCCTGTGCATTCGGTTTACATGGTTCGATTTATACGGTTTTTCAGTTTGTACGGTATTAATACTTCGGTAAATATGGTATGAAATTAAAATACGGTTCGGTTTCGGTATATACCAAATTATTTCGGTATGGTTTCGGTATATACATAAAAACCAAAGCTGACGCGAATTTGGAAATGACGTAATAATAATTAGCAAATTTATGACTCAAAACACATACTATTCTACACAAATAGTATATGACTATATATATAAGTATATATGCATGCATTGATTCATCTGTCGATGGTTATGGACGTGCTTAGCATTTTAAAAATACAAAAATGACTATGTTACAAGAAAAAATTACATGCTTAGTAGTGCATTTGACTCATGTACAAGAAAAATGACAACTTGTATGGTTATTCATCTCAAGAAATATAAATTTATTTTTTACTTCGGTTTATTCGGTTTACCGTTCAGTTTTCCGGTATATACCATAAAAACCAAGTTCAAATCGGTATGAAAAGTTCATACCATACCGAAACCAGAAACCATAAAAACCATAAAATTGGTTCGGTTCGGTTTATTTTCGGTATGGTTTTTCGATTCGGTTTTTAAATTCACAGAGTGAGGAATAGGACACAGCAACATTACAAGTTTCAAACTGATATTACAAATGTTAGGAGTAATTCTGCACCTACGAAGAGGGAATTACTAGGAAGTTTACGTAAGAACTTTCGTTACTTTAGGTGGATGCAACATTATCGTACAAACTAAAATCCACCGCCCTGACAAGTCACTAATGGGCAAATAAGTTTTTGAGTCTCTGGCCACTTGATGTTTCAAAAACAAATTCAGCTTCCGCGGAGAAATGAGCTCCACCGTGTACCCGCGCGGGTGTGGCTGGGCACGAAGCATGACTACGTGCACGGTGCACCTATTCTCTTCTTGTATACGTACACCACCTACGTGGGGTTGCGTGAGAGAGATACCAAACCTAGAGAGATATAGTGTGTGGGTTCTTGAGATATTTTTTGTGGGGGGTCAATCAAAAAAATTAACATATGCAATGTGTGTGAAATAGAGTCCTGGATATAACATATATATAGAGGGGGCGATCCACGAGAAGAGAGTGGAGGTATCATCGGCTTGAGGTGTCCATAGAATCGAAGAGAGGGATGATGTGTGTGTATGTGTGTGTGTGTGTGTGCATGCGCGATCGATAAAGAGTGCCATCGAATTTGTGTGTGCCCACGTCAAAGATATAGAGTTGCTGGCCTACTGGAACGTGAGATGGGACATGTGCAGTTTATCTCTATGGCATGGATACCTACCTGCAGCGCTCGACTATCGGTGTGTGGTGGGGGAAGAGGGAGGCCCAATTAACTATAGAGGTACAATGGCTAGTATATGTGTGGAGGAGGAGAGAGGCCTACCTCATGTATTAAGGAGATTGATCTGCCTCATGTATTAAGGAGATCGATCTGCCTCATGTATTAAGGGAGATCGATCGACATCCATGCATATGTGCAGGAGATGAATAAGGTTGGGAGAGAGATAGAGCTAGAGTGTTGGAGGGGGTGGTAGTGGAGTTGCTTCTAACAAATGGTGGGATAGGCTTTCTAGACAAACGGAGGGCACGCCCGCAATATCAATAAGAGAGGAGATGGCTGCTTGTTGTTTGTGCACGTGTGTGTGAGAGACGGGTCAGGAGGCATGCACGAATGATGAGGGGGGACGATGTGGCTGTGGTAAGCAGACGTAACTACATGGGAAGATCAATCGCCCTTTGTAAGATAAAGGAGATACATAACTTGTGAGGTACGTCGATCGATGGGGGGTAGTTAAAGTCGATCTAGGTATATGTTGGGAGATCGATCAGTATACATGCATGTGTGTGTTAGAAGCAAATGAGGCACGAGGAGAAGGATAGAGAGAGAGGGATGCATGTAGGAGGTGGTACGAGAGGCATACTATATTGAGGGGGAGGAGTGTGTGAGTACGAGAACGATGAAAAGAGTGGTGGGAGTGAGGCATGGACGGTGACAAGAGAAGAGGGGAAGCTTGTGTTTGTGTTAGGCACACCTGGCTAGAGAGGCATATCGATCGATGTGTGCCGTAAAGAAGGAGCTGGGGGCCTACACACACCGTGGGTGAACGACCTAAATTGAAAAGACGAATTTGCGCGATGGAGCTAGAGAATGCTGAGGGAGGGTGAGAGGGATGCGGGCGTGTGCATGCACAAGAGAAAGTTAGCGCTAGCTACAAAGATAAGAGGGTTGTGTGGGTGTAAAAGACGAATAGAGACCATATATACTTCATTATAAAAAAGTGAATTCGGATATTTGAAGAATTTATCACAGTGTTTCAAACCGACGGATGTGTGAATATATATAATGATGATACACATGGTGTGGTTATGAACATGGTATACTGCATTTAATATGTTTTATCTCTACTCTTATAAAAACGGAGTTGTTGATGATGGTGTGCCTGCCATCCTGCATTATAGGCCGTCTGATTTATATCTGGCGGATAGCAAGGAAACTATGATGGTTGAAGTTGGCAACAATCATGATTGTAGATTCTTATTGAAATAGAGAAACGAATTCAAATTTAGTTTGAATTGCAGGGGTAGTATAGACATTTGGAATGCACTAAAATGTTGGTATGAGTAGGTTACATGCGTTATACAGCAAGCGAAAAAGTTTAATCGGATGGATTCATACTCCCTCCTTCCATCTATATAGGGCGTAATGAGATTTTTAAGACCGCCTTTGACTATTGACAAGATTAATAGTACATGACATGAACAATGTGAAAATTATATCATTGAAAGAACCTTTCACAGACGAATTTAACGGTGTGCTTTGTGTAAGTTGCATGTCATATATCATTGCTCTAATATTTGGTCAAAGTTAGCATCGAAAAACGCATTAGGCCCTATATAGATGGAAGGAGGGAGTAGCTTTGAATAGCATTTGTATAGTAAAACAGGGCAAGACTCTCTCTCTTTGTGTGGTGTGAATAGTTTTATTTTTTTCGTTTTATTTTTGGTTGAGGGAAGTGCGAATTGATTTGGTACGTACAAGTACAATATTACTACACGTTAGGCTTGTCCCTAAAATTCAACCCGCGTCTTGTTATATCCCGAAAATTCAGATATCGTGCTCCCAAAATTGGCGCCTTCACAACCCGCGCCTTGCTATCCCGAAATTATGCGCGCGAAAACTCCCTCCAGCTGCCAAATCCCGACACGCAAAATCCCCCTTCTAACCCTGAGCCGAAAGGGCCGCTAGTTCAAATCGGTGGGGGGGTACTTTTGTAACACACCCTACATTTTGGACAAGCGCGTTCCTAAGTCATGCTTCACCCCCTCCCATCGCCCCCTTTTCGCCATTCGAAATCCCAGGCCGCCATAACCTCTCCACTCCAGCCGTGAAACCCCACCCTCCTCCGTCCACCACGTCACCGCTGCCCAGCTGGAGCCTCTTCCCCGACGACATCGTCCAGCGCAACAGCTCGACGTCCCTCGTCCACCTCCCCGGATGAGGATCCGTCGTCCATCTCGCTGTCCCGCCGGTTCAGCCGCCCCGTCCTCCACCTCCAAAGAGCTGCTCCAACGATCGCCTCATCTATCGCGGCTGCTCCATCCCCACAGCGCCGCCTTAACCTGCTTCACCAGAATCGCAGCATCCTCACCGACTCTTCGGACGAAGCCGAGGCCTACTCGGCGCCACCAAAGAGGTTGTACACTCATCACATCGCACCTTCTCCTTAACTCGACCTCCCGGCGCTGACGGTGCTCCATCCCGCACCCCCATGGAGCGGCTACCTTGAAGCCGGCGCCGCGGGCGACATCTCCACGGCGGCTCTCCCCCAGTGCGAGGCCCCTTCGGCGGCGGCGTCCATACCAGCCGGATCTGCTGCTGCTGCTCTCGCTCTCACTCGATCGCTCACTCGCCCAGCTGTTGCTGCTGCTCTCCCCCTTGCTTGTGCTGCTTCTCTGCTCCGATTAAGCCACACTTCAGTCGACTGAATCGACTTTTGGGTCAGACGATTTTCAGGGGTTGGGGGGCTCGCTGGAGTTAAGGAAGAACCACCCGCAGCGGGGACGGGGGCTCGCCGGAGAGGTACCCCACTATCTATCTTAGGGTTCAGGGTGGGGGGGGAGGCTAGAGGGCTGGCCGGGGCAGCGGTGGCGAGTTGTTTCGGGGCGGCGAGGCGGCGCTGGGGCCGGCGGTTCGGCCGGTGGTGGCTGGCGGCTCAGGGGGGTGCAGGTTGAAGATGAACTGCAGGCCCTCCCTAAACTACATGTCAAGTGCCCATCTGCTACCATTGCGTTCAGTTTCGGCAGTAGCATTCAGATTCCACAGTAAATTTCAGTGTCGACAGTTAAGTTCAAAGTCAATAATTTTTACCTCATCTGTTGTAGTCAGGTGGTTTTGGGTGATGTTAATTTTACATCCATTTTACATCATCTATTGGAGATGTTATTAGAATCCCACTTGAGATTGACGATGTCTGTCTTGTGCTGCTTCAACCATGATGTCTTACGGCTCACCAGAGTTGCTCCAACGACAGAACGATCCGTCACAACAGAGTAGTGCCCTGGACACCGTCTACAGATTTCTCTGATCTTCCTCCACACCTCCGACAGCCACCTCTGCCTCAACTGCTTCAGCGACCAACCCAATGATGCTGAGGTCGACACGGCTACGGCAAAGAGGTTGTACACTTGTTGCATCACTTATTACTATACATTCACGTCGATCCATTAGGGCTATTTTGGTTCAATGGAAAAACATCGATCCACTGGTTGTTACCATCACTCTAAATTTCTGCATGCTCTCCTTACATAATCTCACCATATTTTTTTCGTATGCATGTCAGATATTGTACATAGTCATGCTGAACATGTAGAGAAAAAGGGAAGAGTTTTGCGCGGCAATAAAATGTCATGCAGACATCGCTCCATGGTGGGTTCAATGGAAAACCCTCCCCAACCCTCTCCAGATTGTAATCCAGAGGAAGATATCTGTTCTGAGGCAGATTCGGACGCTGCTGACCACTCCTATTTACCCCCCAAGGTGTTTGCTCTACCCTGGCATGATGATGTTAGTCATATCATGCATATGTTGCCTTGCAGTGCCTACTTTTAACATCATATATGTCATCTGCTTAGTTTAGACATGTTCTGTAATGCCACCTGTTTAGTTTCTATATCACATATGGGAATTATGCAGTCTCATGTCTTTTAGCCAGCCATAATATATGTGAAAGAAATGTGCAATGCCATCCTGTTTAACCAGGCATCATATATTTGAATGATATCTTGCCCATCCTTTTCTTCATTACATTTCCATTTGTCGACAATGTTTGTACATTAAACTACTCTTCCTGTGAATCAGCCATTTGGGTGGGAGATGGAAAAATCTGGAGTGAAAATAAGGCCTTCAGAGCAGACAGTGCTACCTGTCGAAGCAGATCTCTTGTTGGGTCCCGATAGCTCCTCAGAGATGGATTCAGAGACAGATGACCAGTCCTATTCCCCCACTGAGGTGTACGCTCTAACTTGGCACGGTTATACTGCTCATATCATGCATACAGTGTCTTGCATTGCATAGTTTAGACATCATATACACAATATTCAACACCATGTTCTTAGTTCAGACATCATATCGAATGCCCTCTGTTTAGCATATAAATCACATATGTGAATTAAATGATGCGATCCTGATTACTTAGATAACATGTAGGTGAATTATGTCATGCGATGCTGTTTAGTTATTCATCATATCTTTGAATTATGTTATGCTATGCTATCCAGTTTAGATAGACATCATATATGTGAAATTATGTCATGCTATCCGTTTTAGTTAAAGAATATACATGTCAACTATTTCATGCCCTCTTTTTTCCACACTATCTATTGCATCTGTCTCTCATACAATGTCTGTACATTCAACTATGTTTCCTGTTTATCAGCCATTTGAATTGGAGCGGGTGATGCCAGTATCTAGCGGACTAAAAACAGGTCTTCAAATAAAACAGTGCTACCTCTTGGTGGAGATAGCACCCCGGTTGTACATGCACAAGAACCAGCCCTACCACACATAACCCAAACTCTCATAGATTGTACCCCTACTACGATGGACAGAGAACCAGCTTCACCCAATATAACCCCAACCCCAGCCGATAGTAACCCAGTTCCTGTTGACACAGCACCATCTCCACCATAGAGCTCCCAAACAAGAGAAATTATTAAGGCAGCTCCAGTGCCCATAGGGCCAGTACTATCATGGCGAATCCCAACTCCACCAGTTAGTACGCCTATTCCTATGGAGGAAGCACAACCAGCTAGTCGTAGTTTAGCATCTATCGCATTTGATGTTGTTAAATCGTATGTGCGTATCTTCCCATCTTGGAAATATTATACTGAAGATGAAGGAAAATGCAAATTGCAGGTGTTTGTCCAGGAGTTATGTGTAAGTAATGTTATTCATGGCAATTACTTTGCTTCGTCCCATACATCCTACCTCCATGATGGTTATAATACAACAAATTTTCCCATTTTTCTCTATAGAGAAGGACCGATTTGGAAACTCAGGATGAGGTAACCTGTGCTAATACCTCTGCTATCTTCAAGAATGCTTGATAGCAGTATCGGAATTACCTGAAGAAAACGTACTTCACCGGCAAAGAAACTCATCAAATTCACTTATGTTCTCCTGAGACACATTTACTGGATGATGACTGGGAACGCCTTGTTCTGTACTGGTCCCGAACCAAGAATGTGGTAAGGTCTATGAGCTCATTTTCTATTTTTAAGTATTATATTCTTGCGTCTTACTGTACTCTGTTCATTTAGAACAAGTGCCTAAACCTGAAGAACAACTGTTCTAATTTAAGATTCCATTGCTACCATAGGACATAGATATATATTTGTTGGATGCTTTTATTATGTACTAGTACTTGGCAATAGAAGACTTGGTAGTTTAATCCTGTCCACCTTAATAATGATCTGGTTCACCGAAATGAGTTTCATATACTAGTACATGCTAAACTTGTTATGTGTCTGCTTGTTTCTTCTTTTAGAATGCTGACAGAATATTGGGGAAGAGTGCCTTATTAAGAAACCGTAAAGGAAGTAATGCAGATAAGGTTCAGGATAGTGACACATCCTTTCTTGGTTTAGTGTTGGAGTTACTAGCCACTACCGCTTGCACAAGCTATTCAAACTCACTGTCTGAATCAGTTCAGTTTGTTGAGTCTCAACTACAAGCTCAAAGACATCGATCAGCTGTGCTGCGACAAGAAGCGGAAGGACTGCGGAAGTCCCTGGAGCATTCAGATGCATACTTTCTGGTGCAACAGCAAGTGTTGGAGGATTTTAGCGCCAAACAGGAAAAAGCTAATCAGCTTGCTAAGCTTATTGCGAGCATGGTGGATACCCAGGATAACGTTTCTTGAGCTCTTCTGAAGTTGTTTCAGTTATGCTCTTGTTTTTCTACCGCGTTTATTTGCACTGGTGGCCAATTTTGACGACCAGTGTATATGATATGCTACTTTGTTCCCTATATTTGCATTGGTGGCGAACTTTGATGCCCAGTGGATGTAATATGTGTAATAGCCGTGATAGCCTAGCATTTGCTTGCTTATTTATTTCCTTGTTGTCTTGTTTATTTGTTTGCTTGTAGTCATTGCAGTTCTTTTTTTGCGGTTAACTAGTGGCTGCAATAACCTATTTTTTAAACTAGGCCACAATAACCATGGGCTAATATTTACTTTAGTGACACTGGGCCTCCTACGGGCCGTAGAAACAGTGGGTCTTCTACAGGCCGTAGAAACAGTAGGCCTTCTACGGGCCGTAGAAACAACGGGCCTTCTACAGGCCGTATCATCAATGGGCCTTATACAGGGCCGTATGATCGATTGGCCAAACATGGGCCAATAACAGGCTGCATTATGGCCGTAAACGGGCTAGAGTTGGAATCGTCCGTTCATGGGCCGACCGTAACATGCCATCATTAATAGGCCGTATTTGATGACGCTATGAAAACGGCCCAACGTATTAACAGACCACAAACGGGCCGACTGTAACCACGGGCTGAATTTGGCCCACAAGCAGAAAATGACAGTAACGGGCCATAAGTAAACGAATGCTGGAAATGAGCCCAAGAATAAATGGGCTCTGAGAAGGCCGAAAGATAACATGGGCTGGAAACGGCCCAACAGAATAACGGGCCATTAAGGGGTATAAAGTGATACACTGTTCATTACGGGCCAGTTTCACCACGGGCCGTTAATGGGTGTAAAGTGATACACTGTTCATTATGGGCCAGCTTCACCACGGGCCGTTAATAGGCCAAGAGTTACATAGGGCCTCATATGGGCCGAAATATGTCATGGGCCATACATGGGCCAGAAGTGAAAACGGGCTGGAATCATATTGGATGGCCCAGATGACGCTACTGGGCCTAATTCGGATAGGGTGTAATGGGCCTTGGGTTAGCGGGCTGTAAATGGGCTATATGCAAACAGGCCGTTAACAAGCTTTCAATGGGCCGGCCCGCCACCTTTTGACCAAGTCAAACGGGCCGGCCTTTTCACAGGAATGGGCCTCTGTTGGGCTGTGCCACATGTCGACGTATCATAGGCGCCTTCCGTCCAATGAGTGTTTGACATCTGTCGCAACGATGAGCCGACACGTGTTTAATCCAGCCAATGATGATTTTACACGTGGAATATCCCCATTGGTCGGGGTTTTTAATGGGTTATCGGATCCAAAACCCGACCCAATAGCTTAACGACGTTCCGTTACGGTGGATGCCACGTGTCGGTCACCCTTGACGAAAGCACTTCTGTGACGCGCGATTTATCGTCATGGAAGTGGACACTTCCGTGATGATAATTTTGGTAATGTCATGGAACACTTCTACGACAGCACAGGTATGACTATCTTGATTCTTTCATAAATTTGTCATGGATGTACATGCATGACAAAAAAAGCGACCTACTGTGACAAACACGTATCATCACGGAAGTGTATTTTTTTGTAGTGTGTGGATTGGATTTAAGAATCCCCATCCCTTTAATAGATAATTTATTTACCTGGCTAGGGGGTGAATGTAAAAACACCCTGCCTCCTCGCATTCGCTCGACGCGTGGAAGATGGCACTTATTGGGAACAGAAGCCAAGAAGTCCGACATTAGTGGGAGCCGGACACTACTTAACAGATATTCAAGATTTGGAGAAGAACCCGCCTTGCAATGCCGAAGAGAATACTATGCGCCGGACTCATAGTCATTGAAGCCTTGTTCAGGGGCTACTGAGGGAGTCCTGGATTAGGGGGTCTTCGGACAGCCGAACTATATCCTTTGGCCGAACTGTTGGACTATGAAAATACAAGATTGAAGACTTCGTCCCGTGTCCGGATGGGACTCTACTTGGCGTGGAAGGCAAGCTAGGCAATACGGATATGTATATCTCCTCCTTTGTAACCGACCTTGTGTAACCCTAGTCCCCTCCAGTGTCTATATAAACCGGAGGGTTTTAGTCCGTAGGACAACATACAATCATACCATAGGCTAGCTTTTAAGGTTTAGCCTCTCTGATCTCGTGGTAGATCAACTCTTGTACTACTCATATTATCAAGAACAATCAAGCAGGACGTAGGGTATTACCTCCATAAAGAGGGCCCGAACCTGGGTAAACATCGTGTCCCCTGCCTCTTGTTACCATCCGCCTTAGACGCACAGTTCGGGACCCCCTACCCGAGATCCGCCGGTTTTGACACCGACAATCACTGAAGTCTTTCTGTCTGTGTGATCTGAAGACTTGTTACACCTGAGGACTGTGAATCCTCTAGCCGGTTAGGCATCGCGTTCTGAGCATCCAAGAATCATTGTGGATTGCCGGTGAACGAAGTCTGTGACGGTTTGGAAGTCTACCTTGAAGACTTACCTGAGTGATTGGGCGAGGACTGGGTGTCCTTAGCTCAAGGGGAATAAGGTGAAGAAACGGTCTTCTGATTTGAATCTCAGCCTCCCTAACCAGACGTACAGTTGTCACAGCAACTGGAACTAGTCCAACAAATCCTTTGTCTTCACCAAGCAACTAGTTCTATCTCTTCCTTCTCTTTGCTTACAGTTTGTCCACGTGAAGTCATTGCCTGCTTGCATCATCTGTTTGACTTCACTGTGTGACTACTTGTTCTGATTGGCTTTATACTATCTTCCATCCTGATCCATACTACCTAGCTGCTAATAGTCTTTGTGCTTTCACTTCATTGAATACTTGACTATGTGTGGCCTAGTGTAGTCTACCTTCTGCTGCATGTTAATAGGCTCATTTCTATCGTTTGTCTTCAAAACTTTCATGTTTTGAATACTTTCACCTATTCATCCCCCTCTAGTCGATAACTAGCACTTTCAATTGGTATCAGAGCAAGGTACTCCCTTGTTCTGTGTGATTCGGTTTAACCACCTAAAGTTTTAGCTATGTCGACTGCAGGGATAATCAAAGTATCCGCTGCGTGCCCTGTCTTCGATGGCACTGATTACCCCTACTGGAAGAATAAGATGCGCATGCATCTTGAAGCCATTGATGTCGGTCTATGGTATGTCGTCAAGAATGGTGTTCCCAAGGATGGTGAAGGTGTCACCGCAGCTGATGTCAAGAAGTTCATTCAATTGGATTCTACTGCAGAGAACATCATCTGTGGTCATCTGACCAAAGGACAGTATGGCCGTGTGAGTGCTCTGGAAACGTCGAAGCTAGTCTGGGACTGGATCTCCAAGGTTAACGAAGGCGTCTCAACCCAGAGAGACGAAAGGATCAGTGTCCTTCGCAACCTCTTCAGCCGCTTCAAGAGAAATGACAATGAGAATGTTCAGCTCACGTTTGACCGCCTCACTGACATCACAAATGAGCTTCATGCTCTCGGCGCCACTGAGATCACCAAGCATGAAATCGTCAAGACACTCCTAAGATCACTTGACAGCTTGTTTGACACCCTAGCCCAGATGATTCAAGAACGCCCTGACTTCAAGACACTCGATCCGTCCGACATACTTGAGAGACTCAACACACATGAGTTTCAGCTATATGAGAAAAGAGATATATGGTCCCAACTATGGCCGAACTCGCGCTTTAAAGGCAAAAGCTGCTTCCTCATTTGAAGAAGAATATGACTGCAGTTCTTATGATCCCGAAGACATTGGAAAGGAGCTTGCTATGCTTGTGAAGAAGTTCCAGAAATTCACCAAGAAGAAAGGCTTCAGAATCTTCATGATCCAGCTCAAGAAATGATGAAGCTTCTACTCCTGACCACAAAAAGAGAACATGCCACAAGTGCAAGAAACCTGGTCACTACATCTCTGAGTGTCCGCAGTGGGACAATGAAAACAACAACAAGAAGAAGAGCAAGGAATATGATTCTGATGACAAGAAGAAGAAGAAATCCTCAAAGTCTTCTTCCAAGTCTTCATCAAAGTCTTCATCACACAAGAGGAGCTCATCTGGCAAGGTTCGTGCTTTTTTTGGCAAGGAGATGGATTCAGAGGAGGAGTCTACCTCTAAGGAGGCGGAGGTGGAGTCTGAGGAGGAGTCCGACTCTGGCGTTGCAAGTCTGGCTCTAGCTACAACGTGCGTTGCCAAGTCCATCTTCAACACTGAAGACAATGGCTCCGTCACCTAAGCTGATTCTAAGGACAAGGATGACTCCGCTCCCACCTACTGCTTCATGGCACGTGGTGCCAAGGTAAACTCATGCGATGCTTACTTTCAAACATCAAGTGAAGATGACTCTGATTGTGAATCCACCCAGCTACAAAACACTTGCTAAAATTGCAACTGAACAACAGAAAGCTATGGAACATATTCAAAAACTGTTAGACAAAAGTGATGACCTGTTGGACGTGGAAATGACCCGATCTCAGTCCTTAATTGAAGACATAAAAAATCTTCATGTTAAGTATGAGGAACTTGAAAGTCGTCATGAAATGCTCTCAACAACTCATGAAAAGCTTTCCTATGATTATCTTCAAAGGAAGCAAGAACTTGAGAAATCAAGAGCAGTTCATGAAGATCTTCAAAAAGAAAATGAGTCACTTCGTGCTCAACAGATTAGTCCCACTCAGGATGGATTTGAACCACCATGTCTAAAATGCCTTGAGCGTGATAATGCTACTTCTGTTGCTGAATATTCTACTGCTGCTACTGTTGCAATATCTTCAACTGTTGATGTGGTAACTAACCCCTCTGCTGAGGATGCCACTTTTATTGCTAATGAAAATGCTAGGTTGAAGACATTGCTTGAAACAGGGATGTACAAAAGTCTCAAAGGGCATCAGACACTATGTGATGTCCTCAAAAAGCAGATTCTGAACCGAAACCCTAGGAAAGAGGGTGTTGGGTTCGAGAGGAAAATGAATGTTGATGGTTCTTACTGGAAGCCTGAACAGTACCCCAAAGCCACATGGGTTGCTACAAAGGAATCTTCAGTGGATCCATCCACCCTATCTGGCTTCACTTGTGCTAACCCTATTGTCGGTGTCAAAACCGGCAGATCTCGGGTAGGGGGTCCCGAACTGTGCGTCTAGGTGGATGGTAACAGGAGGCAGGGGACACGATGTTTTACCCAGGTTCGGGCCCTCTTGATGGAGGTAAAACCCTACGTCCTGCTTGATTGTTCTTGATAATATGAGTAGTACAAGAGTATATCTACCACGAGATCAGAGAGGCTAAACCCTAGAAGCTAGCCTATGGTATCATTGTATGTTGTCCTACGGACTAAAATCCTCCGGTTTATATAGACATCGGAGGAGGCTAGGGTTACACAAGGTCGGTTACAAATGAGGAGATATGCATATCCGTATTGCCTAGCTTGCCTTCCACGCCAAGTAGAGTCCCATCCGGACATGGGATGAAGTCTTCAATCTCGTATCTTCATAGTCCAACAATCCGGCCAAAGGATATAGTCCAGCTGTCCGGAGACCCCCTAATCCAGGACTCCCTCAGTAGCCCCTGAACCAGGCTTCAATGACGATGAGTCCGGCGCGCAGTGTTGTCTTCCGAATACACCACGAAAGAGTTTGAATACAAGGATAGTGTCCGACCCTGCAAAATAAGTTCCACATACCACCGTAGAGAGAATAATATTTCCACAAATCTAATCTGCTGACACGTTTTGGCAGCATGACATCACGTCACGGCCCGGTAGTTATTTGAACCGTTTTTCTTTAACCAGCCCTGCACATAACACGAGGAGGTTTCCTTGGCACGTCTTGTCGAAGTAGAGATCGTGTCCCTTTATTACGGGATTCTCATCAATACAAACGTGGGTAACCCAATCGTTCCTGTTGGTATGACTCCTAGATCTTAGGTAAGTCTCGAACGGCCACGAGGAGGACGCCTGATATTCGTCCCCTTTATAAAGGGACAAGGCTTTTTCTTTTTTTCCCTCCCGTGCTCAATCGAATCCTTTCCCCGCCTCGAGTTCTAACACCCAAAGCCCAGGTCAGGTGCTTCGGACCTTCAATCATGTCCGGATCCAGCCTTCAAGGCCGATGGATGCCTTCCTCCATCACGGAGGAGGACATCAAGAAGTTGAGGGAGGCTAGATATCTTACTGCCGAAATTTCGCATAGGCTACCCGCCCGAGGGCAGGTCGTCCCTACTCCCGAACCCAACGAGAGCGTTGTGTTCGTCTCCCACTTCCTCCGAGGACTAGGCCTCGCTCTGGATCCCTTTGTTAGGGGTCTTATGTTCTATTACGGGCTAGATTTTCACGATCTGGCCCCGGATTCCCTTCTTCACATCTCGTCGTTTATCATCGTTTGTGAGGCCTTCCTCCGCATTACCCCTCACTTCGGCCTGTGGCTCAAGACCTTCGATATGAAGCCGAAGATGCTCGAGGGGCAGCACGCAACGTGCGAAGGTGCACCAATAAGCAAAATTGTTGATGCTCCATGGCCAAAGGGTTCCTTTCCAGAGGTGTCCGGATTGTGGCAACGGGAGTGGTTTTACGTCACAGCTCCTCGAAGTGCCAAGTGGGTAGCTGCCCCCACCTTTCACTCGGGCCCTCCACCACAACTGATGTCATGGATCAGCAGGGGGCTGACCTGGAGTCCAACCAAGGATGTGCCAATACTGCAGAGCCGTATCTAAGATCTCTTCGAGGGAGATTCCAGTCTGGTTATGGTATTGCAAGTTATGCTGGTTCGTCGAGTCCTGCCTTGCAAACGTCGGCCCCTCCGCATGTGGGAATTCAACCCGGAAGGACCGCACACTATTCAGAATTTCCTCGGCATGACGCATGAGGATATGTACAAATCGTTCTTCGGACCGCAAATAGAGTGTCCGGACACTATCGAGGACGTGGGTCTAAGCTGCAACCGCCCCGCTGCCCGAGTAAGTAATCCCATGGCCGAACACATTGTCCTTTTATTTATCATGACATAATTCTGAAGAATCGCTCTTTGACCAAGACTGGATAACAAAGGCGAAGATGATCCGGTGTTCAGCCCCCCTTCCTGAAGGCTTGGGTAATTCGGTGCTGGAAAAGATGCTCGAGCCAGCACCTTGTCTAGTGCCCTCAAAGGAAGATGAAGGGGGAATAAAGAGGGCGAAAGCGGGCCTCCATCGCTACCTATTCCAATCGAGGGAATGAGCGCCTCCGCGAGGGAGGATAACCAAGGGGAAGAATCTGACATTCTCTCTCCCCGGGGAAGGAAGAGGACTACCTCTGAAGATCTGGAAACTAAGGTTTCCAAACAGGAGAAGAAGTCTCCGCCAGAGGGTCCTGCCTCGGAGGGTATTCTTGCCGCACAATGTCCGCGCGGGGATCAGCCCTCTACCGAGCTGTAAGTAATCAAAAAGTACTTAATAGTGAGTATATCCTACCTTACTTCTGAAGAAAATAACCGATGCTTGTAAATTGTAGTCCGGACCGCAGCCCTTCTCGACAGAGTTCATCCTCGGGGGATCTTCTTCCGGAGATGATGGAGAGCGAAACGCCTCCCCCGGACTCCCCAGCTCAAGAAGCGGGCGACCTTGAAGTGTCGTCGCGAAGGGTATCTCCGGATCCAATATCGCCAGAGGATAACCCTTTGGTTGCCCGACTTCCCCAGTATCCGGCTCCTGAGGAGAGCGATAGCAAGGGTCCGTACTGTGTGCGGTCGGACGCGCTGAAGGATCTTCTGGGGTAAGTTGTCGTCTCGGAAGCGCATCGTACACTAATGGGTATGGTAATTGAAAGGATTTCATCCGCCGAAAGCGGTTTGCATGAAGCTTTTATGAGTCTGCTGAAAGGCTTTGAGGTACGTAAAGTAATGTATGCCTTTAATAGTACCGCATACGTTAGGTATGCCCATGCAGATAGTAGCCCCTGAGACTCTAGTGCGGAGCCACCAGGATCATAGTCCCATGTAATAAACCGACCGCCTTTATGTGCAGGTGGTTGAAGCTCCGGTGGCTAGCCGGACTGATGGGTTTGCCAAACTAAAGCGGCAATTGGATGCGGCAGATGCCGACATCGTGCTTGTCAACAAGCGGCTTAACGAGGCACAGGGTGAGTGATTTTTCTGGTGATCGTCACATAATAAGAGCAGCATGATGCCAGTATCATTAATATGTTGTGACTGCAGATGGAGCTACCACCATGGAGACCCTTCGGGCGGAGCTTGCCCGAGCCAAGGAGCAAGCAAGGAGTAGTAATGCGGCCGCTATACAGGCGGCTGAAGAGTTAAGGGCCGAACAGACCGCACATTGCGAGAGCAAATGAAAAAATTGCCAAGATGGCCGTGGAGTTAAAAGATGCTGCTGACCATTACCGGCTTCTTGAAGAGGAAAACCGGGCGAAGGCGACGGACCTGGAGAAGGCCCGGGTGGCTGCCAAGGAAGCCCATTCCAAAATTAGAGCGACGAAGGAGGAGCTGAATCAAGTTGCAGATATCGTGTCTGGGAAGCCCTTCTTGTTTTGGACTAAGTTTGGGGATCCAAATTATGCGCCTCTGGACCGGCTATGGAGCTCTGCGGACGCCTACGTGGATTTGGCTGCCAGTGCTGCTGACGCAGCCGAGTACTTCAAAGGATCGGAAAGATTACGAAGTGGAAAAACTGTTTTGGTCACAGTTTTATGCTCCAGCCCGTCCGCTGCTGTTGAATGAGCAAATGGTTGAGTGGGCCGAGCTCCATAGATTATCCGGACTTGCCATGAGGTCCGTTGTGGATCATCTGTGGCCGGGAGGGCCAAGGCCGAATAGCTACTTTAGCTTAGTGCAACAGTTCCTTGGTGTTGTGCCACACATCGATGCTGTAAAGAGGTCGACATGCATAGAAGGCTCGCGGATGGCCCTTGCCCGTGTCAAAACATACTGGGCGGAAATGGATGCCACCATTGTTGCGGGTTCGGCCATAGGCCGAGTGGCTGCCGAGCACTACTTTGAAGAAGTTCTTGAAGGCGCTCGTTCGATAGAGGCTTAGTGCTCGAAGAATATTATGTTTGAGTGACATGTATTCCCATTGTAAAAACAAAGTTTTATTAAGTTTATCAAGGCTGTATTTATACTTTTGCCCGAAAGTACTATGATGCCTCCTGTGCGGCCGTTTATGTATATATGTATATAACCTGAAAGATGGCAGTCGTCGGCTTCAGCCCCCACGCATATAATGCGGGGGTGTTCGCAGAAGACGCATGTTCACACTTGATCCAACGTCTTGGTCCATTAAGGAGATGATAGCGCAGTGAACTAGGCAACCGGACTATAATGCTTTAACACTTTCACTTAGCCAGAGGAGTTTGACAATGGGGCTACTATATAGCCCCTGGTGGCTCCGCACTCATCCGAATTCGGGGTGCGTACATGCCTGGCCGGGAAATGACCCTTCTTTAAGGCGGAGGAATCCCAAAGATTCCGCTAGGTCATCGAGTGGTTGACCAGTCTCATGCTATATCATGACAGTCAATTTTCGGCTTTCTCTACTGAGGTGTTTGTCCAGATCAACCAGGGCACAATCGCAGTAGTTCTCCTGGTGCTGCCTTAGCCGATAGAGCGGAACGTAAGGCAGCAAAACACAGGAGCCAGACAAACCCAACATTTGACCAAAGACA
Organism: Triticum urartu; assembly: GCF_056163025.1. Taxonomy (NCBI): domain Eukaryota; kingdom Viridiplantae; phylum Streptophyta; class Magnoliopsida; order Poales; family Poaceae; genus Triticum; species Triticum urartu. The sequence continues at coordinate 285,825,074 of NC_141877.1, forward strand.
TGATTCGGAGTTGATGCATATAAGGCCAAACTCGCGACGCCAAACACTCCCTAAGGTATTCGGTCTTTATGGTGTAAACCGGGCTTAAGCAGTGCCCTTTGTAATAAGCCCCTAGTGTCCAGGTATGTGCAATATTCTGATGTGGCCACATGCCAATACGCCAGCCTCCTTCCCAATTGTACTGAGAATCCGGGGGATGTGTATCAACAAGAGACAGTAAAAAAGGTTTACGCAGGGTCTTAATCTAAAATGAATCCTTGGAACGGGTCCCTGCTGCACGTTTGCGCCTGTGTCTCCGTTGTGCCGTATCCTGGACGGGTGTAGCACGATGGTCATCTATAAAAGAGAGGAACTTAGTTGAAAAGTTGTCGTGCAAAAAGGTAGGTTATACTAAAGAAACCATGTACAGTTTAAGATGAGTAAAGTTGAGCCTGATTGTCACTTGTTTGCGCGTGTTGAGCCCCTTGTATTGTAATAGGGGTATAGCCATCAAACCTGTATTAATTACATATAGCTGCGTCGGACTCGTCTAACCGCGTCCGTGGTCTTAACGACCTGTCAGATGCTTTAGTTGGTGAGGCCGTTTAGTGTGCGGATGCCGAGGCAGCCGCACAGTCTTCCGCGTGCAAGGAGCGCTCAATATTTCCATTTACTGTAATGATGCCGCGCGGACCGGGCATCTTAAGCATGAGAGAAGCGTAATGCGGTATTGCGTTAAAGAGAGCGAAAGCTTCGCGTCTGAGTAGTGCTTGATAGACACTTTGGAACGGAGCGATGTGGAAGGTTAACTTTTTGCTACGGAAGTTATCAGGAAAGCCGAATATAACCTCTTGTAGAAGGGAGCCCGTGCAATGGGCTTCTGGGCCTGGCGTTACTCCTTTAAAGGTAGTATCGCTATGGCTGATTCTTGTTGGGTCTATCCCCATTTTGCGGACTGTGTCCTGATATATCAGGTTTAAACTGCTGCCGCCGTCCATCAGGACTCGTGTGAAGTGGTATCCGTCAATTATTGGGTCTAGTACCAAGGCAGCCCATCCTGCACGTCGGATACTTGCCGAGTAATCCTGATGGTCAAAGGTGATCGGTTGGGACGACCAGTGGCAGAACTCCGCGGTGATAGGACCTGGGGCATGTGTCTCTAGGAGTGCCGCTTTGTTTCTCCCCTTTGTCACGTGTAACACGTTTACTGTTTTGACTTCTGGTGGGAATTTCTTCTGTTCCTCAGTGCTTTGCTTGCGAGGCTCGTCCTCGTCTTTGCTTGGTGTATCCTGCCCCTTATGTTCGGCGTTGAGCTTGCCGGACTGCTTGAAGACCCAACATTCTCTATGGGTATGATTTGCAGGTTTATCGGGGGTGCTGTGGATCTGACATATTTTATCCAAAATCTTGTTTAGGCTGGACAGTTCATCTTTGTTGCCTTTAGAGGGCAGCTTTTGTTGACCTGGCCGAGAGCTTCTAAATCCGGCGTTTACTGCCGTGCTCTTTGGGCTGTCTTCTTTATTCCAGCGCTTGTTTTTGCTGCGTCGTGGTTTCCCGTTTTCGTCCTTGACTTCGGATGTACTTGGGTCGCTGGTGCTGCATCGGGCTAACCAGCTATCCTCGCCCGCGCAAAAGCGGGTCATGAGGCTTGTCAATGCTGCCATTGTTCTCGGCTTTTCTTGGCCGAGGTGTCTGGCAAGCCATTCGTCTCGAACGATGTGTTTAAAAGCTGCTAAGGCTTTAGTGTCCGGGCAGTCGACTATTTGGTTCTTTTTAGTGAGGAACATGTTCCAAAGCTTTCAGGCTGACTCTCCGGGCTGTTGAGTTATATGAGTCAAATCGTCTGCATCCAGTGGTCGGACATAGGTCCCTTGAAAATTTGCCTGAAAAGCATCTTCGAGCTCTTCGCAGCTTCCAATGGAGTTTTCGGGGAGGCTTTTAAGCCAGTGCCGAGCTTGCCCTTTGAGCTTGAGGGGTAAGTACTTGATGGTGTGATCATCTCCTCGTGCCATATGGATATGGAGGATGTAGTCCTCAATCCAGACCCCAGGGTCTGTCGTTCCGTCGTACGCCTCTATGTTTACGGGTTTGAATCCCTCTGGAAATTCATGGTCCAGCACCTCATCGGTGAAACATAGGGGGTGCGCAGCACCCCTGTATTTGGGTGTACCGTGGTGTTGGGATGTTTGTTGTGTTGCATTGCATGCTGGAGCGCGCTTGTGTGACCCGTAGATGGATCTGGTTGCATCGTCCTTTTGATGTGAGCCCTTACGCGGATCGCGTACTGGCTTATGTGTGGCGTCGTTTGCTGCTCTATGTTGGCCATGAGGTCGTCTATCCGACCGGACGGCCATTTTGTTTTTTAATTGCGGGGGATCTAAGGCCTCCTCATCAAATTCAGGTAGCAACTTTCGCTTCGGGTAGCTCTTGGTGTGGCGATTACCGCCGTACTTCGTTGCAGTGTTGAGTACTTCACTCCATCTGATTCTGAGTGTGTCTTGTGCAGCCCTGATCCCTTGCTTCTACTTTTTCAGACTCCTCACAGTGGCAACAAGCCTTTGATGGGCATTCTGTTGCTCCGGGTGCCTGTCTGGTGTGATGTCGTCCAGACTGTTATCTTTGACGGAGTCGGGTTGTTTGGTTTGATTCTCCATGTTGCCGTGATCGGACGGTGGTTCAATGCCGTGTTCGTCGTCCGTTGGCTCACCCTGCTCTATCGCTGGGCCCTTATGATCGCTGTTTCTGCCGAGGCAGGATTTGGAGCGGTGCTTACGCCGCTGCTTTGACTGCTTCTCGAGGGATCGATCCTTCGTTGCGTCCTTCCGTTCCTCGTTATCATTTTCTTTGGGTGTGTCCACCATGTATACATCATGTGATGACGTGGGAGTCCAGTGCCCTGTGGGCAGTGGTTCCTGTTCGTCTCCTGCACCATCGTCCATATCGTCGATGTCTTCGGAGTCGAAGTCGAGCATGTCGGTCAAATCGTCGATAGTGGCTACTAAGTGGGTGGTGGGTGGGCGGCGAATTTCTTCGTCATCCGCATCCCAATCCTGCCAGACATAGTTCGACCAGGACTCTCCTAATAAGGAGAGAGACCTTAATGAGTTCAGTATGTCGCCAAAGGGCGAGTGCTGAAAGATATCCGCGAAGGTGAACTCCATGATCGGCGCCCAGTTGGATTCGATAGGCATGGGCGCAGGCGGTTCGGAGTCCGTGGCCAGGAGAGAATCCGGCAATTTGGCGTCACGGCTCTCTTGAAGAGTAAGGTCGATATTCGGCTCGATCACCGCTGAGAATGCGGCCTCCTTGGCGGGGTCTATCCACCCATCCATGGATGGCGCAATTGGCTCCGAATTGAGGGTCGGAGCGGTTGCCGGTGCAGTCTCCTGAACACTGTCTGATGGTAGAGCTAAATCATGCTCATCGTGGCCGTGCGGCGCACTCGGCAGTGGCTCGAATCCGTCGAAGATCAAGTCTCCACAAATGTCGGCCGTGTAGTTTAAGCTTCCAAACCTGACCTGGTGGCCAGGGGCGTAACTCTCGATCTGCTCCAGATGGCCAAGTGAGTCGGCCCGCAATGCGAAGCCGCCGAATACAAAGATCTGTCCGAGGAGAAAAGTCTCACCCTGGCATGCATCGCTATCGATGATCGAAGAGCCATCAAGCCTAACGGTGACGACACAGAGGAACTCTCAATGAAAGCACCAATGTCGGTGTCAAAACCGGCGGATCTCGGGTAGGGGGTCCCGAACTATGCGTCTAGGCGGATGGTAACAGGAGGTAGGGGACATGATGTTTTACCCAGGTTCGGGCCCTCTTGATGGAGGTAAAACCCTACGTCCTGCTTGATTGTTCTTGATAATATGAGTAGTACAAGAGTAGATCTACCACGAGATCAGAGAGGCTAAACCCTAGAAGCTGGCCTATGGTATGATTGTATGTTGTCCTACGGACTAAAACCCTCCGGTTTATATAGACACCGGAGGAGGCTAGGGTTACACAAGGTCGGTTACAAAGGAGGAGATATGCATATCCGTATTGCCTAGCTTTCCTTCCACGCCAAGTAGAGTCCCATCCGGACATGGGACAAAGTCTTCAATCTTGTATCTTCATAGTCCAACAGTCCGGCCAAAGGATATAGTCCGGCTGTCCGGAGACCCCCTAATCCAGGACTCCCTCACCTATTATCATTGATGAATCCTTTGATGCAAACTATACACTGTTTAAGAATCAAAATGGTGAAGTGTTTGCTAGGTATATTGGTACTAACTGCAGGAATGGACCACGTTTGAAGAAGATCTGGGTGCCCAAGAGCTGTCTTGAAAATCTTTAGGTGAATGTCATCATGACACAACCTGGGAAGAAGACAAACCCCAGACCAAAGGCTTCACATGGTCTAAAGGCTTGATACAGACAGAGGACTCACCAGAGTTGCCCTAACACAAATGTTTTGCAGGGAAACCATACTCAGGCCTATGAATATGAGCGTGTTTCATCAAACCACCATGTCCATAACACCAAGAACTACTCTGCTTATTCATATGAGTACTATTCGCCTCCTGCAAGGCTATTTGCTAGGGCTCCAAAGCCAAAGTTCTTAGATGCTGCACTTAGACTCATTGCTTCGAAGCCACCCCTGAAGATGTGGGTGGTTAAGAAGACTTAACTCTCTTTTGCAGGGAAAGATCTCCAACCTGAAATCAAATGCATCAGATGCTATTGCTGGGGACCTAAAACATCTTGTGGGGTACAAGATAAAATGCCCAAATTTTCTTATTATGTATTTCATTCCTGAGTCACTTGAAATGCATCCTATCAGTTCTAACCTGGGTTTGAGCTTTCATAATCCACTTGCTCGTCAAATGTTTATGCTTCACAATACTCTTTGTGAAGCCTATCCCCCTAACTGTTATGTAGGGTATGACACCAGCTGCTACAGAATGGATTATTGATAGTGGATGCACTAATCATATGACTGGTGATCGAAGTCTTCTCATGGACTCCACCTTATGTCCATCTGACAAGAATCACATCACATTTGCTGCACTGGTAAAAGCAAGGTATTGGGTCTAGGTAGAGTTGCAATCTCAAAGGATCAACACATGGATAAAGTGATGCTTGTTGAATCCATTGGTTTCAACTTAATGTCTGTCTCAATGCTTTGTGTTATGAACATGATTGTGATATTTGGAAAATATCGTTGCCTTATTCTAATGGAATCTGACAAGTCTCTAGTCTTTGAAGGGTATCAGAAAGACGATTTGTACATGGTAGATTTCTCAGCAGGTCCATAGCTTGCCGTATGTCTTCTTGCAAAAGCTTCAGAGTGCTGGCTCTGGAATCGGAGGCTAGGGCATGCTGGCATGAGGAACTTGCATAATCTCGCAAAGAAGAAGCACGTCATAGGCATCGATGGCTTCAAGTTCAAGAAGGATCAATTATGCGGTGGCTGCGAAGCTGGAAAGATGACGAGGGCTAGGTGAAAGTGCTAGTTATCGACTAGAGGGGGGGTGAATAGGCGATTTTTATGAAAGTCTTCGAAACATGGAAGTTTCGAAGACAAACAATAGAAATGAACCTATTAACATGCAGCGGAGGGTAGACTACACTAGGCAAGCCATAGTCAAGTATGCAATGAAGTGAAAGCACGAAGACTAATAGCAGCTAGGCAGTATGGATCAGGATGGAAGATTGTATGAAGCCAATCGGAACAAACAGTCACTCAGTGAAGACAAACAGATAATGCAAGCAGGCAATAACTTCACAAGGACCAACTGTAAATAAAGAGAATTAAAGGATGGAACTAGCTGCTTGTTGAAGACAAGGATTTATTGGACCAGTTCCAGTTGTTGTGACAGCTATACGTCTGGTTAGGGAGGCTGAGATATAACTCAGATGACCGCGTCTTCACCTTATTCCCCTTGAGCTAAGGACACCCAGTCATCGCCCAATCACTCAGGTAAGTCTTCAAGGTAGACTTCCAAACCTTCACAGACTTCATTCACCGGCGATCCACATTAACTCTTGGACGCTCAGAACGCGACGCCTAACCGGCTGGAGGATTCACAATCCTCAAGTGTAACAAGTCTTCAGATCACACAGACAGGAAGACTTCAGTGATGCCTAACACTCTTTGGCTCTGGGTGTTTAGGGCTTTGTCCTCGCAAGGATTTCTCTCTCTCAAAGGCTTTGAGGTTGGTTGCTCTCAAACGACAAAAGCCATGCACTAACTCTGAGTAGGGGGGTGGGCTATTTATAGCCACTAGGCAACCCGACCTAATTTGTCCGAAATGACCCTGGGTCACTAAGGAACTGACACGTGTTCCAATGGTTAGATTTTAAACACATGCGGCAACTTTACTTGGGCTACAAGTAAAGCTGACTTATCTAGCTCTGGATAAGTTTTGCTCTCATTGTCTTCGCTCGAAGACATAGGATTTTGGTTAAGCATCACTTCAGTCACTTTAACTTTGTTCACTGGGACCCCACTTAATAGTACGGTGGTTCCTATGACTCAACAAAGAAGAAAAGGAAACGAAACAACTAAGTCTTCGTGCTCCATAGTCTTCACGCGATGTCTTCTCTTGTCATAGTCTTCAATGTGAATATCTTCACATACCACCTTTGTCTTCAATGTCTTCATACATTTTTAGGGGTCATCTCCGGTAGGTAAACCGAATCAATGAGGGACTACTACATGTGTTATCCTGCAATTCTCACAAACACATTAGTCCCTCAACTTGGTTTGTCGTCAATACTCCAAATCCAACTAGGGGTGTCACTAGATGCACTTACAATCTCCCCCTTTTTGGTGATTGACGACAAACTGGTTGAAGTTTTCAATGGGGATAAAAGTATGTGAAATTCTAAAGGATTTAGGTATTGTCTTCATAAGTAGCAGAAAGGCTCCCTGAGGGAGTCCTGGATTAGGGGGTCTCCGGATAGCCGGACTATATCCTTTGGCCGGACTGTTGGACTATGAAGATACAAGATTGAAGACTTCGTCCTATGTCCGGATGGGACTCTACTTGGCGTGGAAGGCAAGCTAGGCAATACGGATATGTATATCTCCTCCTTTGTAACCAACCTTGGGTAACCCTAGCCCCCTCCAGTGTCTATATAAACCGGGGGGTTTTAGTCCGTAGGACAACATTCAATCATACCATAGGCTAGCTTCTAGGGTTTAGCCTCTCTGATCTCGTGGTAGATCAACTCTTGTAACACTCATATTATCAAGAACAATCAAGCGGGATGTAGGGTATTACCTCCATCAAGAGGGCCCGAACCTGGGTAAACATCGTGTCCCCTGCCTCATGTTATCATCCGCCTTAGACGCACAGTTCGGGACCCCCTACCTGAGATCCGCCGGTTTTGACACCGACATTGGTGCTTTCATTGAGAGTTCCACTGTGTCGTCACCATAAGGCTTGATGGCTCCTTCAATCATCGCTCGCGATGCGGTCCAGGGTGAGGTTTTCCTCCCCAGACAGATCTTCATATTCGGCGGCTTCACACTGCGGGCCCATTCGCTTGGCCACCTGGAGCAGATCGAGAGCTACGCCCCTGGCCATCAGGTCAGATTTGGAAACTTGAACTACATGGCCGACATCCGCGGAGACTCGATCTTTGATGGATTCGAGCCCATGTCGGACGCGCCGCAAAGTCACGACGAGCATGACGTAACTCTGCCGTCGGACAATGTTCAGGAGATCGCATCCGCAACTACTCTGGCTATCAATCCGGAGCAAGTCGTGCCATCCGAGAGCGGCGGGATGGACCCCTCCATGGAGGCCGCACTCTCAGTGGCGATAGAGCCGGATACTGACTTCACCCCTTACGAGAGCCATGTCGCCGAACCACTGGATTCATCTCCGGCCACGGACTCCAAGCCGCTCACATCCGTGCCCATCGAGTCCGACTGGGCGCCAATCATGGAGTTCACCTCCGCGGATATCTTTCAGCACTCACCTTTTGGAGATGTGCTAAATTCATTAAGGTCTCTCTCCCTGTCAGGAGAACCTTGGACGAACCATGTCCGACTAGAATGGGATGCGGACGATGAAGAAATTCGCTGCCCACCCACCACCCACTTAGTAGCCACTGTCGACGACTTAACCGACATGCTCGACTTCGACTCCGAAGACTTCGACGGTATGGACGACGAAGCCGGTGACGAATAGGAACCACCGCCCTCAGGGCGCTGGACCGCCACCTCATCATATGATATATACATGGTGGACACCCCCAAAGAAGGCAATGGCGACGAGACAGCGGAGGATGACCCCTCCAGGAAGCAACCCAAGCGTCGACGTCAGTGGCGCCACTCTAAGTCCCGCCACAGCAAGAGCAGTGATACCGACACAGGAGACAATGACACTAAGGATAGTGCCAAAGACAAAAACAATCCCCTCCAGCACGATTGTGACGCCCGGATAGTTACACTACAGAAACCCTCCGCTAATGACGCCATGTCACCACGATTACTGTTGTTAATCTTGCGATGATTCAAATCCCGTTCAAATTTCAAATTTAAAATCAAGTTAAACAATTAAAGTTTTCAAAAACTAAAACTAAAATGTCCGGGTTGTGTCAAATAAATCGCAAGTAGTAATGGTGGAGAAACCACATGTTTATAAAATATTTAAATGCTCTAAATTAACTAAAACAACAACTAGAACAATTAATTAAATACCTTTTTAAGATATAAGGTTACAAACTATTTTTTTAATTAAATTCCTAACTAGTATTGGCAGTGGTATAACTAGTAGTACTACATTAGGTGCTGTTTTTATAATGAACAAAACTAAAATGTGTAGTAAATAAAATAGCAAAACTAATTAAACAGGAAAAGTAAACAAAAAGAAAAAAAAGGAAAACAAAGGGGCAAACCCCCCCGGCTCAACTAGGCCACGGCCCAGCAGGCCACCAGGCCGCCAGGCCGGCCCACCCCACCTCCCATAACCCCCTCTCTACCCCGTGACCTAACCCTCGTCGCCCCACTCCCCCCCCCCCCCGCACGATCCCCTCGCTCCTCCCCCCCGATCGGATCTAGATCGGGGTAGCAGGCCCCCAACGCCATCGCCTCTCCCCTTCGCCCCCATCGATCCACATCAGGACCGAACCGCCGCCGACGCCGCCCTGGCTCCGTGCTTGAGCCCCGTGCCGCCCGGCGCCCCTGCTGCTGTGGCCGAGCCACCCGCCGGCGACGAACCCCTTCCCTCACGCCCGTGCCACGGCCTCTTCATCACCGCACCCCGCCACCGCCCGTCGCCTCATCCTCCTCGTCTCCTCCTCTTCGATGACGCGTCCTCGTCCTCCTCCCCAAAGGCTCCACTAAGCCTCGCCGCCCCCTGCTCAGCAACGCTGGTGAGGACCCCGGTCCTCCTCCCCGTGCCCTCACTCTGGCGCTCGCCCGCGCCACCACACCATCTACTCCGCGCGTCGCTATGCCCGGCCATGACCGCGCCCCGCCCCTCCCGCTCGCACCGCCACTTGCTACCGGGAGCCGCTGAACCACGCGTCGCGCTCGCCGCCCTTGCTCCCGCTCTGCGCAGCCGCTGCCTGCCGCTGCTCCGGCCGGCGAGCCTCGCCGTGGCTAGCCTGGGTCAGTGCCCAGTCGGGCTAGCGCCCACGCCTGGGGCCAGCACCGTGCGCCCGCATCGTTCGGGCGATGCCCAAAACCTGCATGCCCAGCACCCGCAAGCCTCCCCCAGAGCCACTGATTATGAGGCCCCACCCCAGAAGGAATTTTAAAAAAAGAGTTAAAATAAATACATTATTAATTAATTAATTAATAAGTTAATTAATCCTATTTCACTAATCTAATCAAAATGAATTAACCTAATCATTTAGTTAACTATTTAATCATGTTTAATTAACCTGTGACTATGATGAACGGGCCCCACGTGCCAGGGTTGACCTAGTCAACCTGTAAACCTGCTGACATCATGCTGATGTCACGCTGACCCAATAATTACCTTTTCTAGTTAATCAAAATCTGTTAATTCCAAAATTGAATTAAAACTTTAAAAATTAATATAAAATAAACTGTAGCTCAGATGGAAAAACTTTGTACATGAAAGTTGCTCAGAACGATGAGACGAATTCGGATACGCAGTCCATTCGTCCGCCACACATCCCTAGCATAGCAAACACACATGTTTCCCCCTCTAATTCATTTGTCCGAAAATGCAAAACACCGGGGATACTTTCCCAGATGTTTTCCCCCTCTAATTCATTTGTCCGAAAATGCAAAACACCGGGGATACTTTCCCAGATGTTTTCCCCTTCGCCGGTATCACCTCCGACTGCGTTAGGTCACCTCTCGCACCAAGTATTTCCATGTTATGCTTCCCAGATGTTTTCCCCTTCGCCGGTATCACCTCCCACTGCGTTAGGTCACCTCTAGCACCAAGTATTTCCATGTTATGCTTTGTGATGCTTGATCGCTCTGTTATTTATTGTGTTCCCCTCCGCTACTTCTTTCCCGTAAACCTCGAGACCGCTGTCGGTACCCTTGTGATCGACTACATCGACGACGACCCCTCTTTCTTGCCAGAGCAACCAGGCAGGCCCCCCCTTTGATCACCAGATATCGCCTACTGTTCTCTCTACTACTTGCATTAGAGTAGTGTAGCATATTACTGCTTTCCATTAATCCTATTCTGATGCATAGCCTGTCATTGTTGCTCCAGCTGTTGATACCTTACCTGCAACCCTAATGCTTAGTATAGGATGCTAGTTTATCATTAGTGGCCCTACATTCTTGTCCGTCTGCCATGTTATACTGTCGGGCCGTGATCACTCGGGAGGTGATCACGGGTATATACTATATACTTTATACATGATACATGTGATGACTAAAGTCGGGTTGGCTCGAGGATTACCCGCGATTGATTCACGAATTGGGGGCTGGAAGGACATACTTTCCCGACGGCCCTCTATGTGGATCTTTGTGGCGAAGCGACAGGGCAGGTTGAGGCCACCTAGGAGAGAGGTGGGCCTGGCCCTGGTCAGCGTTCGTGGTTATTTCAAAATAACATGCTTAACGAGATCTTGGTATTTGATCTGAGTCTCGCTACTGGCCTATACGCACTAACCATCTACGCGGGGACAGCTATGGGCACTCGACGTCGTGGTATCAGCCGAAGCCTTCGTGACGTCAGAGACTGAGCGGCGCGCGCCGGGTTGGACTGGAACGCCTGCTCTTGTATAAGGGAGGCTAGGTCTGCTCACCGGCCGCGTATGCAACGTGCAGGTGTGCAATGGGCGATGGGCCCAGACCCCTGCGCTATAGGATTTAGACCGGCGTGCTGACCTCTCTGTTGTGCCTAGGTAGGGCTGTGACGTGTTGATCTTCCGAGGTCGGGCATGACCCAGGAAAGTGTGTCCGGCCAAATGGGATCGAGCATGTTGGGTTATGTGGTGCACCCCTGCAGGGAAGTTAATCTATTCGAATAGCCGCAATCTTCGGTAACAGGACGACTTGGAGTTGTACCTTGACCTTACGACAACTAGAACCGGATACTTAATAAAACACACCCTTCCAAGTGCCAGATACAACCCGGTGGTCGCTCTCTAACATGGCGACGAGGAGAGGATCATCGGGTAGGATTATGCTATCCGATGTTACTTGGTGAACTTGCCATCTACTCTCTTCTTCTGCTGCAAGATGGAGGTTACCAGAAGCGTAGTCTTCGATAGGACTAGCTATCCCCCTCTTATTCCGGCATTCTGCAGTTCAGTCCATATATGATACCCTTATTCCATTTGATACCAATGCATACATATGTAGTGTAGCTCCTTGCTTGCGAGTACCTTGGATGAGTACTCACGGTTGCTTTGCTCCCTCTTTTCCCCCTTCCTATACTCGATTGCTGCGACCAGACGATGGAGCCCAGGAGCCAGACGCCACCGTTGTCGACGACTCCTACTACACTGGAGGTGCCCTACTACGTGTAGCCCGCTGACGACGACCAGGAGTAGTTTTGGAGGATCCCAGGCAGGAGGCATGCGCCTCTTTCGATCTGTATCCCAGTTTGTGCTAGCCTTCTTAAGGCAACTTGTTTAACTTATGTCTGTACTCAGATATTGTTGCTACCACTGACTCGTCTATGATCGAGCTCTTGTATTCGAGCCTTCGAGGCCCCTGGCTTGTAATATGATGCTTGTATGGCTTATTTTATTTGTAGAGTTGTGTTGTGATATCTTCCCGTGAGTCCCTGATCTTGATCGTACACGCTTGCATGTATGATTAGTGTATGATTGAATTGGGGGCGTCACAAGTTGGTATCAGAGCCGACTGCCTGTAGGAATCCCCCTTCCACACTCCTTGGCCGAAGTCGAGTCTAGACATTACAAAACTTTTACTAACATGGTTGTTTGCCTTACGGGCCCATGTCGCCATTTGGGTGGTAGTAGGATCTTTTATTCCTCGACCTATACTCTGGGACTCTGACATCTCTTCTATTCGGGTTAAACGATTTTACTAACTCTGACTCTAGGTTCTCAATAATACTTTCTCCCGGAGAGCCCCTTATTACAGATGATCGTCTGCTGCACCAGAAGAATCCGAAGATACTCTCCGATGTTCTCTTAAGACTTTATGGCATGGCTTTTGTAATTCGCTTCCATCGATATACCCTTATGGATAACTACCTATAATTGTCATTCATACCTTCATCCTCAGTCGCTCTTGTTATTACAAGATGCCCTAAATTGCTCTCCGTTGTTCTGAAAATCCTTTAAGCTTACTGCCTTGCAGTTCTTTACCACATGAATACCCCTATTGAAAATTCCTCGCACTTATTGAGTATCTGTTCATCCCCAGTTGTTCGTATGCTTCATAAGATACTCCGAAATAGTATCCGACCTTCTGAGCATCCTCTTCAAACTATTGCTCTGCAAATACTTGTATGCTTACATTATGGATGCTCCCATATCACTAGCAATATTCACTAATATCTTTTGACACTGTCATTTTGATCCTATTGATTCAACATGTGTGCGAATGCACACAATCATCTATCAACCCTTCTAAATTATCTTTCCGGCTCAGACGTCATTTTAAACATGAGCTAGTTCTCAACAAATCCAATTGCCGTCGATTGTACCCCTAAGGCTATTCAACTTATCCATCCCTAATCAGAAAATTGCTTTTGATCTCCTGATTTGAAAAATCATAATTCCTTTGCATTTGAGCTCTGGATTAGTCAGTTGTTTCCATAATCCAATGCCTTTGCATTGTTACTTCCTCTGGTTGTGTGCCGATGCTCACGTCAGCTCTATTATGGACCGGCAGATCCTTTAATGGATTTTATCCGACAGCGTCCTTCATATTCAATAACCGTGTGAGCCTTCCCTCGGATACATAATGCCTTTGGTAAATTGTATCATCTACTTTCTCAACCTTGCTCTACTTTCGAGCTTGTGATATTTACTCTTGAAACTTGTGGCATATGTTTCTAAGAAGCCCCTATGGGTTGAACATATGCCTTTCTCTAAACTGTGTGAACTCGAAAGTTTTCACGAGTCATACACTTCTGGTATTTTGCCAGATAAAAATTTAAACACTACAACTTCTTCGAAAGTGAGAAGTGAATGAAAGGTTATGCATTGGAGAAGTGGGAGTCGACCTTGAACTTTGTGTTCGTGCCCATGGACACGATGTAGATCTTATCATTAAAGCTTCTCTTAAATTAAATTATTCCTTTGGTATAAGTTCATGTTATATCCGGGATCTGGCCTTTTGCAATCGTGGTTCCGACCATGTTCTCCTTTAAACACCATTTCGCGTGCAAGTTTAAGCGCTTATCTTCTACAGAGCAATACCCCAGTCCAATCTCTACTTTGATCTATCATCGAGTATTACCCCCTCTCGTATCTCGAGATTATCATAGAATTGCATAACTTCTTATGAGTTCTTATTCAAGTATTATTTGACTTTCGCTGCATTATCATTTGACTTGATGTCATCGCCGACCGATTACATCTTCATGAAATCTCTCGACAAATGTGTCGTGATCATCATCAGCATTCCGAGCTCTTCCAAGATATCAATTGAGTTCATGATGAGAAATACCATCCTTGCCCTCGATGATTTGTGTTATCACCGACCACTTTATTGCCTTCCGTTCAACACAAACTTATTCATGTTTTGTGTTATACCTTGAGATCCTTGCTATCCAGCATTTGTTCTTCTTTACCTTGGAATGTTACCACCTTTTATGTCAAGAATGTCGTGGTAATTTTACCACCTCTTGAGAATTCTTGATATAGTAATATCTCTCGCCTTTTGCATTCATTTCTTGGTCTCCCTGTTGTTTCTAACCGGAATACCGACAAATGGTATGTGATGTGTAAATTCTAAACTTCTAGCAACCCTATTGCTTTGAAGTTATTGGTCTACAGTTTCATTCTAAGTCTATTGCTTATTGAATCATCATTCAAACATTGATCGTGCTACCTAGTCCAGATTCCTGGGTGCACCCTTCTATCATTGTTCAGTTGTGTATGTTTCCCTCGAGCATACATCATTATAACATTTGATCCGACAAATGATATTTCCTTGTTCACATAATTTTGGAAATCAATCCTTTGGAAATCTCGATGATTTGTTGCTGAGCCTATCAGCCACCTCCTCATCCTCTCCTTGGTTTACTGATGAACTCTTGTTTCAGAGATCACTTACATAGATCATTTCTGAGAATCTCACAATGTCATCTCATCAAATTGTGTTGCACCTTTTCTTCTCAGGCATCCTGAGTCTGAGGTATCCTGACACCAATCAAGTCTGAATCTCGGTCAGATATGATGGTTGGAACATATTTCCAAGAGTTATAATATTGGTCTTTATATGACCCGGTAAGGTGGTATCATACCTAGCCCACCTGGCCGGAGGCCCTATTGTTATAGTTCCCTCTTAGCAATGTTATCCATTCTTCCATGAGGAAACTGTAAGACTTATTCCATAAGTTGTTCCTGATGGATCCTTTGTGTATCCAAGGTCTGACCTTTGCTTGAAGACCATGTCAATGCTATCTCGAAGCATGTCACTAGTACTCCGATTTTCAACAAGAACATTTGAAGCCCAATGCTAAATGTTTCCTGCTCAATTATCCAAACACCGCTGTATGGGTAAAGTCATGAAATTTCTCTCTCCTTACCTAAAGAGTTTTCTACATTATATCCTGTCATGGATATCATGCTCTGCTTGTCCTTGGGAAGGATATACCCTTGAAATATGTGTTTAAACACATTTTCCTTTCCATTGTTCTGTTAATCTGATGCTCACATTTCCTTTACATTGGTTTGTTTAACCTATCCGGTGATCTATATGATCTAAGCAGCAATATTCTTCTGCTTATGTAAACACCTAGGTGCACAATCGTGTCGGTAAGACCCTGTTACTATTGTTGATGACATTCAGGTAAGCACCGATGGACGAGAACTTTGCCTATTGGTCCGCCTCGAATTAACGAGCGGGAAAATGGTTCTCTTTGTCCCTCGCCCTTGGTACCAACGTTGTTGCCAACATAACCGACAGTCTCTTCTCTGGCATGCCTGGCTATCATGATGCCTTGCTATCATGACTGTGCAAGATGTCAGTGCCCTCCTACTTTAACCACATGGTGGGCCCATAACCCACAGGTCCCAGGATCGAAACCTGACTCTCCTGTACACCTCTATCTTCGAAGTTATCCCTTGCGCTTGACTTTGTATGTAATTCACTTTCCCAGTAATATATTCTGGTATCAGACGCAATATTTATTCTCGTTGCTCTAAACCCCTTTCTCGCCTTGTGTCAGGCATCGATCGATTGCCTGCCTGCGAGAACTTCCCATGATACCTCCTTACTTTGCTCTCGATATTTCTTAAGTTTCAATTTGAGAGTTACTTTCTGCCACCTTCCCCGATGATATCTACCAGATAGTCTACCTTGTAGAGGTCCATTCTTCCGGTATACCCCCTTATTCTTTCGTAAGTATTCCCGAAGAAAGGATGACGACTTCATCATGAAGACCTGAAGAAGAGAAATGAAGAAATCAACGTAATGGATCGACCTCTTCGAGAAGAGCAACCAAGACCGAGAAGATTCGTTAGGGTTTCGTAACCAGACTTTTCCCCCTTACTCTACCTCTTAAATCTCGGGACGAGATTTCTTGTAGAGGAGGAGAATTGTGACGCCCGGATAGTTACGCTACAGTAACCCTCCGCTAATGACGCCACGTCACCACGATTAATGTTGTTAATCTTGCGATGATTCAAATCCCGTTCAAATTTCAAATTTAAAATCAAGTCAAACAATTAAAGTTTTCAAAAACTAAAACTAAAATGTCCGGGTTGTGTCAAATAAATCGCAAGTAGTAATGGTGGAGAAACCACATGTTTAGAAAATATTTAAATGCTCTAAATTAACTAAAACAACAACTAGAACAATTAATTAAATACCTTTTTAAGATATAAGGTTACAAACTATTTTTTTAATTAAATGCCTAACTAGTATTGGCAGTGGTATAACTAGTAGTACTACATTAGGTGCTGTTTTTATAATGAACAAAACTAAAATGTGTAGTAAATAAAATAGCAAAACTAATTAAACAGAAAAGTAAACAAAAAGAAAAAAAGGAAAACAAAGGGGCAAACCCCCCCGGCCCAACTGGGCCATGGCCCAGCAGGCCACCAGGCCACCAGGCCGGCCCACCCCACCTCCCATAACCCCCTCTCTACCCCGTGACCGAACCCTCGTCGCCCCACTCCCCGCCCCCCCCCCCCCCCGCACGATCCCCTCGCTCCTCCCCCCCGATCGGATCTAGATCGGGGCAGTAGGTCCCCAACGCCATCACCTCTCCCCTTCGCCCCCATCGATCCACATCAGGACCGAACTGCCGCCGCCGCCGCCCTGGCTCCGTGCTCGAGCCCCGCGCCGCCCGACGCCCCTGCTGCGGTGGCCGAGCCACCCGCCGGCGACGAACCCTCCCCCCCCTCACGCCTGTGCCACGGCCTCTTCATCACCGCACCCCGCCACCACCCGTCGCCTCATCCTCCTCGTCTCCTCCTCGCCGACAACGCGTCCTCGTCTTCCTCCCCAAAGGCTCCACCGAGCCTCGCCGCCCCCCTGCTCAGCAACGCTGGTGAGGACCCCGGTCCTCCTCCCCGTGCCCTCACTCCGGTGCTCGCCCGCGCCACCACACCATCCGCTCCACGCGTCGCTATGCCCGGCCATGACCACGCCCCGCGCCTTCCGCTCGCACCGCCGCTTGCTGTCGGGAGCCGCTGAACCGCGCGTCGCGCTCGCCGCCCTTGCTCTATGGCCTCGCCCCCTTGCTCCCGCTTCGCCACTGCCGCTGCCTACCGCTGCTCCGGCCGGCGAGCCTCGCCGTGGCTGGCCTGGGTCAGTGCCCAGTCGGACTAGCGCCCGCGCCTGGGGCCAGCACCGTGCGCCCGCATCGTTCGGGCGATGCCCGAAACCCGCATGCCTAGCACCCGCAAGCCTCCCCCAGAGCCACTGACTATGAGGCCCCACCCCAGAACGAATTTTAAAAAAAGAGTTAAAATAAATAAATTAGTAATTAATTAATTAATAAGTTAATTAAGTTAATTAATCCTATTTCACTAATCTAATCAAAATGAATTAACCTAATCATTTAGTTAACTATTTAATCATGTTTAATTAACCTGTGACTATGACGAACGGGCCCCGTGTGCCAGGGTTGACCTAGTCAACCTCTAAACATGCTGACATCGTGCTGATGTCACGCTGACCCAATAGTTACCTTTTCCAATTAATTAAAAACTGTTAATTCCAAAATTGAATTAAAACTTCAAAAATCAATATAAAATAAACCGTAGCTCGGATGGAAAAACTTTGTACGTGAAAGTTGCTCAGAACGATGAGACGAATTCGGATACGCAGTCCATTCATCCGCCACACATCCCTAGAATAGCAAACACACAGCTTTCCCCCTCCAATTCATTTGTCCGAAAACGCGAAACACCGGGGATACTTTCCCGGATGTTCTCCCCCTTCGCTGGTATCACCTCCTACTGCGTTAGGTCACCTCTAGAACCACGTATTTCCATGTTATGCTTTGTGATGCTTGATTGCTCTGTTATTTATTGTGTTCCCCTCCGCTACTTCTTTCCGGTAAACCCCGAGGCCGCTATCGGTACCCTTCTGATCGACTACATCGACGATGACCCCTCTTTCTTGCCAGAGCAACCAGGCAAGCCCCCCCTTCGATCACCAGATATCGCCTACTCTTCTCTCTACTGCTTGCATTAGAGTAGTGTAGCATGTTACTGCTTTCCGTTAATCCTATTCTGATGCATAGCCTGTCATTGTTGCTCCAGCTGTTGATACCTTACCTGCAACCCTAATGCTTAGTATAGGATGCTAGTTTATCATTAGTGGCCCTACATTCTTGTCCGTCTGCCATGCTATACTGTCGGGCCGTGATCACTCGGGAGGTGATCACGGGTATATACTATATACTTTATACATGATACATGTGATGACTAAAGTCGGGTTGGCTCGAGGAGTACCCGCGATTGATTCACGAATTGGGGGCTGGAAGGACATACTTTCCCGACGGCCCTCTATGTGGATCTTTGTGGCGAAGCGACAGGGCAGGTTGAGACCACCTAGGAGAGAGGTGGGCCTGACCCTAGTCGGCGTTCGCGGTTATTTCAAAATAACACGCTTAACAAGATCTTGGTATTTGATCTGAGTCTCGCTACTGGCCTATACGCACTAACCATCTACGCGGGGACAGTTATGGGCACTCGACGTCGTGGTATCAGCCGAAGCCTTCGTGACATCAGCGACTGAGTGGCGCGCACTGAGTTGGACTGGAACGCCTGCTCTTGTATAAGCGAGGCTAGATCTGCTCACCGGCCGCGTACGCAACGTGCAGGTGTGCAATGGGCGATGGGCCCAGAACCCTGCGCCATAGGATTTAGATCGATGTGCTGACCTCTCTGTTGTGCCTAGGTAGGGCTGTGACGTGTTGATCTTCCGAGGTCGGGCATGACCCAGGAAAGTGTGTCCGGCCAAATGGGATCGAGCGTGTTGGGTTATGTGGTGCACCCCTGCAGGGAAGTTAATCTATTCGAATAGTCGTGATCTTCGGTAATAGGACGACTTGGAGTTGTACCTTGACCTTATGACAACTAGAACCGGATACTTAATAAAACACACCCTTCCAAGTGCCAGATACAACCCGGTGGTCGCTCTCTAACAGGGCGATGAGGGGAGGATCATCGGGTAGGATTATGCTATGCGATGTTACTTGGTGAACTTGCCATCTACTCTCTTCTTCTGCTGCAAGATGGAGGTTACCAGAAGCGTAGTCTTCGATAGGACTAGCTATCCCCTTCTTATTTTGGCATTCTGCAGTTCAGTCCACATATGATACCCTTATTCCATTTGATACCAATGCATACATATGTAGTGTAGCTCCTTGCTTGCAAGTACTTTGGATGAGTACTCACGGTTGCTTTGCTCCCTCTTTTCCCCCTTTATATACCCGATTGCTCCGACCAGATGATGGAGCCCAGGAGCCAGACGCCACCGTCGACGACGACTCCTACTACACTGGAGGTGCCCTACTACATGTAGCCCACTGACGACGACCAGGAGTAGTTTAGGAGGATCCCAGGCAGGAGGCCTGCGCCTCTTTCGATCTGTATCCCAGTTTGTGCTAGCCTTCTTAAGGCAACTTGTTTAACTTATGTCTGTACTCAGATATTGTTGCTTCCGCTGACTCGTCTATGATCGAGCTCTTGTATTCGAGCCTTCGAGGCCCTGGCTTGCAATATGATGCTTGTGTGACTTATTTTATTTGTAGAGTTGTGTTGTGATATCTTACCGTGAGTCCCTAATCTTGATCGTACACGTTTGCGTGTATGATTAGTGTACGATTGAATCGGGGGTGTCACAACGATGTAGAGCTGAAGGATGAACAAGCTAGCCCTCCAGAGCAGGCAATAGATGGAGAACCGGAGGAGGATAATTACATGCCTCTCTCCGAAGACGAGGCGAGCCTCGGCGACGACGAGTTTATCATGCCTGAGGACCCTGTCAAGCAAGAGCGCTTCAAGCACCGGCTTATGGCCACGGCAAATAGCCTGAAGAAAAAGCAGCAACAGCTTCAAGCTGATCAAGACTTGCTAGCAGACAGGTGGACCGAAGTCCTTGCAACCGAGGAGCATGAACTCGAGCGCCCGTCCAAGAGTTACCCAAAACGCAGGTTGCTACCTCACCTCGAGGAGGAGTCATTGAAACCTCATTCACCAGTGTACAATGCGGCTGACCGGCCACTACGCGGCCGAGTCAGAAAGGCGTTTCAGCCTAAAGTTCAGCCCGCACCACGTCGCCACTCTGTCAAAAATACTAAGTCCCGGGGCAACACAGAGGACCTGTGAGACATATTGGATAGTAAGGCAAAAATCACAAGGTCAATATACGGGGCACGGGCACGTGCACCCACACGGGACCATGATCGTCGTGTCAGATACACCAAGAGTAAATCCGGCCAGGCCGAATACAGCAGACAAGACTCATACGAACTACGTCGGGATATAGCTCGGCACAGAGGTGCCGCACACCCCCTATGCTTCACTGATGAAGTTATGAATCATGAATTCCCGGAGGGTTTCAAACCCGTAAATATCGAATCATACGATAGCACAACAGATCCCGCTGTATGGATTGAGGATTTCCTCCTTCACATCCACATGGCTCGCGGTGATGATCTACATGCCATCAAGTACCTCCCACTAAAACTCAAAGGACCAGCTCGGCATTGGCTGAATAGCTTGCCAGCAGATTCCGTCGACAGTTGGGAGGATCTGGAAGACGCATTTCTTGACAACTTCCAGGGCACTTATGTGCGGCCACCGGATGCTGATGACTTGAGCCACATAACCCAGCAGCCAGGGGAATCGGCCAGACAATTCTGGACACGGTTCCTGACTAAGAAAAATCAAATTGTAGGCTGTCTGGATGCAGAGGCCTTAGCGGCATTCAAGCATAACATCCGCGATGAGTGGCTCGCCCGCCACCTCGGCCAGGAGAAGCCAAAATCTATGACAGCCCTCACGACACTCATGACCCGCTTTTGCGCGGGCGAGGACAGCTGGCTGGCTCGCAGCAACAACACATCGAGGAATCCGGATTCCTTGGATACCAAAGATGTTAACCGTAGGCAACGTCGTAACAGACCAAAGTGCCGCAATAACGGTGATAACACCGAAGATACGGCAGTCAATGCCGGATTCAGAGGCTCTAGATCCAGTCAGCGGAAAAAGTCATTTAAAAGAAATACCCCGGCTCTGTCCAGTCTGGATCGCATACTGGACCGCTCGTGTCAAATCCACGGCACCCGACAAGCCAGCCAATCACACCGATAGAGAATGCTGGGTGTTCAAGCAGGCCAGCAAGTTAAATGCCGAAAACAAGGACAAGGGGATGCATAGCGACGACGAGGAGGAGCCCCGGCCACAGAACACAGGAGAAAAAAAGGGGTTTCCCCCACAAGTGAAGATGGTGAAGATGATATACGCAACCCACATTCCCAAGAGGGAACGGAAGCGTGCACTAAGGGACGTCTACACGATGGAGCCCATCGCCCCAAAGTTCAACCCGTGGTTTGCTTGCCCGATCACCTTCGATCGCAGGGACCACCCCACTAGCATTCGTCATGGCGGATCCGCCGCACTGGTCCTAGACCCCATCATTGACGGATTTCACCTCACTCGAGTCCTTATGGACGGTGGTAGTAGCCTAAACCTGCTTTATCAGGATACATTGTGAAAATGGGTATCGATCCCTCAAGGATCAAACCCAGCAAAACCACCTTTAAAGGCATCATCCTAGGTGTAGAGGACCATTGCACAGGCTCAATCACACTGGAAGTGGTCTTCGGATCACCGGACAACTTCCGAAGTGAAGAGTCAATCTTCGACATCGTCCCATTTCGTAGTGGCTATCATGCACTGCTCGGATGAACAGCATTTGCAAAATTCAATGCAGTGCCGCATTACGCATACCTCAAGCTCAAGATGCCAGGACCTCGCGGGGTCATAACAGTAAATGGAAACACAGAACGCTCGCTCCATACGGAAGAGCACACTGCAGCCCTTGTAGCAGAAGCACAAAGCGGCCTGTTCAGGCAGACCACTCATTCGGCATCACAGCCCACAAACACCTTCAAGCGAGTCCGGAACATGCTACAACAGGATTGCCTGGCACGATCAGAGCTCGCCTAGCAGTTCGGCCCCCGTCCCAGTCCTAGTGAAGCGACGAAATCCGTACCACGCGTACATAATTACGCATTGAAGATACCATGGACATAGGCGGGGGCACGATCAGGACATGCCCCGCATTGTGGCTTAACCGCACTAGGAGCTGTATACCTTTGTCATTCCTTCTCTCTTTCAGGGCCTAACTCTCTGGAAGCCCTCTCCGGCAGTATGATTGTCAGACACATTCCGGAAGCAACAACCAAGGCGGCAAGAAGCTAAGATGAACACGGGAACCGCCAGGTGCTCTCTAGTAATAATTGATATACCCACTTTTCACTATTTATGCATAGCTTGCCTAGGATAGGACATTTCGAATTGTCCTACTTTATGCTTATTGCACTACTTGTACCAGTACGCTTCGCGGTGTTATTTAAATAACAACGCATATCATTAATCTTTCATTGCATTATTCAAGTTTTTTTTCTTTCTCTTATATGTCTAGTTACGACAATCCGCACCCGCACGTTCGGGTATGGTCAGTTTGCCAGGGGTTCTCGTTTACCCCATAATACGGCGCAAGAAGTCCGATCACTTCCGACTGTGCGGCACCCCGAACTTGTAGCATTATATGCATCAGCTTCGAATCATGTCTTTGGTCAAATGTTGGGTTGCCCGGCTCCCACGCTTTGGTACCTTATGTTCTGCTATATCGGCTAAGGTAGCAGTGGGAGAACTACTACGATTGTGTCCCGGTTCTTCCGGACGAACACCTCAGTAGAGAAAGCCAAAAACTGACTGTCATGATAAGGCGAGAGACTGGTCGCTGTTCGAGAGGTCTCAAGTCCTTAAAGACTTTTTCCGCTTTTGGCGAGGAGTCGGCCTTGTCCGGCTTAGGCGTGTATAGCGCCCCAAATTCGGCCCTCCGAGTACCAGGGGCTTCGCCCAAATTTAAAATCATAGACTTCTATGGCTAAGTGAGAGTGATAAAGCATTATAGTCCGATTGCCTGGTTCGTTGCGCTGACCACCTCCCTCGAAGGACCCAAAATTGGGGTAAAGAGTGCTCAGGTTTATCCTGAACACCCTAGTACTAGTTACATGGGGGCAGAAGCTGACGACTGGCCAACTCTCAGATTTTATAAACGGCCACACAGAAGGTAATATTTTAAATTAAGAAAGCGTCGCATGGCGCAAATGAACTCGTTTCATATTACAGGATCACATGAGCATGTTCATTCAAAAATTACATCCTTGGCACACCCATCTGCCACTAGGCAGGAACCATCCAGGACACTCTCATAATAATTCTCGGGGCGGCGATGCTCCTTGCCCTCCAGCGGCCCCTCCTTCACCAGCTTCACGGCGTCCAGCTTCGCCCAGTGCACCTTTGCCCGGGTAAAAGCCCTGCGTGCACCCTCGATGCAGACGGGCCGCTTGATGACTTCAAGCCGCGGGCAGGCTTCCACAAGCCGCCTCACCAGGCCGAAGTAGCTGCCGGACAAGGGCTCTCTAGGCCACATCCGGACTATAAGGCCCCTCACGGCATGTTCGGCCACCTTGTGAAGCTTGACCAACTGCTTCAGCTCGTCACTCAAGGGCACAGGGTGTTCAGTCCCAGTATACTGAGACCAGAACAGCTTCTCCGTTGAGCTCCCCTCCTCAGCCCGATAAAACTCCACGGCATCTAGTACACTGCGAGGAAGATCTACAAACGCTCCTGGAGAGCTCCGAACTCGGGTAAGAAAAAGGAAAGTCTCCTTCATGTGCTTGCTTTGCATAATGAATGCCTTACCCGCTGCTATCTTCTTCACTGCCTCAATCTCCTGGAGGGCCTTGTGGGCTTCAGCCTTGGCGCTCCAGATGCTCTCAAGCGCCTGCGCGAGCTCGGACTCTCACGTCTTAGAGTCAAGCTCCAAGGACTCGTGCTTTTTGGCAAGAGCCTCGAGCTCTTGCTGCACCTCGCCTACTCGAGCTTCTTGCTTCTCCCGTTCAATGCGTTCTTTGGCCGCTTTGTCTTCGGCCTCGGACAACGCCTTCCTCAGGGTCGCCACCTCGGTCGTGGCCCTTGAAAAATCCATGATGATCCTATTACTTTACACCCGAACTTATTTTTAACTATATAGACAGGGGTATTTCTTACCTTTGCTCTCTTTGAGCTGCCTCTTGGTAAGGCCGAGCTCGTCCTCGAACCGCTTCAGGTCCTACTTCAGCGCAGCGACCTCCACAGTACGCGCGGCAGCGGCCAGCAGTCAAGCCTGCACATACACATAGACATGCTCTAATTAGACTCCTGAGTTATCATTTGATCCTCTATTCGGCTTTTCTTCATGAATGCCGAACAGAGCATCAGGGGCTGTTATCTATGCGGTATATTTTCTTATATTTTGATTGCTCACCTCAAAGCCTGTTAGGAGGCTAGCGCAGGCTTCGGTCAGTCCATTTTTGGCGGACTGAACCTTCTCGACCACCGCACTCATGATAGTGTGGTGCTCTTCTTCGATGGAAGCGCTGCGAAGCGCTTTCAGCAGGTTGTCCGGTGCCTCTGGTTGGACAGAGGACACCGACACGGATGGTTGGCCCCCCTTTATGGGGGACCGCCTGCCGGAGTCCGGAACCATCGAATGTTCCGGCGCAGTGTCCGGCTGGGGCCCGAACTCGAAGCCCGTAGGAGCCTCGCTCCCTTGGTACCCAGGGTCCGGGAAGTCGCCGCGAGGCACCCCCAGGACCACCTCCCCTTGGCTCGGTGCCTGTTTAGACAACACCTCGGCGTTGTCCATAGGGCGAGGGGTGGAAGCGGTCAGAAGATAACCGATGTTCATATCCGACGAGTCCAAAGAGCCGCTCGACGAGGGTACATCGAGATGAGCTCGGGACGGACTGCATAATCATGTTCGGCATGAGTAAACGCAGTACAATAAAACATACCATGAAGTACTATGGTGTCCGAACACTTACGACTTCGCCAGGGGCTTGTCCCTGGGTAGCCACTCGTCGCCGCTGTCGGCAGCCGCCGTGGCACAGTCTGGAAGGATGGTCCTTCCCTTCTTGGACCCTTCGGCCTCCCCGGATGGGTCGGCCTTCCTTTTCTTGTCTCCCCCGGCTGGGGGGGGGAGAACTTGTCTCCTCCTCCTCCTTTCCATGGGAGGAGTGCGCGTCGGAGTCATTGTCTGATGACTCTGATACAACCTTGCGTCGGAGACCCTTTCGGGTCCCCGCGGCCTTCTTCTTGGTCTTTTCCGGCACCTCGTAGGGTGCCAGAGTCATCATCTTCGTCAGAAGAGTGTCTGCAGGATCTTCGGGCAGCGGGGCTGGGCTATCAAGCTGCTCCGCCGTCTCTATCCAGTCCTGTTAATGACATGGAAGTTCAGATCCTGCACACAACTAAATCGGGGAAAATAAATACCCTGAGAAATATAAAAAGCCTACCGGGTTGGCGCGGCGCTTTGCGCGGAGTCCGTGGTCCTCGTTGAGGGGGGAGGGATCTCGGCCCTCTTGAAGAGCACCCTCCAGACGTTCTCGTGCGTCATGTCATAGAGCTCTCACAGCGTCTGGTGCTTGGCCGAGTCGAACTCCCACAAAACAAATGCCTGCCATTGACACGGAAGGATCTGGCGGAAGAGCATAACCTGGACCACGTTGATGAGCTTGATTTTCTTGCTCGCCATGTTCTGGATGCAGGTCTGGAGCTCGGTCAACTCTACCGGAGAGCCCCAGGACAGGCCCTTCTTTTTCTAGGAGGTGAGTCGCGTGGGGATTCCGGATTGAAATTTGGGGGCCGCCACCCAGTTGGAGTCGCGCGGCTCGGTGATGTAGAACCACCACAATTGCCACCCCTTTATGGTATCCACATAGGTGCCCTTGAGCCAAGTGACATTAGGCATCTTGCCCACCATGGTGCCTCCGCACTCTGCTTGCTGGCCGCTCACCACCTTCGGTTTGACATTGAAGGTTTTCAGCCATAGGCCGAATTGGGGCCTGATGCGGAGGAAGGCCTCGCACACGACAATGAACGCCGAGATGTTGAGGATGAAGTTGGGGGCCAGATCATGAAAATCCAGCCCATAGTAGAACATGAGCCCGCGGACAAACGGGTGGAGGAGAAATCCCACTCCGCGGACGAAATGGGTAAGAAAAACTACCCTCTCATGGGGTTCGGGCGCTGGGATGATCTGCCCCGCATCGGGCAGCTGGTGCGCGATATCCACGGCCAGATATCTGGCTTCCCGTAATTTTTTGACGTTCTCCTCTGTGACAGAGGAGACCAAACACTTGCCTCCTGCTCCCGATATGCTTGGAGTGGTTTGAGAAGAAGAACGCGAGCTTGGGTGCTAGAGCTCGAGTGTGCGGGAATGGGTAAGCGAGGAAGAAGAAGGCGTGGGTGAAAAAAGTAAATCCTTATCCCTTTATAAGGGCGGAAGAGGCGATATGTCTCCCCACTTGCCTGGTAAAACCTCTTATTCCCCAGGCGCTGTAATTGATGGCGCGGTTGGGTTACCCACGTCCGTATTGATGAGAACCCCATGATAAAGGGAACACGATCTCTGCTTTGACAAGACGTGTCAAGAAAACCGCCTAGCGACATGTGCAGAGCTGGTTGAGAAAAGCGGTTCAAATAATAACCGGGCCATGGCGTAATGTCGTACTGTCGAAACATGTCAGCAGATTAGATTTGTGGAAATATTATTCTCTCTACGGTGGTATGTGGAACTTATTTTGCAGGGACGGACACTATCCTTGTATTCAAAACTCTTCCATGATGTATGTGGAGGAGGAACTCACCTTGCAATGCCGAACACAACAATGCACACCGGACTCATCGTCATTGAAGCCTGGTTCAGGGGCTACTGAGGGAGTCCTGGATTAGGGGGTCTCCGGACAGCCGGGCTATATCCTTTGGCCAGACTGTTGGACTATGAAGATACAAGATTGAAGACTTCGTCCCGTGTCCGGATGGGACTCTACTTGGCGTGGAAGGCAAGCTAGGCAATACGGATATGTATATCTCCTCCTTTGTAACCGACCTTGTGTAACCCTAGCCCCCTCTGGTGTCTATATAAACCGGAGGGTTTTAGTCCATAGGACAACATTCAACCATACCATAGGCTAGCTTCTAGGGTTTAGCCTCTCTGATCTCATGGTAGATTAACTCTTGTAACACTCATATTATCAAGAACAATCAAGCAGGACGTAGGGTATTACCTCCATCAAGAGGGCCCGAACCTGGGTAAACATCATGTCCCCTGCCTCCTGTTACCATCCGCCTTAGACGCATAGTTCGGGACACCCTACCCGAGATCCGCCGGTTTTGACACCGACACTCCCCCTGAAGATGTGCATATAAGTATTTTGCTTTGGAATGCAAATGCACATGGAGGGTTGTGCTTGCGGAGATCCTCTTCTACTTATGAAGACAATTCATCATGCATGAAAGGATATAACGAAGATAATGACATGTGTAATGAAAAAATGGACATATGCAAAATGACTTCATGAGGAATTTATCGTCGCACATGCGGAATTTATCATCGCATCACATAGTTGACGAAAATATAGCAGACGACCATCAAGTTTAAGTGTTACAACTCAAAACGACCAAATGTATCAAGAGCGGGAGTTGTAAGCACTTGGAAAATGTAGCAAAAGTATAGCAACCACCCATATGGACCCGCTTGAAGACTATCAACTCATATGCTTCTCCCCCTTTTTTCAGTAATGACCAAAAAGGTTTGAAAACATATAGGTTCTACTTGTTCCCATGAGGAGTAGGCGATGCAACAGGGTCGTCGTTGAGGTTCGGTGGTGCAGAAGAACTTGGTGAAGTGTCGACACGCGCTGAAGTTGGAGGTGGTGAGGTAGCATCATCTTGATCATCTATGAATCTGGCATTCACCGTTGCAGATGAGGAGGAATAGTCAGAGTCTTCAAGTGAGGGAGTCCGACGCAAGTGAGCATTCCTTGGAGGAGTTGAGTCAAACTTGAATCTCTCTGTCAAGCCATCATCTTGAAGGTCAGCTTCAGCACTGAGCAATGTCAAGCTCTTCCATGACCTCCGACAGGTTTCATGTGTAACAAAGGCATTCTTGGTGGCAAGATTGCGAATGCGATTGACGTCCACTAAGAGGCTTTGCATCTGACGCTTAAGCCAGTCATGATGCTTGTCCTGTTTGTGATGTAGAGCGACAGAAGCTCTCGGTCATTGAGAACACGAGAACGCTTCTGAGGCCTTTGAGCAATGGTGCTTGCAGTGGCTTCAGTTTGGGTGTGAGGGGCACGTGTATTGCCAGCCAAGGGATAAACACGAGAAATGGCCTGAACTCCTTCAATGGGTTGGGTGAAGCTTTGACGATCGACATTGTGAAGATAAACTGGCTCCTTTGTAGGCTTTGGGTAAATGGCTTCGACATATAGATCAACCTCTGGCAAGAATATAAGATGATTGCGCACAGACGGCTGATAGTTGATAGCAGAGTGAAGCTTGATGAGGCGCATTACCCATGGAGCATAGAACTTCAGACCAAAGATACTGGAGCCAGATGCAGCCAATTGTCTGATGAAGAAGTCTTGAGCATTGAAGCTGATGCCATTGAAGATATAGAAAACCAATGTCTTCATTGCTCCTTCAAGCTTCGCTGCAGGAGAATGTCCTTTGACCGGCCAGAGAGTTCACATGATAATATGATAAATAGTGCGGGGCGGATACTCTAGGTCTTCAACAAAGAACTCTTTAGGATAGTCAGCATCTTGTGGCAGTGGCTTCATCATGCTCAACATTTGGCTCATGTTTGGCTCTGGCTTCTGGAAGATGCTTTCCAACGCATTCTGGTGTAGCTGACAACCTGGTTCATAATGTTCGCCAGGAGTGGGCAGGGCAGTAAACTCAATGATGTCTTGGGCTTTAGCTTCATGGTGTACATCGCCTGTCATCCACCCAAGGATCCAAGTCTTCGGATCCATGTTGTAGCCGCGAATGTGAAGGGTAGCTTAAAATTGTAGCAGAAGCTCTTCATTCCAATGTTCTTTCTCAGTCACAAACTGTAGAAGGCCAGCATCTCTGAAGCAGTCAAGGGCTTCTTCTAGGCAAGGTAGGCCAGCCATGGCTTTGCTGTCTAGACGCATATGAGGGAAAATGCGCCCCTAATTGTATAAGATGCAGGAATAGTAACTGCGCTGCTGATAACTCCAGAATCGATCTGATGAGATTCTTGCCTTGTGTAGGGGTTCTCGGCATTGTCAAAGAATGTGTTGTGTGCCTTGAAGCCATTCAGATTAAACGATCCTGGTGAAGTTGCAGTACTTGGAAACCTTGGCAGCCTTGGCTTTGACTTCTGGACCTGAGGCATGTGCTCCACATGATGGTCAAATTGCGGACCGGCAGCAGGTGGAGGAACCAGAATGGGCCAGCGGACGGTGGTAAGTTGGCCTTGATAGAATGCTTGCTCAAGGGTGTGTGGCCGTGGAGGCGGTACATGAGCAGTGGCATTGACTTCTGGCTGCAGATTTGCATCAGGAGCAGCATTGGCTTCAGGTGCAATCACTTCTGGCACCATATTAGCTTCAGGCGTCACATTAGCTTCAGCCATGACAACATCATTGGCTTCGGTGTTGGTGTTAGTGGCCGCCTCAGAGTTTTCAACCTCCACTCGAGTAGCTGGAGGGTCGGACACGTTCTCCTCGAGAACATCTTCAGGGTTGGTTGGGGGTGTAGAAACATGTTCTTCTTCATGTCTTGGTTCTTCTTGTTCATCGGCTGATGCAGCCGGAATATCTTCAGCTGCTTTGGCTTCGGACTTGGGGATGTTCACGGTACGAGAGGCTTCAGGAAAGACTTGGCGTGAAACGGATTGGTGCTCTTCTCCTTCTGGAACACATGACAGATTGACCTGCGGCCATGGTCCTTTGCGAAGCCTGCAGAACGCTGGCGACGCTTGTGAAGATGGAGTTGGTTGGGCCACAAAGTCATTGTCTTCAAGTACCGAACTGGTGACTTGAGGTGGGGGAGTACTTGGTGATTATTCTTGACGGGGGGAGTCTTGTGGGTGATCAGCCCATGAGTCACCCTGAGCAATTGGCGTCAATGGACGACCAGTGCTGATGAGTTTGCTGTTCGTGAGAATAGGCGATGATACCACATTGTGCTCGATCTGAGGAAGGACTTCATCATCTTCAACATTGTCTTGATGACCAATGTCATCAGCTGCGGTGGGGTCAACAGCTGGAATGTCTTCAGCTTCTGGAGCCTCCGTGGAAGCAGGCTCATGAACTATCAACTGGCGTTCACTATGTTCAGTCGCAGGACGAGCCACTGAGATCGGCTCGACAACAAGGGGCTCTTTGGGAGCAGCCCGATCTTTCTTTTTTGTCTTTCTCTTTTTCGTCGGCGGAGCGTCGTTAGTGGTGTGCTTGGTCTTGCGCTTGCGGGCTTCGGCTTCAGCTGCCCTTGTTTTCTTGAGCTCGAAGCCACTGTGGGGACCTTAGGCTTCGAGCCTGTCATACTGGCTGGGAAGACAATGCGAGGTTCTTCCTGCCTTGATGCTTCTGGTTGGGCAACAACAGGCTTCTTCTTTTTCTTGGTAGCCATTCTGGGGTCGATGCCAGGTCGCCCCAGAGCC
Source organism: Triticum urartu (assembly GCF_056163025.1). Lineage (NCBI taxonomy): Eukaryota > Viridiplantae > Streptophyta > Magnoliopsida > Poales > Poaceae > Triticum > Triticum urartu. Next base: position 285,855,906 of record NC_141877.1, read on the forward strand.
TTGCGCTTTTTAGCTTCATTGTAGCCTTGAACACATTTGGCAGCCAGGTGTTTCATGTGCTCTTGAGAACTTTTAGCTTCTTCATGTTTCTTGTGGAACGCCTCCTTGAGCTCATGCAGCATGGCCTTGAAGTTTTGGACGTCTTCCACGTTGAGCTTGGCCATGTGCTTCTTGAACTGAGCCTTTTCATAATCAATCTTGTACTTCAGCTCAACAATTCTCTATGCAAGAGACAGCTAAGGAGCAATGGCTCCATGGAAGGAGACGATGAGGCCAATTGGGAGTTGAAGATCATCAAAACTGAGGTCTGGGCTGTCGAACCACTCATCAATGAACTTGTACAGGATCTCCACATCAAAGAGGGGAAGATCATTGAAGATTTCCGCCTCTCGCTTGCTCTTTATAAGCAGCTCAAGAGCATCATTGCCAAGATCTCGTCGCTAGACAGATCAATGGCTTCGTTCTCATTCCTCAGAACGACAGCAGGGGTCAATGCTTGACCAGTTGGTTGCATGGGCTTCTTCATCTTGTCAAACTTGGAGATGCGAGAGAGATCTTCAGACTGCACACTGGCTTCAGGCGGTGCAGTGGCCAGAGGCTTTGCCTGCGAGACTTTTGGTGCAGTGGAGGGCTTTGAAGCCTTTCGTTTCTTTTGCTTCACAGGCTTCGGTGGTGTAGGCGCTTCGTCAGAATCAGCATCATCTGCCGAGTGATCCACGGCTGCCCCTTGAACCTGAATGTGAGTGATGAGACCTTCAAGGTTGTAGAAGGACCCAACAATATTGGGTTCAACATCGCATGTGTCGTTGGCGCGAGGAGCAGAGGGACCGGGGTTGAAGTCTAACCCAAGCGACTTCTTGTTTTCTTTGGCAGAAGTTTTGGCAAACTGGAAGTTGCCCTTAAAGAGATTGTCTTCACGACACCATAACAGAGAGGATTGGTCGGCATTAGCAGGCTGAGGTCCACAGATCATGCAGGGGTAGAAGCCTTGAGCAATAGCTTCAGACTTCGACATGGGGTGAAGACCTTTGTATATAATATCTCCCCAGGGGCCGTTGATGACATTCTTTTCAGCATATTCGTCATTGACAAATCTGTACTTGAATCATTCCTCTGCCCAATGTCTTCGAATCCATTGGATTCGGTTCTTGCGTTATCCATAGGTCTCTTCTGGATCTGACTTGTATAGCTCATAGATATCCGGTGGCAGGTCCTTAGCAGTGTTTTCACGGTGCTGTCTGCCGCCCTTCCTGACTGATTTTTCCATCGCCATGAAGTTCAGACTGAATGGCTTCAGAACGTGCAAAGGCTTCCTTCTGCTGGTCAGACAGGAATTAGCTTCGGGTGAATTGATGTGATGCTGTAAGAACTCTGCAAATGAATGCAGACTATGAGAACTAAGGGATTCTCCCACGGACATGTACCTGTGATAGCATTAGAGATGCGAGGGAAGGGGAAGAGGTCATATGCATTCTCAGAAGATTTTGAAGATAAATCAGTTTAGAAGACATTGACCTCATCGTGCGAAGACATTCACTCATATGTTGAGAGTTGATTCCAGATTTGTACGAATCCAAGAATAAGTACAAGTGAGGAATCTAACTACTTTGTGAAGCATAAGTGAATATACTAGGCATGTTATGAGATGCAGAACAGGATAGATCCAACTTTGTAGGGACAGAAACCACTTGTGGTTGAAAAGGATGAATCTATCGCATCAAAAGAACTGTAAAAAGAGGTTTTATTTACCACACTAAGAACTGCTAGATGGAGTTGAAGATGAGGCCGTGCAGTTCAATCTTCCATGCCCTAACTTGGCGATGGAGGACACCTACGGCGACGGCGGAGAAGACGATGTCCACGGCCGGCGTGAGGACGACGTTGGTGAGGTCGCGACAGCTAAGTGCTTTGTCGCCGGCGTCGTTGAGAGCTAGCAGTGGCGCTAGGGTTTGTGCGAGAAGGAGAAGTGGAAGAAGAGATAATGACTGGGGTGTGGCATGTATTTATAAGGACAGGGATGGGTTATTACGCAGGTGCCCCTGGCGGTTCACTTCTGAAGGACACGTGGTGAACATGCAACACATTGGAGGTTGTTCCATGTTCCCATACACGCCTGGATTGTCGGGTGGTCGATCCCGCTTCTCCGGGTTTTAGGCAAAAAGGATTAGGCATTTAAATTAGATTTAATGTTTGTCTCTGTGTCTTCTGCTGACAAGGACGCAGAGAAGACATTCGACAGTTTCAATAGAATGCATATGATTTGGAAAGATAGAGTTTGAGGCAGAAAGAATAGAGAGGTTAGGGTCCGATCACATTCACTTGGTTTCAAAAGATTCAAATGAGAAGACATAGCTATAAGTGAATGCTGTAGAGGACAGAACACTAATATATGTACATATCATAATACAACCAAATCATAGTGAAGATAAACATGAGGACATGTTGAAATTTGAAGAAAAAATGAATGTGAAGACATAGCAAATGTAACACCATGAGACAAACACTTCAAACAGAAGAATTTGGTGGTGGCATTACCCACCGTATAGGAAGTATTAGACCCAGACATGGAGCACAATTATCGTGGCGCTCCGAAGTCAAATTCCGCGTTAATGTATTCACACTTAGAATGTAAGTCTTCATTAATTGAAGATATACGTTACTTTGTGTGTTGCACAACTAAGTCATCAACATGAAAAAGTGTTAGGATGTGTGCCTGATCACAGGACATTTGAGGATTCCAAGATATTTAGCTCACACCGCAACTTGCAAAACATTTTCTCGTCCAAGGGCTTTGTGAAGATATATGCCAGTTGCTCTTCAATGTTGACGTGAATGATATCAATATCTTCCTTCATGACATGATCTCGGAGAAAGTGATGACGGATCTAAATGTGCTTTGTCTTCGAGTGCTGAACTGGGTTGTTGGCAATGTTGATGGCGCTTTCATTGTCGCAGTAGAGTGGTACTTGCTTCAGATGGATGTCATAGTCTCTGAGTGTTTGCTTCATCCATAGAAGCTGAGCGCAGCAAGATCCAGCAGCAATTTATTCAGATTCATAAGTGGAGAGAGATACACAGTTCTGCTTCTTTGAAGACCAACAAACAAGTGATCGTCCCAGAAAGTGACATGTGCCTGATGTAGACTTGTGATCCACCTTGTCACCAGCATAATCAGCATCCGAGAATCCAACTAGATCAAACTCTGAGCCCTTTGGATACCATAATCCTAGTGTTGGGGTGTAAGCCAAATATCGAAGAATTCGCTTCACAGCTAAGTGATGCGATTCCTTTGGTGCCGCTTGGAATCGGGCACACATGCAAACACTAAGCATGATATGTGGCCTACATGCACATAAATAAAGCAAAGAACCAATCATGGAGCGGTATACCTTTTGATCGAACTCTTTACCATTGCCGTCAGGACCCAGATGACTTTTGGTTGGCATTGGCGTCGTATAACCTTTGCAGTCTTGCATTCCAAACTTCTTCAGGCAATCTTTGAGGTATTTCTCTTGAGATATGAAGATGTCGTTGTGTTGCTGCCGTATTTGAAGACCAAGGAAGAACTTCAGCTCACCCATCATGGACATCTGATATTGCTCTTGCATCATGTGTCCAAACTCATCACTGTATTTTTGATTAGTGTAGCCGAAGATAATGTCATCCACATATATTTGGCACACAAACAGTTCACCATCATATGTCTTCATGAAGAGTGTGGGATCCAGGGAACCAGGTTTGAAGCCTTTGCTCTTCAAGAAGTCCTTGAGTGTGTCATACCAAGCACGAGGGGCTCGTTTGAGGCCATACAATGCCTTGTTGATCTTGTAAACCATGTCAGGATGTTTTGGATCTTCAAAACCAGGCGGTTGTGCAACATACACTTCTTCTTCAATCTTGCCATTGAGAAAGGCACTCTTCACATCCATTTGATACAAAAGGATGTTATGATGATTTGCATAGGCTAGCAGTATGCGAATAGCTTCAATCCTAGCCACAGGAGCAAATGTTTCATCGAAGTCAATTCCTTCAACTTGAGTGTATCCTTGATCAACGAGACGATCCTTGTTTCTGACAACTTGACGATGCTCATCTTCTTGTTGCGATATATCCATTTAGTGCCTATGATATTGTGTTTACGAGGATCAGGACGCTTGACCAGTTCCCAAACATTATTTAGCTCGAACTGTTGAAGCTCTTCTTGCATGGATTGAATCCATTCAGGTTCCATGAAGGCTTCATCAACTTTCTTGGGTTCAGATATTGAGACAAATGCAAAGTGTCCATGGAAATTTGCTAGTTGTGTTGCCCTTGAATGAGTGAGTGAACCAGGTGCATTGATGCTATCAATTATCTTCTCAATCTGTACTTCATTTGCAACACGAGGATGAACTGGACGAAGATTTTGGTCTTGCTGATCATTGTGATCGTTTGAAGGATTGTCTTCAGGATGAGCATTGTCTTTAGGTTGATTAGGTGCAGAAATGATAAGTTCCTCTTCAGGCTGTACTTCAGACGGTATGATTTCTCCAGTTCCCATAAGCTTGATGGATTCACTAGGTGGAATTTCATCTAGCACATTTGGCAGGTGCTCTCTCTGCGAGCCGTTAATCTCATCGAACCGCACATCCACAGTTTCAACCACTTTATAGTGAAATAGGTTAAAGACTCTGTAGGAGTGCGAATCCTTCCGTAACCAAGCATAAAACCTTCATGTGCTTTCGATGCAAATTTTGAAGTGTGATGTGGATCCTTGATCCATCACCTAGAACCAAATACTTTGAAGTAAATGACATTTGGCTTCTTACCAGTGAGGAGTTCATAGGATGTTTTCTTCAGAAGCTTGTGAAGATAAACACGGTTGATAACATGGCATGCAGTATCAATAGCTTCAGGCCAGAACTTTCTTGGTGTCCGAGTCATCTCAATGAGTGTTCTGTTCTTGTGTTCCACGATGCCATTCTGCTGCGGCCTGTACGGAGCTGAGAACTCAAGAGTGATGCCCAATGTATCAAAATAAGTATCAGGGCCGGTGTTCTTAAATTCGGTGCCATTGTCACTTTTTATGTGCTTGATCTTGACGCTATAGTTGTTCATGGCTCGATTGGCGAAGCATCTGAAGACATCCTGCACTTCAGTCTTGTAGAGGATTATGTGTACCCATGTATATCTTGAATAATCATCAACAATGACGAAGCCATAGAGACAAGCGGTAGTAGTTAGAGTAGAGTAGTGAGTAGGGCCGAAGAGGTCCATGTATAGCGATTCAAAGGGTTGAGTCATTTTCATGATTGTCTTTGAGGGATGCTTGGCCCTCGTCATCTTTCCAGCTTCACAGGCACCGCATAAGTGATCCTTCTTGAACTTGACGCCTTCGATGCCTATGACATGCTTCTTCTTTGCAAGAGTATGCAAGTTCCTCATGCCAGCATGCCCTAGCCTCCGATGCCAGAGCCAGCACTCTGAAGCTTTTGCAAGAAGACATACGGCAAGTTGTGGTCCTGCTGAGAAATGTACCATGTACAAATCATCTTTCCGATACCCTTCAAAGACTAGAGACTTGTCAGATTCCATTAGAACAAGGCAACAATATTTTCCAAATATCACAATCATGTTAAAATCAAAAAGCATTGAGACAGACATTAAGTTGAAACCAAGGGATTCAACAAGCATCACTTTATCCATGTGTTGATCCTTTGAGATTGCAACTCTACCTAGACCCAATACCTTGCTTTTACTAGTGTCAGCAAATGTGATGTGACTCTTCTCAGATGGACGTAAGGTTGAGTCCATGAGAAGACTTTGATCACAAGTCATATGATTAGTGCATCCACTATCGAAGATCCATTCTGAAGCAGCTGGTGTCATACCCTACAGAACAGTTAGGGTGATAGGCTTCACGAAGAGTATTGTGAAGCATAAGTATTTGACGAGCAAGTGAATTATGGAAGATCAGACCCGGGTTAGAACTGATAGGATGCATGTTAAGCGACTCAAAAATGAAATACATAATAAGATCATTTGGGCATTTTATCGTGTGCCCCACAAGATGTTTTAGGTCCCCATCAATAGCTTTAGACGCATTTGATTTTCGGCTGGAGACCTTTCCCTGCAAAAGAGAGTTAAGCTTTCTTAGCCACCCACATCTTCAGGGGTGGCTTCGAAGCAATGAGTCTACGTGCAGCATCTGAGAACTTTGGCTTTGAAGCCCTGGCAAATAGTTTTGCAGGAGGTGAATAATACTCATAAGAATAAGCAGAGTAGTTCTTGGTCTTATGAACATGGCAGTTTGATGAAACACACTCATATTCATAGGCCTGGGTATGATTTCCCTGCAAAACATTTGTGTTAGTGCGACTCAGGTGAGTCCTCTGTCTGTATGAAGCCTTTGGACCATATGAAGCCTGTGGTCTGGGATTTGTCTTCTTCCCTTGTGGTGTCATGACGACATTCACTGGAAGATTATCCAGACACCTTTTGGGCACCCAGACTTTCTTCATAGGCGGCCCATTCCTACAGTTAGTACCAATATACCTTGCAAACACTTCACCATTCTGATTCTTAAACAATTTATAGTTTGCATCAAAGGATTCATCAATGACAATAGGATTAGCATAAGTGAAGCCAGATAGGGTGGATGGATCCACTGAAGGTTCCTTTGCAGCAACCCATGTGGTTTTGGGGTACTGCTTAGGCTTCCAGTAAGAGCCATCAACATTCATTTTCCTTTCGAACCCAACACCCTCTTTCCTAGGGTTTCGGTTCAGAATCTGCGTTTTGAGGACATCACATAGTGTCTGATGCCCTTTGAGACTTTTTTACATCCCTGTTTCAAGCAATGTCTTCAACCTAGCATTTTCATCAGCAATAGCAGTGGCATCCTCAACAGAGGGGTTAGTTACCACATCAATAGTTGAAGATATTGCAATAGTAGCAGCAATAGAACATTCAGCAACAGAAGTAGCGTTATCACGCTCGAGGCATTTAAGACATGGTGGTTCAAATCCTTCCTGAGCAGGACTGATCTGTTGAGCGCGAAGTGACTTGTTTTCCTTTTGAAGATCTTCATGAATTGCTCTCAATTTCTCAAGTTCTTGCTTCCTTTGAAGATAATCATAGGAAAGATTTTCATGAGTTGTTGAGAGCGTTTCCTGAAGACTTTCAAGTTCCTCATACTTAACATGAAGATTTTTTATGTCTTCAATTAAGGACTGAGATCGAGTCATTTTCATGTGCAATAGGTCATCGCTTTTGTCTAACAGTTTTTGAATATGTTCCATAGCTTTCTGTTGTTCAGTTGCAATTTTAGCAAGTGTTTTGTAGCTGGGTTTGGAATCCCAATCAGAGTGATCTTCACTGGATGTTTGATAGTGAGCATTGCGTGAGTTTACCTTGGCACCATGTGCCATGAAGCAATAGGTGGGAGCGGAGTTGTCCTTGTCATCAGCGTGGGTGATGGAACCATTGTCTTCAGTGTTGAAGATGGACTTGGCAACGTAGGCTGTAACCAAACTTGTGATGCCAGAGTCGGACTCCTCCTCAGACTCCGCCTCCGCCTCCTCAGAAACAGACTCCTCCTCTAAATCCATTTCCTTGCCAACAAACGCACGAGCCTTGCCAGATGAGCTCTTCTTGTGTGAAGAAGACTTTGAGGAAGACTTGGAAGAAGACTTTGAGTATTTCTTCTTCTTGTTGTTGTCAGAATCTTATTCCTTGCTCGTCTTCTTCTTCTTCTTCTTGTTCTCATTGTCCCACTGCGGATACTCAGAGATGTAGTGACCAGGTTTCTTGCACTTGTGGCATGCTCTCTTCTTGTAGTCATGAGTAGAAGCTTCATCATTCCTTGAGCTGGATTGTGAAGACTTTATGAAGCCTTTCTTCCTAGTGAACTTCTGGAACTTCTTCACTAGCACAGCAAGCTCCTTTCCAATATCTTCAGGATCATCAGAACTGCAGTCAGATTCTTCTTCAGATGAGGAAACAGCTTTTGCCTTCAAGGCGCGAGTTGGGCCATAGTTGGGACCGTATATATCTCTTTTCTCAGAAAGCTGAAACTCATGTGTGTTGAGCCTTTCAAGTATGTCAGACGGATCGAGTGTCTTGAAGTCAGGGCGTTCTTGAATCATCAGGGCTAGGGTGTCAAGCGAGCTGTCAAGTGATCTCAGGAGCGTCTTGACGATTTCATGCTTGGTGATCTCAGTAGCACTGAGATCTTGAAGCTCATTTGTGATGTCAGTGAGGCGATCAAACGTGAGCTGAACATTCTCATTGTCGTTTCTCTTGAAGCGGTTGAAGAGGTTGCGAAGGACACTGATCCTTTGATCTCTCTGGGTTGAGATGGCTTCGTTGACCTTGGAGAGCCAGTCCCAGACTAGCTTCGATGTTTCTAGAGCACTTACACGGCCATACTGTCCTTTGGTCAGACGACCACAGATGATGTTCTTGGCAGTAGAATCCAGTTGAACGAACTTCTTGACATCAGCAGGGGTGACACCTTCACCAGTCTTGGGAACGACATTCTTAACGACAAACCAGAGGTCGACATCAATGGCCTCAAGATGCATACGCATCTTATTCTTCCAGTAGGGATATTCAGTTCCATTGAAGACGGGGCATGCAACAGAGACTTTGATTATCCCTGCAGTCGACATAGCTAAAACTCCAGGTGGTTAAACCGAATCACACAGAACAAGGGTGTACCTTGCTCTGATACCAATTGAAAGTTCTAGTTATCAGCTAGAGAGGGGGTGAATAGGCGATTTTTATGAAAGTCTTCAAAACATGGAAGTTTCGAAGAAAAACGATAGAAATGAACCTATTAAAATGCAGAGGAGGTAGACTACACTAGGCAAGCCATAGTCAAGTATGCAATGAAGTGAAAGAACGAAGACTAATAGCAGCTAGGCAGTATGGATCAGGATGGAAGATTGTATGAAGCCAATCAAAACAAACAGTCACTCAGTGAAGACAAACATATAATGCAAGCAGGCAATGACTTCAAAAGGACCAACTGTAAATAAAGAGAAGGAAAGGATGGAACTAGTTGCTTGTTGAAGACAAGGATTTGTTGGACCAGTTCCAGTTGCTGTGACAACTGTACGTCTAGTTAGGGAGGCTGAGATTCAACTCAGAAGACGTCTTCACCTTATTCCCCTTGAGCTAAGGACACCCAGTCCTCGCCCAATCACTCAGGTAAGTCTTCAAGGTAGACTCCCAAACCTTCACAGACTTCGTTCACCGGCGATCCACAATGACTCTTGGACGCTCAGAACGCGACACCTAACCGGCTGGAGGATTCACAGTCCTCAAGTGTAACAAGTCTTCAGATCACACAGATAGGAATACTTTAGTGATGCCTAACACTGTTTGGCTCTAGGTGTTTAGGGCTTTGTCCTCGCAAGGATTTCTCTTTCTCAAAGGCTTCGAGGTGGGTTGCTCTCAAACGACAAAAGTCGTGCACTAACTCTGAGCAGCCACCAATTTATGGTGTAGGGGGTGGGCTATGTATAGCCACTAGGCAACCCGACCTGATTTGTCTGGAATGACCCTAGGTCACTAAAGAACTGACACGTGTTCCAACGGTAAGATTTCAAACACACGCGGCAGCTTGACTCGGGCTACAAGTAAAGCTGACTCATCCAGCTCTGTATAAGATTTGCTCTCATTGTCTTCGCTTGAAGACTTAGGATTTGGTTGAGCATCACTTTAGTCACTCTGACTTGTTCAGTTGGACCCCACTTAACAATACGGTGGTTCGTATGACTCAACAAAGAAGAAAATGAAACTACAAAACAACCATGTCTTCGTGCTCCAAAGACTTCATGCGATGTCTTCTCATGTCATAGTCTTCAATGTGAATATCTTCACATACCACCATTATCTTCAATGTCTTCACACATTTTTAGGGGTCATCTCCGGTAGGTAAACCGAATCAATGAGGGACTACTACCTGTGTTATCCTGCAATTCTCGCAAACACATTAGTCCCTCAACCAGGTTTATCGTCAATACTCCAAACCCAACTAGGGGTGGCACTAGATGCACTTACACCAAGCATCCCTCGAAGAAAATCATGACAACAACTCAACCCTTCGAACTGCTACACATGGACCTATTCGGTCCTACTCACTACTCTACTCTCACTACTACTGCTTATCTCTAACGCTTCGTCATTGTTGGTGATTATTCAAGATATACAGGGGTGCATATAATTCTCTACAAGACTGATGTGCAGGATGACTTCAGACGCTTCGCCAACCGTGCCATGAACAACTATGGCGTCAAGATCAAGCATATCAGAAGTGACAATGGCACATAATTCAAGAACACCGGAGTCGACACTTATCTTTATACATTGGGCATCACTAATGAGTTCTCAGCTCCGTACACGCCGCAGCAGAATGGCATCGTGGGGCGCAAGAACAGAACACTCGTTGAGATGGCTCGCATGATGCTTGATGAGTACAAGACTCCAAGAAAGTTCTGGCCTGAAGCTATTGATATTGCATGCCATGTCATCAACTGTGTTTATCTTCACAAGCTTCTAAAGAAGACATCATATGAGCTACTGACTGGTAAGAAGCCAAACGTAAGTTACTTCATAGTATTTGGTGCCAGATGCTGGATCAAGGATCCACATCACACTTCAAAATTTGCACCAAAAGCACATGAAGGTTTTATGCTTGGTTACGGAAAGGATTTGCACTCCTACAGAGTCTTCAACCTCTTTCACTATGAAGTGGTTGAAACTATGGATGTGCGGTTCGATGAGACTAACGGCTCACAAAGAGAGCACCTGCCAAATGTGCTAGATGAAGTTCCACCTAGTGAATCCATCAAGCTTATGGGAACTGGAGAAATCATACCGTGTGAAGCTCAGGCTGAAGAGGAACTTATCATTTCTGCACCAAATCAAATTGAAGACTCTGCTCAGCCTGAAGCCAATGCTGACGATGAAGACAATAATCCGCAGGAGAAAAATCTTCGTTCAGTTCATCCTCATGTTGCAAATGAAGTATAGATTGAGAAGATAATTGATAGCATCAATGCACCTGGTCCACTCACTCGTTCAAGAGCAACACAGCTAGCAAATTTCTGTGGGCACTTTGCATTTGTCTCAATATCTGAACCCAAGAAAGTTGTTGAAGCCTTCATGGAACTTGAGTGGATTTAAGCTATGCAAGAAGAGCTTCAACAGTTCGAGTTGAACAATGTGTGGGAATTGGTCAAGCGTCCCGATCCTTGTAAACACAATATCATAGGCACTAAATGGATACATCGCAACATGCAAGACGAGCATGGTCAAGTTGTCAGAAACAAGGCTCGTCTCGTTGCTCAAGGATACACTCAAGTTGAAGGGATTGACTTCGATGAAACATTTTCTCCCGTGGCTAGGCTTGAAGCCATTCGCATACTACTAGCCTACGCAAATCATCATAACATCCTTCTGTATCAAATGGATGTGAAGAGTGACTTTCTCGATGGCAAGATTAAAGAAGAAGTGTATGTTGCACAACCACCTGGCTTTGAAGATCCAAAACATCTTGACATGGTTTACAAGCTCAACAAGGCACAGTACGGCCTCAAACAAGCCTCTAGTGCTTGGTATGACACACTAAAAGACTTCCTGAATAGCAAAGGCTTCAAACATGGTTCCCTGGATCCCACACTCTTCACGAAGACATATGATGGTGAACTGTTTGTGTGCCAAATATATGTGGATGACATTATTTTCGGCTGCACTAATCAAAAATACAGAGATGAGTTTGGACACATGATGCATAAGCAATATCAAATGTCCATGATGGCTGAGCTGAAGTTCTTCTTTGGTCTTCAAATACGTCAGCAAAGCAACGACATCTTCATATCTTAAGAGAAATACCTCAAAGACTGCCTGAAAAAGTTTGGAATGCAAGCTGCAAAGGTTACAAGAAGCCAATGCCAACCAAAAGTCATCTGGGTCCCGACGATAATGGTAAAGAGTTCTATCAAAAGGTATACCGCTCCATGATTGGTTCTTTACTCTATTTGTGTGCATCTAGGCCAGATATCATGCTTAGCGTTTGCATGTGTGCCCGATTCCAAGCGACACCAAAGGAATCACATCACTTAGATGTGAAGTGAATTCTTTGATATTTGGCTTACACCCCAACACTAGGATTATGGTATCCAAAGGGCTCAGAGTTTGATCTAGTTGGATTCTCAGTTGCTGATTATGCTGGTGACAAGGTGGATCGCAAGTCTACATCAGGCACATGTCACTTTCTTGGACGATCTCTTGTCTGTTGGTCTTCAAAGAAGCAGAACTATGTATCTCTCTCCACTACTGAATCAGAATACATTACCGCTGGATCTTGTTGTGCTCAGCTTCTATGGATGGAGCAAACTCTCAAGGACTACAACATCCATATGAAGCATGTGCCACTCTACTGCGACAATGAAAGCGCCATCAAGATTGCCAACAACCCAGTTGAGCATTCGAAGACAAAGCACATTCAGATCCATCATCACTTTCTCAGAGATCATGTCATGAAGGAAGATATTGATATCATTCACGTCAACACTGAAGAGCAATTGGCAGATATCTTCACAAAGCCCTTGGATGAGAAAAGGTTTTGCAAGTTGAGGTGTGAGCTAAATATCTTGGAATCCTCAAATGTCCTGTAATTGGACACACATCCTAACGCTTATGCATGTTGATGACTTAGATGTGCAACACACGAAGTAACGTAAATCTTCAATTAATGAAGACTTACACTCTAAGTGTGAATACATTAATGCGGAATTTGACTTCGGAGCGCCACGATAATTGTGCGCCGTGTCTGGGTCTAATACTTCCTATACGGTGGGTAACGCCACCACCAAACTTTTGTTTGGAGTGTTTTATGTTGGCGTTACATTTGTAGAGTCTTTGCATTTGGTTTGTCTTCAATATTGACATGACTTTATGTTTATCTTCACAATGTTGATTTGGTCTTATTCTGATATATTCATATATTAGTGTTCTGTCCTCTACAGCATTCACTTATAGCTATGTCTTCTCATTTGAATATTTTGATCTAAGTGAATGTGATCGAATCCTAACCTCTCAATGCTCCCTTCTCGAATCTATCTATCCAAATCATATGCATTCTATTGAAACCGTCGAATGTCTTCTCTGCGTCCTTGTCAATAGAAGATATAGAGACAAACATTAAATATGTTTTAAATGATCAATCCTTTGTGCCCGAAACCCGGAGAAGCGGGAAAACCACCTGACAATCCAGGCGTGCGTGGGAACATGGAACAACTTCCAAGGCGTTGCATGCATGCCACGTGTACCTCACATGTGAACCGCCAGGGGCACCAGCGTAATAACATTGTGCCGTCCCTGTCCTTATAAATACACACCACATCCCAGTCATTATCCTTCTTCCACCGCTAGCTCTCGACGACGCCGGCGATGAAGCGCTTAGCTGCCGCGACCTCACCGACGTCGTCCTCACGCCGGCCGCGGACATCGTCTTCTCCACCGCCGCCGTAGGTGTCCTCCGTCGCCAAGTTAGGGCACGGAAGATCGAACTGCTCAGCCTCATCTTCTACTCCGTCTAGCAGTTCTTGTGTGGTAAATAAAACCTCTTTTTTACTGTCCTTCTGATCCGATAGATTCATCCTTTTCAACCAAAAGTGGTTTCTGTCCCTACAAATTGGATCTATCCCGTTCTGCATCTCATAACTTGCCTAGTATATTCACTTATGATTCACACACAGTTAGATTCCTCACTTGTACTTATTCTTGGATTCGTACAAATCTAGAACCAACTCTCATCATATAAGTGAATGTCTTCACGATATGAGGTCAATGTCTTCTAAACTGAGTTATCTTCAAAATCTTCTGAGAATGCATATGACCTCTTCCCCTTCCCTCGCATCTCTAATGCTGTCACAGATATATGTCTGTGGGATAATCCCTTGGTTCTCATAGTCTACATTCATTTGCAGAGTTCTTACAGCATCACATCAATTCTCCCGAAGCCAGTTCCTGTCTGACCAGCAGACAGAAGCCTTTGCAAGTTCTGAAGCCACTCAACCTGAGCTTCATGGAAACAGAGAAATCAGTCAGGAAGGGTGGCAGGCATCGCCGTGGGATCACAGCTAAGGACCTGCCACCAGATCTCTATGAGCTATACAAGTTAGATCCTGAAGAAATCTATGGGGAACGCAAGAACCGAATCCAATGGATTCGAAGACATTGGGCAGAGGAATGGTTCAAGTATAAATTTCTCACTGACGAATATGCTGAAAAGAATGCCATCAAGGGCCTCTGGGGAGATATTATATACAAAGGTCTTCAGCCCAAGTCCAAGTCCGAAGCCATTGCTCAAGGCTTCTACCCCTGCATGGTCCGTGGACCTCAGCCTACTAATGCCGACCCATCCAGTCTGCTATGGTGTCGTGAAGACAATCTCTTTAAGCGCAACTTCCAGTTTGCCAAAGAGTCTGCAAAGAAGAACAAGAAGGACTTTGGTCTATACTTCAACCTGGATGCAGAACAAGAAGGACTTTGGTCTATACTTCAACCTGGATCCATCTGCTCCTCGTGTCGATGGCACTCGTGATGCCGAACCCAATATCATCGGGCCCCTCTACAACCTCGACGGTCTCCTCACTCACATTGCTGTTCAGGGGGCCGCTGTGGAGCACTCTGCAGATGACGCTGATTCTGATGAAGTGCCTGCTCCTCCCAAGCCACAGAAGCAGAAGAAACCAAAGGCTTCAAAGCCCTCCTCTGCACCAAAAGCTTCGCGTGCGAAGCCTCTGGCCACTGCACCTCCTGGAGCCAGTGTGCAGTTTGAAGATCTCTCTCGCATCTCCAAGACTAAGAAGAAGAAGAAGCCCATTCAAATTTCTGGTCAAGCACTAACCCCAGCTGCCATTCTGAGGAACAAGAATGAAGCCATTGATCTATCAAGTGACGACGATCTTGGCGATGACGCTCTTGAGCTGCTGATAAAGAGCAAGGAAGAGGCGGAGATCTTCAATGATCTATCCCTATTTGATGTGGATATCCTGAATAACTTCATTGATGAATGGTTTGAAAACCCCAGCATCAACCTCGATGACCTTGAGCTTCCCATTGGCATCAGTGTCTCCTTTCATAGTGCAATTGCTACTGAGCTGGATCTGGCTCAGAAGATTGTTGAACTGAAGAACAAGATTGATTATGAGAAGGCTTAGTTCAAGAAGAAAATGGCCAACCTCAGCGTGGCTGATGCTCAAAGCTTCAAGCAGACGCTACATGAGCTCAAGGAGCAGTTCCACCAGAAAAGCCAGGAAGCAAAAGGTTCAAGAGAGAGAATGAAGTATTTTGCGGAGAAAAGTGTTCAAGCTCACAATCAAGCTGAAAAGTGCAAGGCTCTGGGGCGTTCTGGCATCGACCCCAGAATGGATGCCAAGAAAAAGAAGAAGCCTGCTGTGGCCCAAGCTGAAGCATCAAGGCAGGAAGAACCTCGCATTGTCTTCCCTGCTAGTATGACAAGCTCGAAGCCTAAGGTCCCCACAGCTGCTTCAGAACTGAAGAAGACAAGGGCAGCTGAAGCCGAAGCCCGAAAGTGCAAGACCAAGGCCACCACTAACGATGCTCCACCGACCAAGAAGAGAAAAACCAAGAAGAAAGATCGGACTGCTCCCACAGAGCCCCTTGTCGTCGAGCCAATCTCAGTTGCTCGTCCTGCGTCTGAACACCGTGAGCGTTAGTTGATAGTTCATGAGCCTGCTACCACAGAGGCTCCTGAAGCTGAAGAAGATCCACTTGTTGACCCCACCATAGCTGAAGACATTGGTCCCCAAGACAATGTTGAATATCATGAAGTCCTTCCTCAGATCGAGCACAACATGGTATCATCGCCTGTTCTGACGAACAGCGAGCTCATCAGCATTGGTCGTCCTTTGACGCCAATTGCTCAGGATGATTCATGGGCTGATCACCCTCAAGTCTCCCCCTGTCAAGAATCACCAAGTACTCCCCCACCTCAAGCCACCACTCAGGTGCCTGAAGATGAAGACTTTGTGGTCCAGCCGACTCCCTCTCCAAAGGCGTCGTCCGCACTCCACAGGCTTCGCAGAGGACCAGGGCCACAAGTCCCTCTGTCGAGCGTTCCAGAAGGAGAAGAGCAACATAATTCAGTGGCACGACAAGTGTTCCCTGACGCCACTCCAACTGTGAACGTCTCTCAGTCCGAAGCAAAAGCTGCTGAAGACATTCCGGCTGCATCAGCCGATGAACAAGAAGAACCAAGAGAAGAAGATCGTGTTGCTACACCCCCATCCAACCCTAAAGTTGTTCTCGAGGAGAACGTGTCCGACCCTCCAGCTACTCGAGTGGAGGTTGAAAACTCCGAGGCGGCCACTAACACCAATACTGAAGCCAATGACGTTGTCATGGCCGAAGCTAATGTGGTGCCAGAAGTGAATGCACCTGAAGCCAATGCTACACCTGAAGCAAATTTGCAGCTCGAAGACAATGCCTCTGCTCCTGTACCACCTCCCAAACCACACACCATTGAGCAAGCATTCTATCAAGGTCAACTTACCACCGTTCGCTGGCCCATTCTGGTTCCTCCACCTGCTGCCGATCCGCAATTTGACTATCATGTAGAGCACAGGCCTCAGGTCCAGAAGCCGAAGCCAAGGCTGCCAAGGTTTCCAGGTACTGCAACTTCACCAGGATCATTTAATGTGAATGGCTTCATAGCACACAACACCTTCTTTGATAGTGCCAAGAACCCATATTCCAAGCCAAGAATATCAAATATCATCTGATAGGTTCTGGAGTTATCAGCAGCGCAGTTACTATTCCTGCATACCATACAATCAGGGGCGCATTTTTCCTCATATGCATCTAGACTGTGAAGCCATGGCTGGCCTGCTCTGCTTAGAAGAGGCACTTGACTGTTTCCGTGATGCTGGTCTCCTGAACTTTGTGACTGCTAAAGAGCATTGGAATGAAGAGCTTCTACTGGACTTCTATGCAACTCTCCACATTCGTGGCTACAACAGGGATCCGAAGACTTGGATCCTTGAGTGGATGACAGGCGATGTACACAATGAAGCCAAAGCCCAGGACATCATTGAGCTTGCTGCCCTGCCCACTCCTGGTGAACACTATGAACCAGGTTGTCAGCTTCACCGCAATGCCTTGGAGAGCATTTTCCAGAAGCCTGAGCCCAACATGAGCCAAATGCTGAGCATGATGAAGCCACTTCCCCAAGACGTTGAATATCCAAAGGAGTTCTTTGTTGAAGACCTAGGGTATCTGCCCCGCACTATTTATCATATCATCAGGCGAACTCTATGGCCTGTCAAAGGACATTCTTCTACAACAAAGCTTGAAGGAGCAATGAAGACATTGGTTTTCTATATCTTCAATGGCATCAGCTTTAATGCTCAAGACAACTTCATCAGGCAATTGGATGCATCTGGCTCTGATCTCTTTGGTCTGAAGTTTTATCCTCCATGGGTAATGCGCCTAATCAAGCTTCACTCTTCTATCAACTATCAGTCGTCTGCGCGCAATCATCTCATATTCTTGCCAGAGGTTGATCTGTCTGTTGAATCCATCTACCCAGAGCCTGCAAAGGAGCCAATTTATCTTCATAATGTCGATCGTCAAAGCTTCACCCAGCCCATTGAAGGAGTTCAGGCCATCACTCGTGTTTATCCTTTGGCTGGAAATACACGCGCACCTCGTGCCCATACTGAAGCCACTGAAAGCACAATTTCCCAAAGGCCTCATAAGCGATCTTGTGTTCTTAATGACCGAGAGCTTCTTGTCACCCTGCATCAGAAACAGGATAAGCATCATCACTGGATCAAGCGTCATATGCAAAGCCTCTTGGTGGATGTCAATCGCATTCGCAACCTTGCCACCAAGAATGCCTTTGTCACACATGAAACCTGTCGGAGGTTGTGGAAGAGTTTGACATTACTTAGTGCTGAAGCTGGTCTTCAAGACGATGGCTTCATAGAGAGATTCAAGTTTGACTCAACTCCTCCAAGGAATGCTCACTTGTGTCGGACTCCCTCACTCAAAGACTCTAACTACTCATCCTCAGCGGCGACTGTCAATGCCAGAGTCATTGATGACCAAGATGATGCTACTTCACCACCTCCAACTTCGGTGCGTATCGACACTGCACCAAGTTCTTCCGCACCACCAAACCTCAACGACGACCCTGATGCTTCGCCTACTCCTCATGGGAACGAGTAGAAAGCTCTATGTCTTCAAACCTTTTTGGTCATTACTAACAAAAGGGGGAGAAGCATATGAGTTGATAGTCTTCAAGCGAGTCCATATGGGTGGTTGCTATACATTTGCCAAGTGCTTACAACTCTCGCTTTTGATACATTTGGTTCTTTGAGTTGTAACACTTAAACTTGATGGTCATCTGCTACCTTTTCTGTCAACTATGTGATGCGATGATAAATTCCGCATGTGCGACGATAAATTCCACACGAAGTCATTTTGCAGACGTCCACTTTTCATTATTCATGTCATTATCTTCATTATGTCTCTACATGCATGATGAATTGTCTTCATAAGTTGAAGAGGATCTCCACAAGTACAACCTGACATGTGCAGTTGCATTCGAAAGAAAAATACTTATATGCACATCTTCAGGGGTAGCCTTTTGCTACTTACGAAGACAATACCTCAATCCTTTACAATTTCACATACTTTTATCCCCATTGGAAACTTCAACCAGTTTGTCATCAATCACCAAAAAAGGGGGAGATTGTAAGTGCATCTAGTGCCACCCCTAGTTGGTTTTGGAGTATTGACGACAAACCTGGTTGAGGGACTAATGTGTTTGTGAGAATTGCAGGATAACACAGGCAGTAGTCCCTCATTGATTCGGTTTTCCTACCAGAGATGACCCCTAAAAATGTGTGAAGACATTGAACATAATGGTGGTATGTGAAGATATTCACATTGAAGACTATGACATGAGAAGACATCGCATGAAGTCTTTGGAGCACGAAGACATAGTTATTTTGTAGTTTCATTTTCTTCTTTGTTGAGTCATAGGGACCACCGTACTGTTAAGTGGGGTCCAAGTGAACAAGTCAGAGTGACTAAAGTGATGCTCAACCAAATCCTAAGTCTTCGAGCGAAGACAATAAGAGCAAATCTTATCCAGAGCTGGATGAGTCAGCTTTACTTGTAGCCCGAGTCAAGCTGCCGCATGTGTTTGAAATCTTACCGTTGGAACACATGTCAGTTCCTTAGTGACCCAGGGTCATTTCGGACAAATCAGGTTGGGTTGCCTAGTGGCTATAAATAGCCCACCCCCTACACCATAAATTGGTGGCTGCTCAGAGTTAGTTCACGACTTTTGTCGTTTGAGAGCAACCCACCTCGAAGCCTTTGAGAGAGAAATCCTTGCGAGGACAAAGCCCTAAACACCCAGAGCCAAAGAGTGTTAGGCATCACTGAAGTCTTTATGTCTGTGTGATCTGAAGACTTGTTACACTTGAGGACTGTGAATCCTCCAGTCGGTTAGGCATCGCGTTCTGAGCATCCAAGAGTCATTGTGGATCGCCGGTGAATGAAGTCTGTGAAGGTTTGGAATTCTACCTTGAAGACTTACCTGAGTGATTGGGCGAGGACTGGGTGTCCTTAGCTCAAGGGGAATACGGTGAAGACACGGTCTTTTGAGTTGAATCTCAGCCTCCCTAACCAGACATACAGTTTTCACGGCAACTGGAACTGGTCCAACAAATCCTTGTCTTCAACAAGCAACTAGTTCCATCCGTTCCTTCTCTTTATTTACAGTTGGTCCTTGTGTAGTCATTGCCTGCTTGCATTATCTGTTTGTCTTCACTGAGTGACTGTTTGTTTTGATTGGCTTCATACAATCTTCCATCCTGATCCATACTGCCTAGCTGCTATTAGTCTTCGTGCTTTCACTTCATTGAATACTTGACTATGCCTGGCCTAGTGTAGTATAACTTCCGCTGCATGTTAATAGGTTCATTTCTATCGTTTGTCTTCAAAACTTTCATGTTTTGAAGACTTTCATAAAAATCGCCTATTCACCCCCCTCTAGTCGATAACTAGCACTTTCAAGTCATATTCTTCTGCAGATGAGGAAATAGCATTTGCCTTCAAAGCACGAGTTCAACCACGGATGGGGCCATAGATGTTTCTTTTCTCAGATAGATGGAACTCGTGTGTGTTGAGCCTCTCAAGTATGTCAGATGGATCGAGATCTTTGAAGTCAGGACGTTCTTGTATCATCAGGGCTAGGGTGTCAAATGAGCTGTCAAGTAATCTCAGAAGCTTCTTCACGATTTCGTGCTTGGTGATCTTAGTGGCGCCAAGAACACAAAGCTCATTTGTGATATCAGTGAGGTGATCAAATGTGAGCAGGACATTCTCATTGTCGTTTCTCTTGAAGCGGTTGAAGAGATTGTGAAGAACATCAATCCTTGAGTCTCCCTGAGTTGAGACACCTTCATTGACCTTGGACAGCTAGTCCCAGACTAGCTTCGCAGTTTCCAGTGCACTTGCACAGCCATACTGTCCCTTGGTCAGATAACCATAGACGATGTTCTTGGCAGTTGAGTCCAGTTGTGCAAAGAATTTCCCTTAGTTTTTGAGAACCAAGGTATCAATCTTGTAGGAGACTACACACAAGTCACCTCGCACGTACACAAACAAATAAGAACCTTACAACCAACGCGATAAAGGGGTTGTCAATCCCTTCACGGCCACTTGCAAAAGTGAGATCTGATAGAGATAATAAGATAAATATTTTTGGTATTTTTATGATATAGATTGAAAGTAAAGATTGCAAAGTAAAATAGATTGGAAACTTATATGATGGAAAATAGACCCGAGGGCCATAGGTTTCACTAGTGGCTTCTCTCAAGATAGCATAAGTATTACGATGGGTAAACAAATTACTGTCGAGCAATTGATAGAAAAGTGCATAATTATGAGAATATCTTTGCATGATCATGTGTATAGGCATCACATCCGCGACAAGTAGACCGAAACGATTCTACATCTACTAATATTACTCCACACATCGACCGCTATCCACCATGCATCTAGAGTATTAAGTTCATAAGAACAGAGTAACACATTAGGCAAGATGACATGATGTAGAGGGATAAACTCAAGCAATATGATATAAACCCCATCTTTTTATCCTCGATGGAAACAATACAATACGTGCCTTGCTGCCCCTGCTGTCACTGGGAAAGGACATCGCAAGATTGAACCCAAAGCTAAGCACTCCTCCCATTGCAAGAAAGATCAATCTAGTAGGCCAAACCATACTGATAATTCGAAGAGACTTGCAAAGGTAACAAATCTTACATAAAAGATTTCAGAGAAGAATCAAATATTGCTCATAGATAATCTTGATCATAAACCCACAATTCATCTGATCTCGACAAACACACCGCAAAAAGAATTACATCGAATAGATCTCCCAGAAGATCGAGGAGAACTTTGTATTGAGATCCAAAGAGAGAGAAGAAGACATCTAGCAAATAACTATGGACTCCAAGGTCTATGGTAAACTACTCACACATCATCGGAGAGGCTATGGTGTTGATGTAGAAGCCCTCCATGATTGATTCCCCCTCCGGCGGAGCTCCGGAAAAGGCCCCAAGATGGGATCTCTTGGGAACAGAAGGTTGCGACAGTGGAAATAGGGTTTGTGGTTCTCTTGGATGTTTTCGGGGTATATGGGCATATATAGGAGGAAGAAGTACGTCGGTGGAGCTGCGAGGGGCCCACGAGGGTGGGGGGTGTGCCTACCCCCCTTGGCACGCCCCCTACCTCGTGGCCTCCTCTCTTCTTTCTTGACGGCCACTCCAAGTCTCCTGGATCACGTTTGTTCCAAAAATAACTCTCCTGAAGGTTTCATTCCGTTTGGAATCCGTTTGATATTCCTTTTCTGCGAAACACTAAAATAGGCAAAAAACAGCAATTTGCACTGGGTCTTTGGTTAGTAGGTTAGTCCCAAAAAATAATATAAAAAGGTAAATTAAAGCCCATTAAGCATCCAAAATAGATAATATAATAGCATGGAACAATCAAAAATTATAGATATGTTGGAGATGTATCAAGCATCCCCAAGCTTACTTCCTGCTCGTCCTCGAGTAGGTAAATGATAAAAAACATAATTTTTGATGTGGAATGCTACCTAGCATAATTCTCAATGTAATTTTATTTATTGTGGCATGAATGTTCAGATCCGAAAGATTCAAGAAAAAAGTTTAATGTTGACATAAAAATAATAATACTTCAAGCATACTAACAAAGCAATCATGTCTTCTCAAAATAACATGGCTAAAGAGAGTTATCCCTACAAAATCATATAGTCTATGCTCCATCTTCACCACACAAATATTTAAATCATGCACAACCCCGATGACAAGCCAAGTAATTGTTTCATACTTTTGATGTTCTCAAACTTTTTCAATCTTCACGCAATACATGAGCGTGAGCCATGAAAATAGCACTATAGGTGGAATAGAACGGTGGTTGTGGAGAAGACAAAAAGGAGAAGATAGTCTCACATCAACTAGGCGTATTAATGGGCTATGGAGATGCCCATCAATGGATATCAATGTGAGTGAGTAGGGATTGCCATGCAACGGATGCACTAGAGCTATAAGTGTATGAAAGGTCAACAAAAGAACTAAGTGGGTGTGCATCCAACTTGCTTGCTGACGAAGACCTAAGGCATTTTGAGGAAGCCCATCATTGGAATATACAAGCCAAGTTCTATATTGTAAAATTCCCACTAGTATATGAAAGTGACAACATAAGAGACTCTCTATCATGAAGATCATGGTGCTACTTCGAAGCACAAGTGTGGTAAAAGGATAGTAACATTGTCCCTTCTCTCTTTTTCTCTCATTTTTTTCTTCTTTTTTTTTCCTTTTTTTCTTTTTTTGGGACTTCTCTCTTTTTTATGGCCTTTATCCCTTTTTTTATTTTCGTCTGGAGTCTCATCCCGACTTGTGGGGGAATCATAGTCTCCATCATCCTTTCTTCACATGGGACAATGCTCTAATAATGATGATCATCACACTTTTATTTACTTACAACTCAAAAAATTAGAACAAAATATGACTCTATGTGAATGCCTCCGGCGGTGTACCGGGATGTGCAATGACTCATGAGTGACATGTATGAAAGAATTATAAAGGTGGCTTTGCCACAAATACGATGTCAACTACATGATCATGCAAAGCAATCTGACAATGATGAAGCGTGTCATAACAAACGGAACGGTGGTAAGTTGCATGGAAATATATCTCGGAATGGCTATGTAAATGCCATAATAGGTAGGTATGGTGGCTGTTTTGAGGAAGGTATATGGTGGGTTTACGGTACCGGCGAAAGTTGCGTGGTACTAGGGAGGCTAGCAATGGTGGAAGGGTGAGAGTGCGTATAATCCATGGACTCAACATTATTCATAAATAACTCACATACTTATTGCAAAAATCTATTAGTTATCAAAACAAAGTAGTACGCGCATGCTCCTAGGGGGATAGATTGGTAGGAAAAGACCATCGCTCGTCCCCGACCGCCACTCATAAGGAAGACAATCAATCAATAAATCATGCTCCGACTTCATCACATAACGGTTCACCATACGTGCATGCTGCGGGAATCACAAACTTTAACACAAGTATTTCTCAAATTCACAACTACTCAACTAGCATGACTCTAATATTACCATCTTCATATCTCAAACCAATCATCAAGTATCAAACTTCTCATAGTATTCAATGCACTTTTTATCATAGTTTTTATTATACCCATCTTGGATGCCTATCATATTAGGACTAATTTCATAACCCAAGCAAATTACCATGCTGTTGTAAAAGAATATCAAAATAATATAAGTGAAGCATGAGAGATCAATAATTTCTATAAAATAAAACCACCACCATGCTCTAAAAAGATATAAGTGAAGCACTAGAGCAAAATTGTCTAGCTCAAAAGATATAAGTGAAGCGCAAAGAGTATTCTGATAAATTCAGATTCATGTGTGTCTCTCCAAAAGGTGTGTACAGCAAGGATGATTGTGGTAAACTAAAAAGCAAAGACTCAAATCATACAAGACGCTCCAAGCAAAACACATATCATGTGGTGAATAAAAATATAGCATCAAGTAAAGTTACCGATGGACGAAGACGAAAGAGGGGATGCCTTCCGGGGCATCCCAAGCTTAGTCTTTTAGTTGTCCTTGAATTTTACCTTGGGGTGCCTTGGGTACCCCCAAGCTTAGGCTCTTTCCACTCCTTATTCCATAATCTATCAAATCTTTACCCAAAACATGAAAACGTCACAACACAAAACTGAACAGAAAATCTCATGAGCTCCGTTAGTATAAGAAAACAAACCACCACTTAAGGTACTGTAATGAACTCATTATTTATTTATATTGGTGTTAAACCTACTGTATTCCAACTTCTCTATGGTTCATACCCCCCGATACTAGCCATAGATTCATCAAAATAAGCAAACAACACACGAAAAACAGAATCTGTTAAAAACAGAACAGTCTGTAGTAATATGTAGGTTTCGAATACTTATGTAACCCCAAAAATTCTTAAATAAATTGGTGGACGTGAGGAATTTGTCTATTAATCATCTTCAAAAAGAATCAACCTAATTGCACTCTCCTGTATAAAAAATGGAAGCAAATCTCGTGAGCGCTAAAGTTTCTGTTTTTACAGCAAGATCGCAAAAACTTCCCCCAAGTCTTCCCAAAGGTTCTACTTGGCACAAACACTAATTAAAAGCATAAAACCACATCTAAATAGAAGCTAGATGGATTTTTTCTACTAAACAGAACCAAAAAGCAAGAAACAAAAATAAAATTGGGTTGCCTCCCAACAAGCGCTATCGTTTAACGCCCCTAGCTAGGCATAAAAACAAGAATAGATCTAGGTATTATCATCTTTGATAGGAAATTCTTCAATAGAACACTTATAACCCTTGGGAGTTTCCTTATTTTTATTAATTATCAAACTCCTAGGCAAGAAATCAAGAAATTCATTTGTAGCAAAAGGTTCCTTAATGATAGCGAAGAAGTTGGGGTGAACACTTATTGATTTGAGATCCGCATTTTCCTTACTAGAAGATTCAGCCTTATTTTTAGGAACATACATTAATATGGCAATCTTGGTAGTAGGAGGATTTGGATTATTTTTAACGGATGAAAAGTCAGACCCTAAATTAGTAATAATATCCTCAAGTTTACCAATTCTTGTGGAATCTTGATCTGTTCTTTCGTTAACTATAGGTTCTTTTTCTTTAAAAAAATTCAGAGTAACTCCTACCTTAGATCCATACTGGGTGATTTGGTTGTGGATCTTTGTATCCCAATTTTCAATCAACTCCACAGAGGCAACTTTATTTTCAATAATTTCAAGCCTTTGCATCACATGTTCCAAAGTTAAAATAGTTCCATTAACCAAAAGAGGTGGTGGGCCAAACAAATCTATCATAGCATTATAAGAATCAAAAGTATGGCTACCCAAGAAATTCCCTCCGGTAATGGTATCAAGAATATATCTGTTCCAAGGAGTGATGCCTACATAAAAATTGCGAAGAAGAACAGAAGTTGATTGCTTCCTAGTAGATCTATTCTAAGCATTGCAAATTCTATGCCAAGCATCTTTTAGATTTCTCCCTCCCTTTGTTTAAAATTACGAACTTCATGATCGGGAGTACTAACAATGATAGAAGGATTAGCCATGACGACACACGGCGACACAAGAAGCAAGCGAAAAAGAGGCGAACGGAAAAAGAGGACAAATAAAATGGCAAGGGTGAAGTGGGGGAGAGGAAAACGAGAGGAAAATGGCAAATAATGTAATGCGAGGGGTAAGAGTTTGTGATTGGTACTTGGTATGTCTTGACTTGATGCAACCTCCCTAGCAACATCGCCATAAATCCTTCTTGCTACCTCTTGAGAACTGCGTTGGTTTTCCCTTAAAGAGGAAAGGGTGATGCAGCAAAGTAGTGTAAGTATTTCCCTCAGTGTTTTAGAACCAAGGTATCAATCCAGTAGGAGGCTACACGCAAGTCACCTCGCACCTACACAAACAAATAAGAACCTTGCAACCAACACGATAAAGGGGTTGTCAATCCCTTCACGGCCACTTGCAAAAGTGAGATCTGATAGAGATAATAAGATAAATATATTTTTATTTTTATGATATAGATTGAAAGTAAAGATTGCAAAGTAAAATTGATTGGAAACTTATATGATGGAAAATAGACCCTGGGCCATAGGTTTCACTAGTGGATTCTCTCAAGATAGCATAAGTATTATGGTGGGTAAACAAATTACTGTCGAGCAATTGATAGAAAAGTGCATAATTATGAGAATATCTAGGCATGATCATGTATATAGGCATCATGTCCGCGACAAGTAGACCGAAATGATTCTGCATCTACTACTATTACTCCGCACATTGACCGCTATCCAGCATGCATCTAGAGTATTAAGTTCATAAGAACAGAGTAACGCACTAGGCAAGATGACATGATGTAGAGTGATAAACTCAAGCAATATGATATAAACCCTAGATTTTTATCCTCGATGGCAACAATACAATACGTGCCTTACTGCCCCTGTTGTCACTGGGAAAGGACACCGCAAGATTGAACCCAAAGCTAAGCACTTCTCCCAGTGCAAGAAAGATCAATCTAGTAGGCCAAACCAAACTGATAATTCGAAGAGACTTGCAAAGATAACAAATCATACGTAGAAGATTTCAAAGAAGAATCAAATATTGTTCATAGATAATCTTGATCATAAACCCACAATTCATCGGATCTCGACAAACACACCACAAAAAGAATTACATCAAATAGATCTCCAAGAAGATCAAGGAGAACTTTGTATTGAGATCCAAAGAGAGAGAAGAAGCCATCTAGCTAATAACTATGGACCTGAAGGTCTATGGTAAAGTACTCACACATCATCAGAGAGGCTATGGTGTTGATGTAGAAGCCCTCCGTGATTGATTCCCCCTCCGGCGGAGCTCCGGAAAAGGCCCCAAGATGGGATCTCTTGGGTACAGAAGGTTGCGGCGGTGGAAATAGGGTTTCGTGGTGCTCTTGGATGTTTTCAGGGTATATGGGTATATATAGGAGGAAGAAGTACGTCGGCAGAGCTGCGAGGGGCCCATGAGGGTGGGGGCGCGCCCCCTGCCTCGTGGACTCCTTGCTTCTTTCTTAACGGCCACTCCAATTCTCCTGGATCACGTTTTTTCCAAAAATAACTCTCCCGAGGGTTTCATTCCGTTTGGATTCCGTTTGATATTCCTTTTCTGCGAAACACTAAAATAGGAAAAAATAATAGAAATTTGCACTGGGCCTTTGGTTAGTAGGTTAGTCCAAAAAATAATATAAAAAGGTAAATTAAAGCCGATTAAACATCCAAAACAGATAATATAATAGCATGGAACAATCAAAAATTATTGATACGTTGGAGACGTATCATGAACCTCTTGATATCAGCAGCGGTGACACCTTCACCGACCTTGGGAACACTTGTCTTGACGACATACCAAAGGTCAACATCAATGGCTTCAAGATGTCTGCGCATCTTATTCTTCCAATAGGGGTAATCAGTGCCATCGAAGACTGGACATGCATCGGAGACCTTGATTACCCCTACAGTCGACATAGCTAAAACTTCTGGTGGTTAAACTGAATCACATAGAATAAGGGAGAACCTTGCTCTAATACCAATTGAAAGTGCTAGTTATCGACTAAAGGGGGTGTGAATAGGCGATTTTTACGAAAGTCTTAAAAACACGAGGTCTTTGAAGACAAACAATTGGAATGAGACTATATGATATGCAACGGAAGATGAAACGACACTAGACCAACCATAGTCAAGTAACAGTATAGTGAAAGTATGAAGACTAACAGCAGCTAGGTAGTATGGGTCAGAATGGAAGACAATATGAAGGCACACAGTTAATAGTCTTCACACAGTGAAGTCAAACAGATTAGGCAAGCATGCATGACTTCATGAAGACAAACTAAAATGTAAAGGAAGTAAGGGATAGAACCCGTTGCTTGGTGAAGACAAGGATTTGGTAGACCAGTTCCAGTTGCTCTGACAACTGTACATCTGATTAGGGAGGCTGAGACTAAACTCAAAAGACCGCGTCTTCACCTTATTCCCCTTGAGCCAAGGACACCCAGTCCTTGCCCAATCACTTTGGTAAGTCTTCAAGGTAGACTTCCAAACCTTCACAGACTTTGTTCATCGGTGATCCACAATGGCTCTTGGATGCTCAGAACGCGACGCCTAACCAGCTGGAGGATTCACAGTCCTCAAGTGTAACAAGTCTTGAGGTCACACAGGCAGAAAGACTTCAGTGATGCCTAACACTCTTTGGCTCTGGGTGTTTGGGCTTTGTCCTCGCAAGGATCTCTCTCAAAGGCTTCGGAGGTGGGTTGCTCTCAAATGAGAAAAGTCGTGCACTAACTCTCAGCAGCCACCAATTTATGGTGTAGGGGGTGGGCTATTTATAGCCTGGAGGCAACCCGACATGATATGTCCAAAATGACCCTGGGTCACTAAGGAACCGACACGTATCCAACGGTCGGATTTCAAACACACGTGGCAGCTTGGCTTGGGCTACAAGCAAAGCTGACTCATCCAACTCTGGATAAGATTTTCTCTCATTGTCTTCGCTCGAAGACATAGGATTTTGGTTGAGTATCACATCAGTCATCTGACTTTGTTCACTGGGACCCCACTTAATAGTACGGTGGTTCCTATGACTCAATGAAGAAGAAAAGGAAACTATGAAACAACTATGTCTTCGCACTCCATAGTCTTCAAGTGAATGCCTTCACAAGTCATTATCTTCATCGTGAATGTATTCATGAACCACCATTGTCTTCAATGTCTTTATACATTTTAGGGGTCATCTCTGGTAGGTAAACCGAATCGATGAGGGACTACTACTTGTGTTATCCTATAATTCTCACAAACACATTAGTTCCTCAACCACATTTGTCGTCAATACTCTAAAACCAACTAGGGTGGCACTAGATGCACTTACATGACACAACAAACAGAGCATACAAGCAACGGAAGCATAACATGGCTGAGTACAGACAACTACAAATGAAAAAGGACGAGAAGCCTGACTATCTACAAGACCCTCCCAAGGGTACAGGATCGTAGCTAGGATACAAGATACTCGTCAAAGTTGAAGTGGAACTACTAGTGAGACCGGAGTCTCCTCTGCAAAACATAAATAAGCAAATGTGAGTACAGATGTACTCAGCAAGACTTACACCAGACCTAGCTACATATGCATCAGTATCAACAAAGGGGGTGGTTGAGTTTAACTACAGCAAGCCATCTTTGACTTTGTGGCTATCCTATACTATGACGACTAGTAATTCTTTGTGGTGAGAAAGTGCACATGAGTCTAGTAATCACCACAACAATACACTACTATGGATCCTCTTCCATCTCCCTATGCAAGTGCCATCCATAGCACTCACGCTTATCTTGCGCATTTAGAGTACCCACTTCAAGTTGTCTATGACCATATAAGTCCCCAAGTAGTCCATATTCACGAATGCGGCTATTCGAATAGATCATTACCCTGCAGGGGTGTACTTCTTCACACATGGTTCCACCACTTAGCGTTTGCACACGACATGTGGTCGGCAGACTTCAAGCGAAAGCCGACGTGGGTTTAGACCATGACCTGACTAACCACACAAGACTCTAGTCTAGGTTTATCGCCTATCTGAGAATTGACCCGTAATGGAGTCCGGCCTAGGTTTCCATCACAGCCTCAAACGATGTGTACAGGGTTCCCATGTCCATCTCATTGGATGGTTCTACACTTGGTACACTCGGCCACAGTTCCTGCCGCATCAAAGCCTACCCCTCTGGTCAGCGCTAAGCACGGCCCCCAGCACAACCTATAAACACCAAAAACTAGTTGCAACTCTTGGACAGAGATCAGGGTGATTAATAAGTCGAGCGGGGTCATGTTTCAGGGCCCAATATGTGGTAGTAGCTGTTCTTGGAAAACATACACAAGACTCAGTTCTTAAGGACGGTCCCAATGAGACAACCTGTAACACCCCGGATGTAATTTACCTTATATGTATCCCAACTCTTGCCGTTTTTGGCGCTAAGTTATTTTATTTCCTCGGGTTCGGGTTTTTGTCTCCGTGTGTTGTTGCCTTTGTCATGCATCTCTTATCATTTCATCATGTGCATTGCATTTGCATACGTGTTCGTCTCATGCATCCGAGCATTTTCCTAGTTGTCTGTTTTCCATTCCGGCGCTCCTATCTCCTCCGGTGCCCCTTTCTACCTCTTTTCGTGTGTGGGGGTTAAACATTTCCGGATTGGACCGAGACTTGTCAAGAGGCCTTGGTTTACTACCGGTAGACCGCCTGTCAAGTTTCGTGCCATTTGGACTTCGTTTGATACTCCAATGGTTAACCGAGGGACCAAGAAGGCCTCCTGTGTCTTGCAGCCCAACACCCTTCCAATTTGGTCCAAAACCCTCCAAAACCCTCTCCATCACCTAGAGCGTTCGATCATGATCGCGTGGCTGAAAACCGCACTCAATTTGGAGCTTCCTAGCTCCCTCTATGCCTATATATAGATCCTCTCCCGAAAATCCCGGGTCTCTTCCTACCCTAACCCTAACTTTTCCCTCCTCCGCGCGCCGGACATGTCTGCCTCCTAGCGGACGCTTCGCCGCCACCACTCCCGCGCCGCCAAGTGTCACGCCGGCGCCGTTCCTCAGCGCGCCGCCGCGGGCCCGCGCGACCCAGATCCGGCCCGCGGGGCCCGAACCGCCGCCTCCGCCGCCAGCAGAGCCCTGCGCCTGCACGCCGGCTCGCCGCCCCTCCGCCGTGACCGCACTTCCACCGGCCGCCGCGCCTCCTCACGCCGGCAATCGCCGCCGCCGTCTCTGGCTCGCCGTGCGCCGCCCCGCGGGTGTCTCCCCCGACGCCGTCTCCGGCCACCACCGCGACGTCCCTCGCCGGCCCCGGCGACCCCGGCGAGCTCCTCCTCCAAGCTCCGGCGACGAGGACTTCGGCAAGTCCCGTCTTCTCCGGCGACGAATCCGGCGACCTCGGGAATCGCGTCGCGCTGCTACAGTACATTCGGGCCGGATCCAGATCTGGGAGACGGTTGACTTTTCCCTGAAACCCTAGTTTTTTTGCATTTTTCATCATGTCGTAACTCCGCATCCGTAGCTCCGATTTGAGCGTGTAGCATATCAAAATGTTCGTCTCAAAGAGTACATCATTTCTTCTCATTGCATCATTTTCATTTGAGCTCGTATTGATGCCCGAAATGCTGTTGGAAGATGGCTATGTGATAAAATTGCCAGATCTGTTTCTTCAAATAGATATTTGTCATTTTGCCATGATTAATGTGTGCATGATATACTCCTGAGCTCTACATGAGTTTTGTTATATGCCATGCCATCTTTACAGAGGTGCTTAGCATGTATTTTTGGGATATGTGTGGTGACTAGCACAAGCTTGCAAAGTAGCGTATTCGGTAATGCTGATTTCAGGGACTTAGATTTTCTCTAAGTCCTTGTCCTAATTTTGTCATCATGCCATATGTTCATGTTGTTTCCTAGTGATCCGTGCCTCTTTTGAGGATGATCAGTAAGGATGATTTGTTAACATTGTGGTGCTATATCCATCCGTGTCTTTGTTTGCATTTATGGAGCACCCTATCTTGAGTCAATCGAGCTCTACTTTTGCTATTTCGTGAATCCTGGCAGATTGTTGCCTTGTTAGCGATTTTGCCGAGGATGTTGTTATTGATCCGTGCAAGCTATGTTGTTGTTCTTGCCATGTATAGCTTCTATGATATGTATTCTTGATGGGTGTATGCTTAGTCTGTCATTCCATGCTCCGTAGTGAGTGCGTCGAGCTCGTAAACATGCCTACTCGTTAACAGATTTGCATGCTCCAGTTTTTCTCTAAGTCTGAGATCTGTTTATGTTTCTGCCATGTTCGCATGCTTGCAATTGTATTTTCTGATCCATTTTGGCTCAAGGTCACTAAGGGACTTTTGTTAAGTGCTTTAAGTATCTTCATGTCATGCCTTGCTTTTCCATGTAAAGTTCCTGTAGCATGTAGTTTTCATGCTATAAAGTGTGCTACCTGATGTTAAATTCCAGACTTGTGTTAATTTCACTAAGTCTGAAAGCTGTTTCATTTGCATTTTTGCCATGCTTGTTTGAACCTGTTAATGGATGAATTGGCCATAGCTCAGTGTTTATCTTTTGTCAAGCATCATGAGTGGATCCCTGCCATGTATTTGTTTGTCATGTTTGAGTGCTGTAGCATATTTATCTTGATGCATTTAGATGGCTACTTGCTGTTTATCGCACACCGATGCCATATTTGTTTTGCTTGCCATTTCCAAACCGTGCATCCGATTCCGATGATCTTTATATCAATTTCAACCGAAATCACCTCACCTTTCCAGTGGCACTCTTTAATTTCCATGTTGAGGCCAGGTTCAATCATTCCTTGTCAAATCTTGCATATGCATCACATATCGCATCCCGCATAGCATACCATGTTTGCATCATGTTGTTCGAGCATTGCACGTGGTTGATTGTGTTCCTTTTGCTTGTTTGTCTTGTTTGGGTATAGCCGGGAGATGAGTTCGTGAACGAGGAGCCCGCTGAGTTTGCTTACGAGGATCAAGTCAACTCTGACAACTTTGCAGGCAAGATGATCATACCCTCGAAATCACTTCTATCTTTGCTTGCTAGATGCTCACTCTTTTTCTATGCCTATGCTACGATGCCTACCACTTGCTTATCATGCCTCCCAAATTGCCATGTCAAACCTCTAACCCACCATGTCCTAGCAAACCATTGATTGGCTATGTTACCGCTTTGCTCAGCCCCTCTTATAGCGTTGCTAGTTGCAGGTGAAGATTGGAGATCGTTCCTTGTTGGAACATTGTTTATTGTTGGGATATCACCATATTATCTTGTTATTTTAATGCATCTATATACTTGGTAAAGGGTGGAAGGCTCGGCCTTTTGCCTAGTGTTTTGTTCCACTCTTGCCGCCCTAGTTTCCGTCATACCGGTGTTATGTTCCCGGATTTTGCGTTCCTTACGCGGTTGGGTGATAATGGGAACCCCTTGACAGTTCGCCTTGAATAAAACTCCTCCAGCAATGCCCAACCTTGGTTTTACCATTTGCCACCTAGCCTCTTTTTCCATTGGGTTTCCGAGCCCAAGGGTCATCTTTATTTAAACCCCCCCCCCCCGGGCCAGTGCTCCTCTGAGTGTTGGTCCACCTCGTCAGCCGCCGATGGCCACCAGGGGCAACTCTGGGCTGGCCTACCGAAGTTTGGACAATCTGAGTATGCCCTGAGAACGAGATATGTGCAGCTCCTATCGGGATTTGTCGGCACATCCGGTCGGTGTTGCTAGACTTGTTTTACCATTGTCGAGGATGTCTTGTAAAACTAGG
Source organism: Triticum urartu (assembly GCF_056163025.1). Lineage (NCBI taxonomy): Eukaryota > Viridiplantae > Streptophyta > Magnoliopsida > Poales > Poaceae > Triticum > Triticum urartu. Next base: position 285,889,458 of record NC_141877.1, read on the forward strand.
ATGCCGAGTCTGATCAGAATGTCTCGGGAGAAGGAATATCCTTCGTTGACCGTGAGAGCTTGTGATGGGCTAAGTTGGGACTCCCCTGCAGGGATTTGAACTTTCGAAAACCGTGCCCGCGGTTATGGGCAGATGGGAATTTGTTAATGTCCGTTTGTAGATAACATGAAACTTAACTTAATTAAAATGAATCAACCACGTGTGTAACCATGATGGTCTCTTCTCGATGGAGTCAGGGAATTGAACACGGTGTTGGAGTAATGTTTGACGTAGGTTGTTCTAGGATCACTTCTTGATCATAGTTCTTCGTTTGTGCTTTGCCTTCTCTTCTCGCTCTCTTTTGCGAACAGGATAGCCACCATATATGCTAGTCGCTTGCTGCAGCTCCACATATTACCTTGCCTTACCTATAAGCTTAAATAGTCTTGATCGCGTGGGTGCGAGATTGCTGAGTCCCCGTGACTCAAAGATTACTTCCAAACCAGATGCAGGGACCGATGATACTGCTCCAGACGATGCGCTTGAGCTCAAGTGGGAGTTCGATGAAGACTCTCGCCGTTACTATGTGTCTTTCCCAGATGATCAGTAGTGGTGCCCAGTTGGGGCGATCGGGGACCATGTCGCTTGTTGGGGTTGATCTTTTATTTTGGTACCGTAGTTGGACCATGAGTGTATTGGATGATTGTAATGTTATTCAAGTATTTGTGTGATGTGGCGAGTGTAAGCCAACTATGTATCCTTTCCCCTTTTATATATTTACATGGGTTGTTGTGAAGATTACCTTACATGCGACATTGCTTTCAATGCGGTTATTCCTCTAAGTCGTGCTTCGACACATAGGAGATATAGCCGCATTGAGGGTGTTACAAGTTGGTATCAGAGCCTTCCCCGACCTTAGGAGCCCCCCTGCTTGATCGAATAGCTGGCGTTGTTGAGTCTAGAAAAATGTTTTGAGTCATTTAGGATTATATATATCAGAGAGTTAGGACTTCTTTTTACTCCCCAGTCCCTTCATCGCTCTGGTAAGGCATCCTGACGTAGAGTTTTGACTCTTCTCTTCTCAAATTTCACTAAAAAAATTAGGATCACGTGGGTATCTTGGAATCGTTTTGATCGAATTGTGACGAGAACATTGTTCTTGGTGCCTCCTGTCATTTAGGGGTTGTGGCAGTGTCTCGGGGAGTTGAGCTCCAAGGTGTTGTCGTCGCAATTTTATCGTTGCAGTTCTGGAATACCTGAGTTTAGGTTCACCGACATCAAAAATCTCTTTTATGCAGTTGTTGGTGAGATAACCTCGACGCCACCCAGTACTGGGGCGGGAGTTCAGGAGTATTGCCATAACTTGTATAACGGATGCTTTTCGAAGGTTGAGGTAGACGATTTTCGAAGTTTTTCTCGGTTATGTGTTGAAGGATGGATACAGCTGGATGTAGGATTTGCTAGATTTGGGTGAGATATTATGCTTCCCCTATATCCCCAACACATGATTGCATAACCGGAAAGGTTCGGCAGTTTCATAGGTGGGAATTCTTGTAGCTCTAGTTCTTCTTCCACGGATATTTGGTTTGAGATTGGGTGATCCTTACCGAGTATTCGTTCTTGTTCCGTACCTTGTTGGTTTTATTCTTCTACCTAAATTCTAAGTGGCTTCTCAATTTATGGATATGTGGCCAGTTCAATTGGAATGCATTCGTTCATTTTGTTCGGATGTGAAGACTTTATGTTGCAATTTCGACCCGTTTGATTCAACTTCAATATTTGTCTGTCAATGTGATAATGGATGTCAACCTCTTCAGGATGGCTCCTCCAATGCGCACGACTCCGAATCCTGATCCGCCACCACCACCTCCACCTCTGGAGGCATGGAAAGCTGTGATGGCCGCTACCAATGCAAACACGCAGCTGATCATGCAACTTCTTCAAGAGCGCAACCAAGGGAACCAGGGTCAATGCAACAATCAGAATCAGTTTGCTACACTCAACCAGTTCCTTGCTAACCAGCCAAAGACCTTCAACAATTGTGTTGAGGCAACAGACGCTGATGATTGGCTCGTGGACATATGCAAGCATTTCGAGTGCAGTAACATCAGTCCTGAGGACTTTGTCAAGTTCGCTTCCTTCCAACTCAAAGACCAAGCTGCAGAATGGTTTCAGCAGTACAAGGATTCCAGAGGAGGCCGTGTGATTACCTGGGATGAATTCCATCAAGACTTCAAAGCTCATCATATTCCTCAGAGTGTGGTTGAAAGCAAGCGTGAGGAATTCCGCAACCTGAAGCAAGGCTCTATGTCTGTCTACGAGTACAACAAGATGTTTCAGAAGCTCGCCCATTTTGCTAAGCAGGACGTCCCTGACGAGAAGAGCATGATATACCAGTTCAGGGGTGGTCTCAGAGAAGAAATCCAGCTAGCTCTCGTTCTCTTTGAGCCCAAGAGGTACGATGAGTTTTACAACATGGCAATGAAGCAAGAGACTGCTCAACTGAAGTGCGATGCTTCCAAGAAGCGAGTCAGAGATGCTACTCCTTCTTCCTCAACTCAAGTGGCTAAGCAGCAGAAGTATTGGCTTCCTCCTCCTCCGTTCCGTCAGCCTTATCAGCAGAAGAGCAAAGGTGGCAGTGGATCTTCCCACCCACCCAACCCTGGCTTTCAGAACAAGACTTCGTCTCAAGCTCCAAGATCAAGTGCTCCGTATCACCGTCCGCTCTCGGAGGTCACGTGCAACAAGTGCCAACAGAAGGGTCGCTATGCCAACAAATGCTTCAATCAGAGGCGTCACCCTCCTCCTCCTCCAGTGAGATCGGCAAGTACAGCTGTGGTCAAGCATAACCCCAAGCATGCCAAGGTCAACTTGATGAATGCAGCTCAGGCAGAGGACTCGTCAGATGTCATCATGGGTAACCTTCCTGTTAACGATGTTCCTGCAAAAGTACTTTTTGACACTGGTGCATCGCATTGTTTCATCTCGAGACCTTTTGCATCTAAGCATGAGTTGTCTTCTCAAGTTTTGCATAAAACCGTTAGCAGTTGTCTCACCGGGTAAATGTTTGCTCGCAAACTACGAGATTCTGGATATTTCTATCATGATGGGTGATTTCAAGTTTCTGGCTTCTCCAATGGTCCTTGGTAACTCATATATTGATCTTATTCTTGGAATGGACTGGCTTTCTAAGCACAAGGCTCAGCTTGATTGTGCAGCCAGGCAGATTCAATTGACTTATTCGTCTGAGGATGTAATTGTCTTTGCCGCTCGGGATAATACCATCCGTCTGTTTTCTCTCAATGAGAAGGGTGAACTGGATGCCATCTCTCAAATTCCAGTCGTTTGCGAATATCAAGACGTCTTTCCAGAAGAGCTTCCAGGAATGCCTCCGCACCGGCCAGTTGAATTCGCCATCGATCTTGAGCCTGGCACGGAACCTGTTTGCAAACGTCCTTACAAGCTTGGACCTGAAGAATTGAAAGAGTTGAAGAAGCAACTCGATATTCAAGAGCGAATGGGTCTCATCCGACATAGTTCTTCTCCGTGGGGTTGTGGACTTCTTTTTGTGAAGAAGAAGGATGGAACGGACCGACTTTGTGTTGACTACCGTCCATTGAACAAGAAGACTATAAAGAACAAGTACCCACTTCCCAACATCAACGAGCTGTTTGAACAACTCAAAGGTGCTCGAGTATTCTCCAAGCTTGATCTCCGTATGGGCTATCACCAGATTTGAATCCGTGAGCAAGATATCCCCAAGACGGCGTTCAGAACAAGCTATGGTTCATATGAATACACTGTCATGTCTTTTGGCCTCGTCAACGCTCTGCCGACTTTCTCTCGCATGATGAACTTCATCTTCAACGCCTACACAAATGACTTTGTCTTGGTCTACCTCGATGACATTCTGGTCTTTTCCAAGAACAAGGAAGATCATGCCAAGCACTTGCGTTTGGTGCTCGATAAGCTCAGAGAACATCAGTTCTACGCCAAGTTTTCAAAGTGCGAGTTTTGGCTCGATGAGGTTCTCTATCTTGGGCATATCATCTCTGCCAAGGGCATTGCAGTGAATCCTGACAAGGTGTCTACAATTGTGAATTGGGAACCACCTCAGAACGTGAAGCAACTCCGCAGCTTCCTTGGTCTTGCAAGCTACTGTCGAAGGTTCGTTGAGAACTTTTCAAAGATCGCGAAGCCTCTTTCCAAACTTCTCCAGAAACACGTGAAGTACGTTTGGTCTCCTGAATGTGACATCGCTTTCAACACCCTGAAAGAGAAATTATTCACTGCTCCAGTTCTGACTCCTCCTGATGAATCCAAACCGTTCGAGGTCTTCTGCGATGCCTCTCTTCAAGGTCTTGGTGCAGTGTTGATGCAAGAGAAGAAAGTTGTGGCTTATACCTCTCGCCAATTGAAGCCCAACGAGAAGAACTACCCCACTCATGACCTCGAGTTGGCGGCAGTAGTGCATGCTCTTTTGACTTGGAGACCTCTCTTATTGGGAACAAAAGTGGACATCTTCACTGACCACAAGAGTCTCAAGTACATCTTCACTCAGCCTAATCTCAACCTCAGGCAGACTCGTTGGGTCGAAATGATTCAAGAGTATAATCCGAGCATCGAATATACTCCAGGCAAGGCCAATGTGATTGCTAACGCATTGAGCAGGAAGGCTTACTGCAACAGTCTAATTCTCAAGCCCTACCAACCCGAGCTTTGTGAAGCTTTCTGCAAACTTAATCTGCAAGTTGTTCCTCAAGGGTTCCTCGCCAACCTTCAAGTCTCTCCTACTTTGGAAGATCAGATTCGTGAGGCTCAACTTCTTGATGCTATGGTGAAGAAGGTGAAGATTGGGATTGCCTAGAGTCAACCCAAGTACAAGTGTTATCGCCTTGATGACAAGGATACTCTCTTCTTCGAGGATCGCATTGTTGTGCCTAAAGGTGACCTTCGTAAAGTCATTATGAACGAGGCTCACAATTCTCTCCTCTCTATCCACCCTGGGAGTACGAAGATGTACCAGGACCTCAAGCAGGCTTATTGGTGGACTCGAATGAAGCGTGAGATTGCTCAGTTCGTGAATGAATGTGATGTCTGCAGAAGAGTGAAGGCAGAACACCAACGACCAGCTGGTCTCCTCCAACCTCTTGCCATTCCAGAATGGAAGTTTGACCACATTGAGATGGACTTCGTGCTGGGTTTTCCAAAGTCCAAGCGTGGCAATGATGCTATATTCGTTGTCATCGACAAACTCACTAAAGTGGCTCACTTTCTGCCTATCAAAGAGTCTATCACTGCAGCTCAATTGGCGGAGCTGTATACCTCTCGGATTGTCTCTCTGCACAGCATTCCACAGTTGATTTCTTCAGACCGTGGCAACATCTTTACCTCCAAGTTTTGGGATTCTTTTCAGAAGGCCATGGGCACCAACATCCGTTTCAGCACAACTTTTCATCCTCAAACTAGCGGTCAAGTCGAGCGTGTCAATCAGATTCTCGAAGATATGCTCAGGGCTTGCGTTATCTCCTTCGGTATGAAGTGGGAAGATTGTCTTCCATTTGCCGAGTTCTCCTACAACAACAGTTTTCAAGCAAGTTCGGGCAAGGCCCCATTTGAAATTCTCTATGACAGGAAGTGTCATACTCCTCTTAACTGGTCAGAGACCGGCGAACGTCAACTTGTTGGAAATGACTTGATCATAGAGGCAGAGGAGATGTGCAAAGTCATTCATGATAACCTCAAAGTAGCGCAATCGCGCCAGAAGAGCTACTATGATAGTAAGCATCGTGATTTGGCTTTCGAGATCGGAGACCATGTTTACCTCCGCGTCTCTCCAATGAAAGGTACTCGTCGCTTCGGTATCAAAGGGAAGCTTGCCCCTAAATACGTGGGTCCTTTCAAGATCGTCAGCAAGAGAGGCGATCTCGCCTATCAACTCGAGCTTCCTTCAAACTTTGCAAATGTGCATGACGTGTTCCATGTCTCTCAGCTTCGCAAGTGCTTCAAGACCCCTGACCGCACCGTCAACTTCGAAGACATTGATCTCCAAGAAGACCTCTCTTATCGTGAGCACCCCGTGGCTATTCTTGAAGAGACTGAACGCAAGACTCACAATAAGACAATCAAATTCCTCAAAGTCAAGTGGTCACACCATTCCGACCGTGAAGCCACCTGGGAACGCGAGGATCACCTCCGTTCTGAGTACCCGGCGTTTTTCCAGTCCTAGATCTCGGGGCGAGATCCTTTTGTAGTGGTGGAGTGTTGTAACACCCCAGATGTAATTTACCTTATATGTATCCCAACTCTTGCCGTTTCCGACGCTAATTTTTTTATTTCCTCAGGTTCGGGTTTTGTCTCCGTGTGTTGTTTCCTTTTTCATGCATCTCTTATCATGTCATCATGTGCATTGCATTTGCATACGTGTTCGTCTCATGCATCCGAGCATTTTTCCCCGTTGTCCGTTTTGCATTCCGGCGCTCCTATCTCCTCCGGTGCCCCTTTCTACCTTTTTTCATGTGTGGGGGTTAAACATTTCCGGATTCGACCGAGACTTTTCAAGCGGCCTTGGTTTACTACCAGTAGACCGTCTGTCAAGTTTCGTGCCATTTGGACTTCGTTTGATACTCTAAAGGTTAACCGAGGGACCGAGAAGGCCTCGTGTGTGTTGCAGCCAAACACCCTTCCAATTTGGCCCAAAACCCTCCTAAACCCTCTCCATCACCTAGAGTGTTCGATCACGATCGCGTGGCCGAAAACCGCACTCCATTTGGAGCTTCGTAGCTCCCTCTATGCCTATATATAGATCCTCTCCCGAAAATCCCGGGTCTCTTCCTACCCAAACCCTAACTTTTCCCTCCTCCGTGCGCCGGACATGTCCGCCTCCTAGCGGACGCTTCGCCGCCACCACTCCCGCGCCGCCAAGTGTCACGCCGCCGCCGTTCCCTCCGCGCGCCGCTGCGGGCCCGCGCGGCCCAGATCCGGCCCACGGGGCCCGAACCGCCTCCGCCGCCGCCCGCAGAGCCCCGCGCCCGCGCGCCGGCTCGCCGCCCCTCTGCCGCGACCGCACTTCCACCAGCCGCCGCGCCTCCTCACGCCGGCAATCGCCGCCGCCATCTCCGGCTCGCCGTGTGCCACCCCGCGGGAGTCTCCCCCGACACCGTCTCCGGCCACCACCGCGATGTCCCTCGCCGGCCCCGGTGACCCCGGCGAGCTCCTCCTCCAAGCTCCGGCGATGAGGACTCCGGCAAGTCCCGTTTTCTTCGGCGACGAATCCGGCGACCTTGGGAATCGTGCCGCGCTGCTACAGTACATTCGGGCCGGATCCAGATCTGGGAGACGGTTGACTTTTCCCCGAAACCCTAGTTTTTTTGTGTTTTTCATCATGTCGTAACTCCGCATCCGTAGCTCCGATTTGAGCGTGTAGCACATCAAAATGTTCATCTCAGAGAGTACATCATTTCATCTCATTGCATCATTTTCATTTGAGCTCATCTTGATGCTCGAAATGCTGTTGGAAGAGGGCTATGTGATAAAATTGCCAGATCTGTTTCTTCAAATAGATATTTGTCATTTTTGCCATGATTAATGTGTGCATGATATGCTCCTGAGCTCTACATGAGTTTTGTTAAATGCCATGCCATCTTTATAGAGGTGCTTACCATGTATTTTTGGGATATGTGTGGTGACTAGCACAAGCTTGCAAAGTAGCGTATTCGGTAATGCTGATTTCAGGGACTTAGATTTTCTCTAAGTCTTTGTCCTGATTTTGTCATCATGTCATATGTTCATGTTGTTTCCTAGAGATCCGTGCCTCTTTTGAGGATGATCAGTAAGGATGATTTGTTAACATTGTGGTGCTCTATCCATCCATGTCTTTGTTTGCATTTATGGAGCACCCTAGCTTGAGTCAATCGAGCTCTACTTTTGCTATTTCGTGAATCCTGGCAGATTGTTGCCTTCTTAGCGATTTTGCCGAGCATGTTGTTATTGATCCGGCATGCTATGTTGTTGTTCTTGCCATGTCTAGCTTCTATGATATGTATTCTTGATGGGTGTATGCTTAGTTTGTCATTCCATGCTCCGTAGCTTCATGTCACGCCTTCCTTTGCCATGTAAAGTTCCTGTAGCATGTAGTTTTCATGCTCTAAAGTGTGCTACCTGATGTTAAATTCCAGACTTGTGTTAATTTCACTAAGTCTGAAAGCTGTTATCATTTGCATTTTTGCCATGCTTGTTTGAACCTGTTAATGGATGAATTGGCCGTAGCTTAGTGTTCATCTTTTGTCAAGCATCATGAGTGGATCCCTGCCATGTATTTTTTGTCATGTTTGAGTGCTGTAGCATATTTATCTTGATGCATTTAGATGGCTACTTGTTGTTTATCGCAGACCGGTGCCATATTTGTTTTGCTTGCCATTTCCAAACCGTGCATCCGGTTTCGATGATCTTTATATCGATTTCAACCGAAATCACCTCACCTTTCCAGTGGCACTCTTGAATTTCCAAGTTGAGGCCAGGTTCAATCATTCCTTGTCAAATCTTGCATATGCATCACATATCGCATCCCGCATAGCATACCATGTTTGCATCATGTTGTTCGAGCATTGCACGTGGTTGATTGTGTTCCTTTTGCTTGTTTGTCTTGTTTGGGTAGAGCCAGGAGACGAGTTCGCGAATGAGGAGCCCGCTGAGTTTGCTTACGAGGATCAAGTCAACTCTGACAACTTTGCAGGCAAGATGATCATACCCTCAAAATCACTTCTATCTTTGCTTGCTAGATGCTCACTCTTTTGCTATGCCTGTGCTACGATGCCTACCACTTGCTTATCATGCCTCCCAAATTGCCATGTCAAATCTCTAACCCACCATGTCCTAGCAAACCGTTGATTGGCTATGTTACTGCTTTGCTCAGCCCCTCTTATAGCGTTGCTAGTTGCAGGTGAAGATTGGAGATCGTTCCTTGTTGGAACATTGTTTATTGTTGGGATATCACTATATTATCTTGTTATCTTAATGCATCTATATACTTGGTAAAGGTGGAAGGCTCGGCCTTTTGCCTAGTGTTTTGTTCCACTCTTGCCGCCCTAGTTTCCGTCATATCGGTGTTATGTTCCCGGATTTTGCGTTCCTTACGCGGTTGGGTGATAATGGGAACCCCTTGACAGTTCGCCTTGAATAAAACTCCTCCAGCAATGCTCAACCTTGGTTTTACCATTTGCCACCTAGCCTCTTTTTCCATTGGGTTTCCGGAGCCCAAGGGTCATCTTTATTTAACACCCCCCCTCCCCCGGGCCAGTGCTCCTCTGAGTGTTGGTCCACCTCGTCAGCCGCTGGTGGCCACCAGGGGGAACTTTGGGCTGGCCTACCGGAAGTTTGGACAATCTGAGTGTGCCCTGAGAACGAGATATGTGCAGCTCCTATCGGGATTTGTCGACACATTCGGGCGGTGTTGCTGGACTTGTTTTACCATTGTCGAGGATGTCTTGTAAAACTGGGATGCCGAGAATGATCGGAATGTCTCGGGAGAAGGAATAGCATTCGTTGACCGTGAGAGCTTTTGATGGGCTAAGTTGGGACTCCCCTGCAAGGATTTGAACTTTTGAAAATCGTGCCCGCGGTTATGGGCAGGTGGGAATTTGTTAATGTCCGGTTGTAGATAACATGAAACTTAACTTAATTAAAATGAATCAACCGCGTGTGTAAGCGTGATGGTCTCTTCTCGACGGAGTCCGGGAATTGAACATGGTGTTGGAGTAATGTTTGACGTAGGTTGTTCTAGGATCACTTCTTGATCATAGTTCTTCGTTCGTGCTTTGTCTTCTCTTCTCGCTCTCTTTTGCGAACAGGATAGCCACCATATATGCTAGTCGCTTGCTGCAGCTCCACATATTACCTTGCCTTACCTATAAGCTTAAATAGTATTGATCACGAGGGTGCGAGATTGCTGAGTCCCCGTGACTCACAGATTACTTCCAAACCAGATGCAGGGACCGATGATACCGCTCCAGACGATGTGCTTGAGCTCAAGTGGGAGTTCGCTGAAGACTCTCGCCGTCACTATGTGTCTTTCCCAGATGATCAGTAGTGGTGCCCAGTTGGGGCGATCGGGGACCATGTCGCTTGTTGGGGTTGATATTTTATTTTGGTACAGTAGTCGGACCATGAGTGTATTGGATGATTGTAATGTTATTCATGTATTTGTGTGACGTGGCGAGTGTAAGCCAAGTATGTATCCTTTCCCCTTTTATATATTTACATGGGTTGTTGTGAAGATTACCTTACTTGCGACATTGCTTTCAATGCGGTTATGCCTCTAAGTCGTGCTTAGACACGTAGGAGATATAGCCGCATCGAGGGCGTTACACAACCCACCATGTACTCCTACATGGCCTCTCATCGCTACCTTTACCAAATCATGTTCACACACTTAGCTCTCATCAGCAGAACACCATCGATTCACTCTGATCCATCACCCAGAGGAACCAGACCTGACACAACTCTTAGCATAGCAAGCACAATAGACATAGCATGGTAAAGATCACATAAGGGGCTCAAGCAAATCCTAACCATGCTAGTAAGATTTTTACTAATTACTATGGCAAAGGCAGGTCATGCAGAGGAAGTGGGTTCAGCTACCGCAACAAGTAACAATTGAAATGATGTCGTCTGAATGTAGTAAAAGAGCAGGAGCGAGAGAGTGGGATTGTATCAAAATTCTCGCGGGGGGCTTGCTTGCATGTAATATCAACACGGTAGCACTGCTCCTTAGATAGATACATGGTGCCACTCGCAGGTGCAGGACACATCGAGAAGAACAGTACCGGAGACAATCAATACACAACATATGCAATAATATGATGCATGTAGATGACATGGAAATAATGCTATGGAGTGTGCTAATGCATCTAGCAACAATTATAAATGAGGTCCATTTGAACCAAAGGTTCAAATGCAAACTCCCATATTAAGCACTTTAAATGCCAAATAATGTTTTCACTTAGACAGTAGGAATAAGTTAGTCAAACATGCATGAATGTAGCATAAATGGATAGATTGGTTTTTTATGATAATTTTTCATATATAAATTATTTCATTCTAAGCTACGGTTTATTTTCTATGATTTTTTGAAGTTTAAACACTTTCCTAGAATTTCTTAATCATTTCTGAAATAGAAATAACCCAGAAATGGTTTATTGCGTAAGCACTAGGTCAGCAGTTAACTGGGTCAAACCTGACCAGTGGGGCCTATTGGGTTAGTGACAAAGGGGCTAATCCCATGCTGACTCGCGCTTTGACTAGCCGCGGGGCGCTGTTAGCATCCAGCGGTGGTCCAGCTAGCGGGGATTAGAGATAACTATCCCGCCACATCGCCCTCGCCGGAGTTCCAATGGTGGCGACCAAATCTATGGTGGAAGCTCGCCAGGGCTGCACTACAGGCGGTGGCTGGACGCGCGAAGACCACCAGAAGGTAGCCCGCACACGCCTGCATCTAGCTAGCCGCACAGGAGGCCGTGGGGTTGCCGAAAACGACGACGGCAACCACGGAGGCGACGGTCGGAGTTTGGCCAACGAAGGGTTGGGTGCTACGGGGCACAGCAAGAGTAACAGGTGAGGGTTTTGGGGTCCTTGCGTTGTGTTGAGCATGGAGGTGTGCTCGGTTACGGCCCTACGTGACAGTGGCCACGACAGCGATATGAACGGTGGCGATGAGCTCTCGGCTCCGACAGCTAGCACGGCTGGGGGACGGGAACGAGCTCGAGGAGTAGGGGAGAAGACGGCGGAGGTCATAGCGAAGTCGAGGCGTAGCTCAGCAGGCTCTTGGAAGTCCAGACAGTGGCATAATGGCGATGGCGATCTGACGGCCTTGCGCGGAGAAGATGGGTCGATGGCAAGGCGACAGAGCGTCTGATGGCTCATCGAGAACGAAGAGGACATCGTAGCGGAGCTCCCGGACTCGACGGTGGAGCGAGGGGTGGCCGAAGAGGGTGGTGGCGACGGTGCCCTCGGGTCCGAGAGAGAGAGAGAGAGAGAGCAGAGGAGGGGGAACCAAACGGCTCCGGGCAGCTGCGTGGCATCTTCAGGGGAGGCCAGGGGCAAGCAGGGAGGCAGGAGGTGGCCGAGCGCGTGCGCGCGTGGCAACAACGCTCCCCTGTCCTTCTGGCGGGAGGTGCATGACGAATGGCACTGGCGAGTGGGCTAGGCCGCACAGTGTCATGCCAGGTAAGTGTCATGTAAGTTTTTTTCCTATTTCCTATTTCTATTTTTTACTTTGTTCTGGTTTAGTTTAGGCACCAACCATTTTTTATAAATTCTGAAAATCATTGTGAATACTAACTGAATTATTCGAGAGCTCCACAAATAACTTTAGAATATTTGGACCATTTAAATATATATATAGAATTTAAAGGGCTCCAATTCAAATACTTCTGTGTTAAATCAAAATTCCAAAAGTGAGCTAGAAATATATTCATCATTTTTGGCAGAGGTTTCCACCTTAACCAAAAATCATGAACTTTTCCTAGGGACATTTTGGGTTCATTGAAAATATTTTAAATTGATCCTAAGAGGATTAATGAGGTGCTAGGGTTTGGTCATTCCTCATTTCAAGTTTAATTGAAATTTAAACATGATGCAACACCAAATGCTAGCACTATGCATTACCGGAACTAGGGATGTGACAACTGATATGTCTCCAATGTATCTACTTTTCCAAACACTTTTGCCCTTGTTTTGGACTCTAACTTGCATGATTTGAATGGAACTAACCCGGACTAACGCTGTTTTCAGCAGAATTGCCATGGTGTTATTTTTGTGCAGAAATAAAAGTTCTCGGAATGACCTTAAAATTCACGGAGATACGTTTTGGAATTAATGAAAAATATTGGTGAAAGAATCAGCATCAGGGGGCCCACACCCTGTCCACGAGGGTGCAGGGCGCCCCCCTAGGGTGCGCCCCCCTGCCTCGTGGGCCCCTGGGACTCCACCGACCTCAACCCCAACTCCATATATTAACTTTCAGGGAGAAAAAAGTCAGAGAGAAGGATTCATCGCGTTTTACGATACGGAGCCGCCGCCAACCCCTAATCTTCCTCGGGAGGGTAGTCTGGAGTCTGTTCGGGGATCCGGAGAGGGGAATCCGTTGCCATCATCAACATCAACCATCCTCCATCACCAATTTCATGATGCTCTCCGTCGTGCGTGAGTAATCCCATCATAGGCTTGCAGGACGGTGATGGGTTGTGAAGGAAATATGCCCTAGAGGCAATAATAAAGTTATTATTTATTTCCTTATTTCATGATAAATGTTTATTATTCATGCTAGAATTGTATTAACCGGAAACATAATACATGTGTGAATACAAAGACAAACATAGTGTCACTAGTATGCCTCTACTTGACTACCTCATTGATCAAACATGGTTAAGTTTCATAACCATAGACATGAGTTGTTATTTGATCAATGGGATCACGTCATTAGGAGAATGATGTGATTGACTTGACCCATTTTGTTAGCTTAGCACTTGATCGTTTGTTTATTGCTATTGCTTTCTTCATGACTTATACATGTTCTTATGACTATCAGATTATGCAACTCCCGAATATCGGAGGAACACTTTGTGTGCTACCAAATGTCACAACGTAACTGGGTGATTATAAAGGTGCTCTACAGGTGTCTCCGATGGTACTTGTTGAGTTGGCATAGATCAAGATTAGGATTTGTCACTCCGATTATCGGAGAGGTATGTCTGGGCCCTCTCGGTAATACACATCACTATAATCCTTGCAAGCATGATAACTAATGACTTAGTTACGGGATGATGTATTAAGGAACAAGTAAAGTGACTTGCCGGTAACGATATTGAACTAGGTATCGGATACCGACGATCGAATCTCGGGCAAGTAACATACCGATGACAAAGAGAACAACATATAGTGTTATGAAGTTTGACCGATAAAGATCTTCGTAGAATATGTAGGAACCAATATGAGCATCCAGGTTCCGCTATTGGTTATTGACCAGAGACGTGTCTCGGTCATGTCTACATAGTTCTCGAACCCATAGGGTCCGCACGCTTAAAGTTCTGTGACGATCGGTTTTATGAGTTTATATGCTTTGATGTACCGAAGGTAGTTCGGAGTACCGGATGTGATCACGGACATGAAGAGGAGTCTTGAAATGGTCGAGACATAAATATTGATATATTGGAAGCCTACATTTGGACATCGGAATAGTTCTGGGTAAAATCGGGATTTTACCGGAGTACCGGAGGGGTTACCGAAACCCCCCGGGGACTAATGGGCCTTGTTGGGCCATAAGGGAAAGAGAGAGGGGCCGGCCTAGGGCAGGTAGCGCGCCCTCTTCCCCCTGTCCGAATTGGACTAGGAGAAGGGGGGCAGCGCCCCCCTTTCCTTCTCTTTCTCTCCCTGCCTTTCCCCCTCCTAGTAGGAGTAGGAAAGGGATGAATCCTACTCCTACTAGGAGGAGGATTCCTCCTCCTAGGCGCGCCGACAAGGGCCGGCTGGCTTCCCCTTTCTCCTTTATATACAGGGTCGGGGGGGCACCTCTAGACACACAAGTTGATCACAAAGATCTCTCCCAGCCGTGTGCGGTGCCCCCCTCCACCATAATCCACCTCGGTCATACTATAGCGGTGTTTAGGCGAAGCCCTGCTGCGGTAGCTTCATCAACATTGTCACCACGCCGTCGTGCTGACGAAACTCTTCGCCGAGCTCTACTGGATCGTGAGTTCGCGGGACGTCACCGAGCTGAACGTGTGCTGAACGCGGAGGTGCCGTACGTTCGATACTGAGGATCGGTCGATCGTGAAGACGTACGACTACATCAACCGTGTTGTCATAACGCTTCCGCTTAACGGTCTACGAGGGTACGTGGACGACACTCTCCTCTCTCGTTGCTATGCATCACCATGATCCTGCGTGTGCGTAGGAATTTTTTTGAAATTACTACGTTCCCCAATAGTTGCATCCGAGCCTGGTTTTATGCGTAGATGTTATCTGCACGAGTAGAACACAAGTGAGTTGTGGGAGATACAAGTCATACTGCTTACCAGCATGTCATACTTTGGTTCGGCGGTATTGTTGAATGAAGCGGCCCGGACCGACATTACGCGTACGCTTACGCGAGACTGGTTCTACTGACGTGCTTTGCACACAGGTGGCTGGCGGGTGTTAGTTTCTCCAACTTTAGTTGAACCGAGTGTGGCTACGCCCGGTCCTTGAGAAGGTTAAAATAGCACCAACTTGACGAACTATCATTGTGGTTTTGATGCGTAGGTAAGAACGGTTCTTGCTCAGCCCGTAGCAGCCACGTGAAACTTGCAACAACAAAGTAGAGGACGTCTAACTTGTTTTTGCAGGGCATGTTGTGATGTGATATGGTCAAGACATGATGCTATATTTATTGTATGAGATGATCATGTTTTGTAACGGAGTTATCGGCAACTGGCAGGAGCCATATGGTTGTTGCTTTATTGTATGCAATGCAATCGCCCTGTAATTGCTTTACTTTATCACTAAGCGGTAGCAATAGTCGTAGAAGCAATAGTTGGCGAGACGACAACGATGCTACGATGGAGATCAAGGTGTCGCGTTGGTGACGATGGTGATCATGACGGTGCTTCGGAGATGGAGATCACAAGCACAAGATGATGATGGCCATATCATATCACTTATATTGATTGCATGTGATGTTTATCCTTTATGCATCTTATTCTGCTTTGTTTGACGGTAGCATTATAAGATGATCTCTCACTAAATTTCAAGATAAAAGTGTTCTCCATGAGTATGCACCATTGCCAAAGTTCATCGTGCCGAGACACCACGTGATGATCGGGTGTGATAAGCTCTACGTCCATCTACAACGGGTGCAAGCCAGTTTTGCACACGCAGAATACTCGGGTTAAACTTGACGAGCCTAGCATATGCAGATATGGCCTCGGAACACTGAGACTGAAAGGTCGAGCGTGAATCATATAGTAGATATGATCAATATAGTGATGTTCACCATTGAAAACTACTCCATTTCACGTGATGATCGGTTATGGTTTAGTTGATATGGATCACATGATCACTTAGATGATTAGAGGGATGTCTATCTAAGTGGGAGTTCTTAAGTAATATGATTAATTGAACTTAAATTTGTCATGAACTTAGTACCTGATAGTGTTTTGCTTATCTATGTTGTTGTAGATAGATGGCCCATGTTGTTGTTCCGTTGAATTTTAATGCGTTCCTTGAGAAAGCAAAGTTGAAAGATGATGGTAGCAATTACATGGACTGGGTCTGTAACTTGAGGATTATCCTCATTGCTGCATAGAAGAATTACGTCCTGGAAGCACCACTGGGTGCCAGGCCTGCTGCAGATGCTGTCGACAATGTTAAGAACGTTTGGCAGAGTAAAGCTGATGACTACTCGATAGTTCAGTGTGCCATGCTTTACGGCTTAGAACCGGGACTTCAACGACATTTTGAACGTCATGGAGCATATGAGATGTTCCAGGAGTTGAAGTTAATATTTCAAGCAAATGCCCGGATTGAGAGATATGAAGTCTCCAATAAGTTCTATAGCTGCAAGATGGAGGAGAATAGTTCTGTCAGTGAGCATATACTCAAAATGTCTGGGTATCATAATCACTTGACTCAACTGGGAGTTAATCTTCCTATTGATAGTGTCATTGACAGAGTTCTTCAATCACTGCCATCAAGCTACAAAAGCTTCGTGATGATCTATAATATGCAAGGGATGAATAAGACTATTCCCGAGCTCTTCGCGATGCTAAAGGCTGCGGAGGTAGAAATCAAGAAGGAGCATCAAGTGTTGATGGTCAATAAGACCACCAGTTTCAAGAAAAAGGGCAAAGGAAAGAAGAAGGGGAACTTCAAGAAGAACGGCAAACAAGTTGCTACTCAGGAGAAGAAAACCCAAGTATGGACCTAAGCCTGAGACTGGGTGCTTCTACTGCAAATAGACTGGTCACTGGAAGCGGAACTACCCCAAGTATTTAGCGGATAAGAAGGATGGCAAAGTGAACAAAGGTATATGTGATATACATGTTATTGATGTGTACCTTACCAGAGCTCGCAGTAGCACCTGGGTATTTGATACTGGTTCTGTTGCTAATATTTGCAACTCAAAACAGGGACTACGAATTAAGCGAAGACTGGCTAAGGACGAGGTGACGATGCGCATGGGAAATGGTTCCAAAGTCGATGTGATCGCCGTCGGCACGCTACCTCTACATCTACCTTCAGGATTAGGTTTAGACCTAAATAATTGTTATTTGGTGCCAGCGTTAAGCATGGACATTATATCTGGATCTTGTTTGATGCAAGATGGTTATTCATTTAAATCTGAGAATAATGGTTGTTCTATTTATATGAGTAATATATTTTATGGTCATGCACCCTTAAAGAGTGGTCTATTCTTGTTGAATCTTGATAGTAGTGATACACATATTCATAATGTTGAAGCCAAAAGATGCAGAGTTGATAATGACAGTGCAACTTATTTGTGGCACTGCCATTTGGGTCATATTGGTATAAAGCGCATGAAGAAACTCCATACCGATGGACTTTTGGAATCACTTGATTATGAATCACTTGGTACTTGCAAACCATGACTTATGGGCAAGATGACTAAAACATCATTCTCCGGAACTATGGAGCGAGCAACAGATTTGTTGAAAATCGTACATACTGATGTATGTGGTCCAATGAATATTGAGGCTCGCGGCAGGTATCGTTATTTTCTCACCTTCAGACATGATTTGAGCAGATATGGGTATATCTACTTAATGAAACATAAGTCTGAAACATTTGAAGAGTTCAAAGAATTTCAGAGTGAAGTGGAAAATCATCGTAACAAGAAAATAAAGTTTCTGCGATCTGATCGTGGAGGAGAATATTTGAGTTATGAGTTTGGCCTACATTTGAAACAATGCGGAATAGTTTCGCAACTCACACCACCCGGAACACCACAGCGTAATGGTGTGTCCGAACGTCGTAATCGTACTTTACTAGATATGGTGCGATCTATGATGTCTCTTACTAATTTACTGCTATTGTTTTGGGGTTATGCTTTAGAGACGGCTGCATTCACGTTAAATAGGGCACCATCAAAATCCGTTGAGATGACACCTTATGAACTATGGTTTGGCAAGAAACCAAAGTTGTTGTTTCTTAAAGTTTGGGGCTGCGATGCTTATGTGAAAAAGCTTCAACCTGATAAGCTCAAACCAAAATCGGAGAAATGTGTCTTCATAGGATACCCAAAGGAAACTATTGGGTACACCTTCTATCACAGATCCGAAGGCAAGATATTCGTTGCTAAGAATGGATCCTTTCTAGAGAAGGAGTTTCTCTCGAAAGAAGTGAGTGGGAGGAAAGTAGAACTTGATGAGGTAACTGTACCTGCTCCCTTATTGGAAAGTAGTTCATCACAGAAACCGGTTCCTCTGACATCTACACCAATTAGTGATGAAGCTAATGATGATGATCATGAAACTTCAGATCAAGTTACTACCGAACTTCGCATGTCAACCAGAGCAAGATCCGCACCAGAGTGGTACGGTAATCTAGTTTTGGAGGTCATGTTACTTGACCATGACGAACCTACGAACTATGAGGAAGCGATGATGAGCCCAGATTCCGCAAAATGGCTTGAGGCCTTGAAGTCTAAGATGGGATCCAATTATGAGAACAAAGTGTGGACTTTGGTTGACTTGCCTGATGATCGACAAGCCATCGAGAACAAATGGATCTTCAAGAAGAAGACAGATGCTGACGGTAATGTTACTGTCTACAAAGCTCGACTTGTTACAAAAGGTTTTCGACAAGTTCAAGGAGTTGACTATGATGAGACCTTCTCACCCGTAGCAATGCTTAAGTCCGTCTGAATCATGTTAGCAATTGCCGCATTTTATGATTATGAAATTTGGCAAATGGATGTAAAGACTGCATTCCTGAATGGATTTCTGGAAGAAGAGTTGTATATGATGCAACCTGAAGGTTTTATCGACCCAAAGGGAGCTAACAAAGTGTGCAAGCTCCAGCGATCCGTTTATGGACTGGTGCAAGCATCTCGGAGTTGGAATAAACGTTTTGATAGTGTGATCAAAGCACATGATTTTATATAGACTTTTGGAGAAGCCTGTATTTACAAGAAAGTGAGTGGGAGCTCTGTAGCATTTCTAATATTATATGTGGATGACATATTGTTGATTGGAAATGATATAGGATTTCTGGACAGCATAAAAGGATACTTCAATAAAAGTTTTTCAATGAAAGACCTCGGTGAAGCTGCTTATATATTGGGCATCAAGATCTATAGAGATAGATCAAGACGCTTAATTGGACTTTCACAAAGCACATACCTTGATAAAGTTTTGAAGAAGTTCAAAATGGATCAAGCTAAGAAAGGGTTCTTGCCTGTGTTACAAGGTGTGAAGTTGAGTAAGACTCAATGCCCGACCACTGCAGAAGATAGAGAGAAAATGAAAAGTGTTCCCTATGCTTCAGCTATAGGCTCTATCATGTATGCAATGATGTGTACCAGACCTGATGTGTGCCTTGCTATTAGCCTAGCAGGGAGGTACCAAAGTAATCCAAGAGTGGATCACTGGACAGCGGTCAAGAACATCCTGAAGTACCTGAAAAGGACCAAGGATATGTTTCTCATTTATGGAGGTGACAAAGAGCTCATCGTAAATGGTTACGTTGATGCAAGCTTTGACACTGATCCGGATGATTCTAAACCGCAAACCAGATACGTGTTTATATTAAATGGTGGAGCTGTCAGTTGGAGTGGTTCTAAACAGAGCGTCGTGGCGGGATCTACATGTGAAGCGGAGTACATTGCTGCTTCAGAAGCAGCGAATGAAGGAGTTTGGATGAAGGAGTTCATATCTGATCTAGGTGTCATACCTAGTGCATCGGGTCCAATGAAAATCTTTTGTGACAATACTGGTGCAATTGCCTTGGCAAAGGAATCCAGATTTCACAAGAGAACCAAGCACATCAAGAGACGCTTCAACTCCATCCGGGATCAAGTCCAGGTGGGAGACATAGAGATATGTAAAATACATACAGATCTGAATGTTGTAGACCCGTTAACTAAGCCTCTTCCACGAGCAAAACATGATCAGCACCAAGGCTCCATAGGTGTTAAAATCATTACTATGTAATCTAGATTATTGACTCTAGTGCAAGTGGGAGACTGAAGGAAATATGCCCTAGAGGAAATAATAAAGTTATTATTTATTTCCTTATTTCATGATAAATGTTTATTATTCATGCTAGAATTGTATTAACCAGAAACATAATACATGTGTGAATACATAGACAAACATAGTGTCACTAGTATGCCTCTACTTGACTAGCTCATTGATCAAAGATGGTTAAGTTTCCTAACCATGGACATGAGTTGTTATTTGATCAATGGGATCACATCATTAGGAGAATGATGTGATTGACTTGACCCATTCCGTTAGCTTAGCACTTGATTGTTTGTTTATTGCTATTGCTTTCTTCCTGACTTATACATGTTCTTATAACTATGAGATTATGCAACTCCCGACTACCGGAGGAACACTTTGTGTGCTACCAAATGTCACAGCGTAACTGGGTGATATAAAGTGCTCTACAGGTGTCTCCGATGGTACTTGTTGAGTTGGCATAGATCAAGATTAGGATTTGTCACTCCGATTGTCGGAGAGGTATCTCTGGGCTCTCTCGGTAATAAACATCACTATAAGCCTTGCAAGCGTGATAACTAATGAGTTAGTTATGGGATGATGTACTACGGAACGAGTAAAGAGACTTGCCGGTAATGATATTGAACTAGGTATTGGATACAAATGATCGAATCTCGGGCAAGTAACATACCGATGACAAAGAGAACAACATATAGTGTTGTGCGGTTTGACCGATAAAGATCTTCGTAGAATATTTAGGAACCAATATGAGCATCCAGGTTCCGCTATTGGTTATTGACCGGAGACGTGTCTCGGTCATGTCCACATAGTTCTCGAACCCGTAGGGTCCGCATGCTTAAAGTTCTGTGACGATCGGTTTTATGAGTTTATATGTTTTGATGTACCGAAGGTAGTTCAGAGTCCCGAATGTGATCACGGACATGACGAGGAGTCTCAAAATGGTCGAGACATAAAGATTTATATATTGGAAGCCCTACATTTGGACATCAGAATAGTTCCGGGTAAAATCGGGATTTTACCGGAGTACCGGAGGGGTTACCGGAACCCCCAGGCCATAAGGGAAAGAGAGAGGGGCCGGCCTAGGGTAGGCAGTGCGCGCCCTTCCCCCTGTCCGAATTGGACTAGGAGAAGGCGGGGCGCCCCCCTTTCCTTCTCTTTCTCTCCCTGCCTTCCCCCCTCCTAGTAGGAGTAGGAAAGGGAGGAATCCTACTCCTACTAGGAGGAGGATTCCCCCTCCTAGGCGTGCCAACAAGGGCCGGCCGGCCTCCCCCTTGCTCCTTTATATACAGGGGCAGGGGCACCTCTAGACACACAAGTTGATCACAAAGATCTCTCCCAGCCGTGTGCGGTGCCCCCCTCCACCATAATCCACCTCGGTCATACTGTAGCGGTGTTCAGGCGAAGCCCTGCTACGGTAGCTTCATCAACATCGTCACCACGCCGTCGTGCTGACTGATAAGAACATTCCATATACATAATTTTGGCATTGAATTATACCATTCGTTGAGTTATGCCCATCTATTCTTGCTAAGTTTAGTTGAATATTTGCGTGAAAATCATATAATGAATCATTTACTAGTCATTGTGTTTCTTTTGCAGAAAAGTGCGCAAAGGCACTGTAAACTTCAAGATTGGACTAGTGGCTAAGAGAACCAGTCAAGTGAAAAGAAAGAAGAAAGACAGAGGGACTTGTGTGTGAAGAAATGATGCTCCAGGGGACAAGTTAAAGAAGAAAGGGACCTTCTTGTGAAGAAAGAAGAAAAGGAGAAGGGCCAAAATTGCAAAGTGGCAGATCAGAGGAGGGGTCAAAATCCCTAGCGGTAGCCGATCCCCATTGGGCCTGGCATCTCTCTCTCTTTCCCTCACCCTCCTTCTCCACCGACGACCGCCGCCACAGCCAGGGCAGCGTGGTGGTGCGCCATCCACCAGCGCCACCACCTTCTTCTCCTTCCCCGAATTCACCATCATCCATCCACACCGCCGTCACCAGCGCCACTGCCACCAGCACCACAGCGCCTTCCCACACCTCACGCAATCTACCAGACAGATGGCCGACGGCGTCTGATGCCCCGCGCGACTCTCCTTGCCTGTGGCTGCTGCTTCTTCCCTTACCTCTGTTGCTGCTCTTTTTCCTCTTCCCCTGCCTCTCTACTGTCTTCTTCTTCTTCCCCACGAACCTGTTGCTGCTTCCTCAACGTGATCTACGGCTGCTCTTCTTGCGTCGATCTGCTGCTGCTCCTTTTCCCCTTGTCTCGCTGCTGCTCCTCCACCTCTCTCCTTCCCTCTGCCCCCTGCTAATTCTTCCTCAACGTGACCTGCTGCTTCCTTCTTCTCACGCCCCCGCTACTTCTCTCCTCACGCCCCAGCTGCTGCTCCATTCTCAAACTGCTGCTACTCTCTCTCAATCTCTCTCTCTCACACACACACTCTCTCTGATCTCGAATGGTTGTACTTTTGAGAAGTTTGTTGTTTAGTACTTTGTAATATTCAGCATTGAGATGTTTAGTACATGTAATATTCAGATTTGACAAGAGTTTGCAACCTGACACTTGTTCAGTTTTGTACTTGTAAAATATAGTGCATTTTATTATGTGCTCTGACTAGTTAGTGTCCAGTTGTTTGGATAATATTTAGTATGTGTGATATGCTCTCTGACATAGTAATCTTCTAGTATTTGTGTGTGATCCCCTATGTGTATGTTTATTGACTTGTGCTTGGTTAATACTACTCATTTTGTTGATCTGTGAGCACAAGAATCATGTCTTGTAACTCCCCTGTTAACATATGTGTGATGTGTGTTCTGTAGTCCTTGTGTTAACTATGTTCATGCGAGAATAGACATGTTTGTGTTGTGATATATTTCTGTCCCTGTCATAGTATGGTTTCTACCCTTTTGTTCACTTTCTCAAATAAAACAAAATACCAAAAAGACAGTAAGATAATATGAACCTCTCCTTGCTTATTTTCATTTCCTTTGTCATAACCTTGTTCAGTTTAGGTTTTATTTTTTGCATCCGTCTCTTAAAATTGATTACCCAGATTTAGTCAAGCATAGTCGTCGTCGCCTAGTCCCTGTGGGGAACACGACACTCACAGTTCGGGCGAAATATCCTGATGTACTTTCAGTTGATCACTGACGAAACTCTTCCCCGAGCTCTACTGGATCGTGAGTTCGCGGGACGTCACCGAGCTGAACGTGTGCTGACCGCGGAGGTGCCGTACGTTCGGTACTGAGGATCGGTCGATCGTGAAGATGTACGACTACATCAACCACGTTGTCATAATGCTTCCGCTTAACGGTCTACAAGGGTACATGGACGACACTCCCCTCTCATTTCTATGCATTACCATGATCCTGCGTGTGCGTAGGAATTTTTAGTTTTGTTAGGGTTTGATCTCTAGTATCCGTTATGCTCTAAGATCGATGTTGCTATGACTTTGGTATGCTTAATGCTTGTCACTAGGGCCCGAGTGCCATGATTTCAGATCTGAACCTATTATGTTTTCATGAATATATGTGAGTTCTTGATCCTATCTTGCAAGTCAATAGTCACCTACTATGTGTTATGATCCGGCAACCCCGAAGCTACAATAATCGGGACCATTCCCGGTGATGACCGTAGTTTGAGGAGTTCATGTATTCACTAAGTGTTAGTGCTTTGGTCTGGTACTCTATTAAAAGGAGGCCTTAATATCCCTTAGTTTCCAATAGGACCCCGCTACCATGGGAGGGTACGACAAAAGATGGCATGCAAGTTATGTTCCATAAGCTCGTATGACTATATTCGCAATACATGCCTACATTACATTGATGAATTGGAGCTAGTTCTGTGTCACCCTATGTTGTAACTGTTGCATGAGGAATCGCATCCGACATAATTATCCATCATTGATCCATTACCTACGAGCTTTTTCACATATTGATCTTTGCTTAGTTACTTTTTCGTTGCCACTGTTACGATTGCTACAAAAACTACTACTGTTACTTTTGCCACCGTTACTGTTACTTACATACTACTTTGCTACTAAATACTTTGCTGCAAATATTAAGTCTTTCAGGTGTGGTTGAATTGACAACTCAACTACTAATACTTGAGAATATTCTTTGCCCCCCCTTGTGTCGAATCAATAAATTTGGGTTGAATACTCTACCCTCAAAAACTGTTGTGATCCCCTATACTTATGGGTTATCAAGACTATTTTCTGGCGCCGTTGCCGGAGAGCATAGCTCTATTCTTTGAGTCACTTGGGATTTATATCTGTTGATCACTATGAGGAACTTTAAAGATGAAAGAACCAAGATTTTTCCCTCAACTATGAGGGGAGGTAAGGAACTGCCATCTACCTCTGCACTTGATTCACCTTCTGTTATGAGTAAATTTGCGACACCTACACCTATTATGATTCTGATATGTCGCATGTTATTGATGATGCCACTTCTCCTATGCATGATGCTTATGATGAAACTATTTCTATGCTTGATAATATTGTGCCACTAGGTGAATTTCTTGACGAACAACTTTCTAGGGTTAGAGAGAATGAAATTATTGAAACATATAATATTGATGAAAGTGATGATGAAGATTCTCCCCCTAGATATGAATTGCCTAATGTGCCTGAGGGTTATGTTATGGATGAAGAAACCGCTAGAGACCTTTTGGCTTGCAAAGATAGATATGATCTTAAGAAACTGTTAGCTAAGCTGAAAGAAAGGTCTTTGAATGCTAGAATGAAATATGACCCTGCTTTTGCTACTTCACCTATTTGTATTTCTGATAAGGATTATGATTTCTCTGTCAATCCTGAGTTAATTACTTTGGTTGAATTTGATCCTTTTTATGGCTATGAATCTAAAATTGTTGTTGACACACCTGAGAATCCCAATGATATTTCTATTTTTGATGCTAAAACACAATCTGGTAATGAACATGAACCTAGTGATAATGTTAATGATGATGTTCATATTAATGCTCAACCAAGCAATAACAATGATGTAGAGATTGAACCTGCCATTGATCTTGATAACCCACAATCAAAGAATCAACGTTATGATAAGAGAGACTTTGTTGCTAGGAAGCATGGTAAAGAAAGAGAACCATGGGTTCAGAAACCCATGGCTTTTCCTCCTAAACCATCCAAGAAAAAGGATGATGAGGATTTTGAGCGCTTTGCTGAAATGATTAGACCTATCTTTTTGCGTATGCGTTTGACTGATATGCTTAAAATGAATCCTTATGCTAAGTATATGAAAGATATTGTTACAAATAAAGGAAAGATACCGGAAGCTGAAATTTCCACCATGCTTGCCAATTATACTTTTAAAGGTGGAATACCTAAGAAACTAGGAGATCCAGGAGTACCAACTATACCATGCTCCATTAAAAGAAACTATGTTAAAACTGCTTTATGTGATCTTGGATCCAGTGTTAGTGTTATGCCTCTCTCTTTATACTGTAGACTCAATTTGAATAAGTTGACGCCTACTAAAATATCTTTGCAAATGGCCGATAAATCAACTGCTATACCTGCCGGTATTTATGAGGATGTACCCGTTGTGGTTGCAAATGTTACTATTTTAACGGACTTTGTTATTCTTGATATTCCCGAGGACGATAGTATGTCTATTATCCTTGGTAGACCCTTTTTGAATACTGTAGGAGCTGTTATCGATTGCAACAAAGGCAATGTCACTTTTCATGTTAATGGTAATGAGCATACGGTACACTTTCCGAGGAAACAACCTCAAGTCCGCAGTATCAATTCTACTGGAAAATTTTCAACGATTGCTATTGGAGGTTTTGAATTCCCTCTTCCTACTGTCAAGAAGAAATATGATATTCTTAGTGTTGGGCACATGCATATCCCCGTTGAGGTAACCTAGTGTTATTTGAAAATTCTACGGTTTCAAGCGATTCAGAAAGAGTTTGTTAAGAAGACTTGACCAACCTTGGTAGTGGATTCCTTTTGATGAGCACGAGATGGATGAAGTCAGAAAGCACAACTCTCTGTATCCTCCTTTTACTTTCTATTATTTAGATTAAATAAAGTAAAAATAGTATTTTATGTCTGTTTTCTGAATTATCCTTGCAATAAAAATACCCCGAAAATAAAAGTTCTCCAAACGTCCTGAAAATGAAATATGATTTTTTATAGAATATTTAAGAATTTCTGGCACTGAGAAGACACCAGGGGGGCACCATTTGGCCACGAGGGCACAGGGCGCGCCCACGCCCCTAGGGCGCGCCCCCTGCCTCGTGGGCCCCACATGGACCCCCTCCACTTATTCCAGCACCCACTCACTTTTTCTTCCTCCAGAAAAAATCCTCCCATAGCTCAAACCCGTGTTCTAGCTCATCTTGCTGCCATTTTCGATCTCTTTGCTCAAAGCTCTATTCAAAAAACTGTTTGGGGAGATTGTTCTTCGGTATGTGACTCGTCCAATGGTCCAATTAGTTTTTGTTCTAGTGCTTTATTTATTGCAAATTTTTGCTGCTAAGGTGACCCCGTTCTTGAGCTTGCATGTCAAATTTATATGGTCCAAAGTAGTTTTAATGCATGATATAGCCTCTAGGCACTTGTGGGAGTAGTTGCTATCAATCTTGTTGAGTTTGGTTCACTTTTACTTTGAGTCACTAAATTTTTTTAGAATTTTTTTCAGAATAAGAAAATGATGAAGAGATTGTTGAGGGGCTCTTCGAGCCGAAGCTCGAAGGACAAGCAGAATGAGGAGAATAAAAATCCCGAAAACGATCTTCTCACACTACGGAGGTTCGGCCATGCGAATGGCCTTGTGACACGTTCTTGAGAGCCGCCGGAATTTACGGTCACTTTTATTACTTGGCTGAGAATGCAGGCCTCACCAACTTCCTCCACGACCAGCGCGAACAATATCTCCTACTCTCTAATATTTTTGTGTAAATTTTTTATTTCCATGCTAAGAAATCACCACCTTCAGTGGAGTTTCACTTTATGATGAGGTTAAGGAGATGTCACTCCATGATTTTTGTCGAGTCTGCAAGATACCCTTTGTGGGCAGCATCGAGGAACCACGCCGTAGTGATGTGGATCGATTTATTGATAGAATTGTTGTAGGAGAAATGAGGAAAGTTTCCAATGCAAGAATTACTAGTATACATTTTCCCATTCTATGTTACTTTGCGATATTTGCTAGTAGATGCTTAATTGGTCGCGGGAACAGTGGAAATCATAGTGCTCCTGATCTTGTCATTTTGCGCCATGCTTTGTTTCGAGATACAACTTTCAGCCTAGGCGCTATTGTTGCTAAAGATTAAGTCTAAATCGTACAAAGGGCCCCATATTTGGAGGCATCTTTGCTTCATGCCTTGCTGAACACTTTGAGATACCTATTAGGCATTATGAGAAAGAGGAAAAGTTGTTGCCCCTGTTTTTCTAGATTATAAGAGTATGGTAGCACATGAATTTATTGTTAAAAATAAGAAAAAGATGCTTAAGTATAATTTTATATTTGATAAAACTCACTGTGAGATTATTACCTTGCCTGCACCCTCTATGTTTAACATGCTTTCAGGCACGTACCTCATCTTGCCAGAGGCCATTTATGCATACCAGAGGCTGGCACAAGTCCCAGAGCTTGAGCCTGAGCCACCACTTTACCCTTACCAACAATTTATTTATCAGTGGGATCCAGAGGAGATCGCCAACCAGTGGCACCCTGAGGACCCTCCTCAATACACTAGAGAGAGTTTTGATCCGTGGGCATAGACCAACTTAGGACAAAAGCCTAAGCTTGGGGAGTACGTATTTCTCACCGACATTACATTAATGTTTACACACTCATGCCAGTTGTCGGTGCTCATACTTTTTCATTGTACTATCCATGCTAGTTTTTCTTTTCTAAGCCTTCTTCTTGTGTGTTTGAAAAAAAACCTTAAGAAAAACCAAAAAAATTAGTTATAGCTTTTAGCTAGTTTACTTTCCGTGCATGTAGTAGTAGTAATTAAAAGAAAACCCAAAAATATTTCTCGTTCTTCTTTTGCTTGTTGGGATCTTTCCCGTGTAAATAGTTTTATTTCTTTTCTTATTCTTTGGGGGTCGAGAGGACAAGACCATGATGAAAATGTTGAGTGGCTCTCATATGCATTATTGTTGATTTAACCAAGAGCCCATATTACCTTGTGTTCTCCCTTGTATTAAATGCTTGCAGATTCCAACTTAGTCCAATGCACGTGCGCTATTATTATTATTATCCACACTGTTCGGTCGTGCGAGTGAAAGGCAATAACGAGGATATATGATGGACTGATTGAGATGAGAGAAGCTGGTACGAACTCGACCTATCTTGTTTTTGTAAATATGATTAGTTCATCGTTCCTGATTCAGCCTATTATGAATGAGACATGTTTGCAATGACAATTAGAGATTATAGTTGCTCATGCCATGCTTAATTTACTAGGAGTTTATAATAGTTTACCTTGCATGCCAACATGCTATTAAAATGGTTGTAATGTGGTATGATAGGGTGGTATCCTCCTTCGAATGATTCGAGTGGCTTGACTTGGCACATGTTCATGCATGTAGTTGAAACAAAATCAACATAGCCTCCACGATATTTATGTTCATGGTGATTTATATCCTACTCATGCTTGCACTCATTGTTGATTAATCTTAATGCATGTTCATGACTGTTGTCGCTCTCTAGTTGGTCGCTTCCCAGTATCTTTCTAGCCTTCACTTGTACTAAGCGGGAATACTGCTTGTGCATCAATTTCCATAAACCCCAAAGTTATTCCATATGAGTCCACCATACCTTCCTATATGCGGTATTTACCTGCCATTCCAAGTAAATTTGCATGTGCCAAACTCTAAACCTTCAAATGAAATTCCGTTTTGTATGCTAGAATAGCTCATGTATCAACTAGGGTTGTCTATATCTTCCATGCTAGGTGGGTTATTCTCACGATGAGTGGAATCCGCTCATCATTCACGAGAAAATGGCCGGTAACCGGGATGCCCAGTCCCATGCTCAAATCAAGTCAAAATAATTGCAAACAAAACTCCCCAGGATTGTTGTTAGTTCGACGGCACCCATTGTTTCAGATAAGCCATGGATTGATGTTTGTTGGTGGTGGGAACCGCCTATAGTATGTGTAGCATGGAAGATATCGAGATCTCTTAGTTGTTATGTTGACAATGAAAGTATGCCACTCAAAATATTATTTATCTCTGTTTCAAAACTCGAGCTCTGGCACCTCTGCAATCCCTTCATCCCTCTTCAAAGGTCCTATCTATTTAATTTTATGTTGAGTCATCATCCTCTTATTAAAAAGCACCAGTTGGAGAGCACCGATGTCATTTGCATGCATTGCTATTAGTTTACATTGAGTATGACTGTGAATGGATCTCTTTTACCAGGAATTACAATCTAGTCAGTCCTTGATCTTTAGGGGTGCTCTGTATTTATTTTTTGCAGTCTCAAAAAGGGCTAGCGAGATACCATCTTGTTATATCATGTTGTGATTGTTTTGAGAAAGTGTTGTCATCCGAGATTTATTATTATTGCTCGCTAGTTCATTATGCCATTGATATGAGTAAACATGAGACCTAAATGTTATTGTTAATATGGTTCGTTCATAATATTTGTTGAAAACTTGAATGCTGGCTCTACATATTTGCAACAACAAGATCAAACAGAGTTTGTAGAAGTTTGTCTTTATCACTTTCAGTTTGTCAACTGAATTGCTTGAGGACAAGCAAAGGTTTAAGCTTGGGGAGTTGATACGTCTCCAACGTATCTACTTTCCAAACACTTTGGCCCTTGTTTTGGACTCTAACTTGCATGATTTTAATGGAACTAACCCGGACTGACGCTGTTTTCAGCAGAATTGCCATGGTGTTATTTTTCTACAGAAATGATAGTTCTCGGGATGACCTGAAAATCCACGGAGACACGTTTTGGAATTAATGAAAAATATTGGCGAAAGAATCAGCATCAGGGGGCCCACACCCTGTCCACGAGGGTGCAGGGCGCCCCCTGCCTCGTGGGTCCCCTGGGACTCCACCGACCTCAACCCCAACGCCATATATTCACTTTTGAGGAGAAAAAAAATCAGAGAGAAGGATTCATCGCGTTTTACGATACAGAGCCGCCGCCAAGCCCTAATATTCCTCGGGAGGGCTGATATGGAGTCTGTTCGGGGCTCCGGAGAGGGGAATCCATCGCCATCGTCATCATCAACCATCCTCCATCACCAATTTCATGATGCTCTCCACCGTGCGTGAGTAATCCCATCGTAGGCTTACTGGACAGTGATGGGTTGGATGAGATTTACCATGTAATCGAGTTAGTTTTGTTAGGGTTTGATCCCTAGTATCCATTATGTTCTATGATTGATGTTGCTATGACTATGCTTAATGCTTGTCACTAGGGCCCGAGTGCCATGATTTCAGATCTGAACCTATTATTTTTTTCATGAATATATGTGAGTTCTTGATCATATCTTGCAAGTCAATAGTCACCTACTATGTGTTATGATCCGGCAACCCCGAAGTGACAATAATCGGGACCACTCCCGGTGATGACCGTAGTTTGAGGAGTTCATGTATTCACTAAGTGGTAATGCTTTGGTCCGGTACTCTATTAAAAGGAGGCCTTAATATACCTTAGTTTCCAATAGGACTCCGCTGCCACGAGAGGGTAGGACAAAAGATGTGATGCAAGTTCTTTTCCATAAGCACGTATGACTATATTTGGAATACAAGCCTACATTACATTGATGAACTGGAGCTAGTTCTGTGTCACCCTATGTTGTAACTGTTGCATGAGGAATTGCATCGACATAATTATCCATCATTGATCCATTGCCTACAAGCTTTTAACATATTGATATTTGCTTAGTTACTTTTCCGTTGCTACTGTTACGATTGCTACAAAACTGCTACTGTTACTTTTGCCACCATTACCGTTACTTCCATACCACTTTGCTACTAAATACTTTTTTGCAGATATTAAGTCTTTCAGGTGTGGTTGAATTGACAACTCAACTACTAATACTTGAGAATATTCTTTGGCTCCCCTTGTGTCGAATCAATAAATTTGGGTTGAATACTCTACCCTCGAAAACTGTTGCGATCCCCTATACTTGTGGGTTATCAACAACTTGCCCCCACTTAAAAGAATCTCGTCCCGAGATTCAAGGTCTGTCGGGAAGAGAGTGGGGTACTCCAGTCGAAGACGATCCTCTCGTTCCCATGTATCCTCTTTCTCGGAATGATGAGACCACTGAACTTTGAGAAACTTGATGTTATGGTGTCGAGTGGTATGCTCTGCTTGATCAAGAATGCGGACTGGGTACTCTCGATAAGTGAGGTTATCTTGGAGATCAAGCGTTTCGTGGTCCACTCTAGGGATGTGATCCGAGAAGCAATGACTGAGTTGAGAGACATGGAAGACATCATGGACTCAGGAAAGATCTGGGGGGTAGATCCAATTGGTAGGCAACCTCTCCTCATTTAGCGGGAATGCGAGAAGGACCAATGTAACGAGAAGCCAACTTGCACTTGATACCAAAACGATGGGTACCCTTTAGAGGAGTAACCCGAAGGTAGGACTTATCGACAACTTCATAAGCCACCTCCTTATGACGAGGGTCATACTGGCTCTTTTGACGAGACTAGGCCATTTTCAAATTCTCGCAAATGATGCAAACTTGATATTGTGCCTCCTGGATCATATACGGTCCAAATAATTGTCTTTCGCCGATTTCTGACCGGTTCAAAGGTGTTCGACATCTCTGTCCATAAAGAATCTCGAAGGGTGCTTTATTAAGGCTAGATTGGTAGCTATTGTTATAAGCAAATTTGGTGAAAGGAAGGCACTTCTCCCAATCCATATCGAACGAGATAACACAAGCTCTAAGAATGTCTTTGAGAATTTGATTGACCCTTTCCACCTGACCACTCAACTAAGGGTGGAAGGCGGTAGTGAAGGAAAGATGGGTGCCCATGGCATTCTGGAAACTCTTGCAAAAATGAGAAGTGAAAAGACTACCATGGTCAAAATTGATCTCTAGTGGGACACCATATAGTGACACTATTCGAGAAATATTAGTCAGCTAACTAACTAGCAGTGATACTCTCTCGAACAGGAAGGAAGTGGGCCACTTTGGAAAGACGATCAATGACTACGAAGATAGCATTATTCCCTCTCTTTGTCCTGGGAAAGTCGGTGATGAAATCCATACCAACTTTGTCCCATTTCGACTCAGGAATAGCTAAAGGCTGAAGGGTGCCAACAGACCCTTGATGCTCTTCCCTAATGCGACGACAAACATCATAGTTAGCAATGAACTGAGCAATTTCTCTCTTCATCCTAGTCCACCAGAACCTCTGGCATAGGTCCTAATACATCTTAGTACTACCGGGATGTATCATGAGAGGAGATTCATAAGCCTCCTTAAGGATCAACTGCCGTAGATGTTGGTTCTTGGGAACCACCAAGCGGTTCTCAAAGAAAACAACACCTCGGTCATCCATAGAGAAACACTTAGTAGTCCCGCTATTAATGTTCTCCTTGATCTGGGATATACCCTTATCACACTTCTGGGAAGCTATGATTTGATCCGTAAGAGTAGGTTTCGCCACCAAGGTGGAAAGGAATCCTTGAGGAACAATGTGAAGGTTAAGCTTATGAAATTCCTCATGGAGAAGTGGTTGATCTTGTCATAACATAAGGTTGTTACAATAATACTTACGACTTAGTGCATCAGCCATGACATTAGCTTTCCCCGGGGTGTAAGTTATCCCTAAGTCATAATCCGTGATCAACTCAACCCAATGTCTTTGCTTGAGATTCAAATCCGGTTGGGTGAAGATGTATTTCAGAATTTGGTGATCAATGTAAATCTCGCAATGATTACCAAGAAGGTAATATCGCCATGTCTTAAGTGCATAGACTACAGCTGCAAGCTCGAGATCATGTGTAGGATAATTGTCCTCATGTGGATGCAACTGTCGAGATGCATAGGCAATCACATGTCGATCCTGCATAAGAATGCAACCTAGTCCCTGTCGCGAGGCGTCGCAATAGGTAACAAAGTCCTTGGAGAAATCCAGTGGCACAAGTATGGGAGCAGAAGTCGGGCGTCTTTTCAGTTCTTGAAAACTGTTCTCGCACTATGGGGACCACTCAAACTTTTTATCTTTCTTGAGGAGTTCAGTAAGAGGCTTGTCAACTTTGGAGAAATTCTCAACGAAGCAGCGACTATAACTCGCTAGACTGAGAAAACTCCAAACTTGCTTAACCAATTTAGGTGGAGTCCAATCAAGGACGGCCTGAACTCTCTCGGGATTGACAGCAATGCCCTTACTAGAGATCACGTGGCCTAGATAGGTCACTTCTGGCAACTAAATTCACACTTGGAGAACTTCGCATATAGGCGGTGCTCTTTGAGTTTTCTAACACAAGTCTGAGATGTTCGGCATGCTCTTCCTTGTTCTTTGAGTAAATAAGAATATCATTGAGGTAAACCACGGAGAACTTATCTAGCTACTCCATGAAGATCGAGTTCATCAAGAGAGAGAGCGTGGCTGGTGTTGGGGACACACATAACAGGTAGGCCAATGAAGGGTCGAAATATATTAAAGCATGGGTTCCACACATCAGGTGGGTCTAGATAAATTTCATACCAACAAACCATCCACCCGGATGACCATCAAGTCACTCGCACGGCAACACCCACTCGCAGCATAGCACTCCACTCGACGAACTCATTCCACTCGGAGTACCTGATCTCACCCGGATATGCGAAGACCAACGGTCAACAAAGCACTCGAGGCATATCTTAGTAGCAGGCTGACATTATGACATCAACGCCCCACTTTGTAACATAGGAGGTGGAGGGGTGGCGCACTCTATATAAGCCACCCCACCACTAGACTTAGGGGCATGCCCTCATTCATCTCCCTCTACTCTCTCGCTACTGTCGGATTTCGGGTTTCGGCAAAACCCTTGAGGTTCGAACACTGGGATGCGCACGAAGATCTCCCCCCTCTCTAGCTTGCACACTCAACGATCTCACAGCCTAGCTTGACGGACCCAAAGAACACGAGACACAAGATTTATACTGGTTCGGGCCACCATTGTGGTGTAATACCCTACTCCAGTGTGGTGTGGTGGATTGCCTCTTGGGCTGAGGATGAACAGTTACAAGGGAAGAACAGTCTCCTGAGGAGAGGTGTTCTTGTGCTTAGTGAACTGGTGTGAGGCTAAGGATGGAATGGCTCCGACCAAGATGAGGTTGATCCCCCTAGCTATGGTGGTGGCTAGTCCTATTTATAGAGGCCCTAGTCCTCTTCCCAAATATTGAGTGGGAAGGGATCCCACTGCCGATTTGAAGGGAGACAACTAGTACAAGTTATCTTGACAAAAGTAGTCTTTGCCTACCAAAGGCTCTGGTGGTGGCGCCGTCTTGGGCTCCACGGTGACCTCCGTCTTGCCGTCCTGCTGGTCTTGGTCTTGTTGCACCAATATGGAAACCTTTGCCTAATGCCTTGGAACTGCTCGCCTGCGCTTGCCCCCTTAGCACCAAAGAGGAAATGAGGACGTTGTGCGGGCTAGCGCCCGCCTGGCGCCTGCTTGGTCTTGATCGTCATGGCTTGCGTCATTGGAACCTCGCGAGGTTTGCCTTGCCTTGATCTCTCCGCCCCTCGCGAGCCAGCCTGGTGAGGCCGCCCCTCAGGAGGTCTTGCGTCGTCCACCTCGTGAGGCTTGGCCCCTCGCGAGGGTCTTGAATGTTTGCTGGTGAAGATGGGCCGTACGGGGCCGCTGGAGGAGCCATGCCGCGGGCCGCAGGCAGGCAAGTTTGGGGACCCCCATTCGTAGAACGCCGACAGTAGCCCCCGGGCCTAAGGCGCGCTCGGGCTTGGCTTCGAGGCAAAGCCAAAGGGCAAGTGCGGAGCGCCGCAGGCCCCAACATCCTGCGGCCTTGGTTGACGCGTGGCGTCTGATTGGACGTGGGCGTCTCCGCTTCCCCATGTAGCCTCGGCAACTGCTCGACTTGACAAAAGACTGGCGCGGGCTACGCTCTTCTTCATTGCTTTCCTCCGCCTTGCTCCAGATCCCCTTTCTCACCCTTGCTTCCGAAACCTCTAGATCTGCTCTGATCCACTTCCAAGCTTCCGTCCAATGGTACCCCAAAAGACCAAGGTTGACTCACCGCCCGCCTGGTACGAGTCGGGCGTGGAGGCGCCCAATGTCTCAGTGAAGAACCTTGCCGTCACGCAGCTGCTGACAGCGGGGGAGAACAACGAGAAGGGGGAGACCGTGCTCCGGGCTGGCTCCACCGTGCCCTAAGCCCTGAAGAGCTTCTTCTACCACTTCTTCATGGTCAGCATTGCCGCCGGCCTCGTTCCCCCTTCTCTGACTTCTTCTACGCGGTCCTCCAGCACTATGGGTTATAGGCTCTTCATCTCCATCCCAACTCCGTTCTTCTCTTGTCCATCTTTGCCTTCTACTGCGAGGCGTACATCGGGGTGATGCCGTCCGTGGCATTTCTGCGCCACTTCTTCTACCTCCAAATCAACGAAGGCCACACCACGGGGTGCGCCAACTTTATCGCAGCCGACAAGGCCAACGCGATTTCGAAGACCGGGAAGAAGGCCGGTGGCTTCAGGAGCAAGTGGGTCATGATGGATGCCAAGTGTGTCCACCCATGGCTGAAGCTGCCGACGGGGATCCCCGGCCTAATGAGGGGTGGTCCTGCATGAAGCTTACCGACGAGTGAAAGTGCAACTATCCCTGGGTGGTTTTGGTAATTCCTAACAACATATAGCTCATAGAGCTAATGCTACTTCAAGATAAACATTTCAGGAAAGCTCAATGATTGGCATGGCATGGATGAGAAATGTGGACCCCTCAAAATGCTAAGGACAAAGGATTGGCTCAAGCTCAAAGCTCAGGACTCTACATTTTTTCGTTTTAAGTGATCCAAGATCACATTGAGTCCATAGGAAAAGCCAATACTATCAAGAGGGGGTGAGGTGCTGCTTAATGAGTTTCTTGCTCAAAGTGCTTAGTGATATGATCCAAAAACCCTCAACTACTTTCTTACATCCACATATGTCCCAAACCATAAGTCAAACTTGGCCCCACCGAAACTGTCTATCCGGAGCCACCGAGTTCAGTTGACATAGCCACTACCAGAAACCCTAGTCTTTTCGGTCTTACCGATAGGGATCTCGGTCTCACCGAGATGGGATTGTAATCTCTTTGTTTCCCTTTGTAACGTTTCGGTCAAAGCGAGATGAGCGATCGGTCCCATCAAGATTGCAATGCAAACTCTCTGTTTCCCTTTCGTAACGTTTCGGTACAACCGAGATGAGCGAATCGGTCCCACCGAGTTTGCCTGACCAACTCTCTGTTTGTCTATTATCAAAATCGGTACCACCGAGTTTGTGTAATCGGTCTCACCGAGATTACGTTATGCCCTAACCCTAACGAAATCGATCTCACCAAGTTGACATGTCGGTCCCACCGAAAATCCTAACGGTCACATTATGAACTAAATCGGTCTGACCGAGTTTCACAATTCGGTCCCACCGAGTTTGGTAAATTGTGTGTAATGGTTAGATTTTGTGTGGAGGCTATATATACCACTCCACCCACTCTTCGTTCGTGGAGAGAGCATCAGAACATGCCTACACTTCGAACATACATTTTCTGAGAGAGAACCACCTACACTTGTGTTGGGGTCAAGATATTCCATTCCAACCACATAAATCTTGATCTCTAGCCTCCCTCAAGTTGCTTTCCACTCAGATCATCTTTCCACCAAATCATATCCTATGAGAGAGAGTTGAGTGTTGGGGAGACTATCATTTGAAGCAAAATAGCAAGGCGTTCATCATCAACACACCATTTGTTACCTCTTGGAGAGTGGTGTCTCCTAGATTGGTTAGGTGTCACTTGGGCGCCTCCGTCAACATTGTGGAGTTGAACCAAGGAGTTTGTAAGGGCAAGGAGATCGCCTACTTCGTGAAGATCTACCCTAGTGAGGCAAGTCCTTCATGGGCGACGGCCATGGTGGGATAGACAAGTTTTCTTCTTTGTGGACCCTTCGTGGGTGGAGCCCTCCGTGGACTCGCGCAACCGTTACCCTTCGTGGGTTGAATTTTCCATCAACGTGGATGTACGATAGCACCATCTATCGGAACCACGCCAAAAATCTCCGTGTCTACATTGCGTTTGCTCCTCCAAACTCCTCCCTTTACTTTCATATGCAATTGTTTTACTTTCCGCTGCTATACTCTTAGAATTGCATGTGTAGGTTGATTTCTTGACTTGTGCTAAGTTGCTAAAATCTGCCAAGAACTAAAATTGGGAAAAGCTAGATTTTTATTTCGTCAAGTAGTCTAATCACCCCCTCTAGACATACTTTAATCCTACAAGTGGTATCAGAGCTTTGGTCTCCATTTTCTTTGATTTCCATAGCTTTTGGTGGTCATAGCCTTGGTTTCACAACCTAGGAGAGTATGGCGTCTAGCGAGGGAAATTACCACTGTAGAGATCCTTACTTTGATGGTACTAATTTTGCTAGTTGGAAGCATAAGATGAAAATGCATATTCTTGGACATAACCCCGCCGTTTGGGCTATTGTGTGTATTGGCTTGCAAGGTGAATTCTTTGATGGGAGAGAACCGAACCATGAAGCTGTCGTGGAAGAGTTGAAGATGCTGCAATACAATGCTCAAGCTTGTGATATTCTCTTCAATGGATTGTGCCCCGAAGAATTCAACAAAATCAGCCGTCTTGAGAATGCAAAGGAAATTTGGGATACTTTGATTGATATGCACGAAGGTACCGACTCCATCAAGGAATCCAAATTGGATGTGCTTCAAAGTCAACTTGACAAGTTCAAAATGAAGGATGGTGAAGGTGTCGCTGAAATGTACTCTAGGCTTGCTCTCATTACAAATGAGATTGCCGGCTTAGCAAGTGAAGAGATGACCGATAGATTCATCATCAAGAAGATCCTAAGAGCCTTGGATGGAAAATATGATACCGTGTGCACATTGATCCAAATGATGCCCAACTACAAAGATCTCAAGCCAACGAAAGTCATTGGAAGAATTGTTGCTCATGAGATGTCACTCAAGGATAAGGAAGAGCTCCACAACAAGTCAAGTGGTGCCTACAAAGCCTCATGTGATGCCCCCACATCATCAAATGAGAAGCAAACCTTCAATGAAGAATTGAGCCTAATGGTGAAGAACTTCAACAAGTTCTACAAGAGTAGAAGCAAGGAAAGATGTTCCAAGTCAAGGTCGAACAATGACAAAAGATCTTCTAGTCATGAGCGTAATTGCTACAATTGTGGAAGACCTGGACACTATTCAAATGAGTGTACGACTCCTTACAAAAGAAGAGAAGATTCTCCCAAAAGAAGAAGTAGTAGAGAAGAATCACTGCCAAGAGAGAGAAGGAGTAGAGATGATCGTTACGAACGAAGACCCTCTCGGAGAAGCAAGGATTCAGAAAGGAAGGACAAATCATCAAAGAGCTACACAAAAAGAAGACATCAAGCTCATGTTGGTGAATGGGTATCCGGCTTCGACTCCGACAATCACTCCGAAAGAAGCTATCACTCCGACTCTGAATATACTCAAGATGAAGGTGTTGCCGGTCTAGCACTTGTGTCAACCGACTCCTATGACATATTTGACTCACCAAATGAAGGAATTGGAAGATGCTTCATGGCTAAAGGTCCAAAGGTAACACACCCCGAGTATGTTGATTTCAATAGTGATGAAGATCATTTCGTAGGAGATGATGATTTACTTGTTGACAACTCTAGTTATGAAAACTATGATGAACTTGCTATTAATCATAATAATCAAGATAAAACGAATGACGATGATAAGAAGAAGATTGAGCATCTAACTAAAGAATTAAACACTCTTAAGTTAGCTCATGAAACTACCTTGGAAGATCATCGAGAACTTTTAAAGTCTCATGAGAAGCTACGCTTTGAAAAAATCAACCTTGAGCAAGAGCATGAGTTCTTAAAAGCAATCAATGATGACCTTCGCAAGAAAAGTTCTTCTTACATTGCCAAGCGTTTACTCTTGTCTACTGACATGCCACAAGTTAAATCTAGCAACAAGAGTAAGAAAGATTCTTCTTCTAGTAGTAACTACAATCATGCTAAATCCAATATTGTTGCTTCTAGTAGTTCTCTTGATTCCACTAATGATTCTCTTAGCCAAGTTACACTTGAGCAAGAAAACAACTTATTGAAGGGAATTATAGAGAAAGGTGTTTACAAGAGCCTTGCCGGGAGTAAGCAATTCGAGGAAATTGTACGCAAGCAAGGAAGACACCGGAAGAATCAAGGTGTAGGTTTTGAACGAAAGTTCAATGCCAATGGAGTTGAGTGGGAAGAAGATCAATACCCCGAGACGAAGTTTGTTCCTCGACAAGAGAAGTATGATCCTACTTCTTTCCAAGGAACACAAGCTCAAGATGATCTTCCACCACAAGACCACAAGCTAAAAGGCAAGGACATGCTTCAAGAGGAGATTGATGCATTTGAAGAAGCACCTAAGGCCTTGGTCAAGTGGGTTCCCAGGATTACATCAAGTTCTACTTCATCAAGTACGACTACAACTCCAAGGATTCCCATCAAGATGGTGTGGATCCCGAAGAAGAAGAACTAGGGAGTTCTTGAGGGTGACTCCGCCAACATACTTCACTCATATCATTTTGGCGAGGACAAGTGCAAACAACTTCCATATCTTGCACTAGTTCAAGGAGTCACAAACCCTCTTGTTGGTAAGACAAGGGACAAGGTAACCTAATGCTTTCATGGACACCATCCTATGTGAACATCACTCTATGTCTATGGATATCCTTGTTTGTTCCTTGTGGGACTAACCCGTGTAGGTATTGAAAGTGCAACTCACTCCAAAGGATTGCTCCAAAAGATCTACATAAACATTGAGCATCTACATCTTCAACACCTACATGAAGTCATCATTGAAAAAACCCAAGGTTAGTTCATCCCTCTTAGGGGGATATCACATCTAGGGGGAGCTTTACTCCAATCAATTGAGCTAAAGCAACTCTAAGGGTGTGAACACAACAATGATTTATGTAAAAGTGGAAACCCCACTTGTGCTTAAACGATGAGTATGACCTACGATCAAATGTTCTCATTTGACTGCTAAGTCAATATACTCATATATATATGACCTAGTCATCGCCAAATTGCTTGATAGATGCTAGATTGATTGTGCATGCTTTTTCACATATTTCATTTGCCATCTTATTGTGTGAGCATGTTGGATGCATATTTTACTAATTCGAGGACATCCATTTGTTGCTTTGATTGTTTGGCTTTTTCTCTTTTGCAAATGGATGGACAAGAATGCCAAAGAACTCCCTATTGCTATCTATGATTTCCTCGTCTCAAACTCTATTCATGCTACATCACAAAGTTTGATGAAGTCAGATTCGACCCACTTTGTGTGAGGAGCACTCGGAGTCCCCGATTCGTCATAGACTTAAACTTCCAAAATCTTTGTGTGCATTTCGGTATGACCGAGTCATCCATTTTGTTCACACCGAGATCACTAAGTTGATCTAGGTTTTCAATCTCGGTGCAACCGATTAGAACGTTTCGGTCACACCAAGTTGCAGTAACCGCTTGCAGTTCTGCATCTCGGTGCTACCAAGTTGTTCCACTCGGTCACACCGATATGGTCACGTTATATACTGACGGGTCAAATTTTGGAATTTTTTCCGAAACCCTTCACCCGCGCGTAACCTGCTCTGCCTCTTCGGGTCTCCGGATCGTCCTCCCGCCACTGGTCTCCGCCGCCATCAACGGCAATCTATTCCGTCCTTGCCGCCGTAGCGAACACTCGCCGCTCTAGGGTAAGTGTTCGAACCCTTGTGCTGTCTTTTTCACTCTGATTCCTAGCACAAGGACAATGCCATGTTTCTTGCCACGATTGAGATTGATCCATCCAGCTAAAACTCCCTTAGGTCTAGATTGATTCGAAAATTTTAGGGTTAGCTCTCCGCTGAACTCATCTCGGACCAACCGAACTGTAGACATTGGTCTCACCGATTCGGCCTTGGCCATTGAACATGCGCTTTTCGGTCTGACCGAAACGTGCAAATCGGTGTCACCGAGTTCAAGATTCTATGAAACCCTAGCAACCTCGGTGCCACCGAACGGTGACTCGGCCCTACCGAGTTCACTAGTTTAGGTTCCAAGTGTTGCTTCGGTATCACCGAGTTTGTCAATTGGGTAGCTCCAAGATCACTTCTGTATAGAACTAAAACTAAGCTTTTTGACTCAATTATTTTGCAAAACTTGTGTACTTGATGCTCATCTACTCTACCTCATCTACAACCTATTCACAGCGTCTGCTGACAGTTTGCCTGCAAGATGTCTGATCAAAGTGACAGACAGAACAAATCAGGTTCAGATGAGTGATGGCACTAGTCCCTCCAACTCTTCTGATGATGGAAGCAGGAGCAGTCCAAGCAACTTACCTAAGGCAGCAGCCAGATCCAGGAAGAAGGAAACCTCAGAATCTGAGGATGAGGATTATGTGGCCATTGAGGATGAGGCCACTTCAAGGAAAAAGGTGTTGAAAAAGGAGTATGGCACAGCTGCTACAGTTAAGCCAGGGATGCATAAGAAGGCACTAGCAAAGAGAGTTCCTATGTCTAAGGCCAGAGCATCCACTGCTGAAACCTCCAAGCCAACTGAAGAG
Organism: Triticum urartu; assembly: GCF_056163025.1. Taxonomy (NCBI): domain Eukaryota; kingdom Viridiplantae; phylum Streptophyta; class Magnoliopsida; order Poales; family Poaceae; genus Triticum; species Triticum urartu. The sequence continues at coordinate 285,931,433 of NC_141877.1, forward strand.
GCAATTGGAGAAGGGAAGGAAAGGGTCAAGAAGACCACTGCCAGAGTGCTTGGAAGATCATCCATAATGAGAGGTTCAGATGAGGAGGAAGAGGATGCTTCACCAGCTCCTAAGGCTCAGAAGCTTATGGGAGATGCAATCAAGTCAGGGGCTGCTCCATCTAAGCCCAAATCTGCTCCCAAAGTTGCTGCTCAGAAACCCCCAAAACCCAAGAGGAACACCAGGAGTATACCAGTTAGGAAAAAAAACAAGGCCCCAGTGCCTGAAGCTGCTGAAGAAGAGGAAAATGACTCACTTGTTTTGAGAAAGCTGAAGCCCAAGATCCCTGAACACAATGATGCACATCCTATTGCAGAAAACATGAAAATCAGGAAGGATTCGAGACTGAGATTATGGAGACAGTCTGATCCATATGCTGTCAGGAGGAGAACTGCTGTGGATTACAGGTTTCACACTAAGGAACAACAAGACTTCTATGAGACAATTCTGCTTGACAAGAAGCCCATAGTGTGTGACATGAAATGGGTTGACTGGGAGTACATCAAGGAGAATGAAGATCACTATCCAGGTGTATATGATAGCTTCAAAGCATGTGGAGTCGATACATTTGTCGCCCAGAAGCTCACCAAGTAGAATGATGAGTTGATCATGCATTTTTACTCCACTACCCACTTCTATCCAGATGGGAAGATCATTCGGATGTCTGAAGGTACAAGGTACCAATCTACCATTGAAGAATGGGCTCAGTTGAAAAATGCCCCAGAAGAAAGTGAGGATGACTTGGATGTTTATGCTAAAAAGAAGAAAGACCATAACTCTATGGCCAACATGTACAGAGGGATCCCAGATGATGCATTGGATACTCATAAGTTTGGATCTGTCCACTTCTTATTGTCTGGTCTGCCTACCATCAACTGGATCCTAAGGCACACATTGCTATCCAAGTCAGGTGATCACGAGATGATCAGAGGACATGCTATCAATTTGCTTCATTTGTTTGATGTGCCTCAAAAGTTCAAAGTCATGAGTCTGATTGTGGAGACAATCGAAAGGACACCAGCTGATCAGAAGAGAAGTTGTGGGTATGCCCCACAAATTCAGGAGCTCATCAACTCCAAGATGGGCACAGGAAAATATCTACTGGATAAGGAGCACCTGCCCATCTACCCTGAATTTGAAGACAACACTGTTGTCATGAATGAAAATGAACCATCATCAGCTCAAGCACATGAGAAGAGAGAGAAGACAAGGGCAGAGAAAGCTGCAAAGATGCCAACTGTTGAAGAGGCATCTCAAGTATTCTTGAAGACCAAGCAAGATCAGCTTGGATATCTGATCCAGTACACCTTGAGGATTGAGAAGGGCTTGGCCACCCAGACTCAAAACAAGGATAGCTTGGAGAGGACCGTTAAGCAGAAATTCTATGATCTTGATGTCAAAGTAACTGAGATTCAGTCAGCAGTTAAGAAGCTTCAAGAGGAAGCAGATAAGAGGATAGGAAAAGCAACCACTAATGCTTTCAAGCGAGTGCCACGAGGTCCAAGGTCTGCTGTAGTGCCAGTCTCAGATACTAGAGCTTCAGTGTCAGCACCAGCAGCTACAGCTCCAGTGCCACCTCCAGCACCCACTCCATTAGCTCCAACTACTTAATCAGAAGCCTTCGTCCTTGGAGTTCTCTCTACACCACCTCCCGAAGATCAAGCCTGAGATACCTATAGCACTATGCATTTTCAAACTTTTTGGTAACTTGTTGACAAAGGGGGAGAAAAATTTATAGATCATAGGCTTCAAGAGAGAGTGTTGCTTTTTATCCCTCTTGCTATTTTGGTTGAACTACTTTATTTCATACTTGTGTGAGATACTTTATGTCCTTGTGAGATACTTGTTTGATCATGTGTTTGATCATATGCTACCCTTAATGCTTGTTGGATGATATTATCTCTTATATCCCTATATGATCATTCACTTGCTTGGTGATGAGTGCATGTTTTTAACTTCTATCATTTGAGCACTCCACCAAGATGTATGTGACATGGAAGAGTAACCCATGATCCTAATCGATTGTGCATTTGCATTCAAAAGAAAATTTTAAATAATGCACAAATTTAGGGGGAGCTCTTGCTTATCACATACTTCTAAAAGTGATGATGTTTTTCAATCTTATTATCTTTTGTCGAAGCTTTGATCTATATGTTGTCATCAATTACCAAAAAGGGGGAGATTGAAAGTGCAACTATCCCTGGGTGGTTTTGGTAATTCCTAACAACATATAGCTCATTGAGCTAATGCTACTTTAAGATAAACATTTCAGGAAAGCTCAGTGATTGGCATGGCATGGATAAGAAATGTGGACCCCTTAAAATGCTAAGGACAAAGGATTGGCTCAAGCTCAAAGCTCAGGACTCTACATTTCTTCATTTTAATTGATCCAAGATCACATTGAGTCCATAGGAAAAGCCAATACTATCAAGAGGGGGTCAGGTGTTGCTTAATGAGTTTTTTGCTCAAAGTGCTTAGTGATATGCTCCAAAAACCCTCAACTACTTTCTCATATCCACATATGTCCCAAACCAAAAGTCAAACTCGGCCCTGCCGAAACTGTCTATCCGGAGCCACCGAGTTCAGTTAACATAGCCACTGCCAGAAACCCTAGTCTTTTCGGTCTTGCCGATAGGGATCTCGGTCTCACTGAGATGGGATTGTAATCTCGATGTTTCCCTTCGTAACGTTTCAGTCAAACCAAGATGAGCGATCGGTCCCACCGAGATTGCAATGCAAACTCTCTGTTTCCCTTTCGTAACGTTTCGGTACAACAGAGATGAGTGAATCAGTCCCACCGAGTTTGCCTGACCAACTCACTGTTTGTCTATTACCAAAATCGGTCCCACCGAGTTTGTGTAATCGGTCTCACCGAGATTACGTTATGCCCTAACCCTAACGAAATCGGTCTCACCGAGTTGACATGTCGGTCCTACCAAAAATCCTAACGGTCACATTATGAACTAAACCGGTCTGACCGAGTTCCACGATTCGGTCGCACCGAGTTTGATAAATTGTGTGTAACGGCTAGATTTTGTGTGGAGGCTATATATACCACTCCACCCACTCTTCATTCGTGGAGAGAGCCATCAAAACATGCCTACACTTCCAACATACATTTTTTGAGAGAGAACCACCTACACTTGTGTTGAGGACAAGATATTCCATTCCAACCACATAAATCTTGATCTCTAGCCTTCCCCAAGTTGCTTTCCACTCAGATCATCTTTCCACCAAATCCTATCCTATGAGAGAGAGTTGAGTGTTGGGGAGACTATCATTTGAAGCAAAAGAGCAAGGAGTTCATCATCAACACACCATTTGTTACCTCTTGGAGAGTGGTGTCTCCTAGATTGGTTAGGTGTCACTTGGGAGCCTCCGTCAACATTGTGGAGTTTAACCAAGGAGTTTGTAAGGGCAAGGAGATCGCCTACTTCATGAAGATCTACCCTAGTGAGGCAAGTCCTTCGTGGGTGACGGCCATGGTGGGATAGACAAGGTTGCTTCTTCGTGGACCCTTCGTGGGTGGAGCCCTCCGTGGACTCGCGCAACCGTTACCCTTCGTGGGTTGAAGTTTCCATCAATGTGGATGTACGATAGCACCACCTATCGGAACCACGCCAAAAATCTCCATGTCTACATTGCGTTTGCTCCCTCCAAACTCCTCCTGTTACATTCATATGCAATTGTTTTACTTTCCGCTGCTATACTCTTAGAATTGCATGTGTAGGTTGATTGCTTGACTTGTGCTAAGTTGCTAAAATCTGCCAAGAACTAAAATTGGGAAAAGGCTAGATTTTTATTTGGTCAAGTAGTGTAATCACCCCCTTCTAGACATACTTTCGATCCTACAACGAGCGGGCAAAGCTGGTGCTGGAGAAGATGAACGCCGACCTGAGGCCGGGCAGCACGAAGGTGGCGAAACTAACGGGGGCCATGCTCCTGAAGGAATTCTTGGCGTAGCAGGTGGCTCCTCTCCAGGCGCGCACGCACCCCCTATGGACGCTTGTGGATGGAGAAGATAAGCTCTGCCTGACCCCGAAGGCCTTGTCCGATGAGGAGCTTGCCGCGGCACTCCGTATCCTGGTCAGAGACGACCAAGAGTATCCGCCGAATCCCCACGCTCCCTTGTTCCTCCAGAAGGACGGGGCGCGGGTTGCGGCCGCAATGCCCACCTTTGACGGGCGTAGCCTGGTGCCACTGATGCCTTCCGCGGTCCCTGCGGTGACGGCGACGGTGGACATATCTTCTGGTGAGTCCCGCAGGGATGGAGAGGAGGAGGAGGAGGACGAGGAGGGCGACCTAGAGGCAGCCCCCGAGGAGATGGGGGAGACCTCCCCCTTGCGTAAGGCTGACATCCTCCACTTCCTGCCTGACGACGATGGCGAGGACGATATCCTCCCGGAGAAGGGGGAGCCGCCCGTGGTTCCGACGAAGAGCAGGTCAGCGCTGGTTTCCCGGAATGACGCTCCTGCCTCACCGTCGCCTGGAGCTGCCTCCGGCCCAGCTGCTGCCCCTACTTTTGCTCCCGGAGCTGGCGCGCCTGCGCCTCGGGTCGCGAAGCTCTCCGGCTTCAAGCTCCCGAAGGGAGGGACTATGTTGCGGTGGATCAGTAAGTGTTCTCGTCCCGCCTTGTTCTTTATTCTGATGCTTGCTTCTGACTCTTCTTCTTTCTTGCGCAACTAGGTCTGCAGTGAAGTGGAGAAGGGAGGGCGAGAGCCCAGGTCGCCTCTTGCGGCCGCACCCCTCTCCATGAGTGAGGGTGGAGATGGCGCTCATGCTTCTTCAGCCCGATCATTCTCGCGAGGCTGGGTGGAGCATCCTCGGGAAGAGTCAGCCCCCGAGGCCCCGCTAGTCCTGGAGGTGCCAATGTCCGGCTCAGGTGCTGGGGCCCCAAAAGCTCAAGAGCCTCCTGCTTCCCAGGCCATGGTGACGATGATGCCTCTTCCTCCTCCTTCTGCCATGTTACTGGCCCCAAGTTCCTCAGCTTCTCCTGACATCCTCGAGCGGGCCCTTTCTGAGATGGCCCGGCTGCGAGAAGATCTTTAGGGCTCGGAACACCTCCTGGCGGCTGGGCGCCTGGAGCTGGTCTCTGGCTGGCTTCATTCTGATGTGTCTGTTCAGGCGGCACTAAGCCAGGCCATGGCGACCTACGAGGGCGAGAAGCGAGCCACTGCTCAGGCAACAGCTGCTTGTGAGGTGGCGCTGAAGGACGTCGAGGACACCCAAGGTCGCTGCCAGGTGCTGGAGGCTGAGCTGAAGATCCTGCGTGAAGAGCGTGCCGAAGATGCTTGTGGCCGTAAGGCAGAGGAAGAGAGGATGAACGCCCGGGAAGACACCGTCAAGGGTCGCGATGCCGATCTGGAGCAGTTGGCGCAGGTGCAGGCCACTGAGCGCGGCCGGCTGGAGGAGCTGGAGCGAAAGGTGCAGGCGGAGAAAGCGGAACTTGACGCCACGGCGAAGGTTCTAGCCAAGGACCACGTAGCCTTCGCGCTCCTTGAGAAGAGGTCTTGCGAGGCTCTGAAGACGCTCTATGAGAAGGGCTTGGAGAAGCCGCTGGCCACCGATGAGGATGGCCCTGCCCAGTTGCTTCCCTACTTGGTCGAGGCGATTGAGAAAGTCGTGAGCGCCATCGGCCCCATGGCAGAGGAAGAGGCTTGCGTCCTTTCTTCAGCCGTGCTAACGCGCATCTTCAACCACCTCCATCTTCGCGATCCTGCCGCCCGCCTTGAGGAGCTGCTGGAGCCTGTTGACGACGAGCGCTACGCAGCTGCCGCCACAGCCGTGAAGGGTTAGGTGGAGGCCCTGATGCAGAGGTTTGACGCCTTCGCCCCCGCGCCTTCGACTGGCGGTACAGGTGAAGGCGACGCCACCCAGGAGGGGGTGCCTCTTGCGGGCGCCGGCAGTGTCCAGGGATGACTGGCTTGCGGCTCCTTTCCTGTTGAAACTCCTGCAACATGTAGCATGCCTCGTGGAGGCGTTTAAACTTGTGTTTGATATTCGGAGAACAATACGTCTTGTAATATTTTCTTTGAGATTTTGCGATTTCCTTCCCATTTGCTTTATGTTCTACGTCGGCAGAGCCCGACCCCGTGCATACCTCAGCCGCCATTGGGCCGACCGGATCACCAGTACGGACCAAGCAGTGAGGGGCTACGTGGTCAGTTATGCTCCTGAGTCGCGATGCTCAGGAGTCCCCCTTGACGCGCAAACAGCTTGTGGAAAGGAGATGCAAGGGTAGGTCTAGTGTTCTACGTCGGTAGAGCCCGACCCCACGCATACCTTAGCCTCCATTGGGCCGACTGGATCACCAGGACGGACCAAGGAGTGAGGGGCTACGTGGTCAGTTAGGCTCCTGAGTCGCGATGCTCAGGAGTCCCCCTTCATGTTCAAACAACCTTCGTACCTTAGCTCCGCTTGGGAGGGCGCACGACGACCAGGTCCGAGGGACCTGGCAGGGTGGCGTACGCTTGGGCGTGACCCGAGCGCAGCCCTCGTGCCCAGCCCCCTCGTGCGACTCTCCCGAGGGGAGGTGTTGCGATGAGGCCAGACACCGAGCCCGGAGGCCACCTGAGGTTGGTACGGCCGTGAGGCCACCCTCAGTTATTTATCACCAGGACAGACCATGGCGCTTCCGCACTTGCATGGGCATAGCCGCTCCTCGGCAGTGTCGACTGCCAGCGCGGAGCATGGTGCTTCCACTGGTATGTTGGAGGGGGCTCCCTCTGAGTGGATCCCCGGGGCATGTACAGCCCCGCCGTGACAGGTGGCTTGCACAGCAGGGCTGAAGGAGGTGTATCTGGGCACTCGTGAGCCAGCGCGGGACTCACGAGGCCCTACCTCAAGGCGGGTTGCGCCTGGTCTTGATTCTTAATGGTTGTGGTGGTCTTGTGAGATGGTTAGACAACCTGCGCCGGAAGGATTTCCTGAGGCTATCGCACGAGAAGGCCAAGCACCAACGACCCCAAGAGGTGACGTGAACGGGGCCGGCCCGCCAGACAGAGCTCAGCCGTTGGATTTATCGACGCTGCAGGGACGGGCCCGAGCACAGACGCCGTGCCTAGCCTTCTAATGCGAAGGGTCCTGAAGAAAGACAATCGATGCGCGGATCGCTTGGTGGGTGACAATCAAGCAGGTGATAACCATAGATAGATTATGCATGAGAAGCAATTTGGCTTAGGTAAACACAGGAACGATACATGCCACTGGGTCGGACCTGAGCGACCTGGGGATGATGCTGCCCGAGGGGCGCTCCCAGCAGAGCGAACTAAAGATGCAAGCAAATACATGCTGTAGGGACAGACCCACGCGGCTTAGGAATGATGCAACCCAAGGGGCACTCCTAGCTAAATGAACTTGGAAAGATGTCACCTGATTTAGTTGCTGAAGGGGTGTTGGGGTAGCTGAGGACGCGTAGCAAACAAGTCACCCCTCATGAGCTACCGGGGCCCTGAGCCTCGGGAGGCTCTGGAGGCTCAAGCGGCCTCCGGAGGACCGTCTCCATATCCGCCAGGACTGCATGATGCCTGTCCTCCTGACCCTCCATGACGCTCCGCAGGTTGCGCTGGAAGGCAGCAGCCATGCTCGGTAGGCCAAAAGGCATGCGAACGTAGCTGTGAGGTGGACCCTCGTAGCGTCCAACACGCGAAGGCCAGAAGCGCTCCTGAGATGCGGCCCGGTTGAGCCCTGGGATGTCGATGCAGACGCTTAGCTCACCACCATCGCCTGGGTGGGGAGCAACGCCAGGTGGCGGCGGTCACCGTGTATTGTTCCTGCTTCCTGAAGCTCCTGAGATGCCTTGTCGATGAAACCCTGAGCACCAGGCGCTCTACGCCTGGCGCCCTCCTGAGGGAAACATGCCGCGAAGCACACCTCCACGTGGTGCCCGAGTGCCTCCCTCGAGATGCCGGCCAGGTCTGAGGCCCTCTAGAAGAGATCCCCCGAGCCCTGCCCGAGGATGGCGCCGGGCACGCCTCCCTATGTGAGGGATATAGGCGCCCCAGGCGCGGGCGTAGATCCTGAAGTGGTGCCGCCGGAGGTGCCGCTCCCTTGGGGCCCAGTGTGGAGCAGCTGCTTCTTCTTGGGGTTAGCCTCAGGAGGGTACTGCACCGCGTTGCTGTCGGTATCTTTGAGTGATGCAGCTTGGAAGGCACGCTCGAGGGAGCACACCGCGTCTCTTTCTTCGCAGGGGATGGTGATGATTCCGCCGCTTCTGGGCATCTTGAGGACATTGTAGCCATGGTGGGCGACTGCCATGAATTTGGCCAGCGCTTGGTACCCGAGGATGGCATTGTACGGCAGACGGATGTGGGTGACGTCGAAGTCGATGAGCTCGGTGTGGTAGTTGTTGCGCTGGCCGAAGGTGACAGGGAGGCGAACATGCCCTATTGGGGTGGTAGAGCCGTCAGTCACTCCTGAGAAAGCCTTGGTAGGCTAGAGCTGATCGTATGGCACTTGAAGGCTATCAAAAGTCTCGACGGACAGGATGTTGAGCCCTGCACTGCCGCCGATGAGGGTCTTGGTAACTTGGACATTGCTGATGATGGGTGAACAAAGCATCGGGAGAATGCCGGCCGTTGCCGCGCACTTGAGCTGGTCTGTCGAGCTAAAGGTGATGCCGTACTTGGACCATCTGAGCGGGCGTGTGGCCTTGAGCCTGGGGAGGACTGTGTTCACCTCACGAGCAAACTGCTTGAAGACGTGCTGAGAGGCTGGGGCTTGAGCTCCACCCAAGATGCAGGTGATAGCTCGCGGCTCTTGGAAGCCCCCAGCCCCCTCGTCCTGTTGATGGTCGTCGTTTCTTCTTGGCGGCAGCAGTGGAGGGAGACCAGGGTTGCCCTCAGGACGGTCCTCATGAGGTTGGTCCCTCCAGGCACCCTCACGAGGTTGGTCCTGCCAACGATCTTTGTGAGGTTGGTCGTGCCACTCCTGGCGGGGCCCATAGTCGTCCCAACGTCCTCCACCACGTCCACCTCCTCGGCTGTAGCCCCGGTCATTGCGCTCGTGGCGTCGACCGAAGCATCCATCTCGAATAGCCCTGAGCTCTTGACAGTCATTAGTGTTGTGCGTGCGCATGTTGTGGAAGGCGCAGAACATGCGGCTGCCCTTGGACGACTTGGGAAGATCTCAGTCGCGCTTGGTGTCTGGTTCTGCCGCGAGCATGACCACTCCTTTGCGCTTCACGTCCTTGGCCTTGGCCTTCTTCTCCTCTGGATCCGTAGCAGGAAGCTCAAGGAGGGAGAGGTGCCCCTCCTCAGCTCTTGCACACTTGGTCGCGATGTTGAATAGCTCTAAGGTCGTGCACAACTCTTCATGGATGGCAAGCTCCTCCTTCATCTTGACATTGCGGACACCGTCAGAGAACACTGAGATGATGGCCTCGTCTGTTACCTTGGGGATCTTGATTCACGTGCTATTGATGTATTTCTGCAGGGTTTCTCCTGGTTGTTGCTTGATGCGACGTAGGTCACCCGCGATCGGGGGGCGGTCGTGGGTGCCCTAGAAGTTGGCGATGAAGCGGTCGCACATCTTGCCCCAGGAGGAGATCGAGCCTGGGGGCAGGTTCAGGAGCCATGAGCGGGTGCCGTCCTTGAGAGCCATGGGAAACCAGTTCGCCATGACCTTTTCGTCGCCATTGGCCGCTTCGATGCTTAGCTCGTAGAGCTGTAGTCACTCCGCGGGGTCGGGGGTGCCATTGTAGCAAGGAGGCAGATCTGACTTGAACTTGCCCGGCCAGACGAAGCTACGCAACTCAGGAGTGAACGTGCGACAGCCCGCCGTGGAGGCAGAGCCTGGTCGTGGTGCCCCTGCGCTCCCACGGCACGCGGCGCATGGCCCTGTCGCAGCAAGCAATCCTGGCGCAGCGGAGCTGGGAGTCATGGAGTGTTTCCTTGTGGACGGGGAATCTCTTGGCAGCTTCTTTCTTTGTGCGTGGGCACGTGGCGCGGTGGATCGCGCCGCGGGGCTGCACACCTTGGAGCGAGGGTGCCATCCTGACATGGGAGAGGCGGTGGCGCACCGTGGGCTGCACACCTTAGCACGAGGGTGCCGTCTTGTTGCGGAGGAGGCGGAGGCACTCTGTGAGCCACATCGCCCACACCTGGGGGCGGGCGAGGCAGCGAGAGGGATGGTGCAGGAGAGCCTCCCGCGGCACTGACGAGCTCGGCGATGCGGTCTAGCTAGTCCTTGTAGAGGTCGTCGACTGGACGGTAACGCAGGAGCTCGCGCGCCATGAGCAGCGCGGCCTGCGCATCCGTGGATGCGCAGCGAGCGTGAGACGACGAGCCGGCCGGAGTCAGCGACGGGGTGGCGGTGTGGCCATCACGGCGCACAGAGGGATGCAGCGAAGAGGCTTGCTGCTCATTTTCCGCTGGACCGGTGACAGCGTTGGCGGCGGTGACGGATAACGACGGGGAGGCCCGCCGACTGGGGCTGTCTGAGCGACACGGGCGGCGAGAGCGGCCTGGTGCTCCGCGCGAGCCCGACGAGCGTCTGAGGTTCGTGGAGTGACGAGGCGTGGATCGACGAAGAAGAATGCTTCGGCGCACCCCTACCTGGCGCACCAAATGTCAGATTTCGGGTTCCGGCAAAATCCTTGAGGTTTGAACACTGGGGTGCGCACGAAGATCTCCCCCCTCTCTAGCTCGCACACTCAACGATCTCATGGCCTAGCTTGACGAACCCAAAGAACACGAGACACAAGATTTACACTGGTTCGGGCCACCATTGTGGTGTAATACCCTACTCCAGCGTGGTGTGGTGGATTGCCTCTTGGGCTGAGGATGAACAGTTACAAGGGAAGAAGAGCTACTGAGGAGAGGTGTTCTTGTGCTTAGTGAACTGGTGTGAGGCTAAGGATGGAATGGCTCCGATACAAGATGAGGTCAATCCCCCTAGCTATGGTGGTGGCTAGTCCTATATATAGAGGCCCTGGTCCTCTTCCCAAATATTGAGCAGGAAGGGATCCCACAACGGCCAATTTGAAGGGAGACAACTAGTACAAGTTATCCTGACCAAAGTAGTCTTCGCCTCCCAAAGGCTCTGGTGGTGACGCCGTCTTCGGCTCCATGGTGACCTCCGTCCTTCCGTCCTGCCGGTCTTGGTCTTGTTGCACCAATATGGAAACCTTTGCCTGATGCCTTGGAACTACCTGCCTGTGCTTGCCCCCTTAGCACCAAAGAGGAAATGAGGACGCTGTGCGCGCTGGCGCCCGCCTGGTCTTGATCGTCATGGCTTGCTTCATTGGAACCATTTGCCTTGCCTTGATCTCTCTGCACCTTGCGAGCCAGCCTGGTGAGGCCGCCCCTAAGGAGGTCTTGCATCGTCCGGCTCGCGAGGCTTGGCCCCTCGTGAGGGTCTTGAATGTTTGCTGGTGAAGATGGGCCGCTGGAGGACCCACGCCGCGGGCCGCAGGCACGCAAGTCTGGGGACCCCTGTTCCCTGAACGCCGACAGCAACTAGTCTCAGGACTTAGCTCAGCCACGGGGATCCATTCTCCTCGCATTGTAATCTCCAGATACATACTCCCTCCGGTCCTTTTTACTCTGCATATATAGATTGTCTGAAGTCAAACTTCATAAAGTTTGACCATATTTATATGAAAAAATATTAACATCTATAATGCTAAATTTATACAATATGAAAAGTAATTCATGACGCATCTAATGTTGTTCATTTCACATTCTAAATGTTTGTATTTTTTTCTATAAACTTGGTCAAAGTTTATGATGTTTGACTTCAGACAAATCTTATATGCGAAATGAAAAGGACCAGAGGGAGTACTAAGATAAAACAAGCCTCTCTCGAGCACGAGATGTAGGGTTGTTATCTCCACCGTGAGAGGCCCGAACTCGCTAAAACCACCGTGTCACCCATATGCATCTCGATAGATCATGCTCCTTTATCCTACCCCTCTCTTATTGTCGGAATCGTTCCCACGACAGTTGGCGCCCACCGTGGGGCATGGCGTCTATCGAGCCATGGTGCAAATGGTTTTTTCTTCAATCTCCGTCCATCGATCAACAATCACCAATGGAGAATTTGATTCAGGATGTTCCAGACATCGCTCCATTCACGGGAGAGACACAATACTTTGCGTACATAGGAATCAGGAAGTTCCATGTGATCCTGTCTTGTTCTTTACAATCAATCTTTAATCTAATAATGGTTGTTTTTTTGTATGTACACGCGCTCATGCGAGACCGGTGGAGTTTCGACCAATCGAAAGGGAAAAAAGATACAAGACGAGGAGGACGCCCACTTCATCTTCTTCACATCAACCAGAGAGCGCGAGCAACAACGGCACCGTTCGGACGAGCGCCATGGAGGTCGAGCTCCCGACATGGCCAGTCCACTGTCGCGTGTCTTCTTCATCGCCAATCGTCGACGTCTCCATGAAGTCAACTGCCGCCCGCCCGGCTTCAACGACCTTTGACGCGTCCATCCACGTCGGAACCACACCTCGAGGCTCCAGCGGTGTTCCCGAACCGCACCTCTGGCTTGATGCCGATGGTACACCGGTCCTCCCTTTCTGCTCTGCAGAGACACGAGCCTGGCCAGCAACGCGGAGCTCCTCGGCCTGGCCGTCCGCTCGATAGTGATCTCCATGGTGGGGGCGCCCCTCCCGCCAGCATCGCAAGCGCACTGAACACTCTTCCCTCATCAGCTTCTCCGACGTGGTTGCCGCGGTGTGCGCGCAGACCCGGCGCGATGCTATGTAAACGACACCCTGTGGCCGATTTACAGCCGACGCACTACGGCTGCCACTGGATGCAGCTGGCCAGCACTGCTTCCCCGTCCGATTTGAGTGTTGTGTGCATATCGTCCAACACACATCGTGTGTATGGTGATTCTGTTGCGCAAGCCTCCAGCACACATGCAGCTGGTGTTCCGGCGCAGCTACCCCCTACTCCGAGCCGGTACTCCCGTACACTTGGACAGGCACAAGTTTACACTCGGACGCCGTGCGTCGCCATTCGGCTTCATCGGCTTGCTGACAAGCTAAGTATATTTTTATATTTCATCCTCGTATATTTTACATACAGACAACTAAAAATCAAACATCATTCGGGTGAGTTCTGCACTCGAACAAGCAATGTGCAGGTTTTCTCAGACAATTAAACATCCGGGCACTCGGACACCTCGCGCATCATCACTCAGCTGGATGCGTCTTCATCACTCAGACGCCCCATGCATCGTCACTCCGCGAAACGCATCTCTTTCACTTGGACGCCCCGCGCATCGTCACTCCATGGGAGGCATCTAATTCACTCGGACGTCCCGCACATCGTCACTCCGCGGGACGCGTCTGCTTCACACGGACGCCCGCGCATCGTCACTCCGCGGGACGCGTCTACTTCAATTGGACGCCTCGCGCATTGACTCTGCGGAATGCGTCTCCATCACTCGAACATCCCGGGCATGGTCACTCCGTGGAACACGTCTGCTTCACTCGTCCGCCTCGCGCGTCGCCACTCGGTTGGTCACCTCATCACCACTCGGCCGCCCCGCGCGTCGCCATCGGTTGGTCACCTTATCGCCACTCGGCCGCCCCGCGCGTCGCCATCAGTAGGTCATCTCATCACCACTCGGCCGCCCCGCGCGTCGCCATCGGTTGGTCACCACATCACCACTCGGCCGCCCCGCGCGTCGCCATCGGTTGGTCACCTCATCACCATTCGGCCACCCCGCTCGTCGCCATCGGTTGGTCACCTCATCACCAGACCTCATCACCACTCAGCTGTCCTGCGCATCGCCACTTGGTTGGTCACCTCATCACCACTCGGCCGCCCCGTGCGTCGCCATCGGTTGGTCATCTCATTACCACTGGGCCGCCCCACGCGTCGCCACTCGGTTGGTCACCTCATAACCACTCGTCCGCCCCGCACGTCGCCATCGGTTGGTCACCTCATCACCACTCGGCCGCCCCGTGCGTCGCCACTCGGTTGGTCACCTCATCACCACTCGGCCGCCCCGCGCGTCGCCGCTCGGTTGGTCACCTCATAAACAGTCGGCTGCCCCGCGCGTCGCCATCGGTTGGTCACATCATCACCACTCGGCCGCCCCGCGCGTCGCCACTCGGTTGGTCACCTCATAACCACTCGGTCGCGCCGCGCATCGCCATCGGTTGGTCACCTCATCACCACTCGGCCGCCCCGCGCGTCGCCACTCAGTTGGTCACCTCATCACCACTCGGCCACCCCGCATGTCGCCACTCGATTTGTCACCTCATCACCACTCGGCCGCCCCGCGCGGCGCCACTCGGTTGGTCACCTCATAACCACTCGGCCTCCCCGTGCGTCGCCATCGGTTGGTCACCTCATCACCACTCGGCCGCCCCGCGCGTCGCCACTCGGTTGGTCACCTCATCACCACTCGGCCGCCCCGTGCGTCATCACTCGGTTGGTCGCCTCATCACCACTCGGCCACTCGCGCGCCTTCAGACAGCTAAGTCATTTTACATTATCTTATTTCCGTTTTCCCAAGTATCCTGTAATTCACACATCACCTTCACTCGGAGGCCACGCCACCGAGGGTACCTCTACGCTCCGTTGCTTATTTTCACATACTTGCTTAGTACCTCCTGAGTCCAACTTCCATTTTAATGCATACACGAACACCATGTGTTCTTCATTTCGAGTTTGCATCAGTCTTCGGGGGCTGCAACTCAGTCGGAACACTAGACTTCCATTTTATTTGAGCCAGCACTCCAACATGTTCGGTTGGATCAAGCACTTCGTCAAGTTCGATCAATTCATTTGCTCTTCTAGACTCTTGTTGGTTCTGAACCAGCAAGCCCTTACACAACCAGCGGGTGTCTATGGGTGACATTCACACAAATTATTTCAGCACACATCAAATTTCCACAAGAAATTATTACGTTGGCTTGTGCTATTTTTCATACACAAGTTACGCAACCATTCGACGGCCCTATGCGCCAACTTCATCGCTACTCGGACTTGGTCACCGTACCGGTCCTAGCGCACCACAACACTGACCATGTCGCTCTGTTGACTACAAACACATCCAGCCAACCCCTCTGTGGAATCCTCTTCATCGTATCAATGATATAGACCTCGTCAAACATGAGACAAATAAGTCCCTTTTATAAATAAACTTCACACTTCACTCTTTTGCGAGTTTGCCTCTTTCGAGCATCACTCAGAAGCTTCTCCTCGTCTTTACCCGAGTCCGACTCGATGAATTGCAAATCATCCATTCAAAACTATATCTCTCGTATTCTAACATGTCCGTTGTTGAAGCCCGTAGTATGCTCGGGGGCTATGCCGCACTTAGGGGCTACATCTCATTTGGAATGACACTCTCCTGAGTAGTCAAGTACTTCATCACCAGTCAGATCCTTCACTTCAACAAGTGCATTCGATCCGCCACTTTGACAAGTTTTATAATCACCCAGACGCTCTGCACGCCATCTTCATTCCTACTCAGATTCAGTTGTCACGACAGTCTTGTTGTCTCGCGACCAAACTACACCGACCTCGTCGCTACATTAGCTTCGAAAGCATCTGGCTAACTCCTTCGAAGACCATGTCAGCCACTTGGCTAGAAACGCAATCTGTCACTCGACCACCCCGCGCATCACCACTTGGCTGGACACGTAGTCCTTCACTCGGTCACCTTGTGCATCCTCACTCAGTCGTCCCGCACCGCGCCACTCGGTTGTGCACGTCTTCACCACTCGGCAGCTCCGTGCGTCGCCTCTTGGTTGTGCACGTCTTCACCACTCGGCCGCCCCGCGCATTGCCACTCAGTTGTGCAGGTCTTCATCATTCAGCCACCTCGCACATCATGACTTGGCTGCTCTGCGCATCGCCACTTGGTTGTGCACGTCTTCACCACTCGGTCGCTCCGTGCGTCGCCTCTCGGTTGTGCACGTCTTCATCACTCGGCCGCCCCGCGCATTGCCACTCAGTTGTGCACGTCTTCGTCATTCGGCCACCTTGCACATCAGGACTCAGTCGCCCCGCGCGTCGCCACTCGGTTGGGCACGTCTTCACCACTCGGCCGCTCCGCTCGTCGCCACTCGGTTGTGCACGTCTTCACCACTCGGCCGCCCCGCGCATCGTCACTTGGTTGTACACATCATCGCCCCTCGGCCGCCTCGCGTGTCACCATCAGTTGGACATGTCTTTACCTCTACACCCCCAACACGAGAACGACTAAGTTACTCATATGATCAAACCTCATATCACACTCTGTAGCAAGCTTACCTCTTTTGAGCATCACTCGGGGACTATGCACAGCCGTTGGCCATGCCGCCCTCAGGGGTTACGCCCATTCAATCAACCCATTGATCATATCAGGAATATCTTTCTGATCATACATGCTCGGTCTGCCAAAAATCTATAAGGGTAGTACTGTCCACTCGGACGACCGCCCAAATCATTACCTAAAGTCATCTTCAGGACTGCAAAAGGGTGAAAACAACGCTCCTCTACGGATACACTTGGCCCTATCCTAGGCTCCAAGGCGCCAGTTTCACAAACTTGGACTTAGAGATGGCATGTGCTGGTGTTTCCCCAGGATAATGAGTGGCCTCTCTCCGAAGAGTCATCCACACACTAGCCTCGTCACTCAGCTTTTATGGCACATCCATGTCAGACCACTAGTCTATCTCCTCTGGGAGACATACAAGTACCACCAAGTTTTTCCTTGCAGTCAACATACGCCGATCAGTCGGGAAGCACATCCACTTGGACAAATACCCCTTTCATGCAAAATGTAACGGTCAATATAAGAAGTACTACTGGAACAATTACTTCCTGGAGTGTCCAGCTTTTTTCTACAGTCGGCAGTTTCTAAGCCGAATTCATTCACCGTGCCGAGAGCATGAAGATTCACCTGCTTGACTGTGTTCCAGGATGAATTTATTCCGTGCCGAGTGCACGAAGATCAGTCCGACTGACTCAGCTCAAGGCTGAGCTTATTTACCATGTCAAGTGTCTGAAGATGCATCTGATTGACTCAATTTCAGACTAAGAGATATTTACCGTGTCGACTGCGTGGAGGTTTACCAGGAGACTTAAACCCTCTGCCCAGCTCATCTTGTCCGACAGAGGCTCGGGGACTACACCCAGTGGGTGCACTCATCGTGCCCGCACTAGAAGACATCTCAAAAAGAAACATTTTGCTTGATGCAAGACCATCTCCAGATCACTCAAGTGCTACTCGACCTCCGAGTCGGAGAGGAACAAGTTCTATCAGTACCAGCTAAGAAGATTTTTAGTTCTCCCAGACCCCCGCCGACTGCCCGCAGTCGACGGCGGTCTCGGGGAGTACACCCAGTGGGTGCACTCAGCGTGCCCCCACTGGAGTAATCTCCACTCGGTACGGCATGGCTGGTCCGAGTGGAGAACAACAAACAAACAAGTTCTAAGGCTCCCGCTGGCTACCAAAAAAATTGCTATAAGGTGAGTTCAACGCTCCTCCGTAGACCTGTTTTGAGCCTTCTTCTAGGACTCAAAGCGTGAAACTCATAATTTTGGATCTAGAGCCGACTCGTATTGACGTTCCTCCAGGATAAGAATGGCATCTCTCCGAGAGAGCAGTCCATGCGTCGATCTTCTTGCCTGGATTTAATGACACATCCATACTCCGATCATGAGTTAACCTCTTCCGAGAGATGATCGAATGTCACCAAGTTGCTCCTCGCGACAACTTACCCAGATCAGTCGTGAAGCGCAGTGCCATAATCCATTGAGATTTTCTTCAAACCTTGTTTGTCTGAAAGCACGATGACGGGTATCGAGTATTTTCCTCGGACCAAATTGTGTATTTCACAAACTCGTTCTGCAAAATCGCGACCGATTTGGGGTCTAATGTTGGGGACACACATAACAGGTAGGCCAACGAAGGGTCGAAATATATTAAATCATGGGGTCCACACATCAGGCGGGTCCAAATAAATTTCATATCGACAAAATATCCACTTGGATGACCATCAAGTCACTCAGACGGCAACAACCACTCGGAGCATAGCACTCCACTCGACGAACTCATTCCACTCGGAGTACATGATCTCAGTCGGATATGCGACGACCAACGGTCGACAAAGCACTCGAGGCATATCTTAGTAGCAGACTGACATTATGACATCAACGCCCCACTTTGTAACATAGGAGGTGGAGGGGTGGCACACTCTATATAAGCCACCCCCACCACTAGACTTAGGGGCAGGCCCTCATTCTTCTCCCTCTACTCTCTCGCCACTAGTCTCAGGACTTAGCTCAGGCACGGGGATCCATTCTCCTCTCATTGTAATCTCCGGATACATACTAAGATAAAACAAGCCTCTCCGGAGCACGAGACGTAGGGTTGTTATCTCCACCGTGAGAGGCCCGAACTCGCTAAAACCACCGTGTCACCCATATGCATCTCGATAGATCATGCTCCTTTATCCTACCCCTCTCTTATTGTCGGAATCATTCCCACGACAGCTGGAGCATTGGTTAGATAGAAGGACATGACGGTGTACTCGTACTGGCCATAACGAGTGACAAAAGCCGTCTTAGGAATGTCCCCATTTCTGATCTTGATTTGATGATAGACTAACCTCAAATCCATCTTAGAAAAGACTGAGGATCCAGTGAGCTGATCATACAGGTCATTGATCTTGGGGAGCGGATACTTGTTCTTTATTGTGACCAAATTAACGGGATGATAATATGCAACCATTCGAACCGTAGCATCCTTCTTCTTGATGAAGAGGACGGGACAAGCCCAAGGAGAAGAACTAGGACGGATGAAACCCTTTTGCAAGGACTCATCGAGTTGTTTCTTAAGCTCAGTTAGTTCTAAGGGTGCCATCTTGTAAGGTCTCCTAGAAATTGGCGCAATTCATAGAATGAGATCTATGGAAAACTCAACATCTCTATCAGGTGGAATGCCTAGCAGTTCCTCTGGAAAGACATCCGGAAAGTCATGGACTACCGGAATACCTTCAAGGGCTAGAAGAGGGTTGGCATTAAGTGAATAGAGCTGACGCTTTGCAACTCTAGTAGAGATAGTTACTATCTTGCCAGATGGGTGTGTAAGCTGAACAGACCTAGTGTAACAATCAATCATGGCATGATGAGCTTACATCCCGTCCATACCCAAGTTGATGTTAATATCTGAAGACTTGGGAGCTATCAGTTAGGCAAGGAATGCAAGTCTATCAACAAGGATTTCGTTGCCATAGCTTATTCTAGTGGTTTGCCATCTAGACCCTGGGGTCTGAATTTCTAGTGGAGTTGGCATGTCACAAAATGACATGTCATGCAAGCGAGCATATATATCAGAGATGAAAGAGTGACATGCTCCAGTATTGAACAAAACTAATGCTGGATGACAATTGACAAGGAGCGTACCAAGAACGACGTTAGGATCATATTGAGCTTCTTCAACTGAGAAGTGATGCACACGTCCTCGTTCAGTGGTAGTTGACTGGGCACGGATCTTCTTGGCTGATGGCTTACGACGGCCAATAGACTTTCCAGACTGAGGTGGACCAATGTTGATCAGAGGGCAATTACGAGAGATATGGCCTAACTCTCTACACGTGTAGCAAATCTTGGAAGTACGACATGGACCCGCATTGACATGCAGTCCACCAATAGGCCTGGGTGGAGAATAAGACTGTACTGGGTGAGGCGCCACATAGGATGGTCTTGGTGCATAACCGGGTGGAAGAGCAGTGTTTGGAACCCAAATACGGCGCTTCTGAGAACGAGAGTTGGAGGAAGAACCAAGATCACGGGTATGCTTACGGGACTCCTCATAAGTAAGCTGAGTTGTCCCTGCATTTATGGCCTTATTCACAAGAGCCTGGAAGGTATCACAATGTTGTAAGTGAAGATCTCAGCGCAACTTAGGGCTGAGACTTGAGACCCTTCTGAAACCTAGCCTACCTCTTGGCATCCGTGGACACCTCCTCTGTGGCCTAGCGGGCAAGGTTCTCAAACTCTCTACTGTAAGCATCAACAACCATCTTACTCTAGGTAAGGTTACAAAACTCCTCCCTCTTGTGATCTATGAGACCCCGAGGCATGTGGTGCTCACGAAAGGCCTCGATGAAATCTCTTCAGGTAGGAATCTGGCCAACTGGAAGCATAACCTCATAATTTTCCCACCATAGACTGGCAGGACCTTCCAGATGGTACGTAGAATAGGTGACCTTGTCGCCTTCAGCCATGTTCACGGAACGCATCTTATGAGTGATGCTACGGAGCCAATCATCTGCATCGAGTGGCTCAATGGAATGATGGTAGGTGGGTGGGTGCAAGCTGATGAAGTCATGGATGGTGGCTGACTCCTTGCACTGATGTGCGGTGTTCTCCTCAATACGTGCCAACAAGCGGTTAGTATCACACTTGTTCCCCTCAACCCCTAAGATGACTTCTGCCAGAGAAGGCGGTTCAGGAGGATCCTCAGTAGCTCTACTACTACTGGCTTGACTTTGACCATGGCCAACAACGGCTCGAGTGGCATGCAACATCCCGAGGAATAGAACCATGGGAAAACAAGGATGGAATCAACATCAACATAGGGATGCAGGATGTAATTCAAAGCATTAGAAGATCTCGAATTCCTTGGGTAATTTCGGCAGCATAACGGGAGTAAAATGCTAAAAATGAGACATCCTACAAAAGATGGGGTAGTACCACATTCGACATCATAACTCAAGGTTATGTGATAGTACTTATGTGATAGTACTAAACATTACTACACATGAAGTACTCGAAAACTGGAAAATGACTCTAATCAACCAATCCTATGAGTCTACGGGGTAGTAACTCGTGATCCTGGTAGACACAAGAGAAAGCCTAGTTCCTTAACCCCGTAGGAAAGATAGGATGACTCATATCAGAAGGACATAAGTTATAAGGAGTAAAAAGAGTCTTACATTCCCTTCCACAATCAATCCCCTTATATAACTAAAGAATTCCTAGACTTGACTTCGACCAGTTTGGCTTGGTAATCCTACAGGCAGTCAGTCTCTGATACCAAAGCTGTCGGGACCCCGATCCTAAGTCACACCGATCTAGCATGTAACACATCATATCACCTTGCAGACTCATGCACGGTATTCCCACGGCTGCAGCCTTACCTTGGTCGGGACTGTTTGCGCCTTCTGGCTCATGTATATGATTGTCTCACTAGCATCCATATGATAGAGAACCCAGGTCGACATGACTAGTTGTAAACCCAAGGTGGCACAAGCTTACAGGGACATGCATACGTAACCCATCAATGAACGTGTCAGTCATCAATGTATGAACCCAAGTCGTAGCAAGCTACAAGGACTTAAAAGAACAACGCGTGATATTTCCCCGAAGGGATAGACACGGGAACAAAGAAGGATACATGCTGGCCAACCTAAGTGTTCCGGAGCTGTAGCGAACTACCATGGCTCAGTGGAAGCACTAGGAGACATTTCCCCGCAAGGAAGGGTACCAAGAATAAACAACTAGGTGTCAGACCCCACACATAGCAATACACGTTACACGTACGCATAACATGCATGATATGTGTAGATACAACATGGCATCACAACATAACTCGACAACTCATATAGATAAAGGCCCAGAAGAGCCGTCATAGCATTTAGTACAAGCAGGGGTCACATGACCCAACAAACAGAGCATACAAGCAACAGAAGCAAAACATGTCTGAGTACATACAACTACAAATGAAAAAGGTGGAGAAGCCTGACTATCTACAAGATCCTCCCAAGGGTACAAGATCGTAGTTGGGATACAAGCTAGTCGAAGTCCAAGTGGAACTACTAGTGAGACCGGAGTGTCCTCTGCAAAACATAAATAAGCAAACATGAGTAAAAATGTACTCAGCAAGTGAAAGGGCATTTCCCTACTTTATGTTTTGGATGATGATGACAACCCTTTGTTGGTCTAATCATGTGCTATACGTTTCAGGTTCTCGATGCTTAGGCTTACATTGAATTGCTATTGCCTCTCATAGGAAAAGATCGAAGACGTGTCCTCTACGCTTTTATTCTCTTTGATCGTAGGGAACCCGTACTATCAAGAGGGAATCCTCATTACAAAGCACTGGGGGAATCTTTTCACGTACACGTTCATCACCCCTCTTTGTCTTCCTCAGGTGTTAGAGAGTGAGAGTTTTTCCTTGTCTCTTCCCCTATCCTTCCTGCTCACTGTTTCTGCCCAGCGGTTGTACCGCTCTGGGTCTTGTCGCTCACCAGCTTTGCTCGAGCGGTTGTACCGCTGCCTCCGGGTGGTGGTACCGCCAGCATGCTCTGCAAATGCTAGGGCGGTGGTTCCGTCCATGCACCGCTCAAGTACCGCTCGCACTTCTGTTTTGATGCGGTTCTTGGGCGGTAGTGGCCCAGTTGTTTCGGTGGTTCCACGATGACCGGTACCACCGGTGGTCCGAGCGGTTCTTCCACTCGGAACTTAGCCGCCCAAGAGATCAAGGCCATGCGGTTGTTCCGGCCAGGCACCGCCCAAGTACCGGTCAAGCTCCTGTTTTGATGCGGTGGTTGTGCGGTGGCCAGGCGGTTAGTCCGGTTATTTTTCTTAACCGGTACTACCGCCCACCTGTCCGATTGTACCGCTTGGTAGGGTTCTACAGATACACCGTGAGTCCCGGTTGTACCGGGACGAGGACCGGTTGTACCGCTGCAGTGCAAAAAACGCAGTAACGGTTGGATTTGAGGGCTACTATATAAGTGAGCTTCTCCCACCTACCACTCTTAACTTTGACCTCTCTCACTCCACCATTAATGCACTTCAAGCTCTCTTGCCCGATCTCTCTCTCTAGCCACTCAAACTTGTTGATTTGCTAGGGATTGAAGGAGGAGACCTAGATCTACACTTCCACCAAAGGATATTTGCTTCCCCCATACTTTCTTGTGTGGATTTTGTTACTCTTGGGTGTTTGAGCACCCTAGACAGTTGAGGTCACCTCGGAGCCATATTCCATTGTGGTGAAGCTTCGTGGTTTTGTTGGGAGCCTCCAATTAAGTTGTGGAGAGAGCCCCAACCTTGTTTGTGAAGGTTCGGTCGTCGCCTTCAAGGGCACCAATAGTGGAATCACGGCATCTCGCATTGTGTGAGGGCGTGAGGAGAATACGGTGGCCCTAGTGGCTTCTTGGGGAGCATTGTGCCTCCACACCGCTCCAACAGAGACGTACTTCCTCTCAAAGGGAAGGAACTTCGGCAACACATCCTCGTCTCCACCGTCTCCACTCTTGGTTATCTCGTGCCTTTATTTGAGCAAGCTTATTTGTTTCATATCACTTGCTTGCTTGTGTTCCTATCCTTGTTGCATCATATAGGTTGCTCACCTAGTTGCATATCTAGACAACCTACTTTGATGCAAAGTTTAAATTGTTAAAGAAAAGTTAAAAATTGTTAGTTGCCTATTCACCCCCCCCCTCTAGTCAACCATATCGATCCTTTCAATTTGTATCAGAGCCTCGTATCTTTATTAAGGACTTTACCGTCCAAAGAGTATGGTTGATACCATAGACGGTGTGGAGGAAATCTCCGGTGTGAATCCGACCTCGTCTACGGGTGATGGGGGAACCTCGGTCTCTCGTGAGGAGTTCAATGTGGCCTTGGAGACATTGAAAACCTCCATGACGACCGAAGTTGAAAGCATGTTTACTAAATTTCTTGAGGGGCTTAAACTATCCACCGCACCGTTGAAAGTGGGTGACCCCGCCGACAAGGTGATGGATGCTATCCCCGACAAGGGGGAAGCTAGTAGTGAAAAGGCTCCTTCTTCTAGTGGTAAGAATGGCACCGGAATCTTTGCCCATGTGGAACCACCACTTATTTATGGTGGACCGGTTCCTTCCACTCATTTGAATCATGCCGGTCCTCCCCCTAAGATTGTGAAAAATGAGGACTTTGATTCTTGGGTTTACCGCATTAAACGTCATTTAAATCATGTGAACACTAACCTTTGGAGAATCATTGAAGAAGGTTTCTATCCGCATGATCCAAGCAACTTCACTCCTCGAGAAGCCGCGGACAATCAATTCAATGAGAATGCTCTCTTCATCATTCAAGATGCAATTCCACCCGTAGACCTACCTCATCTTCGTCCCTTCGCCTTGGCCAAAGATGCATGGCATTGTGTTGTCTCTCTCTACCGGGGAAGCGCAAGCATTCAACACTCCAACTATGAAGTGGTACAAGATGAGGCCGATGAGTTTGCAATGAAAGAAGATGAAGAACCTCGTGAGCTTCATCGGAGAGTAACCAAACTCGCGGTCTCACTATGAGATCACGGGAGCAAGGACACGGATGACAATTGGATCAAGCGCAAATTCCTCAAGGCAATGATGCCCTATCACAAGGCCATGTCCTCCGTCATTCGTCAAAGACCGGACTTCCACACTTTGACCTCAAGCGAAGTGTTGGATGAGTTTGTGGCCATGAACATTTTGGACAAGACCGCCGACAATGCGGTGCTTCGTTCTCAAAGGGCAAAGAGGCCTAACCTTGCATTGAAGGCCAAGCTCACCGTTGAAGAAGAAGAGGAAGAAGAGGAGAGCAACCCCAAATATATGAAGTATGCATATCATGAACACATGGCACTTGCTTCAAGGCAATTTTGGAGCAAGAAAAACTCGAGGCCAAACTTTAGCAAAAACAACTCAAGTGGCACGAAGAGCAAGCAACGTGTAAGGACTTGTTACAATTGCGGCAATGTGAGTCATTTTGTTGCGGAATTCCCGTATGAGAAGAGGGAAAACAATGGTGGCAAGCTCATCCGAAAGGACAAGGCCAAGTCGTTCCCCAACAAGAGCAACTTCACCAAGAAGACTCCTCCCAAGGCATTGGTGGTACAAGAAGAGTACAATGAGGATGATGACGATGATGAAAGTGATGAGTCGGTTGCCATGGCCTCTGTTGCCATTGCGACGACTCCACGGGTGTCTCTCTTCGACTCACCCAATGAGAGTATCACCGCCAAGTACCTCATGGCTAAAGCCACCAACAAGGTAACCTCCAACATCAAAACTACCATCATTAATCATCCTTCTCCGGCGGATAGCATTAATGAACTTGAGGAAGATAATGTGGAGGCTAATGAGTTTGAGGCCTTTATGGGCAAACTCAAGGGAAAATCCAATAAGCACTTTGTTGCTCTCTTGGAACAACTTGGTGAAGCCAATGACATGATCGAGGCTCACGAAAACACCATCACTAAGATGGAAGGGCATAGTCGTGACTATGCCAATGAGATTTCGGATCTTTCCAATGCTCTTGAGGAAGAGCGTGGTCTTCGTTTGGCTCTTGAGGAGTCACACAACATTGATCATGCTAAGTTAAAGAAAGATTATGATCATGTCCTCATTGTTTCTCATGTGCTAAACTCCGAGAAGGCCGAACTTGAGGTTGATTTTGCTAGACTCAAAGAGGAGTTTGATCTACTTGATAAGGCTCACAAGGTCTTGAAGGGTGCTCATGCTAGCCTCAAAGATTCTCACAATCAACTTCAAGTAAAGCTAACCAAGGAAAAAGCCACTTTCCTTCGTATGATGTTAATTGATAATGCAAATGCTACTAACCCGTTGTAACACCCCGGATGTAACTTTCCCAATTTGTACTCCAACTCTTGCCATTTCCGGCGTTAAGTAATTTATTTTCTCGGGTTCGGGTTTTTGTCTCCGTGTGTTTTTGTCGTTGTCATGCATCTCATATCATGTCATCATGTGCATTGCATTTTCATACGTGTTCGTCTCATGCATTCGAGCATTTTCTCCGTTGTCCGTTTGCATTCCGGCGCTTCATTCTCCTTCGGTGGTCATTTCTACCTTTCTTTCATGTGTGGGGATTAAACATTTCCGGATTGGACCGAGACTTGCCAAGCGGCCTTGGTTTACTACCGGTAGACCGCCTGTCAAGTTTCGTATCATTTGGACTTCGTTTGATACACCAACGGTTAACCGAGGGACCGAAAAGGCCTCGTGTGTGTTGCAGCCCAACACCCCTCCAATTTGGCCCAAAACCCACCTAAGCCTTCTCCATCATCTAGAGCGTTCGATCACGATCGCATGGCCGAAAACCGCACCTCATTTGGACTCTCCTAGCTCCCTCTATGCCTATAAATAGGTCCTCCTCGAAAATCTCGGTTTCCCCTCCCCGAAACCCTAAAAATCGTCTCCGCGCGGCCGGACATTGTCCGCCCCGCGCCGGACGTCGCCGCCGCCCCAACCGGGAGCCGCCACGTGGCAGCGCCCCACTTCGCCGCGCCGCCACCCGCGCGGGCCCGCCAGGCCCAGCGCCGGCCCCCGCGGCCCGTAGCAGCCGCCGCCGCCTCCTTCGCTCCCCGCCGCCCGCGCCTTGCCGGCCGCCGCCGCCAAGCCGCCGTCGCCGCCATCGCCGACCTTCGTCGCCCGGCCGCGCCTCGCCGACCACGCCGTCGCCTCGGCCTCGCCTCCCTCCTCCGGCCAGATCCGGTCGAGGAGCGACCGGATCCGCCGCTGCCCGACCTCCCCGTCCCTCTCCTCGCCGGCCCCGGCCACCACCGGCTCGCCGGAGTGCGCGCGCCGCTGCCTCGGTTCGCGTGCCGTGAACAGTAAACCTAGATCTCGGAGGTGTTTTTTCTCTAAGTCCCGAAATCGTAGATCCATGTGCTCATGTTCATAGCCTCGTAACTTTGCATCCGTAACTCTGATTCATACATATAGCATATCAAAATGTTCATCTCAGAGAGTACATCATTTCATTCCATTGAATCATTTTCATTTGAGTTCATCTTGATGCCCGAAATGCTGTTAGAAGAGGGTTACTTGAGATAATTGTCAGATCTGCTACTCCGTTTAGCTTTTTGTCATTTTTGCCATGATTAATGTGTGCATGATATGCCCATGAGCTCTACATATGTTTTGTTAAGGGCTTTTTCATCTTTCCAGAGGTGCAACCCATGTATTTTTGTGATGTGTGTGGTGACTAGCACAAGCTTGCAAAGTGGTGCACTTGGTAATTCTGATTTCAGGGACTTAGCATTTCCACTAAGTCCTTGAGCTGTTTATTTCATATGGCCATATGTTCATGTTGTTTCCTAGTGATCCGTGCCTCTTTTGAGGATGATCAGTAAGGATGTTTTGTTAATCTTGTAGTTCTCTATCCATCCATGTCTTCATTTGCAATTATGTAGCACCCTAGCTTGAGTCAATCGAGCTCTACTTTTGCTACTTTGTGAATCTGGGCAGATTGTCAGCTTGTTTGCAATTTTGCCGATGATGTTGTAGTTGATCCGTGCATGCTATGTTATTGTTCTTGCCATGTCTAGCTTTCATTTTGTGTGATCTTGATAGATGTATGCTTAGTTGGTCATGACTTGCTCCGTATTGAGTGCATCGAGCTCGTAAATATGCCTACTTGATATCTGTTTTCAGCATGCTCCAGTTTTCACTAAGTCTAAAAACTGATTATGTTTTTGCTATGTTCACATGCTTGCAATTGTATTTTCTGATCCCTTTTGGCTCAAGGTCACTAAGGGACTTTTGATAAGATCTTTGAGTAGCTCCATGTCATGCTTTACTTTGCCATGTTCAGGTCCTGTAGCATATAGTTTTGTTGCTCCGAAGAGTGCTACCTGATCTGAAATTCCAGACAAGTGTTAATTTCACTAAGTCTGAGATCTGTTTGCCATATGCATTTTTGCCATGCTTGTTTGAACCTGTTAATGGATGAATTGGCCGTAGCTCAGTGCTAGACTTTTGTTAAGCATCTTGAATGCATCCCTGACATGTATTTTGTTGTCATGTTTGGGTACTGTAGCATGTGCATCTCATTGTATTTAGATGGCTACTTGCTGTAAATCGCAGACCGGTGCCATATTTGAATCGCTTGCCATTTCCAAACCGTAACTCCGATTCCGGCGATCTTTATATCGTTTTGAAGTGATTTCATCTCATCTTTCCAGGGGCACACTTGGATTTCCATGTTGAGGCCCGGTTCTTGCATTTCCTGTCATATCTTGCATATGCATCCTACGTCGCATCCCGCATAGCATATCATCATTGCATCATCTTGTTTGATCCTTGCACGTGGTTGATTGTGTCCTTGTTGCTTGTTTGTATTGTTTGGGTAGAGCCGGGAGACGAGTTCGCTAACGAGGAGCCCGTTGACTTTGCTTTTGAGGATCCAATCAACTCTGACAACTATGCAGGCAAGATGATCATACCCTCGAAATCACTACTATCTTTGCTATGCTAGATTGCTCGCTCTTTTGCTATGCCAATGCTACGATGCCTACCTTTTGATTTCAAGCCTCCCAAATTGCCATGTCAAACCTCTAACCCTCCATGTCCTAGCAAACCGTTGATTGGCTATGTTACCACTTTGCTCAGCCCCTCTTATAGCGTTGCTAGTTGCAGGTGAAGATTGGAGGCCGTTCCTTGTTGGAACCTTTATTTACTTGTTGGGATATCATTATATTGCCATGTTATCTTAATGCATCTATATACTTGGTAAAGGGTGGAAGGCTCGGCCTCTCGCCTAGTGTTTTGTTCCACTCTTGCCGCCCTAGTTTTCCGTCATATCGGTGTTATGTTCCCGGATTTTGCGTTCCTTACGCGGTTGGGTTATAATGGGAACCCCTTGATAGTTCGCCTTGATTAAAGCTTTTCTAGCAATGCCCAACCTTGGTTTTACCATTTGCCACCTAGCCTCTTTTTCCCTTGGGTTTCCGGAGCCCGAAGGTCATCTTATTTTAAACCCCCCCGGGCCAGTGCTCCTCTAAGTGTTGGTCCAAACTAGAGTCCTGTGCAGCGCCCCCTCGGGGAAACTCGAGGTTTGGTTTTAGTTGTATGGAGCGCTCATCTGAGTGTGCCCTGAGA
This sequence comes from Triticum urartu, assembly GCF_056163025.1. Taxonomy (NCBI): domain Eukaryota; kingdom Viridiplantae; phylum Streptophyta; class Magnoliopsida; order Poales; family Poaceae; genus Triticum; species Triticum urartu. The sequence goes on from NC_141877.1 coordinate 285,960,312, forward strand.
AAGAGATATGTGCAGCTCCTATCGGGATTTGTCGGCACATTCGGGCGGTGTTGCTGGTCTTGTTTTAACCTGTCGAAGTGTCTTGAAGAACCGAGATACCGAGTCTGATCGGAACATCTTGGGAGGAGGTCTATTCCTCCATTGACCACGAGTGCTTGTCATGGGCTAAGTTGGGACTCCCCTACAGGGATTTGAACTTTTGAAAGCCGTGCCCGCGGTTATGGGCAGATGGGAATTTGTTAATGTCCGGTTGTAGATAACTTGAACCTTAACTTAATTAAAATGAATCAACTGAGTGTGCTACCGTGATGGCCTCTTCTCGGCGGAGTCCGGGAAGTGGCCACGGTGTTGGAGTAATGCTTGCGCAGGTTGTTCTCTAGTTTCTCGCTCGCGCTTTGCCTCCTCTTCTCGCTCTCTTTTGCGAACAGGATAGCTACCATATTTGCTAGTCGCTTGCTGCAGCTCCACATATATTTACCTTGCCATACCTATAAGCTTAAATAGTCTTGATCGCGAGGGTGCGAGATTGCTGAGTCCCTGTGGCTCACAGATTATTATTACACCAGATGCTGGGCCTGATGATTCCGCTCCAGGTGACGCGTTTGAGCTCAAGTGGGAGTTCGACGAAGACTCTCAACGTTACTATGTTTCTTTTCCTGATGATCAGTAGTGGTGCCCAGTTGGGGTGATCGGGACCGTGTCGCATGTTGGGTTCTCTTTTATTTTGGCGCCGTAGTCGGGCCATAAGTGTTTGGATGATGTAATGTTATTTATGTACTTGATTGACGTGGCGAGTGTAAGCCAACTATGTTATCTCCCCTTTTACTATCATATTACTTGTGATGTTGTGAAGATTGCCTAACTTGCGACTTATGCCTTCAATGCGATTATGCCTCTAAGTCGTGCGTCGACACGTGGGAGATATAGTCGCATTGAGGGTGTTACACCCGTGTTGTGAGCATGTGCATCTCGTTGAGGAGAACGCTAAGCTAAAGGGGCAACTTGAGAGAGGTCTTGCGACTTGCATACAAGGCAAGAAGAACCTCAACAATCTCTTGATCAACCAAAAGGGAGTTGTGGCCAAGGAAGGGGTTGGGTACGTGCCCGACTCCAAGAACAAGAAGAAGAATGACAAGACCAAACGACCTCCTCCTCTCATGCAAACCTTTGTGAAGGAGGGAGAGAGTGTCTCCGAGGAGAAGAAGAAGAACATTGCAAAGGGCGGCAATGTCAAGAAGGGCAATGCCACCCCTCCCAACAAAGCCGGCGATTTTAATCCTTCTAATGTGTTATGCCGTGCTAGTGATGGGCATGTTTATGCCAAATTTGTTGGTTCTCTTCATGAATACATTGAATGGTCTATTTGGGTTCCAAAGACCCTTGTTACTAACATCAAAGGACCCATTACAAAATGGGTACCTAAAACCAAGCATTGATCTCTTGTAGGTGTTTGCTTCCGGTGGGGGATCATGGTTGCTCGATAGCGGAGCTACAAATCATATGACCGGAAGCAAGGACTTGGTGGTGGACGTGCACAAGGTTCCATCTATGCCCACAAATGTCGAGTGGGGTGACGCCTCATCTTCTAAGGTATTGGGACTTGGCAAGGTGGTCATCTCTCATGATCTCACGATCGAGAAGGTCATGCTTGTTGAGTCCCTTGCATACAATTTACTTTCCGTTCGTCAACTTGCAATCATGGGCTTTGCCACTTTCTTTGATATCGATACCGTGGCCCTCTTGTGGAGCAAGACTCTTAAATTAGCCTTTGTTGGGCATGTCGAGAACGGTCTATATGTTATTAACTTTTCGGAGCGACCCACTAAGACCGTGACGTGCCTAATGGCTAAAGTTGATGTGGGATGGCTTTGGCATCGCCGTTTAGCCCATGTCAATATGAGATCTTTTCAAAGTCTCCTCCAGGGGGACCATGTCCGTGGACTAACGAATGTTAGTTTTGCTAAAGATCGTGCTTGCAGTGCTTGTATCGAAGGAAAGCTACATGAGAAGGCTCACCCTCCCACGACTATCATTTATTCAAAGAGGCCTTTGGAGCTCCTTCACATGGATCTCTTTGGGCCTCCATCCTTCTATAGTCTTGGAGGTAGGAAGTATTTATTAGTGATTGTGGATGAATACTCAAGGTACACGTGGGTGTATTTCTTCAAGAGGAAGAGCGAGACCCAACAAACTGTCATTGACTTTGCAAATGAAGCACAACGTCAACACAATGCAAAGATCTTGACAATAAGAAGTGACAACGGCACCGAGTTCAAGAACTACACCTTGGATGAGTTTCTTAGTGATGAGGGAATCAAGAATCAATATTCTTCACCCCACACCCCTCAACAAAACGGTGTTGCGGAGAGGAAGAACCGGGCGTTGATGGATGCGGAAAGGACCATGATGGCGGAGTTCAAGTCTCTGTACAACTTTTGGGCCGAAGCCATCAACACTGCGTGTCATGCATCCAATCGGCTCTACCTCCGTAAGGGCTTGAACAAGACTCCATATGAGATACTCACCGGTAACAAGCCCAACCTCAAGTACTTCCGGGTATTTGGGTGTAAGTGTTTCATTCTCAAGAAAGGTGTTCGGTTGTCTAAATTTGAGGCTAGAGCTTATGAGGGCATATTTGTTGGTTATGCTACAAACTCTCATGCTTACCGTGTCCTCAATAAATCCACGGGACTTATTGAGGAGACGTGTAACGTGGAGTTTGATGAGAATAACGGCTCCCAAGTGGAGCAAAGTGGCACTTGTGATGTAGGTGATGAAATTCCTCCCCAAGCCATAAGAAGAACGGGTGTTGGCTTTATCCTACCCATTGAGGAACCGCTTGTGGCCGAAGGAGAAGGACAAAGCTCCACTCAAGTGGAGCCATCATCAACCCAAGGCCCACACGCTTCCGAAGAACAACATGAAGGCCCTCATCCTCAAGAACATGACCAATGGCAAGATCACGCTCAAGACGGTGTTGACCCATCAAGTGATGCCCAAGGTCAAGTTCTCTCCTCCGAGTAAGTTCAAGAACGAGAACAAGCCCAAGACGATGCTCAAGATGATCAAGTGACCACTTCTCGTCTCACCCTCGAGGAGGAATTAGAGTGTCGTGCCGCCAAGGTTGCTTCCTAGCTCTCCACCAAGGATCATCTCATGAAGAATGTTCTTGGAAGCTCAAGAAAGGGGGTAAGCACTCGTAGACAATTAGCAAATTATTGTGAGCATCACGCGTTTGTATCTTGTGTGGAACCCCACAAGGTCTATGAGGCACTAGAAGATCCGGATTGGCTCAATGCCATGCATGAAGAACTCAACAACTTCGAGCGGAACAAAGTGTGGAGATTGGTGCCAAGACCGACCGGGAATCACAATGTCATAGGAACCAAGTGGATATTTAAGAACAAGCAAGATGCCCATGGGATTATCATTCACAACAAGGCTCGTTTGGTAGCACAAGGCTACTCCCAAGTCGAGGGTATCGACTACGGTGAAACCTTTGCTCCCGTTGCTCGTCTTGAATCCATTCGCATGTTGATTGCATATGCTTCGCATCATAACTTTAAGTTACAACAAATGGATGTGAAGAGTGCTTTTCTTAATGGTCCTATTAATGAATTGGTTTACGTCAAGCAACCCCTCGAGTTCGAGGATCCCTACCTTCCCGATCATGTGTATCAACTCGATAAGGCACTCTATGGCCTTAAACAAGCCCCACGTGCATGGTATGGCCAATTATATGTTGATGACATTATCTTTGGTTCTCCTAACAAAGCTTTCAATGAGGAATTTGCTGCTCTCATGACCTCAAAGTTCGAGATGTCCTCCATGGGAGAGTTGAAGTTCTTTCTAGGGTACGAAGTGAAGCAAAGAAGAGAAGGAACCTTCATCAATCAATCCAAATACACTCAAGACATGCTCAAGAGATTCAAACTAAGTGACGTCAAGCCGGCTTCCACTCCAATGCCCACCAAGTGCCAACTTGACTTAGATCCCAATGGTAAAGTGGTGGATCAAAAGGTTTATCGCTCCATGATTGGTTCCTTGCTTTACCTTTGTGCATCTAGACCGGATATCATGTTGAGTGTGGGAATTTGTGCACGGTTTTAAGCCGCACCTAAGGAAAGTCACTATGTGGCGGTCAAACGAATCTTCCGATATTTGGCTCATACCCCAAACTTTGGCTTATGGTACCCAAGAGGATCAAACTTCAAGCTTGTAGGGTACTCGGATTCCGATTGGGCGGGAGACAAAGTGGATAGGAAGTCCACTTCCAGAGGGTGCCAATTCCTTGGTTGCTCTTTGGTAAGTTGGTCTTCCAAAAAGCAAAGTTGTGTGTCTCTCTCGTCCACCGAGGCGGAGTATGTTGCAGCCGGGAGTTGTTGTGCACAACTCTTATGGATGAGGCAAACTTTAAAGGATTATGGTGTCATTTGTGACAAAGTGCCTCTTTGGTGTGATAATGAAAGTGCCATCAAGATCTCTCTCAACCCGGTGCAACACTTCAAGACGAAGCATATTGAGTTCCGGTATCACTTCATCCGGGATCACATTAGGCGAGGAGAGATCGAGCTCAACTATGTCAACACTCATGATAACCTTGTAGATATCTTCACGAAGCCCTTGGATGAAGCAAGATTTCGCAAGTTAAGGCATGAGCTAAATATCATTGATTCGAGCAATGTTGTTTGAACTCTTGCACACCCCACCGTACTCAACATGTTGTCTTGTTTAGATGTAGGCATGAACATATGGGGAATGATGTTCTCTCAATGAACTCTCCCCCCCCATTATGCATAAATTGATCAAGTCTTTCACATTATCCATGTTTGATGGTACTTGTGCTTCAAAGATGAGTTTTGGTCATGGACCCAAGGATAATTCTTCGCGGTGCCATACCAATTGACTCAAACATAGGTGGCCTCGGCCACCATCCTCTCTTCGGGAGGTTGGAGTTAGCCTTTTTGTTCTCGTGTTGTTTTCTCTCGTTCCTTCTTTGCTCTTTGCATTGGGTTCTCCTAGGGTGTTGCTTCTCTCCTGTTCCATGCTCTTTCTTCCCCCCCCCCCTCGGATTGCACTCATTTGATCTTGGCTTGGGCATAGGTGGTCGGGCGGTACTACCGGGATCACGGGCGGTTCCACCGCTGGTACCTGGTTGTGCCGTCCCAATGGGACTCCATTCAGTGTTTGGGCGGTTCCAGCGCTCAAACCCATGGTAACCTACGTCCGGTACTACCGGTGGACTCCGGGCGGTACTATCGCCGTTGAGTATATATGGATGTAGTCCTCAATCCAGACCCCAGGGTCTGTTGTTCCGTCGTATGCCTCTATGTTTACGGGCTTGAATCCCTCTGGAAATTCGTGGTCCAGTACCTCATCGGTGAAACATAGGGGGTGTGCAGCACCCCTGTAGCTGGGTGTACCGCGTTGTTCGGATGTTTGTTGTGTTGCATTGTATGCTGGGGCGCACCTGCGTGGTCCATAGATGGATCTGGTTGCGCCGTCCTTTGGGTGCGAGCCCTCACATGGGTCGCGTATTGTATTGTGAGCGGCGTTGTGTGCCGCTCTGTGTTGGTAGAGGGGTCGTCTATCCGACCAGGTGGCTGCTTTGATATTAGGTTATGGGGGTTCTGAGGCCTCCTCATCGAATTCGGGCAGCAGCTTCCGCTTTGGGTAGCTCTTGGAGGGGCGATTGTCGCCATACCTTGCTGCAGTGCTGAGTATTTTATTCCATCTGAATTGGAGTGTGTCTTGCGCGGCCTTGAGCCTTTGCTTCTGCTTTTTCAGGATCCTCGTGGTGGCAACAAGCCTTTTACGGGCAGTCTGCTGCTCCAGGTGTCTGTCCGGCGTTATGTCGTCCGGACCATTATCCTTGATAGGATTTGTTTGTTCGGTTTGATTATCCGGATTGCCGTTGTCCGGTAGCGGTTCGCCCTGCTCCAGCGCTGGGTCTGTGTGATCGCTATTTCTGTCGAGGCGGGATTTGGGGCGGCGCTTTTGTCGCCGCTTTGACTGCTTTTCGAGGGAACAAGCCTTTGGTGCATCCTTCCGCTCCTCGTTGTCATATTTTGGTGCATCCACCATACATACGTCATATGACGAGGTGGCGTTCCAGGGCCCAATAGGCGCTGGTTCTTCAGTGTCTCCTTCATCGGCATCCATACCGTCGATGTCTTCGGAGTCGAGGTCGAGTATATCGGTTAAATCGTCGACCGTGGCTACAAAGTGGGTGGTGGGTGGGCTTTGAATTTCTTCATCGTCCGTACCCCAACCTTGCTGACCGTAGTTCAGCCAGGGCTCTCCTGACAAAGAGAGAGACTTTAGTGTCTTCAGAATATCGCCGAAAGGCGAGTGCTGAAAGATGTCCGCGGCAGTGAACTCCATGATCGGCGCCCAATCGGATTCGATTGGCAGGGGCGCGGAGGGTTCGGAGTCCGGAGAGGAGTCCGGCTCCTTGGAGTCACGAGTCTCGTGGAGTGCAGGGCTGGTGTTCGGCTCAATCGCCATGGGGATCGCAGCCCCCGAGGCGGCGTCCAGTCTCCCATCCTCGATCGGCGCAGTTGGCTCCGAATTAAGGGTCGAAGCCGATGCGGGTGCGGCCTCCAGGGCACTGTTTGGCCGCAAAGCTAGATCATGCTCGTCGGGACAGTGCAGCGCGCTCGGCAGTGGCTCGAATCCGTCGAAGATCAAGTCCCCGCGAATGTCAGCCGTGTAGTTTAAACTTCCAAATCTGACCTGACGGCCAGGGGCGTAGCTTTTGATCTGCTCCAAATGGCCAAGTGAATTGGCCCGCAGTGCGAAACCGCCAAAGACGAAGATCTATCTGGGGAGGAAGGTCTCACCCTGGACTGCATCGCTATTGATGATCGTTGGAGCCATCGAGCCTGACGGCGACGACACAGAGGAACTCTCAATGAAAGCACCAATGTCGGTGTCAAAACTGGCGGATCTCGGGTAGGGGGTCCCGAACTGTGCGTCTAGGCCGGATGGTAACAGGAGGCAAGGGACACGAAGTTTTACCCAGGTTCGGGCTCTCTCGATGGAGGTAAAACCCTACGTCCTGCTTGATTAATATTGATGATATGGGTAGTACAAGAGTAGATCTACCACGAGATCGAGGAGGCTAAACCCTAGAAGCTAGCCTATGGTATGATTATTGATGTGTATGTTGTCCTACGGACTAAAACCCTCCGGTTTATATAGACACCAGATAGGGTTAGGGTTACATAGAGTCGGTTACAATGGTAGGAGATCTAAATATCCGTATCGCCAAGCTTGCCTTCCACGCCAAGGAAAGTCCCTTCCGGACATGGGACGGAGTCTTCAATCTTGTGTCTTCATAGTCCAGGAGTCCGGCTGAAGGTATAGTCCGGCTATCTGAACACCCCCTAATCCAGGACTCCCTCACCAACAAACCTCATTGTTGAGAAATTAAGAAAGGAAGCCTCTGGAACAAACTAGCCTGGTGGCCGCTGCCGGCGTCATCAATCCCCATGCCTCCGCTCAGTCCGACCACCAACCACCACCACACCCCACTCATCTTCACCTTATCTCATATTTCTCGAGATGTCATTAGTTTTTACACATGGGATTACTCCCGCAAGGTTCAATCACAACAAGTGTTTTATAAAAAATGCATCTTGATGTTCCGTGGAATGCACGGATCTTGCTAGTACTCCTACACAAGACTAAGTTGCTGATGCTGGTGTGTCTGCCATCCGTCGTTTCTGACCATTAGATCTACATCTAACGATTGTGAGGTAATTTGTTGCCTTTTCTCACCAACATCCCACTTGTCTACCAATTTTTAGAAAAACCCATAATTAGTATCTTAAAACCAACCACATCCCTCCCCGACCTCACCAAAACAGCCCAAGGAATATATTCTAATTGAAACATAATATATCTCTAGTGACATATGTATATCAAAATTAGAGTGTTTTGTACCAAGTTTGTGAATAAGAATTATTCTAATTATGATTCGTTGCAATGGACATGAACATTGCTAGTATTTCCAACCATGCATTCTTTCCTAGTATTCCATAGTTTCGAGTTTTCCATCAAGATATTAGTCACTCATGGTTGATATTTACTTTCAATCATGTACACATATGCACTATGTAACTAGCCTTGCTTATTAGGCTTCCAAAGCTTAACTTTCACTCCTACTTACAATATGTAGAGTATTTAACAAAAAACTACCACTTTCAACCAGCCCTAGGAAGAATCTATTGTACAAAAAATAGAAAAAACATACCCAAAATTTCTTAATCCACGCCAAAAACTACCTAGTACTCCTACCGATTAGGTTCGTTTAAACCCATTTATGACAGGGTTGGCCCACACATCCGTGCTAACGAGGCAGCTTAAACCAACACATTTTGTTTGACCGTTGACACGAGGGACCCACATCTGACCTTCTATCCTGTTATTCCCCCTCAAATCATTATTTTTCCTGAACATTACTTCAAACAGTACTGATGCATGTTCGTCGGTGGCGCCGGTGATGAGCGAGTTGGCCGCCGCTCCGCCGGACGGGCCGGACGCCGCGCTGGCCTCCGCACGGGTTCGCAGGCTGGCCCGAGCGTGACTCACGAGCGAGCAAGCCACCGCGCTGGCCTTCGCTCGAGCCAGATGGCTGGCCTTAGCGCGGCACGCGCGAGAAAGCCACCGCGCTGTCGTGCCAATCTAGGTAGCAAACCTTGCGGACAAGCAGCTGGACGGAGCTATCTTGGCTAGCTAGCGGCCGCGAGCGCCGGACGGAGCTGGCATCCGGGCTGCCGCAACATGGGCTCCGCACCACCGGCGGTTTTGACCTTGCCTTCTACCAGCGGCGGTAGCTGCGTCCCATGGCCGAGGATGACTAGGTGGACGGGCCGGAGGTAGGAGGTCACTCGAGGATTTTTGTTGGTAAGAGCATGTACAATGGTTGATAAGGTAGTCTTATCTTAAGTCTGCCACGTATGCATGTGGTAGTAGTTTCTTGGCATTTTAGGGGTTTCTTGTAAGGAACAATGTACGTACTACTAGCGACAAAAGGCGATTCTAGGTTGCGTTGTACTCCAACGAGTACTACTAGTGGTCGCGGGAGTGTATACCTCGTTTTGTGGGTTCGATCCCGGCCGAACGCACGGCGGCCTTTTTAAAAAAAATAGTACTACTACACTTCGCTGCGAGCCAATATTTTACACGGGTAGTTTGAGTTTTGAAGTCAAACGGATGTGCGACCCCACAATCTGGGTGCACTGGACAGCCTAGCCACGTGAACGGGTTTTCCTTCCCAGCATCCCGTGGCTCGCGTGCTTGCCCTAGCCGGACCTCGCTTGTAGCTTCCTCATCAACTAGTAGCATATTTAAACTAGCGCCTCCCAATTAAGCCCGAGGAGCCGGAAAAGCCTGGCAGGGCATTGGGAACTGTGCAATATGGCTCTGTACGTAAAGTGCTCTACTACTACTCTGTAGCTTCTGGCGTTGCACGCATGGACTTCACTCCATTATCGGCTCTACTATAAAAGAAATTCCTCTTGACGTGTTTTTTTGAAACGGAGGCAAAAGCTTTGCTTCATCTCATTCATAAAGAAGGAACTACTAACAAAGTTCGACGAGATCCATTACACCTCCACCAATGGAAGCGAAAAGCCTAGTCTCGTTGTATCAAATAACTCAAATGTTCTGCCCCCGCAGTAACCGTTGTTGATAAAACAGGCTGCTAGTGTGTGCGTGAGAGGAGCGGCTGAGTAGGCCAGCTACGTGAGAGGAGCGGCTGAATAGAGCACCGAGAGTACCCACTAGGCCATTACGCAGGTGTACTTCCCCCGCATTGATAGTACAGCGATGGTTCTAGAGAATAGTAGTACCCTCCACTTCCAACTGTAGCTCCTTGGCCCTGAGATTCAAGAGTTCAAAACTGGTGCACTATACTAGACTAGACTAGAAGTAAAGTACATCGCACTACTAGTTGAGAAAAGTAGTACTAGTACTGCTACAGTATGAGTACGTACTCCTCCGTCACATAATGTAAGACATTTTTTGACACTAGTTGGCGTGTACAAAAAATGGCAAAAACATACCCAAAATTTCTTAATCCACGCCAAAAACTACTACCTAGTGCCAAAAATTTATTACTAGTGCTATTATTTACAGTATAATGCAACCCCATAACGTTCCATAATCCCTTTCTTTCAAAAAAATCTCTTCTGGAGAGAAGATTGCTATCTCCACGCGAGCTTCTCATAGGCCAGTGCCACCGCATGCAGTCATGTGAGAGAGAGGGAGACATCCATGCAGCATGCAGAGAGAGGAGAACGCGGGCGGACAGCCAATGGGCTGCATGGGGCATTTATAGCTGCTAGCTCCTCCCATCCATGCGCCAGGGGTATTTCCGTCCAGAAAGCATGCAGCGAGCCCCTGCCTTGGTATCTGGGTCTGCTCTTATGCGCAGAGTAAAAAGAATCGGAGGGAGTAATAGTAGTAAATAATAGCCTCACCCCTTCGCTAGGAACGATTTATAGTTGGAAGGGACGAGGCCCTGCGATTACTACGCTCTTATCTCCTCCTCGCCAGTTCCCCTCCCCCCGAAGAGAAGGCAGTTCGTCGCTGCTCCCATGGATTCGCCAGGCCGTTCTCCTCCTCGTCGGGGCTGGGAGACCTTGGACAACGATCCTGTGGGAGAAATTGCATGCCGCTCCGACGTCCTCACCGCCGCAAGACTTGGTGCTTCCTGCACCAACTTTTTCAAGACGCTGCTTAAACAGGCTTGGGAAAAGGCCATGCTTGTTGGTCTTCCATGCGTCCTCGAGGAGAAGGTTCTTCTATGGGACAATCCTTCGAACAGTCCACCGCTCCCTGGCCATGGTTGCACGTTGACTCCGCTAGAGTTGCCGACGTTGAGAGGTAGTCGTATTTTGTCCGATGAGCAGGTCATTAATGGAGTTTGATCATGTAGTACTTAGTTATTCCATTTCCATCCCATAATTTCTCCGCTGCCCGCCGTCTTATATATAGGTCTGGGTCGGTGCCAATGAAGATTGGCTTGCAAACCTCCGGCCGGATACCACCATCATTTTGCACAACATCCACAGCAGTGCGGCCGTTCCGGTAGACCCCTTCTCCACCATTGGGATCGGCCTTTCGGACTGGCTGGGCTTGAATACGTATGATGATGCCTACATGAGATTGAAGAAGATAGCAATTGCGGACCCACCGACAAAGCGACGCGGCTACGACGATTACTATCTCATCGCGGTGTTGGACATAAGGATTGCCATCAATGCAAGAGGCAGTAACGGCAGACGATGGCGCATGTTGGCAGCGGCAGATTTGTACCCCTACACGTTCGAAGACGCCGTGTGCCATCTAGGCCGCATCTTCGCGGTGACAAGCCAGGGGACTTGTTTCATCTGGTTGCCATCCTACGGTACGGGAGATTACAAACGGAATGCACAAACCATCATTTGCATCCCTAACGATACTCCATTATTTTGTAGGGACCAGTCATCCCTCGATCAAAATAAGATCGCCGATCCTGGATGTGCATTTGCATCCGCGATTCGGTCTAACCTGGAACCTTGTAGCTGACTTTGGCATATTGGGATCAACTATCTTAGCAGTCGTTACCCATGGTACCACTGATGTGCAACATGGTCACACAATCTACCACGATCGGACCGTCACCATCTACCAAGGTATTCCATTTTTAACCCTCTCGCCTTCTCTTTCATTGTTGTACTAGTAGTATACTTTGTGGTACTAGTAGGAGTACTTTTTACCTTGGAGGACGCGTATAGCTAGCTAGGCCCTTGAAGACTTGAACCCACTAGCTGCCACCATTTTTGTTTTTCCATGTCTTACTATCTCATCCATGTAGCCAAGAGTGGCTATATATAATAAGCCGGTTATTTTACTTCCTCTATACCGGAGTAGTACTATTTGCTGCACAGTATTACTGACCGCCATATTTGAGCACAACATTATTATGCATGGACCTTGACTATGTACGTCACCATGTGTCCAGATCTGGGATGCCGCATGTACCAGATGAACGGCGCCGAGTTCGACCCCCGTGATGCTACGTGGGTGCCGAGGAACACTCTTGGAGAGTACTCGCTTTTCATCGGGGACAGCTACCCCATTGTGAAGCGGATGCCACCTTCCGTGCACGGCACGGAAGGCCTGCCATTCATGAAGCATGGTTGTGTCTTCAGTGCGCACCGCCGGATGAATGACATGCTGGGACATGCTATCCCTGATTTATGCCGCTTCAGCTTGGATGAGTCTCCATCGTGTGGAACCGGACTAGAAAGCTGCGACAATGATTCCCATTGCCCACCGCTATGGATCGTGCAACCCATGAAGAACACCTGGGACTGGAACATGGAAGAGGACATGTAGCCCATCTATAACGTGTAAGTGGAGTACGGTAATTGTGAACGGTAGCACTGTGAATATATGTAGACTAGTCGTGCACAAATTTATCACATGAATTGGAGATGAACTTGTGTGGCATACTGGCATTTGTCCTTTAGAATTTATTAATAGTAAATGTGTTATGTGTACGTGCAACTTGTGTGGTTGTTGCACGGGCTCCAACACGTTCTTTGAGAAAAAAGGGTGGCACAGCTTTGGATATACGTGACGTGGTGGCATCATACAGTAGCATCGTTCGCTATAGTTGTAGTACACTCCTACTAGGACGACAACTCCTATAAAACCTTGCGCTTGGCTCTTTGCCTCTTCAGGAGGTTCAACAGTTCGTACTCGTGTGAACCTTGCACTTGGCTCTTCGCCTCTTCGGAAGGTCCAACAATGATGATACTACAATACAATATGCTTCTGGCAATCTGACACCGATTGAACTGCTGCACGTCCACCGTGAGGGCGAGGGCGAGGGAGAGGGAGAGGGTGCTTTAGTCAAAACCCTCTCCTCGTCCTGTGAGCCACCACGCGCGTGGGCGAGGGAGAGGCGTAGTAAGCAAGCTTCTCCTCGTTCGGCGAGTTGACGAGACACATCAAAGCAATACTAGTACTAGTAGTAGTAGTAGTCCATACTGCGTCCTTTACGATTAATATGGCTTAATTTGAAACGAGAAAAATACACTGGCGGTCAACGCATGTAACAATACGCTCTTTACGGTCACTATATATAGTTTTGCGGCGATTAAACAATCACTAGCTCATCGTAGAGCACCGTATTGCACCCTACTGAGCGGCCACATAGTCGACGTGGCACTTTGTTGACTGGTTAAATTGTCACCTGGTTTCTGGGTCCCACCTGTCAGTTGGCAGAGCGGAGAAATCAGTTAAACAAAACTTTACGCAGGCGCGACACGAGTCCAACCCTTGCGCGCGAACCGCCCTGGCTGTGTATGTGAGTGCATGCACATGTCCTCCCTCGGTCTTCCAACAAAGAGTGTACATCGACTATAAAACAAAGAGTGTAGTACATGATGTACATCTACACTTCCAATGCATTTAGCCTTTAATCTAAATCAATATTGATTGACTAATGCACCAACTTGTGCTATAGGTATAGGCTACATGTCTATCCTTAATTACAGCATGCAACAACCTTCATTTAATCTTGTTATCTCAATGGTCGCATGCACACATAAGTCTGCTACTTTTGGGCGTTAATTATGCCCTGGTTAATGTGTAAATATCTAAATGTACAGTCTTTCACGGACGTAGGGAGTAGGTTGAGCACTTGAGCGTGAGCGTGTGTGTTGCGTCGTGTGCTGTGTGCCGCATGGGTGCGTGAGCGTTGCGTGCGTCCATGTGTACGTGTGAGTGTTGCATGTTGCATGCATGCATGCATGCATGGAGCTTACTCCCTCCCATTGACATGTTCATATTTCAAGCTTCCTCTGATCCCTCCATATGGTGATACTCCCTTTGTTCCCAAATAGTACGGAGTAAAAGCCTCCCTCTGTTCCCAAATACAGAGTATTTGTCTTTCTACGGATTTCAACAAGTGACTAGTAAGCGTAGAGGCATAGGGATACTGTAGAAAGGAAGTCCTCGCGATCCATTATTCCCCATCTCGGTCAGAGAGAACTATTCAACTTGTCTTCGCAGTGAAGTGACAATACACGCTACAGCGGATGGGACACGTAATTAATAAGCTGAACCAGCGTGTTGGTGTTACTAAATCAGCCTTACCCAGTACTGCCATCTCTTCTTCTTCCTCCTCTCTTCCCCATTGTCGGCCGCACACCATTTACCCCCGCTCACTGCTCGCCCGCCCGCGCCATATTCCTTGGTAGCTCGCGCGTTCCATATCCCCCTGCTCACTGCTCGGCCACACAAGGAGAAGCTTCTTCGCTCGCCCGCCCGAATCCACTTCCCCGCTGGCTCGCAAGCACCAAAAACCCCAATGGCAGAACCGACTGACACGCAGAGCCGCGATTGGAATTCCCTCCCCGATGTTCTCTTGGAGCAGATCTGTAGTCGTATGGACCTACTCAGCACCGTCCGTCTGGCCGCAGGCTCGGTGTCTTTGTACCGTCTACTCGTCTGCAACCGGCCGGCTCTTTTCAAGACACCATGCTTTCTGATGCCCGATCCTCGCAGGTGGCCCAGACACCGACTTGACAATCCTACGGAGGTTGCCGTGGTGCCCCTCGACATGCTACCACTACCCGTCCACCTGTCCATCATGTGCGACCACTACTGGGCGGGCATGAAGGCCAACTGGATCGTCCTCATCCACCACACCGCTAGTCCGTGGCGTCTCGTGGATATCTACACCCAGCGAGAGATCGCCCTTCCATCGTTGGATACCGCCGCCATCGAGCCTCGTGGTCCGCCAGACACTCCTGCTTACTACGCACGAGACGCGTCAAGCTTTTGGCTCGACCTCTGTTTGCAGAAAGTTGTAATCTGCAAATTGCCCACACCATTAGAAGACTACATGGATTACAAGCTCATTACCTTGTTCAACATGGGATTAGTCTATCTGGAATCCGGTCGCCATACATGGTTATGGCTCATCATCAATCCTGTTGAGGCAACACTTCTGTCTGATGCTATAGTGCACGATGGAATCGTTTACGCGGTCGACACACAGATTGGCTGCCTATACTGGTGGAATCTATCGTCGTGTAATTGTTCTATCTCATCTCATCTTTACCTTATGAATACGACTGCATGTTCATTTGTTACAAATTTAGAATGCATAGCATGTCTATAACCACATCATTGCTATATGGTCCTCTCATTTCCTAGATTTTTATGACCACACATGTTATTGTTAGAGTTGATATGAGAACAATTGGCATCTAATGATTGTTAGAATACATATTATGAGCATAACATCATGATTGCTATATGTTACTCTCGTTTACAAGATTTTTATGACAACACATGTTATTGCTTAGAGTTGATATGAGAATAGTAGTAGTAAGTGCTATCGTAGAATATGAGTAGGCGTTGTCATAACTATTTTCCTCTCATTGTTACATGATGTTTGAACCATGACATATTGCTAGAATATGAAAGCCATTGGCTTATTTTTTTTTAACTTGGGGTATGATTATGACCACGGCATTGCAATTCTCTGTCTATGATATGTGTCACTATTATAATAATCTTAATTCCACACATACTCTGAACATGATTGTTTATTTTTGTCCTTTTGGTCTCCAATTTGAATTGTTGCAGCAGACGCAAATGCGCTGGCCTTCGGTGGTGGTTTATCGCTCGTTCAGCTGACGGCGGTCATTTGATGCTCATTCGCACGTACCAAATTGAGCAAACCATTACATCAAACCACATGCAGTACAATGCGTGGGGAGTTTGTGACATTGATGGCTATGGCTGCTTCATGTTCGAGAAAGATCCCAGCTCCGTTAGGCCAGGCGTATTCAACTGGAGGCGGGTTTACAGCCTCGGCAACCACTCCTTGTTCCTCGGGCTCAATTATCCGATCATCCAACCAATCATCAATCATATCACCGGCGATGATTACTGTGCTATTCAACTTCCATTCGCATGGGGAGCTGTGTTTACACATCATACCATGGATTTCATGAATCACGATATCCAGAGATTCGTCGACACAGCTTGTTGCCAGCTAATCTTCAGTGTGTGAAAGGAATCAAGCTTCCATCCGATGGATGGCTTTTGCAAACCCGACATGCGGCGATGTGGTTCATGCCAACAACAAATATGCACAACTTGATTCATGTTGATATCTAGACTGAGCCATGTATTCTGCTGCTATAGCACGACCCTCTTTTGTTGGATATTATGTACTGTTGTTAGTTTGAAGCACTCCTCTGGTTTGAAGGATAGATACCTTCCTGGGATCAAGTGCATCCTAACTCACCTGCGTAGGATGTACTGATAATGATGATGGAGATGTTGTGCAGAAACCATACACACACACACATATCAGTTAGGCTTCAAGTGCGTACTTGTTAGTTAAACCTATGTATAAATTGTGACACCAAATACAACTAGTAAGTAGTACAGTAGCAGTACTAGTATACGCCGGTCAAATTATTCATCATGTCCACACATTGAATTGACGTGACAACACGCTGCGCGTGAGGTGACACAAGAATCCCGGCGGTGTGTTCGGGTATTCTGGACTTCAGATTTGGAGTACCACTTATCTGTCGAAATGTTTCATCATTCACTTAAAACAGTCGATTGATCATACATTGAGTACCATATAACTGGAATTACCGATGCAAGTCGAAGAAGGATTGGCCGGTGCTGCCGGCTGGCATCAAGTTCGATCCCACGAATTAGGAGATGATCGAGCACCTTGAGGCCAAAGTGAGTGCTGACAGTGCGAGATTTCAGTCTCTCATCGATTTGTTCATACCAACCATGGACAGCGAGCACGGCATATGCTACACCCAACCTGAGAAACTTCCAGGTAAGACACCGATCGGCCGTCTACTTGCACAAACATATTCCTTTGTTTATAGCTCTGTTTTTCTTTTTAGACGCAGACCTGGTGAAGCAATTACAATTTGACAGTTAATAAAAAGTGAAACAAGTGACTGCAACATGCCAAAGATGTTATGAAAATGCCAACTAGGTACACTAAAACCTGTATTCCACAATACTGCAGGTATCACACTGAGTGGCCTAAGGAAGCATTTCTTCCAGCGCAATTCCAGGGCGTTCAAAAGGGGCACGTGGACGCGTCGCAAGATACAGTCGGAGTGCGGCATGCACGCAATGTGGCACAAGACCGGCAATACCTTGCCGGTGATGGTCAACGGCCGGCAGATGGACAACAAAAAAGGTTCTGGTGCTGCACACCAACAAGAACTTCGACCAGCAGAGGACCAACTGGGTGATGCACCAGTACCACCTCGGGGACCTGGAGCAAGAGAAGGAGCGGGAGCTGGTCCTCTGCAAGATTTTCTACCAAATGAACACTAGGGCCAGGAGTAAAAAGATTATAAGTTAGTTTGGTATTGGTAGTTGTACTACCTTTTCGTCCGCAAGTTGGTATTGTTGTTAACGATCTTTTGGTATGAACTTGCATTTGCTTCCAACCATCATGCCGAGGGTCGACATGGATATAAAGTTGAATCATTTGTTTCGAAATGAATTTTCAGGCACCTGATTTTTATTTGATGGGTAGCATAAGCACCCGCCGTTCGAATTCCCAGTTCTCCAATTTTTTCGAAACAAGTGCATGCACTTATTATCACGATAAAAAACATAATCCGTGCTGCATCCCAGTTATTAGTCTGTACTTGCAGAATTCTCTCGTTTATTGAGCATGTATATTGTTTTTTCAGGTCGAGCAAGTTTCAACTGGGCTGTAGACTGCCCAGGGTTGGTTTTGTTTTTAACAGGCCCAACCCATGACGACAACGGGGCACAAAGATCCAGCAGGTATCTACTGGCCTCTGGCCCACCAGCGTTAGTTATATTTTGTCTTACAACATCCGCAGGCAATTTTTTTACCGAATCAAACACACAACCCAGTTCTATTTTCCTCTTGAAACGCATGTCCTACATCCGTTTTCTAATATCTACCTATAGTTTTACTAGTTCATATACATGTATCATTATATTGGAAACACATAAAATTCCCTTTTCATATTTACATCCTTATTTTTGTTGTTTTTTCCCACCCAGCGCTGATTTTTTACCACTGGTTTTCCCTTAAACCAACTCAATTGTCCCACGTCTTATTTGCTTACAAAAACAAAACGATTTTTTTTGGCAAATCAATAAGTTCTTAAAAAATGTTTATCATTTCAGGAACAGTTCGTACTTCATTGAAATATGCAAAATAAGCTTGAACTTTTTGACTGTGGTCCTGGGCAGAAAATGGGCTATAATAAATTACTTAAGAATTAGTAAATGGGCTGCAAATTATAAAAAATAGCAAATGGGCTTTATGTTGTCTGCCACAGATTTGGAGGCTGACTTGTGGGCCTACTAAGTTCATGCGTACACAAGGTTTCTCAAAAAAGAAACTTAGTCGACAATCGACTCTACCAGCGTCAGACCGTTAGATGTCAATCTAACGACAATCGTGCTTCTTCAGTCTCTGATCTTCCCGCCCCAGCCGCCCAAACCAGCACCGTTGGAACCGCCTGCTCCCGCCTCCCGTGGCCGGCAGTGCTGCCGGGCAGGCCTCACGGCCCCATCATACTCGCATCCCTGGCCTGTCTATCTCTCTACTCACCCACACCTCCTGTTATTTTTCGGCAACGGCAGCCGAACCAGTCAACCCTCGTACTCTCCACCGCGTGGGCAGCCACTGTCGTGTCTTCCCCGGCTCCGTGTCGTTCCCTTTGTAGGCCTCGCCGTCGTCCACCGCCCTAGTGCTCTCGGCGCGGCGTGGTCAACGATGTCCATCCAACGGCCGTAGTGCTTCTTCAACCTCTGGTCTTCTTGCCCTAGCCGCCCAAAGCAACGCCGGTCGTGCTGCATGCTCCTGCCTCCCGTGGCCGGTTGTGCTGCCGCGGAGGCCTCACCGTCCCCATACTACTCCCACCGCTGGCCAGGCCATCCCTCCACTCACCCACTCCCCCTATTATTCTGCGGCGACGGCAGCCTCACACCACAGCCGAACCAGTGAACCCTCGTACTCCTCTCCGCGTGGGCATCCACTGCCGCGTCTTCCCCGGCTCCGCGACGTCCCCTTCCTAGGCCTCGCCGTCGTCCACCACCGCGGTGCTCTCGGCGTGGCGTGGTCAATGTGGTCAACGACCGACTTCCATCAGAAGAGTACTGTACGTGGAGAGGCTGACAGCTGGGTCCACGACAGCCGCAAGGAAGTGCCTCCTTATTACGCGCAAAATAATTATTCCTCCACCTGACAGCAGGGACCCACCGGACGGGCCACTAGTATTTCATGGAAAAAATGTTGTCCCCTTGACTGCTGGGACCCACCGGACGGGCCACCGTATTTCGCAAAAAAAAAACGTTTGCCCCTGACTGCTGGGACCCACCGGACCGACCATCGTATTTCATGAAAAAAACGTTCCCCCCGCTGTTAGCTCAGACCCATCGGAAGTGCCTCCTTATTACGCATAGAAAAATGAATACCCCCTGCTAGCTGGGACCCACCATGGTGGGAGGCTGACTTGTGGGCCTACTAAGTTGACGGGGATGGAGGGCTTTGTCAACTTAGTCAATATGAACGATTCTAGCTCCAGTGACCGTATGATGTCCATCCAACGGCCGTCGTGCTTCTTCAATCTCTACTCTTCCTGCTCCAGCCACTCAAACAAGGGCCCGCGGGACTGCCTGCTCCCTCCTCCCCGCGGCCGGCTCTGCTGCCGCGCAGGCCTCACCGCCCCACCGTACTCCCATCGCTGGCCTAGCCATCCCTCTACTCACCCACACCTGTTGTTATTCTCCGGCGATGGCAGACGAACCAGTAAACCCTCGTACAGTTGTACTCCCCTCCGCGTGGGAAACAACTGCCGAGTCTTCCCTGCCTCCATGTCATTCCCTTCCTAGGCCTCGCCGTCGTCCACCGCCCTGGTGCTCTCGGCATGGCCTGGTCAACGTGGTCAGCAACCGACATGCATCTGAAGTGGACTGTACGTGGAGAGGCCGACAGCTGGGTCCATGGCCGCACGCAAGGAAATGCCTCCTTATTATGCACAAAATAATGATTCCTCCACCTGACATCAAGGACCCACCGAAAGGGCCTCTGTATTTCACGAAAAAATGTTACCGCCACTGACAGCTCGGACCCACCAGCTATATCTTCGCACGCAAGGAAGTGCCTCCTTATTACGCACAAAAAAATGAATACTCCCCCTGTTAGCTGGGACCTAGTATAGTGGTGGGCTGACTTGTGGGCCTACTAAGTTGATGGGGACGAAGGGATTTGTCAACTTAGTCAATATGCACGATTCTAGCTCCAGTGACCATACGATGTCCATCCAACGGCCGCAGTGCTTCTTCAACCTCTGGTCTTCTTGCTCCAGCCGCCCAAACCAACGTCGGTCGTGCCTCGTGCTCTTGCCTCCCGTGGCCGGCTGTGATGCGACGGAGGCCTCACCGCCCCTACTACTCCCACCACTGGCCAGGCCATCCCTCTACTCACCCACACCCCTTGTTATTCTGCGGCGACGGCAGCCTCAGACCACAGCGAACCAGTGAACCCCCGTACTCCTCTACGCGTGGGCATCCACTACCGCGTCTTCCCCGGCTCCGCGTCGTCCCCTTCCTAGGCCCCGTCGTCGTCCACCGCCCTGGTGCTCTCGGCGCGGCGTGGTCAACGTGGTCAAGGAACATCTTCCATCGGACGTGGACTGTACATGGAGAGGCTGACAGCTGGGTCCACGGCCGCAGCAAGGAAGTGCCTCCTTAATACATGCAAAATAATTCTTCCTCCACCTGACAATGGGGACCCACCGGACGGGCCACCGTATTTCGCAAAAAAAATGTTTCCCCCCTGACTACTGGGACCCACCAGCTACATATTCGCACACAAGGAAGTGCCTAACAGTTGGGACCCACCTGGTCGAAGCGTACATAGCGTTGTCATTCTGGTCGCGAACGTGTATGTACATATATACTGGTGGATGTAGAGGCGCACACGTGTCGTAGTAGAGGCGCGTACGTGTCGTAGTAGAGGCGCGCACGTAGCATGTACACGTACGTACAACGACCAGGGTGCAAGAAAGAAAATACAGCCAGGTATGTGTACATACGGGCGGGGTCTCGGACGCCTACTCGCGCATACGTATGGCCAGGGCTCGTGTACATGGCTGGGTCAGAACGGAGAAACATCGTCATCGTCGTGTTCATGGGGAGGCAACGGAATGCGTCGTGTTCATGGGGAGGCAACGTAATGTGTCGTGTTCATCGGGAGGCAACGGAACGCGTGGTAGCCAACCAGCTGGGTCGGAACGGAATGCGTGGTCGTGTTCATCGAGAGGGCTTGGACGGAACAGGCGATGGAAACGAGGCCTGGCGTACCACACAACGGAGGAAACAGACCTCCGACGTTCGGAACGGGGTCCTGTTGATCGGGAGGGGTCTGGCGTACCGCAAAACGGAGGAAACGGACCTCCTACGGTTGAAACGGGGGTCCTATTGATCGGGAGGGGTGTGGCGTACCGCAAAACGGATGAAACGGACCTCCTACGGTCGAAACGGGGGTCCTGTTGATCGGGACGGGTGTGGCGTACCGCAAAATGGACGAAACGGACCTCCTACGGTCGAAATGGGGGTCATGTTCATCGGGAGGGGTGTGGCGTACCGCAAAACGGGACTCCACGGGATACTGTTCATCGGCTTCAGTTAGCAGCAGTGGGGAAGGAATCGCTCGATCAGGTTCGGTTAACAGCCATCGATCGATCGCTCGGGTTCAGTAACACGTAGCCTGCAGTGCAATCGCTCGGGTTCAGTTAGAGCCCAATGCCTCGCTCGGGTTCAGTTAGAGCCAATGCCTCGCCCACACGCGCGTATGTGTACGAGAGAAACGCGCATCGCTCGGCCCCCGACCTCCCACCATAATCGGGAACTCCCCGAAATTTTCATCGCCCTCGCTTCTACCACGGTTTTTTCCGTCATGGACGGCCCAAAGAATGTCATGCAGCTGCGTCTCCAGCCTGCCCAGGATGAAAAGCCCATTTTCTGTCATGATTTTTTGTCATAGAAGTAGGAGCCCACCACATCTATGATGATACCGGGTTTTGTCACAATTATCGTCATATAAGTGTCATATGTATGATAGAAAAAAAATTCATTCGGCCCAAAATGTCACGGATGTGTCTTTTTTCGTAGTGTGTCTTCATCATTATAATTTCAAAATGACCAATTGGGGGCTGATTGTGTTCAAATCTAGCTTAACCCTTTGGTCCAGCTCATGATCGTATTCGAATCTAGCCTTTAAACCATATGATTACTAGGGGGCTTCCTGTTCAAACATAGGTCGTATTTGAACCAAAGAGAACATAGCTGTCGGTACCCTCTTGATCGGCGCTATGCCAAACCCACTAGGGGGCTTCTTGATCGTATTCAAATCATAGCTTAACCACTTTTGGGTCCGACTTTGATCGTATTCGAATCATAGTCGTTAAAAAATTCTCAAGGTCATTTGGGGGCTTCCTGTTCAAACGTAGGTCGTATTCAAACCAAAGAGAACATAGCTGTCGGTACCCTCTTGATCGACGCAACGCCAAAGCCACTGGGGGCTACATGATCGTATCTGAATCCTAGCTTAACCCCTTTGGTCCGGTTTACTGATTGTATTTGAATCAGAAGCCTCCAAATTCTCTTTTATTTGACTTACGTTTTTCAAAGACAATCTTTGTTTTTTATTCTGCGGCTTTTCGTCTACATCTAAGTATAAGTATGGTTTCTATTTAACCCGGCTTGGTTTTTGACGATAAATCGCCAGTGTATGACAGTCATCATACATATGGAAGTGTTGGCTCCTAAAGATTGGGTTATCACCCTTACTGTTCGGGTCACATCAACCGGCAGTTCAAATTCAAGATCACAGGTATGATATTGTCGTTGTGTTTCAAAGTTAGAATTCATAACAGGCTTATCTGTGTCTCTTCAATCAGAGGTTTTCCAACCTTAATTGTGCTTGCATCCATCCTTAATTATATAGTTATGTTGGTTTCCATGGTTGTGTGTTGGGCGTTATGACCTGTCCGGTGATAAACCGCCAGGACAATTTTATGTATTGCATACAGGAACAGATCCAACACTACTGATATTGTAAGGGATGTAAAGCATATCTTCATATGATGGACAAAAGTGTTGTATGCAGCACAATATGCACGATGGCATAAGCAAAACATGAAGTTTTAAGCTAGCCTATTACAAGGCGCCTGGAGCCCAAAGAAGATAATTCTGTTTTGTTAGTCTCACACATAGCAGATGATAGACTGGTGCCGGTTCATGAATCCTGGCCGGGTTGAGTGGATGGTTGCGACTCATCCCTTGCCGGTTCATCCTCCTCCACTGTCTGGAAGTGGGGTTTGGACCAGTTAAAGCCATGAAGGGCGACGAACTCAGCCTCATCATCAATCAGACCAGACGGGTCAATTTCTGGGGCAAAAGTGTGCGGCCAAACCGGCGGGATTAAGTCAGTCACTTTATATGAAGGAGTGGCCATCTTCTTATTTTCTGCATCAAAACCTGGCTGATACTTGGTGAGATTGGTTTCTTCAGCAATGATGGTGGCATGAGGATGAATCTCTTTCACACAGGCAGCAAAATCTTCTTGATCAAAGGGACTTCCATCTTCCTTAAAGCTAGGGTACCCCTTGGCTACGTCCGCCGGGTCTAACTCCGGTACCCAGGCTTTGGAGCGGCTCAAAGCAGTTACGGCTCTGGCTCTCGCACAGGAACGCTTGACTTCCTGAAACCTGGTGGGTAAGATGGAAAACTTCTTCAAGACATCACTCAATAAGTTTGGTCCTTGGTTCGCTGGGGAGATAATGGCAAGAGCCCGCTGAGCTCCAGTGTACAATTGCTCCACAAGAGTGTAAACCACCTTGAGCTTTATCAGACTATCTTGAGTCAGATTGCTGCTCCGGGGACCTGTGAGGTATTTCCAATAACTTAAGCAGGCGGCTTACATTATGGTGACAAATATAGACTTTAAGTAAATAATAAGGTGACTCACCGAAAATTGCAGAAACCATTTGAGACACACGGTTCTTTAAACCGGTGAGTTCAGCGGTAAATTCTTTCAGAGCTGCCTCGATTGTTTCAGCACGCTGCTTCAGGGCAGTCTTCTCATCGGCCCAAGACTTTTTCTCTACATTAAAACTGGTTTTCAGTTTCTTTGCTTCAGACATGCTCAACTGGAGTTTGGATTCAATTTTCTTTGTTTCGGTCTCCTGAGTCGACAGCCGGGTCTTGGCTTTAGTCAATTGGGATTCCAGTTCTACGGTTGCAGCTTGTATACAGAATAAGGTTGTTAGTTTCAGTACGGATTATAAAAGCAAGTCCCAAGTGCTTTTGCAAGCAACAACACTTGGCACTTGGGGGCTAATGTCTGTCAGCGCAATTTTATTGTCAAAGGAATTGTATTTTTTCCAGAAGTCCCAAGTGCTTTTCAAGCAAGACCACTTGGCACTTGGGGGCTCATGCATATTGCTGTTTTCTCTTAATTAAGAACCGGCTCATTCATACTGATTAAACCGTCCCTTGGGGACTACACATGCACATTGAAAAACTATCAGCGTCCGGTTTGGTTGTAAACCGGGGATCGAATGGAGTTTAAGGTAAAAGCTTATAAGTTTATTAAAAGTCTATGGATCATTCACTCTTATTATATTCCGCAGACTTGGGGGCTGCCAGGGTATGTAACTTATATGAACCAGAGAACATACCTCATATTTCTGATACATCTGTTTGACCATTTTAATCTCTGAGTCATGGCTGGAGTTGACTTGGCTAAGATAGCCAGATAGTACTTCACCAATACTCAGATGGGTGTAGTGGGAGACATCAAACCTCACTTTCTGCCTCTCCATGACCTCTTGCTTGGCGGAGTGTCTTGCCAGCACAGTTGGATTACCCGGTGCAACGAATCTGCTACCAGTGATTAAAACATCATTGTCGTAAGTCTTCGGCGGGTTAGCTGAGCAGTGGATGGATTGAGAACGGTTTTGTCAACAGACGGCTCAGGAAGATCTGATTGAACTTTGACAGCGGGGTCTTCCGGTGCTTCAGGTTGTTCCGGGGCAAGAGTCGGCTGTGTTGGTTCAGCGGCTTTCGGGTCTTCAGCCGTTTGGCCACCTTGGCCTTCTTGGGCTTTGCTTGACCACTAAGAAGAATTTGATGAGCCAGTATAACGATACGGACATAAAGATGCAGAAGAAGGATAATTATCTTTACCCGGGGGTGGTCTTAAAAGCCGGCAGCTGAGTTTGTAAAGAATCGCCAGAGGAGGAACGAGCAATCTCCTGCAAAAATGGAATTATAGTTGAGTGACTTATAAAAGTGACTCGTTCATCAGAGTTAAGATGTAAAAGAACCTCGTTTTGGCGTTTCCGAGGAGTTTTCAGTAAACCAGAGGGTAACTCATCATCTCCACTGGTCCGGGTCTGACGGCGGCTCTCATATTGCTGTTTTTTCAAAAGAAAATGAGGGTCTAAATAAGCCATGGGGTGTGAAAATCTTACTTTCTGGGTTACCCGCCAAGGTTTCTCCCTTGGTAAAGGTTCTGAGTCGGAGGAAATAATAGTTACCTCTTCTTCACTACCTAGCTGGCCCACGTCTCCTCCTGATAATAGTCAGTGTGAATAAGGTTGTTAAAAAGCAGGCCAAGAGAGTCAAGAGCTACCTCCGACTCAGAGATGTCATCCAACTTGAGTAAATCAGAAGCAGTTGGTTTCTTCCTAGATTTTCTGGCGGTCTTCTTGGCGGCTATTGCAGCGGCTCTAGCCTTTTTGGCAGCCTCATGATCATATTTGGCTTTCCAAAAGTCAGATTTAGCATGTAGAGAGATAGCATGTTGAAACTCAGGCAAATATTTAACTGCTGAAGAAAAATAAAAAAAAGAGTCAAGAGGCTTACCTCTGGTGCCGGGTTAAGCTTGCAGAAAGGATTCAACCCTACTTTGCTGTAGTCTTCGTATTTGCTGTTGACGAGGGTGGTCGCCATTTCAACAATGGCTTCTTCGGTCAGACGAAGGGAGCTATGACGTAATGGATCGTCTGTTCCTACGGTATAGTTGCACATCAAATCAGATTGGCGACTCAGAGGGATGATCCGCTGTGCTATCCAACAGCGAATCATATCAAGTCCAGTTAAGCCGTTTCCCAGCAAGGCTTGAACCCTTTTGATTGTTGGATGAAGTTTCTT
This sequence comes from Triticum urartu, assembly GCF_056163025.1. Lineage (NCBI taxonomy): Eukaryota > Viridiplantae > Streptophyta > Magnoliopsida > Poales > Poaceae > Triticum > Triticum urartu. The sequence goes on from NC_141877.1 coordinate 285,986,586, forward strand.
GCGTTTAGCGGTAGAAAGTTTATCAGGGAGTGAATATTTAGTGTCAAGACGCTCAGCGCGATAACCCGACATTGGTTTCTCATCAGCCGGTGACGTATCTTTGCAATAGAACCAGGTTTGGTTCCAGTCCTTGGGATGGCTTGGCAAGATTACTAGAGGAAAGACAACATCCCATCTGCGCTGAATCGAAATCCCGCCAAGTTCTAAACTGGGGCCGTTGGTATACTCATTCTAGCGGTCCAAATAGAAGTATTCTCTGAAGAGTTCAACAGTAGGCTCTTCTTGAAGATAAACCTCGCAGAAAACTTGGAAGTTACAGATATTTGATATGGAATTGGGTCCAATATCTTGCGGATGAAGCTTGAAAAAGTGCAGAACATCTCTAAACAATTTTGAGCCGCGCGGCGAAAAGCCCCAGTTCATATGATAAGTGAAGACGATGATTTCACTATCCTTTGGTTGAGGTCTTTCTTTTGGCCGGGTCAGGGGTGCGGTAAGACATAACTCTATTCTCTGGTAAGTATCCGACAGTGACAAAATCCCTTAGAGTGTCCTCAGTGACTGTCGAAGGGACCCAGTTGCAAACTGTCGTCGTCTTCGGCGGCATGGTGAAAAGACAATCTAAAAGGAAGTAATTTGCTGGCTCAAATTAATTGGTGGAGTCACAAGCTAGTGATTGCAGTATAGTTGTGTAATGGCGGCTTAAATAAGGGCTAATGGTATATGAAGGAAAAATAAGCCAGCACGGTAAGCCTCCATGACTAAAGATATTCAAGAGTTGCCAGCAACAAAAAGTTGGCTAAGTACTGAGATAACAAGTTTCACAGACTGCAGCTATTATTTTGGATCAAAGGTTGTTCAGGAATGAAAAAATAAATCTAGAACTAAAAACCAGTATAGATGAGTTCATAAGCTTGCACAAGATTGTTCTTTCAGGAAGGGATCTACTAATACTGAAAGTGGAAATAAAACAACTACCGCATTGACTTAACGTCATTTTCAGATCAAAGAAGCTCACAGTACAGCCTGGAAGATGAACTACGATGAACCACGACGAACTATGAAGAACACGGAAGAGCTCGCAAACCCTAGTGCAGATCTAAAGTATGAAAAGGCAAAAACTTACAGCTACCGATCTGCTGTGGAGGGTCGCCGTCGTTATCTGGATCGACTCAGGTTGATGCAGCGGCCGAGGTTGAGGAAGACGAAGTGCTCTGCGGCGGCGGTGGAGCTCGAGCGGCAGAGGGGTTGCGAGAGAAGGAAGAAGGACAAAAATATGAGATGCCTTTCAGATCCTATTTATAAGGAAAGGGGCGATAGGCAGGCGCAAAAGACGAGGAGGCCAAAATGATTATTATCCAGCTAATTGGATGCCTTGATTTTCCGAAAGGCATTTAAGATAAAGATCTGTTAAGGTGACGTCGTGGCGGGTTTCCAAAATTCTTGGAGACGACGTCATGTCGGGTTACAAGGTTTTCACAGCAGTTGCAGATGAATTTTTTCTAAGTATTGAAGATTGACATGAACAGAGTTCAAATCAACCTGGGGCCTAATGTTGGGGATATGACTACCAGATATGACCCGCCCAGGAGGGGCCGGGTCAACCACAATGGCGGTTTTACCTGTATGAAGCCCAAGAGTATACAAGATGGCGGTTCACAGTTAGGCTTATAATAGGCCCAAGCCCAGAGGCGGCTTAAGGCCCGTAAGTATAAACCTCCATGTATGAATAGACCTGTAGTGTAAGGCATGTAAGATACGTCACCGAGCCGGACACGTTGTATGAGCCGGCCGGGACTCTGTAAGCCACAGGGCGTCAACCCATGTATATAAGGGAATGACCCGGCACTGGCTTAGGGCAAGAAACAACAGATCGAGAGCCAGGTTAAGCGTATTAGCTCCCTGGTCATCGAAACCCTAGCAATATCACCTCAAACTGGACTAGGCCTTTACCTTCACCGCAAGGGGCCGAACCAGTATAACTCCTCGTGTCCTTTGTCCCGTTTAACCCCCTTAAGCTTCCTAGTTGCGATGGCTCCACGATTAAGTCCTTTCACTAGGACATCTTCCGTGACAATTCCACGACATGTCTCTTGGTTGAAAAAGGGTGAAATAGGGTAGAAACGCATAGCAACGCAATAGAGAATGACTAGGTCGATCGGTTTGTTGTGCTCACATAGGAAAAATGTGGCTAAAGAGAACAAAAATGGGACGTAATCCACATATGCTGCCTGGATATTGTTGCTCTGGGCAACCATACCTCCCTCACCACTCTATGTGTCCGTGGAGGTACATCGTATTGGTGCGCCCACTGTCCGAATGGGCCTCCCATGCTCTTATTGCCACTTTTTTGCTTTTAGTATAACACCAGCAATAAAGTCAAGCAATGCTACTACTAAAGTGATGCCACATTTAACTAATGTCGCACTCAGTCTAATGCGACCGATAAATTTAAGCAGTGCCATTTAATGTCACTTGATTATTTCAGAGTTAGCTGTTGATTATGGATGTATTAAATATTTTTCATCTAAGGCAATCTAATGTTGTTGCATAACTAGTATACCAATGATGAAACTTGTTACTACCTTCAGATTTTTGCACTGTTAATACTTATAGATTACATACCTCACTTTCATGAGATAAGTCAAATTTTTTGTACAGTGTCACCAAAATGCCAAGGCACTGATGTCATTTTATTTTGGTTTAACTGCACAAAAATTTACGAAGACAAGAGGAAATGTCAAGAGTGGGAAGCTCCTCCTCCGGTTGTTCTCTTGATTCATTGAATCAAGTTTTTATGCTTGATCGATTATCAAGATTGGGACAACATTTTGATGTCCCCTCGTTTGCAATTTTTTTATACTGCCATTAGTTAATAATGCTAGTTACCTTTAGACTTTTGTATTTGGTTTAATGTTGTTGCACACTTAGTATACCAATGCTGAAACTTGTTACCTTTAAATTTTGTATTGTTAATGCTTATAAAAATCTTCCAGTGCTAGCTTATGGAAATCTGTTCAGTAAAACCATTGTACTGTACGCCGTAATAAAAAACTACTCTACTGTTGCACTAGCCACTAGATTAGTGTATATATGTACTATTCGAATGGTGTTGCATTAGCATATGGACATATATAAAGTGTGGCAAGTTTTCCCAGACATGTGCTCAAGAAAACTACTACCTATTTTTCTAAATACTAGACGTTTGGATACTTAAAATTGAACTGCGAAAATGTCTTATATTAAGGAACAGAGGGTGTAGAGTTCACTCAAATTATCCCGGTAAAGCTAATCACACATTTGTTAAAATAAATGTTCATTATGTTATCGGAGGAGGTCTGTATGTCTGTATCTAATGCCCGTCGATTACATACCTGACATCACGATGTAATGTTAAGTCATTTCTTTTTGTACAGTGTCACTGAATTGTCAAGGCGGAGATGGCATTTTATTTTAGTTGAACTGCACAAAATATGCTTAAAAGAAGAGGAGAGGTCAGGAATGGTTCAGTTTTTAAGAAAATACTATGTATGCCTTGTTGACATCAGCTAATGTTGCCTTATTTATTCCTTCAAACAGGTGGTTAGAAACAGTCTTGCTACCTTTTCCCATTAAGAAATTGGAATGCTTATATTTGTGAGTCTATGCTTCAACTAGTGCCACTTTTATAGTAATCACACTTTCAATATCTATGCAAACAGGGATGCTCGATTTTAGTGGAACTGCAGAAAAAGTCCAAATGGTTCAACATTAGGAGCATGTTTTCTTCCAAAACTTTTATATCCAATTGGTGGCATATGAGCTGTTAATTACGAAGGTACATGGTTTGCTACTATCTTGCTACTCTTTTTGTACTGTCATTAGATAGTAATATTAGTGGTTTGCATGTGAATTTATTGGCGGGGTGGACCTACATTGGAGGTGCAGGACATGATTCAACGATTGGATGCTCAATTTCGGTTGTATCAATTTCACCTCTTCCATCACTGTGAACATGGATGTCCTTGGTTTGATGAAGAATAGGCACTATATTTCTGCTCTATACCAGCAAATCAATTCAGTACAAAATTGTCCAGGGCAAAACATGACAGTATCAAATTGTCCAATGCAAAACATGATAGATGCTAAGCGGAAGAGATGTGTTTAAACCGAAAATACAAGGTGGGGTATATGTTTACTAGCTGCTTGATATTTGTGTAGACAGATGTCTGACCATTTCTATTTGGCAAACAAACATAGTGACCGCAATTTTGGTGGAACTGCACAAGAGAATAGTATAGTCACTGCATGCAGTGCCATTTGAAACTAGACACAGAAAGATTGGATAGTCACTTCATGGACTGCACAAAAGTAGTAATGTACTATTTATTGGCCAGCACTAGGTGCTTTATTGCTTTGGTCTGATTATACAATGGGCATTATTTTGCATAAGTTAAAGTTTGTATTCCGAAAATAGTCTCGCCGTGTGATCGAGAGAAGACCAAATCACATTGCAGTGGATGTTCCTCCATCATGTGTGGTTCATTCTCATGGTTCCAGCTGTTGGTGAAACCACTTACATTTGCAAGAGGAATTGTGGACTTCACAAACAAATTTGTCTTTCACTCTATACTGAATGTTGGCCCAGAGAAGCAACCATATTAGTAGGAAGAACAAATGTTTTTTCTAGATCTTTGCTTTTGGAGCTACATATTTGTATATGATATGTGAATCATTGAGATGCATTAACATGTTGATCTTATGTACGGGAATCATACTAGTTGGTTGTGAATTTGGGCTACTAATGTGAACATATTACAATGCCATGCCTGTGAGTCTCATGTGAACATTTCGGACGGATCGACTCTTACTACTGTGGACAACATGATCCTTATTTCTGTGTTCTCGGTGTTTACAAGTTACTAACAGTTCCTTATTTCTGTTCGCTCAATGTTTACAAGTTACTGATTGATCACTAGCTAGCCTACTAATGCGCTCCTGGCAGTTTTAGTTGCGATGCAAGATCCAAAGTGGCAGTTTTTTGAATAAAAATGCCTACCTCTGAAGAAACTCACATGCTATTCTGAAGAAAATGCCATGCGAATTTGAAGAAATTGCTAGCAAAAATGTTCACAAATGCCTTATCTCCCAGCAAATGTTCATCTACTATTGCAATCCTACACATTCACTATCCAACCGAGTCGATCCTACAACCAGCGGACCACGCATCTACCTCATCTGTGAATCAAGCGCAGTCGTTTCACCATCATGCCGACGTGCGACCCAACACGGACGGGATGCACCACTGACGGGACGACACAGTCATAATTTCAGTTTTTGTAGGTTTCCATGGTAAGCTGGCGTGCTAAGCCATGCTTGCTTATGCATTGAATTCCAATGACCGCGATGACCATCACGTTTCCTGCGACACGTTGGTTCACCTACCTTCCGCCTATAATTACTAGTTCCCAGCGTTCTCCGGTGGCACCATCACCCAACTCGCCCTATCGTCATAAGCCCCCACTAGCCCGACATCGCTCGCCACTTATTGTCGCTCTCGCCACGTCCGTCATGCCCCCGCCCATCTGCAATAGGCGACGCCGGAGGCAGTCACCTCCAGAACTAGTGTTTGGTTTTTCACCGGAAGGCAGACGGAGGGAGGAGGCAGTCTATCAGTCTTTAGATGGCAATGCAGAGTATGAGAACTTGTTGGAGTGCGAACGCCTGGTAGAGGAGCAGTGTAACACCGATTTTCGCCGCCAGCGGGCCATGGAGCAGTAGTGCACCAACACCCTGAGTCGCGAGCAGAGTGCCCGCAACTGGGTCGACTACTTGGAGGCTAGCGACCGGCAAATAGCCCTGGAGGCTCTCGGGCATGCATGCTTTTGCGACGCTGAATTTTACTACCAGCTCGTCAAGTGGGTTTCCCACTTAGAAGCCGAAGCTTCAGTGGACCACACCGACATGGAAAGGGCCAACGCGCGCGAGCAATGCACCCTATCGCACCTCTGGCAAGTCCGAGGCGAGGTGGAGGACGTCGGTGCCGGCTTTAGCGTGTACCACAGATGGCGGCCGACATCGTCTAGTAAACTTGGCTATGATGGTTGTCAACATGGAAGTTCAGTACTCTATATCTGGATTAGACATGTTACTTTCCACTGAATGTTGAACTTTCCGTTTGAACGTATGGAATGGGCTGTTATTTTTTTAAATGGATTGTATTTGTCTGCCACGGGTTTAGAGGCTAACTTGTGGGCCTACTAGGTTGACGCGTACACAATCAGGAGATGATTGTATGTGGAGAGGATGATAGCGGGGATGCACCAAGGTCATGTCAGTACACAAGCAAGTGCCTCCTTATTTCAAGCCTAAAAAATAGTTCCTCCTAATGGATTTCTGACATCTAGGTCCCATGCCATTTTCAATGTAGTCAATAAATGAGAGAATTGCACAACAAGCGGCTGACTACAGGGACCCAGCAGTTTGCCCAGTTATTTTTGTTTTTGACACAAGAGCAGGGTGTCAACTGGGCTTTTTTTAGGAAAGGTGTCAACTGGGCTGTGTGGGGCATTCTGGCCTGTCTAGCCAGCCTTTTCTCTTATGTTTACCACAAGACCAACCCAGTAATTTTTTTTCTTTCTGAAAATGGCTCTCCCATTTTTTTGTGCTTTTGCAGAATACCCAACCGAGGCCTACTTGCTTTGTCAGCCCTGCTAGCTGCAAATCTTTCAAGACGAGGAGAGCTTCATTCGGCTTACCCGAAAAATGGGCTATCAATAATGAGAAACGAGCTATACATTTTTAAAACACATCAAACCGACAAGCCGAATGAGTTTATATTGATTTCAAATTAATTGGAGAGTTTCAAATTTCTTTTTTTTCACTTCGAGATTTTAAATTCCATTGATTTTTATGCACGAACAATTTTTTGGATTTTATATTGATATAAATTTATTTTTAAAATTAGTTTGAACGCGACTCAAAATTTTGGGATTAAAAACAATTCGGACCACACCGAAATATGCAAAATTTAGTCTAGATGCATCCGTTTTTATCCATTTATGCGACAAGTATTTCCGGACAGAGGGAGTATAACTTTTTAGCCGTGGCCACAATATGGATTTTAATGCTAACAAAAAGAATATGGGCTCCAAAAAAACCTTAAGAATTAGGAAATGGGCTGTAAATTATTAGAAGTAATAGCAGATGGGTTGTATGCTGTTTTTCACATATTTGAGGCTGACTTGTGTTCCTACTATAGGTTGACGCGTACGCTTTCCTAAAAAAGTTGACGCACACACAACGCCGTGTCAACTTAGTAAACACACAAGAGCAATGACTGTTGGATGTCCATCCAACGGCCGTCGTGCTTCTTCAATCTCTGCTCTTCCTGCTCCAGCCGCTCAAACAAGCACCGGCGGGACTACCTTCTCCCTCCTCCCGTGGCTGGCTGTGCTGCCGCGCAGGCCTCACTGGCCAACCCTACTCCCATCCCTGGCATGGCCATCCCTCTAGTCACCCACACCTGCTGTTATTCTCCAGCGATGGCAGACGAACCAGTAAACCCTCGTGCTCCCCTCTGCGTGGGAAACAACTGCCGAGTCTTCCCTGGCTCTGTGTCATTCCCTTCCTAGGCCTCGCCGTCGTCCACCGCCCTGGTGCTCTCGACGCGGCGTGGTCAACGTGGTCAACGAATGACATCCATCGGAAGAGGACTGTACGTGGAGAGGCTGACAGCTGGGTCCATGGTCGCACGCAAGGAAATGCCTCCTTATGGCATGCAAAATAATGATTCCTCCACCTGACGGCTTGGACCCACTGGAAGGGCCTCTGTATTTCACGGAAAAATGTTCCCCTCACTGACAGCTCGGACTCACCAGCTATATCTTCGCACGCAAGGAAGTGCCTTCTTATTACGCACAAAAAATGAATACTACCCCTGCTAGCTGGGACCCACCATAGTGGGAGGCTGACTTCTGGGCCTACTAACGCGGATGGAGGGCTTTGTCAACTTAGTCAATATGAAAAATTCTAGCTGCAGTGACTGTACGATGTCCATCCAACGGCCGTAGTGCTTCATAAACCTCTGGTCTTCTTGCTCCAACCGCCCAAACTAGTGCCGGTCATGCCGCCTGCTCCTGCCTCCCATCGCCGGCTCTACTGCCGCGCAGGCCTGACCGCCCCACCCTGCTCCAACCTCTGGCCAATCCATCCCTCTACTCACCCACAACCCATGTTATTCTACGGCGACGGCAGCCTCACACCACAGTCGAACCAGTCAACCCACTACTCCTCTCCACCTGGGCATCCATTGCCGCGTCTTCCCCGGCTTCGCGTCGTCCCCTTCCTAGGCCTAGCCGTTGTCCACCGCCTTGGTGCTCTCGGCGCGGCGTGGTCAATGTGGTCAAGGAACGACTTCCATCGGAAGAGTACTGTACGTGGAGAGGCTGACAGCTGGGTCCACGGCCGCAGCAAGGAAGTGCCTCCTTATTATGCGCAAAATAATGATTCCTCCACCTAGCAGCAGGGACCCACCAGACGGGCCACCATATTTCCTGAAAAAAACGTTTCCCCCCTGACTGCTGGGACCCACCAGCTACATCTTCGCACGCAAGGAAGTGCGTCCATATTACGGGCAAAAAATATGATTCTCCCCCTCACAGCTGGGACCCACCAGCTATATCTTCACACGCAAGGAAGTGCCTCCTTACCTCCCTGACAGCTGGGACCCACCCTTTCGAACCGTACGTAGGGTGGTTTGTCTAGTCGCGAACGTGTACATACATACTGGTCGATCGGTCTATCTGCAGGCTGCAACGATGAACTGTGGCCGAGTAAGGAAGGGCACATGTCATAGTAGAGGCGTGGGCGTAGCATGTCACGCAGTCCCATCTATATCGTGTACATGTACATACAGCCAGGGTGCAAGAAAGTAAATACGGCCACGTATGTACATACAGGCAGGGTCTCCAACGCCTACTCGCGCATACGTCTTGGGTAACACAGTATTTCAAAAAAATTCCTATGATAATGCAAGATCTATCTAGGAGATGCATAGCAACGAGCGGGGAGAGTGTGTCCACATACCCTCGTAGACCAAAACCGGAAGCGTTAAGTAACGCGGTTGATGTAGTCGAACGTCTTCGGGATCTAACCGATCAAGTACCGAATACACGGCACCACCGCGATCTGCACACGTTCAGCTCGGTGACGTCCCTTGAACTCTAGATCCAGCTGAGGCCGAGGGAGAGTTTCGTCAGCACAACGGCGTGGTGACGGTGACAATGAAGTTACCGACGCAGGGCTTCGCCTAAGCACTACGAAAATATGACCGAGGTAGAAATCTGTGGAGGGGGGCACCGCACACGGCTAAGAAATCAACTTGTGTATCTATGGGGTGCCCCCTCCCCCGTATATAAAGGAGTGGCGGAGGGGGCCGGCCGGACTCATGGGGTGCGCCCCAAGGGGGGGGGAATCCTACTCCTACTAGGAGTAGGTTCCCCCTTTCCTAGTCCAACTAGGAGGGGAAGGAAAGGGAAGAGGGAGAGAAGGAAAGGGGGGCCGGCCCTCCTCCCAATGCGGATTGGGCTTGGGGGGCACGCCCCTCCTCTTGGCCGCCTCCTCCTCTCTTCAACTAAAGCCCATGAAGGCCCATTAACCCCCCGGGGGTTCCGGTAACCCCCCCCCCCCCCGTACTCCGGAAAATGCCCGAACCTATCCGAAACCTTTCTGGTGTCCAAACATAACCTTCCAATATATCAATCTTTATGTATCGACCATTTTGACACTCCTCTTCATGTCTGTGATCAAATCCGGGACTCCAAACAACCTTCAGTACATCAAATCACATAATTCACAATACATATCTCGTCATCGAACGTTTAGCGTGCGGACCCTATGGGTTCGAGAACTATGTAGACATGACCGAGACTCATCTCCGGTCAATAACCAATAGCGAACCTGGATGCTCATATTGGTTCCCACATATTGTACGAAGATCTTTATCGGTCAAACCGCATAACAACATACGTTGTTCCCTTTGTCATCGGTATGTTACTTGCCCGAGATTCGATCATCGGTATCATCATACCTAGTTCAATCTCGTTACTGGCAAGTCTCTTTACTCGTTCCGTAATGCAACATCCCGCTACTAACTCATTAGTCACATTTCTTGCAAGGCTTATAGTGATGTGCATTGCCGAGAGGGCCCAGAGATACCTCCTCGACAATTGGAGTGACAAATCCTGATCTCGATCTATGCCAACTCAACAAACACCATCGAAGACACCTATAGAGCATCTTTATAATCACCCAGTTACGTTGTGACGTTTGATAGCACACAAAGTGTTCCTCTACATAATCTCATAGTCATAGGAACATGTATAAGTTATGAAGAAAGCAATAGCAATAAACTAAACGATCATAGTGCTAAGCTAAAGGATGGGTCATGTCAATCACATCATTCTCTAATGATGTGATCTCGTTTATCAAATGACAACTCATGTCTATGGTTAGGATACTTAACCATCTTTGATTAACGAGCTAGTCAAGTAGAGGCATACTAGTGACACTCTGTTTGTCTATGTATTCACACATGTACTAAGTTTCCGGTTAATACAATTCTAGCATGAATAATAAACATTTATCATGATATAAGGAAATATAAATAACAACTTTATTATTGCCTCTAGGGCATATTTCCTTTAGTCTCCCACTAGAGTCAATAATCTAGATTACATTGTAATGATTCTAACACCCATGGAGTCTTGGTGTTGATCATGTTTTGCTCGTGAGAGAGGCTTAGTCAACGGGTCTGCAACATTCAGATCCGTATGTATCTTGCAAATGTCTATGTCTCCCTCCTTGACTTGACCGTGAATGGAATTGAAGCGTCTCTTGATGTGCTTGGATCTCTTGTGAAATCTGGATTCCTTTGCCAAGGCAATTGCACCAGTATTGTCACAAAAGATTTTCATTGGACCCGATGCACTAGGTATGACACCTAGATCGGATATGAACTACTTCATCCATACTCCTTCATTTGTTGCTTCCGAAGCAGCTATGTACTCCGCTTCGCATGTAGATCCTGCCATGACGCCGTGCTTGGAACTGCACCAACTTACAGCTCCTCCATTTAATAAAAATACATATCCGATCTGTGACTTAGAGTCATCCGGATCAGTGTCAAAACTTACATCGACATAACCATTTACGACAAGCTCTTTGTCACCTCCATAAACGAGAAACATATCCTTAGTCCTTTCAGGTATTTCAGGATGTTCTTGACCGCTGTCCCGTGATCCACTCCTGGATTACTTTGGTACCTCCCTGCAAAACTAATAACAATGCACACATCAGCTCTGGTACACAACATTGCATACATCATAGAACCTATGGCCGAAGCATAGGGAATTACTTTCATTTTCTCTCTATCTTCTGCAATGGTTGGGCATTGAGTTTGACTCAACTTCACACATTGTAACACAGTCGAGAACCCTTTCTTTGCTTTATCCATTTTGAACTTCTTCAAAACTTTATCAAGGTATGTGCTTTGTGAAAGTCCAATTGAGCATCTTGATCTATCTCTATAGATCTTGATGCCTAATATATAAGCAACTTCACCAAGGTCTTTCATTGAAAAAATCTTATTCAAGTATCCTTTTATGCTATTCAGAAATTCAGTATCATTTCCAATCAACAATATGTCATCTACATATAATATCAGAAATGCTACACAGCTCCCACTCACTTTCTTGTAAATACAGGCTTCTCCAAAAGTCTGTATAAAACCATATGCTTTGATAACACTATCAAAACGTATAGTCCAACTCCGAGATGCTTGCAGCAGTCCATAAATGAATCGCTGGAGCTTGCACACTTTGTTAGCACATTTTGGATCGACAAAACCTTCTGGTTGCATCATATACAACTCTTCTTTAAGATATCCATTAAGGAATGTAATTTTGACATCCATTTGCCAAATTTCATAATCATAAAATGCGGCAATTGCTAACATGATTCGGACAGACTTAAGCATTGCTACGGGTGAGAAGGTCTCATCGTAGTCAACTCCTTGAACTTGTCCAAAACCTTTTGCAACAAGTCAAGCTTTGTAGACAGTAACATTACCGTCAGCGTCAGTCTTCTTCTTGAAGATCCATTTATTCTTTATGGCTTGCCAATCATCGGGCAAGTCAACCAAAGTCCACACTTTGTTCTCATACATGGGCTCATCATCACTTCCTCATAGTTTGTAGGTTCATCATGGTCAAGTAACATGACCTCCAGAACAGGATTACTGTACCACTCTGGTGCGGATCTTACTCTGGTTGACCTACGAGGTTCGGTAGTAACTTGATCAGAAGTTTCATGATCATCATCATTAGCTTCCTCACTAATTGGTGTTGGAATCACAGGAACTGATTTCTGTGATGAACTACTTTCGAATAAGGGAGTAGGTACAGTTACCTCATCAAGTTCTACTTTCCTCCCACTCACTTCTTTCGAGAGAAACTCCTTCTCTAGAAAGGATCCATTCTTAGCAACGAATATCTTGCCTTCGGATCTGTGATAGAAGGTGTACCCAACAGTCTCCTTTGGGTATCCTATGAAGACACATTTCTCCGATTTGGGTTCGAGCTTATCAGGTTGAAGCTTTTTCACATAAGCATCACAGCCCCAAACTTTAAGAAACGTCAACTTGGGTTTCTTGCCAAACCACAGTTCATATGGTGGCGTCTCAACAGATTTAGATGGTGCCCTATTTAATGTGAATGCAGCCGTCTCTAAAGCATAACCCCAAAACAATAGCGGTAAATCAGTAAGAGACATCATAGATCGCACCATATCTAATAAAGTGCGGTTATGACGTTCGGACACACCATTACGTTGTGGTGTTCCAGGTGGTGTGAGTTGCAAAACTATTCCGCATTGTTTCAAATGAAGACCAAACTCATAACTCAAATATTCACCTCCACGATTAGATCGTAGAAACTTAATTTTCTATTTACGATGATTTTCCACTTCACACTGAGGTTGAACTTTTCAAATGTTTCATACTTATGTTTCATCAAGTAGATGTACCCATATCTGCTCAAATCATCTGTGAAGGTCAAAAAATAACGATACCCGCTGCGAGCATCAATACTAATTGGACCGCATAGATCAGTATGTATTATTTCCAACAAGTCTGCTGCTCACTCGATTGTTCCGAGAACGGAGTCTTAGTCATCTTGCCCATGAGGCATGGTTCTCAAGCATCAAATGATTCATAATCAAGTGATTCCAAAATCCCATCAGCATGGAGTTTCTTCATGTGCTTTACACCAATATGACCTAAACGGCAGTGCCAAAAATAAGTTGCACTATCATTATTAAACTTATATCTTTTAGCTTCAATACTATGAATATGTGTATCAATACTATCAAGATTTAGTAAAAATAGACCACTCATCAAGGGTGCATGACCATAAAAGATATTATTCATATAAATAGGACAACCATTATTCTCTGATTTAAATGAATAACCGTCTCGCATCAAACAAGATCCAGATATAATGTTCATGCTTAACACTGGCAGCAAATAACAATTATTCAGGTCTAAAACTAATCCCGAAGGTAGATGTAGAGGCTGCATGCCGCCGGCGATCACACCGACTTTGGAACTATTTCCCACGCGCATCATCACCTCGTCCTTAGCCAATCTTCCCTTAATCTATAGCCCCTGTTTCGACTTGCAAATATTAGCAACAAAACTAGTATCAAATACCCAGGCGCTATTGCAAGCATTAGTAAGGTACACATCAATAACATGTATATCAAATATACCTTTCACTTTGCCATCCTCCTTTTCCGCCAAATACTTGGGGCAGTTCTGCTTCTAGTGACCAGTCCCTTTGTAGTAGAAGCACTCAGTCTCAGGCTTAGGTCCAGACTTGGGCTTTTTCACTTGAGCAGCAACTTGTTTTCTGTTATTCTTGAAGTTCCCCTTCTTCCCTTTGCCCTTCTTGAAACTGGTGGTCTTGTTGACCATCAACACTTGATGCTCCTTCTTGATTTCTACCTCTGCAGCTTTTAGCATCATGAAGAGCTCGGGAATAGTCTTATCCATCCCTTGCATATTATAGTTCATCATGAAGCTTTTGTAGCTTGGTGGCAGTGATTGAAGAAATCTGTCAATGACACTATCAACCGGAAGATTAACTCCCAGCTGAGTCAAGTGATTATGGTACCGAGACATTCTGAGTATGTTCTCACTGACAGAACTATTCTCCTCCATTTTGCAGTTGTAGAACTTATTGGAGACTTCATATCTCTTAATCCAGGCATTTGCTTGAAATATTAACTTCAACTCCTAGAACACCTCATATGCTCCATGACATTCAAAACGTCGTGGAAGTCTCGGTTCTAAGCCGTAAAGCATGGCACACTGAACTCTTGAGTAGTCATCAGCTTTACTCTGTCAGGTGTTCATAACATCTGGAGTTGCTCCTGCAACGGGTTTGGCACCTAGCGGTGCTTCCAGGACGCAATTCTTCTGTGCGGCAATGAGGATAATCCTCAAGTTACGGACCCAGTCCGTGTAGTTGCTGCCATCATCTTTCAACTTAGCTTTCTCTAGGAACGCATTAAAATTCAATATAACAACAACACGGGCCATTTATCTACAATAACATAAACATGCAAAATACTATCAGGTACTAAGTTCATGATAAATTAAAGTTCAATTAATCATATTACTTAAGAACTCCCACTTAGATAGACATCCCTCTAAGCATCTAAGTGATCACGTCATCCATATCAACTAAACCATGTCCGATCATCACGTGAGATGGAGTAGCTTTCAATGGTGAACATCACTATGTTGATCATATCTACTATATGATTCACGCTCGACCTTTTGGTCTCAGTGTTCCGAGGCCATATCTGCATATGCTAGGCTCGTCAAGTCTAACCCGAGTATTCTGCATGTGCAAAACTGGCTTGCACCCGTTGTATGTGAACGTAGAGCTTATCACACCCGACCATCACGCGGTGCCTTGGCACGATGAACTGTAGCAACGGTGCATACTCAGGGAGAACACTTGTACCTTGAAATTTAGTGAGAGATCATCTTATAATGCTACCGCCGAACTAAGCAAAATAAGATGCATAAAGGATAAACATCACATGCAATCAAATAAGTGATATGATATGGCCATCATCATCTTGTGCCTTTGATCTCCATCTCCAAAGCACCGTCATGATCACCATTGTCACCGGCTTGACACCTTGATCTCCATCGAAGCATCATTGTCGTGTCGCCAACTATTGCTTCTACGACTATCGCTACCGCTTAGTGATAAAGTAAAGAAATTACATGGCTATTGCATTTCATACAATAAAGCGACAACCATATGGCTCCTACCAGTTGCCGATAACTGTTACAAAACATGATCATCTCATACAACAAATTATACATCATCATGTCTTGACCATATCACATCACAACATGCCCTGCAAAAACAAGTTCGAAGTCCTCTACTTTGTTGTTGCAAGTTTTACGTGGCTGCTACGAGCTTCTAGCAAGAACCGTTCCTACCTACGGCATAAATACCACAACATGGTATAGTGATTGCTTTTTGATCTTCAGAAAGAACCCTGTTCATTGAATCTGATTCAACTAAAGTTGGAGAAACTGACACCCGCCAGCCACCTATGTGCAAAGCACATCGGTAGAACTAGTCTCATGAACGCGGTCATGTAATGTAGGTCCGGGCCGCTTCATCCAACAATACCGCCGAATCAAGAAACAACTAGTGACAGCAAGCAATATGTATATACCCATGCCCACAACTCCTTTGTATTCTACTCGTGCATATAACATCTACGCATAGACCTGGCTCTGATGCCACTGTTGGGTAACGCAGTATTTCAAAAAAATTCCTACGATCACGCAAGATCTATCTAGGAGATGCACAATGACAAGCGGGGAGAGTGTGTCCACATACCCTCGTAGACTAAAAGCTGAAAAAGCGTTAAGTAACGCGGTTGATGTAGTCGAATGTCTTCGCAATCCAACTGATCAAGTACCGAACGCACGACACCTCCGTGATCTGCACCCGTTTAGCTCGGTGACATCATCAAATTCTAGATCCAGCTGAGGCCGAGGGAGAGTTCTGTCAGCATGACGGTGTGGTGACGGTGATGATGAAGTTACCGACACAAGGCTTCGCCTAAGCACTACGAAAATATGACCGAGGTGGAAATCTATGGAGGGGGGCACCGCACACGGCTAAGAAATCAACTTGTGTGTCTATGGGATGCCCCCTCCCCCGTATATAAAGGAGTGGAGGAGGGGCCCGGCCGGCCTCATGGGGTGCGCCCCAAGGGGGGAATCCTACTCCTACTAGGAGTAGGTTCCCCCCTTTCCTAGTCCAACTAGGAGGGGAAGGAAAGGGAAGAGGGAGAGAAGGAAAGGGGGGGCCTCCCAATTCGGATTGGGCTGGGGGGGCGCACCCCTCCTCGTGGCCGCCTCTTCCTCTCTTCCACTAAAGCCCATAAAGGCCCATTAACCCCCGGGGGGTTTTGGTAACCCCCCAGTACTCCAGAAAATGCCCGAACCTATCTGAAACCTTTCCGGTGTCCAAACATAACCTTCCAATATATCAATCTTTATGTCTCGACCATTTCTAGACTTATCGTCATGTCCGTGATCACATCCGGGGCTCCTAACAACCTTCGATACATCAAATCACATAACTCACAATACATATCTCGTCATCGGACGTTAAGCGTGCGGACCCTACGGGTTCGAGAACTATGTAGACATGACCGAGACTCATCTCCGATCAATAACCAATAGCGGAACCTGGATGCTCATATTGGTTCCTACATATTCTACGAAGATCTTTATCGGTCAAACCGCATAACAACATACGTTGTTCCCTTTGTCATTGATATGTTACTTGCCCGAGATTCAATCGTCGGTATCATCATGCCTAGTTCAATCTCGTTACCGGCAAGTCTCTTTACTTGTTCCGTAATGCAACATCCCGCAACTAACTCATTAGTCACATTGCTTGCAAGGCTTATAGTGATGTGCATTACCGAGAGGGCCTAGAGATACCTCTCCAACAATCATAGTGACAAATCCTAATCTCGATCTGTGCCAACTCAACAAACAGCATCGGAGACACCTGTAGAGCATATTTATAATCACCCAGTTACATTGTGATGTTTGATAGCACACAAAGTGTTCCTCCGGTATTCGGGAGTTACATAATCTCATAGTCATAGGAACATGTATAAGTTATGAAGAAAGCAATAGCAATAAACTAAATGATCATAGTGCTAAGCTAACGGATGGGTCGTGTCAATCACATCATTCTATAATGATGTGATCTCGTTTATCAAATGACAACTCATGTCTATGGTTAGGAAACTTAACCATCTTTGATTAACGAGCTAGTCAAGTAGACGCATACTAGTGACACTCTGTTTGTCTATGTATTCACACATGTACTAAGTTTCCGATTAATACAATTCTAGCATGAATAATAAACATTAGTCATGATATAAGGAAATATAAATAACAACCTTATTATTGCCTCCAGGGCATATTTCCTTCAATACATACGACCAGGGCTCGTGTACATGGAGAGTCAGTGGAGAGCAGCGACGATGTCCTGTTCATCGGCAGCCAACCGGCTGGGTCATTATGGAGAAATTGCGTCGTGTTCATTGGGAGGCAACGGAATGCGTGTTGTCCATGGGAGGCAACCGGCTTGGACGGAATAGTCGAAACGAGGCCTGGCGTACCGCAGAACGGAGGAAAATGGCCTTGTGTTCAACCGAGGGGTCTGGCGTACCACAAAACAGAGGAAACAGACTTCTCTTGGACCTCCTATGGTCGAAATGGGGTCCTGTTGACCGGGAGGGGTGTGGTGTACCGCAAAATGGAGGAAACGGACTTCTCTTCGACCTCCTACGATCGAAACGGGGTCTTGTTAATCGGGAGGGGTGTGGCGTACCGTAAAACGGGACTCCACGGGCTACTATTCATCCACCGTCTACTGCGTCGCTCCAACCTCCATAGGTTACTGTTCATCCACCTTGACCCCCTCCAGCCTCCACATGCGATTGTTCATCCACGGTGTCTCCCTCCTGCCTCCACCAGCTAATGTTCATCCAGCCTCCACCGGCTACTGTTCAACCAGACCTCTCCATGGGGTCCTGTTCAACCACCCCTCCACGGGCTACTGTTCATCCAGCCCTCCACTGGCTACTGTTCAACCAGCCCTCCACCGGCTACTGTTCATCTAGACCTCCACGGGGTCCTGTTCATCCACCCCTAACGGGCTCGATCGGGGTCCTGTTTATCCAGCGGCAACGGCCTCTACTACCATGGGTTCCTGTTCATCCAACCCCCACCGGGAATTGTTAATCCAACCCCAACAATGCTCACTATTCATCAAGAGGCAGCATGTTCGATTGGCTTCAGTTAGCAGCAGTAGCGAAGGAATCACTCAATCGGGTTCAGTTAACAGCAAGGGATCGATCGATTGCTTGGGTTCAGTAACGCGTAGCCAGTGCAATTACTCGGGTTCAGTAGGCGAACGCCTCGCCCGGGTTCAGCTAGAGCCCAATGCCTCGCACCCACGCGCGTACGTGTAAGAGAGAAACGTGCAATCCCTCCGTGCATCGCTCAGCCTCGACCACCCAACATAACCGGGAACTCCCCGATATTTTCCTTGCCCTCTCTTCTACCACGGTTTTCTCCGTCATGGACGGCCCAAAGAATGTCATGCAACTGCGTCTCCGGCCCGCCTAGGATGAAAAGCCCATTTTCTGTCATGATTTTTTGTCATAGAAGTAGGAGCTCACCACATCTATGATGATACCTGATACGTCTCCAACGTATCTATAATTTTTTATTATTCCATGCTATTATATTATCTATCTTGGATGTTTTATATGTTATTTTATTTCATTTTTGGGACTAACCTATTAACCTAGAGCCCAGTTCCAATTCATGTTTCTTTCCTTGTTTTTGAGCTTCACAAGAAAGGAATATCAAATGGAGTTTAATTGGCCTGAAACTTTACGACGATGATTTTTGGACCAAAAGAAGCCCCCGAAGCAAAAGAGTTGGGCTAGAAGAGCCACGAGGCCACCACAAGGGTGGATGGAGCGCCCTACCCCCCTGGGGGCGCCCTCCGACCTTGTGGGCCCATCGTGGACTCCCCTGACTAGTTCTCAATGCCAACACCTCTTATATATCCTAAAACCTCCAGAACAGGACCTAGATCGAGAGTTCCGCCGCCGCAAGCCTCTATAGCCACCAAAAACCAATCGGGACCCTGTTCCACCACCCCGCCGGAGGGGGAAATCATCACCGCTAGCCATCTTCATCATCCCGGCGCTCTCCATGACGAGGAGGGAGTAGTTCACCCTCGGGGCTGAGGGTATGTACCAGTAGCTATGTGTTTGATCTCTCTCCCTTTCTCTCGTGTTCTTGATTTGGCACGATCTTGATGTACCACGAGCTTTGCTATTATAGTTGGATCTTATGGTGTTTCTCCCCCTCTACCTTCTTGTGATGAATTGAGTTTACCTTTGAGGTTTCACTATTATCAGATTGAATACTATTATGGATTTGAGAACACTTGATGTATGTCTTGTGTGGGATGCCTGTGGTGACAATGGGGTATTCTATTGATTCACTCTATGTATGTTTTGGCACTCAACTCGTGGATTCCCGAGGTGACATTGGGGTAATCTATGCATAGGGGCTGATGCATGTTTTCGTCCTTGTTTATCCGGTAGGAATATTGGGGCAATCTTTGAGGTTCTTTGTGTTGGATTGAATATTATGAATCTGAAGTTGTTTGACTCATATCGTATAATTGGCCCATGGATACTTGTGGTGACATTGGAGTATCTAGGTGACATTAGGGTTGATTGATGTGTGTCATATGGTGTTATTTTACTACGAACTCTAGGGCTGTTTGTGACACTTATAGGAATAGCTCAAAGGATTGATCGGAAAAAATAAGTTTGAGGTGGTTTCGTACCCTACAAGCAATTTCATCTTATGTTCTCCGTGATAGGAACTTTGGAGTGACTTTTGTCGCATGTTGAGGGATTGTTATATGATCTAATTATGCTATCATTGTTGAGAGAACTTGCACTAGTGGAAGTATGAACCCTAGGCCTTATTTCCTAGCATTGCAATACCGTTTTTGCTCACTTTTACCGTTAGTTAGTTACCTTGCTGTTTTTATATTTTCAGATTACAAATACCTATATCTACTATCCATATTGCACTTGTATCAACATCTCTTCGCCGAACTAGTGCACCTATACAATTTACCATTGTATTGGGTGTGTTGGGGACACAAGAGACTCTTTGTTATTTGGTTGCAGGGTTGTTTGGGAGAGACCATCTTCATCCTACGCCTCCCACAGATTTATAAACCTTAGGTCATCCACTTGAAGGAAATTTGTTGCTGTCCTACAAACCTCTGCACTTGGAGGCCCAACAATGTCTACAAGAAGAAGGTTGCATAGTAGACATCAATACCGGGTTTTATCACAATTATCATCATAGAAGTGTCATTAGCATGACAGAAAAAATTCGTTCCACCCAAAATGTCACGGGTGTGTCTTTTTTTGTAGTGTTTTATCTCTTATTTTATAAGGTTTACATGAAGAGGGAGAATGCCGGCAGCTGGAATTCTGGACTGGAAAAGGAGCGAATATTAGAGACCTATTCTGCACAACTCCAAAAGTCATGAAACTTCATGGAGAATATTTTTGTAATATATAAAAAATATTGGGCGAAGAAAGCACCAGAGGGGGGCCATCGGCCAGCCACAAGGGTGGAGGGCACGCCCTACCCCCTGGGCGTGCCCCCGTCCTTGTGGGTCCCCTAGAAGGCCCCTGACGCCCATCTTCTGCTATATGGTGAGTTTTGACCTGAAAACATAAGAAGGAAGCTTTCGGGACGAAGCTCCGCCGTCTCGAGGCGGAACCTGGGCAGAACCAATCTAGGGCTCCGGCGGAGCTGTTCTGTCGGGGAAACTTCCCTCCGGGAGGGGAAATCAAAGCCATCATCATAACCAACGATCCTCTCATTGAGAGGGGATCAATCTCCATAAACATCTTCACAAGTACCATCTCCTCTCAAACCCTAGTTAATCTCTTGTATCCGATCTCTGTCTCAAAACCTCAGATTGGTACCTGTGGGTTGCTAGTAGTGTTGATTACTCCTTGTAGTTGATGCTAGTTGGTTTATCCGGTGGAAGATCATATGTTCAGATCCTTAATTACAATTAATAATCCTATGATCTTGATCATGAATATGCTTTGTGAGTAGTTATGTTTGTTCCTGAGGACATGGGAGAAGTCTTGTTATAAGTAATCATGTGAATTTGGTATCCGTTCGATATTTTGATGAGATGTATGTTGTCTTTCCTCTAGTGGTGTTATGTGAACATCAACTACATGACACTTCACC
This sequence comes from Triticum urartu, assembly GCF_056163025.1. Lineage (NCBI taxonomy): Eukaryota > Viridiplantae > Streptophyta > Magnoliopsida > Poales > Poaceae > Triticum > Triticum urartu. The sequence goes on from NC_141877.1 coordinate 286,008,064, forward strand.
ATGATTTGGGCCTAGGGGAAGGCATTGGGAAGTAATAAGTAGATGATGGGTTGCTAGAGTGACAAAAGCTTAGACCCTAGTTTATGTGTTGCTTCGTAAGGGGCTGATTTGGATCCATATGTTTCATGCTATGGTTAGGTTTACCTTAATTCTTCTTTTGTAGTTGTGGATGCTTGAGAGAGGGGTTAATCATAATTGGGAGGCTTGTCCAAGGACAGGCAGCACCCAAGCACCGGTCCACCCACATATCAAATTATCAAAGTAACGAACACGAATCATATGAGCATGATGAAAACTAACTTGACAGTAATTCCCTTGTGTCCTCGGGAGCACTTTGCTTTATATAAGAGTTCGTTCAGGCTTGTACTTTGATACAAAAAGGATTGGGCCACCTTGCTGCATCTTAGTTACTTTTGTTACTTGTTACCCATTACGAATTATCTTATCACACAACTATGTGTCACCGATAATTTCAGTGCTTGCAGAGAATACTTTGCTGAAAACCGCTTGTCATTTCCTTCTGCTCCTCGTTGGGTTCGACACCCTTACTTATCAAAAGGACTACGATATATCCCCTATACTTGTGGGTCATCATCAGTCATCGACTTTATATCCGGCATGGTCCAATGTTATGGTGTCCCCCACAAATATAATAACGAACAATAGATCCAATTTCACAACCCAGGAGGTAAAGGACTCATGCGCTAACATGGGCATCAAGCTCGATTATGCTTCGGTATATCACCCACACACTAACGGACAGGTCAAACGGGCCAACGGACTAATCATGAGCAGCATAAAGCCTCGTCTGGTCCGTTCCTGGAAAGAATCCGATTATCGATGGGTGGAGGAGCTTGACTCCGTATTATGGGGACTATGCACCACCCCCAACCAGTCAACGAGATACACATTTTTCTTCATGGTGTAGGGCGCAGAAGCAGTACTCCCGGCAACCTCATTCATGACGCACCTTGATACGTCTCCATCGTATCTATAATTTTTTTTATTGTTTCATCCCAATATTATACAACCTTCACATACTAATGGCAACATTTTATATGATTTATTGGACTAACCTATTGATCCAGTGCCCAGTGCCAATTCTTATTTTTTTGCATGTTTTTTGTTTCGCGAAAAATCCATATCAAACGAAGTCCAAACGCGATAAAAATTTACGGATAATTATTTTGGAATATATGTGATTTTTGGGAGGTGGAATCAGCGCAAACGGAGGCCCGCAGTAACCACAAGACACCAGGGCGCGCCCCAGGCCCCTAGTGCGTGGTGGTGGGTTGTGCCCTCCTCGAACGTCCGTTGGAGCTCTACTTCGGGTGCAAGGAAGCTTATATCCAGAAAAAGTTGTGTTAAAATTTCAGCGCAATCGGAGTTACGGATCTCCTGGAATATAAGAAACGGTTTTCGGTCAGATCTGGGGAACGCGAAACAGAAGAGAACAGAGAGGGGGATCCAATCTCGGAGAGGCTCCTGCCCCTCCGCCGCCATGGAGGCCATGGACCAGAGGGCGAACTCTCCTCCCATCTAGGGGGGAGGCCAAGGAAGAAGAAGGAGGAGGGGGGTCTCTCCCCCTCTCTCCCTATGGCGTCGAAGCGCCGCCGGGGCAAGGATTGGGACGGCGATCTACATCAACGATCTTGCTATCGTCATAACCGACTCTCTCCCCCTCTATGCAGTGGTGTAACATCCCTTCTCCCCACATTAATCTCTACTTAAACATGGTGCTCAACCCAATATATTATTTCCCAATGACATTTGGCTATCCTATGATGTTTCAGTAGATCCGTTTTGTCCTGTGGGTTAATCGTGATCTTTGTTGGCATGATTGTATATTTTATTTATGGTGATGTCCCACGGTGCCCTCTGTTTCGCGCAAACGTGAGGGGTCCCCATTGTAGGGTGTTGCAATACGTTCATAATTTTCTTATGGTGGATTGCGAGAGTGACAGAAGCTTAAACCTGAGTAGGTGGGTTGTTGCATATGGGATAAAGAGGACTTGATACTTAAAGCTATGGTTGGGTTTCACAACCTTAATGATCTTTAGTTGTTGCGGATGCTTGCTAGGGGTCCAATCATAAGTGCATATGATCCAAGTAGAGAAAGTATGTTAGCTGATGCCTCTCCCTCATATAGAATTGCAAGAATGATTACCGGTACTTGTTATCGATTGCCTAGGGACAAATGCCTTTCTTGTTGACAATAGATATCCACTTCTATTACCTTGCAATTTATTCTTAGTTTTATTCTCGCAAATTACTCGTAGTTTTATTCTTGCAAAATAGTTTCATACTTGTTTTAGGTAAAGCAAATGTCAAGTGTGTGTAGAGTTGTATCGGTGGTCCATAGAACTTGAGGGAATATTTGTTCAACTTTAGATCCTCGTTGGGTTCGACACTCTTATTTATCGAAGAAGGCCACAAACGATCCCCTATACTTGTGGGTTATCAAGACCTTTTTCTGGCGCCGTTGCCGGGGAGCAATAGCGTGGGTTGAATATTCTCGTGTGTGCTTGTTTGCTTTATCACTAAATAGTTTTTATTTCCTATTCTAAGTTGTTCTCTATCTTTAGTTATGGATATGGAACACGAAACACCAAAAACAATAGTTTTACTTGCTACTCATGGAGATGGGGAAACTCCTAAAACACTCGATGCTCGTTATGTGAAAAATATTAATCACTACTTTGATAATCCTGAGAAAACCCCATTCAACTTGATAATGGGACTACCGTTGGATCAACGTGAATACTTTATGGATTATCGCTTGACACAAAAAGGGAAACTATTATGGGATCAAATTGATATGTTGCATTGGTATGCTTGGAATTTATGCTAGAGATATGATTATACTTGTTGCTCTAGGATGAAAGCTCCACACCTTCCCTTTTCATGCAAATTTAATGATAATGAAACCTTGGCTTCTTATGCCAATGGTAGATATGATTATTATGATGTGGAACGAATAGAAGAATTTGTTGCTTTTAAGGGTGCTTAGGAAATTGAATCTTTGTTCTTAAAGTATGAAACTTTTGATGATGATGTATATAGACCTGAAAATATTGCCATCCTTAAATATTGCTATGATAATTATAAATATAACTCAGATATTGATGAATTTATTGAGAAAATCTCCGCTGTTCGAGAAGAGGCTAATATTTTACAGGAGTCTATGGAAGATGGAATTGATGAAACTGTCAGCTCATTGGATGAAAAAGATGTTGACGAGACTGAAGAACAAAAGGAGGAAGAGCGGATTAGCTACCCGTGCCCACCTTTTGATGAGAGTAACCCTCCAACTCATACATTATTTAATGTTCCTTCATTCTTCCTGAAGGATGAATGCTATGATAATTGCTATGATCCTGTTGATTCGTTTGAAATATCCCTTTTTGATGAATATGATGCTTGCTATGCTTGTGGCCAAGATGCCAATTTGAATTATGCTTATGGAGATGAACTTGCTATATTTCCTTATGTTGAGAATGAAATTGTTGCTATTGCACCCACACATGATAGTCCTATCGTCTTTTTGAATTCTCCAAACTACACTATATCGGAGAAGTTGGCACTTATTAAGGATTAGAATGATGGGTTGCCTTTTACCGTTGCACATGATGGTTTTCATGAATATAATATGAATGTGTTTGCTGCTCCTACTTGCAATTATTATTAGAGAGGAACTATATATCCACCTCTTTATGCTTCCAACACGATAAAATTGCAAGAAACTGCTTATGCTATGTATTGGCCTTTACTTCATGTGCATGAATTGTTCTCGTATGACATGCCGATGCATAGGAAGAGAGTTAGACTTTGTCATTGCATGATATATGTTGCTTTGTGCTCCCTACTAAATTGCAAATCATTGTTAATTTAAATTGACTTTGATATACCTTGGGATCTAGGTGGATCCATTACTTGAGCACTTTATGCCTAGCTTCATGGCTTTAAAGAAAGCGTTGCCAGGGAGAAAACCCAGAGGTTTTAGAGAGTCATTTATTTCTGTCGAGTGCTTTTATAAAGTTTAAAAAAAATATAGAGGGGAACTTAAAACTTCACAAAAGGAAAAGTGAAAGTGAGAGGGATGAGCGTTGTGAAAGTGGGAGCTAGCCTTGAACTTTCTTCATGCCCATGGAAACTTTGTAAGTCTTAATTATAGAAACTTTTCAACAAAAATAATTTTTTCCCTTGTACAAATCCTTTGTATTGTAAAATTATCGTGCCAAGATTTGCCTTTAGGATGAGTAGATTGCTTGTTGGTATGTGCAGTGCAGAAACAGAAACTTTGGCTGTAGTGCGTGATTTTACATTTTTTTTACTAGAACTTCAAAAGCTTCTAAAACTTTTTGCACAGTCTTTCTATACAAATTGTTCATTTTTTACTAATTTTTCAGAATTTTTGGAGTACCAGAAGTATGGTAGATGTTCGGATTGCTACAGACTATCATGTTTAAGACAGATTCTATTTTTGATGCTTTGTTTGCTTGTTTTGATGAAACTATCAATTTTTATCGGTGGTAGAAGCCATGGAAAAGTTATATTATAGTAGCTACAATGCAAAAAATATGAATTGTTTTGCAACAGTACTAAGAGTAGTGATTTGCTTTATTATACTAACGGATCTTACCGAGCTTTTTGTTGAGTTTTGTGTGGATGAAGTGATCAAAGATCCAGGAGGTCTCGATATGAGGAGAAGGAAGAGAGGCAAGAGATCAATCTTGGGGATGCCCAAGGCACCCCAAGTAAATATTCAAGGAGACTCGAGCGTCTAAGCTTGGGGATGCCCCGGAAGGCATCCCATCTTTCTTCAACAAGTATCGGTATGTTTTCGTTCTCGTTTCGTCATGTGATATATGTGAATCTTGGAGCGTCTTTTTTGTGTTTATTTTTTATTTTTATTTTATGCACCATGCTGGTATGAGATAGTCCATGGTAGATTTATAGAATGCTCATTGCACTTCACTTATATCTTTTGAGTGTGGCTTTATAGAATGCTTCATGTGCTTCACTTATATCATTTGAAGTTTGGATTGCCTGTTTCTCTTCATATAAAAAACCATTGTTTGTAGAATGCTTTTTTGATTCACTTATATTTCCTAGAGCTTGGTCTTTTGTAGAAATAATTAAACTCTCATGCTTCACTTACATCTATTTAGAGAGTCAAGAAGAATTGGTCAATTGCATGGTTAGTCATAAAATCCTACGTAAAACTTATGGATCACTGAATATGATATGTCTGATTCCTTGCAATAGTTTTGCAATATAGAAATGTAATATGTGGGAGGTACTAGTAAATGGTTGTGGTTATTAAGAATATTGGTGTTAAAGTTTGTGATTCCCGAAGCATGCACGTATAGTCTCTCGTTATCCTATGAAGTTGGAGCATGATTTATTATTGATAGTCTTCCTTATGAGTGGCGGTCGGGGACGAGCGATGGTCTTTTCCTACCAATCAATCCTCCAAGGGGCATGCGTAGTAGTACTTTGCTTTGAGAGCTAATAAACTTTTGCAATAATTATATGAGTTCTTTATGACTAATGTGAGTCCATGGATTATACGCGCTCTTACCTTTCCGCAATTTGCTAGCCTCTACGGTACCGTGCATTGCCCTTTCTCACCTCGAGATGTGGTGCAAACTTCGCAGGTGCATCCATACCCCGTGATACGATACGCTCTATCACACATAAGCCTTATTATATCTTCCTCAAAACAGCCACCATACCTACTTATTATGGCCCTTCCATAGCCATGCCGAGATATATAGCCATGCAACTTCCACTGCTTCTGGTTTGATGACTTGAGCATTCATTGTCATATTGCTTTTCATGATCATATAGCTGACATAGTAGTTGTGGCTCAGCCACCATTCATCATTTTTTATACATGTTACGCTAGATCATTGCACATCCTAGTATTGCCAGAGGCATTCATATAGAGTCATATTTTGTCATAGGTATCGAGTTGTAATATTGAGTTATAAGTAAATAGAAGTGTGAACATCATCATTTTTCATTATTAGAGCATTGTCCCAGTGAGGAAAGGATAATGGAAACTATGATTCCCCCACAAGTCGGGATGAGACTCTAGACAATGAGAAAAAGAATATAAAAAAAGAAATAAAGAGAGAAGGGGCATGCTAGTTCCACACTTGTGCTTCAAAGTAGCACCATGTTTTTCATATGGAGAGTCTCCTATGTTGTGACTTTCATATACTAGTGGGAATTTTCATTATAGAACTTGGCTTGTATATTCCGATGATGGGCTTCCTCAAATGCCCGAGGTCTTCATCAGCAAGCAAGTTGGATGCACACCCACTTAGTTTTCATATTGAGCTTTCATACACTTATAGCCCTTAGTGCATCCGTTGCATGGCAATCCCTACTCCTCACATTGATATCAATTGATGGGCATCTCCATAGCCCATTGGTTAGCCGCATCGATGTGAGACTTCCTTACTTTTTTGTCTTCTCTATATTTACCCCTATCATCATATTGTATTCCACCCATAGTGCTATATCCATGGCCCGCGCTCATGTATTGCGTGAGGGTTGAAAAACCTGAAGCGTGTTGAAAAGTATGAACCAATTGCTCGACTTGTCATCGGGGTTGTGCATGATAAATACTTTGTGTTAAGAAGACAAAGCATGACAAGACTATGATTTTGTAGGGATAAATTTCTTTAGCGTTGATATTTTGAAAGACATGATTGTTTATTGGGATGCCTGAGTATTGATGTCTTTATGTCAAATTATAGACTATTGCTTTGAATCACTTATGTCTTAATATTCATGCCATGAGTAGAAATATGATCAAGTTTATGCTAGGTAGCATTCCACATCAAAAATTGTCTTTTTTATCATTTACCTACTCTAGGACGAGCAGGAATTATGCTTAGGGATGCTGATATGTCTCCGTCATATCTATAATTTTTGATTGTTTCATGCCAATATTATACAACCTTCACTTACTTTTCGCAACATTTTATATGATTTATTGGACCAACCTATTGATCCAGTGCCCAGTCCCTAGTGCCAGTTCCTGTTTTTTGCATGTTTTTTGTTTCGTAGAAAATCCATATGAAATGAATTCCAAATGCGATAAAAATTTATGGAGAATTATTTTGGAATATATGTGATTTTTGGGAGGTGGAATCAATGCAAACGAAGGCCCACAATGACCACAAAACACTAGGGTGTGCCCCAGGCCCCTAGTGCATTATGGTGGGTTTTGCCCTCCCCAAACATTGGTTGGAGATCCACTTCGGGCGCGAGGAATCTTATATCCGGAAAAAATCGTGTTAAAATTTCGGCGCAATCGGAGTTATGGATCTCCCGGATTATAAGAAAAGGTTTTCGCCAGATATGGGGAACGTGAAACTGAAGAGAACAGAGAAGGAGATCCAATCTCGTAGGGGCTCCCACCCCTCCACCGCCATGGAGGCCATGGACCAGTGCGGGAACTCTCCTCCCATCTAGGGGGAGGCCAATGAAGAAGAACAAAGAGGTGGGCTCTCTCCCCCTCTCTCCCGGTGGCGCTGGAGCGCTGCCTGGGCAAGGATCGGGATGGCAATCTACATCAACAATCTTTCTACCGTCATCACCAACTCTCTCCACCTCTATGCAGTAAAGTAACATCCCTTCTCCCCGCTGTAATCTCTTCTTAAACATGGTGCTCAACCCCATATATTATTTCCCAATGATATTTGGCTATCCTATGATGTTTGAGTAGATCCGTTTTGTCATGTGGGTTAATCGTGATCTTGGTTGGTACGATTGTATATTTTATTTATGGTGTTGTCGTATGGTGCCCTCCATCTCGCGCAAATGTGAGGGGTCCCCATTGTACGGTGTTGCAATATGTTCATAATTTTCTTATGGTGGGTTGCGGGAGTGATAGAAGCTTAAACCCGAGTAGGTGGGTTGTTGCGTATGGGATAAAGAGGACTTGATACTTAATGCTATGGTTTGGTTTCACGACCTTAATGATCTTTAGTAGTTGTGGATTCTTGCTAGGGGTCCAATCATAAGTGCATATGATCCAAGTAGAGAAAGTATGTTAGGTCATGCCTCTCCCTCATATAGAATTGCAAGAATGATTACCGGTACTTGTTATCGATTGCCTAGGGACAAATGACTTTCTTGTTGACAAAAGCTATCCACTTATATTACCTTGCAATTTATTCATAGTTTTATTCTCGCAAAGTACTCATAGTTTTATTCTTGCAAAATAGTTTCATACTTGTTTTAGGTAAATCAAACGTCAAGTGTGCGTAGACTTGTATCGTTGGTTGACAGAACTTCTCGATTCTACGAGAATTTTTATGAAAGCGTTTCATTTGCTTCTCTTCAATGGAAGTTTCATTTTCCCAGAATGTATCCTAATTTTTGGGAGGGAATATTTGTTATACCTTTAGCTCCTCGTTGGGTTCGACACTCTTATTTATCGAAGAAGGCTACAAACGATCCCCTATACTTGTGGGTTATCACACCTAGAGTGTGCCTATACGAAGAAAAGGATGCCGAGTTAGATCGACAAGACGCCCTGGAAGGAGAATGCGACATAGCTCAGGCCCGCTCTTTGTTTCATCAATAGCAGGCCTGATGCTACCAGAGCAGGGAAGTTCGACCGAAGGCATACAATGTAAGCGAACTTGTCCTACATCTCCCTAAGAAGCAAAATAACAAGGTCTCGCCCAAATGGGAGGGTCCCTTCAGAATGATGAAGTGCTAGCAGGAGGAGCATATCGTCTTCGCAACCCAGCGGACAATCACCTCAAACCAAACCCACGGAATGCATCTCGGCTTTAGCGCTTCTATGGCTAGCCCAGTGTTTTCCACTCCAACTAGCCTTTCCCTTGTTATAGTTTTCCCTTTTTTCCTCTTCCGGGTGGTTAGCACCTCCCAGGTTGTGTTCGTTTCAAACGAGCTATGTTCATTTCTTTAGGTATACATCTTAAAATGTACTACCTGGATCTACCTGGGGCTTCTTTAACAAAGCCGATCAATATAGTTTTTGTGCACCCATTCGCCTCTGTCATGTCTACACCCTCCCCGTATCATTTTTAATCCATTATATGTACCAGTTTGACTTAAGGTTTTTCCAAGCTAGGTTGCCTCGCTCCTATGCTTACTCCCTACGTTCACGATTGTTCGGCTAGGGGGTAAAGGGAGCACCTCTGTGATTGTTATGACCGGTTCAGCCGCGTACGTATCTCAGACGAGTGAAGCCGAAAGTTAGCATTCTTAAGAAAATAATTGGTCAGCCACTAGGGAAGTGAAAATAATTTGGTGCTCACCACCGAAACACTGGGGTTCTTTTCCCAAAGTAACCAACACCCGCATATTGCAGGTATCCGGCTAAAATGTCTATGGTCAACATGACAGCCCGAAGAAAGGAACCCATGGAGGATCTATATTCTTCGGCAGATGTTTCTTACATTAAAAAGTAATATAACATAACTCCCACACGCGTTTTGTCTGTTCACACCACATGGCCGGATTGCCTGGTTCCTGAAGTGATTTTTTGTTCCCTTAGGTCACATAGTACGGAACACTCCCCGACCACTAGCTGGGGAGGCGGAAGTCGACGGTCGGTTAAGACAACATTTACAGTACGGATGGAGAATGTTTGATGTAAAGTACATAGATACATTGTCACATCCCTAGGTATGGTAATGCATAGTGCTAGCATTTGGTGTTGCGTCATGTTTAAATTTCAATTAAACTTGAAATGAGGAATGACCAAACTCTAACACCTCATTAATCCTCTTAGGATCAATTTAAAATATTTTCAATGAACCCAAAATGTCCCTAAGAAAAGTTCATGATTTCTGGTTAAGGTGGAAAGCTCTGCCAAAAATGATGAATATATTTCTAGGTCACTTTTGGATTTTTGATTTAACATAGAAGTATTTGAATTGGAGCCATTTAAATTCCATATATATTTTTAAATGGTCCAAATATTCTGAAGTTATTTGTGGACCTCTAGAATAATTCAGTTAGTATTCACAATAATTCTCAGAATTTATACAAAATGTTGGTGCCTAAACTAAACCAGAACAGAGTAAAAAAAATAGAAAAAAATCTTACCTGATGCTTACTTGGCCTGGCACTTTGCGGCCCAGCCCACTGGCCAGTGCCAGTCGTCGTGCACCTCCCGCCAGAAGGACAGGGGAGCGTGGTCGCAGCGCGCGCACACATGCTCGGCCACCTCCTACCACCCTGCTTGTCCCTGGCCTCCCCTGAAGACGCCACTCAGCCGCCTAGAGTCGTTTGGTTCGCCCTCTCTCTTCCTCATGCCTTCCCCCTCCTCTGCTCTCTCTCTCTCTCGCTCGGACCCAAGCATGCCGTCGCCACCGCCCTCTGCGGCCACCCCTCGCTCCATCATCGAGTTCAGGAGCTCCGCTACGACCTCTTCGTCCTCGATGAGCCACACATCACCGGATGCCCTGTCACCTCGCAATCGACCCGTCTTCTCTGCGCACGGCCGCTGGATCGCCATCACCGTTACGCCATCGTCTGGACTTCCTTGAGCCCGCTAAGCTTCACCTCAACTTTGCTGTGAGCTCCACCGTCTTCTCCCCTACTCCTCAAGATTGTTGTCGTCCCCTAATCATGCTAGCCATTGGAGCCGAGAGCTCATCGCCGCCATTCATGTCGCCGTCATGGCCACTGTCACCTAGGGCACGACCGAGCAAACCACCGTGCTCAGCGCAACGCCAGGACCCCAAAACCCTCACATGTTGCTCATGTCATGCCCCGTAGCGCCCAACCCTTCATTGGTCGAATTCCAACAGCCACCTCTGTGGTCGCCGCCGTCATTTATGGCGACCCCGCGGCCTCCCGTGCGGCTAGCTAGATGCGGGCGTGTGCGGGCTACCTTCTGGTGGTCTTCGCGTGTCCAGCCACCGCCTGTAGCGCAGTGATATGTCTCCAACATATCTATAATTTATGAAGTATGCATGCTGTTATTTTACCAATCTTGGATGTTTTATAATCATTTTATAGCAACTTTATATCATTTTTTGGGACTAACCTATTGACCCAGTGCCCAGTGCCAGTTGTTGCTTTTGCTTGTTTTTTACATTGCAGGAAATCAAAATCAAACGGAGTCCAAACGCAACGAAAATCCATGGGGATTTTTTATGGACCAGAAGGAACCCAATGGGCCAGAGCTGCACCTAGGGGGTGCCCTGAGGGGGGCACAACCCACCAGGGCGCACCAGGCCCCCCTTGCATGCCCAGGTGAGTTGTGCCCACCTCAGTGGCCTCTCGTACCCCCTCTTTGCACTATAAATTCCCAAATATTTCGAAACCCATCGGGGTTAACCTATATCAGGAGTTCCGCCGCCGCAAGGTCTCTGTATCCGTGAAAACCAGTCTAGACCCCGTTCCAGCACCCTGCCGAAGGGGGGAATCATCTCCGGTGGCTATCTTCATCATCTCGGCGGCCACCAAGAGGAGGAGGGAGTAGTACACCCTCGGGGCTGAGGGTTTGTACTACTTTCTATGTGTTTAATCTCTCTCTCTCTCATGATCTCTATCATGGGCTTTGTTAATATAGTCGGGTCATATGATGTTTCTACCCTCTATACTCTTGTTATGATGAATTGAATCTTTGCCCTTTGAAGTTTTGTCTTGTCGAATTGAATATTCAGAGATGAGAACACATGATATATATCTTGCGGTATGAATACATCAGGTGAAAATTGGGGTATCATATTGATTCACTTGATATGTATCTTGGCATTCAACTCGCGGATTCCCGTGGTGATATTGGGGTAATCTATGCATAGGGGTTGATGCACATTTTTCTCCGGTAGAAACTTTGGGGTCTCTTTATTGTTCTTTGTGTGGATTGAGTATTATGAATATGAACTTGCTTTGGTGTTATCTTAGTACGGACTCTAGGATAGATCGAACGGAAAAAATAGCTTTGTGTTATTTTAGTACAGACTCTTGAATAGATCAAACGAAAAGAATAGCTTTGAGGCCTTTCGCACCCTACAAACAATTCCTATCTTTTGTTCTCCGCTAATCGGAACTCGGGAGTGATTCTTTGTTACACTTTGAGGGATAATCATATGATCCAACTATGTTAGCACTGTTGAGAGATTGCACTAGCGAAAGTACGGACCCTAGGCCTTGTTTTCAAGCCTTGCAACTCCGTTTTTGTGCCCGTTTACTAATTGCGACCTTGCTTTTTTATTTATTCAGATTATAAAAATATATTGCTACCATCAATATTACAGTTTTATCATCATCTCTTCGCCGAACTAGTGCACCTATACAATTTGCCATTGTATTGGGTGTGTTGGGGACACAAGAGATTTCTTGTATTTGGTTGCAGGGTCGTTTGAGAGAGACCATCTTCATCCTACACCTCTCACGGATTGATAAACCTTAGGTCATCCACTTGAGGGAAAATTGCTATTGTCCTACAAAACTCTGCGTTTGGAGGCCCAACACGTGTCTACAAGAATAAATTTGCATAGTAGACATCAATCTCTTTTCTGGCGCCATTACCGGGGAGGTGAGTGCTTGAAGGTATATTTTTTAGATCTTGCAATCGAATCTTTTAGTTTCCTGTTTATCACTAGTTTGGTCTATAAAAGAAAACTACATAAAAATGGAATTTTGGTTGCATCATGTTATTTATCATCTTTATAATATCTTTCTTGAAAATGATGGTTCGGAAAATTGTTCTCAATTGTTAGAAGAAGAAGTCAATAAAATGCTTGGCACAAAATATTTGAATGATGAGCATGATTGCAATGTTGTTAGTATGAATTCTTTGAATATCCAAAATGCTAATGATGATTGCACAAGTCATGAGAAAAATGTTTCTTATAAGCATGTCACTTTTTGTGGAGTGAATTGGGAGTGCCTTTGCACACCAAAAAGGGAAGATAGATTTAGTAAGAAGCATACATATTTAGAAATGAAAAAGTTGCAAGAGAGGCTAGATGATTGTGGTGAAAGATGTAATTTTTTTTCCATCCTTGTGAACTTCGCAATGAGTATGGTCATTTAAATCTCCAATGCAAATTATTTCATGATCAAATCATGTCCAAAAATTGTGATAACTTGATTACCCTTGAGCATCATAAAGAGCTTAGTCTTGTTTTGGGGTATGAAGAAATGAAACGTATAACTAAGGGTTTTCCAAACCCCAAGAGGTTTCTTGATTTTGATCTAGAAGAAATTTATATGTTTTGTGCGGTAAATTGCATTGAGAATCCTTATATTGCCAACTATCTAAAGTCAAGAGAACAAATAGAATATGAAGAGAGTACTAATGAAAGGGAAAATATTTTCGAAAACCCTCCTAGTGTTTATTATGATGAATCAGGTAACGAGGATGAGCTTCCTATCCAACCAATCTCATCAATAAGAAGCTTGAAAAGATTAATTAAACCCACACATGATTTGGTGAAGAAGAAGAAAAGAAGAAAGAAGAGAGGTAAAAAGGTATCTCTCCCAAATAATGTTGCTCCTATTATTGTTGTGCCTCATGAAAATGAATAAAAAATAATTGTGGAAGATGATGCACTTGATGATGATTTTGCTATGCCTATTGCTTGTTATGATGATTAGGATTGGGAAGATAATGACACTTCTTATAATATTGGATATCTTTTTGGCACCAACTTGGGAAATTATGATGATAGCAATTGTTATATCGTTGGTGCTATTCATACTATTAATGATGAGAGTGATTATGCTTATGATATGCCAAGCCACAAGCTTGGGGATGCTATGCTTGATGAGGATGACATGTTTGAGAATTTATTTTCTGCAATTAATGTTTGTCCCAAGCTTGGGGAGGCTATGTTTAGTGAAGATGATCTTTTTAGACCCCCTAGTCTGATTGAGCAAACTTATTTTGATGATAGCATGCATCCCATTTATGATGATTACATTGATAAAAGTGGGATTGGAAGAGTGTCAACTCTAGGTAGTAGTGATCCCACTATTTTGGAGGGTGTTGAATCTCATTAAAATATTGATGAAAGTGGATTTGGAGAGGTCATGACTTTATTTAGTGATACATCCACTATTTTGGGAGAGGTTTCAACTGACTATGGCAATAAAGTTGCTTTCTATGATGATTATTATGATGACATGTATGCCATAGTGTAACGCCCTCGATGCGGCTATATCTCCCATGTGTCGAAGCATGACTTAGAGGCATAACCGCATTGAAAGCAATGTCGCAAGTGAGGTAATCTTCACACAACCCATGTAATACATAAGGGAAAGAGATACATAGTTGGCTTCAATCACCACTTCACACAATTACATGAATAAAGCATTACATCATTCAGATACACACAAGGTCTGACTATGGAACCAAAATAAAAGAAGACTACCCCAAGTGCTAAACAGATCCCAGATCGTCCCGACTGGGCTCCACTACTGATCAAGTGGAAACGGAACAACACAAAGAACAAGATCTTCATCGAGCTCCTCCTTGAGCTTGGTTGCGTCACCTGCTCGGTTCAACGGCACCTACAAGCTGGTTTTTGAAGTATTTGTGAATCATAGGGACTCGGCAATCTCACACCCTCGCGATCAAGACTATTTAAGCTTATGGGTAAGGTAAAAGGTATGATGTGGAGCTGCAGCAAGCGACTAGCATATATGGTGGCTAACTAATTCGCAAAAAGAGCGAGAAGAGAAGGCAAAAGCACGCTCGGACAACTATGATCAAGAAGTGATCCTAAAACAACCTACGTCAAGCATAACTCCAACATCGTGTTCACTTCCCAGACTCCGCCGGAAAGAGACCATCACGGTTACACACGCGGTTGGTGCATTTTAATTAAGGTCAACTTCAGGTTTTCTACAGCCGGACATTAACAAATTCCCATCTGCCCATAACCGCGGGCATGGCTTTCAAAAGTTCAAATCCCTGCAGGGGTGTCCCAACTTAGCCCATCACAAGCTCTCACGGTCAACGAAGGATATTCCTTCTAGCGGGAAGACCCGATCAGACTCGGAATCCCGGTTACAAGACATCCTCGACAATGGTAAAACAAGTCCAGCAACACCGCCCGAATGTGCCGACAAATCCCGATAGGAGCTGCACATATCTCGTTCTCAGGGAACACTCAGATGAGACATCCTACGAGTAAAACCAACCCTCAAGTTGCCCCGAGGTGGCCCCGCAGTCTACTCGGTCGGACCAACACTCAGAGGAGCACTGGCCCAGGGGGGTTAAAATAAAGATGACCCTTGGGCGGGCCTACCCAAGGGAAAGAAAAGGCTAGGTGGTGAATGGTAAAACCAATGTTGGGCATTGCTGGAGGAGTTTTATTCAAGGCGAACTGTCAAGGGGTTCCCATTATAACCCAGCCGCGTAAGGAACGCAAAATCCGGGAACATAACATCGATATGACGGAAACTAGGGCGGAAAGAGTGGAACAAAACACCAGGCATAAGGCCGAGCCTTCCACCCTTTACCAAGTATATAGATGCATTAATTAGATAAGAGATATTGTGATATCCCAACAAGTAAACATGTTCCAACAAGGAACAACATCTCCATGTTCCAACAAGGAACAAACTTCAATCTTCACCTGCAACTAACAATGCTATAAGAGGGGCTGAGCAAAGCGGTAACATAGCCAAACAACAGTTTGCTAGGATAAGGTGGGTTAGAGGCTTGGTTCAACAATATGGGAGGCATGGTAAGCAAGTGGTAGGTATCGCAGCATAGGCATAGCAAAAAAGCGAGCAACTAGCAAGCAAAGATAGAAGTGATTTCGAGGGTATGGTCATCTTGCCTGAGATCCCGCAAGGAAGAAGAACGAGTCCAAGAAGAAGACAAACGGACGTAGTCAAACGAATCCTCACAAATGCGACGTTATCGGAACTAACCCGAAGAAGCAACATCGGAAAGAAGCAAACAACATAGTAAACAACCAACACATAACATGGCATGATGCACAACCAAGTATGATGCATGTCCGGTTTTAAATATGCATGGCATGCTAAAGTGCACAAACAATACTACAAATTAAGTGAAGCTCAATATGCAACTCCGTTGCATATTGACGAAACACCACGACAATTATTTAGTTCTCTCCTGGTTATAAACTCACCAATATTAAATGTTGTTAAGCATGTCAAGAGGTGAAACATAACAAAATTATACCATCTAAACAATTTAAATGGGGCCGGATATAATAAACAACAAACCCGGCAAATCCCCATATGCATTAGTAATTTAAAGCAAACAACAATTTTAAACATTTTAATTGTTGTTACCATGATGCGGATGACATGAACAAGTTTTATGCAAGTTTAAGAAAAAAATGTTGACATGAGCATATTATGAAGCATTTGTCATCGTGGCGGAAACAAAAGGGGTGCCACGGCGACGATAACGAAACGGTGCCACGGCAATGTTCCGGTTCCCAGTAACTCGATTGAGATACCGATGCAAAAGAGAAGTGTGGCAGGAGCGCGGAAAAGATGGTGGGGCGCTCCCGGATACCGGGTGTCCCATGTGTCGGCGGCATGGCAACCGAGGGTCGTGCACGTAACAAACGGGCACGCTGCAAACACGGGGTTCATCTCATATCACATAACATGCATTCGGTCCACGGACGGTCGTGTCAATGGTTATACCTTTCGAAGCGTGCCTTTTTTGAAGCGGATTGGGTTCGATAGTAGCGGAAGTAGTGGTTCACATTCGTTCGGTGAGGTACTAAATGACTCCAATGTCTTCGAGGTGACGGTAGTGGTTCACACGACGTCGGGATGCTTGTCGGTCTGATCTTGCCGGAGTAGTTGTACACGTTATCGGGGTACTTGTCGCATCACCGGGCGTATTCGTACATGTTCGGAGGGGAACTTGGCATATCCATGAACTTGGCGTTCCGGTGCGGTACTTGGTGGATCCAACACGCGCGTCGGTGGTGGAACTTGGCGCCGTATTGGGAAGAAGTTGTAATCGCGGTCTCCGTCGACGGTAGTCGTACACGGTTCATAGACGTTCGGGTCTTCCGAAGAGGTACTTGACGCATGCGTTACACGGGTCTTCGACGATGGTAGTGGTTCTTGGCGTCGGGCGCCGAGGTACTTGGCGTTCATGGGATTCCGATGATGAAAGTAGAGGTACTTGACGCAAAACTTTGTAGTCGTTCGGGCGCATGTGGTCTTGACGGTCTTGACAGTCCAACACGAAGCCACGGAGAAGCACGGGTCATAGGCGGCTTGAACAGGGACCACCCGAACTCAGCGGGAGGCAGAGGCAGGGGCTCATCCTCGTGTTGAAGCGAAGCAGAGGAGGCGAGCAGGGACTCGGCATGGTGGCACGTGCTTGCAGGGGAGGTCTGGGACGAGCAGAGCGCAGATGAGGAGGCAAAAGGCGTTGCGGTTGCCTGCTAGTCTTGGACGGTGACGGCACCTGGGAGAAGGAGAAGCGCAGCAGCGGGCAACGGCAGCCACGGGAGGCGCCCTTGGTGCGCCTGCGGCGTCGGGCACGAGAGGAGAGGCAAGGCCGTGATGAAGCAGCGGGATGCTTGGCGGAGCCGGCCATCCATGGGGTCGTCAGGGTCCCTGTCCAAGGTCAGAGAGAGAGAGCAGGATATGCTGCGGGGCGGCGGCGCTCCTCGAGGTAGCCGATGGTGGAGAACGCGCGGATCCAGGCAGCAGCGGACGGGGTCCGGCGACGAGCGGCTCTGGCTGCTCGATGCAGGGGCATGGCAGGGACCGAAGCAGGTCGTGAAGACAACAGCGGCGCGGGACTTGGCGTGCGGCAGCAGCTTGCAGGGTCGTCGGCGCGGGGTTGGTCTTCCTGGTGGAGCTCGGCGGCCCAAGCGATGGAGAGGGAGAGAAAAGGATCGGGCACACACGTTCCTTCCTGGCGGCGCGAGCAGCGAGACAAGAGGAGAGAGTGGGGGTCAAGGGAAGGAGAGGCTGCGGGCGGATGGGATCGGGCGAGAGGGTGAGGAGGCGGCTGGAGGAGGAACGAAGAGGGGATCGAGCATAGGCCTCTCCGGCGGCTAGGGTTAGAAATGGTTCGGGTGGCCTTTAGCCTTGGGCCGGCCCAGTGGAGAGGCAAAAGGCCAGGGCCTTAGAGAGGGATTAGGAGGGGGGTCGGCTGGACCTACAGATGGGCCGACCAGTTGCCGCTTCGGATCAAAAGGCCAACCTTTGCTATTTCCCATTTACAGAAAAGTAGACAGAAGGAAAAAGGAAGGAAAGAAATAGCTAGGGGGTTTTAGAAAATGCTGAAACTTCTCCTTCTGAGTCTAAGAATTATACTTAGTTCAAGAAAAGAAGTTTCATGCGAAATAGAAGAGCTTAATTCAAACTCATTTAAATTTAATTCAAATGAGTTTGAACTAGGGCTTTGTTTCAGAAGTGTCCAAAAATGATGAGGTTTTTGGAGGAGCCTCAATAAAAGAGATGAGAGATATTGGCAAGGTTTGAAGGTCAAACTCGAAGAGGAATAGACATGAGGAATTATTTGCATGAGTGTTACGGTAAATCCAAACGAATGGAATGTTTTTATTTAGCTCCCTAATATTGGGAGGATATGTTATAAAGAGAATCACCATGTGAATTCCCTCGATTTAAATGGACCGAAGATCCATGCAATTTATTTAGTGAGATACAAAAGACTTATGACATGATGACATGATGCAATGCACAAATAAAAGGGCGGGCACAAATGAAACACACGGCGAAACCCGGAACACATGGAAGTCTTCTCGAGCATCAGTCTCGGGGTGTCACAACACTCCACCACTACGAGAGGATCTCGTCCCGAGATCTAGGATGGCACCGGAGGGAAAACGGAAGAGGAAGAGGAGAGGTAAAACTAATTGCTTCTTTGACAAACGCGTGAAACCAAAGAACCTTGAAAAGGTTTAGCCATTTCGAGAAAAGAATACAACGGAGATGAACGAAGTGGAAAACACTCCGTTAGAAAAGAGGAACAAGGAAGAACGAATTCGGACAGCACTCCGATTGAAAGGAGATGAGAGACTTGATAAAATGAAAGAACTTGAGCAGCAGGCACACACTCCGGTTAAATGGATAAGCACGAAAAGAACACGATCCAAGATGATGAGAGAAAAGAGCAACATCACAATGGCTCCGGAACAAAAGAATAGAAGATAGATAATTGAAATAAAAGAATGGAGAAGAAAATGCCATCTTATGTCACAAAAGAGCTTGAGAAGGCATCCTTAGGAGACGGGTCGAGCGGAGTTGTTGGAACACCAACAACGAAAAGAATACGCTTGATATGGTCTTATGGAATACATCTCAAATTATGAGGTGACAACCTGCCACTCACAGGAAAAGAATTGGATTGGTATGAACAAGGAGACAAGAAACTTATTTCACCTAGAGGATAAAGAAGAACTTGGGTCAATTATAACCACCATGATAGCAACAACCCTCAGGGAAGGCTTTAGGTAAAATATAACCCAATATAACTCCTATGCAGAGATTGATGGATTTAAAATACCTCATTGTTAACAATATGTGAATCATGAAGCATGAACTCAAATTATCAAGAATGACATAATACCACCTCCGATGATAAGGTAAAAAGAATTGCACTCCGGATTGCAAGATGAAGAATACTTGAGCTCCTTAGAAAAGAATCTCGATGAAAACTTCGAGAAGGAATTAAGTCCTTTATGAACCATCATGTAGAGCCTCCATGAAGAACTCCGTTAACCAAAAGAATAATGAAAATAAAAAAGAAGTTGGAAACACAAGGTGAAACCTTGTAATGATTTAGATGGATCTCCATGAGGAACTCCGGGAAAGAAAGACGAGCACTTGAAACCAAGAATTTAATCATCGTGAACAAACTCCAGAAGAAAAGATTAACATATGGATGAAACAAGAATAAGAATTATATTATGCTTAACCTTCACCAATTTAATTGATGACAAGCAACGGATTTGGCATACTACTTATTCTCGTTGAAAAAGGATTAAGATAGATATGGAGCAAACTTGGGAACGTCTTCAACAAGTTACCAGTAGGATTGAGAAGAACGAATGAATATATACGATAACGAATGACGAGAACTCTTGCACGAACCACCGTTAGGATTGACAATGAATAACTAGATGTTATAGCAAGGAAGAAAAAACCTGAATAGCCACCGTAAGAATTGGAAATGAACGAAGTAAAGGGGTGAATCACCGGTAAGAATTAGCAAATGAACGAAGATGTTTGAGAGAATTTAGATCCATGAGAACGAAGAGATCACGAGCTGATTAGAGAGCATAGTTGAATGACGCACCGGTAAGATTTGGAGAATGATAGCTGAAAGCTGGAATGAATAATTCTGAATTGTTGGACTCCGGATAATCAATCTGAGAAGACTCTTGAATTGCTTCGGATGGGAGAAAAGAATTCTCATTATCAAAATAATTATGAGATGATGGCAACAAACTAGAGCCACAAATCTTGAAGAGAATGGAGCAAGATATGGAGGAAAATTCTTCTTCGGTCTTCAAATGCAGAGAATGACGACAAGGAACGCCACCAAATAGTTAAGATACTCCGGGATGAAAATTAGCAAGGTTGAACCAACGATGAAAAGAATTTGAAAGATCTTGGAGGAAGACATATGACTAATGACAATTCATTCTTACATCAAACTTTAAAAGATTTGAGAATAGCTTCGGTGAAAATTAAGAAGAGTTAGGTAAGATCCTGGGAAAAGACCTGTGGGTTAGGGCCCATTCAAAAGAAACACCGTAGAATGATTGCTTGAAAAGAGAGATAGCGTCGGTTGAATTAAATGGCTTGAATGAGATAACAACCCCGAAATAGGTTGAACACTCCGGAACAATTGAATAGCAAATGGGGAATGATTATGAGGTGCACCGACATGTGAATAGCATTAGAAATAAAGAAAAGAATATGATCAACACTGAAAACTCGAATTGAATCCACCGGAGAAGGAAAATGAGTGAGAAATGACGAACTAGAAGAGCATCTTCATGTGAACCACCGGGTAGAACATTGAAAGAAAAGAATGAAGAGACTTAACAAGAATAAAAGGATGCTTGATTAAGAAATCTGAGTCCTTGAGGAAAAAGGGTGGGTGGGCGGGAAAAACAAAGGCAACTTGGAGACGGATGAAACAAACACCTTTGAGAAGAAGTGATAATTGATCTTGCGGAAGTTGAAATGATCGGATCCACTTGAAGAGAAACACGCCGGTTGAAAAGAAATTGGCATGACAATCTCGATTATCATGAAGGATTGGTATTCACATAAGAGTATGAGAACACCGCTTAGGAACAGGTATGGAATCAACATTTGACTTCGAAGCAACTCGAATACCACAACTCAAAAACAAAAACAAAGGATTGGCTTGCGGAATAAGCCGGAACAAACATATGATAGAGATCTTGTCCGAAGTTTTCGTGGTGGGGCCTACACGGGCTCGATTGTACAGCACCATCATGTACAAGGCAGTGCAGATGACATACGAAGCATCCCCGAGTCGGCATAGCCAAGGACTCTTTAAGACACAACGAGACCACTGTAAAACCAACCGTGAATAGGCGGACCACTAGACGTTGAACCCCAATTTCTTATCATACATCTGTCGGAAAGATATCCTAAGATCTACTTGAATTCCCACTTATGAACTCCCGAAACTTTCCGGTTATGCAATCAGGTGTTGGGGATACAGGGGAAGCATAATATCTCACCCAAAGCTAGCAAATCCTACATCCAGCTGTATCCATCCTTCAACACATAACCAAGAAACCTTCGGAAATCGTTTACCTCAACCTTCGAAAAGCATCTGTTATACGAGTTATGGCAATACTCCCAAACTCCCGCCCCAGTACTGGGTGGCGTCGAGGTTATCTCACCAACAACTGCATAAAAGAGATTTTCAATGTCGGCGAAACTATCTCAGGTATTCCAGAACTGCAACGATAAAATTGTGACGACAACACCTCGGAGCTCAACTCCCCGAGACACTGCCACAACCTCTAAATGACAGGAGGCACCAAGAACAATGTTCTCGTCACAAAACCATCGGAACGATTCCAAGATACCTGCGTGATCCTAAATTTTTTTAGTGAAATTTGAGAAGAGAAGGGTCAAAACTCTACGTTAGGATGCCTTGCCAGAGTGATGAAGGGACTGAGGAGTAATAAGAAGTACTAACTCTCCGATATATATAATTCCTAAATGACTAAAAACATTTCTAGACTCAATAACGCCAGCGATTCGATCAAGCAGGGGGCTCCTAAGGTCGGGGAAGGCTCTGATTACCAACTTGTAACGCCCTCGATGCGGCAATATCTCCCACGTGTCGAAGCACGACTTAGAGGCATAACCGCATTGAAAGCAATGTCGCAAGTGAGGTAATCTTCACACAACCCATGTAATACATAAGGGAAAGAGATACATAGTTGGCTTCAATCACCACTTCACACAATTACATGAATAAAGCATTACATCATTCAGATACACACAAGGTCCGACTACGGAACCAAAATAAAAGAAGACTACCCCAAGTGCTAAACAGATCCCCGATCGTCCCGACTGGGCTCCACTACTAATCAACTGGAAACGGAACAACACAACGAACAAGATCTTCATCGAGCTCCTCCTTGAGCTTGGTTGCTTCACCTGCTCGGTTCAACGGCACCTGCAAGCTGGTTTTTGAAGTATTTGTGAGTCACAGGGACTCAGCAATCTCACACCCTCGCGATCAAGACTATTTAAGCTTATGGGTAAGGTAAAAGGTATGATGTGGAGCTGTAGCAAGTGACTAGCATATATGGTGGCTAACTTATTCGCAAAAGAGGGTGAGAAGAGAAAGCAAAAGCACGCTCGGACAACTATGATCAAGAAGTGATCCTAAAACAACCTACGTCAAGCATAACTCCAACATCGTCTTCACTTCCCGAACTCCGCCGGAAAGAGACCATCACGGTTACACACGCGGTTGGTGCATTTTAATTAAGGTCAACTTCAGGTTTTCTACAACCGGACATTAACAAATTCCCATCTGCCCATAACCGCGGGCATGGCTTTCAAAAGTTCAAATCCCTGCAGGGGTGTCCCAACTTAGCCCATCACAAGCTCTCACGGTCAACGAAGGATATTCCTTCTAGCGGGAAGACCCGATCAGACTCGGAATCCCGGTTACAAGACATCCTCGACAATGGTAAAACAAGTCCAGCAACACCGCCCGAATGTGCCGACAAATCCCGATAGGAGCTGCACATATCTCGTTCTCAGGGAACACTCAGATGAGACATCCTACGAGTAAAACCAACCCTCAAGTTGCCCCGAGGTGGCCCCGCAGTCTACTCGGTCGGACCAACACTCAGAGGAGCACTGGCCCAGGGGGGTTAAAATAAAGATGACCCTTGGGCGGGCCTACCCAAGGGAAAGAAAAGGCTAGGTGGCGAATGGTAAAACCAATGTTGGGCATTGCTGGAGGAGTTTTATTCAAGGCGAACTGTCAAGGGGTTCCCATTATAACCCAGCCGCGTAAGGAACGCAAAATCCGGGAACATAACATCGATATGACGGAAACTAGGGCGGAAAGAGTGGAACAAAACACCAGGCATAAGGCCGAGCCTTCCACCCTTTACCAAGTATATAGATGCATTAATTAGATAAGAGATATTGTGATATCCCAACAAGTAAACATGTTCCAACAAGGAACAACATCTCCATGTTCCAACAAGGAACAAACTTCAATCTTCACCTGCAACTAACAATGCTATAAGAGGGGCTGAGCAAAGCGGTAACATAGCCAAACAACAGTTTGCTAGGACAAGGTGGGTTAGAGGCTTGGTTCAACAATATGGGAGGCATGGTAAGCAAGTGGTAGGTATCGCAGCATAGGCATAGCAAAAGAGCGAGCAACTAGCAAGCAAAGATAGAAGTGATTTCGAGGGTATGGTCATCTTGCCTGAGATCCCGCAAGGAAGAAGAACGAGTCCAAGAAGAAGACAAACGGACGTAGTCAAACGAATCCTCACAAATGCGACGTTATCGGAACTAACCCGAAGAAGCAACATCGGAAAGAAGCAAACAACATAGTAAACAACCAACACATAACATGGCATGATGCACAACCAAGTATGATGCATGTCCGGTTTTAAATATGCATGGCATGCTAAAGTGCACAAACAATACTACAAATTAAGTGAAGCTCAATATGCAACTCCGTTGCATATTGACGAAACACCACGACAATTATTTAGTTCTCTCCTGGTTATGAACTCACCAATATTAAATGTTGTTAAGCATGTCAAGAGGTGAAACATAACAAAATTATACCATCTAAACAATTTAAATGGGGCCGGATATAATAAACAACAAACCCGGTAAATCCCCATATGCATTAGTAATTTAAAGCAAACAACAATTTTAAACATTTTAATTGTTGTTACCATGATGCGGATGACAAGAACAAGTTTTATGCAAGTTTAAGAAAAAAATGTTGACATGAGCATATTATGAAGCATTTGTCATCGTGGCGGAAACAAAAGGGGTGCCACGGCGACGATAACGAAACGGTGCCACGGCAATGTTCCGGTTCCCAGTAACTCGATTGAGATACCGATGCAAAAGAGAAGTGTGGCGGGAGCGCGCAAAAGATGGTGGGGCGCTCCCGGATACCGGGTGTCCCATGTGTCGGCGGCATGGCAACCGAGGGTCGTGCACGTAACAAACGGGCACGCTGCAAACACGGGGTTCATCTCGTATCACATAACATGCATTCGATCCACGGACGGTCGTGTCAATGGTTATACCTTTCGAAGCGTGCCTTTTTTGAAGCGGATTGGGTTCGATAGTAGCGGAAGTAGTGGTTCACATTCGTTCGGAGAGGTACTAAATGACTCCAATGTCTTCGAGGTGACGGTAGTGGTTCACACGACGTCGGGATGCTTGTCGGTCCGATCTTGCCGGAGTAGTTGTACACGTTATCGGGGTACTTGTCGCATCACCGGGCGTATTCGTACATGTTCGGAGGGGAACTTGGCATATCCATGTACTTGGCGTTCCGGTGCGGTACTTGGTGGATCCAACACGCGCGTCGGTGGTGGAACTTGGCGCCGTATTGGGAAGAAGTTGTAATCGCGGTCTCCGTCAACGGTAGTCGTACACGGTTCGTAGACGTTCGGGTCTTCCGAAGAGGTACTTGACGCATGCGTTACACGGGTCTTCGACGATGGTAGTGGTTCTTGGCGTCGGGCGTCGAGGTACTTGGTGTTCATGGGATTCCGATGATGACAGTAGAGGTACTTGACGCAAAACTTTGTAGTCATTCGGGCGCATGTGGTCTTGACGGTCTTGACAGTCCAACACGAAGCCACGGAGAAGCACGGGTCATAGGCGGCTTGAACAGGGACCACCCGAACTCGGCGGGAGGCAGAGGCAGGGGCTCATCCTCGTGCTGAAGCGAAGCAGAGGAGGCGAGCAGGGACTCGGCACGGTGGCATGCGCTTGCAGGGGAGGTCTAGGACGAGCAGAGCGCGGATGAGGAGGCAAAAGGCGTTGCGGTTGCCTGCTAGTCTTGGACGGCGACGGCACCTGGGAGAAGGAGAAGCGCAGCAGCGGGCAACGGCAGCCACGGGAGGAGCCCTTGGTGCGCCTGCGGCATCGGGCACGAGAGGAGAGGCAAGGCCGTGATGAAGCAGCGGGATGCTTGGCGGAGCCGGCCATCCATGGGGTCGTCAGGGTCCCTGTCCAAGGTCAGAGAGAGAGCAGGATATGCTGCGGGGCGGCGGCGCTCCTCGAGGTAGCCGATGGTGGCGAACGCGCGGATCCAGGCAGCAGCGGACGGGGTCCAGCGACGAGCGGCTCTGGCTGCTCGATGCAGGGGCGTGGCAGGGACCGAAGCAGGTCGTGAAGACGACAGCGGCGCGGGACTTGGCGTGCGGCAGCAGCTTGCAGGGTCGTCGGCGCGGGGTTGGTCTTCCTGGTGGAGCTCGGCGGCCCAAGCGATGGAGAGGGAGAGAAAAGGATCGGGCGCACACGTTCCTTCCTGGCGGCGCGAGCAGCGAGACAAGAGGAGAGAGTGGGGATCGAGGGAAGGAGAGGCTGCGGGCGGATGGGATCGGGCGAGAGGGTGAGGAGGCGGCTGGAGGAGGAACGAAGAGGGGATCGAGCATAGGCCTCTCCGGCGGCAAGGGTTAGAAATGGTTCGGGTGGCCTTTAGCCTTGGGCCGGCCCAGTGGAGAGGCAAAAGGCCAGGGCCTTAGAGAGGGATTAGGAGGGGGGTCGGCTGGACCTACAGATGGGCCGGCCAGTTGCCGCTTCGGATCAAAAGGCCAACCTTTGCTATTTCCCATTTACAGAAAAGTAGACAGAAGGAAAAAGGAAGGAAAGAAATAGCTAGGGGGTTTTAGAAAATGCTGAAACTTCTCCTTCTGAGTCTAAGAATTATACTTAGTTCAAGAAAAGAAGTTTCATGTGAAATAGAAGAGCTTAATTCAAACTCATTTAAATTTAATTCAAATGAGTTTGAACTAGGGCTTTGTTTCAGAAGTGTCCAAAAATGTTGAGGTTTTTGGAGGAGCCTCGATAAAAGAGATGAGAGATATTGGCAAGGTTTGAAGGTCAAACTCGAAGAGGAATAGACATGAGGAATTATTTGCACGAGTGTTATGGTAAATCCAAACGAATGGAATGTTTTTATTTAGCTCCCTAATATTGGGAGGATATGTTATAAAGAGAATCACCATGTGAATTCCCTCGATTTAAATGGACCGAAGATCCATGCAATTTATTTAGTGAGATACAAAAGACTTATGACATGATGACATGATGCAATGCACAAATAAAAGGGCGGGCACAAATGAAACACACGGCGAAACCCGGAACACATGGAAGTCTTCTCGAGCATCGGTCTCGGGGCGTCACAACACTCCACCACTACGAGAGGATCTCATCCCGAGATCTAGGATGGCACCAGAGGGAAAACGGAAGAGGAAGAGGAGAGGTAAAACTAATTGCTTCTTTGACAAACGCGTGAAACCAAAGAACCTTGAAAAGGTTTAGCCATTTCGAGAAAAGAATACAACGGAGATGAACGAAGTTGAAAACACTCCGTTAGAAAAGAGGAACAAGGAAGAACGAATTCGGACAGCACTCCGATTGAAAGGAGATGAGAGACTTGACAAAATGAAAGAACTTGAGCAGCAGGCACACACTCCGGTTAAATGGATAAGCACGAAAAGAACACGATCCAAGATGATGAGAGAAAATAGCAACATCACAATGGCTCCAGAACAAAAGAATAGAAGATAGATAATTGAAATAAAAGAATGGAGAAGAAAATGCCATCTTATGTCACAAAAGAGCTTGAGAAGGCATCCTTAGGAGACGGGTCGAGCGGAGTTGTTGGAACACCAACAACGAAAAGAATACGCTTGATATGGTCTTATGGAATACATCTCAAATTATGAGGTGACAACCTGCCACTCACGGGAAAAGAATTGGATTGGTATGAACAAGGAGACAAGAAACTTATTTCACCTAGAGGATAAAGAAGAACTTGGGTCAATTATAACCACCATGATAGCAACAATCCTCAGGGAAGGCTTTAGGTGAAATATAACCCAATATAACTCCTATGCAGAGATTGATGGATTTAAAATACCTCATTGTTAACAATATGTGAATCATGAAGCATGAACTCAAATTATCAAGAATGACATAATACCACCTCCGATGATAAGGTAAAAAGAATTGCACTCCGGATTGCAAGATGAAGAATACTTGAGCTCCTTAGAAAAGAATCTCGATGAAAACTTCGAGAAGGAATTAAATCCTTTATGAACCATCATGTAGAGCCTCCATGAAGAACTCCGTTAACCAAAAGAATAATGAAAATAAAAAAGAAGTTGGAAACACAAGGTGAAACCTTGTAATGATTTAGATGGATCTCCATGAGGAACTCCGGGAAATAAAGACGAGCACTTGAAACCAAGAATTTAATCATCGTGAACAAACTCCGGAAGAAAAGATTAACATATGGATGAAACAAGAATAAGAATTATATTATGTTTAACCTTCACCAATTTAATTGATGACAAGCAACGGATTTGGCATACTACTTATTCTCGTTGAAAAAGGATTAAGATAGATATGGAGCAAACTTGGGAACGTCTTCAACAAGTTACCAGTAGGATTGAGAAGAACGAATGAATATATACGATAACGAATGACGAGAACTCTTGCACGAACCACCGTTAGGATTGACAATGAATAACTAGATGTTATAGCAAGGAAGAAAAACCTGAATAGCCACCGTAAGAATTGGAAATGAACGAAGTAAAGGGGTGAATCACCGGTAAGAATTAGCAAATGAACGAAGATGTTTGAGAGAATTTAGATCCATGAGAACGAAGAGATCACGAGCTGATTAGAGAGCATAGTTGAATGACGCACCGGTAAGATTTGGAGAATGATAGCTGAAAGCTGGAATGAATAATTCTGAATTGTTGGACTCCGGATAATCAATCTGAGAAGACTCTTGAATTGCTTCGGATGGGAGAAAAGAATTCTCATTATCAAAATAATTATGAGATGATGGCAACAAACTAGAGCCACAAATCTTGAAGAGAATGGAGCAAGATAGGGAGGAAAATTCTTCTTCGGTCTTCAAATGCAGAGAACGACGACGAGGAACGCCACCAAATAGTTGAGATACTCCGGGATGAAAATTAGCAAGGTTGAACCAACGATGAAAAGAATTTGAAAGATCTTGGAGGAAGACATATGACTAATGACAATTCATTCTTACATCAAACTTTAAAAGATTTGAGAATAGCTTCGGTGAAAATTAAGAAGAGTTAGGTAAGATCCTGGGAAAAGACCTGTGGGTTAGGGCCCATTCAAAAGAAACACCGTAGAACGATTGCTTGAAAAGAGAGATAGCGTCGGTTGAATTAAATGGCTTGAATGAGATAACAACCCCGAAATAGGTTGAACACTCCGGAACAATTGAATAGCAAATGGGGAATGATTATGAGGTGCACCGACATGTGAATAGCATTAGAAACAAATAAAAGAATATGATCAACACTGAAAACTCGAATTGAATCCACCAGAGAAGGAAAATGTGTGAGAAATGACGAACTAGAAGAGCATCTTCATGTGAACCACCGGGTAGAACATTGAAAGAAAAGAATGAAGAGACTTAACAAGAATAAAAGGATGCTTGATTAAGAAATCTGAGTCCTTGAGGAAAAAGGGTGGGTGGGCGGGAAAAACAAAGGCAACTTGGAGACGGATGAAACAAACACCGTTGAGAAGAAGTGATAATTGATCTTGCGGAAATTGAGATGATCGGATCCACTTGAAGAGAAACACGCCGGTTGAAAAGAAATTGGCATGACAATCTCGATTATCATGAAGGATTGGTATTCACATAAGAGTATGAGAACACCGCTTAGGAACAGGTATGGAATCAACATTTGTCTTCGAAGCAACTCGAATACCACAACTCAAAAACAAAAACAAAGGATTGGCTTGCGGAATAAGCCGGAACAAACATATGATAGAGATCTTGTCCGAAGTTTTCATGGTGGGGCCTACACGGGCTCGATTGTACAACACCATCATGTACAAGGCAGTGCACATGACATACGAAGCATCCCTGAGTCGGCATAGCCAAGGACTCTTTAAGACACAACGAGACCACTGTAAAACCAACCGTGAATAGGCGGACCACTAGACGTTGAACCCCAATTTCATATCATACATCTGTCAGAAAGATATCCTAAGATCTACTTGAATTCCCACTTATGAACTCCCGAAACTTTCCGGTTATGCAATCAGGTGTTGGGGATACAGGGGAAGCATAATATCTCACCCAAAGCTAGCAAATCCTACATCCAGCTGTATCCATCCTTCAACACATAACCAAGAAACCTTCGGAAATCGTTTACCTCAACCTTCGAAAAGCATCTGTTATACGAGTTATGGCAATACTCCCAAACTCCCGCCCCAGTACTGGGTGGCGTCGAGGTTATCTCACCAACAACTGCATAAAAGAGATTTTCAATGTCGGCGAAACTATCTCAGGTATTCCAGAACTGCAACGATAAAATTGTGACGACAACACCTTGGAGCTCAACTCCCCGGGACACTGCCACAACCTCTAAATGACAGGAGGCACCAAGAACAATGTTCTCGTCACAAAACCATCGGAACGATTCCAAGATACCTGCGTGATCCTAAATTTTTTTAGTGAAATTTGAGAAGAGAAAGGTCAAAACTCTACATCAGGATGCCTTGCCAGAGTGATGAAGGGACTGAGGAGTAATAAGAAGTACTAACTCTCCGATATATATAATTCCTAAATGACTAAAAACATTTCTAGACTCAATAACGCCAGCGATTCGATCAAGCAGGGGGCTCCTAAGGTCGGGGAAGGCTCTGATTACCAACTTGTAACGCCCTCGATGCGGCTATATCTCCCACGTGTCAAAGCACGACTTAGAGGCATAACCGCATTGAAAGCAATGTCGCAAGTGAGGTAATCTTCACACAACCCATGTAATACATAAGGGAAAGAGATACATAGTTGGCTTCAATCACCACTTCACACAATTACATGAATAAAGCATTACATCATTCAGATACACACAAGGTCCGACTACGGAACCAAAATAAAAGAAGACTACCCCAAGTGCTAAACAGATCCCCGATCGTCCCGACTGGGCTCCACTACTAATCAACTGGAAACGGAACAACACAAAGAACAAGATCTTCATCGAGCTCCTCCTTGAGCATGGTTGCTTCACCTGCTCGGTTCAACGGCACCTGCAAGCTGGTTTTTGAAGTATTTGTGAGTCACAGGGACTCAGCAATCTCACACCCTCGCGATCAAGACTATTTAAGCTTATGGGTAAGGTAAAAGGTATGATGTGGAGCTGCAGCAAGTGACTAGCATATATGGTGGCTAACTTATTCGCAAAAGAGAGCGAGAAGAGAAGGCAAAAGCATGCTCGGACAACTATGATCAAGAAGTGATCCTAAAACAACCTACGTCAAGCATAACTCCAACATCGTGTTCACTTCCCGAACTCCGCCGGAAAGAGACCATCACGGTTACACACGCGGTTGGTGCATTTTAATTAAGGTCAACTTCAGGTTTTCTACAACCGGACATTAACAAATTCCCATCTGCCCATAACCGCGGGCACGGCTTTCGAAAGTTCAAATCCCTGCAGGGGTGTCCCAACTTAGCCCATCACAAGCTCTCACGGTCAACGAAGGATATTCCTTCTAGCGGGAAGACCCGATCAGACTCGGAATCCCGGTTACAAGACATCCTCGACAATGGTAAAACAAGTCCAGCAACACTGCCCGAATGTGCCGACAAATCCCGATAGGAGCTGCACATATCTCGTTCTCAGGGCACACTCAGATGAGACATCCTACGAGTAAAACCAACCCTCAAGTTGCCCCGAGGTGGCCCCGCAGTCTACTCGGTCGGACCAACACTCAGAGGAGCACTGGCCCAGGGGGGTTAAAATAAAGATGACCCTTGGGCAGGCCTACCCAAGGGAAAGAAAAGGCTAGGTGGCGAATGGTAAAACCAATGTTGGGCATTGCTGGAGGAGTTTTATTCAAGGCGAACTGTCAAGGGGTTCCCATTATAACCCAGCCGCGTAAGGAACGCAAAATCCGAGAACATAACATCGATATGACGGAAACTAGGGCGGCAAGAGTGGAACAAAACACCAGGCATAAGGCCGAGCCTTCCACCCTTTACCAAGTATATAGATGCATTAATTAGATAAGAGATATTGTGATATCCCGACAAGTAAACATGTTCCAACAAGGAACAACATCTCCATGTTCCAACAAGGAACAAACTTCAATCTTCACCTGCAACTAACAATGCTATAAGAGGGGCTGAGCAAAGCGGTAACATAGCCAAACAACGGTTTGCTTGGACAAGGTGGGTTAGAGGCTTGGTTCAACAATATGGGATGCATGGTAAGCAAGTGGTAGGTATCGCAACATAGGCATAGCAAAAGAGCGAGCAACTAGCAAGCAAAGATAGAAGTGATTTCGAGGGTATGGTCATCTTGCCTGAGATCCCGCAAGGAAGAAGAACAAGTCCAAGAAGAAGACAAACGGACGTAGTCGAACGAATCCTCACAAACGTGACGTTATCGGAACTAACCCGAAGAAGCAACACCGGAAAGAAGCAAACAACATAGTAAACAACCAACACATAACATGGCATGATGCACAACCAAGTATGATGCATGTCCGGTTTTAAATATGCATGGCATGGTAAAGTGCACAAACAATACTACAAATTAAGTGGATCTCAATATGCAACTCCGTTGCATATTGACGAAACACCACGACAATTATTTAGTTCTCTCCTGGTTATGAACTCACCAATATTAAATGTTGTTAAGCATGTCAAGAGGTGAAACATAACAAAATTATACCATCTAAACAATTTAAATGGGGCCAGATATAATAAACAACAAACCCGGTAAATCCCCATATGCATTAGTAATTTAAAGCAAACAAAAATTTTAAACATTTTAATTGTTGTTACCATGATGCGGATGACATGAACAAGTTTTATGCAAGTTTAAGAAAAAAATGTTGACATGAGCATATTATGAAGCATTTGTCATCGTGTCGGAAACAAAAGGGGTGCCACGGCGACGATAACGAAACGGTGCCACGGCAATGTTCCGGTTCCCAGTAACTCTATTGAGATACCGATGCAAAAGAGAAGTGTGGCGGGAGCGCGCAAAAGATGGTGGGGCGCTCCCGGATACCGGGTGTCCCATGTGTCAGCGGCATGGCAACCGAGGATCGTGCAAGTAACAAACGAGCACGCTGCAAACACGGGGTTCATCTCGTATCACATAACATGCATTCGGTCCACGGACGGTCGTGTCAATGGTTATACCTTTCGAAGCGTGCCTTTTTCGAAGCGGATTGGGTTCGATAGTAGCGGAAGTAGTGGTTCATGTTCGTTCGGAGAGGTACTAAATGACTCCAATGTCTTCGAGGTGACGGTAGTGGTTCACACGACATCGGGATGCTTGTCGGTCCGATCTTGCCGGAGTAGTTGTACACGTTATCGGGGTACTTGTCGCATCACCGGGCTTATTCGTACATGTTCGGAGGGGAACTTGGCATATCCATGTACTTGGTGTTCCGGTGCGGTACTTGGTGAATCCAACACGCGCATCGGTGGTGGAACTTGGCTCCGTATTGGGAAGTAGTTGTACTCGCGGTCTCCGTCGACGGTAGTCGTACACGATTCGTAGACGTTCGGGTCTTCCGAAGAGGTACTTAACGCATGCGTTACATGGGTCTTCGACGATGGTAGTGGTTCTTGGCGTCGGGCGTCGGGGTACTTGGCGTTCATGGGATTCTGATGATGACAGTAGAGGTACTTGACGCAAAACTTTGTAGTCGTTCGGGCGCATGTGGTCTCGACGGTCTTGACAGTCCAACACGAAGCCACGGAGAAGCACGGGTCATAGGCGGCTTGAACAGGGACCACCCAAACTCGGCGGGAGGCAGAGGCAGGGGCTCATCCTCGTGCTGAAGCGAAGCAGAGGAAGTGAGCAAGGACTCGGCACGGTGGCACGCGCTTGCAGGGGAGGTCTGGGATGAGCAGAGCGCGGATGAGGAGGCAAAAGGCGTTGCGGTTGCCTGCTAGTCTTGGACGGTGACGGCACCTGGGAGAAGGAGAAGCGCAGCAGCGGGCAACGGCAGCCACGGGAGGCGCCCCTGGTGCGCCTGCGGCATCGGGCACGAGAGGAGAGGCAAGGCCGTGATGAAGCAGCAGGATGCTTGGCGGAGCCGTCCATCCATGGGGCTTTGGCGGAGCCGTCAAACTCATTTAAATTTAATTCAAATGAGTTTGAACTAGGGCTTTGTTTCAAAAGTGTCCAAAAATGTTGAGGTTTTTGGAGGAGCCTCGATAAAAGAGATGAGAGATATTGGCAAGGTTTGAAGGTCAAACTCGAAGAGGAATAGACATGAGGAATTATTTGCACGAGTGTTACGGTAAATCCAAACGAATGGAATGTTTTTATTTAGCTCCCTAATATTGGGAGGATATGTTATAAAGAGAATCACCATGTGAATTCCCTCGATTTAAATGGATCGAAGATCCATGCAATTTATTTAGTGAGATACAAAATACTTATGACATGATGACATGATGCAATGCACAAATAAAAGGGCGGGCACAAATGAAACACACGGCGAAACCCGGAACACATGGAAGTCTTCTCGAGCATCGGTCTCGGGGCGTCACACATAGAGAGTAATAAATTTTCTATGCTTGTGGATCATGAAAAGAATGCTTTATGTAATGGTTATATTGATGAATCTATTCATGATGCTACTGAAAATTAGTATGAGAGAGGAACTTATGATGCATGATGTTCTCCTTATGTTTCAATTATTATCTTTTATGCGAGCATCATTGAAATCATCATGCCTAGCTAAAAGGCACTAAAGAAAAGCGCTTGTTGGGAGACAACCCAACACTTTTAATTACTGTTTTTGTGTTTTCACATGATTATTCTACTGTATTGATAATGTTTTATAGGTTTTGTTTCAATAAAGTGCCAAGTAAAGCCTTTGGGACCATGTTGGGTGATAGTTGGTTTGACCCTGCTGAAAAACAGAAACTTTTGCACTCACGAAAATAGGTCTAATTTTTAACAGAAGAGTGCTATTGAGTGGATTCTTTTTGAAGAAGTTTAATATACAAAATTTTCACGTGGTCATAATTGTTTCATAATTTTTGGATTAGTGCTAGTATGGTAGTTATCCAGATCATTACAGACTATTCTGTTTTTGACAGATTCTGTTTTCAATGCATACTTTGCTTGCTTTCTAGTTTATATGGCTTATATTGCTCAATATAAATTGTGAAAATGATATGCTGCAGTAGGCATTGTGTGAGAACAATTATTAATCTTGTCTTTGACAGTACCAAAGTGAAATGGTTTGCTCTCTATCATACTAACCTATCTCACAAAGTTTCGTTAAGTTTTGTGTGATTGAAGTTTTCAAGTTTTGGGTGAGATGACGATATGAGGAGAATAAGGAGTGACAAGACCATAATATTGGGGATTCCCAAGGCACCCCAAGTTAATATCCAAGTAAGATCCAAGCAACTAAGCTTGGGGATGCCCCGGAAGACATCCCCTCTTTCGTATCCAACATTATCGGTAACCTCACTTGGAGCTATGTTTTCATTCGTCACATGATATGTGTTTTGCTTGAAGCATCAATTTATTTTATTAGTATTTGCTTTATGTTATTTAAAATAATGTTTTGCATCTTTTATTTCAATAAAAATGTCAAGGATAGCCTTTACCATGCTTATTTTGCAAGTCTACATGTTGCTGTTTGGAAACATAAAGTTTACCGCTGTTGCAAAAATTCCCTAGAAAAGTCAGAATGTGATAAAATGTTGAAACTTATTAAATAATAAGCTATGATAAATTTTATACAGTGTGGTATAATTTCATAATGATTGGAGTTAGAGAAGTATTGATACTCTTGCATTCTTTACAGACTGTACTGTTTTGGCAGATTGCTGTTATCTTTGCATTGTTTGCATATGTTTGCTTGTTTAATGAATCTATTTGAGCATAGGAGTATTAAATATGCAGAGTAATTTAGTATGCAATGTTGAATAATAATTTTAGTGATTTTATACAGTAGAGGTTGATAAGGTTTTTGCATTAGTTTATACTAACTTATCTCGCGAGTTCTTGTTGAGTTTTGTGTGGATGAAGCTTTTGAGATTTAGGAAAACTGTGATATGAGAAGAATTAAGGAGACACCAAAGCTCAAGCTTGAGGATGCCCAAGGCATCCCAAGATAATATTCAAGAATTCTCAAGCATCTACACTTGGGGATGCCCCGGTAGGCATCCCACCTTTCTTCTTCAACAATTATCGGTTAATATCGGTTGAGCCTAAGTTTTTGCTTCTTCACATGAGTTGTGCTATTCTTAGAATGTCATTTTATTTTGTTTTGCTTGTTGTGTTAATAAAGTACTTAGATTTGAAAGTTTTTAAATAAAATAGAGTTCTCAAATAGTTGCCAAGGAGGCTAAGTAAGCGGCATTCACATCCCGTCAACGAAGCTCTTTTCTATGGAATTGCTCTTGTTCTTCACTTATATCCTATGAGTAAATTGCTGAATAAATTGAATGTCATGAAGTTGAAATTATATCATCCCTAGTGGTAGCTTCACATTAGGTTTAGAAAGTGAAATATTTTGAGGCTTGACAATCACAATATTGGTCATACAAGCAATTCACGAATAATTAGTATAAGGAAGAGAACTTTCACATTAAAATACACTATGATGGAAATCTTTTGTGATTTTGAGCCCCTATCAAAATATTATATGCGAAAAAATTGTTGACGTTGGACAAGGAAGACAACGTAATGATTTATGTTTGCTCATATTCACATAGAAGTTATATTGTCATAGATCCTTCAACATGTGGTGCTTGCCCCCCATCTTTGCTAGCCAAAAATTCTGCACCAAGTAGAGATACTAATAGTCTTCTATGATTGCTAGCACTCACCACATACACATGAGCAAAACGTTTCAACCAAACAAATAGAAAGATAGGGGCTTATTGTTTTGCCTCCCAATGTATTCACCTCAGGGGTGATGTCAACAATAATAACTCATGCTACCCATATTCTACTAGACATATGTGCCTAGATCTTTCCTCACCACATGATGCTTGCCAAATGAGAAAAATAAAAAGGACTAGAGATAATAACTTTGACTCTTTGCATAAAATAAATACTGAAAATTAAAAGATAGGCCCTTCGCAGAGGGAAGCAGAGGTTGCCATGCGCTTATTTGTTTGTATGCTCAACCCCTTAGTGCAAAAGAACGTCACGTTATATTGCCCCTTATGATAGCAACCTTTATTAGGCAGTCCATCGCTTTTATTGCTTTGCCATCATAAGTTCGTACAACGTTCAATTTTCTCTTGCACTAAATGATCTAACACTTTTAGAAGAAATTTTTATTGCCTTATTGCATCGATGACAGCTTACTTGAAGGATCTTGCTCAATCCTTAGGTAGGTATGGTGGACTCTTGAAAATAAAATTTGGGTTTAAGGGTTTTTGGATGCACAAGTAGATGGTTGAGTATGTTGAGCTCTTACTTAAACTCTGTTGAATAAGTTGAATTGCAATTGCTTGGTGACTAAGAACATAGGTTGTTGAGTTTCAAGAGAGTTCATTGTTTGAACCTTAACATGTGAATTGGTTGCTACTGTAACATGAGAAGTTTTATCACAAAGAATTGATGTTATGATGCTAGGAAAAGTGATTGAAATTATCATTGATCAAACTTATGCACTTTGCTAGCATTCACACTTCATAAATTATTTCTTTTATCATTTACGTACTCGAGGACAAGTAGGAATTAAGCTTGGGGATGCTGATACATCTCCAACGTATCTATAATTTATGAAGTATTAATGCTATTATTTTATCATTCTTGGATGTTTTACAATAATTTTATAGCAACTTTATGTCATTTTTTGGGACTAGCCTATTGACCCAGTGCCCAGTGCCAGTTGCTGTTTTTGCCTCTTTTTTACATCGCAGGAAATCAATATCAAACAGAGTCCAAACACAATGAAACTCCATGGGGATTTTTTATGGACCAGAAGGAACCCAATGGGCCAGAGCTGCACCTAGGGGGTGCCCCGAGGGGGGCACAACCCACCAGGGTGCGCCAGGCCCCCCTGGCGCGCCCAGGTGGGTTGTGCCCACCTCGGTGGCCTCTCGCACCCCTCTTTGCACAATAAATTCCCAAATATTCCGAAACCCATCGGGGTTAACCTAGATCAGAATTTCCGCCGCCGCAAGGTCTCTGTATCCGTGAAAACCAATCTAGACCCCGTTCCGGCACCCTTCCGGAGGGGGGAATCATCTCCGGTGGCCATCTTCATCATCCCAGCGGCCACCAAGATGAGGAGGGAGTAGTCCACCCTCGGGGCTGAGGGTTTGTACCAGTAGCTATGTGTCTAATCTCTCTCTCTCTCGTGATCTCTATCATGGGCTTTGATAATATAGTCAGATCATATGATGTTTCTACCGTCCATACTCTTGTTATGATGAATTGAATCTTTACCCTTTGAAGTTTTGTCTTGTCGGATTGAATATTCAGAGATGAGAACACATGATATATATCTTGCGGTATGAATACTTGAGGTGACAATTGGGGTATCATATTGATTCACTTGATATGTATCTTGGCATTCAACTCGCGGATTCCTGCAGTGATATTGGGGAAATCTATGCATAGTGGTTGATGCACGTTTTTCTCCGGTAGAAACTTTGGGGTCTCTTTATAGTTCTTTGTGTGATTGAGTATTATGAATATGAACTTGCTTTGGTGTTATCTTAGTACGAACTCTAGGATAGATCGAACGGAAAAAATAGCTTTGTGTTATTTTAGTACGGACTCTTGAATAGATTGAACGGAAATAATAGCTTTGAGGTGTTTCGCACCCTACAAACAATTCATATCTTTTGTTCTCCGCTAATAGGAACTCGGGAGTGATTCTTCGTTACACTTTGAGGGATAATCATATGATCCAACTATGTTAGCACTGTTGAGAGATTGCACTAGCAAAAGTACGGGCCCTAGGCCTTGTTTTGAAGCCTTGTAACACCGTTTTTGCGCCCGTTTACTAATTGCTACCTTGTTGTTTTATTTATTTAGATTATAAAAATATTTTTCTAATATCAATATTACACTTTTATCATCATCTCTTCGCCGAACTAGTGCACCTATACAATTTGCCATTGTATTGGGTGTGTTGGGAACACAAGAGATTTCTTCTATTTGGTTGCAGGGTCGTTTGAGAGAGACCATCTTCATCCTACACCTCTCACGGATTGATAAACCTTAGGTCATCCACTTGAGGGAAAATTGCTACTGTCCTACAAAACTCTGCGCTTGGAGGCCCAACACGTGTCTACAAGAATAAAGTTGCGTAGTAGACATCACGCAGCCCTGGCAAGCTTCCACCGTAGCTTTGGTCGCCGCTGGCAGAAATCCGGTGAGGGCCGACGTGGCGGGATCATTAGTGCTAATCTCCGCCAGCTGGACCACTCCTAGACACTGACAGCGGGCCCCGCAGCTTGTCAAAGCGTGAGTCAACGCGGGATTAGCCCCTCATTCATTGACAAGTGGGCCCCACTGGTCAGGTTTGACCCAGTTGACCGTTGACCTAGTGCCGACGCAATAAACCATGTATGGATTATTTCAATTTTAGAAATGATTAAGAAATTCTAGAAAAGTGTTTAAACTTCAAAAAATCAT
Source organism: Triticum urartu (assembly GCF_056163025.1). Lineage (NCBI taxonomy): Eukaryota > Viridiplantae > Streptophyta > Magnoliopsida > Poales > Poaceae > Triticum > Triticum urartu. Next base: position 286,047,450 of record NC_141877.1, read on the forward strand.
AGAAAATAAACTGTAGCTCGAAATGAAATAATTTATATATGAAAAATTATCAGAAGAATCCAATCTATCCATTTATGCTTCTTTCATGCATGTTTAACTAACTTATACCTATTGTATAAGTGAAAACACTAATTGGCATTTAAAGTGCTTAATATGGGAGTTTGCATTTGAACCATTGGTTCAGATGGACCCCGTTTAAATTGTTGCTAGATGCATTAGCACACTCCATAGCATTCTTGCCATGTCATCTTCATGCATCATATTGTTGCATATGTTGTGTATTGATTGTCTTCGGCACTGTTCTTCTTGATTGGTTCTGCTCTTGCGAGTGGCACCAGGTATCTATCTGAGGAGCAGTGCTACCATGTTGGTATTCTAGGCAAGCAAACCCCCCTTGAGCATTCTGATACAATCCCACTCTCTCGCTCCTGCTCTTTTACTGCATTCAGACAACAGTGTTTCAACTGTTACTAGTTGCGGTAGCAGAACCCACTTCCTCTGCATGACCTGTCTTTGCCACAATAATTAGTAAAAACCTCACTAGAATGGTTAGGAGTTGCTTGAGACCTTGCTGTGATCTTTACCATGTTATGTCTGTTATGCTTGCTATGCTTAGAGTTGTGTCAGGCCTGGTTCATCTGGGTGATGGATCGGAGTGAATCGATGGTGTTCTACTGATGAGAGCTAAGTGCGTGAACACAATTTGGTAAAGGTAGCGATGAGAGGCCATGTAGGAGTACATGGTGGGTTGTCTCATTGGGACCATCCTTAAGAACTGAGTCATGCGTATGTTTTCCAAGAACAGTTACTACCACACATTGGGACCTGAAACATGACCCTGCTCAACTTATTAATCACCCTGATCTCTGTCCAGAAGTTGCAACTAGTTTCTGGTGTTTATAGATTGTGCTGGGGGCGTGCTTAGCACTGACCGGAGGGGTAAGCTTTGATGGGGCGGGCACTGTGGCTGGGTGTACCAAGCATAGAACCATTCGACGGGGTGGACTTGGGAACCCTGTACACATCGTTAGAGGCCGTGATGGAAACCTCGGTCAGACTCCATTACGGGTCAGTTATCAGATAGGAGATAAACCTGGACTAGATTCTTGTATGGTTAGTCAGGTCGTGGTCTACACCCATGTTGGCTTTCGCTTGAACTCTACCGAGCACATGTCGTGTGTAGACGCTAAGTGGTGGAAACATGTGTGAAGAAGTACACCCCTACAGGGTAATGATCTATTCGAATAGCCGCATCCGCGGATATGGACTACTTGGTGTCTTATATGGTCATAGACAACTTGAAGTGGATACTCTAAAATGCGCAAGATAAGCGTGAGTGCTATGGTTGGCACTTCCATAGGGAGACGGAAGAGGATCCATGGTAGTGTAGTGTTGTGGTGGACTCGTGTGCGCTTTCTCACCTCAAACAATTACTAGTAGTCGTAGTATAGGATAGCCACAAAGTCAAAGCTAGCTTGCTGCAGTTAAACTCCACCACCCCCTTTGTTGATACTGACGCATATGTAGCTAGTTCTGATGTAAGTCTTGCTGAAAGGATCGATATGGTTGACTAGAGGGGGGGTGAATAGGAAACTAACAATTTTTAGCTTTTCTTTAACAATTTAAACTTTGCATCAAAGTAGGTTGTCTAGATATGCAACTAGGTGAGCAACCTATATGATGCAACAAGGATAGGAACACAAGCAAGCAAGTGATATGAAACAAATAAGCTTGCTCAAATAAAGGCACGAGATAAGCAAGAGTGGAGACGGTGGAGACGAGGATGTGTTGCCGAAGTTCCTTCCCTTTGAGAGGAAGTACGTCTCCGTTGGAGCGGTGTGGAGGCACAATGCTCCCTGAGAAGCCACTAGGGCCACCGTATTCTCCTCACGCCCTCACACAATGCGAGATGCCGTGATTCCACTATTGGTGCCCTTGAAGGCAGCGACCGAACCTTTACAAACAAGGTTGGGGATCTCTCCACAACTTAATTGGAGGCTCCCAACGAAACCACGAAGCTTCACCACAATGGAATATGGCTCCGAGGTGACCTCAACCGTCTAGGGTGCTCAAACACCCAAGAGTAACAAAATCCACACAAGAAAGTATGGGGGAAGCAAATATCCTTTGGTGGAAGTGTAGATCTAGGTCTCCTCCTTCAATCCCTACCAAATCAACAAGTTTGAGTGGCTAGAGAGAGATCGGGCAAGAGAGCTTGAAGTGCATTAATGGTGGAGTGAGAGAGGTCAAAGGTAAGAGTGGTAGGTGGGAGAAGCTCACTTATATAGTAGCCCTCAAATCCAACCATTACTGCGTTTTTTACACTGCAGCGGTACAACCGGTCCTCGTCGCGGTACAACCGGGATTCATGGTGTATCTGTAGAACCCTACCAAGCGATACAACCGGACAGGTGGGCGGTAGTACTGGTTAAGAAAAATAACCGGACTAACCGCCTGGCCACCGCACAACCACCGCATCAAAATAGGAGCTTGACCGGTACTTGGGCGGTGCCTGGCCAGAACAACCGCATGGCCTTGATCTCTTGGGCGGCTAAGTTCCGAGCGGAAGAACCGCTCGGACCACCGGTGGTACCGGTCATCGTGGAACGACCGGACCAACCGGGCCACTACCGCCCAAGAACCGCATCAAAACAGAAGCGCGAGCGGTACTTGAGCGGTGCATGGACGGAACCACCGCCCCAGCATTTGCAGAGCATGGTGGCGGTACCACCGCCCGGAGGCAGCGGTACAACCGCTCGAGCAAAGCTGGTGAGCGACAAGACCCAGCGGTACAACCGCTCCAGAGAGCGGCACAACCGCTCCAGAGAGCGGTACAACCGCTGGGCAGAAACAGTGAGCAGGAAGGATAGGGGAAGAGACAAGGAAAAACTCTCACTCTCGAACACCTGAGGAAGACAAAGAGGGGTGATGAACATGTACGTGAAAAGATTCCCCCAGTGCTTTCTAATGAGGATTCCCTCTTGATAGTACGGGTTCCCTACGACCAAAGAGAATAAAAGCGTAGAGGACACGTCTTTGATCTTTTCCTACGAGAGGCAATAGCAATCCGATGTAAGCCTAAGCATCGAGAACCTGAAACGTATAGCACACGATTAGACAAACAAAGGGTTGTCATCATCATCCAAAACATAAAGTAGGGAAATGCCCTTTCAATCTCCCCCTTTTTGGTGGATGATGACAACAACATGAATTACAAGAGATAAGTCAACAAAATCTAGACGGAACTCCCCCTGAATATGTGCCCCAATAGGAACTAGCTGTTAGAAAGCATGGGCACACTTTCAGGACTAGACTCCCCCTAGATTTTGTAGACTCACCACTCTGAAAATATAAAGCTTAGAGTGCAATAATAACGACAATGACCGATGAACGGAAAGGTAACAGGAGTAACAAGTCTCACAAACAGCAAGGAACGAAACAAGTCCACGAACAAAGACCAACACGAGAAAACAAGAAAAATAAAAACCCATCCCCGAGACCTATAGAACCCTCTCCCCCTTTGGCATCAATACACCAAAAAGGAAAAGAGCGAAGCTAGCATCCCAAAGCTCAGGCGTCCTCCTCTGACTCCTCGGTCGCATCTGGATCCTCATCGTCAGAGTCGTCCTCTTCGTCGTGATCAGATTCTTCCATGGCATTGTCAGCTTCTGCAAACGAGGAGGATGGCTGGGGAGGGGCTTCATCATCAGTCCAGGTGCTATGGGTAGATATCCAATGCTCCTCTGGGGTGATACTCTTCTCAGAGCCACTCTGAACCGGCATGTTGAGGTGCTTCATCATTGCAATTTGGCAACGTTGTGCAAGCTTCTCATTGACATGTGCCTCCTACATCCTCTTCTGGATGTTAGCCTGGAGACAAAAGGTCTTATTCACCTTGGCAATGAGTTTGGCCACCCACGAAGGCTTGGCCCCTGGCTCCAGCTCAAAGTCCTCATCGTCAGAAGTAGCATAGACATCCTCAGGAGCATTTGCAGGGAAGCGAGGCTCGGCATGCTTCTTCTTCTTAAGGATCTTGACCTCATGAATAGTGAGGTTGTCTGGAGAAGTGAGGAGCTCTCCAGGATGACGAACAACCCACACAGAGTTCAGAAAGCACATGACAAACGGGGCATAGATTGGGACTTTACGGTAGATGACCATGTTGTACATCTCATGCCACATCCAATTTGACACATCAAACATTGCCCCTGTCCCCACCATGGTCTTCATAGAAACCATCAAATCAACCAGATAACCATGAATCTCATCTTGATTGCCCACCTTGGGAAAGCGCACATTGCGGAACACTCGGTGCATGATGTCATAGACCTTCTCCAAATCCTTGGATTCTCCAATAATCCCACGGCCCCGAATGTACAGAGGAGCAAGGTTCTCCTTAAGCATGGACTCAGGAAAGTCATGAGGACGAATGCCACCCCTTCCTTCCAGACCGGTATCCTCGTACCCAATAGCATTGTAGAATGCCCTCCAGGGAACGTGAAACAATTCATCGTGACACATGAAGGTGAGAGTGTGTGCATCATCTTCCCCAAAATGAACCGTGGCATAGAACTGATGGATGAGTTGAACATCAAAGTCACAGTTGACTGACATGAGCTTGACAAGATCAAACTCCTCGCAGAGAGCCAGCGCCTCACCAAAATACTCCATGGTGTTCCTCCAATGGTCAAGATCAATTGTCCACTGCTTGGCATATCTGTTCTTGTTGTGCTCAAAGAGTTCATGAACAATCTGCACTTGCATCTCATTCCGGAACTGAACGGTGGTCCAACGGGGAGCAATGGGAACCTCATACGGATTCTTTGATCGGAAGGCTTCCCAATCCTTGGCTTTCCAACGATGCAACGTCATAACCACACGTTGCTTAGCAGCTGCAGACTTTTCACGACGAGTGGGCTTGGTGGGAATCACAACTTCTTCTTCATCATCAGACACAACCGGGCGCAAGGTCCTTCGTGCCCTCTTCTTGGTCTTGCGAGGAGCAGAGCGAGAACTAGAGCCCCCTGAACACACACACGAAAAAGCACACAAAACCCAGCAAGGATGAGAGGATTGCACACACCAGCAGAAAAGGAACATGTTGCGGCAACAGAGAAGATAGAACAGTGCTGGGTGGTTGATATACTCCGGTTGTACCGGTTCCTCCGCCGGTAGTACCGCTCCAGCGGTTGTACCGCCCGTAGGGGCGGTAGAACTGCTGACAGTGGCACTACCAGGGGAGAGAGGTCTAACCGAGGCATACTAATCACACAAGTAATATTCCGAATTCTAAGTGCTGCAAACAAGACAGGAGGCAAACAAAGATCTCTTCTACTCCATAGATCAAACACTAATCGCGGAAAGTTAAGTAATGCCCTAGACAACCGTAGAAAGATCTAGGAGCAAAGAGCACGAGGCATTACCACCATCCATGGGAAGAGATCGGGAGGCTTCCACGGAGAGAATCCACGGAGAGCCCAAGGATCCGAAGTGCGAGACACACTCCGGGGCAGGGGCAAAGAGGGCCGGCGGCTAGGGCACAGAGAAGAGGAACGAGGGCGAAGGGAAAAAGAAAACCCTTCAGCCCCGTTGAGTATATATAGGCCCGTAGACCTCAATATCCATATGGACTACATCTATGGACTACATCTATGGACTACATCTATGGACTACATCCTTCATATCCATATGGCTCGAGGAGATGATCTCCACGCCATCAAGTACCTACCCCTCAAGCTCAAAGGGCCAGCTCGTCACTGGCTCAAAGGCCTCCCCGAAAGCTCCATTGGAAGTTGGGAAGAGCTCGAAGACGCCTTTTGGGCAAATTTTTAAGGGACTTATGTCCGACCTCCGGATGCGGACGATTTGAGTCATATAAATCAACAGCCCGGAGAGTCAACCCGAAAGCTTTGGAACAAGTTCCTTACTAAAAAGAACCAGATTGTCGACTGTCCGGACGCCGAAGCCTTGGCAGCTTTCAAGCATAGCGTCCGTGACGAATGGCTCGCCAGACACCTCAGCCAAAATAAGCCGAGAACGATGGCCACATTAACGAACCTCATGACCCGCTTTTGCACGGGTGAGGACAGCTGGCTAGCCAGATGCAGTACCAACGACCCCAGTACATCTGAAATTAGAGGTGGAAACGGTAAATCACGGCGCAACAACAATAACAAACGCCGGAATAAAGAAGACAGCACGAAGGGCATGGCAGTAAATGCCGGATTCAAAAGCTCTCGGCCAGGTCACAAGCCGCCCCCTAAAGGCACCAGGGATGAACTGTCCAGCCTTAACAAAATTCTGGACCAAGTATGTCAGATCCATAGTACCCCTGGTAAACCTGCTAATCATACCCACAGAGAATGTTGGGTCTTGAAGCAGTCCGGCAAGCTCAACGCCGTACATAAGGGGGAGGATACACCAAGTGAAGACGAGGACGAGCCTCCCAAGCAAGACACGGCGGAACAAAAGAAATTTCCACCAGAAGTCAAAATAGTAAACGTGTTACACGTAATCAAGGGAAAAAACAATGCGGCACTCCCAGGAAAGTATACCCAAGTGCCTATCACCACGAAGTCCTGCCACTGGTCATCTCAACCGATCACTTTCGACCATCGCGATTACTCAGCAAGTATCCGACACGCAGGATGGGCTGCCCTGGTATTAGACCCAGTAATTGGCGGATATCACTTCACAAGGGTCTTGATGGACGGCGACAGTAGCCTAAACCTAATATATCAGGATACAATCCGCGGGATGGGGCTAGACCCAACACAAATCCACCATAGCAATACTACCTTTAAAGGAGTAACGCCAGGCCCAGGGGCTCGTTGTACGGGCTCCCTCCTACTACAAGTTACATTCGGCTCCCCCGATAACTTCCGTTGCGAGCATTTAACTTTCCACATCGCTCCGTTTCAAAGTGGCTATCAAGCACTGCTCGGATGCGAAGCTTTTGCTCGCTTTAATGCAATACCACACTACGCCTCCCTCACACTCAAGATGCCCGGTCCACGTGGCATCATTACAGTGCACGGAAATATCAAGCGATCTCTGTGCGCCGAAGAGAGTGAGGCTGCCTTGGCCGCCGCACACTAAAGGCGCCCGGACAAATGAAAGCATCCAATAGGCCGTCAAGACCTCAGATACAACTAATCAAGTCCGGCGCCGCTATTTATACGGAAATAAGTGGTCACACCCCTATTTGTCAATACAAGGGGCTCAACGCGCGCAGACAAGTGGCAATTTCTTATCATCTTGAATTATACATGGTTTCTTAAAAACTATCCTTTTGCACGACAACTTTTTCACTTAACTTCCTCTCTTTTACAGACGATCATCATGCTACACCCGTCCAGGATACGGCACAATGGAGACACAGGCGCAGACGTGCAGCAGGGACCCGCTCCAAGGATTCTTTTTAGATTAAGACCCTGCGTAAACCTTTTTTACTGTCTCTTGTTGATACATATCCACCGTTGAGAAGGATGCTGACGTCTTGGCATGTGGCCATGCCAGAACAATGCACGTACCTGGACACAAGGGGCTTCTTACAAAGGCCATTATTTAGGCCCGGTTTATACCACAAAGACCGAATACCTTAGGGAGTGTTTGGCGTCGCGAGTTTGGCCCTATATGCATCAGCTCCGAATCATTGTCTTTGGTCAAATGTTGGGTTTGCCCGGCTCCTGTGTTTTGGTGCCTTACGTTCCGCTTTACCGGCTAAGGTAGCACCAGGAGAACTACTGTGATTGTGCCCTGGTCCATCCGGAAGAGCACCTCAGTAGAGAAAGCCGAAAACTGATTGTCATGATATAGCGTGAGACTGGTCAACCACTCAATGACCTGTGGGAATGTTAGAATTCCTCCGCCTTAACGAAGGGCCATTTTCTGGCCAGGCATGTACGCACCCCGGAACCGGGAGAGTGCGGAGCCACCAGGGGCTATCTAGTAGCCCCACTGTCAAACTCCTATGGCTAAGTGAAAGTGCTAAAGCATTATAGTTCGGTTGCCTCGCCCGCTCCGCTATCACCTCCTTAATAGGACCAAGACGTTGGGTTAAGTGTGAACGCGTGTTTTTGCGAGCACCTCCGCATTATATGTGTGGGGGCTGAAGCCGATGACTGCAATCTTTCAGGTTATACACATGTATACATAAACGGCCGCCCAGGAGGCATCATATTACTTTCAGGCAAAAGTATAAAAATAGCCTTATAAAAATTTATAAAAGCATTTCGCTTACAATGAGATTACACATCACTCAAACATAATATTTTTTGAGCACTGGGTCTCTATCAAATGGGCACCCTCAAGAACTTCTTCAAAGTAGTGCTCAGCAGCCTTTCGACCTATAGCCAAATCCCGTGTTGCAACATTGGTAGCATCCATCTCCACCCAGTATGCCTTAACATACGAAAAGGCCATCCGTGCGCCCTCTATGCACGCCGACCTCTTCATCGCATTAATGTGCGGCACCATGTCAAGGAACTGCTGCACCAAGCTGAAATAGCTGTTCGGTTTTGACCTTTCCGGCCATAGCTGATCCACAACGGACCTCATGGAGAGTCCGAACAACCTATTTAGTTCGGCTCATTCGGCTAATTGGTCAGTCAATGAAAGTGGACGCTCGGGAGTATGGAATTGTCTCCAAAACAGCTGGTCTACTCCATGGTCTGTCTGACCCTGGAAGTACTTGGCCGCATCGACAGCGCTCATCGCCAAATCCATATACACATCCTCCGAGCTCCACAGCCGATCCAGAGGGGCATACCGTGGATCTACGAACTTCCTCCGCAACATAAAGGATTTCCCAGCTACAATATCCCCGGCTTCCCGCAGCTCCTCCTTCTTTTCCCTCATAGCAGAGCGGAGGTCCTTTATCGTCACAACAGCCTTCTCAAGGTCCGATGCCTTCGCCTGGTTTTCCTTTTCAAGAACCCGGCAATGGTCGGCGGCGGCTTTTAATTCTATGGCCATCTTGTCTCGGCTCTCGCCATGTGCGGCCTTCTCGGCTTGCAACTCTTTGGCCGCCTTCAAAGCAGCCGCATTACCCAACCTCGCTTGTTCCTTGGCTCGGGCAAGTTCTGCCCACAAGGCTTCAACAGTGGCAGCTCCATCTGCAGTCACAACATATTAAAGATACTGGCATCATGCTGCTCTTCCTATGTGACGTTTACCAGATAATGACACTTACCCTGTGCCTCGTCAAGCCTTTTGTTAACAAGCTCGATGTCGGCGTCTGCCGCATCCAACTGTCGTTCTAAATGGGCAAATTCGCTAGTCCGGCTAACCACCGGAGCTTCCATCACCTGCACATAGAGGCAGTATGGTTATTACCTGGGAATATGATCCTCTGTTCATCGTTGTTTCCGACGACAACCAGAGTCTCGGGGGCTACTATCTACACAGGGCACACCTAGCATGTGCAGGACTATCATACATTCTTTTACGTACCTCAAAGCCTGTCAGTATACTCATAAAAGCTTCATGCAATCCGCTTTCGACGGATGATATTCTCTCCATCACCGTATTCATCAGCACACGGTGTTCATCTGAGATGGCCGCTCGCCCCACCAACTCCCTCAGAACATCCGATCGCACACTAGACGGTGCCGGACTCTTTTGTCTGCTCTCTTCAGGAGCCAGACACTGGGAGCTTCGGGGGTCAATGGGATTATCTTCTGGCCTCACCGGACTCGGAGAGGCCCTCCGCAACGACACTTCAGGGTCGCCCGCTTCCGGAGCGGAGGAGTCCGGAGGAGGCGTTTCGCTCTCCATCATCTCTGGAAGAAGATCCCCCGAAGACGAGCTCATTTGAGAGGGGCTAAGGCCCGAACTGCAAAAATATATGCGGTGGTTATCTTCTCAGAAGAAAAAGATGGCATATCTGTACTATTAAAGTATTTTGGGTCACTTACGACTCGCGGGAGAATTGATCCCCCCGCGGACTTTGTGCGGCAACGGCGCCCCCCAACGTAGGACCCTCTGTGGGAGACTTCTTCTCCCGTTTGGAAGTTTCGGCTTCCGAATCCCTGGGCGCAGTCCTTTTCCTCTTCTGGTCGTCTTCCTTCATGGAGACGCTCGCTCCCTCGGCTAGAATGGGCAGCGTTGGGGGCCCGCGTCCGCCCGCATTGCCCTCCACAGTATCTTCCTTTAAGGGCTCCGGGGCAAGGTGCGGTCTGGAGCATCTTTTCCAATACCGGATTTTCCAAACCCTCAGGGAGGGGGGCCGAACACCGAATCAACTTCGCATTTGTTAGCCAGTCCTGGTCAAAAAGCGAACTCTCAGAAATAACTTTGTAACAAAAGGAGAGATAGTATGTTCGGCCGGAAGATGCCTTACCTGTTCGGCGGCGCGGTTACTACTCAGGCCCATGTCCTCGGTGACTTCCGGACACTCCACCTGAGGTCCGAAGAATGACTTGTACATCTCCTCGTGCGTCAGGCCGAGAAAATCTTGAATGACACGCGGTCCCTCGGGATTGAACTCCCATAGGCGAAGGGGCTGGCGTTTGCAAGGCTGGACTTGACGAACCAGCATAACTTGTATTACCGCAACCAAACTGAAATCTCCCTTGAAGAGATCTCGAATGCAGCTTTGCAGTATAGGCACGTCCTTGGCTGGACCCCAGCTCAGACCCCTGCTGATCCATGACATCAGTTGTGGTGGAGGGCCCGAGCGGAAAACAGGGGCGGCCGCCCACTTGGTGCTTCTAGGAGCCGTAATGTAGAACCACTCATGTTGCCACAATTCAGACACCTCTGGGATGGAACCTTTGGGCCACAGAGCTCCCGTCATCTTGCGTATTGAGGCACCTCCACACGCCGCATGTTGCCCCTCGATCATCTTCGGCTTCACTTCAAAGGTCTTGAGCCATAGGCCAAAGTGAGGGGTAACCCGGAGGAAGGCCTCGCATACGACAATAAATGTCGTGATATGAAGAAAGGAGTCCGGAGCTAGATCATGGAAGTCTAGCCCGTAATAAAACATCAAACCCCTGATGAAAGGATCCAGAGCAAGGCCTAGACCTCGGAGGAAGTGGAAGACGAACACGACGTTCTCGTTGGGTTCGGGGGTAGGGACATCCTGCCCTCGGGGAGGCAGCCGATGCGAAATTTCGGCGGTCAGATATCTGGCCTCCCTCAACTTTTTGATGTCTTCTTCCGTGACGGAGGAAGGCACCCATCGGCCTTGAAGGCTAGATCCGGACATGACTGGAGGTTCGGAGCACCTGACCTGAAATTCGGGCGTTTGAGCTTGAGGTGGGGGAAGGATTCGATTGAGCACGGGAGGGAAAAATAAAAGCCTTGTCCCCTTTATAAAGAGGGTGAATATCAAGCGTCCTCTCCGTGTCCGCTTGGACTTGCCTATAATCTAGGAGTCCTAGAAGCGGTTGGGTTACCCATGCCCGTATTGATGAGAATCCCGGGATAAGGGGACACAATCTCTGCTTTAACAAGACGTGCCAAGGAAACCGCCTCGCATGACGCGCTGAGGTGGGATAATGAAACGACTCGGATAAAGGCTTGGACGTGGTGTGTCACACTACGGAATACATCAACAGATTAGATTTGTGTAAATATTATTCTCTCTATGGCAATATGTGGAAACTTATTTTGCAGAGCCGAACACTATCTTTGTGTTCAAAATCTTCTATGAAGTACTTGGAGGAGGAACCCGCCTTGCAATGCCGAAGACAATCTACGCGCCGGACTCGTCGTCATTGAAGCCTGGTTCAGGGGCTACTGAGGGAGTCCTGGATTAGGGGGTGTTCGGATAGCCGGACTATACCTTCAGCCGGACTCCTGGACTATGAAGACACAAGATCGAAGACTCCGTCCCGTGTCCGGAAGGGACTTTCCTTGGCGTGGAAGGCAAGCTTGGCGATACGGATATTTAGATCTCCTACCATTGTAACCGACTCTATGTAACCCTAACCCTATCTAGTGTCTACATAAACCGGAGGGTTTTAGTCCGTAGGACAACATACACGTCAACAATCATACCATAGGCTAGCTTCTAGGGTTTAGCCTCCTCGATCTCGTGGTAGATCTACTCTTGTACTACCCATATCATCAATATTAATCAAGCAGGACGTAGGGTTTTACCTCCATCGAGAGGGCCCGAACCTAGGTAAAACTTCGTGTCCCTTGCCTCCTGTTACCATCCGACCTAGACGCACAGTTCGGGACCCCCTACCCGAGATCCGCTGGTTTTGACACCAACAGTTGGAGATAAGGATGAACGAGGGAAGGCCTTGTCTGCAAATGTGGAGAGGGGTGCGGGTATCTTTTAGTTTAACTTCCATCCGTCAGATATAGATCGGGCGGTCTATATTGCAAGATGGCACACGTACCATCATCACCAACTTGGTTTTTTATAAGAGAAGAAATATAAGTATGGAGATACAAACGTATTATTGATACTTGCTTCCGTAAACTAGCATCTACATTCTATTCAACGCCTTGGCATGTGGGGCCTTAGCACAATGACTTCTCGACTGTGTAAAACAAAGATTTTCCCGTCGCTGACAAGGAGGGGTGACGGCGGCGCGCTTTTTGGCTTGCTCTAGTCCTAGTAGTCATACTAGGTGGTCTAAGCACGTGTAGATTTATTCTTTTTCATGTCTCGTGTTTGCCGTACTTCCACGACTGTTGATGAATAGACGGTAAGTTATTCACAGGGAAACCCTTGTTGAGCGTGTTTGCGAGAGAGAGAGACAGTGTGCGTGTGTGATATGTTAGAGACTGGGGCAATGATAACAGATTCTATGTGTCTATGTGTGTGGAGGATAGAGAGAGAAATGTACATGGGCTTTGTGTTGTGTAACGTGGAGACACATATACATAATTAGAGAGTGAGTGTGTGAGATACACATGCGGACATGAGGAGAGATGAGGATCCAGATAAATGGGTGTTTGTGCGTGTCTGTGTGTGTTTGTGCACGCGTTTGTGTGTGAGAGGGAGAGTGTGTATGTGGAGTAGAGAGACCACGGATGATGTAAACCTAGTATAAGGGAAGGGGGAATGGTGTGACATGTGTAGTAGCGAGATAGCACGGGTGCGGGTGGGGGGGAGCAGACTATTTGGAAGAGACATCGATTGTGTGTGTGGGAGAGGGGTGTGAGAGCAAGAGAAAGAGAGAGCTAGCGACGGAGAGAGAGAGAGAGAGAGAGGAAGAGAGGGGCGAGAGGGGTTGTTTGTGTCCATCAATGGCGTATAGATAGGGAGACAATGTTGATGTTGTCCGAAATTGGCCTATGAACGGAGACGCAAGGCAAGCGAATCATCATGTGTGTGATAGGGACTTCATGAGATATCTAGAATAGATGGTGTAGAGAACAATGTGTGAAATCGAGAACGATTATACATTAGGGAGCTATGCAAAGAGTCACGACATATATGTATACAGGGAAGGAGCTGGGGCGGGTCCGCATGTGGGAGAGATAGAAAGAGGATAGTGGTGCACAAGGAGACAAAGTGTGCTTGTTTGCAGTGGGGGTGGTGTGTGAGGTGAGTGCGCGAGAACCACATAACTAGGGAGATAGACGTTTGGGGCGACATTTGTGTGTATGGAAAATATACACTGTACATAGTGTGTGTGCTTGGGTAAGAGAGATAGCGGGAGACCTAGAGAGTGAGGGAAGAGATGTGTGCATGCCCGGGAGACAAAGTGATAGAGACCTATGTTGGGGTCCGGACTTTACAAGAGAGAGGGGTGTTAATGTGCTCGTGTGTTGGTGTTTGGGGGGAGAGAACGACTTCTCTATGTGTGTGTGGGGGGGGGTTGACTTCAGATAAAGAGTGAGGTGTCTATATTTGAGGGACTTTAGCGTAATTGAGATATTGTGCACTCATGGTTGATCAATTTGTTTCACAGTTTGTACTATGAGATAACGATACTTTTGAACATGCGTGATATACCTTGATGTACTAGAATTACAAACCTAAGATTGGAATTTTGGAATTCGACTCCATCATTAGCTTTTGTAATTCATTTAAACGGAGGTACATTTTTTAAGCCAGGATTTCGTGATTTCAAATTCATATATCAAACCTAGAGATATACACATACAGGCATGTTCAAACTTTATAATCATCCACTTTACTCATACACATACATATTTTTGCTTTTGTCATCATATTTAGGATAAACACATTTGGAATTTCATTTGAATTGGACCGTATGATGGTATTTGCTTGTAGTAGCTCAATGATCCATATTTGAATTGAATGGACAATCTAAGTTTCGAGTTGGAGACATTGATTTTCAAAACTTGCACATTTTTTTGCATGCAAAACAAACAAATTGTCGGCCATGATATCATAGTCGGCCGTACAAGAGCAGAATACCTATAATTTTAGGCGCCAAAAGCTTTCAAACTTCCCGCTCACATCGAAATATCACGCGCCCGAAAGTTTAGCCCTGCGATATTCCTGTTTTACCCCTGCCACATGAACGGAAAAGGGCTGCTTTGGTAACTCCATTGTTTTCCCCTCTTTGCCCCCTCCCCTTCCCCTCCCCAACCCCCCCAACCACGGCAAGCTGCCGAATCTAGTCCTCCGCTGCAGCGGTGGACCTCACACCCCGCCGGATCTACCTTCCGCACCTTGGAACCCCCAACTGCCAACTCACCACTTCACCGGAGCCGCTTCAATGACTGGCTTGTCCACCGCTCCAGATCTCCTTGAGCGCCATCATGGTCCACCGCACCGGATCTGCTTAACCAGAGCCCTCGTCCACCACAGCGTAGGCCCTTCACTGACTCCCTCGTCCGCCCCTTCGCTGGCCCTTCATACAAGCCCTCATCCACCGTAACAGATCCGCCTCACCGAAAGCACTGTACAACGCGCCCGCCAAAGCCTTCGTCCACTGTAGCAGACCCGCTCCACGGACGCCATATTCAACTCCACCGGCCCTGCTTTACCGACGCCGCAGCCTCATTAGGTTATTTCGATTTGTACTCCTTCGTTTTTTCTCTTTATCATGCAACTGTTCACTTACCATATATGAGCTTTCTTGTATGTCGACAGGTGCCGCAACCGTAGCACCGGAGCCGCTTCAGCGACGGTGACAGCCAGCCCAAACTCAACCACAACACGAGCACCATCGACGATCCTTAGCTATCAAGTATGACAAGGATACCCATACGCCGCCGAGAATCAGGTACTATTATCCAACGGCCGGCGCCTACGTTCACTTTCCTAGCATAAGCACCGCACCTTTGAATTTCTTCAGGGCGTGATTCAGTTTTTCATGAGACGCGTTATTCTGCTTGGACCTGTAGGGCCATACTTCTGGCAGTGAACATGTTACATGTGCTAAATTACATACCAATGCACATATAGTTAATATGCTTTAGTTTGTTTCTGATGCCACCTGTTGGTTCCATCAGACTGCTTAATGTTCTCTATGCTTAATTACACATCAGCAAACTAGCATGTGGTTCCGCTGCTTTTTGTTCATTTTACCCTACATTTTCTGATGCTAGCTATTACATCACTGCTCCGAGCCTCTGTTCATTACTTGTTTGTGTGTTCTTGATCTTCCCAAGTTGCATGACTAATTTGATGCTTCTATTAATTATGGAGCTGCCAACCCCATCAAGCAAAATATTTGTTCTTTAGGGGCTGGCACCTCGAACAAGCATAAAAATAGAGGGAAGCAGATATATTGTCGTGTATGCACACACCCTTCTTTCATTAGTTTAGATGAACCATTGAGGATCAATTCGGACCAGTGCATGCGATTAAAATTAATTTTACCTAAATAGATGGTGCAGAATAAACTACAACAACTAGATTTGCAACCATGGGATGCTTGCGATATCTTCAAAGAACATTGCAATAGCAGCTAGGCTTCACAGCAACATATGGTAAGCCAGTGTGTTTTAGTACATGTGAAATGTAATGCGAGTGGGCTACTTTCTTGGCTTGTTCCCTCAACGTGTAATCCTACCGAATTACAAATAGTTCAGTTGTCTGCTTTGCTGTATTGCTTGATTCGAATGCTTATTTGTTGTTACGCTATACCTGATTTGGCCAATATGTCAGCAGTGCCTGCTATACCATCGTAAAGAAATTCATGCTTGTTTCATTTGAGTCCTTAACTTTTCCTCTCAACTTCATCACAAGACTGTCTTCGTAGTTTATATGAGGCCACACTGTTAAGTGCTTTCTCAGATTATTTCAACTGCTTAGATGCCTTGGCAACTTAAATATAGCAGTTGTACACTCCCTTTCAACTAGGGATGTCAACTGGGTCCCGTTTAATCCCGATTAAAGTCCACTAGTGGTATGATAGTTCAAAAGAGTTTTTGTTTTTTGAGGAAAATGAACTAGGGAGGTAGCAAAAACTAACTAGATGGGACTGGCAGATGTCGTTTATTTGCCACTTACATCCCTAGTTTCATCTTACCATTTTAATTTCTTTTCGGCTGATGCTGCTTCGAACCATTTAAATATAGTTTGCTATGCTCGGCAATAATTCGTCCGTCGTTTACCATGTAAGCTTACTACGTGGATCATACGATAACTATCTCTTACTGATGTCCAGTGGAAACCTTTCAGGATGCCATTCACACTAGGACACAATGTACAACCCGAGAATCTATTTGTGGAAGCAGTGCGCCATCCATGTTACCAGATGGTAGCAGTTTAGAGGCAACACCGCCGGAGAGCAGTCTGAGCACAGATATTATAGTGCTTGAGGCTCTACTAGAGGCAGAAAGATATGGTGTGGCTGCCATGAATGAGATAATCTTTATCTTGAGGCTGGAAATTACGGAATTAGCGGCACACATTATGCAAGCAACCCAAGAATTGGAGGAAGTAAGAATGTTGCATTTGAAGACGGAGGAGGTCCTGTTGTTTCTGCTATCTGAAGCCCAAGGTAATCCCGGTTCTTCTTTAGATACCAGTTGAAATTGTCATTAGATTATTGTACTTGCATGTTGTGTCATGTCTCTGAATGGATTATGTTGCAAGACCCCCTATGTTGTCCATGTGTTGTAATGATCCGAATTTTTTAGGCGAGGTAATCCTCAGTACTTGTATGATTGACATAAGGTGAACTGTTTTTCGTGTGAGCATATTGTATTGGATGAAATAACTGTTTGACTCAGAGTGTATCCAACCTACTGAATTCGAAGATCACAGCATTTCTAAATCATAATCATATATAAAGGTGGAATAAATCTTCGGAAATGTTAACGCCCACACGTGTGGGCGTTGACCATCTCGACCACACACATCCATCACCGTCCAGTACTATATGCACGAATGTTGACACAATCTGGCAGATTTTCTGTGCCACGTAGGACAAGGCGTGTGTGTGGTGTGTGACATAGTTCGCCCACACATCCGTTTTACCCCACGGGGGGCCGGTGTGTGGGTGTTTAGCAGTTCACCCACACACCAGTTTTCAGTCACGCACAAGGGCTGGTGTGTGGGCATTTGCCATCTCGCCCACACGCCCGTCTCCTCTCCCACACGTAAGCTGCTAGTTGCCATGTGTTTTTGCAGCGCACATGGCAACTGCCTCTAGTGTGCTTTATAAGCAGGTGGCAACTCTCTTTTTTTACCTGAGTTGCCATGTGTTTTTGCAGGGTACACGGCAACTGCCTAGTGTGCACGTAAGCAGATGGCAACTGTCTTTTACCGAGTTGCCATGTGTTTTTGCATGGTACATGGCAACTGCCCCAACGTGCACGTACATGGCAACTGCCCTAACGTGCACATAAGCAGATGGCAACTCTTCCTTTTTACATGGCAACTGCCCTAGCATGCTTGTGAGCACATGGCAACTCTCTCAACTGCCTAGTGTTAGTATGTGGCAACTCCTAAAGTTATGAAATCATGGCAACTACATTAGATCAGACCATACATGGCAACTGCAGTTGAGCAACCATGGCAACTGCAGTTGTCCGACATGGCAACCGTAGTTCAGCGACATGGCAACTGTAGATAAACGAACATGGACGAGGGTCTGGACCATGGCAACTACGGGCGCGCGGTGGGCGTCATGCGTCGTGTGCGGGACCAGAAGGGTATGAGGCCTGACATACGGGCATGTGGGCGTTATCAACTTCGCCCACACGCACGTGTGTGAGAGGGTTCAGGAGCGAAAAAAGATGTGTGTGGGCATTAGTTGTTTTGCCCACACGTAGGTGTGTGGGCTGGTTGCTGTCCATGCCACACGAGGCATGTGGCACAACTACCCGATACACCACACGTGTGGCAGTTATCGGGACCCTAAATCTTTGTTGTGGTTTTGAAGAAATAAATAACAAAACATATAATTATCTCTAGATATTCGTAATCAAATACAAATTGGATTTGAATTTAGTTTGCCAGGTCCCAGGGCAAACGTGAATGCTAATTCTCCCAAGTTTTGAACGAAGCGGCTAAACACCCACTATAATTTGTGGGCTGCCCGAAGCAAGTGTTTGCGAGATGGAAATTACTGTCTACCCCTGACACTTGACATCCTTATCGACCGGATTTACACTGCTGTCGATAGGGGTAGACTAGCAACTTCAATGAGACATGACACGACGGCCTCTGAGCCCATTCAGACACGGTGGGCGCCAAACATGGGCGGCAAAACACATTTGATTCAAGCTCGTCCGAAATACATGTGTCTCTTCCTCCATTTCCCCATTCATACACGATGGGCGGCAAAACTAACTCTCCTCGTCTGAAATCGATGTAGGCTAATATTTTAAATAGCGGCAGATGTGTAACTTCAATCAGACGTGACACAACTGCCCTACCTGTTAGCCCCGTTCATACACCGTGGGTGCCAACCGTGGGTGGCAAAACACCCTCTCCTCGCCCGAAATAGTCACCGGCAAATATTTGGGAGATGCGAGATTACCGTCCTATCCCCAACCGACACGATGTCCAAAATTTTAAACGGAGGATAAGTTCGTAACTTTCCCCCATTTCAGAGAAGCGCGTCCCAAAGTTTGAGATCCCCCCTCCCCTCCATTTCCCCATTCATACACCGTCGGCGGCACGACAACCTCCGCACTGCGGCCAGCCTCCTCCGTCTGCCACCCCATCCTCCACCTTGCCGGAGCCGCTACCCCTACCCCGTCGTCCACTTCAAAAGATGGATGTCTCTCATCCATGGCACTGGACCAGGATCCTTTCATCGCCTCCTCTTGCTTCATCGGCGTCGTCGTCCACCTTGCCGTTGCCGCTCCTACGACCGCCTCGTCCACAGCAACAGGATATATCCCCTGACCCGGCCGTCTGCCGTCTAAAGTCTTCTTCCCCGCCGCCGACAACCATTGCACCCGCAGCACCCTCAACGTATCATCATAGGCCTACATGGTGTCGCAAGAGAGGTGGTACTCTTCCATATGTGCTTAAGTTATTGATCTCACCCGGAAAATAGATCATAATTTGTTTACTGTACTTTTCTTGTCCATACCAAATCATAGTGGCTAGTTGAAAGCAAACATTGGTTGCGAGTAGCTTTATCCGGTTTGCACCTTCAGATCCACCATGGCACGGGCACTATACTCGTAAAGCTTATGGTTTCCCCCCTTTATATTCACTACCATCATCGTAGGTGCTTTGTGTCGTGCTAGCACTGCTCCTCAAGACATCAACCCAAAGCTTACGTGTTGAAATACGAATCTGATATGATGCTCATATCACTAAAATAGAGAACGTTTAATTGGTCACCTAATGTTCCTATATCCGTTTTGAAAAGCATGTGCGCCACCCACTGGTCCAGCTAGTTCCACTTTCCTGATTTTCTCTTGATGCTTAGGGTTTTCCCCTTTTATCTACTCTACTATGATCTGCGTAGGTGCTTTCTGTCGTACTAGAATTACTCCACCCTTCAAGCTAAACAACACAACACTCAGAATTCGAAAGCTTAGTTGTTCAAATATGATTGTGATATGATACTGATATTAGTTAACCGACACATTTAGTTGGTTAGCTAAAGGTCCCACTTGAGTTTCTAAATGCATGTCGCGACATATAGAGAGACAGCATAATTGCATTTCTTTGTCACTTGTTGACCGTACTTTCTTGTCCATACCAAATCTTAGTTGTTATTTCAAAGCAAACATTGGTTTCTAACTACCCTTTGCACAGTTTGCAGCTTCAGATCTGCCATCCCACTGCCACGGTCAACACTGTACTCATCATGCTTATGTTTTCCCCATTTTATGATGACCACAATCAGCCTACGTGGTTCGTGTCGTAATAGCACTGCTCCACCCATCGAGCTAAACAAACTTAGTTGTACAAATTCATATCTGATATTATTGCTGATATTAGTAAAACTGAGAGATGTTTAATTGGTTAGCTAAATTTTCCTACTTTAGTTTCGAAATGCATGTGAGCCACATATGGAGAGACCGGAAAGAATAGTATTTCTCTGTGCGCTCTGGTTCATCATGGGTGGCCAACCGACATTGTATTGAAAGACTTGTAATATCTTCAATCTGCTTGCTCTTCTGCTCTTCTTTAAGATGATACTCTTCTCTTGCGGTCGACTAGTCAGGTCGAGTTGTTCTCCCTTAGTATATTTTGAATCTGTCAGGTCAGGTCGACTTGTTCTTCTTTACTATATGTTGAAGCTATCATCTGCGAAGTGTCATCACTTCTGGAGCTCTCATATTTTGAGTAGTAGGCCACATTATATTAATGCACACAACAAATTACAACATGCATGGCATCCTTTAAAAGAATTGCAGAGATAGCACAAATGGGTTTACAGGGAGGCAGTATTGGATTAGAATCACTTCTTCATTACAAAGAAAATCTCACTTGTTTTTATGTTTTCATGGATGTCAGATATTGAACATTATCAAAATGAATATGAGAATGGGCGCACAAGAGGAATATTGCGGAACGATCCACTGGCTAACAAACTTGGCATGGTGGAGGATGGCCTATCTTATTCACCCATCAAGGTGCTTGCTCTAACTTTGCAAAGTTGTATTGGTCGCACATATTTTGCATCTGACCTCTTGCATTACTTCTACTTTGTTACACCATCTGCTTGGTTTAAGCATCATATATGAGTATATGCCATACCTATCCATTTTATGTACCTATTCCATGTGTCGTGACACTATGTTTTTCCAGTCAAATGTTGTTCTTTCGTAATAGATGTCCAAAAGGAAGAGGGTGAGTGCAGATCGTTAAGGAGTACAAACTAGGTATTTGGAAAAGGTAGTGATACCTGTTAAATCAGATAGATCAGCAGCCACAGAAAACACAGGCCAAATTGTACCACACTTTACCCCTACTCCAGTGGCCAAACCCCTATTAGAACTGTTGGGAGCCTAGCGTCAGGTATTGTCTATGATATCAATTCAAAATTTGAACTCCTAAATTTCTGCTTGTGCCTTACCTTCTCTCTTGTATGAAAACTAATTTCAGATGATGCTCCTTGCTTAAAGGATCATACGATCTCAAAACAATAATGGGCTCTGCATTGCTCTTGTCAGTACCTCTCTCCCTTTTGCCTTGTAACGCTGTACTTAATTAATTGCTATTTGATTATGTATCATCAGTCTTCACCTGAGCCTCATTATCCTCTGTTTCTTCCAATATTATTTGATCTATATTTACTCTTTGCAAAATGTAGAATAATGGCAACGCTTATAAATAATTTTCTTTGGGGAATTTATTGAATTATCCTTCCATCAACATGGAGAAGGGCTTTGTCCAGCCCGTGTTAACATGTAATGTAAGTTCATCCTTCTCAAGCCTTCAAACTTTGTTCTAGTATAGATTTGGATAGGCATCATTTCCTCCACTGCTGTTTGCTTTGCTGTTTACATCTGATTGGATGTTTGCAACAACTACCAGTTTCAAATTGTAGTTGTAAAAACATGTTCCTTATGCAGAATAGATCCATTTATTTGCTTATATAATTGTGAAACCTGTTACGTGTCTCCTTCTTTCTCTTTCAGACTCGTATCTCTTACGCCAGGCAGAACTCTAGGGAAGATAGTGAGCCAAACCATCTTGAGGACAGCGAGATGACCCCAAGGTCCTGTCTTGGTGAAGACAGTCAGTTGAAGCTACTCGCCAGTAGGTGTGAGACAACCTCTGTGTAGTCGCTGCCTCAATCAGTTCGACTTCTTCAGTCTCAACTTAAAGCGGAAAGGCTTGCTTCAGCTCAACTCCGACTTGAAGTCAAAGATGCAATGAAGATGTCAGAGGACTGCCGTGTGCACCATCATGCCTTAAATATAGTGTTGATGCATCTATCGTTGACACAACTGAGGTCTACTCAACTTCTTCAACTGTTTGGGGGCCCGACCTGGCCAGGCCTAGTGCCTTCTGAAGTTCTCTCAATTTTGTATATTCTTTTGTCGGCGCGTTTATTTGCACTGGTGGCGAACTTTGATGCCCAATGGATGTAATATGTGTGATAGCCGTGATAGCCTAGCGTAAGTTGCTTGCTTATTTATTTCCTTGTTGTCTTGTTTATTTGTTTGCTTGTAGTCATTGCAGTTCTTTTTCCGCGGTTTGCTAGTGGCTGCAATAACCTATTTTTTAAAACTAGGCCACAATAACCATGGGCTAATATTTACTGTATTGACACTGGGCCTCCTACGGGCCGTAGAAACAGTGGGCCTTCTACGGGCCGTAGAAATAGTGGGCCTTCTACGGGCCGTAGAAACAATGGGCCTTATACGGGCCGTAGAAACAATGGGCCTTCTACGGGTCGTATCATCAATGGGCCTTATACGGGCAGTATGATCGATTGGCCAAACATGGGCCAATAACAGGCCGCATTATGGTCGTAAATGGGCTAGAGTTGGAATCATCCGTTCATGGGCCGACCATAACGGGCCATCGTTAATAGGCTGTATTTGATGACGCTATGAAAACGGCCCAACGTATTAACGGACCACAAACGGGCCGACTGTAACCACGGGCTGAATTTGGCCCACAAGTAGAAAATGACAGTAATGGGCCGTAAGTAAACGAATGCTGGAAATGAGCCCAAGAATAAATGGGCTTTGAGAAGGCCGAAAGATAACATGGGCTGGAAACGGCCCAACGGAATAACGAGCCGTTAATGGGTATAAAGTGATACACTGTTCATTATGGGCCAGTTTCACCACGGGCCGTTAATGGGTGTAAAGTGATACACTGTTCATTACGGGCCAGCTTCACCACGGGTCGTTAATAGGCCAAGAGTTACATAGGGCCTCATATGGGCCGAAAGACGTCATGGGCCATACATGGGACAGAAGTGAAAACGGGCTGGAATCATATTGGGTGGCCCAGATGACGCTATTGGGCCTAATTCGGATAGGGTGTAACGAGCCTTGGGTTAGCGGGCTGTAAATGGGCTATATGCGAACAGGCTGTTAACAGGCTTTACATGGGCCGGCCCGCCACCTTTTGACCAAGTCAAACGGGCCGACCTTTTCACAGGAATGGGCCTCTGTTGGGCCGTGACACGTGTCGACGTATCATAGGCGCCTTCTATCCAATGAGTGGATGACATATGTCCCAACGATGAGCCGACATGTGTTTCCTCCAGCCAATGATGATTTTACGCGTGGAAAATCCCCATTGGTCGGGGCTGTTAATGGGTTATCGGATCCAAAACCCGACCCGGTAGCTTACCGGCGTTCTGTTATGGTGGATGCCGCGTGTCGGTCACCCTTGATGAAAGGACTTCTGTGACGCAGGATTTATCATCATGGAAGTGGACACTTCCGTGATGATAACTTTGGTGATATCATGGAACACTTCTACGACAGCACAGGTATGACTATCTTGATTCTGTCATAAAATCGTCATGGATGTACATGCATGACAGAAAATGCGCCCTACTGTGACAAACACGTATCATCACGGAAGTGTATTTTTTGTAGTGACATGTGATTATTGAGAATGAAAAGGACAGAGGTCCTGCTTTATTACTTATCATAATATATACAACGTCAAAGTATGTACATCATGAGAGCCGGTGGCTCAAGTATAGTAAGGCCGAAGATGAGCGATATTCCACGGCCGGCGGGTCTCTTCATCCAACTTACGTGAGTCTTTGTGCTCTCAAACATCGATAAGGTAGTATGACCCATTATTCAAGTTCCTGCTGACCATAAAAGGTCCTTCCCAAGGTGGGGATAATTTGTGTGCATCAGTTTGATCCTCGATGAGCCGGGGCACCAAGTCACCTTCTTGAAAGGTTCTGGACTTAACTCGGCGGTTGTGATAATGGCGTAGGTCCTGTTGGTAAATCGCCGAGCGGGCTGCTGCTAAGTCACGCTCTTCATCTAACAGGTCAAGTGCATCCTGACGGGCTCGTTCGTTATCAGCTTCAACATAAGCCGCCACGCGGGGTGAATCATGACGAATGTCAATAGGCAAGACCGCCTCTTCTCCGTAAACCATGAAGAAAGGTGTATAACCCGTAGACCTGTTAGGGTAGTATTTATGCTCCATATCACAGAGGGTAACTCCTCCACCCAACAACCCGGCGTTCGTTGCAAAGGAACCATAAGCCGGGGCTTGAGACCTTTCAACATTTCCTGATTGGCTCTTTCATCTTGACCATTAGATTGGGAGTGAGCTACTGATGAAACATCAAGCCGGATATGCTCACGTTGGCAGAATTCCTCCATAGCACCCTTGGATAAATTAGTACCATTGTCAGTTATAATGTTGTGTGGAAAGCCAAAACGAAAGATCACCTTTTTCATGAATTTAACCGTCGTGGCTGCATCACACTTACTAACCGGCTCTGCCTCAACCCACTTTGTGAATTTGTCAACCACCACCAAAAGGTGTGTCTTTTTATCTTTGGATCTTTTGAAAGGTCCAACCATATCGAGCCCCCAGACTACAAACGGCCAAGTAATTGGCATCATCCGCAATTCTTGAGCCGACATGTGTGCCCGTCGTGCGAATTTTTGACAACCATCACACCTACTGACCAGATCCTCTGCATCAGCATGAGTCGTTAGCCAGTAAAAACCATGACAGAAGGCTTTGGCTACAAGAGACTTTGAACTAGCATGATGGCCACAATCTCCTTCATGGATTTCACGAAGAATTTCTTGACCTTCCTCAGGAGAGACACGGCGTTGAAATGCCCCTATGACACTGCGATGATGCAACTCACCATTGGCAATTGTCATTGATTTAGACCACCGTGTTATCTGTCTAGCCAAGGTCTCATCCTCAGGCAACTCGCCCCTGTTCATATAAGCCAAATATGGCACTATCCAATCTGGGATGACGTGAAGAGCCGCCACCAATTGTGCTTCAGGGTCTGGAACGACCAGGTCTTCCTCTGTAAACAACTTGACAGAAGGGTTATGCAGAACATCTAAGAAAGTGTTAGGTCGCACCGGCTTACGCTGAGACCCCAGCCAGCTAAAAGCATCAGCCGCTTCATTCTTTCTGCGATCGATGTGTTCCACTTGGTAACCCTTGAAGTGTCCAGCAATGGCATCAACTTCACGGCGATAAGCCGCCATGAGAGGATCTTTGGAATCCCACTTGCCTGATACTTGTTGAGCCACCAAATCTGAGTCGCCAAAGCACCTTACCCGGCTCAAGCTCACCTCCTTAGCCATCCGAAGACCATGTAGCAAGGCCTCATACTCAGCTGCATTGTTAGTACAGGGAAACATCAACCGTAGAACATAACAAAATTTGTCACCTCAAGGGGAAGCTAAAACAACTCCAGCCCCCGAGCCCTCTAATTGCCTGGACCCATCAAAATGAATAGTCCAATATGTGTTGTCTGGCTTATCTTCAGGCATCAGCAGCTCTGTCCAATCATTGATGAAGTCTACTAGTGCTTGAGATTTGATAGCAGTGCATGGCACATACTTTAAACCATGAGTCCCAAGTTCAATGGCCCACTTGGCAACTCATCCAGTGGCTTCTCTATTTTGAATGATATCTCCTAAAGGAGCAGAGCTAACCACAGTGATGGGATGACCCTGAAAATAATGCTTAAGCTTCCGGCTCGCCATGAACACCCCATAAACAAGTTTTTGCCAATGTGGATATCTCTGTTTGGACTCAATGAGCACCTCACTGATGTAGTAAACCGGCCATTGAACCGGATATTCCTTGCCAGCCTCTTTGCGCTCTACTACAATGGCCACACTGACAGCACGTGTGTTGGCAGCCACATATAACAATAATGGCTCCTTATCAATGGGAGCAGCAAGGACCGGCGGCTTAGCGAGCTGTCTCTTCAGATCTTCAAAGGCGGTGTTAGCAGCATTACTCTAGACAAAATCACCTGTCTTCTTCATCATTTGATACAACGGTATGGCCTTCTCACCTAACCGGCTTATGAACCGGCTTAAAGCAGCAACACGACCCGCCAATCGCTGAACGTCATTGATGCACACAGGCTTAGCCAAAGATGTAATTGCTTTGATTTTCTCCGTGTTAGCCTCAATGCCTCTGTTAGAAACCAAAAAACCCAAAAGCTTGCCCGCTAGCACTCCAAAAACGCACTTCGCCGGGTTAAGCATCATCTTGTAGACCTGGAGGTTATCAAAGGTTTCCTTCAGATCATCTATCAAGGTTTTATTCTCTCTGGACTTCACCACAATATCGTCCACATAAGCATGAACATTGCGCCCAATCTGATTGTGAAAAAAGTTCTGCACACATTGCTGATAAGTCGCCTGGGCACTTTTAAGCCCAAAAGGCATAGAAACATAGCAGAAGGCTCCAAACGGAGTAATAAAAGCTGTCTTCTCCTGGTCCTTAACTGCCATCTTGATCTGATGATAACCAGAATAAGCATCCAAAAAGCTCAAACGCTCACAACCCGCTATAGCATCAATGATTTGATCAATACGAGGGAGAGCGAAAGGATCAGCCAGAAAAGCCTTGTTTAAGTCTGTGTAATCCACACACATACGCCAGGTGCCGTTCTTTTTAAGCACGAGCACCGGGTTAGCCAACCACTCTAGATGAAAAACTTCAATAATGAACCCATCCGCCAAGAGCCGGGCCACTTCTTCACCAATGGCCTTGCGCCTCTCTGCATTGAACCGCCGAAGAGACTGCTTGACCGGTTTAAATTTTGGATCAATATTGAGAGTGTGCTCAACAAGTTCTCTCGGTACGCCCGGCATGTCAGAAGGTTTCCATGCAAAGATTTCCCGGTTCTCATGGATGAACTTGATGAGTGTGCTTTCCTATTTGGGATCCAGATTAGCACTGATACTAAACTGCTTAGATGAGTCACCTGGAACAAAATCGACAAGCTTGGTGTCATCAGCCGACTTAAACTTCAGGACCGGCTCATGCTCCGTAGTTGGCTTTTTCAAAGACATCATGTCCGCCGGTCTACATTGTCTTTGTAAAACTTTAACTCCTCTGTTGCACAAACAGTCCCTGAAATCAGCAACATTACGAGAGCTACTTTGCATGCTTGTGCTATTCACCACAAAGATCACAAAAATACATGGCATACACCCCTGTAAAGATGGCATGGCATACTTCAAGACACATGTAGGGCTCAAGTTCATAGGAGGCACACATCAATCATGGCAAAAATGACAAAAGTCCAATTGCTGATAATAAACTAAAACTAACAGAAACTAGCACTCTTCCAACAGCATTTAGGGCATCAAGATGAGCTCAAATGAACATGATGCAATGATATGAAATGAAGTACTCGTCGAGACAAACAATTTGATATGCTACACGCCCAAAATGGAGCCACGGTTGCAGAGTTATGATGTGATGAAAATGCACAAAATAACTAGGGTTAGGGCAAAAAGTCAACCCGATCCAGATCCGGATCGCATGCGGATCGAGGCGCTCGCCAGAGTTCCTGTTCAACGGAGAGGGGAAACAAGGTGGGCGGAGTTCGGCGCGTCAACTCCGGTCGGTGAGGTCGTCGGAGCGGCGCGGGAGGAAGACGGGCGCGGCGCGGCCGGTGGTCGGCGGCGGCGAGCGGCGAGGTCGCCCGCGGTGGCACGAGGCGAGGCGGCGCCGGCGCGGTGGTGGAGCGGTGTCTGGTGCAGCGGAGGGCGCCGGCCGGCCGGGCGAAGTGCGGCGGCGCACGGGGGAGGGGCTCGGCCCGGTTGGCGGCGCGGGAGGGCCTGCGGCGGGCTCCGCGGGCCGGCGGCAGTGGGAGGAGGCGCGGGACACGTGTCGCGCGCTGGTAGGCTGGGCACGGCGGCGGGATTCGTCCGGCGGCGGTCGGACGTGTCCGGTGGCGGCGGGGCGATTTTGCTAGGGTTTGGGGAGGAAGAGATCCAAAATTTCGGGTGAGGCCTTTTTATAGGTAGGAGGAGCTAGGAGGCTCCAAATTGAGCACGGTTTGTGGCCACACGATCGTGATCGAACGGCCTAGATGATGGATGGGGTTTAGGTGGGTTTTGGGCCACATTGGAGGGGTGTTGGGCTGCAACACACACGAGGCCTTTTCGGTCCCTCGGTTAACCGTTGGAGTATCAAACGAAGTCCAAATGGCACGAAACTTGACAGGCGGTCTACCGATAGTAAACCAAGGCTGCATGACAAGTCTCGGTCCAGTCCGAAAACGTTTAATACCCGCACACGAAAAGAGGTAGAAAGGGACACCGGAGGACATAGGAGCGCCGGAATGCAAAACGGACAACGGGGAAAATGCTCGGATGCATGAGACGAACACGTATGCAAATGCAATGCACATGATGACATGATATGAGATGCATGACAAGACAAAAGAAACATGAAGACAAAAACCCAACAACGAGGAATCTCATAACTTAGTGCCGGAAATGGCAAGAGTTGGAATACAATTATGGCATGTTACATACGGGATGTTACACCCTAGCACCCAAGCGTTCGTCCTCTCCGCCCACAAAGGCCTTCCGAAAATGTCTGGATCTGGAGTAGGAGGCAAGTGGATGGCCTCTACCGTCTGGGAGAAGGATATCAAAAAGCTTCGGGAGGCCGGGTACCTGGCCCAGAAAATCAGCCACCATCTCCCGACGGCAGGACAGATCGTCCCTACTCCGGAACCCCATGAGAGGGTTGTTTTCCTCCCTCATTTTGTCCGCAGGCTGGGGTTTCCCCTCCACCCATTCGTTCACGGCATCATGTATTACTATGGGATCGATTTTCATGATCTATCCCCCAATTCCTTCCTCAACATCTCGACGTTCATCGTCGTGTGCGAGGCCTTTCTCCGCATCTCGCCACACTTCGGCTTATGGCTGAAGATCTTTAATGTGAAGCCCAAGGTAGTGGGCGGTGAGCACGCCGAGTGCGGAGGCGCCATGGTGAGCAAGATGCCCAATGTCACATGGCCAACAGGTACTTTCAATGATTCCATCAAAGGGTGGCAGCAGCAATGGTTTTACATCACTGAGCCGCGCAACACGAAATGGGCTGCTGCTCCTGAATTTCGATCCGGAGCCCCTCTGCGACTTACGTCCTGGCCCAAGAAGGGCCTGGATTGGTATCCCTCCGATGAGCTGTCGGCGCTCCAGGCACGCATCAAGGATATGGAAGACAAGAATATCAAACTTGTCAATGTAGTCCAGGTGATGTTAGTTCACCGGATCCTTCCTTGTCAACACTGGGCTTGCAATTTATGGGAATTCGACCCGGCCAAGCACCAGACCCTGCGAGAGCTCTTTGGCTCCTCACACAAAGACATCTGGAAGGTGCTTTTTTAAGTCTGGCAAATCATGGACGGACTAAGCCGAGGACCGCGGGTACCACCTATCCCGCCCCGCAAGTTCGGTAAGCCATTATAAGTTTTATTCGCATAACCCAGGGGAAACGCTTAATGTGTTTTCCACAACTCTCCTAGGGCTGGACGAAGAAGGCGGGGCGTATCTACTGTCCGGCCCCGCTACCTGAAGAACTAGCCGACCCACTTTTAACGAAGATGCTGGTCTCGGCGCCCTACAAGGCGTTGAAGAAGAAGGCCGAGAGAGAGGCCAAGAAGATCGAGGGCGGCCTCTGTCATCGTGGCGCCTCGGACACGATATCCGAAGACTCCAATACCCGTTCTTCCTCTGAAGAGGACGAGGAGGAGGAGGAATACGAATCCCCAGTGGAGGGAAGAAAGAAAAGGACATCCTCCACATCCTTGGAGGCCGAGTCACCTAAGAAGGGAAAAACTCCTCTTCCAGATGAGTCCACCGCCGCTGATAGCAGCCCGGAGTGGGATCCCAGGGCTCAGCCCCTGGTGAACTCGTGAGTATATAAAATCCGAACACGTTTATGCATCCAGACTCATCATGGCATAATATTTTAATCTGGGCCATACTTTTTGCAGTCCGGCGAGGTCCCGCGCCGAGCAATCCTCGTCGGAGGATTTGCTAGGCTCGGATGCTATGGAGAGCGGGACACCCCTGAAGGCCCCTTCCCCCAAACATGTGAATGACACCGAGGCTTCGTCCCAGGAGGACCCAGGCCAAGGAGGGGGGAGATTACAAAGGTGGCGCCAGGAGGTCAAACTTCGGGGGCCGGACACATGGGAGAGAAGGCTCCCATGGGTTCTGATGACGGGGGCGGCAGCAAGTTTGGCCCCCAGCCGGATACTATGCTGGAACCTCCAGTGGTTCTGGATTCTGTCGGGCGACCCCTCACTAAGGGGGGCGAGCCATCTATGCCGATGGCCTTTGTCCATCCAGAAGCATCGGACAACTTGCTGGAAGCACTTCGCGGCGCTTCCATTGACGAAGAGCACCGCACCATCATGAGTGTGGTGGTCGAGAAGGTTCGGTCCGCCAAAAGTCGATTGACCGAAGCCTGTGCCAGCCTCCTAATAGGCTTTGAGGTAAGTAATCGAATTATGAGAAAATATCATAGCATAGACAGTAGCCCCTGATGCTCTGTTTGGTGTTCGCAAAGAAAGGCCGAACAGAGGATCAAATAACAATCACATGAGTCTAATCAGAATATGTCTATGTGAATAAGCAGGCTTCGCTGCTGGCCGCTGCCACTCGTACTGCGGAGGTCTCCGGACTGAAGCGGGACCTTGATCGGTCCGAGGAAGAGCTCGGCCTTACCAAGAGGCAGCTCGAAGAGAACAAAGGTAAGTGATACCTCGTTTGTATATTGATAAAGAAAAAAGTGGTTATTAGATCATAGGATCATCATGAATTTTGCTAGGGGCCACGACCAAAGTGGTGGCCCTAAAGAAGGCGTTGTCTAAGGCCGAAGACAGAGCGTCCAAGGAGCACATCGAGCGCGAGAAGCAAGAGGCCCGAGTCGGCGAGGTTCAGCAAGAGCTCCAGGATTTCGTCGAGTACGAGTCCTTGGAGCGTGACTCTAAGACGCAGGGGTCCGAGCTTGCGAAGGCCCTTGAGAACGCACAAAATGCCAAGGCCGAAGCCCAAAAGGCCCTTCAGGAGATTCAGGCGGTCAACAAGATAGCGGTGGGTAAGGCATTCATTATGCAAAGCAAGCATGTAAAGGAGACTTTCCTTTTACTTACCCGAATTCGGAGCTCTCCAGGAGCGTTCGCAGATCTACCACGCAGTGTATCGGATGCTGTGGAGTTCTACCGGGCCGAGGAAGGGAGCTCGACGGAAAAGTTGTTCTGGTCTCAATATGCTGGGACCAAACATCCGATGCCCTTGAGCGACCAGCTGAAGCAACTGGTCGAGCTTCACAAGGCGGCCGAACTGGCCATGAAGGGTCTCATAGTCCGGATGTGGCCTGGCGAGCCCCTGCCTGCCAGCTACTTCGGCCTGGTGAAGCGGCTTGTGAATGCATGCCCACGGTTTGAAGTCATAAAGCTGTCTGTCTGCATTGAAGGTGCGCGTAGGGCCTTTGCCCGTGCGAAAGTGCACTCGGCGAAGATGGATGCTGAAAAGCTGGTGAAGGAGGGGCCACCGGAGGGAAAGGAGCATCGCCACCCCGAAAAGTATTATGACAGTGTTCTGAAGGGTGCCTACCTTGTGGCGGAGGAATGTGCTAAGGATGTAATATTTGAATGAAATGTACTCATGTGATCCTGTAATATGAAAACGAGTTCATGTGCGCTATATAATGCTTGTCGATTTAAAATATTACCTTCTGCGCGGCCGTTTATAAAACCTGAGAGTTGGCCAGTCGTCGGCTTCTGCCCCCATGTAACTAGTACTGAGGTGTTCGGGATAAATCTTAAACACTCTTTATCCAAAAAAATTGGTCCTTTAAGGAGGTGCTTAGCACAGCGAACAAGGCAATCGGACTATACAAGTTTATCACTCTCACTTAGCCATAGAAGTCTACAATTTTAAATTTTGGCGAAGCCCCTAGTATTCGGAAGGCCGAACTTGGGGCGCTATATATGCCTAAATCAGACAAGGCCGATTCCTCGCCCGAAGCGGATTTTTTTAAGGATTTGAGACCTCTCGAACAGCGACTAGCTCTCGCCGCATCATGACAGTCAGTTTTCGGCTTTCTCTACTGAGGTGCTCGTCCGGAAGAACCGGGACACAATCACAATAGTTCTCCCAGTGCTACCTTAGCCGATATAGCGGAACGTAAGGTACCAAAACATGGGAGCCAGGCAAATCCAACTATTGACCCAAGATATGATTCGGAGCTGATGCATATAATGTTATAAGTTTGGGGTGCCGCACTGTCGAAAGTGTTCCGACTTTTCTTGCTGTTTTATGGGGTACACTGAAGCCCCTAGCGCACTGGACGTACCAGAATGTACGGGTGCAATTTGTCGTAAATAAGCAGACAGGGAAAATATATGAAGAAATGCAATAATACGCTAACGCTGTACATTGTTATTTAAATGGTACGTCAAAGCATATGTATACAAATAGTGTAATAAGCAAAAATAGGACTATTTGACATGTCCTATCCAAGGGCAAGCTGCGTGTGGGTATGTAAAACAGGTATAGCGATCATTATCAGAGACCACCTGGGGATTCCCTTGTACGTCAAAGCTTCTTGCTTCCTTGGTGTTTCCTTCCTGTGATGGGTCTGATAATCAGGCTATCCTGAAAGGAAGAAAATGGTAAAGATATACGGGTCCTGAGGCGGTTGAGCCACATTGTGGGCCATGCCATAGTCGTGCCTCCGCCTATGCCCATGGTATATTGAGTGCGTAATTATGTATGCGCGGCACAAATTTCGCCGCTTGACTGGGACTAGGACGGAGGCCGAATTGCTAGGCAAGCTCTGAACGTGTCGGGCGATCCTGTTGCAGGGTACTCTGGACTCGCTTGAAGGTGTCCGGGGGATTTATCACCGAATTGGCGGTTTGCCTCAGAAGGCTGCTTTGTACTTCTCCTGCGAGTGCCGCGGTGTGCTCCTCCGTACAGAGCGAGCGTTCTGTGTTTCCATTAACTGTTATAACCCCGCGAGGTCCTAGCATTTTGAACTTGAGGTATGCATAATGCGGTACCGCATTGAATCTGGTGAATGCGGTTCGTCCGAGCAGTGCGTGATAGCCACTGCGGAAGGGGACGATATCGAAGATCAACTCCTCACTTCGGAAGTTGTCCGGAGATCCGAAGACCACTTCCAGTATGATTGAGCTCGTGCAACAGGCCTCTACACCTTGTATGACACCTTTAAAGGTGGTTTTTGTGGGTTTGATCCTCGAGGGGTCGATACCCATTTTGTCCATTGTATCCTGATAGAGCGGGTTTAGGCTTCTGCCACCGTCCATAAGGACTCGGGTGAGGTGAAATCCGTCAATGATGGGGTCAAGGACCAATGCGGCAGAACCGCCATGACGGATACTGGTAGGGTGGTCCCTGCGATCGAAAGTGATCGGACAAGAAGACCATGGGTTGAACTTTGGGGTGACTGGCTCCGTCGCATAGACGTCCCTTAGTGCACGCTTCCGTTCCCACTTGGGAATATGGGTTGCATATATCATGTTCACCGCTTTCACTTGTGGAGGAAATTTCTTCTGTCCTCCTGTGTTCGGCGGCCGGGGCTCCTCCTCGTCATCGCTATGCAGCCTCTTTTCCTTGTTTTCGGCATTCAACTTGCCGGCCTGTTTGAACACCCAGCATTCTCTGTTGGTGTGGTTAGCTAGTTTATGGGGATGCCGTGAATTTGACACAAGTGATCGAGTATGCGGTCCAAACTGGGCGGGCCCGGATTGCTTCTTTTGAACGGCTATTTCCGCTGACCGGACTTAGAGCCACTGAATCCGGTATTGACTGTCGTGTCTTCGCCGTTGTCGCTGTTGTTGCGGCGCTTGTGTCTGTTGCGACGTGGCTTGCCGTTGCTATCTCTGGCATTTGAATTGCCAGATTTCTTGATGTGTTGTTGCTGTGAGCCAGACAGCTGTCCTTGCCCGCACAAAAGTGGGTCATGAGTGTCGTGAGGGCTGCCATGGACTTCGGCTTCTCTTGGCCGAGGTGTCGGGCGAGCCACTCGTCGCGGATGTTATGCTTAAATGCCTCTAAGGCCTCGGCATCCGGACAGTCGACAATTTGGTTCTTTTTAGTTAGGAACCGAGTCCAGAATTTCCTGGCGGACTCCCCGGACTGTTGGGTTATGTAACTCAAGTCATCAGCATCCGGTGGTCGCACATAAGTGCCCTGGAAGTTGTCAAGGAATGCGTCTTCCAAGTTCTCCCAACTGCCAATGGAGTTCGCTGGCAGGCTATTCAGCCAATGCTGAGCCGGCCCTTTGAGTTTTAGTGGGAGGTACTTGATGGCATGTAGATCGTCACCGCGGGCCATGTGGATGTGGAGGAGGAAATCTTCAATCCATACCGCGGGGTCTGTTGTACCATCATATGATTCAATGTTCACGGGTTTAAACCCTTCTGGGAATTCGTGATCCATTACTTCGTCGGTGAAGCGTAGGGGGTGTGCGGCACCTCTGTGCCGGGCTATATCACGACGTCGTTCATACGAGTCTTGTCTGCTGTATTCGGCCCGGCCGGATTTTCTTTTAGTATATCCGGCATGATGGTCGTCGTCACGCGCCCGTGATCTGTAGATTGATCTTGTATGTCCTGCTTTGTTTTCCAATATGTCTCGCGGGTCCTGCGTGTAGCCCCGGGCCTTGGTGTTTTTGTTTGACTGGCGATGGGGTGCGGGCTGGACTTTGGGCTGATACGCCGCTTTGTCTCAGCCACGAGGTGGTCGGTCAGCCGCATCATACGCTGGTAGTGTAGGCTTTAATGGTTCCTCCTCGAGTTGGGGTAGCAACCTGCGCTTTGGGTAACTTTTGGTTGGGCGCTCGAGTTCGTATTCCTCGGCTGCCCGGACCTCGGTCCATCTATCCGCTAGCAGATCTTGATCAGCTTGAAGCTGCTGCTGCTTTTTCTTCAGGCTTTTTGCTGTGGCTATAAGCCGGCGCTTGAAGCGCTCCTGCTCGACGGGATCCTCAGGCACGATGAATTCTTCGTCACTGAGGCTCTCCTCGTCTTCGGAGAGGGGCATGTAATTGTCATCCTTTGATTCTCCGTCTGTCGCCTGTTCCTTAGGGCTGGCTTGCCCATCCTCCCGCTCGAAGCCTGGCTGGAGGGGATTGTCTTCGTCTTCGGCACTATCCGCAGCGTTATTGTCTCTTGTGCCGGTATCGCTGCTTTTGCTATGGTGGGGCTTAGAGCGGCGTCGATGACGCCGGTGCTTAGATTGCTTCTCGAGGGGATTATCCTTCGTTACCTTATTTCCATCGCTTTCTTTGGGGGTGTCCACCATATATATATATATATATCATATGATGAGTTGGCTATCCAGCGCCCTGTGGGCATTGGTTCCTGTTCTTCTCCTGCATCGTCGTCCATA
The DNA here is from genome assembly GCF_056163025.1 of Triticum urartu. NCBI lineage: Eukaryota > Viridiplantae > Streptophyta > Magnoliopsida > Poales > Poaceae > Triticum > Triticum urartu. The sequence continues at coordinate 286,083,144 of NC_141877.1, forward strand.
CCGTCGATGTCTTCGGAGCCAAAATCAAGCATGTTGGTTAAGTCGTCGATAGTGGCTATTAAGTGGGTGGTGGGTGGGGAATGAATTTCTTCGTCGTCCGCTTCCCACTCAAGCCGGACATAGTTCGGCCAAGGGTCTCCTGACAAGGAAAGAGACCTCAATGAATTTAGCACGTCGCCCAAGGGCGAGTGCTGAAAGATATCTGCGAAGGTAAACTCCATGATCGATGCCCAATTAGATTCAATAGGCACGGACACAAGCGGTTCGGAGCCTGTGGCCGGGGACGAATCCAAGGGTCCGATGACATGGGTCTCATAGGAGGTGAAGCCAGTATTCGGCTCTATCGCCGCTGAGTGTGTGACCTCCGTGGCGGGGTCCATCCACTCGTCCTCGCACGGCACGATCTGCTCCGGATTGAGGCCAGAGTAGCCACAGGTGTGATCTCCCGAACACCGTCCGACGGCAGAGCTAAGTCATGCTCATCGCGACTATGCAGCGCACCTGACATGGGCTCGAATCCGTCGAAGATCAAGTCTCCGTGGATGTCAGCAGTATAGTTCAAGCTTCCAAACCTGACCTGATGGCCAGGGGTGTAGCTATCGATCTGCTCCAGATGGCCAAGCGAGTTGGCCCGCGGTATGAAGTCGCCGAATATGAAGATCTATCCGGGAAGAAAAACCTCACCCTGGATCGCATCGTTGCCGATGATCGAAGGAGCCATCAAGCCTTCATCGTGACGGCACAGTGGAACTCTCAATGAAAGCACCGATGTCGGTGTCAAAACCGCCGGATCTCGGGTAGGGGGTCCCGAACTGTGTGTCTAAGGCTAATGGTAACAGGAGGCGGGGGACACAATGTTTACCCAGGTTCGGGCCCTCTCGATGGAGGTAATACCCTACTTCTTGCTTGATTGATCTTGATGATATGAGTATTACAAGAGTTGATCTACCACGAGATCGTAGAGGCTAAACCCTTGAAGCTAGCCTATGATTATGATTGTTCTCGCCCTACGGACTAAACCCTCCGGTTTATATAGACACCGGAGGAGGCTAGGGTTACACAGAGTCGGTTACAGAGAAGGAGATCTACATATCCGAATCGCCAAGCTTGCCTTCCACGCAAAGGAGAGTCCCACCTGGACATGGGACGAAGCCTTCAATCTTGTATCTTCATAGTCCAATAGTCCGGCCAAACTATATAGTCCGGTTGTCCGAGAACCCCCTAATCCAGGACTCCCTCAGGAGGCCGGAGCTTCTCTGGGGAGGTCGCCGGTGGTTCGGGGACGCCGGATCCGGGCGGCGCCGGCCTAGATCTGGTCAGAGTTGCCGGCGAGGAACGGCGGGGCGCTTCGCGCGGGGCGGCGGCGAGCTAGCGCGGCGGCGTGGGGAGGAGTGGCGGCGGCGGAGAGCGGTGGCCGGGCGAACGGGGCCGCAGAGGAGCGGCGGAGAGCGGCCGCGGGGGCGCGCGGGGAGGAGCGGCAGCGCGATGGGCTCGAAGAGCCTCCCTCGGGCCCGCGGCGGCGGCGGGCGGGCGGCGCCACATGGCAGGCAGCGATAGGCGCGGGGCGGCGGCGCGAACTGTCCGGCGACGGCGGGGAGAATTTTAGGGTTTGGACTATGAGATTTTTGGAGGGGTGTACATATTTATAGGTAGAGGGAGTTTGGAGTGTCCAAATGAGGTGCGGTTTTCACCCACACGATCGTGATCCAATGACGGAGAACATGGAGATGGTTTAGATGGGTTGTTGGGCTGTTTTGGAGGGGTGTTGGGCTGCAACACACAAGGGGCTTTAGCGGTTACCTGGATAACCGTTGGGGTATCAAACGGCCCCCAAATGGAACGAAATTTGACAGGCGGTCTACCGATGATGTACCAAGGCCACTTGACAAATCTCGACCTATTCCGAGAACGTTTAACTCCCACTCACGAAAAGACACAAGAGGGGTGCGTCGGGTGCATGTGGGAGTGTCAGATTGCGAAACGGACAACGGGGAAAATGATCGGATGCATGAGACGAACATGAATGCAAATGCGATGTGCATGGTGACATGATATGAAATGCATGACATGAACAAAATACAAACGAAAGACAAAACCCAACCACGAAGGGAATATCATAACTTAAAGCCGAAAATGGCAAGAGTCGGAGTTACAAATATGGCAAGTTACACCCGGGGTGTTACAATCTTCGACAAGCTTGTTGCCGTCCTTCATACTTCGACTCGATGGATATTGCTCAAAAATCAGTTTCTATACACGGATGTACATGTGTACTGTGATGCAATTCAGTACGAGGGTCTTGTGTTTGCTGCCACCACTCATGGCCCTGTTTTTGCATGGAATCCTGATGCTTTTGGTATGCTTGTCTTCCACCATAATTATAATTGTTTCATCCACATGCATGCGGGTTAGCTAGTTTCCCTTTACTAATTAACCTTCTTGTGTTTCCAAGGTCCTGTGAACATTCCATCCACCTATAATTGAAAAAAAATATAACCAAGGGGGAGATGACGGTGGTGATGATGACGAGCATGAGGATGAGCAGGACCTATATACTCAGTGGCGCCTGGCAACTTATTCCGATGGATCACCTATTCTAATCTATATATAGGGCACTGCTGATGTTACCAAGGAATCAGGTGTTGTCTCCCATGGTCACACTCTCCGGACCTATTCCAACATCCATTGCAGGGTATTCATGATGGATACTAGTGTGCTAGCATCAACACCTTCTCCCTGGTTCAGTATTGATAGACTTGGAGAAAACTCACTCTTCCTTGGACAAAACTATCCAATGATGGTGAAAGGCTATCCAGCTGCTGTTGACACAACATCACTACCATTTATGAGAAGCAACTGTATCTATACCTCGGACATTGATATGGTTCCCTATCATGGCTATCACAATGTGCGTCCTGATATAGGTCGCTTCAGCCTGGATGATCAGTCATGCGTTGGTCTCGAGATTGACAATAGCTGGCCCATCCCAAAGGATCACTTTTGGTTCAAAACAAGCATTTCCAACACCGAGGATTGGTTGAGCTGAAGTTCATTTCATCGCTTTGTTATTTGTTGTGTGAGAAAAACTTTAGTATTTATAATGTATCCTCGTTGTCATTGTGGGTTGATGACCTGTTGTATGTAATGATAAATGATATGCCTGTGATAAACTTACTAAATTTATGAATGTCTTTCGAGTCTCTTCTCAGAGTGGGTGCTGCAACGAGGCCAAAATATATATTCCTGAATACATAATTGTACGTGCATTGCAATAGGTTATCGGATGAGTCCAATCAACAATAGTACTACTATTTGTTCTACTAGCTTCATAGGCTTCGCGCATCGGGCGAGTGTTCTTACTGTAGCTGTGAATCCCATCATCCTAGGTCCTCAGATGAGTCCAATCAACTGTAGAAATTGCATTCTGATGTTTGGGTTCAAACTTTCAAAACTGTTGCACTATCTCTACGTCTACGTATACGTAATACAACAAGTTTTAAACTTGAGACCAGCCATCCACCCTCACAAAGAACACTTTCTAACCTAGCACAGACTCTAGGAAATTTGTCCATAGTGTGAGGTGGGCCATATGTTAATGTGTTCGCTGTACACAACCAGCACCTCGAATCCTCGATATATAGTAGGGTGGCATGGGCCAGAACAAGCATTCACGCTATAAGAGGGGCTGAGCAAAAGCGGTAACATAGCCAAACAACGGTTTGCTAGGAAGGTGGGTTAGAGGCTTGACATGGCAATATGGGAGGCATGATATAACAAGTGGTAGGTAGCGCGACATACCGATAGAACGAACAACTAGCAAGCAAAGATAGAAGTGATATCGAGGGTATGGTCATCTTGCCTGCAAAGTTCTCAGAGTTGTCGAAAGCTCGATCCTCGTTAGCGTACTCAACAGGTTCCTCGTTGACGTACTCGTCTCCTGGATCTACCCAAAACAATAACACAAGCAATGGAACAACAATCAATCATGGTGCAATACACAAGCAACATGATGCAATACATGGCATGATATGCGAGATATGATATGCAATGCATATGCGTGCTCCGGAAGGGAAAGAATGATCAAGGCATCAACTTGGAAAACCAAGTATGCTGCTGGAAATATGAGATGATTTAGGTTGAAATCTATATAAAGATCACTGGAAACAGATGCACAGTTTGCAAATGGCAAGCAAAACAAGAATGGTGCGAAACTGTGATTAACAGCAAGATGGCACTTAGAATGCAACAAGAAACTAAGCTACTGCACTCCAACATAGTAACAAAGCATATGGCAGTGATGTACAAGAGATGCTTGACAAAACATGAACACTGAGGTACGGCGAAATCACACTAGAACAGGTTCAAACAAGCATGGCAAAAGTGCAAAAGATATCAGCTTCACAGACTTGGTGAAAAAACTAACATGTCAAAAATAACATCAGGAAGCAATGTTTAGACCAAGCAAACAACATGTTGCAGGAACATATCATAGCAAATAAAGGCATGGCATGATTCTACTAAAAGCATGGAACTAAAGTCCCTTACTGAACATGAGCCAAAAAGGCACAGAAGATATGATGGCATCCATGTAAACATAGCAAGTTTTATTAACAGTTTCAGACTTTGAAGAAAAATAGACCATGGCATAAACAGATTTATGTTAGCAACTTTGCGAGCTCATGCCACTCACCAAAAGGCACTAAATGACAATATAAGCATGCCAACAGCAAGATTACATGTTCATGAAGCTAACCATGGCAAGAGCAAGTTCATAGGATGCATGGATCACTAGTAACAACCACGGCAATATTGATTAACATGTTAACAATCTGCCAGGAACATTTTATAGCAAAAGTAGAGCAAGAAAAAGACATGCTAGAGCACTCCATAATTTCAACCAGGGGCATGGGTGGATAGATCATAACCACATGTTCAAAACATACTTACTAAAGTATCTCAAAACAAGCATGGATCTCAACGTAGCATCAAGTTTACATGGCATGAAAATAACAGCAGGAAAAGGACTTAGCAAAAACCTAAGTCCCTGGAAACAGCAACATTATGAGCCTAGTTTGCATGATTGTTCTAGTCACCACATAGATCACAAAAATACAAGACTTGCACCCTAGAGTATGGATTGTTACATTTTGGTAACTCTTCAAATATACGGGACAATTTTTTCTTTACTACGGACCAAAGCCTAGGCGTGCATAATTAAAGCATGCCAATCCAAGGAAAGGAACCCTTAACGAAACTATTCTCCTTGGAAGATGTTTCTTACACATGTAATATAACATATTTCCTGAACTAAATTTTTTGTCTGTTCGAGCAAAATGACCGGGTTGCCTGGTTTCCGGACATAGTGAATGTTTATTTTTCATTCCACAATAGTATCTGGAAACACTCCACCATTTTGGTTTGGAGGTGAAAGCCGAAAGCCTGTGATGACAAATTTTCCACATGTTTGGCCAAAGATCCAGGTTGGTCACAAAGTACATTAATACATTAAATCAAATACCTATTCCTTATCTATCCCATCTATCAGATTGTCTAACCTACAGTCTTCCTGCGAATATTTTGCAGCTATCATTACTTGGTCATACACCAAGTTCAATGGAATTTCTTTACCGTTTGGTCCCTCTGGTCCTACTCGGGCCATATGATTCAGATCTAGCTTGGTGAAGCATGTTTTCACCATCGCCCGGGCTTCTCGTGCGCCTTCACGGTAGGCGGGCGTCTTCCATAGCTCAAAGCGGCACCAGGCACCTTTGAATAGGTTTGCCAAACCATCCATACTTTCGGGAGGGGTATCGGACGACCATAAAGCCTTGACCATACTCTTCATGGCTTTCCGGGGCCGCGCATGCACCACGGATAGCTCCTTCAGCATGTCGCCTTGAAATCCGGATACTTCTTCTTTCGGTTGACCAGTTAATAGACCTGCAGTAATAGCATCATGACATTCCAAACTATGGACTAGGCATGAGTAACTATGGTGGTTTTTACAAATCATACCGAACATGCTGCCCTTCAACTTTTCATTTTCCTTCCGGGCGGCTGATAGCTGAGCCTTCAAGCTCTCTATCTCTTCGGATTGTTTGTCCTTTTCATCCTCGTGTTTTTTCTTCTCGGACGTACTCGTTGCGGCGCTTTTTCATTTCTGCTAGTTCGGCAGTGACAGCATTCAACTATGTCTGGTTTGTTTTCAACTCCTGGGATAGCGATGCATTCTTTTCCTTAAGAACCTGCAAGATAAATCGATCCTTAAATCGGTTAGTCTCGCTGCTTCAAGTCTCGGGGGCTACGGCATATGTCTATCAAAACTGCACAAACTCTTACCTGTATATCATTTGAGAACAGTTGGGTAACTCTGGCAAGTCTGTCTCGAGCAGCTCGGATATATCCGTCCACCAAACTTAGTGTGATAAATTCCTGTCCAGAAAAAGCAAGAGCACGCATGGCCTCTTTTAGTCAATGGAGATTCATTACGCTCTCCACCTCAGAATTCATGATGGATACGTCATCTGAATCCTCATGAGGCGGTGGAATTAGCATTGCATCAACCCTCGTCCTAGCTGACGAGTCTGGCGTCGGATTGGCTTACATTCGGCTAGTAGAGAATTTTCCCACTGTCTGCCGCATGCTCCTGCTGAGTCAAAGATGGAAGGGAGCTTTAATAATCCGAACTCGTGCCTAGGCATGTATTAAACGAACATGTAAGTGCATCTAGTGCCACCCCTAGTTGGTTTTGGAGTATTGACGACAAACCTAGTTGAGGGACTAATGTGTTTGTGAGAATTGCAGGATAACACAGGTAGAAGTCCCTCATTGATTCGGTTTTCCTACCAGAGATGACCGCTAAAAATGTATGAAGACATTGAAGTCAAAGGTGGTATATGAAGATATTCACATTGAAGACTATGACAAGAGAAGACACCACATGAAGCCTATGGAGCTCGAAGACTTAGATCTTTCGTAGTTCTCTTTCTTTTGTGTTGAGTCATAGGAACCACCGTACTGTTAAGTGGGGTCCAAGAGAACCAGTCAGAATGACTGAAGTGATGCTTAAACAAAACCTATGTCTTCGAGTGAAGACTTTGAGAGCGAATCTTGTCCAGAGTCGGGCAAGTCAGCTTTGCTTGAAGCCCAAGTAAAGTTGCCGTGTGAGTTTGAAATCTGACAGTTGGAACACGTGTCAGTTCCTTAGTGACCTAGGGTCATTTCGGACAAATCAGGTCGGGTTGCCAAGTGGCTATAAATAGCCCACCCCCTACAACCATAAACGGTTGGCTGCTCAGATTCAGAGTACGGCTTTTGCCGTTTGAGAGCAACCCACCTCGAAGCCTTTAAGAGAGAATTCCTTGCGAGGATAAAGCCCTAACCACCCAGAGCCAAAGAGAATTAGGCATCACTTAAGTCTTCTTGTCTATGTGATCTGAAGACTTATTACACTTGAGGACTGTGCATCCTCTAGCCGGTTAGGCGTCGCGTTCTGAGCATCCAAGAGACATTGTGGATTGCCGGTGAACGAAGTCTGTGAAGGTTTGGGAGTCTACCTTGAAGACTTACCAGAGTGATTGGGCGAGGTCTGTGTGACCTTAGCTCAAGGGGAATACGGTGAGGACTGGGTGTCCTGAGCTGCGTGTTCAGGACTGGGTGTCCGGGACTGTGTGTCCTAAGGTTTAAATACCTAGCCGCCCTAACCAGACGTATAGTTGTCAAAGCAACTGGAACTGGTCCAACAAATCATTGTCTTCATTGAGTCACTGGTTTCATCTTCCCTTCCCTTTACTTACTGTTACTCCTTGTGAAGTCATTGTATGTTCGCACTATTTTTTGTCTTCACTGAGTGACTGCGTGTTCTGTGTGGCTTCACAATATCTTCCTACCTGATCCTTACTACATTGCTTCTATTAGTCATTGTGCTTTCACTCTATTGAATACTTGACTATGGCTTGCCTAGTGTAGTCTACCTTCCACTGCAGGGTAATAGGTTTATTTCTATCGTTTGTCTTCATAACTTCCATGTTTTGAAGACTTTCATAAAAATCGCCTATTCACCCCCCCTCTAGTCGATATAACGCACTTTTAATTGGTATCAGAGTAAGGTGCTCCCTTGTTCTGTGTGATTCGGTTTAACCACCTGGAGTTTTAGCTATGTCGACTGCAGGGATAATTAAAGTCTCCGTTGCGTGCCCCGTCTTCGATGGAACTGAATATCCCTACTGGAAGAATAAGATGCGCATGCATCTTGAAGCCATTGATGTCGACCTATGGTATGTCATCAAGAACGACGTTCCCAAGGCTGGAGAAGGTGTCACTGTTGCTGATGTCAAGAAGTTCGTTCAACTAGACTCTACTGCCAAGAATATCATCTGTGGTCATCTGACCAAAGGACAGTATGGCCTTGTGAGTGCTTTGGAAACATCTAAGCTGGTCTGGGACTGGCTCTCCAAGGTCAATTAAGGCGTCTCAACCCAGAGAGATCAGAGAATCAGTGTCCTTCGCAATCTCTTCAACCGCTTCAAGCGAAATGACAATGAGAATGTCCAACTCACATTTGACCGACTCACTGACATCACAAATGAGCTTCAAGCCCTCGACGCTACTGAGATCACCAAACATGAAGTCGTCAAGACACTACAGAGATCACTTGATAGTTCGGTTAACACCCTAGCCCTGATGATTCAAGAATGTCCTTATTTCGATACACTCGATCCGTCTGACATACTTGAGAGGCTCAACACACATGAGTTTCAGCTTTCTGGGAAAAGAGATATCTGTGGTCCAAACTATGGGCGAACTCGTGCCTTGAAGGCAAAAGTTGTCTCCTCATCTGAAGAAGAATCTGACAGTAGTTCAGATGATCCTGAAGACATTGGAAGGGAACTTGCTATGCTTGTGAAGAAGTTCCAAAAATTCACCAAGAAGAAAGGTTTCAGAAAGTCTTCCCGATCAAGCTCAAGGAATGATGAAGCTTCTGGTCACGACTACAAGAAGAAAACATGTCACAAGTGCAAGAAACCTGGCCACTTCATCTCTGAGTGTCCACAGTGGGACAATGAGAACAGAAAGAAGAAGAAGAGCAAGGAATATGACTCTGACGACAAGAAGAAGAAGAAATACTCAAAGTCTTCTTCCAAGTCTTCCTCAAAGTCTTCATCACACAAGAAGAGCTCATCTGGCAAGGCACGTGCGTTTGTTGGCAAGGAAATGGATTCATAGGAGGAGTCCGCTTCTGAGGAGGCGGAGGTGGAGTCTGAGGAGGAGTCCGATTCAGGCGTCGCAAGTCTGGCTACAGCATACGTTGCCAAGTCCATCTTCAGCACTGAAGACAATGACTTCATCACCGACACCGATGCAAATGACAAGGACTACTCCGCTTCTACCTACTGCTTCATGGCACGCGGTGCCAAGGTAAACACACGCACTACTCACTATCAAACATCTAGTGACGATGACTCTGATTGTGGTTCAAAACCCAGCTACAAAACACTTGCTAAAATTGCAACTGAACAACAGAAAGCTATGGAACATATTCAAAAACTGTTAGACAGAAGTGATGATCTGTTAGGTGCTGAAATGACTCGATCTGAATCCTTAATTGAAGACATAAAAAATCTTCACGTTAAGTATGAGGAACTTGAAAGTCATCATGAAACTCTCTCAACAACTCATGAAAAGCTTTCCTATGATTATCTTCAAAGGAAGCAAGATCTTGAGAAACTGAGAGCGGCTCATGAAGATCTTCAAAAGGAAAACGAGTCAGTTCGCGCCAAACAGATCAGTTCCGCTCAGGAAGGATTTGAACCACCATGTCTTAAATGCATTGAGCGTGATAATGCTACTTCTGTTGCTGAATGTTCTACTGCTACTACTGTTGCAATATCTTCAACTGTTGATGTGGTAACTAACCCCTCTACTGAGGATACCACTGCTATTGCTGATGAGAATGCTAGGTTGAAGACATTGCTTGAAACAGGGATGTACAAAAGTCTTAAAGGGCATCAGACACTATGTGATGTCCTCAAAAAGCAGATTCTGAACCGAAACCCGAGGAAAGAGGGTGTTGGGTTCGTAAGGAAAATGAATGCTGATGGCTCTTACTGGAAACCTGAGCAGTACCCCAAAACCACGTGGGTTGCTGCAAAGGAACCTTCAGCAGATCCATCCAATCTATCTGGCTTCACTTGTGCTAACCCCATTATCATTGATGAATCCCTTGATGCAAACTATAAACTGTTTAAGAATCAGAATGGTGAAGTGTTTGCCAGGTACATTGGTACTAACTGCAGGAATGGACCGCCTATGAAGAAGATCTGGGTTCCGAAAAGGTGTCTGGAGAATCTTCCTGTGAATGTCATCATGACACCTCACGTGAAGAAGAAAAACCTCAGACCAAAGGCTTCATACAGACAGAGGACTCACCTGAGTCGCACTAACGCAAATGTTTTGCAGGGAAACCATACTCAGGCATATGAATATGAGAGCGGTTCATCAAACCGCCATGTTCATAAGACCAAGAACTATTCTGCTTATTCTTATGAGTACTATTATCCGCCTGCAAGACTGTTTGCTAGGGCTCCAAAGCCAAAGTTCTCAGATGCTGCACTTAGACTTATTGCTTCTAAGCCACCCTTAAAGATGTGGGTGGCTAAGAAAGCTTAACTCTCTTTTGCAGGGAAAGGTCTCCAGCAGAAAACCAAAATTGTCTAACGCTATTGCTGGGGACCTTAAACATCTTGTAGGGCGCAAGATCAAATGCCCGAATGGTCTTACTATGTACTTCGTTCCTGAATCGCTTGCTACTCTCCCTATTAGTCCTAATCTGGATCTAAGCTTTCATAACCCACTGGTTTGTCAAATGTTTTTGCTTCACAATGCTCTTCGTGAAGCCTATCCCCCTAACTGCACTGTAGGGTACGACACCAGTGTCTTCAGAATGGATTATTGATAGTGGGTGTACAAATCACATGACTGGCAAAAGAAGCCTTCTTATGGACTCAACCTTACGTCCATCCGACAAGAGCCACATCACATTTGCTGACACTGGTAAAAGTAAGGTATTGGGTCTAGGTAGAGTTGCAATCTCAAGGGATCAACACATGGATAAAGTCATGCTTGTTGAATCCCTTGGCTTCAACTTAATGTCTATCTCAATGCTTTGCGATTTAAACATGATCGTAATATTTGGAAAATATCGTTGCCTTGTTCTAATGGAATCTGACAAGTCTCTAGTATTTGAAGGGTATCGAAAAGATGATCTGTACGTGGTAGATTTCTCAGCAGGACCACAGCTTGCCGTATGTCTTCTAGCAAAAGCTTCATAATGCTGGCTCTGGCATCGGAGGCTTGGGCATGCTGGCATGAGGAACCTCCACACCCTGGCAAAGAAGAAGCATGGCATAGGCATCGAGGGCGTCAAGTTCAAGAAAGATCACTTATGCGGTGCCTGTGAGGCAGGAAAGGTGACGAGGGCCAAACATCCCTCGAAGACAATCATGACCACTACTCGACCCTTCGAACTGCTTCACATGGATCTTTTCGGTCCCACTCATTACTCAACTCTTACTACTACTACTTGTCTCTATGGCTTTGTCATTGTTGATGATTATTCTAGATATACTTGGGTGCACATAATCCTTTACAAGACTGAAGTGCAGGATGTCTTCAGACGCTTCGCCAATCGAGCAATGAACAACTATGGCGCCAAGATAAAGCATATCAGAAGTGACAATGGCACTGAATTCAAGAACACTGGCCTTGATACATATCTTGATACCTTGGGCATCACACATGAATTTTCAGCCCCGTACACGCCACAGCAGAATGGGGTCGTCGAACACAAGAACAGAACACTCATTGAGATGGCCAGAACGATGCTAGATGAATACAAGACTCCAAGAAAATTCTGGCCTGAAGCCATTGATACTGCATGCCATACAATCAATCGTGTTTATCTTCACAAGCTTCTGAACAAGACATCTTATGAGCTCCTTACTGGCAAGAAGCCAAATGTCAGTTACTTCAGAGTATTTGGCGCCAGGTGCTGGATCAAGGACCCACATCACACCTCAAAGTTTGCACCAAAAGCACATGAGGGTTTTATGCTTGGATATGGAAAGGATTCGCACTCCTACAGAGTCTTCAATCTCTTTCATTACAAAGTGGTTGAAACAGTGGATGTGTGGTTCGATGAGACCAACGGTTCACAAAGAGAGCAACTGCCAAATGTGCTAGATGAAGTTCCATCCAGTGAATCAATCAAGCTAATGGGAACTGGAGAAATTATACCTTCTGAAGCTCATCCTAAAGAAGAACTTATCATTTCAGAACCTGATCAACATGAAGACAATGCTCAGCCTGAAGACATTCCTTCTAACAACGACAATGATCAGCAAGAGCAAAATCTTCGCCCTGTACATCCTCGCGTTGCCAATGAAGTGCAGATTGAAAGAATAATTGATAGCATCAATGCACCCGGTCCACTCACTCGTTCAAGGGCAACTCAGCTAGCAAATTTCTGTGGGCACTTCGCATTCGTCTCAATAACAGAACCCAAGAAAGTTGAAGAAGCCTTCATGGAACCTGAATGGATTCAAGCTATGCAAGACGAGCTTCAATAGTTTGAGCTGAATAATGTATGGGAACTGGTCAAGCGTCCCGATCCTCGGAAGCACAACATAATAGGCACCAAATGGATATACCGCAACAAGAAAGATGAGCATGGTCAAGTTGTCAGAAACAAAGCTCGTCTCGTTGCTCAAGGATATACTCAAGTGGAAGGCATTGACTTCGATGAAACATTTGCTCCTGTGGCTAGACTTGAAGCCATACGCATACTGCTAGCCTATGCAAATCATCACAACATACTTCTTTATCAAATGGATGTGAAGAGCGCCTTCCTCAATGGCAAGATTGAAGAAGAAGTGTATGTTGCACAACCTCCTGGCTTTGAAGATCCAAAACATCCTGACATGGTATACAAGCTCAACAAGGCACTGTATGGCCTCAAACAAGCCCCTCGGGCCTGGTATGACACACTCAAATACTTCCTGAAGAGCAAAGGCTTCATACCTAGTTCTCTCGACCCCACTCTCTTCACGAAGACATATGATGGTGAACTGTTTGTGTGCCAAATATATGTGGATGACATTATCTTCGGCTGCACAAATCAGAAGTACAGTGAAGAGTTTGGATATATGATGCAAGAGCAATATCAAATGTCTATGATGGGAGAGCTGAAGTTCTTTCTCGGTCTTCAAATATGACAGCAACGCAATGGCATCTTCATATCTCAAGAGAAGTATCTCAAAGATTGCCTGAAGAAGTTCGGTATGCAAGACTGCAAAGGCTTCACGACGCCAATGCCAGCCAAGCATCATCTGGGTCCTAACGACAATGGTAAAGAGTTCGATCAAAAGGTATACCGCTCCATGATTGGTTCTTTACTTTATCTATGTGCATCTAGGCCAGATATTATGCTTAGTGTTTGCATGTGTGCTCGATTTCAAGCGGCACCAAAGGAGTCGCATCACTTAGCTGTGAAGCGAATTCTTCGATATTTGGCTCACACCCCAACCCTAGGATTATGGTATCCAAAGGGCTCAGAGTTTGATCTGGTTGGATTCTCGGATGCTGATTATGCTGGTGATAAAGTTGACCGCAAGTCTACATCAGGCACATGTCACTTTCTGGGACGATCACTTGTATGTTGGTCTTCAAAGAAGCAGAACTGTGTATCTCTCTCCACTGCTGAATCTGAATACATTGCTGCTGGATCTTGCTGCGCTCAACTTCTATGGATGAAGCAAACGCTCAAAGACTATGGAATTCATCTGAAGCAAGTGCCACTCTACTGCGACAACGAAAGCGCCATCAAGATTGCCAACAACCCAGTTCAGCACTCGAAGACAAAGCACATTGAAATTCGTCATCACTTTCTCAAAGATCATGTTGTGAAGGAAGATATTGATATCATACACGTCAACACTGAAGAGCAATTGGCAGATATCTTCACCAAGCCCTTGGATGAGAAGAGATTTTGCAGGTTACGGTGTGAGCTAAATATCCTAGAATCCTCAAATGTCCTGTGATCAGGCACACATCCTAACCCTTATGCATATTGATGACTTAGATGTGCAACACACGAAGTAAAATATATCTTCAATCAATGAAGACATACATTCTAAGTGTGAATACATTAATGTGGAATTTGACTTCGGAGCGCCACGATAATTGTGCGCCGTGTCTGGGTCTAATACTTCCTATACGGTGGGTAACGCCACCACCAAATGTTCTATTTTGAAGTGTTTCACTCATGGTGTTACCTTGCTATGTCTTCACATTTGGTTTGGCTTCAATCTCAACATGTCTTCATGATTATCTTCACTATGTTGATTATATATATATAGTAGTGTTCTGTCCTCTACAGCATTCACTTATAGCTATGTCTTCTTGTTGAATCTTTTGAACTAAGTGAATGTGATCGGACCCTAACCTCTCTATGCTATCTATCTCAAACTCTATCTCTCCAAATCATATGCATTCTATTGAAACTGTCGAATGTCTTCTCTGCGTCCTTGTCAGCAGAAGATACAAAGACAAACCTTAAGTCCACTTTCAATGCTCATTCCTCCACATGAAACCCGGAGAAGTAGGAACGACCACCCGACAATCCAGGCGTGCGTGGGACGTGGAACAAACCCCAAAATTCTGCATGATGGCCACGTGTTCCTCAGATGCGAATCGCCAGGGGCACCTGTGTAATAACGCAGTGCCGCCCCTGTACCTATAAATACACACTTCACGGCGGTCATTATCTCTTCTTCCACTCTCGCACGAACCCTAGCGCCACCGCTAGCCCTCGACAACGCCGGTGACGAAGCGCTTCGCTGCCGCAACCTCTCCGACGCCGTCTTCACGCCGACCGCGGACATCGTCCTCTCCGCCGTCGCCGTAGGTGTCCTCCGTCGCCAAGTTAGGGCACGAAAGATCGAACTGCTCGGCCTCATCTTCCACTCCGTCTAGCAGTTCTTAGTGTGGTAAATAAAACTTCCTTTTTACGGCACCATTGATCCTATGGCTTTGTCACTTTCTACCACAAGGAGTTTCTATTCACACAAGTTAGATCTCTCTCATACTGCATCTCATAACATGCCTAGTATATTCACTTATGCTTCACAAAGTAGTTAGATTCCTCACTTGTACTGATCTCTGGATTCGTACAAATCTGGAACCAACTCCTTATCTATGAGTGAATGTCTTCACATGATGAGGTCAATGTCTTCTAAACTGATTTATATTCAAAATCTTCTGAGAATGCATATGACCTCTTCCCTTTCCCTCGCACCTTAATGCTGTCACGGGTACATGTCCGTGGGAGAATCCCTTGGTTCTCATTGTCTGCATTCATTTGCAGAATTCTTACAGCATCATATAAATTCTCCCGAAGCAAGTTCCTGTTTGTCCAGCAAGCGAAAATCTTTGAAGTCTTTGAACGTGTTGAAGCCTTTCAGTTTAAAGTTCATGGCTTCAGAGAAATCAGCAAGGAAGGGTGGCAGAAAGCGTCATGGAGAAACATGTAGAGATCTGCCAGATGACCTCTCAGAACTGTACAAGACAGATCCTGAAGAGGATTACAATCAGCGCAAGACCCAAATCCAATGGATTCAAAGATATTGGGCAGAACAATGGTTCAAATACCGATTTGTAACCCAGGAATATGCTGAGAAAAATGCCATCAAGAGACCGTGGGGAGACATCCTATACAATAATCTTCAACCCAGGTCCAGAGATGAAGCCATTGAACAAGGCTTCTATCCCTGCATGGTCCATGGGCCACAGCCTGTTGATGCACACCCATCGTCACTACTATGGTGTCGTGACGACATTCTGTTCAAGCGCAACTTCCAGTTTGCCCAGAACTCAGCGAAGCAAAACAAGAAGACATTGGGACTAGACTTCAACCCTGGTCCCTTAGCTCCAAGGGATGATGGCACACGAGATGCAGAACCCAATGTCGTCGGTCCTTTCTACAACCTTGAAGGCCTCATCACCCATATCTTGGTTCAAGGGACTGCAGTGAATGAGCCTGCAGCTGACGCTGAATCAGATGAAGCGCCTGCAGCGCCAAAGCCAAAGAAGTTGAAGAAGCCTAAAGCTTCAAAGCTTGCCCCTTCACCAAAAATCTCACGGGCGAAGCCACTGGCAACTGCACCTCCTGAAGACAGTGTGCAGTCCGAAGATTTATCATGCATCTCCAAGCCCCAGAAGGTCAAGATGCCTCTGCCACACACCGGCCAAGAGCTAACAGCTGCTACCATTCTGCGCAATGATGCCATTGATCTGTCAAGTGATGAAGATCTTGCAGATGACGCTCTTGAGCAACTCATCAAGAGCAAAGAAGAAGCAGAAATCTTCAATGATCTGCCTCTCTTTGATGTAACAATCATCCACAACTTCATTGATGAATGGTTTGACACGCCAAACATCAGCTTCAACGATCTCCAACTACCCATTGGCCTCAGTGTCGCCTTCCATGGCGCCATTGCTTCAGAGTTAGCTATCGCCCAGCGCATTGTTGAACTGAAGCAGAAGATTGACTTTGAGAAATCTCAGTTCAAGAAGCATATGGCCAAGCTCAGCATGCAAGACGTGAAGAATTTCAAGATTATGCTGCACGAGCTCAAGGAAGCCTTTCTAAAGAAACGTGCAGAAGCTCAGGGTTCTCGTGAGCGCATGAAGGTCCTGGCTGATAGGTGTGTGCAAGCCTACAATGAGGCTGAGAAGCGCAAGGCCCTTGGGCGTCCTGGCATCGACCCCAGGATGGCTGCCAAGAAGCAGAAGAAGCCCGCTATGGCTGAACCTGAAGCACCAAGGCAGGAGGCAGATCCCCTTGTCTTCCCAACTAGCATGACTGGCCCGAAGCCAAAGGTCAGGTCAACCGCTTCAGAACTGAAGAAGACCAGGACTGCTGAGGCTGAAGCAAGGAAGAGAAAACATCCTGAAGCCTCTGCTACTGCCCCCGCCAAGAAGAAAAGAATGACCAAGAAGGAACGGGCTGCTCCCACAGAGCCCTTGATTGTTGAACCCATTTCCATGGTTCACCCCGACGCCGATCCACAAGAACGTCAACTGACTGTCCATGAGCCTGCTTTCACAGAGGCTCATGAAGCTGAAGACTTTCCAGCAGCTGATCCCATCGTTGCTGAAGACATTGGTCATCATGACCATGTTGAAGATGATGCAGCCCTTCCTCAGCTAGAACACCAACAGGTATCATTGCCTGTGCTAACGCACAGCGAACTCATCAGCATTGGTCGTCCACTGACGCCAATTGCACAGGATGCCTCATGGGCGGATCGCCCACAAGAGAATGAAGACCTTGAGGCCCAGCCAACAGCAACTCCACAGGCGTCACCCGCATTGCGCAGGCTTCGCAAAGGTCCAAGGCCTCAAGTCTCTGCTGAAGACAATCCGACTGCATCAGCCGCAGAAGAAGAAGTCCCACAAGTTGCCACTCCCCTGTCCCACCAAGAAGCAGTTCTCGAGGAGAACGTGATCGTGATCGATCCTCCTGCTCATCAAGTGGAGGTTCAACATCTTGAGGCTGCCACCACCAACACCACCGAAGCCACTGACGCTGTTATGGCTGAAGCTAATGTGGAGCCCTCACCAACAAAAGCACCAGAAGTCAGCGAAGCCACTGATCCTGCCACTTCTGTTCCTGAGTCTACTGCCGGTCCCCAGTTCGACTATCATGTTGAGCACAGGCCTCAGGTACAGAAGCCAATCCCAAGATTGCCAAGGTTCCCAGGTCCTGCATCAGCACCTGGCTCCTTCAATATCAATGGCTTCAGAGCAAACAACACATTCTTCAATAGCTCCAGGAACCCCTACTCCAGGGAAAGAATATCATCTGATCGGTTCTGGAGTTATCCGCAGCAAAGCTATTACTCATGCGTTCTTTACAACCAAGGTTGCATCTTCCCACACAAGCGCCTTGACATTGAAGCAATAGCTGGTCTGCCCTGTCTGGAAGAAGCTCTGGATTGCTTCAAAGAGGTTGGACTGCTGCCGTTCGTCACTGACCAAGAGCATTGGAATGAAGAATTGCTGCTCCAATTCTATGCCACACTTCACATCCGCGGGTATAGCAGAGATCCGAAGACTTGGGTCCTGGAGTGGATGACAGGAAACGTTCATCACGAAGCCAAAGCCTTTAACATCATTGAGCTCACTGGTTTGCCCACTCCTGGCGATCTCTACGAGCATGGCTATCAACTTCATAGTGAAGCTATTGAGAGCATCTTTCAGAAGATTGAACCTAATATGAGTCAGATGCTCAGTATGATGAAGCCATTGCCCCAAGATGCTGCTTATCCCACGGAGTTCTTCGTTGAAGACCTTGAGTATCTGCCAAGAACCATTTATCACATCATAAGGCGAACTCTCTGGCCAATCAAAGGACATTCTCCCATGCCAAGCTGGAAGGTGCAATGAAGACTTTGGTCTTCTACATTCTTCATGGAAAATGCTTCAATACACAGGATTTCTTCATTCACCAACTTGCTGCATCTGGCTCTGATCTGTTTGGTTTGAAGTTCTACGCCCCTTGGGTGATGCGTCTGATCAAACTTCACTCCGCTATCTCATATCAGCCCTCGGCCCGCAACCATCGGATCTTTTTGCCTGATGTGGATATGTCTATTGAAGCCATCTATCCTGAGCCTGCCAAGGAACCTCTCAGTCTTCAGAATGCAGAGCATCAAAGTTTCACTCAGAACGTTGAAGGCGTGGAAGCCGTAACTCGTGTGTATCCTTTGGCTAGCACTACACGTGCACTGCATCCTGCTCTCACTGAAGCCACTGACAGTACAACTGCTCCACGGCCCAAGAAGCGCACTCGTGTTCTCAATGACCGAGAGCTTCTTGTGGCTCTTCATCAGAAACAGGATAGGCATCATGACTGGCTAAAGCGTCAGATGCAAAGCCTCTTGGTGGATGTTAATCGCATTCGCAATCTTGCCACCAAGAATGCTTTTGTTGCCCATGAAACCTCTCGCCACACATGGAAAGGGCTAACGCTGATGTGTTCTGAATATGATCTTCAAGAGGATGGCTTCACTGAGCGATTCAAGTTTGACTCCACACCTCCTCGAAGGGCAGTGCTGCGACGAACTCCATCCCTTGAAGACTCTGAGTTCTCTTCCTCTGCTACAACTGTGAATGCCAGAGTGATCGAGGATGAAGACGATGCTACTTCACCGCCACCTCCTTCAGCACGCTTCGACTCTGCTCCAAGCTCTTCAGCACCGCCAAACACCACCAACGACCCTGCTGCTTCACCTACTCCTCATGGGAACGAGTAGATGCTCTATGTCTTCAAACCTTTTTGGCCCTTACTAACAAAAGGGGGAGAAGCATATGAGGTTGATAGTCTTCAAGCGGGTCCATATGGGCGGGAGCTTTATATTTTGCTTCGTGCTTACAACTCTCATTTTGCTACATTTGGTTCTTTGAGTTGTAACACTTAAACTCGATGGTCGTCTGCAATTTATCATCGCAACACAAAAAACCAAATGTAGCAAAACGAGAGTTGTAAGCACGAAGCAAAATATAATGCACCCGCCCATATGGACCCGCTTGAAGACTATCAACCTCATATGCTTCTCCCCCTTTTGTCAGTAAGGGCCAAAAAGGGGGAGAAGCATATGAGGTTGATAGTGGATTGTCATCCACACTTAGATCATTCCGCATGTGCGACGATAAATTCTGCACTTAGATCATTCTGCAGACGTCCATTTTCCATTATGCATGTCATTATCTTCATACACTTTCACATGCATAGTGGATTGTCATCATAAGTTGAAGTGGATCTCCACAAGTACAACCTGCCATGTGCATTTGCATTCCAAAAGCAAATTACTTATATGCACATCTTCAGGGGGAGCCCTTGCAACTTATGAAGACAATTCCTTATCCTTTACAATTTCACAGATTATATTCCCCGTTGAAAACTTCAACTAGTTTGTCATCAATCACCAAAAAGGGGGAGATTGTAAGTGCATCTAATGCCACCCCTAGTTGGTTTTGGAGTATTGACGACAAACCTAGTTGAGGGACTAATGTGTTTGTGAGAATTGCAGGATAACACAGGTAGAAGTCCCTCATTAATTCGGTTTTCCTACCAGAGATGACCCCTAAAAATGTATGAAGACATTGAAGTCAAAGGTGGTATATGAAGATATTCACATTGAAGACTATGACAAGAGAAGACACCAGATGAAGCCTATGGAGCTCGAAGACTTAGATCTTTCGTAGTTCTCTTTCTTCTAGGAACCACCGTACTGTTAAGTGGGGTCCAAGAGAACCAGTCAGAATGACTGAAGTGATGCTTAAACAAAACCTATGTCTTCGAGTGAAGACTTTGAGAGCGAATCTTGTCCAGAGTCGGGCAAGTCAGCTTTTCTTGAAGCCCAAGTAAAGTTGTCGTGTGAGTTTGAAATCTGACCGTTGGAACATGTGTCAGTTCCTTAGTGACCCAGGGTCATTTCGGACAAATCAGGTCGGGTTGCCAAGTGGCTATAAATAGCCCACCCCCTACAACCATAAACGGTTGGCTGCTCAGATTCAGAGTACGGCTTTTGTCGTTTGAGAGCAACCCACCTCGAAGCCTTTGAGAGAGAATTCCTTGCAAGGATAAAGCCCTAACCACCCAGAGCCAAAGAGAATTAGGCATCACTTAAGTCTTCTTGTCTGTGTGATCTGAAGACTTATTACACTTGAGGACTGTGCATCCTCCAGCCGGTTAGGCGTCGCGTTCTGAGTATCCAAGAGACATTGTGGATTGCCGGTGAACGAAGTCTGTGAAGGTTTGGGAGTCTACCTTGAAGACTTACCAGAGTGATTGGGCGAGGTCTGTGTGACCTTAGCTCAAGGGGAATACGGTGAGGACTGGGTGTCCTGAGCTGCGTGTTCAGGACTGGGTGTCCGGGACTGTGTGTCCTAAGGTTTAAATACCTAGCCGCCCTAACCAGACGTATAGTTGTCAAAGCAACTGGAACTGGTCCAACAAATCATTGTCTTCATTGAGTCACTGGTTTCATCTTCCCTTCCCTTTACTTACTGTTACTCCTTGTGAAGTCATTGTATGTTCGCACTATTTTTTGTCTTCACTGAGTGACTGCGTGTTCTGTGTGTCTTCACAATATCTTCCTACCTGATCCTTACTACATTGCTGCTATTAGTCATTGTGCTTTCACTCTATTGAATACTTGACTATGGCTTGCCTAGTGTAGTCTACCTTCCGCTGCAGGGTAATAGGTTTATTTCTATCGTTTGTCTTCATAACTTCCACGTTTTGAAGACTTTCATAAAAATCGCCTATTCACCCCCCCCCTCTAGTCGATATAACGCACTTTCAGAACATACCTTTTTGAAGACGGTGAGGGTTCTACGGCACCCCCAGTCCTTTCGTTTTGAACGACTACCCTGCGAAGGGGCCGCCCTTGAGAAGGTGCAGTCTTCCGAGCGCCGATCCTATTAAGTACGGATTAGTACAATGGACAAAAGTGCAAGCAAGGACTTATTTTTTAAAGCTCTTCGGATACTTACGATGGAGAAGGGATAGGGGCGGGGGTAGTCGGTGGTGATAGCCACTTCTGAGCCGTCAAGGCTCGCTTGATAAAATGCCCCATCATCGAACTCTATGTATATATCCGGATCCTCGCAGAAACCAGGGTCTTCATCGCGATTGTGATCCTCTGGCTGCGGGGCAGGACAGTAAATGTCCTCGATCATATTCCTCCATGAATGTTTATTAACAACAAAAAACAACTGGATTAGCATGCCATGATAGCAATAAAGCAACACAGGTAATCGAAATCTTACCCGTTCAATGGGGTTGTACATGGAGTAACCTTCCCGATGGTTTAAGCGAAGGAAATCCTCCTTGTCACCCTTGCACAGGTCGGTCGGGATCATGGCCAGTTCGGTTGGGGTATCCGGACCCTTGCGTCTGTAACAAGACACATCGTCTTCTCCGTTGCAGCACCATAAGGGGGTTACTCTGGATTGGAGGGGTTGGACGCATCTTTTTATTGCAATGGTCATAACCTCAATTACCGAGAGCCCGGTATGGGCTAATAATCTGACCTTGCTGACCAGCCTTTTTATTTCTGCGCTGTCCTCCTCCTTGGGACTTTGGGGACACCAATTCGGGCGCTTCTTTAAGGGAGCGCTGGAAAATTCGGGAAGGCCGCGCCGAACTGGGTCCGGCAGTGGGACGTCATCCATGTAAAACCACTCCGAAGACCATTGTGGATATGTCTCTTTGGGAGTTCCAACGGGGTATCCGGATCCGGCTATACGCCATACTTCAGCACCGCCCACTTCAAATATGGAACCTCCTTGATGGCGGGGGACAAGGCAAAAGAACTTTTTCCATAGTTCGAAATGGGTGTCAATGCCCAAGAACAGCTCGTAGAGGGCAACAAAACCTGAGATGTGCATAATCGAACCTGGAGTGAGGTTGTGCAGCTGGATGCCGTAAAATTCCAATAGACCCCTGAGAAAGGGATGGATTGGAAAAGCTAAGCCCCACAAAAGGAAAGGGACAAAGCACACTCTCTCCTCCCTATTGGGGTTGGGAAAAATTTCAACCAGCACGTCGTTGCCTATTGAGGCCAATCCCACTCGAATGGAGACTAGATCTGCGAGGGGAAGATATCCCTGCGTCTGGATCCGACTCAGCTGAAGACAAGGCACTGAGCAGCTCTGCCAATCGCCCTCTTGAGGGCCATGGGGCCGCGAAGAAGAGCTTGGGGCGCTGGCCATGTTTGGAGGCTTTTTTGGCTGATCTTGGTGTTCCTCTACGCGATGTGGATGGCACTTTGAGGATTCGATCTCTTTATATAGGCACCATCCTTGCGTGGCCGGGTGTTTTCTTTTTAATAAAAAATGGTGGACCGTTCGCATTCGCCCAGCACGTGGAAATTGAGGTGACAGGGAAGGAGTCATGAAGACAGAACAAGGAAGCCAGAGTCGAACTATTGTTCGCCTAGTATACGGTGAAGAACTAGCCTTGCAAAAGCCGAAGACGTAAGATGGATACTGCATCGTCATTTGAAGACCAGTTCGGGGGCTATTGAGGGAGTCCTAGATTAGGGGGTCCTCGGGTGTCCGGACTACTGGATGTGGGCCAGACTGATGGGTCGTGAAGATACAAAGCAGAAGGCATTCCCCCGTGTCCGGGTAGGACTCTCCTATGCGTGGATAACAAGATTGGTGTCCAGATATGTAATTTCCTTCTTCCACGAACCGACTTTGTACAACCCTAGGCCCCTCCGGTGTGTATATAAACTGGTGGGTTTAGTCCGTAGAGATCATCAGGATTCATACAGGCTAGACATCTAGGGTTTAGCCACTTCGTTCTCGAGGTAGATCAACTCTTGTAACCCCTATACTCGTCAAATATAATCAAGCAGGACGTAGGGTTTTACCTCCATTAAGAGGGCCCGAACCTGGGTAAACATCGTGTCTCCTTTGTCCCTTGTTACCTTCGATCCTCAGACGCACAGTTCGGGACCCCCTACCCAAGATTGGCTGGTTTTGACACCGACAGCACATACCCCATCGGTTGAGAACTTGATGAACACCCATCCGGGATGTTCCGGCATTGTAGACACGCGGCGCAAGACCTTCTTTGGGCAGTTGTCGCACGTAATGAGTGGCAACGCTGCGCCGATGAGCTTTTGGGCCAGCACCGAGCGGCCGACCGCCATTCATGTATTTGCCATCGGACCGCCGACGGTGTAGATTCGAGCGGCTAGAGGAGGAGTCAGTACCTGTATGCGGCCTTGCGGCCTTGCTGGGGCCTTCCGGCCTGGTGCCCGGCCAGTCCATGGCGCGACGCGGCCTCCCAGAGCTGGGCAAGCTCAAGCCCAACCGGATCCGCTCCAAATCCGGCCGTCGGGTGCGCAAAACAGGTAGCCGTGGTTGGGTAGCTCGGGGGTGTCGAGGGAAAGGGGGTTGGGCGAGCGCGCATCCGAGTTGCACGCGCTGGAGTTGGCCTAAGTGAAGATGCAAGACATCACGTGTTTCGCTAGTGGCGTGGCGGACCAACCGTGTGGGGGTGCGAAGTGGCTTCGCTCGTGTGGGGGATGGAGGCCATCCCGCGCGGGCGCTAGGTCTGACATGATGGCCTTGTCATCAGTCTGTGACCTCTGTGGCAACCGTCCGCTCCCCACTAGCCTCTTCATGTATCGTGGCAACCATCCACCACCTCTTCGCCTTTCCCTCTCGATTTGGAACTGTTGTCGCATGCTCTTCTTCTCTCCTCCATTTGCCTTCACCCTTCCTTCTGCCACTGTCCGATCATATTCTCCATGGAGGGAACATGCCGGAAACAACCCGGTTATTCTTGCTCTGATCTGAAAGATGATGTGGTGGAGGAACTCATTGATCGATGCGACGTCATCACCTCGGCTAGCATGGCAGGTTCGTTCAAGTTCATTCTCGACTCAACTAATAATATCATTACCAAGAACCCTAGGGTCCAGGAGCGGTTTGATCTCCACTATCTTCTTCGCCATGACCCTGCTCACTGGCGCCTGGACGATGGAAGCCTCGCCTTGTGCAAGTTGATGCCACTTGATAATGATACATGTGATGTTAAGATGGCATCGCTTAAGGATAAGGCCTGGGCAGGCGCAAACAGAGATTGGGTTGTCTATATTGGGCACAACTGCGAGTGGGAACTTGTGAATGTGTACACTCATCACCGGGTTCCACTTGCAAAAATCTCAGAGTGCCCAGAGGTTGAGCACACATATGGTCTACGCATGTTCAAGTACGATCATGGTGATTGTCGTCTACAGAAGATAGCAATTTGTCGATTTCCCTATCGCTCTTGGGATTACACAAACTATCAAGTTGTTGCTATCTTTGACAAGCTTGTTGCTGTCCTTGATTCCACGCCTCCATGGATATTGCTCAAAAATCAGTTTCCGTACACGGATGTGCATGTGTACTGTGATGCAATTCAATACGAGGGTCTTGTGTTTGCTGTCACCACTCGTGGCACTGTTTTTGCATGGAATCTTGATGCTTTTGGTACGTTTGTCTTCCACCGTAATTATAATTGGTTCATCCACATGCAATGCGGGTTAGCTAGTTTTCCTTTACTAATTAACCTTCTTGTGTTTCCAAGGTGCTGTGAACATTCCACCACCTATACTTGAAAAAGATTATAACCAAGGAGGAGATGACGATGGTGATGATGACGAGCATGAGGACGAGCAGGGCCTATATACTCAGTGGCGCCTGGCAACTTATTCCGATGGATCACCTATTCTTGTCTGTATATAGGGCACTGCTGATGTTACCAAGGAAGCAGGTGTTGTCTCCCATGGTCGCACTCCCCGGACCTATTCCAACATCCGTTGTAGGGTATTCAGGATGGATACTAGTGTGCTAGCGCCAACACCTTCTCCCTGGTTCAGTATTGATAGTCTTGGAGAAAACTCGCTCTTCCTTCGACAAAACTGTCCAATGATGGTGAAAGGCGATTCAGCAGTTGTTGACACAACATTACTACCATTTATGAGAAGCAACTATATCTATACCTCGGACATTGGTATGGTTCCCTAACGTGGCTATCACAATATGCATCCTGATATAGGCCACTTTAGCCTGGATGATCAGTCATGCGTTGGTCTCGAGATTGACAATAGATGGCCTGTCCCAGAGGCTTTCCTATGGTTCAAAGCAAGCGTTTCCAACGCCGAGGATTGGTTGAGCTAAAGTTCATTTCATTGCTTGTTATTTGTTGTGTGATTAAAACTTTAGCATTTACTAGAATTTTTTGTGGGAACTAATCTATAATCCAACATGTATCCTCGTTGTCGTTGTGTGTTGATGAATTGTTGTATGTAATGAATGGTACATTTGCATATGCATGTCATAAACTCAATTTATGAATGGTTTTCGACTCACTTCTGGGAGTGTGAGTACCGTAGTAGTATAGCCAGCATCCATTTATATGAAGTTGCCACATCACATAGAGCCAACCTAATATTGGAGTATGCTAGCACAATAGTTAGTTCTAGTTAGATCAACTAGAGCTAGGTGTTGCACAGAGGCCGAGAAATATGGTGATAGCGTGACTGCGTGAGGTGGGCTTGTACGTAGTATGATGTAGGTACAGGGCTTGTCGTGTTTCCTACTCCTCTGGTCTAAATGTGGAGAAGATTTAGTCAAGTTCTTCCTCCTTTTACCGACACGTGGAACACCCAGTATCCAGGTTGTGTCATGCAAGAAAATGGAGTGCTAGTTGAAGCCACATGATGTGCATCTTGGGTTAAACTGTAAATAGAATCTTACTCTTGAGTAACTCCAAAAATGGCCACCAAAGATCTTTATTGGATTTTTTTTCATCACCAGCACGTCGAGGTGAAAGATGTGCAGGTTCAGTGGGTCATCTTATGTTTTCACAGACATATGGGACTGCATGTGAGCAAACAGTCGATGGGCTCCACGCGTCTGCTAGCTGGCTGAGAAGAGAGAGAGGAGGGCGGAGCACGGACTCCAGGAAATTTCGTGACAATGTGAGTAGTACTAGTGGTGTATCGTACTCTTGGAGAGATAATGTGTTCGCTCTGCGTAACCAGCACCTCGATATAGTGGGGTGGCATGGGCCATAACTAGCATTCACGTCTAGCAGTATGGCACATGCCACCCACATGAGTCCCATCTGACATCAATTTTCTTGGAGTCCGTGTTACAGCCATCTCTTCTCCCTCCTATTTTGTCAGCCATCACGCGATGGGCGGGGTGGGCGTTTTCAGATAGTCGGTTTGCTCAACTGCGGTCCCACTTGTAAGTGAATATGTAAGACAACACGCATTCCCCCTTGAGTGGCGTGCCGGACCAACCGTGTGGGGGTGCGACACGAACACGGCAGGTTTTTCCTTTTGAACTTGTGACTTGTAAAATTTGGTTCTGCTTCATGGCGCGACCGACAGATAGAAATAACGATATTCCCTAGAGTAATGAGAATTTTGGTTCTAGCGCGGTTTATGCATGGAGTACATACGAAAATTATGAAGTTGATGTAAATGGTTAGATAATTACTAGTAATACAATATACTACTACATGGATTTGACGAAAAGATAAAGATACATACGGATCCATCAACGACATCCTCACGTCCTAGTGCGCCGGGTCACCAACCGACGTGTGAGGAGGAACGGCGTTGGCGACGAACTCAACGTGCTTCTGAACAATGCCGTTCAAGGTTGCCATGTGGTCCAAGAAGTCCAGTGTCCTAACGTCCTTTTCTTGCACGTAGTAGTCCTTGTGGACGATTTGCGTGTAGACATGAGTGATTATGTCGATGGTGTTTTGTTGCACCAAGCACTGCGCGGCGAGCGCAACCTCGAAATGGACATTTTCCGACGCGATGGCGGGCAGTCCACTACTTGAAAAAAGTTTATACATAGACGCTTACTAGTAGCATGGGTTTATACACCTCGCGATACGCCATAGTAGAGCGAGGGGGAAAAACTCGCGGTACTAGTAAGTACTGGGCTTTTTAACAACCTGAAATCCCCATCTCGTCCAAATCGAGCTCCCCTCCTCGCTGCCGCCGCCCCACGAATCTGCACACACACTCCACATTCTTCGCCAATTCCCCAAACCCACCGCCGCGCCATCGTCGACCTAGGCTGCGACCACCATGGTCGCCGTCGTCGTCTCCTCCATGGAGGTCCGACCCGCCAGGATCAAGCCGCGGCCTGAGCCTGCCATGGGGAATCCGCCCCGATTGCAGCGTGTAGGCAGGCACTGTAGGAAGAGGAAGAGGGAGGAGGGAGGGGGACGGGGGAGGGCAGCGCCCGTAGCCGCGTGCACGTGGCCGTGGCGCCGGAGTGGCGGAGGAGGGGTAGGGCGGTGCTCGTCGCGGCGGCCTCGACAGGCAACTACGTGGTGCCACCTTCCTCCAACACCGGCCGCCTCGTGCTGCGGCTGCTGGCAGTGGCGCAGCGAGTCTCCCACCTTACCACCACCGCTGCTTGCCGTCCGTCCCTCCTTCCGTCCATGGCGGCGGCGACCTCCGGCGTCAGCAGGCTCAGCGCGGTGGCAGGCAACAACAACGGCGACGTCGGCCTCCAAGACTCCTGGCCTCTGTTGGAATATGTAGGTACCCACTCCTTCCCCTTCCCCTTCACTTGATGCCCGCTCTATTCAAATCTGTTTCATCCTCTGTTACAACTTGTTTGCTCTCTATTTTTTGGATATGTGCTAGTCTGTATGAATGTATAATTGGTACGTAGCTCAAAACAAAACTTGCAAATGGTTCAATACATTTACAGGCACCACCGGGATGGCATGGTTGAACGTAAAAAGCAAATACCATGACTAACGAAACTGAAAAATTAAACACTTTCTTCCTCGTCCTGGGTGAAAACCATGTGAGTGCTTGCACGATGCATCAAACGTAGTATCTGAAACAAGATTATCCTCCTGCCTGCCAGCCTGCAAGTGGATGTTTTGTAATGGCACTGCACGCCGTCTCAGACGGCTGTCGCCGGTGGCGAGGTTAAATATTCTTCTTGTGATTGGCCCGAGACAGTGTTTGATGGCTGAAGATTGCACGTGCTTGTGTTGGTAACTTAACTGTCCTTTTAGCTATATACAGAAGTATGAGAAGTTAAGTTGCCAGTTAGACTTCTTTGCATACACATAGCGTATGTATGATGTTTAAGAAAGGTCAACCGGTATGCTCGCCACTATGATTTTCTCATACTTCTGACGCTTCTGTAGTTTTCTCTGTCAGCATTGATCTGTGATTAAAGTTTAGTTTCATAAAATGAAACTTATCGCGTACTTGTACAAACTAGCCAGTAATTTTTCTAGCAGCATTGTTTTCGGCCAAGGACCTGAAAAGAGTTTTGGCTTTGCAAGGGTGGTCATGTTTCTAAACAGCTGAAACATCCTCCTTAACTTGTTTCTGCATTACTGCCAGAGAAGTAGTATCTGTGAACAACGTTTTTGCTGCATTTTTATACCTATGTATGGGTCATCCTACATTCTCAAGTAAATGAGGTTTGTGTTCCTGAACAAACGTCGGCAGTTTTGATGGAGCTGACGGTATTTTGTCGCTGGACATGCATCCATCTTACTCAATGTCAGAATGGACATGAAAGAATCAGCAGTAAAGTTTGTGATCTGCTGTGGAGCTCTACTAAATTAGTATTTTTGAAGGAAATATTAGTGGCATTTACATGTATAAGATACTTGCATCTTGCTAATCTAGTATTTTTTTGAGTGTGCGAGAGATTGTCGTTAATTCAATATCAGGATACTATTCATCATTGTTTCCGATCATTAAAATGTGGGCTGGTGGCTAAGAAGAAGAATAGCACTGTAGCAAGTTTGATGGGCACACTTGCTATATCTTCCATGAGTGTTATTTCGCCAGAAAAAAAAGTGTTGTAATTGGAAGGAACTGATGCTTGCACCTCATCCGATCTGGAATAACTATAATCCTTTGTCTTCTCCTGACATTCTCCTTGATCCCATCTTGTTCACGCGTAGAGGGGGGGGGGGGGGGGGGGGGGGTCTGGGACTTCCCCACCATACTTTTGTTTGTCCAAATTGAGACGACGTACTTTTTTCTTGAAAAGGAATGCTAACTTTAGATCAATTTGATATAGATTTTGAGCTCGCCCATCCTATTTTCTGTCACTGTCTAGATTAGACGATGCAGATATGGTTGAGCTCAAGGTTAATGGAGACAGAAATTGTCAGGTCTACCTACCGGATTCAGTTTTCTGTTTACTTTTTGAGAATAGTATATTTATTATCATTAGTACAGACCTGCTCTACAAGTACTTATCTCTTTCTGGATCATCCTTTTAAGCAGTTTCGGGCATTGTCTCATCAATTTTACCGAACTCCTGAACACCATAGATTTGTGCGGCAACAGGTGGTCAATCAGGTTAGTATTGTGAATTCAGGCATTCCATCCCCTCTCATAGTAAATTAAGTGTTATTTTAACACTGACCACCTTGCATAAACACCGGTGCAACACAGCCGTATGTACAAGAAGCAGAGCGCATCAGTTCATGCTCGAGCCCTGAAGAAGGTAGCAATGTTTGGGTTTTCCTCAAGGATGTTGGACACTATTTACATTATGTTAAATGCAGATAATATTGTTGATTTACGAGAATTATTTATTTACCTAGTGGATCCCCAATTATATATTTGTCCCTATCAATGCAAATGTTGAGCCATGTTCCACTTTTACTGCTCTACATTATATTTTCACTGCCTGAAGGGGTTAGTATGCTCCTTATCTTTTTCACTGATTGTCTTTTTCATCGACATGCACCGCATTATTTTTCCGTGTCATTCTTCTGAAGAATCTGAAGTTTCTGAACCTTTGTTGGTAATGCTGTAGGGTTCTGGTGGCGATGTCGATGGTCGTCGAGAGGTTCGTGGACTGGATGGTGTCGTGGCTGCTGATGTACGGAGAGGCGAAGCTGCTGCTCGTCATCTACCTCTGGCACCCCAGCACACGGGTAAGCAGTCGATCAGACACCCCGAGCCCGAGAGATGATCAACATTTCAGATAGACTTGATTTGGTATGTGGTCAATTCTGAATCTGACTCTTAATGGTGTTCGGATTTCAGGGTGCGGGCCATGTGTACGATGGCTTCCTCCATCTGCTGGTGGCGTTACACGAGGCCGACATCGACCGGGGCCTGCTTGAGCTGATGGCTAGAGCGAGGGACGTGACGACGTCACAACTCAAGGCGGCGGCTGCCATCGGTCAAGTGTGGCTAGTCGAGGCTGCCCGCTGTGTTTCGTCGCAGTTGCAGGCCGCGAGATCAGGCCGGGAAGGCGCCACGCATTGACGAGTGAGCCAATTTTTGGATCGGACCATAACAACGTGTCTCAATCTCTGACCTCTAGAAGTAGTGGTAAAGTTTTGAATTTGCATGGCAAGAACCACTTACGTAGGTAGCTGACACACACAACATTATGTTTACAGGGCCATGTGTACGATGGCTTCCTCCATCTGCTGGTGGCGTTACACGAGGCCGACATCGACCGGGGCCTGCTTGAGCTGATGGCTAGGGCGAGGGACGTGACGACGTCACAACTCAAGGCGGCGGCTGCCATCGGTCAAGTGTGGCTAGTCGAGGCTGCCCGCTGTGTTTCGTCGCAGTTGCAGGCCGCGAGATCAGGCCGGGAAGGCGCCACGCATTGACGAGTGAGCCAATTTTTGGATCGGACCATAACAACGTGTCTCAATCTCTGACCTCTAGAAGTAGTGGTAAAGTTTTGAATTTGCATGGCAAGAACCACTTACGTAGGTAGCTGACACACACAACATTATGTTTACAGGGCCATGTGTACGATGGCTTCCTCCATCTGCTGGTGGCGTTACACGAGGCCGACATCGACCGGGGCCTGCTTGAGCTGATGGCTAGGGCGAGGGACGTGACGACGTCACAACTCAAGGCGGCGGCTGCCATCGGTCAAGTGTGGCTAGTCGAGGCTGCCCGCTGTGTTTCGTCGCAGTTGCAGGCCGCGAGATCAGGCCGGGAAGGCGCCACGCATTGACGAGTGAGCCAATTTTTGGATCGGACCATAACAACGTGTCTCAATCTCTGACCTCTAGAAGTAGTGGTAAAGTTTTGAATTTGCATGGCAAGAACCACTTACGTAGGTAGCTGACACACACAACATTATGTTTACAGGGCCATGTGTACGATGGCTTCCTCCATCTGCTGGTGGCGTTACACGAGGCCGACATCGACCGGGGCCTGCTTGAGCTGATGGCTAGGGCGAGGGACGTGACGACGTCACAACTCAAGGCGGCGGCTGCCATCGGTCAAGTGTGGCTAGTCGAGGCTGCCCGCTGTGTTTCGTCGCAGTTGCAGGCCGCGAGATCAGGCCGGGAAGGCGCCACGCATTGACGAGTGAGCCAATTTTTGGATCGGACCATAACAACGTGTCTCAATCTCTGACCTCTAGAAGTAGTGGTAAAGTTTTGAATTTGCATGGCAAGAACCACTTACGTAGGTAGCTGACACACACAACATTATGTTTACAGGGCCATGTGTACGATGGCTTCCTCCATCTGCTGGTGGCGTTACACGAGGCCGACATCGACCGGGGCCTGCTTGAGCTGATGGCTAGGGCGAGGGACGTGACGACGTCACAACTCAAGGCGGCGGCTGCCATCGGTCAAGTGTGGCTAGTCGAGGCTGCCCGCTGTGTTTCGTCGCAGTTGCAGGCCGCGAGATCAGGCCGGGAAGGCGCCACGCATTGACGAGTGAGCCAATTTTTGGATCGGACCATAACAACGTGTCTCAATCTCTGACCTCTAGAAGTAGTGGTAAAGTTTTGAATTTGCATGGCAAGAACCACTTACGTAGGTAGCTGACACACACAACATTATGTTTACAGGGCCATGTGTACGATGGCTTCCTCCATCTGCTGGTGGCGTTACACGAGGCCGACATCGACCGGGGCCTGCTTGAGCTGATGGCTAGGGCGAGGGACGTGACGACGTCACAACTCAAGGCGGCGGCTGCCATCGGTCAAGTGTGGCTAGTCGAGGCTGCCCGCTGTGTTTCGTCGCAGTTGCAGGCCGCGAGATCAGGCCGGGAAGGCGCCACGCATTGACGAGTGAGCCAATTTTTGGATCGGACCATAACAACGTGTCTCAATCTCTGACCTCTAGAAGTAGTGGTAAAGTTTTGAATTTGCATGGCAAGAACCACTTACGTAGGTAGCTGACACACACAACATTATGTTTACAGGGCCATGTGTACGATGGCTTCCTCCATCTGCTGGTGGCGTTACACGAGGCCGACATCGACCGGGGCCTGCTTGAGCTGATGGCTAGGGCGAGGGACGTGACGACGTCACAACTCAAGGCGGCGGCTGCCATCGGTCAAGTGTGGCTAGTCGAGGCTGCTCGCTGTGTTTCGTCGCAGTTGCAGGCCGCGAGATCAGGCCGGGAAGGCGCCACGCATTGACGAGTGAGCCAATTTTTGGATCGGACCATAACAACGTGTCTCAATCTCTGACCTCTAGAAGTAGTGGTAAAGTTTTGAATTTGCATGGCAAGAACCACTTACGTAGGTAGCTGACACACACAACATTATGTTTACACTCTTACTTGTGTAAAAGATATGAATTATATACGAGTTGCCTCTACAATGAGGAACTGTGATAGTAGATACTGCAATTGTGTGATAGAATGGAATTGATTGATTTTATTTTATTTTAATTTTCAATAAGTTAGTAGTAGGATGGAAAAAACTGCTCGCTACTAGTATTTAGGATACTAGTAGCATTGGTAGTATGGATACACTACTACTATTTCGTTACTAGTAGCGCGGGCACGAAATAGAATAGCATGGGTGGCACACGCTACTACTAACTATTAGCTGTAGCGCGATGCTGGTTGCGCGGGTACCCGCGCAGCTAGGAGCCATTTTACCCATGCTGCTAGTAGCCTTTTTATTAGTAGTGGTTGTAGGGTCACCAGTGCGTCGAAGAGGTTGTCACTATAGAGGCTGTTGAGGGTGGCGGGCATCGCAGAGCCTGGGCACATGGGCTGGAGGCATATGTCAAGGTCGTTCATGAGCTTCTTGAGAATGGTGAATTTGTCGAGGAAGCCGACGAGGACCTTGACAAACAAGGAGATGAAGTTGTCGTCCAAGAGGCCTCTCGCCCTGGCGGCCTCAAGCACGACTTGGACCTTGACAAACAAGAAGACGAAGTTGCCGTCCAAGAGGCCTCTCGCCCTGGCGGCCTCAAGCACGACTTGGAGATGTTCCTCCGTGTCGGGCCGCAGGCCGCGTCATGGACTATCTAGCACAGCCGGCTGATGCTCGCGCTCATCGTCTCCATGGGTCTAGCATCTAGTCAACTGATCTTGCGATTGGAGTGATCACTTTTGCCCTTGGTTAGGGTGCGTAGGTGCGTATGATTTCGTATAGATTGGACTGGCGGGGAGCCTATATATGAGAAGTGCAGACTGCGTTGCATACTTGCATTCACGTGTGTGTTGGCCATCTACTCCTCGGCTCTCCCTCCGTGCCGGTGCAATATAGTCATCTCACCGAGACCAAGTTGGGGCAAAACAAGAGAACTTTGATGTTTACTGATTTATTGGCCCCCTTTGCATTTTGCGTCAAGTTTTTATCTTTGATTTAACTAATAAAATGTTAATGCATGTAACAAAAAATGTCGTGCTATAGTCTCAATTCATTGAATGCATACGCACCCCATGTCTCCTATTGGGTGATTTCTTTTTTCGTGGCAAAAAAGGGAATGAGGTGGGTAGTTAATGTACTGTGCCTAAAAGTTTTCGAATTATTTGGTTTTCGTAACGTGACTAATGCACCAGTACAGAGGAAGTACAATAATAGTCTTTGATTGCAAAAAAAATTGGTAGCTTACCAAACTGAGCGCTCGGTGAGTACAATAGTAGTCTGATTGATGAGACTTAAGATTTGAGCCATCTACCGGAAGGGAGAGTGTATAATATCATCGGAAACTATGTTCAAAACTGAATAAAACAATACTCCATGTATTTATTTACAAAGGGAGTAGTATATTTTTATTGACATGCATTACTGGATATTGCTAGTCAAATACTAAATCCAAACTGATGTGGCAGTACTACTAAATCTAGACGGTGATGCTAGACTGGTAGTAGTACTACCAATGTAGTACTAGTATTGTACTACCCGCTGGTCAAATTACTCCTCACAGTGAAGTGACAAGACCCTGTGCCGGAGATGAAACCTGAGTGTAGGCGCCGTGTTCGGCATACCAAAGTCAGCCTCACCGTGTGCAGTCACTATCATCATGGCTCTATAGCTAACTTACTTACAACTAGCCGTGTTCGACCCGCGTTGCCACGGGTATCTCTACTCTTTTCTTACAGAGTATGAGTAAGATGCCCGTGCATTGCACGGAACACCAAGATTGGGGATCGATGGCGCCGGCAGCGGCCATCGCGCCAGATTGTTCCATGGCCTTCTAGATGTGGTGGGAAGGAGATAAGGCTGATTGTGAGAGACAAGGAGTTGTTTGTAAATAGGGAACAAGTGTGGGCATCTTTTTGCAAAACTGCAGAAGTTTGCTTTGTATGCGTCAGATCTAGATCCGATGGCTATTGGTGAAAGATGACAGGCACACCATCATCACCAACTCAGGGCCTCTTTGATTCACAGGATTTTGAAAGTGCAGGAATAGGACACGGTAATATTACAAGTTTCAAACTGATATTACAAATGTTAGGAGTAATGTTGCACCTACAAAGAGGGAATTATTAAAAAGTTTCTGTAAGAACTTCCGTTACATTAGGTGGATGCAACATTACCGTACAAACTAAAATCCACCGCCCTGACAAGTCACTAATGGGCAAATAAATTTTTGAGTCTCTGGCGACTTGATGTTTCAAAAACAAATTCAGCTTCCGCGGAGACTTTGTCATTTAGGCTTAGATGCTTGCGGTGATCAGCACGCCATTCATTGTTACGCCAGAGAATGTCAAACCTCATTACCTTGAGCACACTTGCCTCCAGAACAAAGAACCTGGCCAATTTAATTTCAGATGTGCTGTCTCAGTAGTCGATCAAATTGATTTCTGTATGAAGATCAAGGCATTCGTTGAAATTGTTATAGTGCAGCACATTTTTCACTTTCGGGTCTTTTTATCTGCAAAACGAGAGAACATATTAGAGCAGCTGGCTATATAAGATTGTCGTGTCATCAAGAGGTACCAATATCATTCGCCCATACGATAGGGTTGGCCGGCTAGTGTATTTTCTCTCTCTCTCTCTCTCTCTCCCCTCTCACTTACCTAGGATCATGTGAAGAGCTTGGGCATTTGTTGCCTTCCACTATGTGTCCATTGCCATATTTCTCAAAAGTATGCCACATAATACGCATCGATGTCAAATCAAAAGATTTTGGCACCGCTCTAGAGATGTGAGAGAGTTGGCACCGCTGTGCACACAGACCCACATGTATAAACAAATCAATCAAACCAACTACACCAACCTCTCACTCTCCCAAATAAGTGTTTTTATTGCCTCAGTCCTCTCCCTCTCCCACGCAAGTGTTTTTTCATTGCATGAGTTAATTTGGCACCGGAGCAAAGTAGGTGATCCGGATTGGGGCACCAGGTGAGCAATGGAGGGGCATCGATGCCAAATGCATCACAAGTGAATTTGGCACGTGTTTTGGCCTACATAGTGGAGGGCCGTTATAGCCCACTTTTGTACTACCTCGTATTTAGTGTAAAATTTTGACCATAGATTTACCTAAGAAAATGCCAATGCATGTCACCAAAAATTATACAATTTCAAATTATGTTCAAATACGAATCCAATGATATATTTTTTAGTGACATGCATTAACATTTTGTCAGTTACATCTGTGGTCAAATTTTGATAGTACTACAAAATAGGAAGAGTAAACCAGGACGGAGGTAGTACTTGCTCTTAGGGTAACCATAGAGTTACTAGTCTAAGTTACTTGCCACTATGACTAGCCTAGGCTACTAGTAGTACAACAAGAAACGATGCAGGTGATCACGTGAGAAAAAAATACTAAAAACATTTCTTTCGCTGCAGTGTGTACATGCAGTTTTGAACACTACACTTATCATCGTAATTTGAGAAAATTACGAAAAAATTGAGCTATGTTGTGATTACCGTTTACTAATAGGAAAGAAGTTTCACCTCGATGAGTAGCTTCTCTGTGCACGGAAAGCATGTAAGGAATCCAACAACTTGATCCAGATTGGGACCGATAGATTTTATTGCCAAGATCCTCACTGTGCGCACAGACTGGGTCAAGCTTGTGTGAATTATTTTCTGGATGACTGTCGTAAATACATCAAGAAGAAATTTAAAAATGTGAATTTCAAGAAGACGGAGAAGAAGATGAGTGTTGTACCTGAACGATTACGGATCCAATAAAGAGTTTGGAGAATTTGGCAGATACACCAACGTTGTCAATTTCGGCGTGTCAATAACCCTGACTTTTGTTGGACCTTCTAGATCAAATACAAGCAATCTCTCAAGGAAAGGCACATTCTCAATGACCATAACATGGAACAGCTGGAGTGATCTCTTCCCAATTGATGTCTTGTTGCAGGGCCAGCAAGACACATAACTCCATCGGAGATTCGTCAAGGCGATGTGGAGGCTAATAAACCCGTGGATCTGCCGAAGACTTAGGTACTCGAGCGCAGTACAGTTGTGGAGCAGGTGCTCCACGGCCTTCTTCGATATGCCAACGTCGAAGAGGTCGAGCTTCTTGAGTTGAGGGATAAGAAGGGCGGGCGTGGCATTAATCTGTAGAAAATAGCAGGAGCTGAAGCTCGCGCGGCGCAGTGTTGGCATGAAGCGGAGCGCGGACGGCGGCAGATAGCGACATCGTCCAGCTTCAAACCTGAGCTCCTCGAGCTGATCTAGGGCGGGGGATAAGAACCACCCATCGAACTTGGCTTGGACCTTGCAGTTGGTACTGAACATGCGGATGTCAAGGTGTCTGGCTGGCCTAGGGTGCGATTAAAGGATCTTGGAGACTGCGGCCATGCGTTTGCAATCCCTATCGCAGAGGCAGCTATCGACGGTGAGGTTTAGGAGGACGCGGTGCCAGAGGGGGCGCCACTGCCGGGAGAGCAGGGTGGACCGCACGGCAGATTTGGTGGGGAGGAGGCCGATGATGACGAGGAGCATGTCGCTGTTAAGTCTGCTGATGGAGTCCAGGCTCATTGGATGCGGGTTGGCTCAAGCCGCCTCTGCTTGTTGGCTGCCTTGCCATCCATCTCAGCCGGCGGCGACGCCGGTGTACGCATGTGTTGTGTTTGGGTCATGATAATTTGGTATCCATAACCAAGAAAAGTCACCACCCACTTCCTGCCTACAAGGTGTTCGACGAAATGTCGAGCTACCAGGAGTTGTTCACCGGCGACGTTCTCCACATCACAGTGCACCATGTGTACTACCATTCACTGAGGAGACGTTGTAGCAAGTGTTTACAGTGTATGGTGTAGTGAAGATATCCCTGTTCCAGAGAATCAACCGTGTGTGGTCGGTGGTTCAGCTTCGATCAAGATGTGGGGCAGAGTGGACTCTCGCTATGCATGGCCGGTGCATCTATGAGCATGCATGCCTCCTCGAAAGTCACGACGTGTCATCGGAGTACAACCTGTGCTTGTGCTCGCTGCTCGAGCAGAAGCAGACAGAAACCATGGTCAAGTACATGCCGGCGTTCTCGGAATGTGTACCTCGCGTGCTGGATCTCAACCCCAACCTGAGCATCAAGAGCTTCGTCCACCAGTACATCGAGGGTTTGCGGGAAGATATCCAATATTTTATGTGGTCACGATCACCATCAAGCATCACCGGTGCTTCATCGATCCCTAGCCCGGATAAGGGAGGATGAAATCATGTAGGAGGCTACGATGGCTGCAGAGAGACTTGACGACGACCATGGAGTTCACACCCTCATGCTCGCGGGCGCATTCCCTGATCTCGGTGCCTGAGTGGAGTGCGGTGCAGACCATGATGTCACCGCCATGGACAAAAATAGCCCTACTATACCGATGCCTATCACATGTTCGACAGAGTGCCCGAGTGGTAACGCCACCGTCAACATCTTTCCTGAGACCACAGCCTTCGTTGTGTGCGAAGAGACCCTCGACATTGAAGCCATCAGTGTTGTTGCACCATCACCTGTTGTGAGCTTGATGTTGGTCTAGCATATGCTTATGTGGAGGTGCCCCTCGTCATGGGGAGTGTGGCCCCATTCTCGACAGCTCCTCCAGAGGCCGCGCTAACCTCATCAAAGCAACAAGGACAAATGCTACGTCCAATACCATGGCCATCATTTAAATGGCATTCGAAATCAACCAATCCTCAAGATCCACGTCCGGTAACTGGTATATTTGGGAAACCATCTACATGTCAACCGCATGAGGATCTCAATTGTTGTGTTGCTAGTTTGGTCTTGCATCGGACTAGTTCTTTAGATGGACATTATTTACAAGTACTTCCTGCACTAAAAAGTTTCTGGTGTGAGTTCTATTATATTGGAGGGCCCGGTGGTCATTGGCAGTACCAATATGCATATCTGCAGCAGTGCCGTTCATCTCATCGATCAAATTATCTGAAGCGCATGAGCGCTAGTGATGTCACATTGATTTTGAAACAGAAAGCACAAGGTTTGTTAAGTGGCATTCTAGTGGAATATGTGAGTAATAAAACTGGTGGAGTTGGCTATTTCTTGCAAACTTATGACCAAAGATATGATTCCAATGGAAGGCTGTCACCTGCAGTGGCATTTTCTACTGCCAACATAGTACTTCTCCCAAGGGATACAACTTGCTTGCAAAATTGGCCACCACCTCTGTATGGTATAGAATATGGTGGTACCTTCAAATACAACACTAAAAGAATGATATGGTTTCCTATCCTCGTAAATCAAGTCCATTTGATTTGGAAGTCACCATGGCTCCCCCCCGAGCAAGGGCAGAAAAATGGAGTTGTAGAAATGTTTGGTATACTTATTTAAAGAGCGCAGGCTAATGCAGATGTTAGAGAAGGTATCCATTGCAAATCTCTAAACGACAATTTCTAGCAACTGGAAAAGTGAGGCTCGGTTCAACAAGATCGAGGTTCTAGCAGACCCTGGGTGGAATCCTGGAGTGAAGGGTTGTCAGTTATTATTTGCGGTACATCCGACTTCAGACTTGACTGAGTTGAAACCATGGCCCAATCCATGGATGAGTAAAAGCAGTGGAGGCGTAATGAACAAACTACAACATGATGGCTTTTAGATGCCTAATCTGGTTCATGTCTTAGTTTGGAGGAAGGCTGGGGCAAGCAATATCTTCAACAATTACACTGAAAAGCACTTGATGGTGGTTGTCCTCGAGCTTCATAGAGTAGCGGCTGGGTGTTATTCACATGTCGTAAATCTAGAACTGGCAATCCTGAAGTTGTATGAAATGGTGAGTGTCAGTCCGAACATAACCCCAAGAACATGGGATCCTCAAACTCTACTTTTTGGTTATGTGCTTCGCATACACCTCCCTTTCCTGGGTGTATGTGTTGGCCGTGAGGGGACCCATGACAGGACAAGCTTTCTCCTCTTGGTATTTGAGCTGATACACCATAGAGGATATGGAATTTCATTTCCCTCAATTGTTGTTTATCAGTTCCTGAGTGCCCTTTATGTGGTTCAACACATGAGTGGGATGATGCTTGATTTTTCAAAAGATTGGTTGTATTTACACTTCCTGGAGTCACATATCAGATGGTTGTCACATCTTACAACATTTCTACCTTGTGTTGACATAAAAGTTCAGCCCAGAGAGGTGTATTCAATTGTTGGAGTCACATCACTATATGCAAAAGGAAATGAAGTATTTACTAGAGGACCTCACCACATTATTCACTTTCACTTTCCATGGAAGATATTTGTTGTAGTGCATATCCTTACCAGCTTATCTAACTTCCTTGAGGGCAACACTGAGAAATTGTTGGTTGCTCCTCTATATTATTCTGAACACCTCCAATTGGTACCTGCATGGGAAATCATTAACGGTTTCAAGTGTATTCAATGATATATTCTTCTGTCGGTGGTCACCAACATTTTTGATACTTCGTACAATCCTTGTGTTGTTCCAATGAGAGAATGTGTTCCTACATATTGGGACTATAGTGTTCTCGTCACATTTTCTATTGATCTGCATGCCGATGCAAGTAGACAGATGTTAATGCTCATGGATATATGGTATGTTCATTACCTTGGTACTCTGATCGAGTGGATCGCGTGCTTGTCTGTTCCCGTGGTGAGATGCTCTCTTGGTCATGGATCGGACTTTACTATCTTAGGAACTATGTCCACGGCGTTGTCAGCTGAAAAGGAACCACGATTAAACTATTTTTGCCAATTCTTGTGTGGGCTAAGGCTGTAGGATCCGGGCATTAGGAGTG
Organism: Triticum urartu; assembly: GCF_056163025.1. Classification (NCBI taxonomy): domain Eukaryota; kingdom Viridiplantae; phylum Streptophyta; class Magnoliopsida; order Poales; family Poaceae; genus Triticum; species Triticum urartu. The sequence goes on from NC_141877.1 coordinate 286,124,198, forward strand.
CAACTAAAACTGGTACAAAGCAGTTTGGTATTCACAACAACTCCTCTTCACCATATGCCGCTGCAGATTCTATTGGTCATGGACTTGAGCTTTCTGCTGCACCATAGTGGGATCTTAGAATTATGAATCTTCATGGTCGGGAAACGATTAAGACAAGGATCAAGTTTGGACATAGAAGTTCAAAGGTTGGTTATGATGTTGGATGTCTATCAGACAAGAGAGATACAAAGCTCCGTCGGCCATGGAACCCAGGTGGTTTTTCTGTTCTTTGGTACCGCCTCACCGGCTGGAGGTCAAGCCGTGTTTTAAGGGGGCGAGAATGTCATGCCCCAAGGGCCATGACCCTCTTCTTATCCAGGGCCTTCCCAATGGAATGGGTTTGGCCCAGCTACGCAAATAGGCAGAAGGCTTATAAAGGAGGAGAAGCTAGACAGAGGAGGCAACGAACGATTGAAACGTCTGAAGCATCTCATCCTCATCCTCTTGCTCTTGTTCCTCACCTTCCTGCTATCTGTATCTCACCCCCTTGTTGCTGATTCTCACCTCAATCTCTTTTCTTGATCCAAAATCGATACTGATCTGGTTGCTCATCCTCTGTATGTGCTTGGGTCGTGACAGATACGGGGCTTCACAGCATCAGGATTGTTGTTCTCCAGACTGGGAGTGGTGCTTCATTGCAGCACAACCTAGTCTTTTTTGTTCATTTTCAGAGCAGCAGCTGTAGGCAGCGGTAAGAAAGTTGTTCTCCAAACTAGGAGTGGTGCTTCATTGCAGCACATACTAGTGGGTTTTTTGTTTATTTTTTCAGAGCAACAATGTTGTTCTCCAGACTGGGTTGTGCCTTCTGTTTTCATTTTTCTAGTCATGGGCTTGATTCTACACAACTAGGGAGCGGTGTTTCATTGCAAAACGGACTCTAGTGGTTTTTGTTCATTTTATAGGACTCCTTTTGTCAAAAAATGAGGCTTCCACTTACATGCATGGTGCGCTAGATAACGTGATAATGATTTATTAGTAGCTTTGTTTCACCAGCAGGCCTCTTTTGTATGTTTGCTGCTAGAGGGAAGTCCAGCTCAAGCTGTTGTTGCACAAGATACACAAACACAAATATTTGAAGTCATGTTTAATTGATTATTATCCAGGTTGCTTGGACTGACAATGAGATGTGCTAGTCATTTCAATGCAGTGCAAATTTCCTATTGGCAGTACCACTGACATGCTATACTTTCTATATTTCCACGTATGCTCCACATGTGTTGATGAGATACCCATGAAAGATGATTTTGCCAAGTTGCCCAAGACACTGGTGCAGGGGGCTGCAACATGCTCACCCCTGTTGCCTCTAACAACTATAGTAGTTCAAGTAAGCTTAAACAGTTACATCAGAGCTATGATTCTATGCATTTTCCCTTCAGGAATTCCATGTTGCTTATGTGCATTGGGTTACTTTAAATGTACTACTATTGTAGTATGTTAAGTTGTCAACTTAATGTGTGTTGCACTGTTGTAGTGGTCTGGCAGTTCGGTTAGCCTGCTTAGCACTTACCACTTAATTGGTGACTCTGTACTTTTGAGCAGTTATAGCAAATTTTATTGTGTGAACAGAAATTTACACAGTTTTCTCTACATTTCAAAATAGCAATCATTTTAAAATACCCGCAACCAAACTTGTAAAACTTTGCCAACTAATACAGCTATACACAATTTTGGGGATGTGGTGAGTAATTTTCATGGCTATGTCTATTCTTCATTGAAGTTTATACATGTTCGATGCAGTTTGTTTAGAGAAGTAGGCTTCTTTGTTATTCTTGAAATTTTTGCTGCTAATGAAATGTTCACTCTCATCCAGGATCACAGAGGAATATCAAATGTAGCACCAGTTGACTGTCCACTCTGATCCCGCTATTGGCACCAGAAGTGGACCAATCAGAACAGGGAGCATTGGATAAAACAAGAATCCATGACCACATGAGCAATCTTCGGTTCTCTCTATCACCAACATCATTTTTCAGGCCTATCTGAACTGCAAACTACTTTGCCAATTGGGCTTTGTTGTTAACTTTGGTATTGACTCACAATTACATAGGTTAATACTCTTGCAGCAGAAAGACTGTACACCCTTTGCTGGTGAGTGTTTTTTCTTATCAGCATCTGCGCATTTTTTGTTATCAATGTGCAGTGGCTAATGGATGACATGCATGTAGTGGGGTTTTATATCCATGGTGGTGTTTTTTGTTTTATTGGTAACATGCAAATGTACTAATGTAGAGGTAGTGGTATTTTATCTAGCAATGTTGTTTCATCAAGTAGTGGCCAATGCAAAGATAGTGTGGTTTTTATCCAATCGGTCTACTGCTGTTGTTGCTTGGTTCATACAACAAATTTTTTTGTGATCTGTGTTTTCTCCTCGCAGAGCCTCAACAATGGATTATGAAGATTCTACTGATAGATTATTATCAACACGGCTTTCAACAAAGCCGGTTCCGTACAATTGCTGAGAAAAATCCAGGGCAGTCTTAGGTGATTGCTGCTAGCCAAGGGTGTGTCAGGCGGCCGTTGTGATGGGGATCGACGATCCTGCAAGGGGCCGCCGAGCGGCTGTTGCGGACTGGCCATGGACGCTGTGACCGTTGCGGGGAAGGGAACGCGTGGTGGGCGAGCTTATTGTTGGTTGCTATGACACTGAGTGGTGAGTGAGGTGGGAAGAGACTTGAAGCATCACCGAGCGCTCAGAGCATCAACAATGAAGCATTACCACTGCTGCAATGGAGCATTCGTTAGGCCATCGAAACATCATCGGTGCTGCAATGGAGCTTCTCGGGCAGTCGGAGCATAGCCGACACTGCATTGGAGCACCGTTGGGCCTCCAAAACATCATCGGTGCTACGGTGGAGCTTCTCGGGCCGTCGGAGCATCCCGGTGCTGCATTGGAGAATCGTCGGGCCTCCGAAACATCACCGATGCTGCAGTGGAGCTTCTCTGGCCGTCGGAGCATCGCCGGAGCATAATTGACGCTGCAATGGAGCATCGCCAGGTCATCGAAGCATTGCCCGAGCATCACTTGCGACAGAGCATCGCTGAGCCGCCGGAGCATCACCACCAGAGCAATGGAGCATCGGCGGTGCTTCAAGGGCAGCAGGGATGCTGGGTTGGTGGCTGGAAACACTGCGAGGAGACATGTGGCATGGGGGATGGAAATGATGGTGCAATTGTACCAGGGAATCAAGCGGCCCAAATCAAATTCTATAGGCTCAAATCAATGGCTGCCTGGCTGGTCAGGCGTCTGATCTTTTCCTAAGATCAGCCGGCTGACGAGTAGCAGCTGCCAGGAAATAATGCCGGGACAGAGCTTGTATGCCATCCAATAAGGTCTCGATGTTGTCTATTCATTCGTATCTTCTTGACAGGCTCACATCAGAACATTAATTTTGGTTTACCTCTATCTATTTTTTTGAAGCGGCGGCAAAAGTTTTGCCTCTTATTAATAAAGAAGAAGAGAATTGCCTGGTTAATTAATGAAAATCTGGGCGAAAATCGTTAAAACATGCCCACACAGGACACACAGGGTGATCTGGCAACCCACACAAGAACACACACACACACACACACACCGTCCAAGCGAGAAGCGTCGTCGAGGTAGCAATCTGCTGTCATCGTCATCACACCTCCGCAAGGGCGACTCCAACTCCGCCATCAACGTCCACCGATGAAGCCCTCACCACAAACGAGTGTCGAGGCATGCGTCGGTCGATGCCAAGCAGTCCACCGCACGCGCCGGTGACCAGGCAGCTCTGACTCTGACGACGAGCATTGCAGGGGGAAAGCGCTGGGCCTGCGTTGAGCCAGCGCCGGAATCGACCACCCGTCTTGCGTTATCGTTCCCGCAAGGGCCCCGCCTCAGAGCAGCTTCAACTCTAGAAAGACAAAGTGAGGCACGACAACCCCTCGAACACGCCGAATGAGACTAGCTATCAAAACACAGTTGCAACCCAACTCCGCCCGAAGCCGCTATCGTTGCCACACAGAAAGTTGTGCAGAACAACACATCACCGGACGGGCACCAGCCGACCGCAATGCCACGAGCGTTCAACCCATGGAGTGCGTAAATGGGATCCAGTGCTCTTCAAGGCGACGCCCCAAAGAGGGAAGCGACGATGCCAATACCGTCGCCTGACCCGACGAGCCTTAGGCTTTCACCCAAAGAGCTGAATCTGAGGATGTGCACGAGTGGACCCGACCGAACCTTAGTCTTTTACCTCTATCTATCCTTGTATTGTATATGTGCGCTAAAGGGCAGACTAGCAAAACTTTGTGCCTGTACAAACACGATGTGGGTTAAATTGTTCACGGGCTGGTAGTTTTGAGCATGTAATGTCTTGAAATGAATTAGTCCCTGCTTTTGTTGGACATGATATATGATTGTTCATGGGTATTTGCCCTATGCCCCTGTGTATTCTTGAGAGGAATCAGTTTTGCGTTTGTGCTCGACATGTCACCCAATTGGGTCAACAAATTGCGCCAAAAACTTACATGAATGAATCCTGCTTGAGAAAGGCAAAGCACACCGTTCTAGCTACTTAGAACATCTCATGGTTCATTACCTTATAAGGAAAGCATACGAGTTGTGTTTTACAAATTTCTGTGTCTAGCCAGTAATCCTCAAACCAGAAATTCCTAACAGTTTGGTTTTGATAAAACGATGCCAGACCTATTTAGCTTGTAGACCCCTTCTTCTTCTTTTTTGAGGGAGTTTGTAGACCCCTTTATCGATCGTGTTCCATACCATCAAACAAGGGGTTGTCGTGCCTCACTTTATCTTTCTAGAGTCGGAGTTGCTCCCCCTCGCGTCGCCTCCCCCTAGGCGACGCCAGGGGCCCCCCGAACCCTAGCGCCGCAGGCCTCCTCTCGCGCTTCCCTCTGCCGCCGCTACCGCCGGTGAGGACCGTGGTGGCGGCGGGCCCGACGCCGAAGGCACCTGGGCGGGTGGACGCGGCGAGATCCTGTCGGAGGCGGCAGTGGTGGCCCTTCTCCTGGGATCCGAAGGCGGCGGCTGGGGCGGCGATCCCTTGTCGTGCGGCGGTGGCCGAAGCGCCATCTGCCGGTGGAGCGGAGACCTTGCGATGGATGACGGCGCTGGCAGCGCCCCATAAGACGGGGTGCCTGATCTGCGCGGAGATGGTGGCGGTGGCGACTGCGGATCCAACCCCGATCGGATCCGCCGCGGGGTGGCCTTTAGCCAACCGGTGGCACGTGGAGGGACCAATGAGGAGACGTCGGATTTCCGCCGGTTTACCGACATCAGCGTTCGTCTTCATGGCGAGACTCCGCTCGGTTCCAGCCAACCGCGAGATCGGGACGACGTGGCTTCCGATGAAAATCATGCTTGACTGCGATCATGGCAGACGATGGCGGCGTCTCGGACGTCGTTCCCTTCTTAAGACATCGTCGTTGCAGGTCACGTCAACCTGATCAGAAGGTTCTGGGGGAAACCCTAGATCTGGATATACCGGATCAGACGATGGCGACTTTTCGATGTCGTTCTCCTTCCTGGGGGCATCGTTTTGGAGCAAGTGTTGGCTGGAGGGGACAAGAGGAGGAGCGACGTGGTATCTGACACGTCGACTATGGTGGGTCTCAGCGGCATGGAGCAGCGGAGTGTCGCCGGTGGGCGTGTGATGATGGACGAGCGCAGGATGGTGGCGTTGTCTGGCATCGTGGTGGCGTCGACGGCAGTTAGACCGGGCAAGGTTAATGCAGCAGTATGTCACTAAAGATGGATAGGTGGCAGATGGCTGCGGCGGCCTCATACCCGGCAGGCGTCCTGGTTGAGGAGTGCGCTGGACTGGTGGGTGCCCCATACGTACCCAGCAGGCGTCCTGGTTGAGACCTCAGCTCTTAGATGTTAGGTTTGGCTGCGAGGTCTGGTTGGCATTAGGCCCAGATTTTCAGCGTCCCTTCATCAATTGGATAGGAGTAGCGACAGATGTTGCCTAGACGGTGGCTTTAGTATTATTGTTGTATGACTTTGTAAGGTCTTGTGAGAATAATTAATAAAGTGACCGCATGCATCGCCCGGATGCAGAGGCCAGGGGTCATCCTCCTTTTTCTAAAAGAAAAATATCATCAAACAAATGTGAGCACTAGAAGGCCACGGAGAATTATTGGGAAAAAAGTAAGTACTCTTTATAAAAAAGGATGAGTAGTTAAGATGAGCATAAAGTAACAATCCTTAGGTTTTGCAGAGCCTACTTGCTTTTTCCCACATCTCCGTTACGGTATCCGGACAAGTTCTTTTGAGCCGATTGTACCCTTTGCTTGCCACCACATCATCTATTTTAGTAGATGATGATGCAATAAATCGAATGCAAGCATCTTGTAGCCGAGAACAACTATGTTGACTGGCCAAAGCCAATGTAGTTGCAAGGGACTCGGCATTGAGGTCTTTGCAGAGGATGCTTTCGCACATAAGCTTCAATCTTTCCATGCCATAGTGATCTGCAGCCACAAGCAGGTGTCTGGTAACCTCTCTCTTATTGTCTTCATCTAGCAAGTCGTCGCCCATGACCGCGGGCAATGAATTGTTATATATGAAGTGGAGCAGAAACTTGAAGACATCAGGTTGCATGTTGTTAATGGCGATGCGGCTTGAATCCTTCTCCATCATCGGTCCATAGAGCATCGCCTTGAAAACCGGAGACCGCATCGCTAGCACGAGCTTGTGGGCTGGAAATTTCACTCCTTGAACCTCGAGTGTCACATCCACACCCTCCTTTGCCTCTAGCAGCTTCCCGAGTTGGTCCATGATTTCGGACGGTGGCGCCTCCTCCTCAACATGGGCCTCCTCCTCGATAACATATGGCTCCTTGATGACAGTCAAGGCGCATTTGATAGTGAGACGATCGTCAACAACATAGCCCGATGCTTCCATCTCGCCTCTGTTTATATTGTGCGTGACAAAGTAGTCTGGATTGGGAAGATTGGCCGACAGGGCCACCGACAAAGAAAGAGAAAACCGCTTAGTTGTACAGTGGAACAAGCTGATTGTGAAGGATACCCGTGCCTTGAATGCCTTCTGGTCCAGCTCCATCAGCTCCAGAGCGACCACTATGTCGTCCTTGCCATCTTCCGTAGACCCGTCCGGGTAATAATGGAGGCACCAGTAATGGCCGCCAACAGTGAACCATGACGACTCGATGTAGCAGCCGACGCCCATGCCCGTGTGAATGCTGTAGTCGGAGATCTTGAACAAGTGCTCCCCCTGCTCCCACTCCGCTGTGCACGTCGATGCGCTCAACAAGATCGATATTAAATTACAATTTCTTGGTGCCCTGGTGTAGATTCGATTCTTGAGGTGATTTCTTTCTTTTCACAACCCACCCCTTATATTTATACTAGTAGTAATATGTATCTGTTTTGATCGAATTGAATTAGCAATCACATGATATGTACTTGATCCGGAGTCTGTCCAATGGTCGGTGGCTGGTTCCGTAACCTAGTCGAACATGATCCTGTCCCCCTCCCTGCCGGGAAACACTAGAATAGAAACTGTGCTTCATGTGAAAGAATAGAAAAATCAATCTGGGCCTTCTGGTTGAAGATGAATAGTACAGATTATGGCCGAGCGATTTGTACAGAAAATTAGCTAAAAGGCCCCTCGGTTCTGGTTACTTTGCATCTCACATCCTTCTTCTCCAAACGTGATCCCCTCCTCAGCGGTAACAAGCCTCCTAGACCAACCCCTCCTTAGGGACAAACATGTACAACTTCCTTGCATAGTTAGTGATGTTGTACAATCCACTAATGCACTGAAATATACTCCCTACATGATTTTATGCAATAGATGCGTGCAACGTTTTATAAGACTAAAAGGGTTGTGGGCATCATCGATGCGCAGATGTACGATAAATGGTCGCTGGACAGAATGATTGGAGAGGGAGATGAAGTATTTGAGGTGGTTATTGCAAAGTTTTGTTTATATCTAACTGTCACTAGGTTTTTTTCTTCATAAAATGTCCATTTAAGTGGCCTGGGATCGTGTTGAGACGAGTCTGGACGTTTCTCTCCCTCTCCCGTCCGAAGAAGAGGGGCGGCTTTTTACATCTCCCAGTCGACCCACCTCAACGCCGCTGTTGCGCCGGATCCCTCGCCCTCCGTCTGCCGCTTTGGCGGCGGGAGGGCGGGGGGTCCTCGTCTCGCGGCTGTAATGGCGGCGATGAGGAGGTGATGGAGTCGCTGGTGTGGTTTTTGTTGCATGTGCGCGTCCCCTTCGACTCCGATGCTCGATGGAGCTCCGTGGTGGTGCACCTGCTTCCCCAGCACTCGCGAATCAACGGATTTGTGTTGTGCTTCCTTCCCCAGTCAGATCTCGCGGGGCGGCGGATCAGGGATGTGAAGATCTCGAAGATGACGACATGGTGGTTCGCGGCGGAGCCGATGTTCCTGGGCGTTACCTCTCTAGAGGCGGTGAGTGAGGACTTTCCGGTTGCCATGGGGATGATTTCGTCGATCCAAGGCGCATGGACGAGCGCAGGCGGCAGCGCGTATTCCTCTCTTTCGGGATGCCGACGATGCTAGAGCTCAGAAGGACTCCTTTGTATTATCTACTATTTTCTAAGCTTTTCTGTAAGATCGAACTATCTATGAAATCGTAATCTTCTCGCAAAAAAAGTGGCCTGGGATCCCTCCATGAGAACCCATGCCATCCATCCATGATATGACGGCTAAGGACTATTTTTTTCTTCTATTTTTGCACTGCAAGTCCATCTTCTATTGTGGCGCCCGGGCAAGACAAATAGGAGCTACAACGCCGGGTCACGCGGCAACCTCTTCCTCGCAGTGGCCAGCTGGCCAACACGTCGCGTCGGCAGGCAGGCCTTTCTAAGACTGTGCGACGACAAGGCGTGGGCTGGCGGCCGGCGCCGGCGCTGTCTCTAGTGTTCGATTCGCGCCGTCCTCTAACAATCTCATACTTGCCTCCTAGGACTAGGTGACATCTCTAACCCCATCGTTATCTCTGGCTCCTGGCTTCCCAATTTGATGCATTTTTTTGAGGTGAAATTATCGTAGTTTATCTTTGCAGATTTGAGGCCTAACAGGTTTCCTGTGGATTTTTTTAAAACAAGGCAAAAGATTTACCATATTCATTGATTAAGGGAGAAGGTTTAAGACAAATAACCGCAAAGTGGGAGACAAATATCTACTCTCGCGGCATTACAATACTCAAGTGCGTGGCACAAGCAATAGCCCAAAGATGGGCCTCCTCTTTTATCTTCGCGACTAGCATCATCGTCGTAGCAGCGGTGTTACGAAAAACCCTTGCATTATGCTGTAACACCCTCGATGCGACTATATCTCCCACGTGTCGAGGCACGACTTAGAGGCATAATCGCATTGAAGGCATATGTAGCAAGTTAGGCAATCATCACAACATCCCATGTAATATAGATAATAAAAGGGGAGATAACATAGTTGGCTTACACTCGCCACATCAATCAAGTACATAAATAACATTACATCATCCAAACACTCATGGCCCGACTACGGCGCCAAAATAAAAGATAACACAACATGCGACACGGTCCCGATCACCCCAACTGGGCACCACTACTGATCATCAGGGAAAGACACATAGTATCGTTGAGAGTCCTCGTCGAACTCCCACTTGAGCTCAAGCGCGTCACCTGGAGCGGAATCATCAGGCCCTGCATCTGGATTTAATAGTAATCTGTGAGCCACAAGGACTCAGCAATCTCGCACCCTCGCGATCAAGATTATTTAAGCTTATAGGTAAGGCAAGGTAAATATGTGTGGAGCTGCAGCAAGCGACTAGCATATATGGTGGCTATCCTGTTCGCAAAAGAGAGCGAGAAGAGGAGGCAAAGCACGAACGCATAACTAAAGAGGGCAACCTGTGGCAAGCAATACTCCAACACCGTGTCCACTTCCCGGACTCTGCCGAGAAGAGGCCATCACGGTAACTCACACTGTTGATTCATTTTAATTAAGTTAAGGTTCAAGTTATCTACAACCGGACGTTAACAAATTCCCATCTGCCCATAACCGCGGGCATGACTTTCGAAAATTCAAATCCCTGCAGGGGAGTCCCAGCTTAACCCATGACAAGCTCTCACGGTCAACGAAGGAATAGACCTCCTCCCGAGACGTTCCGATCAGACTCAGTACCTTGGTTCTTCAAGACACTTCGACAGGTTAAAACAAGACCAGCAACACCGCCGAATGTGCCGACAAATCCCGATAGGAGCTGCACATATCTCGTTCTCAGGGCACACTCAGATGAGCTCTTCATACAACTAAAACCAAACCTTGAGTTTCCCCGAGGGGGCGCTGCACAGGACTCTAGTTCGGACCAACACTCAGAGGAGCACTGGCCCGGGGGGGCTAAAATAAGATGACCCTCGGGCTCCAGAAACCCAAGGGAAGAAGAGGCTAGGTGGCAAATGGTAAAACCAAGGTTGGGCATTACTGGAAAAGCTTTAATCAAGGTGAACTATCAAGGGGTTCCCATTATAACCCAACCGCGTAAGGAACGCAAAATCCGGGAACATAACACCGATATGACGGAAACTAGGGCGGCAAGAGTGGAACAAAACATTAGGCGAGAGGCCGAGCCTTCCACCCTTTACCAAGTATATATATGCATTAAGATAACATGGCAAAATAATGATATCCCAACCAGTAAAATAATGTTCCAACAAGGAACGGTCTCCAATCTTCACCTGCAACTAGCAACGCTATAAGAGGGGCTGAGCAAAGCGGTAACATAGCCAATCAATGGTTTTCTAGGGCATGGTGGATTAGAGGTTTGACATGGCAATTTGGGAGGCTTGAAAACAAGTGGTAGGCATCATAGCATTGGCATAGCAAAAGAGCGAGCATCTAGCAAAGCAAAGATAGTAGTGATTTCGAGGGTATGATCATCTTGCCTGCAATGTTGTCAGAGTTGACTGGATCCTCGAAAGCAAACTCAACGGGCTCCTTGTTAGCGAACTCGTCTCCCGGCTCTACCCAAACAATACAAACAAGCAACAAGGACACAATCAACCACGTGCAAGGATCAAACAATATGATGCAAACATGGTATGCTATGCGGGATGCGATGCGAGATGCATATGCAAGATGTGACAAGGAATGCATGAACCTGGCCTCAACTTGGAAATCCAAGTGTGCCACTGGAAAGATGAGATGAAATCGCTTGAAAACAATATAAAGAACGCCGGAATCGGAGTTACGGTTTGGAAATGGCAAGCGATTCAAATATGGCCATGTTCTGCGATTTACAGCAAGTAGCCATCTAAATGCAACAAGATGAACATGCTATAGCACCCAAACATGACAACAAAATACATGGCAGGGATGCATTCAAGATGCTTAACAAAAGTCTAGCACTGAGCTACGGCCAATTCATCCATTAACAGGTTCAAACAAGCATGGCAAAAATGCATATGGTAAACAGATCTCAGACTTATGAAATTAACACTTGTCTGGAATTTCAGATCAGATAGCACTCTTTGGAGCAACAAAACTACATTCTACAAGACCTGAACATGGCAAAGTAAAGCATGGCATGGAGCTACTCAAAGAGCTTAACAAAAGTCCCTTAGTGACCTTGAGCCAAAAGGGGTCAGAAAATACATTTGCAAGCATGTGAACATGGCAAAAACATAATCAGTTCTCAGACTTAGTGAAAACTGGAGCATGCTGAAAACAGATATCAAGTAGGCATGTTTACGAGCTCGATGCACTCACTACGGTGCAAGTCATGACCAACTAAGCATACATCCATCAAGAATACACAAAATGCAAGCTATACATGGCAAGAACAATAGCATAGCATGCACGGATCAACTACAACATCATCGGCAAAATCGCTAACAAGTAGACAATCTGCCCAGATTCACGAAATAGCAAAAGTAGAGCTCGATTGACTTAAGCTAGGGTGCTCCATAATTGCAAACAAAGATATGCATGGATAGAGCACTACAATATTAACAAAACATCCTTACTGATCATCCTCAAAAGAGGCACGGATCACTAGGAAACAACATGAACATATGGCCATATGAGATAAACAGCTCAAGGACTTAGTGGAAATGCTAAGTCCCTGAAATCAGCATTACCAAGTGCCTCACTTTGCAAGCTTGTGCTAGTCACCACACACATCACAAAAATACATGGGTTGCACCTCTGGAAAGATGGCAAAACCCTTAACAAAACATATGTAGAGCTCATGGGCATATCAAGCACACATCAATCATGGCAAAAATGACAAATATCTAAATGGAGTAGCAGATCTGACAATTATCTCAAGTAGCCCTCTTCTAACAACATTTCGGGCATCAAGATGAACTCAAATGAAAATGATGCAATGGAATGAAATGATGTACTCTCTGAGACGAACATTTTGATATGCTATATGCCCAAAACGGAGCTACGGATGCAAAGTTATAGCACGATGAACAAGAGCATATGAACTAGGGTTTCGGGAGAAAGTCAACCCCGAGATTTAAACTCAGATCCAGATCCGGGGCTTCACGCGAACCGAGGATCGCCGGGATTCCTGTAGCGGCCGGAGAAGTCGTCGGACTTGGCGGTTGGGGCGCCGGATCTTGGAGAGGCGGCCGGATGGCGCGGATCCGGCCACCGGAGCGGCGGACGGCGGGTGGCGGCGGTTGATGGCGCTGGCCTCGGTAGGCGCGGCGGGCGCGGGCGCCGGCGAGCGGCTAGGCGAGCGCCGGCGGAACGAAAGGCGGCGGCCGCGGCGGAGGTGCGGTGACCCGGGCGTGGGGAAGAAGGTACCGAGCGGCGCGGGCGGCGATGGGCCTCGGGGGCCCGATCCGGGCCTCCCGGGCCGAAGCGGCGGCGATGTGGGCGCGAGGCGGCAGAGAATGGGGGTGTGCCACGTGGCGGCGGTGGTGGAAGCCGGACACGTCCGTCGGTGGCGAAAATGTCCGGCGGCGGCGGACGAAGTGGATCTAGGTTAGGGATGGAGGGGATCCGGGATTTTTAGGAGGGGTTCTTTATATAGGCATAGAGGGAGCTAGGAGAGTCCAAATGAGGTGCGGTTTTCGGCCACGCGATCATGATCGAACGCTCTAGATGATGGAGAGGGTTTAGGTGGGTTTTGGGCCAACTTGGAGGGGTGTTGGGCTGCAACACACACGAGGCCTTTTCGGTCCCTCGGTTAACCGTTGGAGTATCAAACGAAGTCCAAATGGTACGAAACTTGACAGGCGGTCTACCGGTAGTAAACCAAGGCCGCTTGGCAAGTCCCGGTCCAATCCGGAAATGTTTAATCCCCACACACTAAAGAAAGGTAGAAATGGCCACCGGAGGAGAACGAAGCACCGGAATGCAAAACGGACAACAGGGAAAATGCTCGAATGCATGAGATGAACACGTATGCAAATGCGATGCACATGATGACATGATATGAGATGCATGACAATGATAACAACACACGGAGACAAAGACCCGAACCCAAGAAAATAAAATAACTTAAGGCCGGAAACGGCAAGAGTTGGAGTACATATTGGGAAAGTCATATCCGGGGTGTTACATATGCTCTTTCCAAATCTCCCAAGACATAAGCATGAACAAGGAGGCGATAGCCTTTCTCTGATCTCCACGCTCAATCACATTTTTAATCCACCATTCTCGAACCATAGCCTCACTTCGCCAGCTCCTCACCACATCACCATGTATACCAAGCCATGTCTCATTTTTCGTGGTAAATTGAAAACAGTTGCATGACCTAGCCCCCCCCCCCCCCGCGAGCGACTCAGGCGGCGGCGCGGGCACCCCCCTCCTCTCCTCCTCCCCGCCCTCCCCCGCCCTCGCCGCCGAGGCAAAGCCCCCCGTGGTGGCTGGCAACGGGCCCCCTATCTCCACTGCTCGAGGGTGGCCGGTGCGGGGCGGCCGATCCTGGCGGCGGCGCCGGGCGTGCGTGGGGCTCGGCGACGGCGGTGGCTCCTGGTAGCGGTGTTATGGGCGATGGCGGCGATGTGGTGGGCGACAGCGGTGGCTCCGCGGCTACGTGCTCGTGGTGGCGGCGGTGGTCTAGATCCGACCACGGGCTACCACGGGCGGGTCCCGGTGGACCCCTTCTCTTCGGGCCATGGCTCGGCATCCTTCTCCTCTCGGTCGGGGTCGGAGGTGGGCTGGTGCTGGTGGAGGTGGGGGCGTGCTGGCCGGATCTGATGCGAGTTTTCCGGCAGGCGGCGCGGGTTGGGCAGCGGCTGGGCGTGGCGCTGCTCCGGCCGTGGGCGACGGCGCGAGGAGGCCTCGGTGATGGCCTCCCAGTGTCGTGGCAGCTCCATGGTAGCTCAACGAATCTGTTCGTGGCAGCGGCCGGCTTCTCCGGCGTCGGCTCGTCTACGGTCGGGCTGTCTCGACCTTCACCCCATCTCCTCGTCGCCCGGGCGTTACTCCCATCAATGGGCTGGTCCTCTCCCAGCTGTGGTCCACCGCTCGTCTTGCGCCCCGGTGCTGCAGGACCGAGCTCGTCCCACGCCCGATGCAGCATGACCGAGCTCGTCTCGCGCACGGTGCAGCAGGACTGACCTCGTCCCCTTCTCGATGCTGCTGGACCGAGCTCGTCTTGTGCTCGGGGCTACAGGACGGGTCGGTGGATGCCAGTTTTGGCCGACCTATTGGGTCTCGAAGCTGGGGGTCACCCAGGGGTGCGAAAGGTGGGACCTTTCTGCTCGTATATTTCGTTGGGGTGCGACGGGTCTTGGGTGAGGTGGTGTCGAGGTCTTGGATGCGGGGCGGCGACCCTGGTGGTGGTAGCGCGGTGCTCGTGGGCAGAGCCCGTGCCTTGGTGCTGCCCGGTCTCCATGGACGTGTGGTCGGCGTGGTTGTCGGGGTGTGGCGTTTGGTGGCGGTGAGTGTTGGCCGAGGTGAAAACCTGTTCTATCTTCGGACGGACCAGCGGCGGCGAAGATCGTTCCCTTCTTGAAGGCGTCGTCGCGGCTCTCATTGCCCGTCATGCGGCTCCGGGGGAAACTCTGATCCTTGGATCGGGCGGTGGCGGCGCGCCTATGTCGTTCCCTTCTTGAGGGCGCCTGTTGGAAATATGCCCTAGAAGCAATAATAAATTAGTTATTATTATTATATTTCATTGTTCATGATAATCGTTTATTATCCATGCTAGAATTGTATTGATAGGAAACTCAGATACATGTGTGGATACATAGACAACACCATGTCCCTAGTAAGCCTCTAGTTGACTAGCTCGTTGATCAATAGATGGTTACAGTTTCCTGACCATGGACATTGGATGTCGTTGATAACGGGATCACATCATTAGGAGAATGATGTGATGGACAAGACCCAATCCTAAGCCTAGCACAAGATCATGTAGTTCGTATGCTAAAGCTTTTCTAATGTCAAGTATCATTTCCTTAGACCATGAGATTGTGCAACTCCCGGATACCGTAGGAATGCTTTGGGTGTACCAAACGTCACAACGTAACTGGGTGTCTATAAAGGTTCACTACAGGTATCTCCGAAAGTGTCTGTTGGGTTGGCACGAATCGAGACTGGGATTTGTCACTCCGTGTAAACGGAGAGGTATCTCTGGGCCCACTCGGTAGGACATCACCATAATGTGCACAATGTGATCAAGGAGTTGATCACGGGATGATGTGTTATGGAACAAGTAAAGAGACTTGCCGGTAATGAGATTGAACAAGGTATCGTGATACCGACGATCGAATCTCGGGCAAGTATCGTACCGATGGACAAAGGGAATTGTATACGGGATTGATTGAATCCTTGACATCGTGGTTCATCCGATGAGATCATCGTGGAGCATGTGGGAGCCAACATGGGTATCCAGATCCCGCTGTTGGTTATTGACCGGAGAGTTGTCTCGGCCATGTCTGCATGACTCCCGAACCCGTAGGGTCTACACACTTAAGGTTCGATGACGCTAGGGTTATAGGGAAAGTATGTGCGTGGTCATCGAATGTTGTTCGGAGTCCCGGATGAGATCCCGGACGTCACGAGGAGTTCCGGAATGGTCCGGAGGTAAAGATTTATATATGGGAAGTCATAATATGGTCACCGGAATAATTCGGGGGTTACCGGTATTGTACCGGGACCACTGGAGGGGTTCTGGGGGTCCACCGGGAGGGTCCACTTGCCCCGGAGGGCCCTATGGGCTGTGTGTGGAGAGGGACCAGCCCCTTAGTGGGCTGGGCGCCTCCCCCCTAGGGCCCATGCACCTAGGGTTTGGGGGAACCCTAAAGGGGGGCGCCCCCCTTGCCTTGCGGGGCAAGGCAACCCCCCTGGCCGCCGCCCCCTCCTCAGATTGGATCTGAGGGGGCCGGCCCCCCTCTCCCTTGCCCCTATATATATGTGGGGGGTGGGAGGGCAGCCGCACCCAAGTTCTGGCGCAGCCCTCCCCCTCTCCCAAGTCCTCCTCTTCTCCCGCGGTGCTTGGCGAAGCCCTACAGGATTGCCACGCTCCTCCTCCACCACCATGCCGTCGTGCTGCTGCTGGATGGAGTCTTCCCCAACCTCTCCTTCTCCCCTTGCTGGATCAAGGCGTAGGAGACGTCACCGGGTTGCACGTGTGTTGAACGCGGAGGCGCCGTGGTTCGGCACTTAGATCGAAATCAACCGCGATCTGAATCGCTACGAGTACGACTCCTTCATCCGCGTTCTTGCAACGCTTCCGCTTAGCGATCTACAAGGGTATGTAGATGCACTCCCTTCCCCTCGTTGCTAGATTACTCCATATATTGATCTTGGTGATGCATAGAAAATTTTAAATTTCTGCTACGATCCCCAACATCGCCGCCTTCGAGCGCATGGATTGTCATATGTAGCTTCATCTCCACGTGGTAGTGCTAGGGGTGGTGTTGCTGCGCTCAGCGCCTTTGTATCTTGTCCTGGGTGTGTGCGTGTGTTGCGGTGGCGTGGCGTGTGTTTGTACTGGATGCTGGTTGATTGGTGCTTTATATATAAAGCGGGGTGAAAGCCTTTTTCGGTTATAACAAGCCATGTTGCGACCGCGATCCAGACACGCTGGGAGAACCTGCATTGGAAGAGAAGGTGTGCCGCAGTTTCCTGGACTTGCTTGCAAAGCGGGCAGAGGTTGCAGTTCGTCCATCCACGACGGTGCAATCGATCGGCCGTCCAAACTCTGTTTTGAATTATCAATCAAGCAAAATATTTGCATTTTGGAGGAGGCCAACCCTTCCAAACAGCAGCAGGCATGATGATTATCGTGTGTCTCGCAAACTGTGCCATATAGGCAGTCGATGCCGAGTATTCTCCATGGGACGTGAAATTGCATAGGATAGAATCATGCACATCATTGTAACAAAGGATAGCTTCTCCCGAAGTAAGGCAAACTCCTGGATATGCTCCATGGTAAGCCCATGGTGGGTATCTTGTGAAATTTTGTTCTGCAGGGGCTGCGGATGTACGATATGGACAAATACATTGTCCGACTAGAGGTGGATTCTGAAGCAGCGCTGCTACTTCAAGGATGAGTCTGGCATTCGCCCGCTGGATCTTGCATATGGTATCAATAAAATTAGTTGTAGCAATCCACGAATTCATGTTGTTAAGCATCACAGAAACAGAAACATCTTATAGTTTTGTGGTGCCTAGGCTTTATTATTGGAAGCAGGGTACTCCATGTAGTTCTTTGGCCCCATCTATGCTTTATTGATATATATGCATCGAGTAAAAGTTCTTCATTTTTGGCTAATGGTTCATTGGTTCTTGGGTTTATTATTAGAGTCTTTTATCTTCATACTCCCTTCTTTTCAGTTTATAGGGCTCAATCCAAAAATCTCACCAACCAAGGTAGATGATAAGTGGTGGAATAATTTTGGTAGTTTGCAAAAGTACTCAATTAATACGCTCGTTTTTCTCAAACAATTGTGTTTAACAATGCATTAATTACAATGCATGCCTGCGTGACCAATCAATAACTAAGAATTTTAACATGCATTGATGATTTTTCTATTAATCCTCTCATGCAGTGATTTAATGCACCTCGATATCTCAGCGTGTGATAGAAAGCAATAGAAATGAGACCTACAAAATGGGAAAACAAACGTTTTGAGATAAACCTATAAACCGAAAAGGAGGTACTCCCCCCGTTTCAGTTTACAAGTCCTGTGTGTATACCTAGGTTGCCAATTTTATCACTGTAATACAAACTATATAACACAAAAATTATACCGTTTGAAAATAGAACATCTGAAGTTTATAGTGGTATGTTTTTTGTAATATATGACTTATATTAGGTTGGTCAAATTGACGACCTAGTGATACGCGCACGCCTTATAAACTGAGAGAGAGTGGGTAGTATATACATATGACCGAGAATGCCTAGGTACGCGACACCAAATTATGCATTAATTAAAATGCATGCATGCGTGACCAATCAATAACAAAGAATGTTTACATGTATTGATGATTTTTTACCTCTCATGCAGTGATTTAATGCACTTCGATATCTCAGGTGTGATGAAAAGCAATAAAAATAAGACTTATAAAATGAGAAAACAAAAGTTTTGAGATAAGTTCTATAAACCGAGAAGGAGATAGTATATACATAGGACCGAGAATGCCTAGGTATGCGACACCAAATTTAGTTTGACTTTGTCTACACCTTTGTTAATTTTTCTTGAAATTTAGAGCATCTATAGTTGGACTTGGCAAATCCGGCCCCTCAAACGCCAGCGTACACGCCACTAACCGGGCACTCCTCAAAAAATAAAATCCACATTCAGACACCTTAATTGCCATATCTCAAATCCATACAAACTCATGCGACTATATCGACGCACACGCATTGCTCGGCTACTCCATCGCACTACACTAAATATGCCATCAGACTACCAAATTTTGGCATGTTTGACTATGATGGAGTTCATCCACGGCTGCTCTTGCCCTTCCCGGCGCCCTTGCAGTCCTTCTTGTAGAAATACTGGTCGAAAACGCAGTACGGATCGAGTCGAATCTGCTCATCGCCGGAGCTATCCTCGTCGTCGCTGTCCTCCTTCTCCTTCGGTGGCAGTTCGACCATGGGGCAGACCGCCCGGTTCTTCTCACGGGCGAGGGCACGCGTGTTCCTCCGCTGCCGTTTTTCACAATGCGGACACGGATTGCTTCCTCCTTTGTGGCCGCCCGCGCCGCCGCATCAGCCGCCTCCGCCGTCATTTCCGTCGCGAGACGGGCCGCCGCCTTGGCGGCCCTTATCCTCTCCTTCCCACGGCGGCCACCCGTTCCCGGGGGGATTCATACTCTACCCGGCCGGTGATGGGCAGGTGTTCCGGCCAGGACCACAGGGATCCAGCACCAGAGGATCCGAGCGCCCGGTGAGCCAACGCTATGGCGTCGCGGCGGACGAATCCGTCCGTCGGCCGGGCACTATCCTTCTAGGAGCGGCGGAGTGCAATGCTGACTGCCATTGCCTCCTCCAACCTACATGATACGACACCCTAGTCAACGGATCCGGACTGGTCAGAGCCCGATCCACTGCCTGCCATGGTGGAGAAGGTCGCAAACTGCCGGAGGTAAGCTCATGTGGCGGAGGGGAGTGAAGTGAAGTGACTTGGGTTTGGCCTGAAGAGAGGATGAAGACGAATATAAATGGGTCAGATGGGCCAACATGAGCCGGGTCACATCATAAATGGGGTCAGGTGGGCCAACATGAGCCGGGTTCGATGTGACGAACGTGTCCGAATGTTTCATATCCGTCCTATATTTGAGCTGGATATGGGAGATGTATATTCAGTCCGAGTGTTTGAGGACCATTTGAGAGACCAGTCTGCGTCCAAATTTCGTGTGCGGCTTGCCCGGGCATTTGAGACTCCACCAGTGCGGCCTGCCCGGGCATTTGAGACTCCACCGGTGCAGCTCCACCCCTTTCTCCCCCATCTATCCCCAACACCTCCTCTCCGTTCTCATCCTATGTTCGCCCCTGCGGCTAACCCTAGCCGCCAACTCGTGTTGCGGGCACTGAGGATGGGAGCGGGGCGGCCGCCTCACGGGGTGGAGCGGCTGGGGCGTCACCGCTTGGGTGCAGAAGCAGTGGCAGCGGTGGCGCTGTGCTGTGGCGGAGGAGAAGGATAGCGATGTGGTGGTTCGAGCCTGGAGAGTAGCGCTGTCCTATATTGAGGTGGACTCCGATGAGAAGCGCCTAAACAAGCTTGGTTACAAGGAAGAGCTCCGGAGGGAGATGGTACGTACATTATCATTTCCTTCATATATTTCTACCCTGCAAATCGGCTTTGTATTGCTCTGTATGTCATATTTGTGGCAAAGAGAATTAGGCACTTGCGGATTGCATCCACTTGTATTTTCTGATGAGATATGAGATCTGGTTACGTTGCGTGTTTTAGTAAAATTGTGGCAACAGTGGCTAGTTTCTTCGCCTGTAGAAGCTTGATGCGATTGTGCATGACCAGCTTGCGAATTGCGTTTTGTTTTGCCAATCGTATTTTTCTGGTTTCTCAAGAGATGGAGATCTTTTGTTGCATGTGCTGCAAACGCTGTTCAAGACGCTGGCCATCACTTTCTCCAAGATGACGATCTTCACTGGGATCACGTCTTTGTACGGTAGCATCCTCCAGTTCGTGAGGCCGGCCAGCCTCGTGCGGGGCTGGGTCATCGTCTCCTTCTTCACCTGGTTCATCGGTGTCGTCATGTTGGGGATTTCTCCTTCCCTGTAAGCACGCACCTTCCTAGAACTTGCCAGATTCAAGAATCAACCCTATCTGTGATTGAAATTTGGTGCTCTGTTTTCCGTTGCTTATAACATTCAGTTTGGTTTGGTCCATCTCAGTCAAAATGATGCCATTGATATACATAATTCTTGCAATTTAGTTCTGACTCTCGAGTGGCAATATATGTGCGACAATTACTGAATCTTGAATGTACTGTTTTCTTGTATTTGTGATGCATGAATGTGTCATATTAAGTGGAAAAGACTCATGGTTTCTGATCACGGCTGGTGTGCTCTGTTTTAAACTTTTTTTTATTTTTTGTTTGACAACAGACAACTGGTTCCCTATATTCCTGGGCAACTCATCTTGCTGCCCGGTCTGGGGTCAGCGTTGCTTGCTTGCTTTTCTCCCATAGCCCCATAGATGAGTGTCGACGCCGTCTTAGCCTTGGCTATCAGATGCGTCGACGTTGTCATCGCCTGTGCCGCGGACCAGTTAGTGGATGCTGATGCTTTGGCGAATCTGATGCGGCAGTAGTACCAAGTCTGCTCCAAGTCACGGGTGCAGTAACTACCCGTTTTTTCAATCTTCCTCCTCATGCTTGTGCGTTGGGATGCACCTTTTGCCTAACCGGTGACTTGAAACTTATTTGGGGATGGAAGTAGCAAACTGATGCAGATAGTTTCATAGTTTTGGCGTACTTAGTGTCAAATCTGGTTTGACTGCCTCAAATTTTAAAAGAGGCAACCACAGAGCTCTTCTTCTGTTTTTTTATTTAATATGTGTCTGATTGACCTGCTTGGTTGTGGCTTATACAACTTTCTATTCTCCATTAACCCTTTGATTTATGTATGTTGATCTTTCTCAGTTCTTTGAACCTCTAACTACTGAAGCTGAAAATGAGGGTCACGATTGTTTGTATGCAACAGTTCAGGGTACGTTTCATGACATGCTTGCATCTTGTTTGAAGCTTCCTATGTGCCTTGCTAACACAACTGAACATTGCTCCTTTTCACTTACAGTAGCAAAGTCCTGGTGCTGCATGAACCGTAACATTCAGGTTAGCAGGGAAAAAAAATCAGTGTTTGAGACCACATGGCAGGTTAAATGACGAGCTAAATATTCATCTTACATGTACTAAACCATCCTTATTGATTGCAAACATGTAAACTTTGCACTAGTGTTTTTATACATAATGGGGAAAGTGGGATCCCTTGTCTTCAGGTCATTAATTTTTACCTTGAATTGTTAAAGGAGAGGGGAATAAAAAAACCCAAAAGGTTCTCTAAATGCAGCTTCTTCAATACATTTTCTTGACAGTTGATGGACGGATCCAGTAGGCCTTGGTAGTGCTAAGCGTGTTTGAATCCACTATTGCTAAGCGTGTTTGAAACCACTATTGCTTGAGTCATTCTTCCGTTCTCTCATTGGTACGTGGGCCGTACCCCACATAACATTATGTTTCTTTGATAAATTTACTGATGTGCAGGTCGGACCATTCCGAGAATCAGACCTACCAATATGAGAGGTTAAATGCAAGAAACGAGAATAAGGTGAATACGCTGACAGCTGTTTCACGACTTCCTTTGATAGTTTTGTGGTATTTTTTCCCATTCACTCCTTGTGAAAATGAAATCTGTTATTTGAACTAAAATTCATATCCGCATCTACCATTATACTTATCATCGTGCAACATTATGGGGACAAATGCAAAAGTTGTTTCTGTTTTTCATCCATCTCTACGTTTTCTAAATAATATTTTTTTTCTTAGCATAAACAACAGAGAAGCCCTCTGCACTGAACAAAAAAATGTATTGAGTTAAAACCTATATCTGCCAAATACAAATAATTGTCACCAAATCATGTACGCTGCTTGGATTTTATTTACCGAGAAGATCGTCATTGTTGTGTATACACTTCGTCATTTTTTTCATTGATATTGGCTGCAAATGTTTGACATGAATTAAGATTTCTAATATGTATTCCATTGATGTTTTTTTTAACATTTTCAGGAAGTAGCTTTCTTTGATGACGAAGATACAAAACCCGCTGAATCCGTTGATGTCAAGGTGGCTAATAAACGGCAAATTGGTAACACGATAAGTGATAATAATTTTGCCTACTAACATTTCATCACTATATGTTTTAAAATAGTGACCAATCATAAAATGTAGTAGTAATTTACATTGTTGGATAGATAGGTACTATGAGGGTCGATAGGTATTACAGGTGGTGGTGGATGAAGGGGCAAGTATCACTAGAAATGGAGTTGCACATGAGAACTTTTTTCATAGATTTTGTTAAAGTTATTAAAATGTGTATGGTAAGACAAGATGGGGCTTTTGAACGACAATAGTGCTAGAGAATGGGTGGATCAAGAGAATGAAAGTGGAGGAAAAGTAAAGGTAGGGAGAAATATGACACTTTGTCTTCTTGTAGGAGGAGGATGGTTACCGATGCTGGACGACTACCAGGGAAGAAAGAAGCGGAATAGAGAGTTGTTATTGCTCATTATAATGACGACCTATTGTTAGACCATGCGTCGCTGCTCCCGCTAAACTGTGCTTCTCTTTTGACAGCAGAGAAGTCTCAAGGTGGAAGGTTGGGGCCGAGAAGCACTAAGTTCTGTGTTGGCTTATATACTGCTAGCTATCAAAGGTATTTTCATATTGGCTGCATTTTGGGGAGCCCGGACTGTCTAAACGGTTGAGGGAACTCACTGGGCGCCCTTTTGAGGTCTGAAAATGTCCATATGTGAGGGAGAAATGATCTTCGGCCTTGGAGACAACCTTAATAATTTGTTTGTTTCATTTATATGCATTGTAGCCCAACCTCTTGTTGTCTTTCTCCTCCACTGCCGCCCCTCCGCATCGCTGCCGCCTCCATCAGACTAATCGAGCGTGCCCTGGACGAGGGCCCCGAATCATGGGACGATAGCGCAGACCGCCGCAATGGCATGGCGGCGTAACCCCAGGGACAGGCGTGGCGCTATTGCGGCCAGCGAGTAGCGTTGCAAGGGCGCGGAGGCAATTGTGTAACCCCAGCGCAGGGCGTGGCGGCGTTGCATCGAAGATTCGTTCTTGATTTGATTTGGCGGTGTTGTCTTGGAGTGGCGAGGGGGGCTTTCGATTGGGGAGATGGGTCGAACTCCAATCTGGTGCGGTCGCATATGGCCACGTCCGAGTTTTCTTTCGTTTTGCTAGCCTAATCTCGGGTTGAAGGGAAGGGATGCGTTTCACTGACTGTAGATCGTGAAATGGTAGAGAGATAGACTGAGTCTGCTCAGTAACAACAAATAAACCAACTTCATGCACATTTTTGGTCAAGCAGTCTGACAGTTGAGTCGTCCATGGGTAACTGCATCTGATTTTTGTTGGAACTCTGGGTGAATTGCTTTTGCAGATTTGACAATTGAGATGCTAGAGAACACAAGAACCGGGTGCTATCAGCGACTGATGCCTGGCGAGCAGTTGAGGTAGCCAGGAACCATCCTTGAGAAAAGATTGGTGCTGGAATACAGTGGAAGGAGCCTCTGTCGCGGGGATGACGATCAGGTGACTGGTGTGGGAAATGACAGCTCTCAGTCAATGCAGGATGGCATGATAAAAGAAGTTGTTAGCACCGAGCCACCGACAGATGAGCAGATGGATTTCGTTATCCGGGTGATAGCACAGACGAGCAGATGGATTTCGTTATCCGGGTGATAGCAAGGAAGCTGAAGAGCATGATGGACAAGGGACAGACGGAAAAGAGTTGCAGGATGGACAAGGGATGAATGAAAAGGAGTAGGAGGAAGCAAGTTATAACAAATATGGATCTGGTGCATCAGAGAATAACATTGCTGGAACACATATTACTGCAAGCCTTACATCTTCTTTCAAAAAGGTAAAATTTATTAGAGAAGACCAATCTATTGGTTGACAAAGACGATCAAGCCCTTTCCCCTTCTAAAGGAGGTGGTATATTACTGGAAGTCTGTGAATCCCCTTCTAAGCGGGTAAATTAGTGGAAGACTATGTATCATGGGTACATACCTGACATGTCTGGGTCATCTTATTTAAATGTAGGACACAAAATTAACCTAGGAACTAACCTTGTTCCAGCACATCTATATTACTACTACTCAGTATCTAACCTTTTGTGTGTGGGAAAACTCAGGATGTAAACTGATACTTCGTATGAAGGTAAAATATTTGTGCACTGAATGAACTGAGAATAGAGGTGATATTATTTTTTGTAAAAATCTAAGTTTTTCGATGACTTCTCCCAAAGACACCGCAGCCATCTTAATAGGAAAACTTGATCAGACTTACCCAGAGTATGCTATTCTCTCTCTAACAATAATTAATTTTTGTAAGGAGACATTACCGGGATGTAAGGAGACTTGCCCATGGTATGTTTTCTCTCTCTAACAATAATTATCTTGTGTACTACTTAGATAACTTGTTAAATGTTTTGTACTGCTCGATCACACATATCATATTTATGTGGTAAGAAAGGAATTGTTAGCTGAAACAAATAATGTTGTGTGTTGGTGTCATGTAGGTGACGGCAATGGATGTCATGTAGAAACTACATATTGTGTGTTGGATATTTGTTTTCTGAATTTAACTCTTTGTTGATAACTTCTCTTTTTATTTGTGAAGAATTTCTTCACATCCTGTATCATGAGCAAATTATTTTGAGATATATAAATATATTTTCTAGACGTGGAATATATTTCAAGATCTATGATAGAAACTGCTAGAGCATCTTTGACAATTGGATTTTTTCAGTTACTCTTTTTACGGGTTTTGTAAGCTCTGTTGATAGTGATGGTGAGTTAGGCTCATTCGGAGGTAAATACAGAAAACTGAGATAAGATACTATCACTTGCTTTTATGGGTATTGGTTAGGGTTATGGTTTTTATGTGACTGATTAGGAGGGTGCAAATTGGGACAACTTGCTTTCAACCATCTGAATGTTGTGATACATGACTGTGAAAGGATTGGATACACCACATACATCAGGTAAACAACATGTACCTATCTGATTACCACATACATCAGGTAAACAACATGTACCTATCTGATTTCACACTTGCACACATGCCATACGCTATTGTCCCATTTTAAAAATATGTTTCTTCACAACCTGGTTGACACCAATGCGCTCAAGTCACTTTATTTAGTCGAAACACAACTGAAGAGAAGAACATGATTTTTCCATAAGTACAACCCCAAGCATGTATATTAATGACTGGCGTTATTGAAATTATTTACATAGAAGATGGGCAACTATCTTATAATCAGTATCTAATTTTCTTGATTTATAATTTATCTTATTAATCTCTGTGGTCGAGCTTCTAGTCCCCCCCCCCCCCCCCCCCCCCTCTTTCTCCGGATGAAAGTCTTGCCTTTTGGTAGGACGACGGAGGCGCTCTCGCGTCTCGGTCCTCCCTCGAGGCGCCGTTCAAGGGGTGGTTGGGGGCTGTGGTCCTGGTGCGTGCTGGTGGGTGGCGGCGGCGGTGCTCGGCTCCTCCCCTCATTCCCGGTGTTGGTGGTGGCGTGTTGGTCCTTTCACAACTTTCAGCAGCTCCTCGCCTTGTTTGCTGATTGGTTGCCGGTGGTGGGGGTCCGCCTGTTGGAACGGTCTGGACGAAGGGGAGATAGTTGTCTTCCCTCCGGCAGTGGCCCGAGGCGGCGGGTGGCAGAGTCGATGTTTTCGTTCAAGCTGTCTGGATCTTCACATCCACGCCAATTGATGTCGTCAGGTGGCTTCGGCCCTGCTGTTCTGGCTGGGCGAGACCTCCGGCAGCTTGATCGCAATTTCTCCTGGTGCTTTGTTCGTGCTGCCCCTGGGCGTAGTGAATTTGGCTTGTAATTTTTCAGTTTTTGGCAAGTCTTTGCCTTTGTAATCAGCACCATAGTATCCTAGCTGGTTGATGACTTTATTAACTTGAAGTCGGACCTCCGTGCCTTTTCTCTACAAAAAAATTCCCTCACATTCCATTCTTAAGTAATAATAAATTTCTTGAGGTCATCACTCAGTTGCAGAAAGGCATTGAGCTTCTGCAGGTGTGGGTTTTACACCTTGTCAGCAGTACTTTTAGTATGGTTCTGCATTACTTGACTACATTTTTTTACAAAACCACCTGTTTAATTTAGCATTAGTAAGGTAACCATGTATTCCTGGCGGGCAAAGATCAGCCATTTGATAAATGTGTAGTAGTGCTTGATTGAATGTAGAGCATGCGTACTCACGGATTTGTCTTTTTCTTGTGTTACCTAGGATAATGATAGGCTTCTCCTTCAACAAAGTGTGACTAATTTTCTTTTGTCTAATCTAAATAGGAGGGAATTTAACCATTATTCAAGCAATTCTTGGTAAGGTGAACACTTGGTATACAATTCTATTTGCTTGTCAACATGCACCATATTTGAGGACATATTTGATAGTATTCCAATATGGTCGAAACTGTGTTACTTCTAAGAATTGAATAGTTTTAGTTGAAATACTATGTAAACATTGAATAACAATGTTGGACAGGACCATCTACTTATTCGAAAGTATGTCTTTTGTGGCTTAAGCATAATATGCCAAAATTCACCGAGTTTTATACAACAATACGGGTATATATATGCGACTAGAACAAAAATTAAAAGGCCTATAGCAACGCCCGGGCATTCTACTAGTACTTATTAGTAACCGTCTACGATGAGTTTGACAGGATAAACAGAGATAACAAATTAATATGAGCGAACGGAAACAGAGATATGTACAGTCTGCTTACTTTAGTCCTTCTTCTTCTTCTTATTGTTGGATGGCCCCATGACATCGTCTTGGTGAGGATGCTTCTTGCCGCTGACGGTTGGCTTTTCATCACCGTCGTCGTCGTCATCATCGTTGTTGTCGTCGTCCTCCTCCTCCTTGTTCGACCATTCCTCCTCCTCATCATCGTCGTCCTCTTCTCTGTCCTCCGACGGCTCCTCGTCCGTCTGGTTGTCGTCTGACGACTCCGGAGGCGGCGTCCCTTGCATGATCTGGATATAATCGAGGTCTGGGCTTGACGCCGGACTCATGGAAGACGAGCGGGATGATTCCAATGTTGACCTATCATCGGGCGCCAGACTGCTGGTGTAGGATCGAAAGCATGTCTAGAGAGGGGGTGATTAGACTACTTGATCAAATAAAAATCTAGCCTTTTCCCAATTTTAAGTCTTGGCAGATTTTAGCAACTTATCACAAGTCAAGCAATCAACCTACACATGCAATTCTAAGAGTATAGCAGCGGAATGTAAATCATTGCATATGAAGGTAAAGGGGAGGAGTTTGGAGGGAGCAAATGCAGTGTAGGCACGGAGATTTTTGGCATGGTTCCGATAGATGGTGCTATCGTACATCCACGTTGATGGAGACTTCAACCCACGAAGGGTCACGGCTGCGCGAGTCCACGAAGAGCTCCACCCACGAAGGGTCCACGAAGAAGCAACCTGTTGTATCCCACCATGGCCATCACCCACGAAGGACTTGCCTCATTTGGGTATATCTTCATGAAGTAGGCGATCTCCTTACCCTTACAAACTCCTTGGTTCAACTCCACAATCTTGACGGAGCCTCCCAAGTGACACCTAACCAATCCAGGAGACACCACTCTCCAAAAGGTAATAGATAGTGTGTTGATGATGAATTCCTTGTTCTTTTGCTTCAAATGATAGTCTCCCCAACACTCAACTCTCTCTCACAGATTTGGATTTGGTGGAAAGATGATTTGAGTGGAAAGCAACTTGGGGAAGGCTAGAGATCAAGATTCTTGTGGTTGGATTGGAATATCTTGGTCTCAACACATGAGTACGTGGTTCTCTCACAGAAAATCAATGTTGGAAGTGTAGGCACGTTCTGATGGCTCTCTCCACGAATGGAGGATGGGTGGAGGGGTATATATAGCCTTCACACAAAATCTATCCGTTACACACTATTTACCAAATTCGGTGGGACCGAATACTGAAACTCGGTGAGACCGATTTAGTTCAAAATGTGAACGTTAGGCTTTTCGGTGGGACTGACATGTCAACTCTGTGGGACCGATTGTGTTAGGGTTAGGGCATAACGTAATCTCGGTGAGACCTATCACATGAACTCCGTGAGACCGATTTCTGTAATAGGCAAACAGAGAGTTGGTCAGGCAAACTCGATGGGACCGATCGCTCATTTTGGTGAGACCGAAACATTACGAAAAGGAAACAGAGAGTTTGCATTGCAAACTCGGTGGGACCGATCGCTCATCTCGGTTAGATCGAAACGTTACGAAGGGACACAGAGAGTTTGCAATCCCATCTCGGTGAGACCGAGATCCCTATCGCTGAGACCGGACTGATTAGGGTTTCTAGCTATGGCTATGTCAAATGAACTCGGTGGCGCCGGATAGATCAAATCGGTGGGGCCGAGTTTGACTTTTGGTTTGGGACATATGTGGATATGAGAAAGTGGTTGAGGGCTTTTGGAGCATATCACTAAGCATTTTAAGCAAGCAAGCCATTAAGCAACACCTCATCCCCTTTTAATAGTATTGGCTTTTCCTATGGACTCAATGTGATCTTGGATCACTAAAATGAAAATGTAGAGTCTTGAGCTTCAGCCAATATGTGTCCTTAGCATTTTGAGGGGTCCACATCTCTAGTCCATGCCATGCCAGTCAGTGAACTTTCTGAAATGATTATCTTGAAAGAATATTAGTCCAATGAGCTATATGTTGTTAAGAATTACCAAAACCACCCAGGGATTAGTTGCACTTTCAATCTCCTTTTTGGTAATTGATGACAATATATAGATCAAAGCTTCGACAAATGATAATAAGAATGAAATATATCGTCGCTTTGAGAAGTATGTGATAAGCAAGAGCTCCCCCTAAATTTGTGCATTATTTAGAATTTGCTTTTGAATGCAAATGCACAATCGATTAGGATCATGAGTTACTCTTCCCTGTCACATACATCTTGGTGGAGCGCTCAAAATGATAGTATATGAAATATGCACTCATCACCAAGGCGAGATGTGAATGATCATACATGAGAGATAGATAATATCATCATCCAAACACAAGAATTAATGTATGATATGATCAAACACATGACCAGACAAGTATCTCACACACACATAAAGTATCATCCAAGCAAATAAGTAGCAAAAGAGATAGCAAAAAGAATCAAAGCTCTCTCTCTCTCTCTCTCTTGAAGCCTATGATCTATACACTTTCTCCCCCTTTGACAACAAGTTACCAAAAAGCTTGAAAATGC
The DNA here is from genome assembly GCF_056163025.1 of Triticum urartu. NCBI lineage: Eukaryota > Viridiplantae > Streptophyta > Magnoliopsida > Poales > Poaceae > Triticum > Triticum urartu. The sequence goes on from NC_141877.1 coordinate 286,154,188, forward strand.
ATAGTGCTATGCGGCTCTCTAAGCTTGATCTTTGGGAGGCGGTGTGGAGAGGACTCCGGCAACAAATGCACCTGTAGAGGTAGTAGGAGCTAGTGGAGTTGCAACCGGAGGGGCAACTGAAGTTGTGGCTGCAGGTGCAGAAGTAGTAGCTCTAGTGTCTATCACTGGCACTGCTGCAGATCTCTGTGCCCTAGGCACTCTCTGAAAAGCTTCAGTGATAGCTTTCCCTTTCCTCTCTTCAACTTCATCCTAGAGCTACTCAACAGTTGTTTGCATTTCTGTGACCTTCAAATCTAGATCATAAAACTTTGTTTCAATGATCCTTTCAGGACTCTCTTGATTATGAGTCAGGGTGGCAAATCCTTTCTCAATCCTCAAAGTGGCTTGAATAAGATATCCAGATTGATCTTGTTTTGACTTGAGAAAAACTTGTGAAGCCTCTTCAGCACTTGGCATCTTGGCTGCCTTCTCTACTCTTTCCTTCTCCCTCTTCTCTTGAGCCTCCGATGATGTAGGATCTTCATCATCCATGACAACTATGTTGTCCTCACGATCAGGCCTCAAGGGAAGGTGCTCTTTGTCCAAGAGATACATGCCTTTGCCCATCCTGGAGTTAATGAGCATCTCAATGTGTGGAGCATACCCACATGATCTCTTTTGGTCGGCAGCTGTCCTCTTGATTGTCTCTACAATTAGTGTCATCACCTTAAACTTTTCTAGCACATCAAACATATGCAGGAAATTTATGGAATGTCCTCTTATCATTTTGTGATCACCATACATGGGAAACAATGTGTGCCTGAGGATGGTATTGATTGTAGGCAAACCTGACATGAGATAATAGACAGAGCCAAACTTGTGATGTTCCAAAGCTGCATCTGGAATCTCCTTGTACATATGTGCCATGGAGTTATGTCCCTTCCTTGGCTTGGCATACACATCAGTGTCATCCTCATGCTCTTTAGGGGCATTGATCAGCTTGGCCCACTCAGCAACTGTTGACCGATACCTTGTACCTTCAGACATCCAAACAATCCTTCCATCTAGGTAGAAGTGAGTTGTTGAATAAAACTACATAATGAGCTCATCATTCCACTTGGTCAATTTCTGGCCCACAAAGGTGTCTACTCCATTAAGTCCGAAACTTTCATGCACTCCAGGGAAGTGGTATTCATTGTTGTCGATGTACTTTCAATCAACCCACTTCATGTCACACACTATGGGTTTCTTATCCAAAAGGACCGTCTCATAGAAGTCTTGTTGTTCCTTAGTGTGCAACCTGTAATCTACAACAATTCTTCTTCTTGAGGCATAAGGATTTGACTGTCTCCACAGTCCGAGACCTGCATCCTTCCTTATCTTCATGTTTTCAGCCATTAGATGTGTATCATTGTGATCATGGATCTTGGGCTTTAACTTTCTGAGCACTTGGGCTCCATCTTCTTCTTCTACTTTAGGCACTGGGGCCTTATTCTTCTCTGCAGCTAGTATATTTCTGGTGGATCTCTTGGATGCAGACTTGGTGGCTGGAGCAGTAGCTTTGGGGGCAGTCTTGGGCTTTGATGGAGCACCCCCAGACTTGATGGCATCCCCCATCAGCTTCTGAGCTTTAGGTGCTGGTGCAACATCCTCTTCTTCCTCTTCCTCATCTGATTGAATCATCATTGAGGGCTTTCCAATAAATCTTGCCATAGTTTTCTTGGCCCTTTCCTTACTCTTCTTGCCTTCACCAACAGCCTCTTCTTCAGTTGTTTTGGAGGCTTCAAGAGTTGAGGCTCTGGCCTTTGACATGGGCGCTCTCTTGGCAGGAGCCTTCTTGTGCATACCAGGCTCTGTTGAAGCTGTTGTGCCAAATTCCTTCTTGACAACCTTCTTCTTAGAGCTGACCTCCTCCTCAGCAGCAACATAGTCTTCATCCTCTGAGTCTGAGTTTCTCTTTCTCCTTGTCCTTGTAGCTTCCTTGTGAAAGTTGCTTGGGGTGCTTCTGCTACCCTCATCATAGCTGTCAGAGGGACTAGTGCCCTCACTCATGTTAACTTGCTCCTCAGACTTGTTCTGGCTGTTACTCTGATCAGACATTTCTGACACTGCAAACTGAAAGATGACCCTGTGAATAGATGTAGATGAGATAGAGTGGATGAGCATCACGAAGTGCAGAGATTTTGCAAAACAATTGAGTCAAAAACTTAGTTTTAGTTTTCCACAGAAAGCATTTCGGAGCTACCGATTTGTTAAACTCGGTGCCACCGAAGCAATATTGGAGTCTGAACTAGTGAGATCGGTCAGACCGAGACATAGTTCGGTGAGTCCAAGATTGCTAGGGTTTCACTGAGAGTTGAACTTAGTCACACCGATTTGCAAGTTTCGGTCAAACCGAAAGTTACAAGTGCAATGGCCTAAGCCAAATCGGTGAGACTGATTTCTATAATTCGGTCAGTCCATATGAGTTCGTTGGAAACCTACCCTAAATTTTCAATTCAAAACTAATCTAAAGGGAGTTTTGCTGGATAGGATAATCTCAAACTTGGTAAGAATCATGGCATTGACTTTGTGCTAAGAATCGGAGGTAAAGATTGCACAAAGGATCGAACTCATACCCTAACTTGGCGATGAGCTCACTACGGCGGCAACACGGTGAAGATTCCCGTTGACGGCGGCGGAGACCAGTGGCGGGAGGTCGCCGGTGATGAGGAGATGATCCGGAGACCCGAGTCGGCAGAGCGGGACACGCGCGGGCGAAAGGTTTCGGAGGAATTTCCAAAATTTGACCCGTAGGTATATATATCCTGACCCTGTCAGTGTGACCGAGTGGAACAACTCGGTGGCACCGAGATGCAGAATTGCAAGTGGTTACTGCAACTCGGTGTGACCGAACGGTTCTAATCGGTTGCACCGAGATTGAAAACCTAGATCAACTCAATGAACTCGGTATGACCGAAAGGGATGAATCGATCAGACCGAAATACACAGAGAGGTTTTGGAAGTCTAAGTCTATGACGAATCGGTGACTCCGAGTGCTCCTCACTCAGAGAGTTCGAATCTGACTTGATCAAACTTTGTGATGTAGCATGAATAGAGTTTGAGACGAGAAAATCATAGATAGCTAGAGGAAGTTCTTAGGCATTCTTGTCCATCCATTTGGCAAAATAAAAACCCAAACAATCAAAAAAACAAATGGATGTCCTTGAATGAGAAAAATATGCAATCAACATGCTCACACAATAAGATAGCAAATGAAATATGTGGCAAAGCTTGCACAAACACTCTAGCATCTATCAAGCAATTGGCGATGACTAGGTCATCTATATATGAGTATATTGATTGAGGAGTCAAATGAGAAAATTTGATCGTAGGTCATACTCATCGTTTAAGCACAAGTGGGGTTACCACTTTTACATAAAGCACTGTTGTGTTCACATAATTAGAGTTGCTTTATCTCAATTCTTAGAGTAAAGCTCCCCCTAGATGTGATATCCCCCTTAAGAGGGATGAACTAACCTTGGGTTTTGTCGATGATGACTTCATGTAGATGTTGAAGATGTGGATGCTCAATGTTTATGTAGATCACTTGGAGCAATCCATTGGAGTGAGTTGCACTTCAATACCTACATGGGTTAGTCCCAGAAGGAACAAACAAGGATATCCATAGACATAGAGTGAAGTACACACAAGATGATGTCCATGAAAGCATTAGATTACCTTGTCCCTTGTCTTACCAACAAGAGGGTTTGTGACTCCTTGAACTAATGCAAGATGTGGAAGTTGTTTGCACTTGTTCTCGCCAAAATAATATGAGTGAAGTATATTAGTGGAGTCACCCTCAAGAACTCTCTAGTTCTTCTTCTTCGGGATCCACATCAACTTGATGGGAATCCTTGGAGTTGTAGTCGTACTTGATGAAGTAGAAATTGATGTAGTCTTGGGAACCCACTTTACCAAGGCCTTGGGAGCTTCTTTAAATGCATCAATCTCCTCTTGAAGCTTGTTCTTGCATTTTTGCTTGTGGTTTTGTGGTGGAAGATCATCTTCAGCTTGTGTCCCTTTGAAGGAAGTAGGATCATACTTCTCTTGTTGAGGAACAAACTTTGTCTTGGGGTATTGATCTTCTTCCCACTCAACTCCATTGGCATTGAACTTTCATTCAAAACCAATACCTTGATTCTTCCGGTGCCTTCCTTGCTTGCATACAATTTCCTCAAATTGCTTACTTCCGGCAAGGCTCTTGTAAACACCTTTCTCTATAATTCCCTTCAATAAGCTATTTTCTTGCTCAAGTGTAACTTGGCTAAAAAATAATTAGTGGAATCAAGAGAACTACTAGAAGCAAGAACATTGGATTTAGCATGATTATTGTTACTACTAGAATAAGAATCTTTCTTACTCTTGTTACTAGATTTTACTTGTGGCATGTAAGTAAACAAGAGCAAATGCTTGGCAATGTAAGAAGAACTTTTCTTACGAAGATCATCATTGATTGCTTTTAAGAACCCATGCTCTTGCTCTAGGTTGAGCTTTTCAAACCGTAGCTTCTCATGAGTCTTTAAAAGCTCTCGATGATCTTCTAAGGTAGTTTCATGAGCTAACTTAAGAGTGTTTAGTTCTTTAGTTAGACGCTCAATATCCTTCTTATGATCGTCATTCGTTTTATCTTGATTAGCATGATTAATAGCAAGTTCATCATAGTTTTCATCACTAAAGTTGTCAACACGTAAATCATCATCACCTAGCAAATCATCTTCATCACTATTGAAATCAACATACTCGGGGTGTGATACCTTTGGGCCTTTAGCCATGAAGAATCTTCCAATTCCTTCATTTGGTGAGTCAAATATGTCATAGGAGTTGGTTGACACAAGTGCTAGACTCACAACACCTTCATATTGAGTATATTCGGAGTCAGAGTGATAACTTCTCTCGGAGTGGTGGTCGGAGTCAGAACCGGATACCCATTCACCAACATGAGCTTGATGTCTTCACTTTGTATAGCTCCTTGATGACTTGTCCTTCCTTTCCGAATCCTTTCTTCTGCGAGAGCTTCTTCATTCATAACGATCATCTCTACTCCTTCTCTCTCTTGGAGGTGATTCTTCTCTTCTACTTCTCCTTTTAGGTGAGTCTTCTCTTCTTTTGTAGGGAGCCGTACACTCATTGGAGTAGTGTCCGGGTCTTCCATAATTGTAGCAATTACGCTCACGGCTAGAAGATCTTTTATCATTGTAGGACCTTGACTTGGAACTTATTTCCTTGCTTATACTCTTGTAGAACTTGTTGAAGTTTTTCACCATTAGGCTCAATTCCTCATTAAAAACTTGTTTCTCACTTGATGATGTAGGAGTATCACATGAGGCTTTGTAAGTACCACTAGACTCGTTGTGAAGCTCTTCTTATCCTTGAGTGACATCTCATGAGCAACAATTCTACCAATGAATTCCATTGGCTTGGGATCTTTGTAATTGGGCATCATTTGGATTAATGTGCACACAGTGTCATATTTTCCATCCAAGGCTCTGAGGATCTTCTTGATGATGAATCTGTCAGTCATCTTTTCACTTCCTAAGTCGGCAATCTCATTTGTGATGAGAGCAAGCCTAGAGTACATTTCAGCGACACCTTCACCGTCCTTCATTTTGAACTTATCAAGTTGACTTTGAAGCACATCCAGTTTCGATTCCTTGATGGAGTCGGTACCTTCGTGCATATCAATCAAAGTATCCCAAATTTCCTTTGCATTCTCAAGACGACTGATTTTATTGAATTCTTCGGGGCACAATCCGTTGAAGAGGATATCACAAGCTTGAGCATTGTATTGCAGCATCTTCAATTCTTCTGCGGTAGCTTCACGATTCGGTTCTCTCCCATCGAAGAATTCACCTTGCAAGCCAATACACACAATAGCCCAAACGGCGGGGTTATGTCCAAGAATATGCATTTTCATCTTATGCTTCCAACTAGCAAAATTAGTACCATCAAAGTAAGGACCTCTATGGTGGTAATTTCCCTCTCTAGACGCCATACTCTCCTAGGTTGTGAAACCAAGGCTATGATCACCAAAGCTATGGAAATAGAGGCAAATGGAGACCAAAGCTCTGATACCACTTGTAGGATCGAAAGTATGTCTAGAGGGGGGGGGGTCATTAGACTACTTGACCAAATAAAAATCTAGCCTTTTCCCAATTTTAAGTCTTGGCAGATTTTAGCAACTTATCACAAGTCAAGCAATCAACCTACACATGCAATTCTAAGAGTACAACAGTGGAATGTAAATCATTGCATATGAAGGTAAATGCGAGGAGTTTGGAGGGAGCAAACACAATGTAGACACAGAGATTTTTGGCATGGTTTCGATAGGTGGTGCTATCGTACATCCACATGGATGGAGACTTCAACCCACGAAGGGTAATGGCCGCGCGAGCCACAGAGGGCTCCACCCACGAAGAAGCAACCTTGTCTATCCCACCATGGCCATCGTCCACGAAGGACTTGCCTCACTTGGGTAGATCTTCACGAAGTAGGCGATCTCCTTGCCCTTACAAACTCCTTGGTTCAACTCAACAATCTTGACGGAGGCTCCCAAGTGGCACCTAACCAATCTAGGAGACACCACCCTCCAAAAGGTAAGAGATGGTGTGTTGATGATGAACTCCTTACTCTTCTGCTTCAAATGATAGTCTCCCCAACACTCAACTCTCTCTCATAGGTTTGGATTTGGTGGAAAGATGATTTGAGTGGAAAGAAACTTGGGGAAGGCTAGAGATCAAGATTCTTGTGGTAGGATTCGAATATCTTGGTCTCAACACATGAGTAGGTGGTTCTCTCTCAGAAAATGAATGCTGGATGTGTAGGCACGTTCTGATGGCTCTCTCCATGAATGGAGGATGGGTGGAGGGGTATATATAGCCTCCACACAAAATCTATCCGTTACACACAATTTACCAAACTCGGTGGGACCGAATACTGAAACTCGGTCAGACCGATTTAATTCAAAATGTGAACGTTAGGCTTTTCGATGGGACCAACATGTCAACTCAGTGGGACCGATTGTGTTAGGGTTAGAGCATAACACAATCTTGGTGAGACCGATCAAATGAACTCGGTGAGACCGATTTCTGTAATAGGCAAACAGAGAGTTGGTCAGGCAAACTCAGTGGGACCGATCGCTCATTTCGGTGAGACCGAAACGTTACAAAAAGGAAACAGAGAGTTTGCATTGCAAACTCAGTGGGACTGATCGCTCATCTCAGTTAGACCAAAACATTACAGAGGGAAACAGAGAGTTTGCAATCCCATCTTGGTGAGACCGAGATCCCTATCAGTGAGACCGAATTGATTAGGGTTTCTGGCTATGGCTATGTTAAATGAACTCGGTGGCGCCGGATAGATCAAATCGGTGGGGCCGAGTTTGACTTTTGGTCTAGGACATATGTGGATATGAGAAAGTGGTTGAGGGCTTTTGGAGCATATCACTAAGCATTTTGAGCAAGCAAGGCATTAAGCAACACCTCATCCCCTTTTAATAGTATTGGCTTTTTCTATGGACTCAATGTGATCTTGGGTCACTAAAATGAAAATGTAGAGTCTTGAGCTTGAGCCAATATGTGTCCTTAGCATTTTGAGGGGTCCACATCTCTAGTCCATGCCATGCCAGTTAGTGAACTTTCTGAAATGATTATCTTGAAAGAATATTAGTCCAATGAGCTATATGTTGTTAAGAATTACCAAAACCACCCAGGGATTAGTTGCACTGTCAGCTGGCTGAACTGTCGTCCTCGTTGTCGCTCGACATGACTGCATAGTGTGTGCCAGTGTGTAGCGCGGCCTGCCGGGGACGATGAAGATGGTGGACACTTAAGCGAGGTATGCAGAGAAGAGGAAATGCCAATTGAAGCGGGAGTCGACGTGTTATCTAACCACTCATATAATCGACCGCAATTATTTCTACCCAGTCGCTCCAAATTCCCGGGGTTGTGCAGGACTCCTATTGGCTGGTTTATTTTTTAGGACAAAAAGAAGGAACGAGTTTTGGGATTATGCACCGGTACCGGTACGAACGGAGTAGGACAGTTGGCAAGCAATACATTGAGCTCTTCTTATTGATAAAGCTAGTAATAATCAAACTACAAAGGAAAAGAAAAAAAAGACAAAGGAAAATATCTGCACGAATCTTCGCATAACATCAATGGCATTGGACCTAGATGTGCATTACTCAGAGCACATCTAGATGTGCTTTAGCAATACTGTCAAACAAAACCCCTAATCATCATTGCAAACAGTGCATAGAACATGGCTAATGCGACAAACAGAACTACACATGCTAGTTCCTTCTTGTCTCTTGCTTTCATCTGTTGCCTGTGATTGATTCTTTCTTCCTTCATCGTACTGATTGTACATTCCAGATTAGCCAATTTCTTCTTCAGCTTTATGTTATCTTCTGCGAGCTTCATGATAACACTCCGAGCCCTGCCATGCCATTCTTCATCCAGCCAGTTAACAAAGGCACAAGCCTCATATCCCTGCCAATGTTAAATAGTATTCAGGATGAGTGGTGGCATTAACTGAAGTAAAATGATGAACTTAGCACTAACCTCTAAGGGGCAACTGAGAAACTGCCTGCCAATGTCGAATCCCTCCATGCATACACGTCGAGCGGGAGTGTGCTCATGCACACAACTAAGCTTTTGGTACTTCTCGGTGGCGCAAAACTCGGAGTCGAACTCGTGTTGCGGGAGTCTGGAGTCATGCTCCGGATCTGGAGGCAGATTGCTTTCCTGGGGGGAGGGGGTGTCATTCAGGATGGATTCATCAAGGAGCTATACTTTGGACATGCTAAAAAAGATCGGGATAGATTGGAACCTGACAGGACGATTCGGATCCGTAGTTGATGTCTACTATGCAACTTTATTGTTGTAGACACATGAGATGGTGATAAAAGTGTAATACAGATGGTATAAATATATTTTTATAATCTGAATAAATAAAAACAGCAAGGTAGAAATAGTAAACAGGCTCAAAAACGGTGTTGCAATGCTTAAAAACAAGGCCCAGGGTCTGTACTTTTGCTAGTGCAATCTCTCAACAATGCTAACATAGTTGGATCATATGATTATCCCTCAAAGTGTAACGAAGAATCACTCCCGAGTTCCTATTAGTAGAGAACAAAAGATAGGAATTGTTTGTAGGGTACGAAACCACCTCAAAGCTATTCTTTCCGTTTGATCTATTCAAGAGTTCGTGCTAGAATAACACAAAGCTATTCTTTCCGTTCGATCTATCCTAGAGTTCATACTAAGATAACACCAAAGCAAGTTCATATTCATAATACTCAATCCACACAAAGAACTATAAAGAGACCCCAAAGTTTCCGTCGGAGGAAAGATAATAAAAACATGCATCAACCCCTATGCATAGATTACCCCAATATCACCGTGGGAATCCGCAAGTTGAGTGCCATAACGTATGCCGGCGTTCTGGGAACAGGGGTCCCCAGACTTGCCTGCCTGCGGCCTGCGGCGTGGCTCAGGTGGGGGCCCAGCACGGCCCATCTTCATTAGCCCAAGCTCAATACCCTCGCGAGGGGCCAAGCCTCGCGGGGCGGACGACAGGAAGCTTCCTCAGGAGCGGCCTCACCAGGCAGGCTCACGAGGAGGCAGAGAGATCAATGCAAGGGTACCTCGCGAGGATCCCGTGACGCAAGCCGTGACGAATCAAGACCAGGCGGGTGCCAGGCAGGCGCCAGCCTGCGCAGAGTCCTCGTTTCCCCTTTGGTGCAAAGGGGGCAAGCACAGGCCAAGGCATCAGGCAAAGGTTACCATTCCGGTGCAACGAGACCAAGACCAGCCGGACGGCTGGACGGAGGTCATCATGGGTCCCAAGACGGCGTCATCACCAGTGCTTTTGGCAGCCGAAGACCACCTTTGGTCAGGATAACTTGTACTAGATGTTCCCCTTCAAAATGGCCAATTGTTGGCGCCCTTCCTGCTCAATTATTCGGGAAGAGGCCCAGGGCCTCTATAAATAGAGCTAGCCACCACAGAGTAGAGGCATCGAATTGAGAGGGAGAAGAACAGGGAGAAACCCAGTAGAGACTAAGTAGAACACACCGCACCAGCTCAAGAACACCCCTTGCGAGGCTGTTCTTCCCCTGTACTGTCCATCATCAGCCCCAGAGGCAATCCACCACACCACACACTGGAGTAGGGTATTACACCACAACGGTGGCCCGAACCAGTATAAACCTCGTGTCTCTTGTGTTGTTCATCATTTTCATCTTAGTTCGCACGAGAGGATCGGACGTAGATCGGTAGGGGAGAGATCTCCGCGCGCACCCCAGTGTTCGAACCTCAAGGGTGTGCCAGAACCTGAAATCCGACAACGTATATCAAGTGAATCAATAAGATACCACATTGTCACCTCAAGTATTCATACCGCAAGACATACATCATGTGTTCTCAAATCCAAACATTCAATCCGACATGATAAAACTTCGAAGGATAAAGATTCAATTCATCACAACAAGAGTATATAGGGGAGAAACATCATATGATCCGACTATATTAACAAAGCCCATGATATAGATCACGAGAGAGAGAGAGAGAGAGAGATTAAACACATAGCTACTGGTACAAACCCTCAACCTCGAGGGTGGACTAGTCCCTCCTCATCGTGGTGGCTGTCGGGATGATGAAGATGGCCATCGAAGATGATTCCCCCCTCCGGCAGGGTGCCGGAATGAGTCTAGATTGGTTTTCGGTGGCTACGGAGCCCTGCGGCGGCAGAACTTCTGATCTAGGTTAACCCCGAGGGGTTTCAGAATATTTGGGAATTTATAGTGCAAAGAGGGGGTGCAGGAGGCCACTAAGGTGGGCACAACCCACCTGGGCGCGCCAGGGGGCCCTGGCGCGCCCTGGTGGGTTGTGCCCCCCTCGAGGCATCCCCCAGGTGTAGCTTTGGCCCATTGGGTTCCTTCTGGTCCAAAAACAATCTCCGTAAAGTTTCGCGGTGTTTGGACTCTGATTGATTTTCTGCGATGTAAAAAACAAGGAAAAACAGCAACTTGCACTGGGCACCGGGTTAATAGGTTAGTCCCAAAAAATGATATAAAGTTGCTATAAAATGATTGTAAAACACCCAAGAATGATAAAATAACAGCATGAATACTTCATATTTTATAGATACATTGGAGACGTATCAGCATCCCCAAGCTTAATTCATACTCGTCCTCGAGTAGGTAAATGATAAAATAAATAATTTATGAAGTGTGAATGCTAGAAAAGTGCAAAAGTTTGATCAATGATAATTTCAATCACTTTTCCTAGCATCATAACAACAATTCTTTCTTATGAAACTTCTCATGTTATAGTGGCAACCAATTCACATGTTAAGGTTCAAACAATGAATTCTCTTGAAACCCGACAACCTATGTTCTTTGTCATCAAGAAATTGCAATTCAACTTATTCAACAGAGTTTAAGTAAGAGCTCCACATACTCAACCATCATATAGTCTTCTATGATTGCTAACACTCACTGCATACACATGAGCAAAATGTTTCAACCGGACACATAGAAAGATAGGGGCTTATTGTTTTGCCTCCCAACGTATTCACCTCACGGGCGATGTGAGCAATAATAACTCATGCTACTCATATTCAACTGGACATATGTGCCAGATCTTTCCTCACCACATGATGCTTACCAAAAGAGAAAATAAAAAGGAATAGAGAGGAATACTTTGACTCTTTGCATAAAAGCAAATACTGAAAAGTAAAAGATAGGCCCTTCACAGAGGGAAGCAGAGGTTGCCATGCGCTTATTTGTTTGTATGCTCAACCCCTTAGTGCAAAAGAATGTCACGTTGTATTGCCCCTTATGATAGCAACCTTTATTATGTAGTCCGTCGCTTTTATTACTTTGCCATCACAAGTTCGTACAACGCTCAATTTTCTCTTACACTAAATGATCTCACACTTTTAGAAGCAATTTTTATTGCCTTATTGCACCGATGACAACTTACTTGAAGGATCTTGCTCAATCCTTAGGTAGGTATGGTGGACTCTTGAAAATAAGATTTGGGTTTAAGGGTTTTTGGATGCACAAGTAGTATCTCTACTTGGTGCGGAATTTTTGGCTAGCAAGATGGGGGGCAAGCACCACATGTTGAAGGATCTATGACAATATAACTTCTATGTGAATATAAACAAACATAAACCATCGATCTACAGCGGCGGCCTAGGCAGTGGCTACGGGAGAAGAGGTCAATCCTCGGTCGGTGGCAGCATCATAGGAGGTCAATCCTCGGTCTGCGGTGGGAGATAGGAGGAGCTCAACCATCGATGTTGGCGGCGACATGATTCAAGCACATCCATCGCGGTCGATGGCAGGATAGTGGATGTCGAACTTCAGGCGGCAGCCGGACTAAGCTTTGCTCCTCGACCCTGCTGTCTCGGCGTGCCGCCGCATCGCGCTTCTCTGTCTGCTGGGTGGAGGTCGTTGCGTGGCTAATTAATTAAGGTATTCTTTTCGTGAGTGGCTTAATTAAGGTATTCAATTCCTAAGGGTAGTGTTGTACTAGTACTCTGCGTGTAAATTGACTAGTCATTAATTTTTGTCATTGCACGTCTGGATAACAACATGGAGCGCCCTCAGTAATTATGAAAATAAAACCTTGTGATTTATGCACGCATCTTTGGGCAGTAGTTAATCCGTGTATTAATGTTGTTGTTTTGTTTCTAATTACCATTTGTGTGGTGCACATGGAACGATCTCGATGGATGAAGAATCCTAAAACCTTAGATTTTATTAGTAGCATGACAGAGTTCATGAATTTGGTTGAAAGTACAAAGAGGAGAATTGGTGATGCCAATTACATCCTGTGTCCATGTATTGATTGTGCCAATATAGAGTCACATGAAGTTGCAGATGTCCCGTTGCACTTAGTCTCTAGGGGATTCATGGATGGATATACACGTTGGACCAGACACGGTGAAGAGGAGGTCATGGATGAAGATACCCAGGGCAGTGAGATGCCAAACCCCGATCAGTGTCACATGGATGTTGAATCTAACATCGGGGCAGAGGCGTCAAGCTACCAATGGAGCACCGGAAAGCCGAAACGCCCACTAGAAAACCAAGACGTCGACGCAGATGACGACAATCTTGATATGCCAGATTTTGCTGCTATGCTTGCAGATTTCAAGGGCCCAAAAAGGATATGATTGGGTACAAGGATCTGCCAACCATTGATGCGCACTCCAAGAAAGAATTGTATCCAGGTTGGAAAAAGAAATATTCCAAGTTGAGTCCCACCCTAGCGCTTCTCAGATTTAAAGCAGCTAACGGTCTACCAAACAAGGACTTCACAGAGATGTTAGGTCTTTTCAAAGAAATTCTTCCGGAAGATAATGTGCTCCCCATAAGCATGAATGAAGCGAAGAAAATTGTTTGCCCATTGGAACTTGAATTACAGAAGATACACCCTTGTGTGAATGATTGTATATTGTACCGTGGTGAGTACAAAGATTTGCGTACATGTCCCACATGAAAGCATGCACAATACAAGCGCGGGAGAGCAAAGGACAAGTACAAATTGGATGACAAGATCAAGACAGGAATCCCATTCAAGGTTGTTTGGTACTTGCCTTTACTTCCAAGGTTTAGGCGTTTGTTTGCAAACCCTAGAGAGGAAAAGAGGTTGCGGTGGCATCATGATGAGCGAATTGCGGATAAGTTTATGAGGCACCCAAAAGATGGGGCTCAGTGGGAATTAATCGACAACAAGTTTGAAAATTTTGCTAAGGATACTAGAAGTATAAGGCTCGGGGAGTGTACTGACGGGATGAATCCTTTTGGCGACATGAGCACCAATCACAGCACATGGTCGGTGCTTCTGTGCATATATAACCTAGCTCCTTGGTTGTGTATGAAGAAAAATTACATTATGATGTCAATGATGAAAGTGCAACTATCCCTGGGTGGTTTTGGTAATTCCTAACAACATATAGCTCATTGAGCTAACATTATTCCAAGATTAATATTTTAGGAAAAGCTCAATGAATGGCATGGCAGGGATGAGGAAAGTGGACCCCTCAAAATACTAAGGACAAAAAGATTGGCTCAAGCTCAAAGCTCAAGACTCTACATTTTATATTTTAGTGATCCAAGATCACATTGAGTCTATAGGAAAAGCCAATACTATCAAGGAGGGATGAGGTGTTGCTTGATGAGGTTCTTGCTTCATAGTGCTTAGTGATATGCTCCAAAACCCTCAACTACCTTCCCACATCCACATATGACCTAAACCAAAAGTCAAACTCGGCTCCACCGATTCTTTCTATCCGGCGCCACCGAGTTCAGATGTCATAGCCACTGCCACAAACCCTAGGCAAATCGGTCTCACCGATAGGGATCTCGGTCTCATCGAGATGGGGTTGTAATCTCTCTGTTTCCCTTCGTAATGTTTCGGTCCTACCGAGATGAGCGATCGGTCCCACTGAGATTGCAATGTAAACTCTCTGTTTTCCCTTCGTAACGTTTTGGTCTCACCGAAATGAGCGATCAGTCCCACCGAGTTTACCTGACCAACTCTCTGGTTAGCTTATTACCAAAATCGGCCCCACCGAGTTTTTGTAATCGGTCACACCGAGACTACGTTATGCCCTAACCCTAACCATATCGGTCCTACCGAGTTGCATCGCAGTCCCACCGAAAATCCTAACGGTCACTAGGTTTGCTAAATCGGCCCGACCGAGTTTCTCAATTCGGTATCACCGAGATTGGTAAATTGTGTGTAACAGTTAGTTTTTGTGTGGAGGCTATATATACCCCTCCACCCACTCTTCATTCGTGGAGAGAGCCATCAGAACATACCTACACTTCCAATACACATTTTCTGAGAGAGGACCACCTACTCATGTGCTGAGGCCAAGATATTCCATTCCTACCATATGAATCTTGATCTCTAGCCTTCCCCAAGTTGCTTTCCACTCAAATTTTCTTTCCACCAAATCCATATCCTATGAGAGAGAGTTGAGTGTTGGGGAGACTATCATTTGAATCACAAGAGCAAGGAGTTCATCATCAACACACCATTTGTTACTTCTTGGAGAGTGGTGTCTCCTAGATTGGCTAGGTGTCACTTGGGAGCCTTCGACAAAGATTGTGGAGTTGAACCAAGGAGTTTGTAAGGGCAAGGAGATCGCCTACTTCGTGAAGATCAACCGCTAGTGAGGAAAGTCCTTCATGGGCGATGGCCATGATGGGATAGACAAGGTTGCTTCTTCGTGGACCCTTCATGGGTGGAGCCCTCCGTGGACTCGCGCAACTGTTACCCTCCGTGGGTTGAAGTCTCCATCAACGTGGATGTACGATAGCACCACCTATCGGAACCACGACAAAAACATCCGTTTCTCCAATTGCGTTTGAATTCTCCAAACCCTTCCCTTTACATTCTTGCAAGTTGCATGCTTTACTTTCCTCTACTCATAGACTCTTTGCATGCTTGCTTGAATTGTGTTAAGATAGCTTGACTTGTGCTAAGATAGCTAAAATCTGCCAAAGACTAAAATTGGGAAAAGGATAGTTTTTTAATTGGTCAAGTAGTCTAATCACCCCCTCTAGACATACTTTCAATCCTACAACTGGTATCAGAGCCTTGGTCTCCATTTGCTTTGATTTCCATAGCTTTTGGTGGTTATAGCCTTGGTTTCACAACCTAGGAGAGTGTGACATCTAGCGAGGGAAATTATCACTGTAGAGGTCCTTACTTTGATGGTACTAATTTTGCTAGTTGGAAGCATAAGATGAAAATGCATATTCTTGGACATAACCACGCCGTTTGGGCTATTGTGTGTGTTGGCTTGCAAGGTGAATTCTTTGATGGGAGAGAACCGAATCGTGAAGCTACCGCGGAAGAGTTGAAGATGCTACAATACAATGCTCAAACTTGTGATATCCTCTTCAACGGATTGTACCCCGAAGAATTCAACAAAATCATCCGTCTTGAGAATGCAATGGAAATTTGGGATACTTTGATTGACATGCATGAAGGTACCGACTCCGTCAAGGAATCCAAGTTGGATGTGCTTCAAAGTCAACTTGACAAGTTCAAAATGAAGGATGGTGAAGGTGTCGCTGAAATGTACTCTAGGCTTGCTCTTATCACAAATGAGATTGCCGGCTTAGGAAGTGAAGAGATGACCGACAGATTCATCATCAAGAAGATCCTAAGAGCCTTGGATGGAAAATACGATACCGTATGCACATTGATCCAAATGATGCCAAATTACAAAGATCTCAAGCCAACGGAAGTCATTGGAAGAATTGTTGCTCATGAGATGTCACTCAAGGATAAGGAGGAGCTCCATAACAAGTCAAGTGATGCATACAAAGCCTCATGTGAAGCTCCCACATCATCAAGTGAGAAACAAACCTTCAATGAAGAATTGAGCTTAATGGTGAAGAACTTCAACAAATTCTACAAGAGTAGAAGCAAAGAGAGAAGTTCCAAGTCAAGGTCCTACAATGACAAAAGGTCTTCTAGTCGAGAGAGAAATTGCTACAATTGTGGAAGACCCGGACACTACTCCAATGAGTGTACGGCTCCCCACAAAAGAAGAGAAGATTCTCCCAAAAGAAGAAGTAGAAGAGAAGAATCACCATCAAGGGAGAGAAGGAGTAGGGATGATCGATATGAACGAAGACCCTCACGGAGAAGCAAGGATTCAAAAAGGAAGGACAAGTCATCAAGGAGCTACAGAAAACAAAGACATCAAGCTCATGTTGTTGAATGGGTATCCGACTCCGACTTCGACAATGACTCCGAGAGAAGCTACCACTCTTGTTAGATGCTTGATTTTGTAAGTACTTAACATACTCTGATCAACTTCTCCATACAAGGCTGTAAATGATAAACAACTAACTGCATTTTATTCCTCTCAGGGGATTGAACGCCCAAAGAAGAAAAAGGGAGTGTGGGTATTTCATAGATCCTGAATTAGCAGATGGCACAACAATACATGGTAAGGACCTACGGGACTGGGCCGTTAACACGGTCGTCCGTCTCTTTGAAAACACGTCCCATGCAGAATTATTTCTCTGGCCATATCATGAACGGTAAGTCAAGTAAACAACCACGCATACACTGATTGTCTTTTAGATTTTGACATAATTCGTAAGTTCATGGCTTTCTTAATATGTAGCAATCACTGGATGTTGGTATTCATTGTTACAAACAAGAGCACAGTTTACTACATCGATTCTCTCAGAGAGTCAACAAACGCTTAGGATCTGACTCATCTTCAGCAATTCATGGATAGGTATTGAATTTTGTGATGTTGAAATTAAGTTGCATTCATATCTGGTTCAATAATTGATGTTTTCAAAATTCATCTTCATTTGTAGTGTGCTTGCATTGTGGAAAACTAAACCAGGGAACCTGTTCAAGAGGGAACTACCTCTGCAGCACGAGATCGTTTCTCCGGTAACACACCGAAATCCGTTATTTTCAGAAAATTTATGCAACAGTCTGCAAATACCATTTTTTACGCTAATCAAATGTTCAAGCTTCTAAATAAACACCTTTCTATTTTGTCCAAAGAAAAAAAATACATCTAACACCAGTTAGGTTGTTCCTAACAGGACAAATACACAACTAATTCTGTACAAAAAAATTCAGTGTCCTCAGCAAGAAGCAGGGACCAACCTTTGTGGATACTATGTTTGCAGACACATGATCTCCATCTACAAATCTGCTGATAGTTGTGACGATCCTCGCGAATTAGTACCAGTAAGTCTATCTTAATTAGTATCTTCTACTCCACTCATATGGCACATTCCGATCTTAAAAATACTGTACCTCATTTTAAAACCAAGGACCCCTGAATCACTCCCGGCTGGTGAATTGCTGATGGTTTGGAGATTTATCAGCGACTTCTTCCTGAATCACTACATCGATCCCACTAGTGATAATGAAGATTTCAGCATGCCTTCTCCTGCAACATTGAGTAAGAGTTAGCCGCTAAACATATATGTACACATGGATCCATTGTTTTCCATCTGATGAGGTCTTCGTATTTCATACACTATGATTAATTATG
This sequence comes from Triticum urartu, assembly GCF_056163025.1. Taxonomy (NCBI): domain Eukaryota; kingdom Viridiplantae; phylum Streptophyta; class Magnoliopsida; order Poales; family Poaceae; genus Triticum; species Triticum urartu. The sequence continues at coordinate 286,172,275 of NC_141877.1, forward strand.
TAATGCATATATGTGTGGACAAATCATTGGACTTTAGCTACCATATGTTCAATTATAATTGTTGCGAAATCTGATGAATGTTCTTCCTATGGACACTATTTCTTCAATTGAATATTATGGCGAATTTTCTTTTTGCGTGCCGATTCAAAATGGGATATTTTTCTTTATTTGTTCAATTGAATATTGTGGTGAATTTGCTTTTTACGTGCCGATTCAAAATGGGATATTTTTGTTTATCTGTTCAATTGAATATAATGGCGAATTTTCTTTTTGCATGCCGATTCAAAATGAGATATTTTTGTTTTAACCTGGCAATTGCTCTGCACACGGTTCAACTAAATGAGTGTGTGCGATCCACATCAGAAAGCATACGTCAATCGTAGCAGAACAGTCGGTGATACACAGCAGATCGCAAACGATTTGCGGCGCTACTTCACGTGTGTAGGGTCTACGAAACCGTTTGTGATATAGTGTTATTGCACACGAGAACTCGGAGTAAACCATGCCCAATGTACAATACAATCCCAGTCGTAATTTTTCAGGAAACGTGTGGGATCCCAAACGAAAAGCACACGTCACTCTTGCGGCAACCGTCGGTGATACCCAATAAATCACAAACGGTCTGCAGCACTTGTATCTGTGCGTAGGGGCTCCTGAACTATTTGTGATAGAACATTATCGCAGACGGTAATTGTTGGGAAACATGTGTGACTGAGTCTTGCATGGTAGACAGGTTACGCAGAAAACTCACGTGCGATGGGGCACACATCGCACACATTACATATGTTGGCCCGTGTGCCTTACATACTGTTCCGCAAACAGTTCATTACGACAGACCGTATGGTTTCACTACGTGATTAGAAATGTTTAATCACCGATACCACACGTGCGAAAGAATTTAGTGTGTCTGCACCGCACACAATTACATTTTGGAAGGCCTTTGGATCATTGCTCCATATCCTCTACGGTTTCTGGGTCTTGTGGGAAGGACACCCCATCACCCACACTCACTTGGCGACGGTCCCAAATACCGTCACGGAAAGGGGTTAAAAACTATTTGTATAGCACCGATGTGTACCAGTGCACCACCACATGGGCCATCACACGAAGATAGAGAACACGAGATGACAAGGCAGCATGTGGACTAGTTGGCCGGTCAACTAAACAATATACGAAGCTATACGCTGACACAGTGACCGTATAATCCCTCGGTACAGAGAGTTCGGGTGAGAGGGGAGGCCCATGAGAGATAGTAGAGAGAGAAAGAGCTAGTCCCTCCGTTCGATAATGTAGTGCCAATATTTTTTTGAAAGTCAAACTTTTGAAACTTTGACCAAGTTTACAAAGAAATTACTTATATCTACAATACCAAAGATAAATGATAGTATGAAGTAAGTACATGTTGTGATGAATCTAATGATCATTTCAGATGCAAATGTTTTTCTCCACATATATCTGGTCAAACTTTTCTGAGGTTTGACTTTTCAAAACATCCATATGCTTATGGATGTGAGAGAGTACCTAAATAGAGAGAGAGAGAGTGAAATAGAAAGAGTAATTGAAAAAGAGTGTGTGTTTGTGTGTGAAAGAGACATGGACAACACATGATAAAGTAGAGAAAAAGCGGGTGTGTCTTACTATAACGACCCGAGACCGACGCTCCAGGCGCCTTCCATGTTTTTTGTTGCCGCCGTGTGTTTTATTTGTTTGTTGCTTTTATCATCGCATCATCCGCATGTTTTCATAAAACTCGTGGTCCATTCGTAGTTGCCGCTTCTTCATCGCCTCTGTTGATCTTTCTCAGACCAACTGTTCTTTTGTCGTCCAACCATTTGACCCTCTCTACACAATTCTCAGCCCCCCTCACAAGCGTCTGAAACTTACCCAAACCCGACCCGCTCAGTCATCATTGTTGGATTCGGATCATCCCCAAACATCCCTAAAATATATCATTGGTTCTTGTTTCGACTCTCCTTACATATTTATCTCGGAATGTCGAGATAGCCCTACCCACACCCACCTACTATAAGTAGAAGTGCAATCATCAGACGAATCCCTAATTCCTAGGGATCCTCCTAGCCACTGCCACCCCTATCTCTTCTCTGTTTCCATGCCCGACCAACCAGAGCCCGCACCCGATCCAGATCTACCTCCTCCTCCTCGAAGCACTCCACTTCTCCTCTCGATCCGTGCGCCTTCGACCACCACTACCGAAGCCACCAAGATCCTATCGCCGGAGCCGCACCAGGCCAGTGCCGCCGCTCTCCCCTGCCTTCTCTTCATTTTCTCCCCGTGCCCCTCTCTCTCTCAACCTCTCTAATCTCTCTCGCCTCTCCCTTCTCTAGTAGGGACCCGACTCCATGGACGCTCGCATCTCCGATCTTGCAGCGCCGCCGCCTGGAGCTCCTTCGCTGGAGGCCTTCGCCTCGTCCGCTGATACGTCTCCAACGTATCTATAATTTTTGATTGTTCCATGCTATATTATATTCTGTTTTGGACATTATTGGGCTTTATTATACACTTTTATATTATTTTTGGGACTAACCTATTAACCGGAGGCCCAGCCTAGAATTGATGTTTTTTTGCCTATTTCAGAGTTTCACAGAAAAAGAATATCAAACGGAGTCCAAACGGAATGAAACCTTCAGGAACGTGATTTTCGGAACGAACGTGATCCAGAGGACTTGGACCCTACGTCAAGAAAGCAACCAGGAAGGCACGAGGTAGGGGGGTGCGCCTACCCCCCCAGGCGTGCCCTCCACCCTCATGGGGCCCATGTTGCTCCACTGACGTACTTCTTCCTCCTATATATACCTACGTACCCCCAAACTACCAGATACGGAGCCAAAACCTTGATTCCACCGCCGCAACCTTCTGTACCCGTGAGATCCCATCTTGGGGCCTTTTTCGGAGCTCCGCCGGAGGGGGCATCGATCATGGAGGGCTTCTACATCAACACCATAGCCTCTCCGATGATGTGTGAGTAGTTTACTTCAGACCTTCGGGTCCATAGTTATTAGCTAGATGGCTTCTTCTCTCTTTTTGGATCTCAATACAATGTTCTCCCCCTCTCTTGTGGAGATCTATTCGATTGAATCTTCTTTTGCGGTGTGTTTGTTGAGACCGATGAATTGTGGGTTTATGATCAAGTTTATCTATGAACAATATTTGAATCTTCTCTGAATTCTTTTATGTATGATTGGTTATCTTTGCAAGTCTCTTCGAATTATCAGTTTGGTTTGGCCTACTAGATTGATCTTTCTTGCAATGGGAGAAGTGCTTAGCTTTGGGTTCAATCTTGCGGTGTCCTTTCCCAGTGACAGTAGGGGCAGCAAGGCACATATTGTATTGTTGCCATCGAGGATAACAAGATGGGGTTTATATCATACTGCATGAGTTTATCCCTCTACATCATGTCATCTTGCTTAAAGCGTTACTCTGTTTTTGTGAACTTAATACTCTAGATGCATGCTGGATAGCGGTCGATGTGTGGAGTAATAGTAGTAGATGCAGGCAGGAGTCGGTCTACTTGTCTCGGACGTGATGCATATATACATGATCATACCTAGATATTCTCATAACTATGCTCAATTCTGTCAATTGCTCAACAGTAATTTGTTTAACCACCGTAATACTTATGCTCTCGAGAGAAGCCACTAGTGAAACCTATGGCTCCCGGGTCTATTTTCCATCATATTAATCTCCCATCAACAAGCTATTCTTTTGCCGTTTTTATCTTGCTTTATTTACTTTGCATCTTTATCATAAAAATACCAAAAATATTATCTTATCATATCTATCAGATCTCACTTTCGTAAGTGAGTGAAGGGATTGACAACCCCTTTATTGCATTGGTTGCAAGGATTTTATTTGTTTGTGTAGGTGCGAGGGACTCGTGCGTGGCCTCCTACTGGATTGATACCTTGGTTCTCAAAAACTGAGGGGAAATACTTACGCTACTTTGCTGCATCACCCTTTCCTCTTCAAGGGAAACCAACGCAGTGCTCAAGAGGTAGCAAGAAGGATTTCTGGCGCCGTTGCCGGGGAGTCTGCACAAAAGTCAACATACCAAGTACCCATCACAAACCATTATCTCCCACATTACTTTATTTGCCATTTGCCTCTCGTTTTCCTCTCCCCACTTCACCCTTGCCGTTTTATTCGCCCTCTCTTTTCTGTTCGCCTCCCTCCTTCCTTTTGCCCCTTGCACTTTCTGCCGTTATGTCTGAAATTGGGGAAATTATTGTCGATATGGACAATAATAATATCATGGAAAATTCTGATGCTCCTGCTGAAGAACCCCCTATCTTACATAGAAAAAAATTCCGAATTTGGTAGTGGTAATATTATTGGAAAAGGAGTTATCCAAGATTTCTTTACTTGTGCCGATGCTTTGCCTTCTATGGGTAGTTCTATTCTTTATAGAACTAGTAGTCTTGCGGACGCTATCGCCATGCTTGTAGTTGAACTTGAAAGACAATTTATGCACATGCATCCTTGCATACAAAGGATTTTCCTAGAATTTTCTAATAGTGAGCATTCTTCTATTAAGCGTGCCGCTACTATATTTTTGGCTCATGAGTTTAGATTTATAATAAAAGAGGCCAAAGAAATATTTGTGGATTATATGGTGGACGCTGGCCGTCCTCCCATAGAGTCTATTCTCTTTGATCAAGAAAAAATAATGCGTTTTCAATCTCTAGACTATGTTGCTTTCAATGAAAATCTTAGAAAAAGGGTTCCTACCAATGTTCTAGTTGATAGAATTTCTGAACTTAATAATGATTTGGCTATTCAAAACAATGAGCTAGGATATTCTCTCGAGTATAGGCTCACAAAGTTCTGTCAAAAGAATGCTTATAATGATGAATTGGTTGTGCAATACGAAGGGCCGAAGGAGGAACCTATACCTCCTAAAGTTGATTTTGGGGACTTTTGTCCCATTAAATTTAGCCCTTTTGATTACTTTTGCTTGCCTCAAAGAAAACTTTCTGCCGAACGTAGAGAATATGAAATGAGTTTTAATGATCTATCCTATTATTATGGCGACACCTAGATCTATCTTCGCTTTTATGCCTAGCTAGGGGCGTTAAACGATAGCGCTTGTTGGGAGGCAACCCAATTTTATTTTTATTCCTTGCCTTTTGCTCCTGTTTAGTAATAAATAATTTATCTAGCCTCTTTTTTGGTTGTGTTTTTTGTGTTTAATTAGTGTTTGTGCCAAGTAGAACCGTTGGGAAGACTTGGGGAAAGTTTTTTTAATCTTGCTGTAAAAAACATAAACTTTAGCGCTCACGAGAACTGCTGCCATTTTTATTTGGAAGGTGATATTTAGTTAATTATTTTTTAAGATGATTAATAGATAAATTCCTTACGTCCAGAAATTTATTTTAGAATTTTTGGGGTTCCAGAACTTGCGTTAGCTACAGATTACTACAGACTGTTCTGTTTTTGACAGATTCTGTTTTTCGTGTGTTGTTTGCTTATTTTGATGAATATATGGCTAGTAAAAGAGTTTATAAACCATAGATAAGTTTTAATACAGTAGGTTTAACACCAATATAAATAAAGAATGAGTTCATTACAGTACCTTGAAGTGGTGTTTTGTTTTCTTTCGCTAACGGAGCTCACGAGATTTTCTATTTTGAGTTTTGTGTTGTGAAGTTTTCAAGTTTTGGGTAAAATATTTGATGGATTATGGAACAAGGAGTGGCAAGTTACTAAGCTTGGGGATGCCCATGGCACCCCAAGATAATCTAAGGACACCTAAAAGCCAAAGCTTGGGGATGCCCCGGAAGGCATCCCCTCTTTCGTCTACTTCCATCGGTAACTTTACTTGGAGCTATATTTTTATTCACCACATGATATGTGTTTTGCTTGGAGCATCTTGTATTATTTGAACCTTTGCTTTTTAGTTTTCCACAATCATCCTTGCTGTACACACCTTTTGAGAGAGACTCACATGATTTGAAAATTGTTAGAATACTCTATGTGCTTCACTTATATCTTTTGATTTATATAGTTTTTTCTCTAGTGCTTCACTTATATCTTTTAGAGCACGGTGGTGGATTTGTTTTATGGAAAAAATTGTTATCTCATGCTTCACTTAGATTATTTTGAGAGTCCTACAAAATAGCGTGGTAATTTGCTTTAATTATGATAGGCATTCAAGATTAGTAAAGAAAATTCTTATGAGTGTGTTGAATACTATGAGAAGTTTGATACTTGATAATTGTTTTGAGATATGGAGATGGTGATATGAGAGTCATGCTAGTTAAGTAGTTGTGAATTTGAGAAATACTTGTGTTGAAGTTTGTGATTCCCGTAGCATGCACGTATGGTGAACCGTTATGTGATGAAGTCGGAGCATGATGTATTTATTGATTGTCTTTCTTATGACTGGCGGTCGGGGACGAGCGATGGTCTTTTCCTACCAATCTATCCCCCTAGGAGCATGCTTGTAATACTTTGTTTTAATAACTAATAGATTTTTGCAATAAGTATGTGAGTTCTTTATGACTAATGTTGAGTCCATGGATTATACGCACTTTCTTCCTTCCACCACTGCTAGACTCTCTAATACCGCACACTTTTCGCTGGTATCATACACCCACCATATACCTTCATCAAAACAGCCACCATACCTACCTATTATGGCATTTCCATAGCCATTCCGAGATATATTGCCATGCAACTTTCCACCATTACGTTTACTATGACACGCTCCATCATTGTCATATTGCTTTGCATGATCATGTAGTTGACATTGTATTTGTGGCAAAGCCACCATTCATAATTCTTTCATACATGTCACTCTTGATTCATTGCATATCCCGGTATACTGCCGGAGGCACTCACATAGAGTCATATTTTGTTCTAAGTACCGAGTTGTAATTGTTGAGTTGTAAGTAAATAAAAGTGTGATGATCATCATTTTTAGAGCATTGTCCCAAGTGAGGAAAGGATGATGGAGACTATGATTCCCCCACAAGTCGGGATGAGACTCTGGACTAAAAAAAGAGGCCATAAAAAAGGAAGAAAAGGCCCAAATAAAAAAAAATGAGAGAAAAAGAGAGAAGGGACAATGCTACTATCCTTTTACCACACTTGTGCTTCAAAGTAGCACCATGATCTTCATGATAGAGAGTCTCCTATGATATCACTTTCATATACTAGTGGGAATCTTTCATTATAGAACTTGGATTGTATATTCCAATGATGGGCTTCCTCAAAATGCCCTAGGTCTTGGTGAGAAAGCGAGTTGGATGCACACCCACTTTGTTCCTTTTGTTGAGCTTTCATATACTTATAGCTCTAGTGCATCCGTTACATGGCAATCCCTACTCACTCACATTGATAACTATTAATGGGCATCTCCATAGCCCATTGATACGCCTAGTTGATGTGAGACTATCTTCTTTTTTGTCTTCTCCACAACCACCATTCTATTCCACATATAGTGCTATGTCCATGGCTCACACTCATGTATTGCGTGAAGATTGAAAAGGTTTGAGAACACCCAAAGTATGAAACAATTGCTTGGATTGTCATCGGGGTTGTGCATGATTTAAATACTTTGTGTGGTGAACATAGAGCATAGCCAGACTATATGATTTTGTAGGGATAACTTCCTTTGGCCATGTTATTTTGAAAGACATAATTGCTTAGTTAGTATGCTTGAAGTATTATTATTTTTATGTCAATATTAAATTTTGTCTTGAATCTTTCGGACCTGAATATTCATACCACAGTTAAGAGAATTACATTGAAATTATGCCAAGTAGCATTCCACATCAAAAAATCTGTTTTTATCATTTACCTACTCGAGGACGAGCAGGAATTAAGCTTGGGGATGCTTGATACGTCTCCAACGTATCTATAATTTTTGATTGTTCCATGCTATATTATATTATGTTTTGGACATTATTGGGCTTTATTATACACTTTTATATTATTTTTGGGACTAACCTATTAACCGGAGGCCCAACCCAGAATTGCTGTTTTTTTGCCTATTTCAGAGTTTCGCAGAAAAAGAATATCAAACGGAATGAAACCTTCGGGAACGTGATTTTTGGAACGAACATGATCCAGAGGACTTGGACCCTACATCAAGAAAGCAACCAGGAAGGCACGAGGTAGGGGGGTGCGCCTACCCCCCAGGCGCGCCCTCCACCCTCGTGGGGCCCACGTTGCTCCACCGACGTACTTCTTCCTCCTATATATATACCTACGTACCCCCAAACTCTCATATACGGAGCCAAAACCCTAATTTCACCACCGCAACCTTCTGTACCCATGAGATCCCATCTTGGGGCCTTTTCCGGAGCTCCGCCGGAAGGGGCATCGATCACAGACGGCTTCTACATCAACACCATATCCTCTCCGATGATGTGTGAGTAGTTTACTTCAGACCTTCGGGTCCATAGTTATTAGCTAGATGACTTCTTCTCTCTTTTTGGATCTCAATACAATGTTCTCCCCCTCTCTTGTGGAGATCTATTCGATGTAATCTTCTTTTGCAGTGTGTTTGTTGAGACTTATGAATTGTGGGTTTATGATCAAGTTTATATATGAAAAATATTTGAATCTTCTCTGAATTCTTTTATGTATGATTGGTTATCTTTGCAAGTCTCTTCGAATTATCAGTTTGGTTTGGCCTACTAGATTGATCTTTCTTGCAATGGGAGAAGTGCTTAGCTTTGGGTTCAATGTTGCGGTGTCCTTTCCCAGTGACAGTAGGGGTAGCAAGGCACGTATTGTATTGTTGCCATCAAGGATAACAAGATGGGGTTTATATCATATTGCATTTGTTTATCCCTCTACATCATGTCATCTTGCTTAAAGCATTACTCTCTTCTTTTGAACTTAATACTCTAGATGCATGCTGGATAGCGGTTGATGTGTGGAGTAATAGTAGTAGATGCAGGCAGGAGTCAATCTACTTGTCTCGGACGTGATGCCTATATACATGATCATACCTAGATATTCTCATAACTATGCTCAATTCTGTCAATTGCTCAACAGTAATTTGTTTCCCCATCGTAATACTTATGCTCTCGAGAGAAGCCACTAGTGAAACCTATGGCCCCCGGGTCTATTTTCCATCATATTAATCTCCCATCAACAAGCTATTTCTTTTGCCCTTTTTATATTGCTTTATTTACTTTGCATCTTTATCATAAAAATACCAAAAATATTATCTTATCATATCTATCAGATCTCACTTTCGTAAGTGAGTGAAGGGATTGACAACCCCTTTATTGCGTTGGTTGTGAGGATTTTATTTGTTTGTGTAGGTGCAAGGGACTCATGCGTGGCCTCCTACTGGATTGATACCTTGGTTCTCAAAAATTGAGGGAAATACTTATGCTACTTTGCTGCATCACCCTTTCTCAAGGGAAAACCAACACAGTGCTCAAGAGGTAGCATCCGCGTCGTCGGCGTCCATCCCCACCTGAACCTCGCGTGCCACCCCTCGTCATCCAACAGCTCCTCCCTGTGCGCCTCCTTTGGTTCCCGAGGCCGAGCCGCCCTCGTGCCCGCAACCCTCGCGCGAGCCGGCAAGTTCTTCTGCCTGAGCCGGCTATCAACCCAGCAGCCACGCCTCCCATAGCTCCAGCTCATTGCGCCCGCCCCTTGCCGTCGCCTGTACGTCACCGACCCTGCAGGCCGCACCCTCCGGCGACCACACTACCGGCGGCCACGACTAGGGCCGGCCTCGTCCTTCTCCTCTCCTCCTGTTTCCCCCCTCTCTCTCATGGTGGCCTTCTCTCTCTCTCTCTCTCTCTCTCTCTCTCTCTCTCTCTCTCTCCTTCCCAGGAACGAGCAGGATCTCGCCCAAGCTCCATGGTGCCGCCGCCGTCGTCCTACTTCGTCTAGTGACCTACGAGCAGCGCCACCCGCCGGATCTGCTCGAGCTTGACTCACCCCTGCGGCCGAGCTCCCCTAACCTGAGGTCGTCGTCGACGACTAGCGCCAGTCCCGCTGCCGCCCCGCCTTGCTTCCCCTACATCGCGCGTGCGTTGACCGCGTGTCTGCCTCGCCCGCCTACCTCGTCCTCCTCTGCTCGCTAGCCCCCTCCCGTTGACTAGAACGAGCGAGCCTCTTGCTTGCTTTGCCTCACGGGCCAGCTTCGGATCCGGCCCAGCTTCTGCAGGCCCGAGGTGATGAGCGCATTAGCCCTCTTTTGTGCAGCCCAATTTACAGATTCGGCCCATAGATGTTTTTTCCTAGTTCTGCGAATTCAGCTATTTATCCACAAACTGCCAGTTTTGCGGAAAAGTCCTTCATGTTCATGCATTAATAACTCTTGAACCGCGCATCGGATTAAAATGTTTTCTATATGTAAAATGCTTAGAATTTCATCTACTTCCATAATTTGCCACTTTCATTTATGTTAAAAATGTTGTTTGATTAAATTTGCTCAAATGCCATGTTAAAATGATTTATTTCATAACTAAATAACCGTAGCTCCCAATTTAATAATCTATATATGTAAATGGGGTGGAAAAATGCATAGTTTAACTTGGTGACATTACTTTGCATGTTTAACAACTCTAAAATTGTGTATAGGGTAGAACAGTACCAAATTCGAATATTGCATATGGTGATTTTCTGAAATTGTTGTTTGTTGTTCCGGCCTCATTTAAACTTGCCTAGATAGGTAGTTTTGTTATGCCTCACCTCTCGCCATGTTAACCAACATTTAATTTTGTTGTGTAGCTTAACAAGAGTGAACTAAATAATTGATGTGGTGCTTCTTCAATATGCAGCTCGTTGCATATTGAGCTCCACTTAACTTGTAGTATTGTTGTTGCACTTTGCCATGCCATGAATCATTAAACCGGACATGCATCATATTTGACTATGCATCATGCCATGATTATGTGTTGGTTGTTTACCATGTTGTTTGCTTCTTTCCGGTTGTGCTTCTCCTTGATAGTTCCGGTTACATTGCGATCGTGAGGATTTGTTCGACTGCATTGGTTCGTCTACTTCTTGGACTCATTCTTCTTCCTTGCGGGATCTAAGGCAAGATGATCATTACCCCTGATATCACTTCTGAAAGCACAAGTGCTCCCTAGGTGGTTTTGGTAATTAATGACAACATATCTCTTGTTGGACTAACACTTTTACCTAGTATGTTTCAGATAAGTTCAACAATGAAGTGGCATGGACCAGAGGATCTGGAACCCCTTCAAAATGCTAAGGACAAAGGATTTGCTCAAGCTCCAAGCTCAAGACTATACATTTTCTATTTTAGTGATCCAAGATCACATTGAGTCTATAGGAAAGACAATACTATTAAGAAGGGATGAGGTGTTGCTTAATGGCTTGCTTGCTCAAAGTGCTTAGTGATATGCTCCAAAGCCCTCAACCACTTTCTCACTTCCAAATATGTCCCACACCAAATATCCAACTCGGCCCCACCGATTCTTTCTATCCGGAGCCACCGAGTTTAGTTGACATAGCCACTGCCAGAAACCCTAATCAGTTCGGTCTCACCGATGGGATCTCGGTCTCACCGAGATGGGCTTGCAAACTCTTTGTTACCTATTGCAATATTTTAGGTCCCACCGAGATATGTAATCAGCTCCACCGAGTTTGCTTGACCAAATCTCTGTTTCGCTTATTACCCAAATCAGTCCCACCGAGTTTGAGTAATTGGTCAAACCGAGTTTTGGATTTACCCTAACCCTAGCACATCGGTCCCACCGAAAACCCTAACGGTCACTAGATTTGCTGAATCGGTCCGACCGAGTTTATAAATTCGGTCCCACCGAGATTGGCAAGTTGTGTCTAACGGCTAGATTTTGTGTGGAGGCTATATATACCCCTCCACCACCTCTTCATTCATGGAGAGAGCCATCAGAATGAACCTACACTTCCAACTTACTTTTTTTGAGAGAGAACCACCTACACTTGTGTCGAGGCCAATATATTCCATTCTTACCATATGAATCTTGATCTCTAGCCTTCCCCAAGTTGCTTTCCACTCAAATCCTCTTTCCACCAAATCCACATCCTGTGAAAGAGAGTTGAGTGTTGGGGAGACTATCATTTGAAGCACAAGAGCAAGGAGTCCATCATCAACACACAATTTGTTACTTCTTGGAGAGTGGTGTCTCCTAGATTGGCTAGGTGTCACTTGGGAGCCTCCGACAAGATTGTGGAGTTGAACCAAGGAGTTTGTAAGGGCAAGGAGACCGCCTACTTAGTGAAGATCTACCGCTAGTGAGGCAAGTACTTCATGGGCGATGGCCATGGTGGGATAGACAAGGTTGCTTCTTCGTGGACCCTTCATGGGTGGAGCCCTCCGTGGACTCGCGCAGCCGTTACCCTTCGTGGGTTGAAGTCTCCATCAACGTGGATGTACGATAGCACCACCTATCGGAACCACGTCTCAAAAATCTCCTTGTCTCCAAATTGCGTTTGCACACTCCAATTCCATCCTTTTACATTCTTGCAAGTTGCATGCTTTACTTTCCGCTGCTCATATAGTCTTTGCATGCTTGCTTGATATGTATTGTGTTTGATAAACTTGTGCCTAAACTCCACCTCAACTTAAGGAAATTAAAAACTGCAATTTTTGGTACTTAGTGTCTAATCCCCCCTCTAGACACCTCTTCTCGATCCTTTCAATTGGTATCAGAGCTTTGGTCTCCATTGCTTTGGTTTAAACACCATTGGAGCAAGATGGATGAGTCTACTTTGGGGAGTCTTAGACGTAGAGTGCCCATTCTTGATGGAGAATATTTTCATGAGTGGAAAAATGAAATGCTTGAGATTTTCAATGAATATTATTTGAGCAAGTATATTGCTAGCCCTTGTGCACCTCATGTAGATCCCATGCATCCTACCCTTGATGAGTCAATTGACATGATTCACAATCTTAGGACTGTTAATCTTATCACTAGAGGCTTGTCTAGAAACTTGATTGGATGTTTGCCTACTCTTAAGTGTGCCTACACCATATGGAAATTTCTTGAGGAACTATTTCCAAATTATTCCTTGAAAGATCTAGATGAAATTCTCCATAAGTCCATTGCCTTGATTAAGATGAATTCCAATGATCCCAAATTTGGTGACTGCTTATTTGAGCTTACAAATCCTATGAGTGCCAAAGGAGATGTTGGAATCATTAGCAATATCATTTCCAAAGCTATTAGAATTCACAAAGATGACCATAGAAATGATCATTTATCTAATGAATTACCCTCTCTAGGAGTTGATCAATCACAAGATGATGTTGAGCATGGATACTATGATGAGGATGATGATAGTGATTATGATCTTGATGATGCGATGAGACACTTTGGTCTTATGGCAAATCTTCGCGGCTACATGGCCGGAGGAAAGGAATGGGTCCTTGATAGTGGATGTACTGATCATATGACCGGAGATAAAGATATGTTCCGTGAGCTTGCTGAAAACGATGGCCCTCGAAAGTATGTCACCTTTGGTGATAACTCAAAGGGTAAGGTGGTTGGCCTAGGTAAGGTGGACATCTCACATGATAGCTCCATACAAAATGTCATGCTCGTTGAATCCCTTGGCTACAATTTACTTTTAGTATCTAGACTTGCTGATTTCAGTTTCAATGTCCTATTCACTGAAGTAGATTGCCAAGTGTTTCGTCGAGATAATCATAAAATATTCTTTACCGGTATACGCAGAGGTGACCTTTACATTGTTGATTTTACTAAAAAGGCTCAACCTAGAACTTGCTTAATTGCTAAATCCTCCAAAGGTTGGTTATGGCATAGACGACTAGGTCATGTTGGTATGCGAAACCTTGACAAGCTTATTAAAGAAAATCATATCCTTGGCGTTAACGATGTCATATTTGATAAGGATAGACTTTGCAGTGCTTGTCAAGCAGGTAAACAGGTTGGAGGAAGGCATCCCGTGAAGAACATCATGACCACAAGGAGACCACTTGAGCTACTTCACATGGATCTTTTTGGTCCTAACGCTTACAAAAGTCTCGGTGGAAATTCTTTTGGTCTACTTATAGTTGATGATTTTTCAAGATTTATGTGGGTGTTCTTTCTCGATTATAAATCGCAGGTCCAAAAGATCTTCAAAAACTTCGCTAGGAAGGCCCAAAATCAATTTGAAGTGAAAATCAAGAAGGTTCGCAGCGACAACGGAACGGAGTTCAAGAACGCAAAAGTGGACACCTTTCTTGACGAAGAAGGGATTTCACATGAGTTCTCGGCTACGTACACACCTCAACAAAATGGAGTTGTTGAGAGGAAGAACCGGACACTCATCGAAATGGCAAGAACGATGCTTGATGAGTATAAGATGCCAAAGCACTTTTGGGCGGAAGCGGTTGAGACAGCTTGTCATGCAACAAATCGCTTGTATCTTCACAAGCTACTTGGCAAGACAGCATACGAGCTCCTCACTAGTAACAAACCACAAGTTGGATACTTTCGAGTATTCAGCTCAAAGTGCTACATTCTTGATAAACATCGTCGTTCTAAATTTGCTCCTAAGTCTCATGAAGGTTTCCTACTTGGTTATGGCTCAAACTCTCACACATACCGTGTCTACAACAATTTCACCTGAAAAGTTGAAGAGACGGTAGATGTGAAGTTTGATGAATCTAATGGCTGGCAAGTAGAGCAATTGCCAATTGATGTAGGAGACAAAGACCCTTCGGAAGCAATCCAAGACTTGTCTATTGGCAAGATTCGTCCAACAGAGGTGAAGGAGAGTACCTCATCCGTCCAAGTGGAAGCTTCTACCTCACGACAAGGTGAACCAAGAGTTGATACGGAAGCATCCACAAGTGGGACACACCAAGATGAAGAAAACGAGGAAGTGCACCAAGATGAACGCCAACAATCTCCTTCTCCACCACGACAAGAGAACGGCAACGTCAACAATGAAGAGGGCCATGAAGAAGAACAAGATGAAGAAGATGTTCAACCAAGATCCAAGCAAAAGCTTTCATGAGTTCGAGCAAGAATCGCTAAAGACCATCCCGTCAAGCAAATCTACAATGATATCTAAACCGGGAGAATCACTCGCTCAAAAACTCGTTTAGCTAACTTTTGTGAACACTATTCATTCATCTCTAGCATTGAACCTATGAAGGTTGAAGAAGCTTTGGAAGATCCAGATTGGATAAATGCCATGCATGAAGAGCTACACTACTTTGAGAGAAATCAAGTTTGGACATTAGTTGAGAAGCCCGACAACAACCACAACATCATCGGTACCAAATGGGTGTTTCGCAACAAGCAAGATGAAGATGGACAAGTAGTTCACAACAAAGCACGTCTCGTCGCCCAAGGCTACACTCAAGTCGAAGGTATGGACTATGGTGAGACATATGCCCCCTTTTCTAGACTTGAGTCCATTCGCATCTTACTTGCCTATGCTAATCATCATGATATCACCTTGTACCAAATGGGCATTAAAAGTGCTTTTCTGAATGGTGAAATAGGGGAGGAAGTTTATGTTAAGCAACCTCCCGGATTTGTCAATCCTAAGAAAGCTAATCATTTTTACAAACTTCACAAAGCTCTTTATGGTCTTAAACAAGCTCCTAGAGCATGGTATAAATGCTTGACCAAGTTCCTTATTGAAAAAGGCTTTGAAATTGGAAAGATAGATTCTACTCTTTTTACTAAAAGGGTTAATGGAGAACTATTTTGTGCCAAATTTATGTCGATGATATTATATTTGGATCAACTAACCCTCATTTTAGTGAAAAGTTTGGAAAGCTAATGTCGGAGAAGTTTGAGATGTCGATGATGAGTGAACTCAAATTCTTTCTTGGTTTGCAAATCAAGCAAACTAAATAAGGTACCTTTGTCTCTCAAACGAAGTACACCAAGGACCTATTCAAGAAGTTCAATATGCAAGAATGCAAAGGTATGACTACACCCATGCCTACTAGTGGAAATCTTGATTTAACCAAAGATGGTGAACCGATTGATCAAAAGGTTTATCGCTCTATGATTGGTTCATTGTTATATCTATGTACTTCACGCCCTGATATTATGCTAAGTGTGTGCGTGTGTGCATGATATCAAGCCGCTCCTAAAGAATGTCATCTTAAGGCCGTGAAAAGGATAGTGAGATATTTAATCCATACACCAAATTTTGGCATTTGGTATCCAAAGAGGGCCTCCTTTGATCTTGTTGGCTACTCCGACTCGGACTATGCCGGTGACAAGGTTGATAGAAAGCCCACTTCGGGTACTTGTCAATTTCTTGGTAGATCTCTTGTGTCTTGGTCTTCCAAGAAACAAAACTCGGTATCCTTATCCACCACCGAAGCGGAATACATTGCCGCTGGATCATGTTGTGCTCAATTACTTTGGATGACCCAAACTCTTAAAGATTATGGGATTTATGTGAAACATGTTCCATTACTTTGTGAAAATGAAAGTGCCATTAAGGTTGCTCACAATCCCGTGCAACATTCTCGAACTAAGCATATTGAAGTTCGTCATCATTTCATTCGAGATCATGTTGCCAAAGGGGACATTAATCTTAAGCATGTTCGCACCGAAAAGCAGTTAGCTGATATATTCATGAAACCACTTGATGAGAAAGTGTTTTGCAGGTTAAGAAGTGAATTGAACATCATTTATGCTTCAAACTTGGAGTAGGAACTCCATTTGATACATGCAAGGCATGAGCCTATGACTAATCCTTGATATTTCTCTTATGTTGACTATCTTATGTCTTGGATATTTTTGCACCTTGCATGTTATCTAACCCGTGTAGGTACTTGGATGAATCTAAATCTATGAGATTGCAACTCACTCACATCCTGAGCAATTTCTATATCACCAAGTCTCTACACAACGGTGGATGAAGACAAGGAAGCACGCAACCATTCATACATATCCTTTGACAAATTTTATGTTAAGTTTCATGATTGTCATTTTGGATACACAAGTGCTCTTCCTTGAAAAACTAACCCATGTAGGTAGATGAACTCAAACTCCAAGTGGTGCTCCCAACTCTTGATGAGCTACATCAACCTTGAGCAACCCACACAAGTTCAACTACATGATCATGATCAACGCCACCACCCAAGGTATGTTATTCCATCTTAGAGAAGCTTTACTCCAAGTCATGAGTCAAAGCAACTCGACAAGATGTGAATACATCAAAAAGCTTAAACAAAAATTGGTAATCCCATTTTGAGCTTAAACGATGAGTATGACCGATGATCAAGTGATCTCACTTGACTCCTAAGTCAATATACTCTAACATAGGTGACTTTGTCGCCGACCATTTCTAGATGAAGTTCTCTTGTGTTCTTTTTGTGCTCTTGCATTTGTCTCGTGCATATTTGTTTCCAACTTCATCTAGACTTCTTTCTAGTTTCTTCTCTTTATTTTCTGTTCTGCATTCCTTGCATCCAATTCATTGCAAATCTTTCAGTTAATTCCTTGCAAATCCTTGTGAGATCTTACTTGTCTAGTGAGCTAAGGTGACAAGTGTTTTCTCCGCGATGAACTCGGTCTCACTGGTCTGATTCTTTCGGTCCAACCGAATCCTCTCGGTATAACCGAACCATACAACTCGGTGTCACCGATTTCACTACAGGAAAGACATCTTGCCACTTGTTTCTGCATTCTTTTTTGATCCAGATCCACTCAATGAATCTTGTCCTCGACCAGCATCTCATTCAACTTGCTGCTTTGTTCTGTGACTCAAGGACCAAACCCATCATGACAAAAATCCAGAAGAACCCTTCTTGGAAATTGATGTCAAAGGGGGGGAGAGAGAGATCACATCAAAGCTTAATCATATCTATAGGGGGAGAGAATACTCAAGGGAAGAAAGAGTAATCATTAAGGACCCCAGATGCTTGGTGTTCAAGAGGAGAGAAGTCACATGTCTTCAAGAGGGGAAAGATATGTTCATATTTGATCGTTTGCATTAGCTCTGTTTATTTCCTTTGACTAAGATTTCTTTGAGCTCTGACTTTGCTCTGATCCCTATCTTCTCCCAGTATCCCATGCTAAGATTTAGGGGGAGAAAGACATCTAAGGGAAGAAAATCCTTGAATTTATTGCACATCTTTACCTTTTGGGACATGTCTATATCCAATGTGGTACTTAGTACTCACTCTACATGTCATCCCAGTCTTGGTACTCTTGTGGTTTCTCTTATTTTCTCTAGCCAGTAGGTGTATTTGTGTTATCTAACCTTGTTTACACAGGTTCATCCCATCCTAAGCTAACTCAAGACCACAAGGTAAGTATATGCATCACAATCATGTGTACGAGAAATTCTAGCTGATGTACATACTGTTTGCAAGGACTCATGAGCATGAAGGTACATTTCTCATATTCACATCATTTGTTCTGCTGCATATAGCCAAGATACATGTAACACATTGCTTACTCTGTCATGTTTATGCATTCACATGCTTCTATATTCCATATTCACATGATTGCATACATGTAGGGGGAGCCCATGCATGTTACATGTCTTTACAAAGCTTTACTTACTATTCTCTATATCTTTATCTAAAGCTTTGATGTATGTTGTCATCAATTACCAAAAAGGGGGAGATTGAAAGCACAAGTGCTCCCTAGGTGGTTTTGGTAATTAATGACAACATATCTCTTGTTGGACTAACACTTTTACCTAGTATGTTTCAGATAAGTTCAACAATGAAGTGGCATGGACCAGAGGATGTGGAACCCCTTCAAAATGCTAAGGACAAAGGATTGGCTCAAGCTCCAAGCCCAAGACTCTACATTTTCTATTTTAGTGATCCAAGATCACATTGAGTCTATAGGAAAGCCAATACTATTAAGAAGGGATGAGGTGTTGCTTAATGGCTTGCTTGCTCAAAGTGCTTAGTGATATGCTCCAAATCCCTCAACCACTTTCTCACTTCCAAATATGTCCCACACCAAATATCCAACTCGACCCCACCGATTCTTTCTATCCGGAGCCACCGAGTTCAGTTGACATAGACACTGCCAGAAACCCTAATCAGTTCATTCTCACCAATGGGATCTCGGTCTCACCAAGATGGGCTTGCAAACTCTCTGTTACCTATTGCAATATTTTCGGTCCCACCGAGATATGCAATCGTCCCCACCGAGTTTGCTTGACCAACTCTCTGTTTCGCTTATTACCCAAATCGGTCCAACCGAGTTTGAGTAATCAGTCAAACCTAGTTTTGAATTTACCCTAACCCTAGCACATCGGTCCCACCGAGTTGATCCAGTCGGTCCCACCAAAAATCCTAACGGTCACTAGATTTGCTGAATCGGTCCGACCGATTTTATCGATTTGGTCCCACCGAGATTGGCAAGTTGTGTGTAACGGTTAGTTTTTTTGTGGAGGCTATATATACCCCTCCACCACCTCTTCATTCGTGGAGAGAGCCATCAGAACGAACCTACACTTCCAACTTACTTTTTCTGAGAGAGAACCACCTACACTTGTGTTGAGGCCAAGATATTCCATTCTTACCATATGAATCTTGATCTCTAGCCTTCCCCAAGTTGCATTCCACTCAAATCCTCTTTCCACCAAATCCACATCCTGTGAAAGAGAGTTCAGTGTTGGGGAGACTATCATTTGAAGCACAAGAGCAAGGAGGTCATCATCAACACACCATTTATTACTTCTTGGAGAGTGGTGTCTCCTAGATTGGCTAGGTGTCACTTGGGAGCCTCTGACAAGATTGTGGAGTTGAACCAAGGAGTTTGTAAGGGCAAGGAGATCGCCTACTTCGTGAAGATCAACCGCTAGTGAGGCAAGTCCTTCGTGGGCGATGGCCATGGTGGGATAGACAAGGTTGCTTCTTCGTGGACCCTTCTTGGGCGGAGCCCTCCGTGGACTCGCCCAATCGTTACCCTTCGTGGGTTGAAGTCTCCATCAATGTGGATGTACAATAGCACCACCTATCGGAACTACGTCTCAAAAATCTACGTGTCTCCAAATTGCGTTTGCACACTCCAATCCCATCCTTTTACATTCTTGCAAGTTGCATGCTTTACTTTCCGCTTCTCATATACTCTTTGCTGTCTTGCTTGATATGTATTGTGTTTGATAAACTTGTGCCTAAACTCCACCTCAACTTAAGGAAATTAAAAACTGCAATTTTTGGTACTTAGTCTCTAATCCCCCCCTCTAGATACCTCTTCTCGATCCTTTCAACTTCTATCTTTGCTTGCTAGTTGTTCGCTCTATCGCTATGTCGCGCTACCTACCACTTGTTAATCAAGCCTCCCATATTGCCATGATAGCCTCTAACCTTTTCCACCATCCTAGCAAATCGTTGTTTGGCTAAGTTTCCGCATTTGCTCAGCCCCTCTTATAGCGTTGCTAGTTGCAGGTGCCTTGCAGTTTGTTCCTTGTTGGAACATGGATATGTTGGGATATCACAATATCTCGTATTTAATTAATGCATCTATATACTTGGCAAAGGGTGGAAGGCTTGGCCTTTTGCTTGGTGTTTTGTTCCACTCTTGCCTCCCTAGTTTTTGTCATACCGGTGTTATGTTCCTTGATTTTGCGTTCCTTACACGGTTGGGGTTATGGGACCCCCTTGACAGTTCGCTTTGAATAAAACTCCTCCAGCAAGGCCCAACCTTGGTTTTAACATTTGCCTAACAACAACCTAAATTTTTGCCTAGGGAGTAATTAACCCGAGGATCATCTTTATTCAACCCCCCCGGGCCAGTGCTCCTCTGAGTGTTGGTCCGAACCAAGTAGACTACGGGGCCACCTCGGGGAAACTTGAGGGTTGGTTTTACTCATAGGATGTCTCATCCGGTGTGCCCTGAGAACGAGATATGTGCAGCTCCTATCGGGATTTGTCGGCACATTCGGGCGGTCTTGCTGGTCTTGTTTTACCATTATTGAAATGTCTTGTAACCGGGACTCCGAGACTGATCTGGTCTTTCTGGGAGAAGGAATATCCTTTGTGGATCATGAGAGCTTGTGATGGGCTAAGTTGGGACACCCCTGCAGGGTATAAACTTTTGAGAGCCGTGCCCATGGTTACGTGGCAGATGGGAATTTGTTAATATCCGGTTGTAGATAACTTGACACTTGACTTAATTAAAATGCATCAACCGTGTGTGCAGCCGTGATGGTCTCTTTTCGGCGGAGTCCGGGAAGTGAACATGGTTGGGTTGTGTATGAACGTAAGTAGTTCAGGATCACTTCTATATCACTTCTAGATCACTTCTAGTTGAAGAACGTTGTGTAGTTTCTCTTCTTACTCTTGTACTTGTATGTTAGCCACCATTTTTTCTTAGCGCTTGCTGTAGATCCACCTCATAACCACATACTACCCATAAACTTAAATAGTCTTGATCTCACGGGTTTTGAGATTGCTGAGTCCTCGTGACTCACGGATACTACCAAAAACAGTTGCAGGTGCCGATGATGCCAGTGCATGTGAAGCTACCGAACTCAAGTGGGAGTTCGACGAGGACCTTGGTCGTTACTACATGTCTTTTCCTGATGATCAGTAGTGGTTCCCAGTTGGGACGATCACGGATCTAGCATTTGGGGTTATCTTTTTTTTTTTCATTTGGATTTGTCCGTAGTCGGACTATGTGTGTACTCTGAATGATGTATGATCTATTTAATCATTGTGTGACGTGGCGATTGTAAGCCAACTCTATTTATCCCTTTCTTGTTCATTACATGGGATTGTGTGAAGATGACCTTTCTTGCGACAAAACCAACATGCGGTTATGCCTCTAAGTCGTGACTTGACACGTGGGAGATATAGCCGCATCTTGGGCGTTACAAGTTGGTAATCAGAGCCATGCCCGACTTAGGAGCCTCCTGCTTGATCGAACCGCTGACATTGTTGAGTCTAGAACAAAAATGTTTTGAGTCTTAGGATTATATATATATATATATATATCGGAGAATAGGATTCTTTTTACTCCTCAGTGCCCTTCATCGCTCTGGTGAGGCCTCCTAACGTAGATGTTTTGACCTTCCTCTCCTCAATTTCACTAAAAAAATTTAGGATCACGCGGGTATCTTGGAATCGTCCGATATTCTTGTGACGAGAACATTGTTGTTGGTGCCTCCTGACATTTAGGGGTTGTGGCAATGTCCCGGGGAGTTGAGCTCCGAGGTGTTGTCGTCACAATTTTATCGTTGCAGTTCTGGAATACCTGAGTTCGCCGACATCGAAAATCTCTTTTATGCAGTTAGTGGTAAGATAACCTCGATGCCACCCAGTACTAGGGAGGGAGTTCAGGAGTATTGCCACAACTCGTATAACGGATGCTTTTCGAAGGTTGAGGTACATGATTTCCGGAGTTTTCTTGGTTATGTGTTGACGGATGGATACAGTTGGAGCGTATGGCTTGTTAATTGTGTGATATATATTGTGCCTCCCTATATCCCCAACACCAGATTGCATAACCAGAAAGTTTCGGGAGTTCTTAGGTGGGAATTCAAGTATCACGTGGGATATCTTTCCAACTAACACATGATACGATATGGGACCTATCATATGTTTGTTTCCGGCTTATTCTGCAAGCCCGATCCTTTATTTTGTTTTGAGTTTTGGTATTCGAGTTGCTTCAAAGTCAAATGTTGATTCAATGCCTCTTTCTAAGCGGCGTTCTCATATTTCTATGTGAGTTCTAATCCTTCTTGATTATCGAGATTTTCATATAAATTTTTTTCAACCGACATGCTTCTCTTCAAGTTAACCCGATCCTTTCAATATGTGCAAGACCAATTCTGTCGGATTACGGGTTCCGGCAAACCCTTGAGGTTCAAACACCGGGATGCGCACGAAGATCTCTCCCCTAGCTCACATTCTCACAACAATCTCAAAGCCCATGTCACATCCCTAGTCTGGTAGTGCTCTAGGCTAGCATTTGCATCCATGCATCATGTCTAAATTTATTGAAACTTGAAATGGGGGTGATCAAACCCTAGAACTTTGAAATCCAAATAGGTCCAGCTTAAAAAATGCATTCAATGAACCCAAAATGCTTCCATCAATGTTTGATAATTTTGGCAAGGCTTGAGACCAAACCAAAAATAGTGAACATTTTTGTGGAATATTTTGGGCACTGAATTTAAATCACTATTGTATTTGAATTTGGATCTATATTCTTAATACATGGAATATATATTCAAATGTCTATGATATAATCTTATGTGCTTTTGGAATAGTCCAGAGAAGTAACATAAAATTATTCAGAATGTTTTGGCATTGTTTGAATTCTAAAATAGTGGCAAAATAAAAGAAAACAGAAAAAACAGAAGAAAAGGAAATGGAAACAGAAACCTACCTGCCAGCCCACCACTGTAGCAGCTCAACTGGGCAAAGCCAGCCCGGCCCACCAGGGGCAGCGCTGTCTTCTTCCTTCTGCCAGGAGAAGCAGCTGCGTGCCCGGCGCGCAGACAAGCCGCGCCAGCTCCTCCTGCCTGCCTGGCTCCTCCCCGATGCACCTAGACGGTGCCACGACACCCCCTCGACGCCTCGGCCTCTCCCTCGAGCTCATTCCCTCCTCTGCTCCCTCCCTTCTCTCTGTTCGTCAGTGCCCGAGAACGCCGATGAGCACCGCCGCGTCCACCGGCCCTCCCTCGCCCATCTAGCCTGTCCAGAAGAACTGCCGTCGTCCCCTGCATCGTCTACACCAAGCCGTTCGACGTTGGGAAGCCTGCAAGGACGCCAGCGACCCCTTCTTCAACCTTCGGTCCCTGAGATCACCGACGACCCCGCGCTCACCTCGCTGCCTCGCCGAGCTCGCTGGCCACCCCTGCAGACCCACCATGAGCTTCCCTTCGTTTCCCCTCCTCCATGCACCCATCACATCGCCTATCCGTCGATCCCACCTCGGCCGAAGCTCGACGCCGCTGTACCTCGTCGTCGCCGTGGCTACAATCGCTGCAGCTCGCAGCAGAGCATACCACTGCACGCGGGGTGCTCCCAGGAGCCTACTGCACCCACCAGCTCGTCCGGAAATGCACCCTAGCGCCATCCCCGTGCACGACCGAACTCCGGCCACCGCCCCACTCGCCGTCGCTGCCACAGCTCACCCTAGCTCCTCCAGCTTGCTCCTTTGGATGCGTTGCACCACCAACTTGCAGTAGCCGCAAACCACGCGCGAAATGACACGCTGTAGCGCCATTCCGAGCAACTCCGGCAAGTTCCCCGCCATCGTTTGGTCGCTGCCGGTCGAGCTCCGGCGAGTGCCGATGTGGAGGAGTCATTAAGGACTAACCCCACTAGGTAGCCACCTCACTGCCGCTGTCAGCGGGCCCTACCTCAGGGTCAAACCCAGTCAGCGCTGGATTTGACCGGGCTTAACCAGTGTGTCACTGACCTCTGGGCCCCACTGGTCAGGTTTGACCATGGTCATCCCCGTTGACCTGCTGATGTCATGCTGCTGTCATGCCGACGTAATTACTAGTTTTTTGGATTAAAAATAATTCAGGAAATTCTAGAAAATGTCCAAAACTTAAAAAAAATCATAGAAATTAATCTATAAGTCCAAATGAAATAATTTATATATGAAAACTGATCAGAAAAATCTATCCATCTATACCATCTTAATGCATATTGTAACAACTTTTAGCTACTGTTTAGGACAAACCAAATGAATGGCATTTAAATAACCACATATGGAGTTTGAATTTGAATCTTGGATTCAAACCAACTTCATTTAAACTGTTGCTAGTTGCATTAGCTCAAATCACATCATATTGCCATGTCATGATCATGCATCATATTGTTGCATTGCATTGATTGTGTTCTTTCTTTGTTGCCGGTGTTTGTCCCCTCTCAGTAGACAACGTTCCAACGATATGATCAATGCCACCGATGAAGAACTATACTATCTTCAGAAGGGCCAGGCAAGCAAAACCCCCTTGTTCATTCCGATACAATCCCACTCTCTCGCTTCTGCTCTCTTTTACTGCATTAGGACAACAACGCTTCAACTGTTACCTGCTGCGGTAGTTGAACCCCTTTCCTCTGCATGACCTGTCATTGCCACAGTAAATAGATGAAACCCACTAGCATGAGTAGGAGTTGTTTGAGCCCTGATGTGCCTACTCATTCATGCTTGTTGTCATGCCTGCTACTGCTTAGAGTTGAGTCAGGTCTGATTCATCGGGGATGAATTGGAATGTGGTGAACATGGCTTACTGTTGAGAGCTAAGTGTGTGAACACGATTTGGTAAAGGTAGCGGTGACATGCCATGTAGGAGTACATGGTGGGTTGTCTTATTGAAACCGTCCTTGGGAACTGAGTTCTATGTTTGTGATCCACGAACAACTACTACCACGCATTGGAATGCTTAAGTGCCCCTCTCGACTTATTAATCGCCTTGATCTCTATCCAGGAGTTGCAACTAGTTTCTGGTGTTTGTAGGATATGTGTTGGGGGCCGTGCGTAGTGCTGACCCTAGGGGTGGGCTATGATGCGGTAGAGACACAAGGCCCGGTGTACCTAGATGCCTGTTTGGTGCCTCGGGAACCCTGCTCTCATCGTTTGGGGCCGTGAGCGACATCCCGGTCAGATCTCCTTGCGGATGGAACCCGAATAGGTGATAAACCTGGAGTAGAGACTTGCGTGGTTAGTCAGGTCGTGCCCGACTCCCTTGCCAGGCTTTCGCTTGAAGGTTGCCGAGATACATGACGTGTACATGGTGGTAAGTGGCGAGAGTGTGTGTGAAGAAGTACACCCCTACAGGGTTAACATGATCTATTCGAATAGCCGCATCCACGGTAATTAACTTCTGGGTTTCCTATACAGTTCATAGACAAGTGAAAGTGGATACTCTAAAATGAGCAAGATAAGCATGAGTTCTATGGATGGCGTTCTTGTAGGGAGATGGGAGCAGATGCATAGTGGTGTACTGATTGGTGAATATGTGGACTCGTGTGCGCCACCTCAAAAGAGTTACTAGCAGTTGTAGTTCAGGATAGCCACTGAGTCAAAGCTGGCTTGCTGCAGTTAAACTCCACCACCCCTTTGTTGATACTGATGCATATGTAGCTAGTTCTGATGTAAGTCTTGCTAGGTACATTTGTACTCACGTTTGCTTAATTTATGTTTTTTTAGAGAGACTTCAATCTCACTAGTAGTTCCGCGTGGACTTCGACGTTTAGCTTGTTACCTCAGCTACGATCTTGTACCCTTGGGAGGATCTTGTAGATAGTCAGGCTTCTCATCCCTTTTCATTTGTAGTTGTCTGTACTCAGACATGCTATGCTTTCGTTGTTTGTATGCTCTAAATGTTGGGTCAGGAGACCCATGTTTGTAATGCTTGGCTCCTTGGAGCCTAATGAATAAATACTTTGAGTCGTAGAGTTTTGTTGTGATGCCATGTTGTATTTGCACATATCGAGCATATTGTGTGTATGTTATTGAAATGCTTGGTATGTGTGGGATCCGACAACCTAGTTGTTTATTCTTGGTAGCCTCTCTTACCGGAAAATGTCTCCTAGTGCTTCCACTGAGCCATGGTAGCTTGCTACTGCTCTGAAACACTTAGGCTAGCCGGCATGTGTCCCTCTTCGTTCCTGTGTCTATCCCTTCAGGGAAATGTCACGTGTTGTTCCTTTAAGTCCTTGTAGCTTGCTACGACTTGGGTTCATACGTTGATGACCGACACGTTCGTTGCTGGGTCATGTATGCCTGTCCCTGTAAGTTAGTGCCACCTTGGGTTTCTGACTAGTCATGTCAGCCCGGGTTCTCTGTCATATGGATGCTAGCGACACTATCATATACGTGAGCCAAAAGGCACAAACGGTCCTAGGCCAGGTAAGGTGGCACCCGTGGGGATACCGTGCGTGAGGCCGCAAAGTGATATGATGTGTTACATGCTAGATCGGTGTGACTTAGGATCGGGGTCCTGACAACTTTGGTATCAGAGCCTGACTGCCTGTAGGATTACCGAGCCAAACTGGTCGAAGTTGAGTCTAGAAATGCTTTAGTTATATAAGGGAATTGATTGTGGAAGGGAACGTAAGGCTCTTTTTACTCCTTTACCTTATGCCCCACTGATATGAGCCATCCTCTTCTCTTCTACGGGGATTAAGAACTTGGCTTCTCATCTTTCTATCAGGATCACGTGTTACTAATCCATAGACTTATAGGATTGATGGATTCAAGTCTCAATTCAGTTTCTACTACTCCTGTATGTGCATAGCTGGCCTCAGAACCTTGATATTGTGATGTTAAGTGGTTATGCCACCAATTTGCAGGATGTCTCAAATCTTTTTGAGCATTTGCTTTCTGAGTCATCCCAGGTTTCTAAATATTCTGATGCATTTGCAAATCCCTTCTTTCTGTTCTTGATGTACCTTTGGGCTAGATTAACCACACTAACCGCCGAGTTGAGGTACTCCGTTGCCTCGATATATATGTTGGAGCCATTATTATGACCCTAGGCATCTTAGAGAACCACTCAGTAAGCTAGCAATGCTTTGTATCCCCAGTGTGATGATTCTGGCCATTATTTCTCGAGAGCATCCCGTGATGCCATTTAGTTAGTAGGCATTCTATTTCTGGGTTCTCGAACCCAAAATTCACTCTACTTACCTCATGTTGATAGTGTTTGCTCGTTCCTTTAGGATATAAGTAACCTTTGTGATAGTCCTCGATGTCCGTGGTATATCGTTCTTCCAATACGATGAACCATTGTGGCAGAAGTTCTTTTGAACCAAAAGATCACAACCAGAGTGCTCCTGATGAGTTCTCCGTTCTGTGTTGTGAATCTTCCAGTCCTACCTTTCTGCATGGATTACCTGGAAGAAATATGTTGAACTTGTTTGACATACTAAATCTATGCATCCGCAACTCAGAAAACCATATGTTCCTTTGAGTTGCCTCTCTTTAGTTGTATTCTTAACTCTGTCTATCAATTGATAGTCAGGATTAGTTGTGCATTCGTGTTATCGATGCCTATTATTCTTGTGGTCCGTCAAGCCATTCTATTACGGAATGACTAGGAGAAACAAACCCTAGCACCTCATCCATTTCTTGGACTGGTCAAAGTAGTTGTATTCTGCAGATCAAAATGCCAATCCAGCTTTTGTTCTCTTCTACCTCGGAGTATTACCCCCTTTATGTCAGGATTGTCATGAGAATTGCACCATCTCTCATGAATTCTTGACATAGTGATACTTCTTGCCATCATTTTTCATTCCTCGGCCCCGTGTTGTCGGAACCGGAATGCCGACAAGTGAATCGTGATGTGTGAAATCAATACTCCTAGCAACTCTGTTCCTTGGTAGTTAATGGATAATAATCTCATTCTTAGCATGTTGGTTATTGAATCATTACCCTAAGAATGATCATGCTACCTAGTCCTTATTTCTGGTGCACTCTTCAATCAATGAGTTAGGATTGTGTCAATCCTTCGGTCTTTTGATCATATCTTCTTGCCTTGAAAATCAAGATTGTTCTCGAGCTTAGTAACATATCGGTGGTTCGTGATTTTCTGAATATCTTCTCGAAAGTATTACCAGGTTGTCACCTGATCGCTATGTTGAGTTCGTGATCATGTTGGTTTTCCTATAAACCACCCCTTCTCCAAGAATCTGCGTTGGATACCTTGAGCTAGTTGGTTAAGCTAAACAAAAACTTGGAGAGTTGGAAGATAAAAGCTTGCCTGACTTAGTTCTTTCCAAGGGATATTTTTTGTTTGTGTGTGTATTGAAGAAAGATGATATCTTCACCGATTGACACTCGTGATCAGTTGTTGGATCTATTATCTTACCAATCTTTGATTTGAGTATGGGCTATCATCAAATCAAATCAGAACCAATGGTGTTCGTAATGTTGTCTTACCCGTGGTTGTTTCCTCGGGCATACACCATTATATCCTTTGGCCTAACCGATGCTATCGCCTTGTTCACATAGTCGTGGAATTCCATCTTATGAAAATCTTGATAAGTTGTTGTTGAGCCCATCGACAACATCCTTGTTTTCTCCATGATTTTGTTGGACATTAAGCTAGTGTTGGAAACTTTTGTAAGCATCATCTTTGTGCTAGCTCATGAAGTAGATGTTTTGATGCAAGAAGTGACTTCCTCTAATTCATGTGCATTTGATGCAAGTTGCCGCCATGAACTTGAGAAAGCTTGTTTTTTGCTTCCTCTGGAATCATCCCAAGTCAGTCATGCATATGCGCGAAGTATTCTGTGGTATGGAGACTTGCAACCTTCATTCTATGTGTATCCCTAGCACACCAAGCCACTGATTGATTTGTTCAAGGAGAATAAGTTCCTTCATAAGAGCTAATCATATGACTTATGTAAGGACTTCGTTATCCACAATGATGGTTCCTAACCAGAACTCGCTAGTGTTTTGTTGTAAGACTACCATGTGGTCATGCTTTTCTGGGACAACATGTTCACATGTGTGTAGCAGAGATAGCTCATTCTTTGGAGCTTGCTACCATAGTTCATCTCCCGAGAATCTCGCAATGTCATCTTGTCGATTTGTGTTGCAACCTTTCCTTTTCAAATGTTGTCTGAATTATCCTGTTACCAACCAGATTTGAGTCTCAGGCACATATGATGGTTCGAACTTCTTCCAAGAACTATGATATAGGTTCCAGTGAAGTGGACGCACCTAGCTGGAAGTACTACTATTGTAGTATCTTAATTAAGCCGTTTGGTCACTTCCCATGAGGATTTCGCATGACTTATTCTAGAAGTTGTTCCTTATGGATGTTGTGCTCCCGAAGTCCGACCTTTACTTTATGGCCATGTTGATGCTTTTTAAGCATGACTGTGATAGCTAGAACATCAAGGAGAACATTAGAAGCGGAGTGATAAATGTCTCTCGAACTAGGATCCAGTTTTTGTTTCCTTGGCATTGCTAAGGTAAAATCCAAGAAAGTGTTTGTCTTCCTTTGCATCCGCGTCTTCCATCACTATTCATCTTGGTAGTATGAAGTATTGCCAAGATGTTGGCACAGATGTTTGTAAAACCCTGATGAATATGGAAAAGCTCAAGTTCTTGAGAGCACGCCCAGACACTAGGTTACATCCTCGGTATCAATTGGAATGTGCCTTCACTACAAAAAAAGACACATCTGTGACATTTTGGGCTGAACGATTTTTTTCTGTCATACTTATGACACTTCTATGACAATAATTGTGACAAAACATGGTATCATCATAGATGTGCTGGGGTCCTACTTCTATGACAAAAAATCATGACAGAAAATGGGATTTTCGTCCTAGGCGGGCCGGAGACGCGGCTGCATGACATTCTTTGGGCCGTCCATGACGGAAAAAACCGTGGTAGAGGCGAGGGCGAGGAAAATATCAGGGTGTTCCCGGTTACGGTGGGTGGTCGGGGCCGAGCGATGCACGTTTCTCTCGTACACGCACGCGCGTGGGTGCGAGGCGTTGGGCTCTAGCTGAACCTGAGCGAGGCGTTGGGCTCTAACTGAACCCGAGTGATTGCACTGCAGGCTACGCGTTACTGAACCCGAGCGATCGATCGGTGGCTGTTAACTGAACCCGACTGAGCGATTCCTTCGCTACTGCTGCTAACTGAAGCCGATCGATGCTGCCTCTAGATGAACAGTGAGCATTGCTTGGGGGGGGGGTTGGATGAACAGTTCCTGGTGGGGGTGGATGAACAAGACCCCGTGGTGTTGCCTCTGGATGAATAAGACCACGATCGATCGAGCCGGTTGGGGCTGGATGAACAGGACCCCGTGGAGGGATGGATGAACAAGACCACCTCGTGGAGGGCAGGATGAACAGTAGATGGTGGAGGGCTGGATGAACAGTAGTCCGTGGAGGGGTGGGTAGGATCTAGAAGTAGATGTGTCTAGAGGGGGGGGATTAGACACTTAATGCTAAAGTTGCAATTTTTAAGCTTTTTCGGTTTAAGTGGAGTTTAGGCACAATTTCAACACACACAATACATATCAAGCAAGCATGCAAAGAGTATATGAGCAGCGGAATGTAAAGCATGCAACTTGCAAGAATGTAAAGGGAAGGGTTTGGAGAGATCAAATGCAATTTGAGACACAGATGTTTTTCCCGTGGTTCGGATAGGTGGTGCTATCCTACATCCACGTTGATGGAGACTTCAACCCACAAAGGGTAACGGTTGCGCGAGTCCACACAGGGCTCCACCCACAAAGGGTAACGATTGCGAGAGTCCACACAGGGCTCCACCCACGAAGGGTCCACGAAGAAGCAACCACCCACAAAGGGTCCACGAAGAAGCAACCTTGTCTATCCCACCATGGCCATCGCCCACACAGGACTTGCCTCACTAGCGGTAGATCTTCACGAAGTAGGCGATCTCCTTGCCCTTACAAACTCCTTGGTTCAACTCCACAATCTTGTCGGAGGCTCCCAAGTGACACCTAGCCAATCTAGGAGACACCACTCTCCAAGAAGTAACAAATGGTGTGTAGGTAATGAACTCCTTGCTCTTGTGCTTCAAATGATAGTCTCCCCAACACTCAACTCTCTCTCATAGGATTTGGATTTGGTGGAAAGAAGATTTGAGTGGAAAGCAACTTGGGAAGGCTAGAGATCAAGATTCATATGGTAGGAATGGAATATCTTGGTCTCAACACATGAGTAGGTGGTTCTCTCTCAGAACATATGAGTTGGAATGGTGTATGCGTTCTGATAGCTCTCTCATCGAATGAAGAGGAGGTGGAGGGGTATATATAGCCTCCACACAAAATCCAACCGTTACCCACATTTTTCCAATCTCGGTGGGACCGAATCAACAAACTCGGTCGGACCAAAAAGGTAAACCTAGTGACCGTTAGAGATTTCGGTGGGACCGACTGGATCAACTCGGTGGGACCGATGTGCTAGGGTTAGGGTAAATCCAAAACTCGGTTTGACCGATTACTCAAACTCGGTGGGACCGATTTGGGTAATAAGTGAGACTGAGATTTGGCCAAGCAAAACTCGGTGGAACCGATTGCATATCTCGGTGGGACCGAGAATATTGCAATGGGTAACAGAGAGTTTGCAAGCCCATCTCGGTGAGACCGAGATCCCATCGGTGAGACCGAACTGATTAGGGTTTGGCAGTGGCTTATGACAAGTGAAACTCGGTGGCGCCGGATAGGAAGAATCGGTAGGACCGAGTTTGGCTTAGGGTTTAGGTCATATGTGGAAGTGGGAAAGTAGCTGAGGGTTTTGGAGCATATCACTAAGCACATGAAGCAAGAGGCTCATTAAGCAGCACCTCATCCCTCCTTGATAGTATTGGCTTTTCCTAAAGACTCAATGTGATCTTGGATCACTAAAATGTAAAATGATGAGTCTTGAGCTTGAAGCTTTAGCCAATCCTTTGTCCTTAGCATCTTGAAGGAGTTCCCACAACCTTTAGTCCATGCCAATCCATTGTTGAACTTATCTGAAACATGCTAGATCGAAATGTTAGTCCAACAAGAGATATGTTGTCATAAATTATCAAAACCACCTAGGGAGCACTTGTGCTTTCAATCTCCCCCTTTTTGGTAATTGATGGCAACATACATCAAAGCTTTAGATAAAGATATAAAGAACAGCAAGTAAAGCTTTGGAAGGACATGTAACAAGCATAGGCTCCCCCTACATGTATGCACTCATGTAAATATGAAATATAGAGACATGTGAGAGCATAACCATGACAGAGTAGGCAATGTGTTACATGCATCTTGGCCATATGCATCAGAGCAAAAGATTATCAAGGAAAATACCTTCATGCTCATGAGTCCTTCTTGCAAACAGTATGTACATAAGCAAGAACTCCTCATACTCATGATTTTGATGCATATACTTACCTTGTGGTCTTGAGTTGGCTTAGGATGGAATGAACCTGCACAAACAAGGTTAGATAACACAGGTACGTCCACTAGCCAGAGCAAACAAAAGAAACCACAAGAATACCAAGACTGGGATGACATGTAGAGAGTGAGTACAAGGTACCACATTGAATTCAACATGTCCCCAAGAATAAAGATATGCAATGAATTTAACTGATTTCTTTCCCTTAGGTGTCTTGCTCCCCCTGAATCTTACATGGGATATTGGGAGAAGATAGGAAACAGAAAATCAGAGCTGAAAGATATGAATAGAACTTAATTCAAATGAGTTCATATGAACATGTCTTTCCCCCAAAAAGACATGTGGCATCTCTCCTGTTGAACATCAAGCATCTGGGATCCTTGAGTATTCTCTCCCCCTTGGAGATTTCTTTCTCCCCCTTAATATATGGGATCCTTGAGTATTCTCTCCCCCTTAGTACTTTCTCTCCTTTGTAGGTGATAAGCTTTTGATGTGATCTCTCTCTCCCTGATGATAAGCTTTGATGTGATCTCTCTCTCCCCCTTTGACATCAATTTCCAAGAAGGTTTTTCCTGGAATCCGTCGAATAGGTTTGGTCCTTGAGATTCAGTACAAAGCAGGGAATAAAATTGTGATGCTTGTAGAGGACAAGATTCATTGAGTGGAGCTGGATCAGAAGAAATATAGAATATGTGGCAAACTGTTTTTCCTGTTGCGAAATCGGTGGCACCGAGTGGCATGTTTCGGTAGTACCGAAGGGATTCGGTTGGACCGAAAATGGTAATTCGGTGAAACCAAGTTCATCACAGAGAAAAACACTTGTCACCTCAGCTCACTAGTCAAGTAAGATCTCACAAAGATTTGCAATGAATTAGCTGAAAGATTTGCAAGGAATTTGATGCAGAAATATGCAGAACAAAAATCAAAAAGAAAAGAGTGAAAGTTTCTAGATGAAGTTTTTTTGTTTGAAAAAGAAGGAAACAAATATGCAAGGGACAAATGCAATAACTCAGAAAAGAACACAAGAGAACTTCATCTAGAATTGGGCGGTGACATAGTCACCTATGTTAGAGTATATTGACTTAGGAGTCAAGTGAGGACACTTGATCGTAGGTCATACTCATCGTTTTAAGCTCAAAATGGGGTTACCATTTTTCGTTTAAGCATCTTGATGTATTCTCACCTTGTTAAGTTGCTTTGACTCATGTCTTGGAGTAAAGCTTCTCTAAGATGGAATAACATACCTTGGGTGGTGGTGTGGTTCTTGCTCATGTAGTTGAACTTGTGTGGGTGCTCAAGGTTGATGTAGCTCATCAAGAGTTGGGAGCACCACTTGGAGTTTGAGTTCATCTACCTACATGGGTTAGTTCTTGCAAGGAAGAGCACTTGTGTATCCAAAAATGACAATCATGAAGCTTAACATAGAATTTGTCAAAGGATATGTTTGAATGGTTTTGTGCTTCCTTGTCTTCAACCACTATTGTGTAGAGTCTTGGTCTTGTAGAGATTGCTCAAGATGTGAGTGAGTCACAATCTCATGGAATTAGATTCAACCAAGCACCTACATGGGTTAGGCAACATGCAAGGTGCAAATATATCCAAGACATAAGATAGTTATCATAAGAGATATATCATGGATTAGTCATAAGCTCATGTCTTGCATGTATCCAATGGAGTTTCTACTCCAAGTTCGAAGCATCAATGATGTTCAATTCTCCTCTCAACCTGCAAAACACTTTCTCATCAAGTGGTTTAGTGAATATATCCGCTAATTGCTTGTCGGTGCGAACATGCTTAAGATTGATGTCACCCTTAGCAACATGATCTCGAATGAAGTGATGACGAACTTCAATATGCTTAGTTCGAGAATGTTGTACAGGATTATGACCAATTTTGATAGCACTTTCATTGTCACAAAGCAGTGGAACATGTTTCACATAAATCCCATAATCTTTAAGAGTTTGGGTCATCCAAAGTAATTGAGCACAACATGAACCAGCGGCAATGTATTCCGCTTCGGCGGTGGATAAGGATACCGAGTTTTGTTTCTTGGAAGACCAAGACACAAGAGATCTACCAAGAAATTGACAAGTACCCGAAGTGGACTTTCTATCAACCTTGTCTCCGGCATAATCCGAGTCAGAATAGCCAACAAGATCAAAAGAAGACCTCTTAGGATACCAAATGCCAAAATTTGGTGTATGGATTAAATATCTCACTATCCTTTTCACAGCCTTAAGATGACAATATTTAGGAGCAGCTTGATATCGTGCACACATGCACACACTTAGCATAATATCGGGACGTGAAGCACATAGGTATAACAATGAACCAATCATAGAGCGATAAACCTTTTGATCAACCGGTTCACCATCTTTGGTTAAATCATTATGTCCACTAGTAGGCATGGGTGTAGACATACCTTTGCATTCTTGCATATTGAACTTCTTGAATAAGTCCTTGGTGTACTTTGTTTGAGAGACAAATGTACCTTCCTTAGTTTGCTTGATTTGCAACCCGAGAAAGAATTTGAGTTCACTCATCATAGACATCTCAAACTTCTCTGACATTAGCTTTCCAAACTTTTCACTAAAGAGAGGGTTAGTTGAACCAAATATGATATCATCAACATAAATTTGGCATACAAATAGTTCTCCATTAACCCTTTTAGTAAAAAGAGTAGAATCAATTTTACCAATTTCAAAACCACTTGTAGTAAGGAACTTGGTCAAGCATTTATACCATGCTCTAGGAGCTTGTTTAAGACCATAAAGAGCTTTGTGAAGTTTGTAAACATGATTTGGTTTCTTAGGATTGATAAAGCCGGGAGGTTGTTTGACATAAACTTCCTCCTCTATTTCACCATTTAGAAAAGCACTTTTAATGTCCATTTGGTACAAGGTGATATTATGGTGATTAGCATAGGCAAGTAAGATGCGAATGGACTCAAGTCTAGCAACGGGAGCATACGTCTCACCATAGTACATACCTTCGACTTGTGTGTACCCTTGGGCGACGAGACGTGCTTTATTGCGAACCACTTGTCCATCTTCATCTTGCTTGTTGCGGAACACCCATTTGGTACCAATGATGTTGTGGTTGTTGTCGGGCTTCTCGATCAATGTCCAAACTTGGTTTCTCTCAAAATTATGTAGCTCTTCATGCATAGCGTTTATCCAATCCAGATCTTCCAATGCTTCTTCAACCTTCATAGGTTCAATGCTAGAGATGAATGAATAGTTTTCACAAAAGTTAGCTAAACGAGTTTTTGAGCGAGTGATTCTCCCGGTTTGTATATCATTGAGGATTTGCTCGACGGGATGATCTTTGGCAATTCTTGCTCGAACTCGTGAGAGCTTTTGCTTGGGTCTTCGTTGAACATCTTCTTCATCTTGTCCTTCTTCTTGGCCTTCTTCATTGTTGACGTCGTCGTTCTCTTGTCGTGGCGGAGAAGGAGGTTGTTGATGTTCATCTTGACGTACTTCCTCGTTTTCTTCATCTTGGTGTGTCCCACTTGTGGATGCTTCCGTGTCGATTCTTGGTTCACCTTGTCATGAAGTAGAAGCTTCCACTTGGACGGATGAAGTACTCTCCTTCACCTCCGTTGGACGAATTTTGCCAATGGACAAGTCTTGAATTGCTTCTGAAGGGTCTTTGTCTCCTACATCAATTGGCAATTGCTCTACTTGCGAGCCATTAGATTCATCAAACTTCACATCTACCGTCTCTTCAACCTTTCGGGTGAAATTGTTGTAGACACGGTAAGTGTGAGAGTTTGAGCCATAACCAAGTAGAAAACCTTCATGAGATTTAGGAGCAAACTTTGAACGACGATGCTTATCAAGAATGTAGCACTTTGAGCCAAATACTCGAAAGTATCCAACTTGGGGTTTGTTACCGATGAGAAGCTCGTATGCCGTCTTGCCGAGTAGCTTGTGAAGATATAAGCGATTTGTTGCGTGACAAGCTGTCTCAACCGCTTCTGCCCAAAAGTGCTTTGGCGTCTTGTATTCATCAAGCATCGTTCTTGCCATTTCGATGAGCGTCCGGTTCTTCCTCTCAACAACTCCATTTTGTTGAGGTGTGTACGTAGCCGAGAACTCGTGTGAAATCCCTTCTTCGTCAAGAAAGGTGTCCACATTTGCATTCTTGAACTCCGTTCCGTTGTCACTCCGAACCTTCTTGATCTTCACATCAAAATGATTTTGGGCCTTCCTAGCGAAGTTTCTGAAGATCTTCTGGACCTGCGACTTGTCATTAAGAAAGAACACCCACGTAAATCTTTAAAAATCATCAACTATAACTAGACCAAAGGAATTTCCACCGAGACTCTTGTAGGCGTTGGGACCAAAAAGATCCATGTGAAGTAGCTCGAGTGGCCTCCTTGTGGTCATGATGTTCTTCACGGGATGTCTTCCTCCAACCTGTTTACCTGCTTGACAAGCACTGCAAAGTCTATCCTTATCAAATATGACATCGTTGACTCCAAGGATATGATTTCCTTTAATAAGCTTGTCAAGGTTTCTCATGCCAACGTGACCTAGTCGTCTATGCCACAACCAACCTTTTGAGGATTTAGCAACAAAGCAAGTTTTAGGTTGTGCCTTTTTAGAGAAATCGACAATGTAAAGATCACCTCTACGCATACCCGTACAGACCATTTTATGATTGTCTCGACGAAATACTTGGCAATCTACCTCAGTAAATAGGACATTCAAACCGAAATCAGCAAGTCTAGATACTGAAAGTAAGTTGTAGCCAAGAGATTCAACGAGCATGACATTTTGAATGGAACTATCATGTGAGATGGCCACCTTACCAAGGCCAACCACTTTACCCTTTGAATTATCACCAAAGGTGACATATTTTCGAGGGCCGTCATTTTCAGCAAGCTCACGAAACATCTCTTCATCTCCGGTCATATGATCAGTACATCCACTATCAAGAACCCATTCCTTTCCTCCTGATTCATATCCCCGAAGATTTGCCATAAGACCAAAATGTCTCATTGCATCATCAAGATCGAAGTCACTATCATCATCATCATAATATTCATGTTCATCATGATCTTGTGACTCATCATTTCCTAGAGAGGGTAATTCATTAGATAAATGATCATCAAAGTGGTCACTTTTATGAATTCTTATAGCTTTGAATATGATATCATTAATGATTCCAACATCTCCTTTAGCATGCTTAAGATTGGTAAGTTCAAATAGACATTTACCAAAACTAGGATCACTAGAATTCATCTTACTCAAGGCAATAGATTTATGGAAAATTTCATCCAAAGTTTTCAAGGAATGATCGGGAAATCGTTCCTCAAGAAATTTCCATATAGTATAGGCACAATTTTGAGTAGGCAAACTAGCAATCAAGTTTTTGGGCAATCCTCTAATGATGAGCTCAATAGTTCTAAGATTGCGAATCATGTCAATATCTTCATCTAGGGTAGGATGCAAAGGATCAATATGATGTGCACAAGGGCTAGCAATATACTTGTTCAAACGATATTGATTGAAGATTACAAGCATCTCATTTTTCCACTCATGAAAATACTTTCCATCAAGAATAGGCACTCTATGTCTAAGACTCCCTAGAGTAGACACATCCATCTTCCTCCAATGGTGATTAAACCAAGGCAATGGAGACCAATGCTCTAATACCACTTGTAGGATCTAGAAGTAGATGTGTCTAGAGGGGGGGGGATTAGACACTTAATTCTAAAGCTGCAATTTTTAAGCTTTTTCGGTTTAAGTGGAGTTTAGGCACAATTTCAACACACACAATACATATCAAGCAAGCATGCAAAGAGTATATGAGCAGCGGAATGTAAAGCATCCAACTTGCAAGAATGTAAAGGGAAGGGTTTGGAGAGATCAAACGCAATTTGAGACACAGATGTTTTTCCCGTGGTTCGGATAGGTGGTGCTATCCTACATCCACGTTGATGGAGACTTCAACCCACAAAGGGTAACGGTTGCGCGAGTCCACACAGGGCTCCACCCACAAAGGGTAACGGTTGCAAGAGTCCACACAGGGCTCCACCCACGAAGGGTCCACGA
Organism: Triticum urartu; assembly: GCF_056163025.1. Classification (NCBI taxonomy): domain Eukaryota; kingdom Viridiplantae; phylum Streptophyta; class Magnoliopsida; order Poales; family Poaceae; genus Triticum; species Triticum urartu. The sequence continues at coordinate 286,211,116 of NC_141877.1, forward strand.
AGAAGCAACCACCCACAAAGGGTCCACGAAGAAGCAACCTTGTCTATCCCACCATGGCCATCGCCCACACAGGACTTGCCTCACTAGCGGTAGATCTTCATGAAGTAGGCGATCTCCTTGCCCTTACAAACTCCTTGGTTCAACTCCACAATCTTATCGGAGGCTCCCAAGTGACACCTAGCCAATCTAGCAGGCACCACTCTCCAAGAAGTAACAAATGGTGTGTAGGTAATGAACTCCTTGCTCTTGTGCTTCAAATGATAGTCTCCCCAACACTCAACTCTCTCTCATAGGATTTGGATTTGGTGGAAAGAAGATTTGAGTGGAAAGCAACTTGGGAAGGCTAGAGATCAAGATTCATATGGTAGGAATGGAATATCTTGGTCTCAACACATGAGTAGGTGGTTCTCTCTCAGAACATATGAGTTGGAATGGTGTATGCGTTCTGATAGCTCTCTCATCGAATGAAGAGGAGGTGGAGGGGTATATATAGCCTCCACACAAAATCCAACCGTTACCCACATTTTTCCAATCTCGGTGGGACCGAATCAACAAACTCGGTCGGACCAAAAAGGTAAACCTAGTGACCGTTAGAGATTTCGGTGGGACCGACTGGATAAACTCGGTGGGACCGATGTGCTAGGGTTAGGGTAAATCCAAAACTCGGTTTGACCGATTACTCAAACTCGGTGGGACCGATTTGGGTAATAAGTGAGACTGAGATTTGGCCAAGCAAAACTCGATGGAACCGATTGCATATCTCGGTGGGACCGAGAATATTGCAATGGGTAACAGAGAGTTTGCAAGCCCATCTCGGTGAGACCGAGATCCCATCGGTGAGACCGAACTGATTAGGGTTTGGCAGTGGCTTATGACAAGTGAAACTCGGTGGCGCCGGATAGGAAGAATCGGTAGGACCGAGTTTGGCTTAGGGTTTAGGTCATATGTGGAAGTGGGAAAGTAGCTGAGGGTTTTGGAGCATATCACTAAGCACATGAAGCAAGAGGCTCATTAAGCAGCACCTCATCCCTCCTTGATAGTATTGGCTTTTCCTAAAGACTCAATGTGATCTTGGATCACTAAAATGTAAAATGATGAGTCTTGAGCTTGAAGCTTTAGCCAATCCTTTGTCCTTAGCATCTTGAAGGAGTTCCCACAACCTTTAGTCCATGCCACTCCATTGTTGAACTTATCTGAAACATGCTAGATCGAAATGTTAGTCCAACAAGAGATATGTTGTCATCAATTATCAAAACCACCTAGGGAGCACTTGTGCTTTCAGGGTGGTTGAACAAGAGCCCGTGGAGAGGGCTGGTTGAACAGTAGCTGGTGGAGTAGCGCGCGGTGGAGGCTGGATGAACAGGAGCTCGTGGATGAACAATCGTAGGTGGAGGCTGGAGGAGGTCGATGGTGGATGAACAGTAGCTCGTGGAGGCTGGAGGGGGTCGATGGTGGAGATGAACAGTATCTCGTGGAGTCCCATTTTGCGGTACGCCACACCCCTCCTGATGAACAGGACCCTCGTTTCGACCGTAGCGCTCCAACACAAGTCCGTTTCCTCCGTTTTGCGGTATGCCACACCCCTCCCGATCAACAGGACCCCCATTTCGACCGTAGGAGGTCCGTTTCCTCAGTTTTGCGGTATGCCGGACCCCTCCCGATGAACAGGATCCCGTTTCGAACGTGGCCGGTCGAACACAAGACCGTTTCCTCCGTTCTGTGGTACGCGAGGCCTCGTTTCCATCGGCTGTTCCGTCCAAGCCCTCCCGATGAACACGACGACGCATTCTGTTCCGACCCAGCCGGTTGGCTCCCCATGAACACGACGATGACGCAGTTTCTCCGTTCTGACCCAGCCATGTACACGAGCCTTGACCGTACGTATGCGCGAGTAGGCATTCGAGACCCTGCCCGTATGTACGTACGTGGCCGTATTTTCTTTCTTGCACACTGGCCGCTGTACATACGTGTACTTGCTACGTGCGCGCCTCTACTACGACACGTGCGCGCCTCTACATCGACAAGTATGTACGTACATGTTCGGGACCAGAATGACAACACTATGTACGCTTCGACCAGGTGGGTCCCGACTATCAGGCACTTCCTTGCATGTGAAGATGTGGCTGGTGGGTCCCAGGAGTCAGGGGGCTAATCGTTTTTTTGCCCGGACGCACTTCCTTGCGTGGGAAGATGTAGCTGGTGGGTCCCAACAGTCAGGGGGAAACCTTTTTTCACAAAATACAGTGGCCCGTCCAGTGGGTCCCCGCTGTCAGGTGGAGGAATAATTATTTTGTGCGTAATAAGGAGGCACTTCCTTGCTGCGGCCGTGGACCCAGCTGTCAGCCTCTCCACGTATAGTCCATGTCCGATGGAAGCCGTTCCTTGACCACGTTGACCACGCTGCGCCGAGAGCACCAGGGCGATGGACGACGGCGAGGCCGAGGAAGGGGACGACGCGGAGCCGGGGAAGACGCGGAAGTGGAAGCACGCGCAGAGAGGAGTACGAGGGTTCATTGGTTCGGCTGCAGTGTGAGGCTACCGTCGCCGCAGGGCCTGGCCAGCGGTGGGAATAGTAGGGGGCGGTGAGGCCTCCGCGGCAGCACAGCCGGCCACGGGAGGCAGGAGCATGCGGCATGACCGGCGCTGCTTTGGGCGGCTAGAGCAAGAAGACGAGAGGTTGAAGAAGCACTACGACCGTTGGATGGACATCGTACGGTCACTGGAGCTAGAATCGTTCATATTGACTAAGTTGACAAAGCACTCTGTCCCCGTCAACTTAGTAGGCCCACAAGTCAGCCTCCCACCAAGGTGGGTCCCGACCAACAGGGGGAGTATTCATTTTTTGTGCGTAATAAGGAGGCACTTCCGGTGGGTCCGAGCTGACAGCGGGGGGAACATTTTTTTCGTGCAATACGGTGGCCCGTCCGGTGGGTCCCAGCAGTCAGGGGGGAAACGTTTTTTTTCACGAAATACGGTGGCCCGTCTGGTGGGTCCCTGCTGTCAAGTGGAGGAATCATTATTTTCCGCGTAATAAGGAGGCACTTCCTTGCTGCCGTCGTGGACCCAGCTGTCAGCATCTCCACGTACAGTCCACGTCCGATGGAAGCCGTTCCTAGACCACGTTGACCAAGCCTCGCCGAGAGCACCAGGGCGGTGGATGACGGTGAGGCCTAGGAAGGGGACGACGCGGAGCCGGGGAAGACGCGGAAGTGGAAACCCGCGCGGAGAGGAGTACGAGGGTTCACTGGTTCGGCTGTGGTGTGAGGCTGCCGTCACCGTAGAATAACAGGGGGTGTGGGTGAGTAGAGGGATGGTGAGGGAGTCCTGGATTACGGGGTGTTCGGGTAGTCGGACTATACCTTCAGCCGGACTCCTGGACTATGAAGATACAAGATTGAAGACTTCGTCCCGTGTCCGGATGGGACTTTCCTTGGTGTGGAAGGCAAGCTTGGCGATGCGGATATTCAAGATCTCCTACCATTGTAACCGACTTTATGTAACCCTAACCCTATCCGGTGTCTATATAAACCGGAGGGTTGTAGTCCGTAGGCAATCAACTCCATATACAACAATCATACCATAGGCTAGCTTCTAGGGTTTAGCCTCCTTGATCTCGTGGTAGATCTACTCTTGTACTACCCATATCATCAATATTAATCAAGCAGGACGTAGGGTTTTACCTCCATCAAGAGGGCCCGAACCTGGGTAAAACATCGTGTTCCATGCCTCCTGTTACCATCCGGCCTAGACGCACAGTTCGGGACCCCCTACCCGAGATCCGCCGGTTTTGACACCGACATTGGTGCTTTCATTGAGAGTTCCTCTGTGTCGTCGCCTTTAGGCCCGATGGCCCCTTTGATCATCAACAACGATACGGTCCAGGGTGAGACTTTTCTCCCCGGACAGATCTTCGTCTTCGGCGGCTTCGCTCTGCGGGCCAATTCGCTCGGCCACCTGGAGCAGATCGAAAGCTACGCCCCTGGCCATCAAGTCATGTTTGGAAGCTTAAACTACACGGCTGACATCCGCGGAGACTTGATCTTCGACGGGTTCGAGCCATGGCCAAGCGCGCCGCACTATCTCGAGGGGCATGATCTAGCTCTGCCTCCGGACAGTGTCCTGGAGGCCGCACACGCATCGGTTCCGACCCCTAACTCGGAGCCCATTGCACCAATCGAGGATGAGCGGTTGGACGTCACCTCGGGGGCTGTGATCCCAAAAGCGATCGAGCCGAACGCTAGCCCCGCACTCTGCACGACCTGTGACTCCGAGGACCCAGACTTCGAACCCCCCGCGCCCCTGCCAATCGAATCCGATTGGGCGCCGATAATGGAGTTCACCATCGCAGACATCTTTCAGCATTCGCCTTTTGGTGACATCCTGAATTCTCTTAAGTCTCTCTCTTTATCAGGAGAGCCCTGGCCGGACTACGGTCAGCGAGGGTGGGATACGGACGATGAGGAAATTCAAAGCCCACCCACCACCCACTTTGTAGCCACTGTCGACGATCTAACCGACATGCTTGACTTCAGCTCCGAAGACATCGACGGCATGGACGACGATGTGGGAGACGAACAGGAACTAGCACCTGTAGGGCGCTGGAAGGCCACCTCGTCATATGACATATATACGGTGGATACTCCAAAAGATGGAGATGGTGATGGAACAGTGGGGGATGACGCCCCCAAGAAACAGCCAAAGCGCCGGCATCAGCGGCGCCACTCTAAATCCCGCCAAATCAAAAATGGTGATTCCGGCACGGGAGATAATACTACCCCAGATAGCGCCGAAGAACACCCACCTCAGCAAGATTCGGCACAGGAAGATAGAGAAGCCAGCCCTCATGAGAGAGCGGCAGACCAAGAGGTCGAGGATGATAACTATACGCCTCCCTCCGAAGACGAGGCAAGCCTCGATGACGACGAATTCGTCATACCATCAGACCCCGCCGAACAAGAGCGTTTTAAACACAGGCTTTTAGCCACGGCAAGCAGCCTCAAGAAAAAGCAGCAACAGCTTAGAGCTGCCCAAGATTTGCTAGCTGACAGATGGACTGAAGTCCTTGCGGTCGAAGAGTATGAACTCGAACGCCCCTCCAAGAGTTACCCGAAGCGCAGGCCGCTACCCCGATCAGAGGAGGAAGCACCTACATCACCAGCGCATGACATGGCAGACCGGCCACCTCGCGGTCGCGACAGAGAGGCCTCTCGGCCCTCCACCCAAGCCATGCCCCGACGCCGCTCAACTAAGGCACGGGAAAATGCGCCCGACCTACGAGACATACTGGAGGATAAGGCAAGACAAACAAGATCGATCTACGGATCGCGCAGGCGCCCTACAGCATGTGACAATGATCTTCACGCCGGATACAACAAATCCGACCGGGCCGAACACAACAGACATAGCTCTTCCGAGCTGCGTCGTGATATAGCCTAGTACAGAGGCGCCGCACACCCGCTATGCTTCACGAATGAAGTAATGGATCATAAAATCCTAGAGGGTTTCAAACCCGTAAACATCAAATCATACGATGGTACAACAGATCCAGCGGTATGGATCGAGGATTATCTCCTTCACATCCACATGGCACGCGACGATGATCTACACGCCATCAAATACCTCCCGCTCAAACTTAAAGGACCGGCCCGGCATTGGCTTAATAGCTTGCCAGTAGACTCAATCGGTTCTTGGGAGGACCTGGAAGCCGCATTCCTCGACAACTTCCAGGGCACTTACGTGCGACCGCCGGATGCCGACGACTTAAGCCACATAATTCAGCAGCCAGAGGAATCGGCCAGACAATTCTGGACACGGTTCCTAACAAAGAAAAACCAGATAGTCGACTGTCCGGACGCAGAGGCCCTAGCAGCCTTCAAGCATAACATCCGCGATGAGTGGCTTGCCCGGCACCTGGGACAGGAAAAGCCGAAATCCATGGCAGCCCTCACGACACTCATGACCCGCTTTTGCGCGGGAGAAGACAGCTGGCTAGCTCACAGTAACAACTTATCAAAGAACCCTGGTAATTCGGATACCAAGGACAAAAGTGCCAGGACACGTCGGAATAAGAAAAAACACCGCGTTAACAGCGACAGCAATGAAGACACGGCAGTGAATGCCGGATTCAAAGGCTATAAATCCAGTCAGCGGAAAAAGCCATTCAAAAAGAATACTCAGGGCCCGTCCAGTTTGGACCGAATACTCGATCGCTTGTGCCAGATACATGGCACCCCCGAAAGGCCAGCCAATCACACTAACAAGGATTGTTGGGTGTTCAAGCAGGCAGGCAAGTTAAGGGCCGAAAACAGAGACAAGGGGCTGCACAGCGACGACGAGGAGCCCAAGCCGCCGAACAACAATGGACAGAAGGGCTTTCCCCCACAAGTGCGGACGGTGAACATGATATACGCAACCCACATTCCCAAGAGGGAGCGGAAGCGTGCGCTACGGGACGTATACGCGATGGAGCCAGTCGCCCCAAAGTTCAACCCATGGTCCTCCTACCCGATCACTTTTGATCGAAGGGACCATCCCACTAGCACCCGTCATGGCGGCTTCACCGCATTGGTTCTCGACCCAATCATCGATGGATTTCATCTCACAAGAGTCCTCATGGACGGCGGCAGTAGCCTGAACCTACTTTATCAGGATACAGTGCAGAAAATGGGCATAGATCCCTCAAGGATTAACCCCACAAGAACGACCTTTAAAGGCGTTATACTAGGTGTAGAAGCCAATTGTACAGGCTCAGTAACACTTGACGTGGTCTTCGGATCCCTGGACAATTTCCGAAGCAAAGAGTTAATCTTCGATATAGTCCCGTTTCGCAGTGGCTATCACGCCCTACTCGGACGAACCGCATTCGCAAAGTTCAATGCGGTGCCGCACTACGCATATCTCAAGCTCAAGATGCCAGGCCCTCGAGGAGTAATTACGGTCAACAGAAACACCGAACGCTCCCTCCGTACGGAGGAGCATACGGCGGCTCTCGCAGCGGAGGTACAAAGTAGCCTTCTTAGGCAATTCTCCAGTCCGGCCATTAAAAAGCCAGACACTGCCAAGCGCGCCCGGAGTAACCCATAGCAGGACCATCTGGCACACTCTGAGCAAGCGTAGCGATGCGGCCCCAACCCCAGCTTTCGCGACATAGTGAAACCAGTACCTTGCGTACATAACTACACCCTTGAAATACCATGGGCACAGGGGAAGGGGCACAATAACGGCACACCCAAAATACGGCTTAAAACGTACTAGGGGCTGCCAGATTTTTTTTAATTTTTTCTTACTTTCAGGACTCCATACTTCGGACGACCTATTCGGCAATTCGACTGCCGCACAAACGATGCAAGATCCAGGGAGGCAGACAAGCCATGCCGCATTATGGAACTCCCAGGTGGTCTCTGTTACGAGCGGTATACCTGTTTTAAATACAATTCCGCGGCCTGCCCCTGGTCAGGACATACTGAATAGTCCAATATCTTTTGCTTACCGCACTATTTGCATCGTCCGGCTTTGATAAATAGCCTCTCTATAGACAATGCTTAGCTTCTTGTCTATTTTTTGCATTATCCTCTTTTCACATATATGTTTATTAAATGACATGATTGCACCCGTACACCATGGTACGGCAAACATGCCAGGGACTTCAGTACCCCTCATTATGCTGTGAGAAGTCCGTACACTTTCACAAGCGCGGCACCCCAAACTTATAGCACTATATGCATCGGCTCCGAATCATGATTTGGGTCAATAGTTGGGTTTGCCCGGCTCCTATGTTTTGGTGCCTTACGTTCCGCTATATCGGCTAAGGTAGCACTAGGAGAACCACTGCGATTGTGCCCCGGTTCAGCTGGGTTAAGCACCTCAGTGGAGAAAGCTAAAACTGACTGTCACGATGAGACGAGAGACCGGTCGCTGTTCGAGAGGTTTTTCGAGTCCCTAAAGACTTATGCCGCTTCGAGCGAGGAGCTGGCTTTGTTCGACCAAGGCGTGGATAGCGCCCCGAACTCGGTCTTCTGAACTAGGGGCTTCGCCGAAATTTAAAATTATAGAGTTCTATGGCTAAGTGAGAGTGTTCAAGCATTATAGTCCGATTGCCTGGTTCGTTGTGCTGAGCGCCTCCCTCGAAGGACCCAACTATGGGAAAAAGAGCGCTCAGGTTTATCCCGAACACCCCAGCACTAGTGGCATGGGGGCAGAAGCCGATGACTGGCCATCTCTCAATTTTTTGATAAACGGCCGCACAGAAAGTAATATTTTAAATTCAATAAGCATTGCTTAGCGCATATGAACAAGTTTTCAGCGCACAGGATAGACACGAGCGAGTTCATTCAAAAATCACATCCTTGGTACATTCATCCGCCACAAGGCGGGCACCTGCAAGAACATCCTTGTAGTAGTTCTCGGGCTTGCGATGCTCCTTCCCCGGCGGCGGCCCGTCCTTCACAAGCTTCTCACCGTCCAGCTTACCCCAGTGCACCTTCGCACGGGCAAGGGCCCGACGGGCACCTTCGATGCAGACGGAGCGCTTGATGACCTCGAGCCTCGGACAGGCCTCCACCAGCCGCCGCACCAGCCCAAAATAGCTCCCAGGCAGGGCCTCTCCGGGCCACAGCCGAACTATGAGGCCCTTCATGGCTGTTCGGCCACCTTGTGGAGCTCGACCAGCTATTTCAGCTGGTCGCTCAAAGGCACAGGGTGTCCGGCCTCAGAATACTGAGACCAGAACGCCTTCTCCGTCAGCTGCCCTCTTCAGCTCGGTAGAATTCGGCGGCGTCGGATACGCTGCGGGGAAGATCTGCGAATGCCCCTGGAGAGCTCCGAATTCAGGTAAGTAACAAGTAGTTTACTTTTATATTTCTTCTTTGCATAAAGAATGCCTTACCCGCTGCTATCTTCCTCATCTCCTCCAACTCTTGGAGGGCCTTTTGGGCTTCGGCCTTGGCAGTCTCAAGGGCCGTCGCGAGCTCGGATGCTTGCGCCTTTGACTCAAGCTCCAAACTCTCATGTTTTTTTATAAGAGCCTAAAGCTCTTGCTGCACCTTGCCGACCTAAACCCCAAGCCTGTCTCGCTCAGTGCGCTCCGTGGCCGTTCTCTTTTCGGCCTCAGACAGCGCCTGCTTAAGGGTCGCCACCTCAGTCGTGGCCCCTACAATAAGCAGTACAATCCTGTTATTTTTTCTTTTTGCAATCACGCCTTTTTATAGGCACTTTTTCTGTAAGGTATTTCTTACCTTCTTTCTCCTCGAGCTGCCGCTTGGCAAGGCCGAGCTCTTGCTCGGTCCGCTTGAGGTCCTGCTTCAGGACACCCACCTCCGCAGTCAGTGCGGCGGTGGATAGCAGCGAAGCCTGCATGCGCATATTGACTCTTTTTGTTAGACTCCTGCGAAATTTAATAGATCCTCTATTCGGCTTTTCTTTCCGAACGCCAAACAGAGCATCAGGGGCTACTGTCTATGCGGTAATATTTTTACATATTTTTACTTACCTCAAAGCCTGTTAGAAGGCTAGCGCAAGCTTCAGTCAGTCCGCTCTTGGCGGACTGAACCTTCTGGATCACCGTACTCATAATAGTACAGTGCCCCTCGTCGATGGAGGCGCCGTCAAGCACCTCCAACAGATTGTCCGGCACCTCCGGTTGGACGGAGGCCGCCGGCTCAGAAGACTTGCTCCTCTTGGAAGGGGTTCGCCTACCGCGGTCCGAAACTGTGGAAGATTCCGGCGCGGTGTCCGGCACAAAGCCGGACTTGGAGCCCTGGGGGGGCCTTATCCCCTTCTCTCCTGGAGTCCGGGAGGTTGCCCTGCGGCTCCTCCGGGACCACCTCCTCCTGCCCCGGAGCTTGTCGCGACGCCACTTCGGCGTCGTCTGCAGTGCGGGGGGAGACAGCGGGCGGAACTGAGTTCACGTCCGATGAGTCCAGGGAGCCGCCCAACGATTCGTCGAATTCGGCCCGGGGCGGACTGCATAATTACATTCGACATTAGGGAAAGCTGTGCAACAAAGGAACATCATGAGTTATTCTGATATCCGAACTTACGATTTCGCCGGACGCTTGGCCCTGTTTGGCCACTCCTCTTTGCCCTCTTCGGCGTTGGCAGCGTAGTCCGGCGGAGGGGTCTTCCTTTTCCTAGACCCCTCAGCCTCCCCCGTTGGGGCGGCCTTCCTCTTCTCTCCTCCCTCTGCTGGGGTGGAGAGTTTTCTTCTTCCTCCTCGTCGTTTTCACGGGAGGAGGGCATCTCGGACTCGTCAGATGACGAGTCCGACATCACCATGTTACGGGCACTCTTTCGAGTCCCCGTGGTCTTCTTCTTCTTGGCCTTCTTCTTCGGCACCACATAAGGCGCCGGAACCAGCAGCTTCACTAGTAGAGCTGGGGCTGGGTCTTCGGGCAGCGGAGCCAGACAGTTAATCGGTCCGGATATCACCCGCCAAGCCTGTCAAAGGTAAGGGAGTTTAGATCCCGCATAGAGTCAAACTATGAAGAAAGCTTAACATCCTGTAAAAGGTGAAGATAGCTTACCTCGCTAGCGTGACGCTGCGAGCTGTATCCGCGGTCCTCGGAAGCGGATGCAGGAGCCTCGGCGCCCTTGAATAGCACCTTCCAGGCATCTTCGTACGTCGTGTCGAAGAGCCTGCGAAGGGTTTGGTGCTGCGCCGGGTCGAACTCCCACAGATTAAAATCCCGTTGTTGGCACGGGAGGATCCGGCAGACGAGCATAACCTGGATTACATTAACAAGCCGGATTGGCTTGTTCACCAGGGACTGGATGCATGTTTGTAATCCGGTGACCTCTTTTTCGTCACCCCACGACAGGCCCGTCTCTTTCCAGGACATAAGCCACGTGGGGGGTCCGGATTGGAACTCGGGGGCTGCGGTCCATTTCGGATCGCGTGGCTCGGTGATGTAAAACCACCCAGATTGCCACCCTTTAGGGTCTCCACAAAAGAGCCCTCGAACCATAGGACGTTGGCCATCTTGCCCGCCATGGCGCCTGCGCACTCCGCCTGGCTGCCGCGCACCACCTTGGGCTTGACGTTGAAGGTCTTGAGCCAGAGGCCGAAATGAGGGCGGACGCGGAGGAAAGCCTCGCACACGACGATAAACGCCGAGATGTTGAGGATGAACTTCGGGGCCAGATCGTGGAAATCCAGGCCGTAATAGAACATGAGCCCCCGGACAAATGGGTGGAGTGGAAAACCCAGTCCGCGGAGGAAGTGGGGGAGAAATACTACCCTCTCATGGGGCCTTGGGGTGGGGAGAAGCTGCCCCTCTTCGGGAAGCCGGTGCGCGATGTCCTTGGACAGGTATCCGGCCTTCCTTAGCTTCTTCATTTTTCCCTTCGTGGCGGAGGAGACCATCCACTTGCCTCCCGCTCCGGACATTGCTGGAGAAGGTTGAGGTGGGAAGTGCGGGCTTGGGCTCTGGAGCTCGGGTGCGTAGGAGATGGATAGGCAAAGGAGGAAGAAGGCGTAGGTAAAAAGGTGGATCCTTGTCCCCTTATATGGGCGGATGCGTTTGTGCGTCCCCACCTGCCTAGTAAAACTCGCTTGCCTCCCAAGCGCCGTGATAAGTGGCGTGGTTGGGTTACCCACGTCCGTATTGATGAGAATCCCGTAAAAGGGGGGGTACACGATCTCTGCTTTGACAAGACGTGCCAAGGAAACCGCCTCGCAAAACACATTGAGGTGGAAAAGTGAAAACGATTCGAGTGAAGGACTTGGCTGTAGTGTGATGACGCACTGCAGAATACGTCAACAGATTTGATTTGTGTTAATATTATTCTCTCTATGGCAATATGTGGAAGCTTATTTTGCAGAGCCGGACACTACTCTTGGTGTTTACAATCTTCTATGAAGGACTTGGAGGAGGAACCTTCCTTGCAATGCCGAAGACAATTTGCGCGCCGGACTCGTCGTCATTGAAGCCTGGTTCAGGGGCTACTGAGGGAGTCCTGGATTAGGGGGTCTTCGGGTAGCCGGACTATACCTTCAGCCGGACTCCTGGACTATGAAGATACAAGATTGAAGACTTCGTCCCGTGTCCGGATGGGACTTTCCTTGGCGTGGAAGGCAAGCTTGGCGATGCGGATATTCAAGATCTCCTACCATTGTAACCGACTTTATGTAACCCTAACCCTATCCAGTGTCTATATAAACCGGAGGGTTGTAGTCCGTAGGCAATCAACTCCATATACAACAATCATACCATAGGCTAGCTTCTAGGGTTTAGCCTCCTTGATATCGTGGTAGATCTACTCTTGTACTACCCATATCATCAATATTAATCAAGCAGGACGTAGGGTTTTACCTCCATCAAGAGGGCCCGAACCTGGGTAAAACATCGTGTTCCCTGCCTCCTGTTACCATCCGGCCTAGATTCACAGTTCGGGACCCCCTACCCGAGATCTGCCGGTTTTGACACCGACAGATGGCCTGGCCAGCGGTGGGAGTAGTAGGGGCGGTGAGGCCTTCGCGACATCACAACCGTCCACGGGAGGCAGGAGCACGCAGCACGACCGACGCTGCTTTGGGCGGCTGGAGCAAGAAGACCAGAGGTTGAAGAAGCACTACGGTCGTTGGATGGACATCGTACGGTCACTTCAGCTAGAATCGTTTATATTGACTAAGTTGACAAAGCCCTTGGTACGCGTCAACTTAGTAGGCCCACAGGTCAGCCTTCGAAATGGTGCGCCCAGATGTCAGGGGGAGGAATCATTTCTTGGGCGGCTGAAGCAGGAATATCCGAGATTGAAGAAGAAGCACGACATCCGTTGGATGGACATCCAACGACCACAGTTGCCAGAACCGTGTGTTGTTGACAAAGCCTTGCATACGCGTCAACTTAGTTTTTTTAGGGGTCGCGTCAACTTAGAAGGCCCACAAGTGTGTGGCAGAGAGCATATAGCCCATTTGCGATTTGCAAGAATGTACAACCCATTTTCTAGCTAGGACAACGATTAATAATTTCAACCAACTACTCAAAACAGAATAAAAAAATTCCCACATTTTTATGGGATCCGAAATATTTTTATCCAAAATTTCTAGTCAGATTAAATATAATTTCAAAATAAAGTTGTATTACGTTAAAATCCAACAAAATATTGCGCGTGCAATAAGTGATGAAATTAAAATTTTCAAATTCCAAAAATAATATATTTTTTAAACTAATAACGCGTTTGGTGCATTTTTTTATAGTTACTGCCCAGTTATTATAATTACATCCCATTTATTATTTCTTAAAGTCCATTTTCTTGTTAAGCCTAATGCGTACCTCCTAGGAAAGTTTGTAGCCCAGCGGGGCAGAGAATAACAAGTTGACCCGGATATTGTGTACAACTGTCGGCCCAGTTGCATTGTTGATGTTGAAAAAAATGCATGTGTAGTACAATACAACCTAACATGGCTACTCAGACCACATTCAGCGATGCCGGAAAGGCCCAAACAAGGCTTCTGTACAACTTTTGAAGTCACTGAGCTCAATTAATAACTTAAGAAAAAAGTTAGATTATAGTGGAACCTAATTAAAAGCTGTCACGAGCAAAGAAATAATTCAACGGGTCCCACTTGTGCGTGTGTGCGTGTGTGCGTGCGTGTGTGTGTGTGAGAGAGAGAGATAGAGAGGGTCGTTCGATGCTCGTAAATACATCTTTCAGCCATATGCATTGCTGATGCTCAGTAAAAACTTATATAGTTGACACAATCATATAGAACATCATAGCACACTGAACTTGCACACAAAAATTTCACGCAGGCGGCACAATTAGGATGGAAGCAGTGGATCGCTATGGGTAGGGCTATGTTGAAACCAACGAACTCGTACATAACGGTTCATCCCTTGAATGCTATGCAAAGAAAACAGACAGACAACACAATAAGTTCTGCTAGCACATTAAGTTGACATACAACCCTTTCTAAAAAAGGTTCAGGTACAAAATTAGAACATGTCACAATCAAATGTACTGGCACATCAGTGCTTCACACCCATAGCTCGGATTTAACTAGTATCTGACAAGATCCAGTTGTTACCTCAAGTTAGAGCACATCTAGGCAGCCAGCCCTGCCTCTTCTCCCAAAGAAGCAGTGGCCACCGCCGCGCGATGGAGTAGGCCCTATGCCATCCATCGTTCGGAGCAACACGGGGAAAGTCTGACGTTGACTCCTGTAATGGACGTCGTCGACGGACCCTAGCACCAGCGACGGCGACAGGACTTTGATTGATGGATTGACCACTTCTTCGACATGCATGAACACTCGATACAGGTACATCCCTAACGTGGTCCACGGCGGCCTTGGTGGCGACGAATAGTACAACCCCGGTTCCTGCACCGGTATCTCAACATCAATCACCTTCAGTATGGTGGACGGCTTCTTCATCCATGCCATAACCGTCAGAGCCCAGCTGTCTGGAGGAACAAACATACTTACGAGCTCACCTCCAAGGTCGTTGATAAGCTCATTCATGGACTTGCTATTCCAAGCACGTCGAGGCATGCCGTGGAAGGTAAGCTTTGTTAAAAACTCAAGCTCAAAGGGCACCAAGCCCCATCCTGGGTGCCACCGATCAAAGCTTACCAGCGGGCCATCACAGAACAAATGCCGGGAAGATTCAAACACACGACTGCAGTCGAAAGTTGTCCGGAACCTGACGAAGAAATCAGCCGGTGGTGGACAGACTTCGATGAGCAAGTCACTTATTTGGATGCCATGCGCAATGCCAAGAGCTTTGACAAGGTCGTCCGGCGAGACGGGAGGCCGGTTATCGTTGATGGTTACTGAGGGTGTCCTGGATTAGGGGGTGTCTGGACAGCCGGACTATAACCTTTGGCCGGACTATTGGACTATGAAGATACAAGATTGAAGACTTCGTCCCGTGTCCGGATGGAACTTTCCTTGGCGTGGAAGGCAAGCTTGGCAATACGGATATGTAGATCTCCTTCCTTGTAACCGACTCTGTGCAACCCTAGCCCCCTCCGGTGTCTATATAAATCGGAGGGTTTAGTCTGTAGGACACAATATACAATCATACCATAGGCTAGCTTTTAGGGTTTAGCCTCTCCGATCTCGTGGTAGATCAACTCCTGTAATACCCATATCATCAAGAATAAATCAAGCAGGACGTAGGGTTTTACCTCCATCAAGAGGGCCCGAACCTAGGTAAAAACATCGTGTCCCTTGTCTCCTGTTACCATCCTCCTAGACGCACAGTTCGGGACCCCCTACCCGAGATCCGCCGGTTTTGACACCAACATTGGTGCTTTCATTGAGAGTTCCACTGTGCCGTTGCCAGAAGGAAGGATGTCTCCTCTCGTCTTTAAAGACGGTACTACTGTTGGGGGAGCTTTGGCTGTCGGCCAAACTCTCCGGCTAGGCGGTTTCGTCATGACCGCCTGTTCGGCCGCCGCGCCGACGATGACTTCTCAGGTCATCGAAAACAGCCTCCACATCAAATCGGCACTCGCCGAACAGATGGATCCAATGGAGCTCGCTTCCCTAAACAAGCTCTTGGATCGCATCGCCGCCCTGGGAGTCGCTACGGGCTATGATCGGATTGGGCTTAAACCCGATCAAAGGGAGATTAACTCTCCGCCGGTCACCCATCATATTGCAGTGGTGGAGGAACAATGCGGCGACCTCTCCTCCATCTTGAGGACCAACTATGTCCGGATTCCTGAGCTCTCCGAGCCGGATACCCATTCGCGGGAGGACAGCATCCAATCCCTGAACTTAGAGTCAAGCAGCGTGCCAGGATTATCGGGCAACACCCCGGAACCAGAATTTCCAAAATTGGAAACACCTCGGCCCCTGGATCCCAGATCGAGTAAGGGTTCAGATTCAATTACACCCACCCACCCAAACATAAGCGATCTTTCCCACATCAGGCAAGAGCCCTAGGAAACAGTACATCACTATTGGGCTAGATTCCTCCTTGCGATGAACAAGGTTAAGGACTGTCGCGAGGAAGGCACAATCTTATTTTTCTGCAATAATTGCACGAACAAGGGAATCCTTAACGCCATAAATCATCGTGAGATCTCACGCTTCGCTGACTTGGCATCCATAGTATGAAAGTACTGTGCAATGGAAAGTGCCTGGAAAACCGAAACAAACTTTTGGGATAATCCGGCCCTAAATACGAACCCAGTCCGAAATAAAAGGGTGCACTATCAAAAGACACCCGGGTCAACTACCAAAAAGCAAAAACCCTCTATAGGGCATGGAACCGTACTGGAGGGATGGCTCAATGGACCCTGTAAAATTCACAGTACAGAGGGCGCCATACCAACACATAGCCTTAGAGCATGTTGGATACTCCGGCAGGTAGCCAAAAGTGGCGAGGATCTCCTAATCCCAGAAGCCACAGAGCACCATCCCAGAAATACCAGTACGGTATTAACAGTCTTCGAGACCTTCACATCAAATAATAGGCGAACGCGAACACTCCGCAGCCTTGCCGAAATCTACCACATGGCAACAATAAACCCATGGAGTGACACGGCTATTGCTTTCAGTGCCAGTGACGAACCTAAATTCTGAACAGCCCGAGCACCAGCCGCATTGGTCCTCAGTCCAATTGTGGACGGCTTTCGACTCACCAAGGTACTCATGGACGGCAGCAGCGGATTAAACCTCATCTATGAGGAAACCCTTCAAAAAATGGAAATAGACTGGAACCGCATCGAGCGAAGCAGCACAACCTTTACAGGAATAATCCCCAGTCAGGAAGCGCGCTGTACAGGAAAAATCACACTAGATGTGGTGTTCAGCATGCTGGAGAATTACAGGTCCGAAGAGATTACGTTCCAAGTGGCCCCGTTCAGTAGCGGTTACCACGCCCTGTTAGGGCGGGAGGCATTCACAATCTTACAAGCCATACCCCACTACGGGTACATGAAGCTCAAAATGCCCGGGCCCAACGGAATTATCACGCTTGCTAGTGATCTAGACACAGCACTCCGCGCCAAAAACAAGACAGCCGCACTGGCCCTCGAGGCATTATCCGAAGCCCTAGCGGCTGAGGAACTGACTGCGCTGCGCTCCACGGTGAACAGGGACGATGTGATACTCGATATGAGATCCAAGTCCACCTCCTTTAAACCGGCGGATGAAATAGTCAAAATCCAAGTCCATCCAACGGACCCTACAAAAACAGCTTCCATCGGGGCACAATTAAACCCTGACATAGATGCCGCACTACGAGAGTTCCTACGCGAGAACTAGGACATTTTTGCCTGGCACCCTTCAGACATGCCAGGAATCCCACGCAGGCTGGCCGAGCACAGCCTCAATATTCTAAAGGGATTCAAGCCGGTCAAGCAGGCTCTTCGGCATTTCTCTGAACCTAAGAGACAAGCCATGGGAGAGGAACTAGCCAAGTTATTGGAGGCCGGATTCATTAGAGAAATAAAACATCCGAACTAGCTAGCAAACCTGGTGATGGTACCAAAGAAGGACAAATCCTGGCGCCTGGGCGTCGATTTTAAGGACCTCAACAAGGCTTGCCCAAAGGATCCCTTCCCCCTCCCCTGCATCGATCAAATTATCGATGCTACCGCAGGACACGATTCATTGTGTTTCCTCGATGCATACTCCGGCTACAACCAAATTAAGATGGCAGAGCCCGACCAAGCCGCAACGGCATTCATCACACCATACGGCCCCTTCTGCTTCAACACAATGCCCTTTGGGCTCAAAAACGCCGGCGCAACATATCAGTGCATGATTCAGACATGTCTGGCAAACCAGATCGGCAAAACAGTGGAGGCATACGTAGATGACGTGGTCATCAAAACCAAACATGCCGAATCTCTAGTGGACAACTTGAGGCTCACATTCGATAACCTCCGAACATATGACATCAAGCTCAACCCACAAAAATGCGTTTTCGGTGTGCCAGCCGGAAAGCTCTTGGGCTTCATTGTATCCAGTAGAGGAATTGAAGCAAATCTGGCCAAGATCCAAGCTCTGTCACAATTGGATATCCCAACGGACCTCAAACAAATCCAGAAATTAACTGGATGCGTGGCGGCTCTAAGCCGCTTTATCTCCCGCCTGGGAGAAAAGGCATTACCCCTTTATCGCCTCCTTCGACGCACCGAACACTTTGAGTGGATGAATGCCGCCACAGCCGGATTGGAAGAAATAAAAGCCATATTGGCAACCAACCCAGTCCTGGCTGCGCCAAACATTGGCGAACCAATGCTGTTATACATTGCGGCAACTCATCAAGTTGTGAGCGCAGTGCTCGTCGTCGAACAAGAAACGAACAGACATAAATTCCCCCTTCAAAAGCCGGTATACTATGTATCCACTGTCCTTACTCCATGCAAGTCACGGTACCTGCATTATCAAAAGAAAGCATATGCGGTATTCATGGCATCCCGGAAGCTGCGACACTACTTTCAAGAGTGTTCGATAACAGTAGCCTCGGAAGTGCCACTTAATGATATTATAAACAACCGCGACGCCACGGGCCGGATTGCCAAATGGGCCATCGAGCTCCTCCCGTTCGACATAACTTACAAGCCGCAGTGAGCCATTAAGTTGCAAGTATTGGCCGACTTTGTCGCCGAATGGACAGAAGCCGAACTCCCTAAAGAGTATGGCGCATATTCCAACTAGATCATGCACTTCGACGGCTCCAAAATGCTGGCTGGTCTGGGGGCTAGCGTTGTCCCGACGTCCCCAACCGGAGATACAGTCCAATACGTACTCCAGATAATGTATACAGACTCCAACAACGCAGCCGAATACGAGGCCCTTCTACATGGTCTCCAGATGGCAGTATCCATGGGCATTCAACGCCTAGTGGTGCGGGGGGATTCAAACCTCGCAATATCCCAAATAAATGGAGACTTTGATGCCAAGGATCCGAAAATGGCGGCTTACCGCAACGCCGTCCTTAAAATGTCAGCTCGGTTCGAGGGGCTTGAATTTCACCATATAGCCCGCGAAAACAATCAGGCGGCAGACGTCCTCGCATGCATCGGCGCAAAATGTGATGCGGTCCCCCCTATCATCTTTTTGGAGAGGCTTTTCAAGCCATCCGTGGTATGGGAAGGGGACACTAGTAACAACAAACCGGACCCAACCGCAATGCCCGATACCGAACACTCTGACATAATCGGAGGCTCTGCCATCGAAATAACATCCTCAGCCCACGTTATAATGGCCGTCATCGCCCCGTGGAAAGAACCATTCCTGGCCTACTTAACTAGGCAGGAACTCCCTGAGGACCAAAACGAGGCACGCTGCATAGTGCGGTGATCTAAAGCCTACAAGGTCCATGAGGGAGAGCGTTATAAGAAAAGCACCACTGGAGTCCTTCAAAGGTGCATCTCCGAAGAGGATGGGCGGAAGCTTCTGGTAGAAATTCATGCCGAACTCGGCGGCCACCACGCCGTAGCCCGGGCCCTTGTAAGCAAGGCCTTCCGTACGGGTTTTTACTGGCCTACGGCCCGGGCAGATGCACTGGACCTGGTCCAACGCTGCATGGGTTGCCAGCTTTTTGCAAATCAAAGCCATATGACGCCGACTGCCCTCAACACAATCCCCATTACCTGGCCCTTCGCGGTCTGGGGGCTTGACATGGTTGGACCCCTTAAAGGAGGAACCCATAAGAAAAAATACTTGTTGGTCATGGTGGATAAATTCACCAAATGGATAGAAGCCAAGCCTGTCAAGACGGCCAAATCAGGACCGGTGATAGACTTCATATCCGGGGTCGTACACCGTTATGGCGTCCCAAATAGCATGATCACTGATAACGACACGAACTTCACGGCCGACGAGGTAAAACTCTGGTGCAAAAACATGGGCATCAAGCTCGATTATGCTTCCGTCTATCACCCACAAACTAACGGTCAAGTCGAATGAGCAAATGGTCTCATCATGAGCGGCATCAAACCCAGATTAGTGCGGTCCCTAAAGGAATCTAACACGCACTGGGTAGAGGAGCTCGACTCCGTACTCTGGGGGCTGTGGACCACGCCGAATCGCACTACCGGATACACACCATTCTTTATGGTATACGGCGCAGAGGCGGTTCTGCCCTGCGACATAATTCATGACTCACCTCGAGTGTGCATGTATGAAGAAAGAGAAGCCGAGCTCGATCGGCAGGACAGTCTGGACGCCCTGGAGGAGGAGCGTGACGTGGCAAAAGCTCGTTCCACATTCTATCAACAGCAGGCTCGAAGATACCAAAGCAGAGAAATACGAGCCAAAACTTATAATATTGGCGAATTAGTTCTACACCTATCGGAGAAGAAAAAGGACAAACTCAAGCCCAAATGGGAGGGTCCCTTCATTATTGACCAAGTTCTGACTGGTGGGGCGTACTGTCTGCGGGATGCATCGGATAACCGACTCGAGCCGAACCCATGGAACGCAACCAGACTCTGAAGATTCTACACCTAGCGCCGGACTCTGTGTTCGTCTCCTTCCTCTGTCCATTTTTATACACTATCTGTCTTTCATTTCTCTTCTCCTCCCCTTATTTTCTCCCACAGCCTTTAAGGGCCAATTTGTGCCTTGTTTGCACACAACTGACGCGCTATCTGCGCTCATTATACCTGGGGGCTTCTTTCACAGAAGCTTATTTATTTATACGGGCTTCATGCCCAGCACATGTGTCATCCTTCCGCATGTACCTTTTATTCACCATTATATGCATCGATATGACTTAAGTTTTGGCCAAGCTGGGTTGCCTGGCTCTTGTGTTTATGCCCTACGTTCCCGTTAATTCGGCTAGGGCATAAGGGGAGCACCTCTGCGATTGTTACTGTCGGGTCAGCCGGATGTGTACCTCAGACTGGGTGAAGCCGAAAGATAGCATTCTTAAGGGAATATTCGGTCGGTGAACAAAAGACGATTTTTTACCTATTTTCTATATATGCCCCCAGAGGTTTTTTGCTGCGATTCTTTTCGCAGTCCGGACATGCACTTTAGGGCATGCATACCCAAGGAAAGGAACCCCTAACGGAACTATTCTCCCTGGAAGATGTTTCTTACTAACCATGTAATATAACATAACTAGTTGGGCACTTGTCTATTCAAGCACTAATGACCCCTACGCCTGGTTTCCAAGCATGCCCCGGTTCTTATATGACCGAGTGGGTATTCGGATATACTCCGGACTATCGGGTCCTGAGGTTGAAGCGAAAAGGTCCGCCATGACAAATGATCTACAATCCAACTAGAAGGCATTATACATGTCATTTTAATTACATAGTCAACTGGACTGGCTAAATTCCTCTTCTATACCATCCAACAGGCTGTCTAGTCTACAATCCTGTTGGGAATACTTTGCGGCCAATTCTACTTGACCGTACACTAGGCTAACAAGGATCTCTTTCCCATCGGGCCCCACAGGTCCAACCTCGGTCATGTGGTTTGGGTCAGCCTTGGTATACCGCGTCTTCACCATGGCCCAGGCTTCCCTGGCACCTTGACGGCAGGTTGATATCTTCCACAATCGGAAGTGCCGCCATGCTCCCTTCAGCTTCTCTGCAAGCTCTCCAAGGCCTTCGGGCACGGAGACGGATGGCCACAAGGCCTGGGCAATGCCTTGCATCGCCCGCCGAACTCGCTCATGCAGCTGTAAAAGCTCGGGCAGAAGATCACCCTCAGACCTGGGCATTTCTTCCGCGGGATGACCTGTTAGCATACCTACAGACGTAGCTCCGTTAGTCAACTTCTTTGCCGAACTCTTCTTAAAATTCGTTCAAGCACTTACTGAAAATTCTGCGTTGAAGCCGCTGATTCTCCTTCACAGAGTCTGACAGTTGGGCACGAACATCCTTTAGTTCTATGCCCAGCTGGGTGTTGGCATCCTGGAGATTATTCTTCTCCTGCCTAACCCTCGTAAGCACGCTTTCGCCAGCCTTTAGCCGGCGTAGGAGATGTTGCTCATCCGGATTTCCTCCGGCGTCATCTACAACTTCATTGTCAGATTTGCACGTATGCCGCACTTTATATGGTATCTATCATTTTAAATATGTGTTACCAGAGGGGGTCTTCTTGGACCTCTCTTCTGCGGCCAGTGCGGCCTGAAGTTGGGCTTTGCACTCTTCAAGCTCATGGGACAGTTGGGTATTCTTTTCTGTAAGAACCTGCATAACAAATGATCCTTAAATCAGTTATTCTAACTATTTCAAGTCTCAGGGGCTACTGATATATATAATCATCAAATTTTCTCACCCGTATGTCCTTTACATACTGATCCGTGGCTCTAGCTAGACCATTTTGAGCAGCACGGAGGTACACGTCTCCCGAGTTGAAGGCATCAAATGCCTCTTGGGAGAAACAAGCGTCACGTAGAATGGCTCGGCGACGCCTGTGGTTCATGGCACTCTCCACCTCGAAATTTGTGGCGGACAGTCTGTCTGCATCCTCTGTCGGAGGAGCATCCAGCGTGTGCCTCGTATTCGCTTCCGCTGCCTTGGAGCCTGACTGGTCGAGGCGTGATTGGCGACCTCTCCGGATATAGTCCGGCGAGCGTTCTTCTTCATAAGAAAGCGTGAGCGTTAATATGCCTTTGAAGAATGATATCATGGAGTAAGGCGGCGCGCCATACTGCTGCGCCGGTGTCTCAGTCCGGACTGCATTTCTTTTCAGCCCGCCCGACCTCGCAGCCCCTTGTTGGCTAGTCACCGCGGGCTCGGTATGATGTCCCAAGGGCCTCCCCTGCAAAACACCGTCAGTATACGATAAGCAAAGTACACAAGGACGGATCCTTTTCAAAATGTCGGGACTTCGGTCTCAGTTACCTGTGAAGCTGGGAGCAGCCTAGAGTAATCGGCCGTAATGGCTACCAAGGCATTATCGCTGCTTAATTGGTAAATTACCCTATCAATTAGCTCCACAGATATGTCCGGATCCTCTTGGGAGGCCGGTTCGAGGGACCGCTTCGGATCCTCTGGTTGTGGAGGCGGGCTGTTGATCTCCCTTACAGGCTTACGTAGTTCCTGCGTTGGAATCGCAAGGTAAGATACTTAACTGTAGGAATATGGAACAGATGGACATGAAAAGTGTCGACTTACCCAGCTCGGAGGATTGTACATAGAAAATCCACCCTGTGGATTGACACGGAGGAATTCCTCCTCTTCTCCCTCGTACAAATCGGACAAGATTTTTGCTAGAGCAGCGGTCGAGTTCGGCCCCTTGCGGCAGCAGCGGGTGGCGTCATCCTCCCCGTTGAAATCCCATATGGGGTGGCCTCGATATTGAAGCGGTTGCACCCCCCGCATAACGCATATCGCCATGACTTCAATCATGGTCAGTCCTGATTGAGCCAATAACTTTATCCGGCTCATCAGGTAAAGAACGTCGCCGTCATCTTCCTCCTGGGGGCTCCGGGGACGCCAGCTCAGGCGCTTCTTCAAAGGAGCATTATCGTACTCAGGAAGGCCGATCCGAATAGGATCCGGAAGGGGGACGTCTTCTATATAAAACCACTCTGAAGGATAGTCTTCGGACGCCTTCTTTGGTGTTCCGGATAGATATCCGGTCTCGGCGATGCGCCATACTTCGGCTCTGACCACTTGATATATTGACCCCCTCTAAGAACGGGGCACAAGGCAGAACAACTTCTTCCACAGTATGAAATGAGCCTCGCAACCCAAAAACAGCTCACAGAGGGCTACGTAGCCTGCGATATGTAGTATGGATGCAGGGGTAAGGCAGTGCAACTAGAGGCCGTAGAACTCCAGGAGCCCCCGGAGAAACGGATGAATTGGAAATCCGAGTCCTCTTATCAAATAAGGGACAAGGCATACCCGCTCTCCTTTGGAGGGATTGGGAAAGCTCTCTGCTTGCTCTCCGTCATTGTAGGTGGCGAGCCCGGCTTGAACCGGGACCATATACGCTGGGTGGAGAAATCCCTGGGTCCGAAGCTTCACTAGTTGGCTGTGTAGGACAGAACAACTCTCCAATCTCCGGGCTCGGGGCTGGGGGAGCGAGAGGAGGAGCTGCGTCGACCGACCATGATGGAATGGATCTCTTTCGGGTGCGCTCCGATGAATGCTCGCTAAGGGAGGATGGTGTGTTTTGGATCTGAATCCTCGTCTCTTTAATAGACAACTCATTTACATATCTAGGGGGGTAAATGTAAAAACACCCTGGCTCTTCACATTTGCTTGACACGTGGAAGGTGGCCATTATTGGGCGTGGAAGCCAAGGAGCGCAACATTCACAAGAAGCCGGACACTATTTAACAGGAATTCAGAATTTGGAGAAGAACCCGCCTTGCAATGCCGAAGACAATCTGCGCGCCGGACTCATCGTCATTGAAGCCTGGTTCGGGGGCTACTGAGGGAGTCCTAGATTAGGGGGAGTCCGAACAGCTGGACTATAACCTTCGGCCGGACTGTTGGACTATGAAGATACAAGATTGAAGACTTCGTCCCGTGTCCGGATGGGACTTTCCTTGGCGTGGAAGGCAAGCTTGGCAATACGGATATGTAGATCTCCTTCCTTGTAACCGACTCTGTGTAACCCTAGCCCCCTCCGGTGTCTATATAAACCGGAGGGTTTAGTCCGTAGGACACAACATACAATCATACCATAGGCTAGCTTTTAGGGTTTAGCCTCTCCGATCTCGTGGTAGATCAACTCTTGTAATACCCATATCATCAAGAATAAATCAAGTAGGACGTAGGGTTTTACCTCCATCAAGAGGGCCCGAACCTGGGTAAAAACATATGTCCCTTGTCTCCTGTTACCATCCGCCTAGACGCACAGTTCGGGACCCCCTACCCGAGATCCGCCGGTTTTGACACCGGCAGTTACCATCAGCACTTTGCCGGCAAACTGGTCGTCAAGCGCCGCCATGCTACTGTTGAGCAACAGCACGCAGCGACCGAAGGTAGGACGGACCTCAGGATCTCCGGCTTGGAGATCCATGTTGACCGGCGACATGATAGTGAGCTTGAGTACAAGCAGTACAGGAGGGGGATTTGGGGGAACTGGAGTAGGAACCGAGATTCCAGAGGTGGGGGAGGGGCGGGAGATTAGGGATGAAAAAGTATCTTGAATTTCGAACATGCGCCAATATGCTCTCGGCGCGCAAGCGCACGAAAACACCGGTGGCACCCACATGTCGGCCTAAGAGTCATTATTCTGTCTTTTTTGGAGAGCCCGACCTTTTTTTGAGGATCTTTTGAGAGCCCGGCCTGAGAGTCATAATTGACCTGTTTGGCATTGCGTTACTGCTCAGCCCATATTCAACGACACCTCACTGGCCCAAACAAGTGTACATCATCGAAAAGACACTGAGCTCAAATTATATAACTTTAAAAAAGGAGATACACTCTGAACACTGGAGAATGGTGATGCCCTCATTTAGCCCACCAGTAGTTCGAGACAATAAATAGTTCTAAACAACGATATATACAACATTCAAACACTAACTAGTGACTACTACTAACATAAACATCAAGACATGATAGTTCATAAGAAGTCTTGCTACACCACCAAAACGCACCCATCTGCGGTGCTCAGACTCTCGTGATCCAGACGAGAATGACATTCTAAATAGAGGCAACTATTACATAGTAAGAGTGACATAGACGAGGATGACCAAATGACAAGGAATATGCATAACAAAAAAAAGAATTACCATCCAGAACAAGCAGCAAAGACAACAAAGTCATTTGAAGAGATGATCCAACACCATCATAATTTGCAGCCCCGCTTCAGCGACCAATGATCCGGAGACACCAGTACTCCACCCTTTCGATGCAATAGCCCAATTACCTATGAACCTGAAGGCTTGAACCACATCACTGCTATCGTAATTGAGACATACAAGGATCAAAGTTAATCCGGATACCTTTGTCATTCTCACCTTCTTTTGGCTGCAGGTTGTATCATTGACAATCAGGGGATTTTGCTCCCAAACTCCTAGGGCTCGCCGTGTAGACAAAGTTTTCCATAGCAAACAGAGCCTCTCTGCCATCAAGGTCCTTGCCAACGGTGATCTCCTGGTTAATCGGATAATTGAGTCTGAGAAACAGAGAGTGTGAACCAAGGCTGTTTACCCACCTCCAACTAAAAAAACCTGAAGGCCCCAACAAGCTGGTATCCTGCTCATAGACGTAATAGCCACTGTCCGGATACTCACGTATTTCACGGTGCTTGTATACAGTGGGTTTTTTTTGCAATATAACTTTTCTGGATCATGTGTCCGACTGATCATCAGTATTTTGCCGTCGTCTGATCGAGCGAGGAACCAGTTGTGCTTCCCTGTTTTTGGCAAAGGTGGTGTGATTACAAAGGGCAGTAACTGTAGGGACACTGCATCATATCAAAAAGGACAGGCATTGTTAATGTAAGATCAGCATTGTTCAGAGTATGAGTAGGATAATGCAAGAAACAACATTGATATGTCCCTGTTGGAACTGGGATGAAAATACAGGGAAATGTATACTGGGTTCGAAAATATAGAAGTGCCATGCATGGTTATACTCATGTTATCTTGCAATCGATTCTTCATAGGAAACTACCATGTCATGCATGTTAGGGAATCATGTTCTGTCCTCACAAACAAATTCTTCAAGGTAACTAACAAACCATGCATTTTTATATACTCGTGTTCTATGGGAATTTTTTTGTGAGGATATTATTGTAGCCATTGATTGCTGAAGGGCGAATATAGGTATGTACACATGGTAAGCATTACATGATTTCACTTCTTCCAAATATAGAGTTCTCCATATGCACATTTACTTCCCTAATGTATGGTTAGGTGAAACCAACAGTGTGGTGCATGTTTCTACATCATGAAAATGAGGAAACCAACATGGCCATTGATACACACTCATATTTAGTAGTAGTATATAGGTTACTGTAAAATAAGGAGAATATCCATATATTCCTAACCGTTTGATTATTCAGGGGTACAAATTTGCTGTAATGACATGATCACAATCGCATGAATTAACTCATTCCAAATATAGATGATTTCCGGTGTCTCTAATACATTGCCATAGTTCTACTCAGATTCTGCTCAAACAGGGATATGCCAATCATCACAAAAAGTTCAAACAGTGTCATGGCGTCTTCATTAACATGAGACGGAAACAACTTACACACGCTGTCCTAGCAATACGTGGTGCCATCTGCTTTGTCGATCGCGTAGATGATGCCATTGTGTTCAATAGCATCACAGAAGTGTGTATCAACTTTGACGATGATCCACTACAAGCTGAGTTGTCTCCAGCTAAAGAAGGCACCAGCGTAAAGATAGGCGAGTCCGTGGTCTAACAAGGCAATTGGCTTGAAGTCTGCGTAATTCGCATGTCGTGTGGGCACTTGGCAGATTAAAATCTTCTGCAAAACAAGGTCCGTCCAACTGACCTGGTAATCTAGATGACTAGGACCGCGGTGGTAAAACTCTATATAATCCAACGGAGGAAGGATAATCTCATGGGAGGTCTGAAAGTTCATGAGCACCAACTTTTTACCATCTTCTCTGAACGCAGCCATCTAGTGGGAGTTCATGCTGACCTAGTACATACCTGCCAAGAAGTTTCGGGTGATGGTGATCGAATCAAAGTCGAGGGAAATGATGTACGGCGACCCACTACATACCTGCAAAGAAGTTTCGGCTAATGGAGATCGGATTGAAGTCGAGGGGCATCATGTACGCCTCCGTATCATGGTGAGCCAATGTCGCAAGACCAGATAGCAGAAAGCAGTGTGTCTTGAAAAGCTTTGACCTCGCTTCGATGATGGCCGTGTGCATGCCCCTTGAGCATGCAGCCAGCCGCAGGGCTCTCAACATATCCATACACGAACAACAGAGGTCGAGGACGTCACTGGGGAGATTGCTCCAATCGCGACTCATATGGATCCTGCGCGGTTCGCGTTCGGCCATGGTGGAGTTTGGAAGGTGGGGTTTTGGGGGGCTTGATTTACGGGGGAGAAGGTTGTCAGTGCTGGAGCGGCTAGCGAGGGAACAATGGTACTGGGGGAGGCGAGCGAGGTGAGGGTATGCAGGGGCACAGTGAGATAATGAAGAGTGACCTCAGGATCTCCGGCGAGACGGAGATGGAGATGGGGTGGTGCTAGGGGAGAGGGAGATGAGCCGAGGCATGCTATACAGCGGCGACGATAGTGACTGCACAGTGCACAAGGTGAGGCTGACTTTGGTAACCCGGACACGCCTCCTGGACTGGTGTCACCTCGGGCGCAGGGTCTTGTCACTTCACTGTGAGGACCGGATGAATAATAGTATTTTGACCATCAAGTGTACCACAGTTGTACTACTGCTACTACTACTACTACTAGTAGTAGGAGTAGTAGGAACATGAGTACACTCCTATGCTAGCATGCCTCTGGGTTCACTTCATCCTCCAGATATCATCCATATTGCGAGCAGAACCAAATTCTCGTGCATGCGGAAGCGCGAAGAAGGACTTTTCTTTTTTGAGGATAACCACATATTCCTTAACCGTAGTAGGAACATGAGTAGTACTCCCTTCGGTCCTCTTTTGTCCGCACATAACTTTTTTAGTATTTCTCTAATTAGTCTGCATATATACCCTTTTGCACGCGCCCATTTCCCTCCATGCCCCGCATTCACAGCATTAATTAGCGTACGCATGAGCAGCTGCAGCCAGACTCCAGCCAATAAAATGCAGCATACGAGTGGGCCATTCTGTGCGCGTGGGAGAGAGAAAAGGCAACCCAAGAGCCCGTCCAATCCATTGCATGCAGCAGTCAAACCACCACAGCTCTCCTCATGCATGCGCATAACTTCTCCCATTTACTTCTCCACCTGGAACCGATTTTCCTCGGCTTTTTCACTACTCCTTGATCTTCATTTGCATCCAAACCACACTGCATTCACATTGTTTTAACCTCTTCACATCCTCCTGGAGTAATTCCAAAGCCCCTATAAATAATCATCTTCTTTAGTTAGACTACCCATCTAATCCTAATTCTCCAAACCATAGCCCTTCGGTCCAGCGGTTCAAAATGGCGAAAGAGATCGAGATGCAGGTTTTTAGCGTCCAACATGTCCTCGTCGAAGGCTCGTTGATCATAGTTGCCACAGTCACCGACCACCCAAGGGTTGTTCGGACATGGATCAACAATGTATCCAACTCCATCCAAAAGGTGGAGATGAATGTCATCGGTCTCGACGCAGAGTACACGGAGCGTGCCACTGGGAAGATCCAACGCGCCGCTGCCCTTCAGCTGTGCCTCGAAGATGATGTTTTGGTGTACCACATCATACACACGCCCTCCATACCAGGTGAGCTTCACGATTTCTTGTCTCGGGAGGACATATACTTCTGTGGGGCAGCCATCGCAGGGGACAAACAGAAGTTGGAGCCGTACAACCTTGATTTGAAAAGCATCACTGACCTACAAACCAGAATAAAAATTCCTGTAGAAGTTTGTGATAAACCGACACCATCCCTATTCGACGTAGCAAATTTTGTGCTCGGAACAAATCTTCAGAAGGGTGATGACACGCTGGCATTAAGGTCGTCTGGATGGGAGAATTATCCCTTGACGTACGAGCGGATAAAATGTGCTGCCCTCGATGCTTGTGTGAGTTTTGAGATAGCTGCAAGGTCCAGAGAGCTTGTTGCGAAGCCGTCTCCCACAGAAAATGAGAACAACAACAAGAAGAAGAAGATGCTACACCAGCAGCAGGGCATTATGGATGGATGAACTATTTCCTCTCTTGTAAAAAATATTCCCTCTCTATGTATATTGATATAGATGGACTATTTCGATGGTGTGCATGTCTTTGGAAGAAGTAGTAGCGTGGGTCCGCTTGACTATAAGGAACTATTTATCCGCCTAGCTTTCTCTACTACTCCTTCTAGTGATCGGTATGCAATGCATGTGTCCGTAGACATGACAACTTGTCCATGGAAGTTCAACTACGGCGACCATCATGTTTCATCCACTGCCACTCGTGATTTCCACAACGCCGCTCCAACCCATGGCACCACGTTCCCCGACGTGCGCCTCACCCCTCTCGGCCGCACCGCCCCTCTGCCTTTGTGTGCATGACATGTGGGCCACCTTAAATGCGGTGAGCATCAAGTTTCTACCACAGCCACACGCGATTCCCACGATGCCGCACGAACCCATGACACCACACGTCCCCCGACCTGCGGCTCACCCCTCTCAGCCCCACTACCCCTCTAAATTTGAATTTGAAACTTATAAAATGAAAAGATTCAAAACAAATAAACTGGGAGAGAGGGAGTATATCGTAGGATGTGTCCCATACGAAACAAGTCCCCTGGTTTGTCACCACAGAACATCAAGATGCATTTGTATGAGTAGTTTATCTTGTGAGAGAAAAGGATGAACGAGGGAAGGCCTCTAGAGATAGAGATAGACACTACTACTACTACTACAAATGTGCTGGCCCGTGCGTTGCAGTGGATCTAAAGTAGTAGAATAATACTTGTTCACGTGCTTGAAATATAAACACTCTAGTTTTGATATACATGTGTCAGCAGACATGACAACTTGTCCATGGAAGTTGAATCACGGCGACCATCACATTTCTTGTGTCTACCACTGCCGCACCCACACACGATTCCCACGACGCCGCTCCAACCCTACCTATAAGCACGACGTTCCCCGACATGGACATGGATCCTCTGACGTGGCTATCACCGCCTTACCCTGCCTTTCCTTCGCTGACTGGTGGGACCCACACTTGCGGGTCCCACATGTCAGTGATAGAATGGTAGGATTGTTCATGTCAGGCGATCCTCATCCCCCCGACGTGCGCCTCATCCCTCTCAGCCCCACCGCTCCTCTGCCTTTATGTGCATGACATGCAGGCCAGCTGAACTGCGGTGTAACATCCCAAATTTTCAATTTGGAATGTTATACATTAGGTCATCATGCATATCATATTTTATTTTGCTTTTGGTTTTGATCCTAGAAAATCCTAAGCAACTCAAGGACCAACGGAGCGAGTTGGGGATTTCGTTATTTACATATTTGAGTTTTCTCAAATTATGTAAACAGGATCATTTGATTTTATTTATTTTATCATCAATTATTTCTATAACAAAAATATGAGAGACGGAATAAAATGACTTTCCCAAAATATAGAAATATTGAGGATTTAATAAAAAATCAAATAAGTTTAATTTCAGAGTTTCTCGGTATTTTTAATTGAATTTAGGAAAAATGCGCGTTTTTCAAAGTTGTAGTTTGGGCCCAGATAAATGTTCACTTTATCGGGCTTGATTTTAGAAACCCAGCAAAATTTATTTCGTGATTTTTGGAGTCCGTTTAGTATTTCTTTTTATTTTTCTTCCGAGCGGAATTATATAAAAAAAAACCCGGAACCGACTACGGGCCGTACTCGGCCAGGACTCCCTGGCCGGGGCCTTTATAAGGCACCCGAGGCCTGAGCCGAGAGAGAGCCCAGCCGCCGCCGCCACCTAACCCTAGCACCGCCCCAGCCGCCGCCGCCGCCGGAGTTGCGCGCTGCCCGAGGTTCGCCGCCGCCTCGTTTACCTTGCTGTTTTTTTAAAAGAAAAATTCTGTTCGTCGTTTTTCTTTTTCGTCGGATTTTTCACGGTTATTTTCTGATCGCGATTTCTGATCCGATTTTTGTTTTAGTATAACTTTTCGCTCGTTTATCGGAATCAGGCGATTCAAGCGCCTGGAGTTTCGTCTCGAAACCCTCTTTCCGAATAATCAACTTAAACATGTTTTTGCTAATGTAAAATTTTCCCTAGATCCAGATTACTAGAACGAAGTTGTTTTCTTTCGCCGTTTGATTTCTTTTGCTTCGTTCGATTTGATTCTTTTTGCAAACCAGGGTTCTTAAGTTGAACTTTCTGGTTAGATCTCTTATTTGAGTTTTACCTGTGCATTATATGAGTACTTATTGTATGCTTGTTGTTTGTCTGCGATAGAATACCCGGAGTGCGCCGCCTGTTACTTCGAATCTCTAGGTTACGCGGATCATCAGCAAGGCAAGTAACACTTTGATCATACCTTTTCTACAACCCAATTTTATTGCATTAGATCAATCCTCACACATTGCATGATTAGGATCTAATTAAATTGTGGGATGGGAAGTAGATGAGGTAGTACCTATTACCTGTTTATTATCAAACCTTTGGGAGTTACTTCTACGTTTGCTCATTATGCCATGCTATGCTAGTAGACGTGGATTGGGTGAGTGATATCCATGACAGATGTGAGATTGATAATTAAGGGTTTATCTAAGGTGGCAACCTAACACACATCTGGGTGGATTGAGGCACCTGGGGATTCCAGGACTTGCCTGTTTTAATTTGGACCGCCACCTAGGCCCAAAGGGATCATGAGATTATTCATACTAGAAACTTCCGTGTGCAGCCACAAGCCATTATGGGCTCTGGCATAGTTGACTAAGTTGTGCGAACTCTTACAGGGTAGACTAGCAGATGTAGGGGAAAGTAGGTGTACCGGTCTATCCGTCGTAAGGTGCTAGCGCTTCTGAAAGACTGTGTCTCGGTCATCCGTCTTCTCAAACACCCTGTAGTGCGAGAAACCAAACGGAGGCGATCGAGTCTTGTGGGGAAAAGTGCGCAAACCTCTGCAGAGTGTAACAAACTAATCATGGATAGCCGTGTCCCCGGTTATGGACATCTTGAGTATCTAGTACCTGGATTATCATGTGAATCTCAACATGTTACTCTAAATTAATTTTGTGGAGTTTTAATGATGTTACTTAATTGGGATTGAGAACGCTGTCAACCATTCTCAATGTTTAACAACCACCATGATAGTAATTAATTTTATTCCTTTGAAGTAGGGAAAAATTGGCTTTACGCAAAACTGTAACCATAGAGCTTTCCACCAGCCAAATATGCATATAGTATAGCTGTTGCCTTCCATTACTCTCTATGTGTTACCTTGCCAGCATATTCCATGTGCTGACCCGTTTTCGGGCTGCAACGTTAATGTTGCAGACTTTTCAGACGATGATTGAGGAGTTTTAGGTCGTGGTTCTATACTCAGTGATGTTGTTGGAGTTGATGGACTCACTTATCTTCCAAGCCTTCCGCTGTTATCGTTATTAGATGGCCTTAAGCCATATTTATTGTAGTAAGTTCTCTTTTGAGACACTCGATGTAATAAGTGTGTGATTGCTACTCTGCTATAAATCCTCCGAGTACTGTGTGGTGTCAGCATTACTGATCCAGGGATGACACCGGAGCACAAAGATCAGACTGTTTGAGGTCTGGTCGCTACAGAGATGGTATCAGAGCACACGCTGACTGTAGGACACGACCACTAAGCTAAAGACCTAGATCACTACTCACTCTCTTCACTTTTGACTTCTCATCTTTTCTACTCTTTAGGATGGCGGATGCAAGGAACAAGTTCACCCAACCGGATGAAGATACACCCTTTGGACGCCACTTGAAGGAAGTCACTAGATACCTGAACATAGGAGTACCAAGCTTCACGGGAACCTACAACGCCACTTTACCTGAAGAAGAGCGCTGGATGATTCAAGTTCAAGTTCCAGGAAGGACGTTCATGCCAGTCACTGAGCCCATAGAGTTTTCTTTTGATGCACCAACTTGGAGTCTAGGAAAGAGCATGGCAGCCCACATCGCCATGGGACGCATTGGAGAAATCTACCGCAAGGATCTCAAGGATACTATCTACCAGATTTGTGGACGCCGAGATGAACACTGGGAGATGATTAGCACCAGGAAAGATAGATCAATTGCAGCTTTTATCCAGGAGTTAAACCAGCACATTCGACGACAGGAGAATCAGATGTGCGCCGACATGATAGATCTGAAGAAGGCTAAGACTAGAATCAAGGAACTAGAGGAAGAACTCAAGGCTACACGCGAAGATTATGAAGAAGAAATTGAAGTATTGGTGGAGAAGAATGACGATCTGATCAAGAAGATCGGAATATTTATGGGAGGCCCAACACCAGTAGATGAAGACGAAGAACCCAAGGAGATTAGTCCGGACGACTACATCATCATTGACGGCACCGACTCGGAGCAAGATAGTAGCGATGATGACTATGTGGATGAAGTAGGAGCCGATATCATGGAGTCTACAACCATAGAATATTTCTAGTAGACCACCTCATCAGTAGTAGTAGTCCACCATGTAAATATAGTAGTCCGAGCACTTTGCGATAGTTAGATCGATTGTATGCCTTTGTTTGATTGAATGAAGTGAATTGTGTGCTTTTGCCTCATGTGCATATGGGCAGTGTTTTCTCTTTAGACCCCCTCTATTCTTATATCTCATCTTTTCTAAACCCTCAGATGCCTCCGAGACGTGACCCCGGATTTGCCTTTTCGCCGGAGCTCACCCAGTTGATCCAGCAGCAGAACACCTTGATGCAGTTGCTAGTTCAGAATCAGAATCAAGGGAACAACAACAACAACCCACCACCACCACCACCTGTTGACCACTTAGCCCGTTTTCTTAGGCTGAATCCGCCGGTGTTTTCCAGTAGCACCGAGCCGATAGTAGCAGATGATTGGCTCCGCAAGATAGCTAGGGAGTTGACCACAGCAGGATGCGCAGATGCGGAGAAGGTGAAGTTTGCCGCACATCAGTTAGAAGGACCCGCAACATCTTGGTGGGAGAATTTCACAGCCACCTTCCCAGTCGACACTGTCACATGGGACCAGTTTCAGCAGGCTTTTCGTACTGCCCATGTTTCAGCAGGAGCAATGGCCATGAAGAAGAGTGAGTTTCGTAACTTGCGTCAAGGAGGACGGACAGTTGGCCAGTATGTGGAGGAGTTCAGTAAGCTAGCACGTTATGCCCCAGATGACGTTGCTACAGATGCAGCTAAGCAGGAGAAATTCCTGGAAGGACTGAATGATGAGTTGAGTATGCAGTTGATGGTAGCCACCTTCAACAACTACCAGGAGTTGGTAGATCGTGCTCTTATGATTGGAGGGAAGCAGTAGCAAATTGAGAACCGTAAGAGGAAGTATGGACAAGGAAAGTATAATTCAGGAGCTCAGCAGAAGCCTCGTTTTACCCCTAGACCGGGAGGACAATTTCAGCATACCCATGCAGTAGATAGCTCGCACAATCACAATGGCACCAAGAATGGTAATAGGAATGGAGGAAGCAATGGCCAGAACCGCAGCACCCCATCAACCCTAGCCACGAAGGACTTGAGCCACGTCACTTGCTATAAGTGTTCGAAGCCAGGACATTATGCAAATGACTGTCCTGAAGGACAAAACGGCAATGGAAGCTCTGGAAAGAAGCCGGACCCTTTCAACAGGGGACAGGTGAACCACGTTAATGTGGAGGAGGTTGAAGCTCAGCCCGATGCAGTAATAGGTACGTTTTTGGTTAAATCATTTACTGCACTCGTTCTTTTTGATACTGGAGCATCGCATTCATACATATCAAGGGGATTTGTTGAAAAGTATAGCCTACCCACTAGGATTCTTAAAACACCTATGCTAGTAAGCTCACCAGGAGCGGAGTACATGGCCAGTCAAGGATGTTTTCAAGTGCCATTAAGTATAGGAAGGCATGTTTTCCCAACGGATTTAATTATTTTGGAATCCCAAGGACTGGATGTGATTCTTGGTATGGATTGGCTGTCGATGTATGGAGGAAACATCGACTGCGCCAGTAAGACAATTTTGCTCACAACGCCAGAAGGGAGAAGGATCAAGTATGTATCCCGACATGCGCCAAACATGACACAAGTAAATTCCTTATCAGGAGTTGTGCAGGAGGAAGTACCAGTAGTAAAGGATTTTCCTGATGTATTTCCCGAAGAGTTGCCAGGCATGCCACCGGATAGAGACATTGAGTTTTTGATTGAGCTTTTGCCAGGCACTGGGCCAATATCGAAGAGACCATATAGGATGCCAGCAAAAGATTTGGTGGAAATTAAGAAGCAGATTAAGGAGTTACTGGATAAGGGATATATTCGCCCAAGTTCTTTGCCTTGGGGATCACCAGTACTTCTAGTGGAGAAGAAGGATGGATCGTTAAGGATGGTTGTTGACTATCGAGGATTGAACGAAGTAACAATCAAGAACAAGTACCCGCTACCAATGATCAATGATCTGTTTGATCGATTGCAAGGAGCTAAAGTGTTTTCCAAGATCGATTTGCGATCAGGATACCATCAGTTGAAGATTCGAGAACATGATATACCTAAGACAGCTTTTACCACAAGATATGGACTCTATGAGTATACCGTTATGTCATTTGGACTGACTAACGCGCCTGCCTATTTTATGAACATGATGAACAAAGTGTTTATGGAGTTTTTGGATAAGTTCGTCGTAGTGTTCATTGATGATATCCTGGTATATTCGAAGAATGAAGAGGAGCATCGTATCAGATAGAGGAACCCAGTTTACCTCAAAGTTCTGGAAGCAGTTGCATGAGACTTTGGGTACTAGGCTAGAATTTAGTACAGCTTTTCACCCGCAGACAGATGGACAGATCGAGAGAGTCAATCAGATTTTGGAGGATATGCTGAGAGCTTGTGCGCTAGATTATGGATCTAGTTGGGACGATAATTTGCCATATGCAGAGTTCTCTTACAATAATAGCTATCAGACCAGTTTGAAGATGGCACCTTTCGAAGCTTTGTACGGAAGGAGGTGCAGGACACCGTTGTCATGGGACGAAGTTGGAGACCGCCAGTTGTTTGTACCAGATCTGATTAAAGAGTCTGAACAGAAGGTGAAGTTGATTCGCGATAGGCTCAAGGTAGCCCAGTCCAGGAAGAAAAGCTACGCAGATTCTAAACGCAAGGAGACAGTTTACGAAGTTGGAGACAGAGTTTATCTTCGAGTATCCCCACTTCGAGGGATTAAGCGCTTTGGAGTTAAGGGAAAGTTAGCGCCACGATTTGTAGGACCATATCGAGTTTTGGAGCGTATGGGAGAAGTGGCCTACAAGTTGGAATTGCCAGAAGTATTGGCAGGAGTGCATGATGTGTTCCACGTTTCTCAGTTGAAGAAGTGTCATGCGGAGATGGCCGACATACCCTTGAGAGACACAGTGCCATTAGAAGCAATTCAGTTGGATAACAATTTGACCTATGAGGAGAAACCAGTCAAGATCCTCGAGTTTGCCAGTCGAGTTACTCGCAGCAAGGTTATCAAGTTTTGCAAAGTTCAGTGGAGCCACCATACGGAGGATGAAGCCACCTGGGAGCGAGAGGAAGATTTGCTCAAAGACCACCCTCACCTATTTTCTAGCCAACCCGAATCTCGAGGGCGAGATTCATCTTAAGGGGGGTAGGTTTGTAACATCCCAAATTGAAATTTGGAATGTTATACATTAGGTCATCATGCATATCATATTTTATTTTGCTTTTGGTTTTGATCCTAGAGAATCCTAAGCAACTCAAGGACCCACGGAGAGAGTTGGTGATTTCGTTATTTACATATTTGAGTTTTCTCAAATTATGTAAACAGGATCATTTGATTTTATTTATTTTATCATCAATTATTTCTATTACAAAAATATGAGAGAGGGAATAAAATGACTTTCCCAAAATATAGAAATATTGAGGATTTAATAAAAAATCAAATAAGTTTTATTTCGGAGTTTCTCGGTATTTTTAATTGAATTTAGGAAAAATGCGCGTTTTTCAAAGTTGTAGTTTGGGCCCAGATAAATGTTCACTTTATCGGGCTTGATTTTAAAAACCCGGCAAAATTTATTTCGTGATTTTTGGAGTCCGTTTAGTATTTCTTTTTATTTTTCTTCCGAGCGGAATTATTTAAAAAAAACCCGGAACCGACTACGGGCCGTACTCGGCCAGGACTCCCTGGCCGGGGCCTTTATAAGGCGCCCGAGGCCTGAGCCGAGAGAGAGCCCAGCCGCCGCCGCCGCCTAACCCTAGCCCCGCCCCAGCCGCCGCCGCCGCCGGAGTTGCGCGCCGCCCGAGGTTCGCCGCCGCCTCGTTTACCTTGCTGTTTTTTTTTAAAAAAAATTCTGTTCGTCGTTTTTCTTTTTCGTCGGATTTTTCACGGTTATTTTCTGATCGCGATTTCTGATCCGATTTTTGTTTTAGTATAACTTTTCGCTCGTTTATCGGAATCAGGCGATTCAAGCGCCTGGAGTTTCGTCTCGAAACCCTCTTTCCGAATAATCAACTTAAACATGTTTTTGCTAATGTAAATTTTTCCCTAGATCCAGATTACTAGAACGAAGTTGTTTTCTTTCGCCGTTTGATTTCTTTTGCTTCGTTCGATTTGATTCTTTTTGCAAACCAGGGTTCTTAAGTTGAACTTTCTGGTTAGATCTCTTATTTGAGTTTTACCTGTGCATTATATGAGTACTTATTGTATGCTTGTTGTTTGTCTGCGATAGAATACCCGGAGTGCGCCGCCTGTTACTTCGAATCTCTAGGTTACGCGGATCATCAGCAAGGCAAGTAACACTTTGATCATACCTTTTCTACAACCCAATTTTATTGCATTAGATCAATCCTCACACATTGCATGATTAGGATCTAATTAAATTGTGGGATGGGAAGTAGATGAGGTAGTACCTATTACCTGTTTATTATCAAACCTTTGGGAGTTACTTCTACGTTTGCTCATTATGCCATGCTATGCTAGTAGACGTGGATTGGGTGAGTGATATCCATGACAGATGTGAGATTGATAATTAAGGGTTTATCTAAGGTGGCAACCTAACACACATCTGGGTGGATTGAGGCACCTGGGGATTCCAGGACTTGCCTGTTTTAATTTGGACCGCCACCTAGGCCCAAAGGGATCATGAGATTATTCATACTAGAAACTTCCGTGTGCAGCCACAAGCCATTATGGGCTCTGGCATAGTTGACTAAGTTGTGCGAACTCTTACAGGGTAGACTAGCAGATGTAGGGGAAAGTAGGTGTACCGGTCTATCCGTCGTAAGGTGCTAGCGCTTCTGAAAGACTGTGTCTCGGTCATCCGTCTTCTCAAACACCCTGTAGTGCGAGAAACCAAACGGAGGCGATCGAGTCTTGTGGGGAAAAGTGCGCAAACCTCTGCAGAGTGTAACAAACTAATCATGGATAGCCGTGTCCCCGGTTATGGACATCTTGAGTATCTAGTACCTGGATTATCATGTGAATCTCAACATGTTACTCTAAATTAATTTTGTGGAGTTTTAATGATGTTACTTAATTGGGATTGAGAACGCTGTCAACCATTCTCAATGTTTAACAACCACCATGATAGTAATTAATTTTATTCCTTTGAAGTAGGGAAAAATTGGCTTTATGCAAAACTGTAACCATAGAGCTTTCCACCAGCCAAATATGCATATAGTATAGCTGTTGCCTTCCATTACTCTCTATGTGTTACCTTGCCAGCATATTCCATGTGCTGACCCGTTTTCGGGCTGCAACGTTAATGTTGCAGACTTTTCAGACGATGATTGAGGAGTTTTAGGTCGTGGTTCTATACTCAGTGATGCCGTTGGAGTTGATGGACTCACTTATCTTCCAAGCCTTCCGCTGTTATCGTTATTAGATGGCCTTAAGCCATATTTATTGTAATAAGTTCTCTTTTGACACACTCGATGTAATAAGTGTGTGATTGCTACTCTGCTATAAATCCTCCGAGTACTGTGTGGTGTCAGCATTACTGATCCAGGGATGACACCGGAGCACAGAGATCAGACTGTTTGAGGTCTGGTCGCTACAGAGATGGTATCAGAGCACACTCTGACTGTAGGACACGACCACTAAGCTAAAGACCTAGATCACTACTCACTCTCTTCACTTTTGACTTCTCATCTTTTCTACTCTTTAGGATGGCGGATGCAAGGAACAAGTTCACCCAACCGGATGAAGATACACCCTTTGGACGCCACTTGAAGGAAGTCACTAGATACCTGAACATAGGAGTACCAAGCTTCACGGGAACCTACAACGCCACTTTACCTGAAGAAGAGCGCTGGATGATTCAAGTTCAAGTTCCAGGAAGGACGTTCATGCCAGTCACTGAGCCCATAGAGTTTTCTTTTGATGCACCAACTTGGAGTCTAGGAAAGAGCATGGCAGCCCACATCGCCATGGGACGCATTGGAGAAATCTACCGCAAGGATCTAAAGGATACTATCTACCAGATTTGTGGACGCCGAGATGAACACTGGGAGATGATTAGCACCAGGAAAGATAGATCAATTGCAGCTTTTATCCAGGAGTTAAACCAGCACATTCGACGACAGGAGAATCAGATGTGCGCCGACATGATAGATCTGAAGAAGGCTAAGACTAGAATCAAGGAACTAGAGGAAGAACTCAAGGCTACACGCGAAGATTATGAAGAAGAAATTGAAGTATTGGTGGAGAAGAATGACGATCTGATCAAGAAGATCGGAATATTTATGGGAGGCCCAACACCAGTAGATGAAGACGAAGAACCCAAGGAGATTAGTCCGGACGACTACATCATCATTGACGGCACCGACTCGGAGCAAGATAGTAGCGATGATGACTATGTGGATGAAGTAGGAGCCGATATCATGGAGTCTACAACCATAGAATATTTCTAGTAGACCACCTCATCAGTAGTAGTAGTCCACCATGTAAATATAGTAGTCCGAGCACTTTGCGATAGTTAGATCGATTGTATGCCTTTGTTTGATTGAATGAAGTGAATTGTGTGCTTTTGCCTCATGTGCATATGGGCAGTGTTTTCTCTTTAGACCCCCTCTATTCTTATATCTCATCTTTTCTAAACCCTCAGATGCCTCCGAGACGTGACCCCGGATTTGCCTTTCCGCCGGAGCTCACCCAGTTGATCCAGCAGTAGAACACCTTGATGCAGTTGCTAGTTCAGAATCAGAATCAAGGGAACAACAACAACAACCCACCACCACCACCACCTGTTGACCACTTAGCCCGTTTTCTTAGGCTGAATCCGCCGGTGTTTTCCAGTAGCACCGAGCCGATAGTAGCAGATGATTGGCTCCGCAAGATAGCTAGGGAGTTGACCACAGCAGGATGCGCAGATGCGGAGAAGGTGAAGTTTGCCGCACATCAGTTAGAAGGACCCGCAACATCTTGGTGGGAGAATTTCACAGCCACCTTCCCAGTCGACACTGTCACATGGGACCAGTTTCAGCAGGCTTTTCGTACTGCCCATGTTTCAGCAGGAGCAATGGCCATGAAGAAGAGTGAGTTTCGTAACTTGCGTCAAGGAGGACGGACAGTTGGCCAGTATGTGGAGGAGTTCAGTAAGCTAGCACGTTATGCCCCAGATGACGTTGCTACAGATGCAGCTAAGCAGGAGAAATTCCTGGAAGGACTGAATGATGAGTTGAGTATGCAGTTGATGGTAGCCACCTTCAACAACTACCAGGAGTTGGTAGATCGTGCTCTTATGATTGAAGGGAAGCAGTAGCAAATTGAGAACCGTAAGAGGAAGTATGGACAAGGAAAGTATAATTCAGGAGCTCAGCAGAAGCCTCGTTTTACCCCTAGACCGGGAGGACAATTTCAGCATACCCATGCAGTAGGTAGCTCGCACAATCACAATGGCACCAAGAATGGTAATAGGAATGGAGGAAGCAATGGCCAGAACCGCAGCACCCCATCAACCCTAGCCACGAAGGACTTGAGCCACGTCACTTGCTATAAGTGTTCGAAGCCAGGACATTATGCAAATGACTGTCCTGAAGGACAAAACGGCAATGGAAGCTCTGGAAAGAAGCCGGACCCTTTCAACAGGGGACAGGTGAACCACGTTAATGTGGAGGAGGTTGAAGCTCAGCCCGATGCAGTAATAGGTACGTTTTTGGTTAAATCATTTACTGCACTCGTTCTTTTTGATACTGGTGCATCGCATTCATACATATCAAGGGGATTTGTGGAAAAGTATAGCCTACCCACTAGGATTCTTAAAACACCTATGCTAGTAAGCTCACCAGGAGCGGAGTACATGGCCAGTCAAGGATGTTTTCAAGTGCCATTAAGTATAGGAAGGCATGTTTTCCCAACGGATTTAATTATTTTGGAATCCCAAGGACTGGATGTGATTCTTGGTATGGATTGGCTGTCGATGTATGGAGGAAACATCGACTGCGCCAGTAAGACAATTTTGCTCACAACGCCAGAAGGGAGAAGGATCAAGTATGTATCCCGACATGCGCCAAACAGGACACAAGTAAATTCCTTATCAGGAGTTGTGCAGGAGGAAGTACCAGTAGTAAAGGATTTTCCTGATGTATTTCCCAAAGAGTTGCCAGGCATGCCACCGGATAGAGACATTGAGTTTTTGATTGAGCTTTTGCCAGGCACTGGGCCAATATCGAAGAGACCATATAGGATGCCAGCAAAAGATTTGGTGGAAATTAAGAAGCAGATTAAGGAGTTACTGGATAAGGGATATATTCGCCCAAGTTCTTCGCCTTGGGGATCACCAGTACTTCTAGTGGAGAAGAAGGATGGATCGTTAAGGATGGTTGTTGACTATCGAGGATTGAACGAAGTAACAATCAAGAACAAGTACCCGCTACCAATGATCAATGATCTGTTTGATCGATTGCAAGGAGCTAAAGTGTTTTCCAAGATCGATTTGCGATCAGGATACCATCAGTTGAAGATTCGAGAACATGATATACCTAAGACAGCTTTTACCACAAGATATGGACTCTATGAGTATACCGTTATGTCATTTGGACTGACTAACGCGCCTGCCTATTTTATGAACATGATGAACAAAGTGTTTATGGAGTTTTTGGATAAGTTCGTCGTAGTGTTCATTGATGATATCCTGGTATATTCGAAGA
Organism: Triticum urartu; assembly: GCF_056163025.1. Classification (NCBI taxonomy): domain Eukaryota; kingdom Viridiplantae; phylum Streptophyta; class Magnoliopsida; order Poales; family Poaceae; genus Triticum; species Triticum urartu. Next base: position 286,253,877 of record NC_141877.1, read on the forward strand.
ATGAAGAGGAGCATCGTATCAGATAGAGGAACCCAGTTTACCTCAAAGTTCTGGAAGCAGTTGCATGAGACTTTGGGTACTAGGCTAGAATTTAGTACAGCTTTTCACCCGCAGACAGATGGACAGATCGAGAGAGTCAATCAGATTTTGGAGGATATGCTGAGAGCTTGTGCGCTAGATTATGGATCTAGTTGGGACGATAATTTGCCATATGCAGAGTTCTCTTACAATAATAGCTATCAGACCAGTTTGAAGATGGCACCTTTCGAAGCTTTGTACGGAAGGAGGTGCAGGACACCGTTGTCATGGGACGAAGTTGGAGACCGCCAGTTGTTTGTACCAGATCTGATTAAAGAGTCTGAACAGAAGGTGAAGTTGATTCGCGATAGGCTCAAGGTAGCCCAGTCCAGGAAGAAAAGCTACGCAGATTCTAAACGCAAGGAGACAGTTTACGAAGTTGGAGACAGAGTTTATCTTCGAGTATCCCCACTTCGAGGGATTAAGCGCTTTGGAGTTAAGGGAAAGTTAGCGCCATGATTTGTAGGACCATATCGAGTTTTGGAGCATATGGGAGAAGTGGCCTACAAGTTGGAATTGCCAGAAGTATTGGCAGGAGTGCATGATGTGTTCCACGTTTCTCAGTTGAAGAAGTGTCATGCGGAGATGGCCGACATACCCTTGAGAGACACAGTGCCATTAGAAGCAATTCAGTTGGATAACAATTTGACCTATGAGGAGAAACCAGTCAAGATCCTCGAGTTTGCCAGTCGAGTTACTCGCAGCAAGGTTATCAAGTTTTGCAAAGTTCAGTGGAGCCACCATACGGAGGATGAAGCCACCTGGGAGCGAGAGGAAGATTTGCTCAAAGACCACCCTCACCTATTTTCTAGCCAACCCGAATCTCGAGGGCGAGATTCATCTTAAGGGGGGTAGGTTTGTAACATCCCAAATTGAAATTTGGAATGTTATACATTAGGTCATCATGCATATCATATTTTATTTTGCTTTTGGTTTTGATCCTAGAGAATCCTAAGCAACTCAAGGACCCACGGAGAGAGTTGGGGATTTCGTTATTTACATATTTGAGTTTTCTCAAATTATGTAAACAGGATCATTTGATTTTATTTATTTTATCATCAATTATTTCTATTACAAAAATATGAGAGAGGGAATAAAATGACTTTCCCAAAATATAGAAATATTGAGGATTTAATAAAAAATCAAATAAGTTTTATTTCGGAGTTTCTCGGTATTTTTAATTGAATTTAGGAAAAATGCGCGTTTTTCAAAGTTGTAGTTTGGGCCCAGATAAATGTTCACTTTATCGGGCTTGATTTTAAAAACCCGGCAAAATTTATTTCGTGATTTTTGGAGTCCGTTTAGTATTTCTTTTTATTTTTCTTCCGAGCGGAATTATTTAAAAAAAAACCCGGAACCGACTACGGGCCGTACTCGGCCAGGACTCCCTGGCCGGGGCCTTTATAAGGCGCCCGAGGCCTGAGCCGAGAGAGAGCCCAGCCGCCGCCGCCGCCTAACCCTAGCCCCGCCCCAGCCGCCGCCGCCGCCGCCGGAGTTGCGCGCCGCCCGAGGTTCGCCGCCGCCTCGTTTACCTTGCTGTTTTTTTTAAAAAAAAATTCTGTTCGTCGTTTTTCTTTTTCGTCGGATTTTTCACGGTTATTTTCTGATCGCGATTTCTGATCCGATTTTTGTTTTAGTATAACTTTTCGCTCGTTTATCGGAATCAGGCGATTCAAGCGCCTGGAGTTTCGTCTCGAAACCCTCTTTCCGAATAATCAACTTAAACATGTTTTTGCTAATGTAAATTTTTCCCTAGATCCAGATTACTAGAACGAAGTTGTTTTCTTTCGCCGTTTGATTTCTTTTGCTTCGTTCGATTTGATTCTTTTTGCAAACCAGGGTTCTTAAGTTGAACTTTCTGGTTAGATCTCTTATTTGAGTTTTACCTGTGCATTATATGAGTACTTATTGTATGCTTGTTGTTTGTCTGCGATAGAATACCCGGAGTGCGCCGCCTGTTACTTCGAATCTCTAGGTTACGCGGATCATCAGCAAGGCAAGTAACACTTTGATCATACCTTTTCTACAACCCAATTTTATTGCATTAGATCAATCCTCACACATTGCATGATTAGGATCTAATTAAATTGTGGGATGGGAAGTAGATGAGGTAGTACCTATTACCTGTTTATTATCAAACCTTTGGGAGTTACTTCTACGTTTGCTCATTATGCCATGCTATGCTAGTAGACGTGGATTGGGTGAGTGATATCCATGACAGATGTGAGATTGATAATTAAGGGTTTATCTAAGGTGGCAACCTAACACACATCTGGGTGGATTGAGGCACCTGGGGATTCCAGGACTTGCCTGTTTTAATTTGGACCGCCACCTAGGCCCAAAGGGATCATGAGATTATTCATACTAGAAACTTCCGTGTGCAGCCACAAGCCATTATGGGCTCTGGCATAGTTGACTAAGTTGTGCGAACTCTTACAGGGTAGACTAGCAGATGTAGGGGAAAGTAGGTGTACCGGTCTATCCGTCGTAAGGTGCTAGCGCTTCTGAAAGACTGTGTCTCGGTCATCCGTCTTCTCAAACACCCTGTAGTGCGAGAAACCAAACGGAGGCGATCGAGTCTTGTGGGGAAAAGTGCGCAAACCTCTGCAGAGTGTAACAAACTAATCATGGATAGCCGTGTCCCCGGTTATGGACATCTTGAGTATCTAGTACCTGGATTATCATGTGAATCTCAACATGTTACTCTAAATTAATTTTGTGGAGTTTTAATGATGTTACTTAATTGGGATTGAGAACGCTGTCAACCATTCTCAATGTTTAACAACCACCATGATAGTAATTAATTTTATTCCTTTGAAGTAGGGAAAAATTGGCTTTACGCAAAACTGTAACCATAGAGCTTTCCACCAGCCAAATATGCATATAGTATAGCTGTTGCCTTCCATTACTCTCTATGTGTTACCTTGCCAGCATATTCCATGTGCTGACCCGTTTTCGGGCTGCAACGTTAATGTTGCAGACTTTTCAGACGATGATTGAGGAGTTTTAGGTCGTGGTTCTATACTCAGTGATGCCGTTGGAGTTGATGGACTCACTTATCTTCCAAGCCTTCCGCTGTTATCGTTATTAGATGGCCTTAAGCCATATTTATTGTAATAAGTTCTCTTTTGACACACTCGATGTAATAAGTGTGTGATTGCTACTCTGCTATAAATCCTCCGAGTACTGTGTGGTGTCAGCATTACTGATCCAGGGATGACACCGGAGCACAGAGATCAGACTGTTTGAGGTCTGGTCGCTACAGAGATGGTATCAGAGCACACTCTGACTGTAGGACACGACCACTAAGCTAAAGACCTAGATCACTACTCACTCTCTTCACTTTTGACTTCTCATCTTTTCTACTCTTTAGGATGGCGGATGCAAGGAACAAGTTCACCCAACCGGATGAAGATACACCCTTTGGACGCCACTTGAAGGAAGTCACTAGATACCTGAACATAGGAGTACCAAGCTTCACGGGAACCTACAACGCCACTTTACCTGAAGAAGAGCGCTGGATGATTCAAGTTCAAGTTCCAGGAAGGACGTTCATGCCAGTCACTGAGCCCATAGAGTTTTCTTTTGATGCACCAACTTGGAGTCTAGGAAAGAGCATGGCAGCCCACATCGCCATGGGACGCATTGGAGAAATCTACCGCAAGGATCTCAAGGATACTATCTACCAGATTTGTGGACGCCGAGATGAACACTGGGAGATGATTAGCACCAGGAAAGATAGATCAATTGCAGCTTTTATCCAGGAGTTAAACCAGCACATTCGACGACAGGAGAATCAGATGTGCGCCGACATGATAGATCTGAAGAAGGCTAAGACTAGAATCAAGGAACTAGAGGAAGAACTCAAGGCTACACGCGAAGATTATGAAGAAGAAATTGAAGTATTGGTGGAGAAGAATGACGATCTGATCAAGAAGATTGGAATATTTATGGGAGGCCCAACACCAGTAGATGAAGACGAAGAACCCAAGGAGATTAGTCCGGACGACTACATCATCATTGACGGCATCGACTCGGAGCAAGATAGTAGCGATGATGACTATGTGGATGACGTAGGAGCCGATATCATGGAGTCTACAACCATAGAATATTTCTAGTAGACCACCTCATCAGTAGTAGTAGTCCACCATGTAAATATAGTAGTCCGAGCACTTTGCGATAGTTAGATCGATTGTATGCCTTTGTTTGATTGAATGAAGTGAATTGTGTGCTTTTGCCTCATGTGCATATGGGTAGTGTTTTCTCTTTAGACCCCCTCTATTCTTATATCTCATCTTTTCTAAACCCTCAGATGCCTCCGAGACGTGACCCCGGATTTGCCTTTCCGCCGGAGCTCACCCAGTTGATCCAGCAGCAGAACACCTTGATGCAGTTGCTAGTTCAGAATCAGAATCAAGGGAACAACAACAACAACCCACCACCACCACCACCTGTTGACCACTTAGCCCGTTTTCTTAGGCTGAATCCGCCGGTGTTTTCCAGTAGCACCGAGCCGATAGTAGCAGATGATTGGCTCCGCAAGATAGCTAGGGAGTTGACCACAGCAGGATGCGCAGATGCGGAGAAGGTGAAGTTTGCCGCACATCAGTTAGAAGGACCCGCAACATCTTGGTGGGAGAATTTCACAGCCACCTTCCCAGTCGACACTGTCACATGGGACCAGTTTCAGCAGGCTTTTCGTACTGCCCATGTTTCAGCAGGAGCAATGGCCATGAAGAAGAGTGAGTTTCGTAAGTTGTGCCAAGGAGGACGGACAGTTGGCCAGTATGTGGAGGAGTTTAGTAAGCTAGCACGTTATGCCCCAGATGACGTTGCTACAGATGCAGCTAAGCAGGAGAAATTCCTGGAAGGACTGAATGATGAGTTGAGTATGCAGTTGATGGTAGCCACCTTCAACAACTACCAGGAGTTGGTAGATCGTGCTCTTATGATTGAAGGGAAGCAGTAGCAAATTGAGAACCGTAAGAGGAAGTATGGACAAGGAAAGTATAATTCAGGAGCTCAGCAGAAGCCTCGTTTTACCCCTAGACCGGGAGGACAATTTCAGCATACCCATGCAGTAGGTAGCTCGCACAATCACAATGGCACCAAGAATGGTAATAGGAATGGAGGAAGCAATGGCCAGAACCGCAGCACCCCATCAACCCTAGCCACGAAGGACTTGAGCCACGTCACTTGCTATAAGTGTTCGAAGCCAGGACATTATGCAAATGACTGTCCTAAAGGACAAAATGGCAATGGAAGCTCTGGAAAGAAGCCGGACCCTTTCAACAGGGGACAGGTGAACCACGTTAATGTGGAGGAGGTTGAAGCTCAGCCCGATGCAGTAATAGGTACGTTTTTGGTTAAATCATTTACTGCACTCGTTCTTTTTGATACTGGCGCATCGCATTCATACATATCAAGGGGATTTGTGGAAAAGTATAGCCTACCCACTAGGATTCTTAAAACACCTATGCTAGTAAGCTCACCAGGAGCGGAGTACATGGCCAGTCAAGGATGTTTTCAAGTGCCATTAAGTATAGGAAGGCATGTTTTCCCAACGGATTTAATTATTTTGGAATCCCAAGGACTGGATGTGATTCTTGGTATGGATTGGCTGTCGATGTATGGAGGAAACATCGACTGCGCCAGTAAGACAATTTTGCTCACAACGCCAGAAGGGAGAAGGATCAAGTATGTATCCCGACATGCGCCAAACAGGACACAAGTAAATTCCTTATCAGGAGTTGTGCAGGAGGAAGTACCAGTAGTAAAGGATTTTCCTGATGTATTTCCCGAAGAGTTGCCAGGCATGCCACCGGATAGAGACATTGAGTTTTTGATTGAGCTTTTGCCAGGCACTGGGCCAATATCGAAGAGACCATATAGGATGCCAGCAAAAGATTTGGTGGAAATTAAGAAGCAGATTAAGGAGTTACTGGATAAGGGATATATTCGCCCAAGTTCTTCGCCTTGGGGATCACCAGTACTTCTAGTGGAGAAGAAGGATGGATCATTAAGGATGGTTGTTGACTATCGAGGATTGAACGAAGTAACAATCAAGAACAAGTACCCGCTACCAATGATCAATGATCTGTTTGATCGATTGCAAGGAGCTAAAGTGTTTTCCAAGATCGATTTGCGATCAGGATACCATCAGTTGAAGATTCGAGAACATGATATACCTAAGACAGCTTTTACCACAAGATATGGACTGTATGAGTATACCGTTATGTCATTTGGACTGACTAACGCGCCTGCCTATTTTATGAACATGATGAACAAAGTGTTTATGGAGTTTTTGGATAAGTTCGTCGTAGTGTTCATTGATGATATCCTGGTATATTCGAAGAATGAAGAGGAGCATCGTATCAGATAGAGGAACCCAGTTTACCTCAAAGTTTTGGAAGCAGTTGCATGAGACTTTGGGTACTAGGCTAGAATTTAGTACAGCTTTTCACCCGCAGACAGATGGACAGACCGAGAGAGTCAATCAGATTTTGGAGGATATGCTGAGAGCTTGTGCGCTAGATTATGGATCTAGTTGGGACGATAATTTGCCATATGCAGAGTTCTCTTACAATAATAGCTATCAGACCAGTTTGAAGATGGCACCTTTCGAAGCTTTGTACGGAAGGAGGTGCAGGACACCGTTGTCATGGGACGAAGTTGGAGACCGCCAGTTGTTTGTACCAGATCTGATTAAAGAGTCTGAATAGAAGGTGAAGTTGATTCGCGATAGGCTCAAGGTAGCCCAGTCCAGGAAGAAAAGCTACGCAGATTCTAAACGCAAGGAGACAGTTTACGAAGTTGGAGACAGAGTTTATCTTCGAGTATCCCCACTTCGAGGGATTAAGCGCTTTGGAGTTAAGGGAAAGTTAGCGCCACGATTTGTAGGACCATATCGAGTTTTGGAGCATATGGGAGAAGTGGCCTACAAGTTGGAATTGCCAGAAGTATTGGCAGGAGTGCATGATGTGTTCCACGTTTCTCAGTTGAAGAAGTGTCATGCGGAGATGGCCGACATACCCTTGAGAGACACAGTGCCATTAGAAGCAATTCAGTTGGATAACAATTTGACCTATCAGGAGAAACCAGTCAAGATCCTCGAGTTTGCCAGTCGAGTTACTCGCAGCAAGGTTATCAAGTTTTGCAAAGTTTAGTGGAGCCACCATACGGAGGATGAAGCCACCTGGGAGCGAGAGGAAGATTTGCTCAAAGACCACCCTCACCTATTTTCTAGCCAACCCGAATCTCGAGGGCGAGATTCATCTTAAGGGGGGTAGGTTTGTAACATCCCAAATTTTCAATTTGGAATGTTATACATTAGGTTATCATGCATATCATATTTTATTTTGCTTTTGGTTTTGATCCTAGAAAATCCTAAGCAACTCAAGGACCCACGGAGAGAGTTGGGGATTTCGTTATTTACATATTTGAGTTTTCTCAAATTATGTAAACAGGATCATTTGATTTTATATTTTATCATCAATTATTTCTATTACAAAAATATGAGAGAGGGAATAAAATGACTTTCCCAAAATATAGAAATATTGAGGATTTAATAAAAAAATCAAATAAGTTTTATTTTGGAGTTTCTCGGTATTTTTAATTGAATTTAGGAAAAATGCGCGTTTTTCAAATTTGTAGTTTGGGCCCAGATAAATGTTCACTTTATCGGGCTTGATTTTAGAATCCCGGCAAAATTTATTTCGTGATTTTTGGAGTCAGTTTAGTATTTCTTTTTATTTTTCTTCCGAGCGGAATTATTTAAAAAAAACCCAGAACCGACTACGGGCCGTACTCGGCCAGGACTCCCTGGCCGGGGCCTTTATAAGGCGCCCGAGGTCCGAGCCGAGAGAGAGCCCAGCCGCCGCCGCCTAACCCTAGCCCCGCCCCAGCCGCCGCCGCCGCCGCCGGAGTTGCGCGCCGCCCGAGGTTCGCCGCCGCCTCGTTTTCCGTGCTGTTTTTTTTAAATTTTTTTTCTGTTCGTCGTTTTTCTATTTCGTCGGATTTTTCGCGGTTATTTTCTGATCGCGATTTCTGATCTGATTTTTGTTTTAGTATAACTTTTCGCTCGTTTATCGGAATCAGGCGATTCAAGCGCCTGGAGTTTTGTCTCGAAACCTCTTTCCGAATAATCAACTTAAACATGTTTTTGCTACTGTAAAATTTGCCCTAGATCCAGATTACTAGAACGAAGTTGTTTTCTTTCGCCGTTTGATTTCTTTTGCTTCGTTCGATTTGATTCTTTTTGCAAACCAGGGTTCTTAAGTTGAACTTTCTGGTTAGATCTCTTATTTGAGTTTTACCTGTGCATTAGATGAGTACTTATTGTATGCTTGTTGTTTGTCTGCGATAGAATACCCGGAGTGCGCCGCTTGTTACTTCGAATCTCTAGGTTACGCGGATCATCAGCAAGGCAAGTAACACTTTGATCATACCTTTTCTACAACCCAGTTTTATTGCATTAGATCAATCCTCACACATTGCATGATTAGGATCTAATTAAATTGTGGGATGGGAAGTAGATGAGGTAGTACCTATTACCTGTTTATTATCAAACCTTTGGGAGTTACTTCTACGTTTGCTCATTATGCCATGCTATGCTAGTAGACGTGGATTGGGTGAGTGATATCCATGACAGATGTGAGATTGATAATTAAGGGTTTATCTAAGGTGGCAACCTAACACACATCTGGGTGGATTGAGGCACCTGGGGATTCCAGGACTTGCCTGTTTTAATTTGGACCACCACCTAGGCCCAAAGGGATCATGAGATTATTCATACTAGAAACTTCCGTGTGCAGCCACAAGCCATTATGGGCTCTGGCATAGTTGACTAAGTTGTGCGAACTCTTACAGGGTAGACTAGGAGATGTAGGGGAAAGTAGGTGTACCGGTCTATCCGTCGTAAGGTGCTAGCGCTTCTGAAAGACTGTGTCTCGGTCATCCGTCTTCTCAAACACCCTGTAGTGCGAGAAACCAAATGGAAGCGATCGAGACTTGTGGGGAAAAGTGCGCAAACCTCTGCAGAGTGTAACAAACTAATCATGGTTAGCCGTGTCCCCGGTTATGGACATCTTGAGTATCTAGTACCTGGATTATCATGTGAATCTCAACATGTTACTCTAAATTAATTTTGTGGGGTTTTAATGATGTTACTTAATTGGGATTGAGAATGCTGTCAACCATTCTCAATGTTTAACAACCACCATGATAGTAATTAATTTTATTCCTTTGAAGTAGGGAAAAATTGGCTTTACGCAAAACTGTAACCATAGAGCTTTCCACCAGCCAAATATGCATATAGTATAGCTGTTGCCTTCCATTACTCTCTATGTGTTACCTTGCCAGCATATTCCATGTGCTGACCCGTTTTCGGGCTGCAACGTTAATGTTGCAGACTTTTCAGACGACGATTGAGGATTTCTAGGTCGTGGTTCTATACTCAGTGATGCCGTTGGAGTTGATGGACTCACTTATCTTCCAAGCCTTCTACTGTTATCGTTATTAGATGGCCTTAAGCCATATTTATTGTAATAAGTTCTCTTTTGAGAGACTCGATGTAATAAGTGTGTGATTGCTACTCTGCTATAAATCCTCCGAGTACTGTGTGGTGTCAGCATTACTGATCCAGGGATGACACCGGAGCACAGAGATCAGACTGTTTGAGGTCTGGTCGCTACATGCGGCGACCATCAACTTTCTACCACAGCCACACCCAATTGGATGCTGTTTGCTTCTGCGCTGATGTGCTTCGATCTGTACTCCCTGACCATCGAATTTTCATCCAGCGGCTATGACACATTTTGTCCCGGGCATCCATCCTCAGCTGGAGTACTTCTGTACTATAGGTAGTACCCACTGGTGTGGCCATCTACGCCTTGTAACGCCCCGACGCCCAACTGTGGCACCCTCGCCACGGCCACGCCACCACCAGCCAGTTCATCTCGAACGAGTGAGTCATGAACCACACCACCACCATGAGAATGACATGTGGGCCGGCCACATTTAAGGTCCGCATGTCATTGACTCATAGGCCAGGCACTAAGCCACTGAAGTTCGGTCTCGTGGGCCTTGAGAGGGAAATGTAACTCCTGCGGTAGGCCTTGTGGTGCTCCTGAAGTACGAGCTCGTGCCAAACCCAGAATTTGTTTCTTAATACTACCAACTACTAGTAAGGTACACGTGCATTGCACGCATGAGATTCTGGTGGTTTGTGCATTATGCTTCTACATGTGGAGTCTTCTAGATTCTACATGTGGCAAAATCTGGTGGAATGTAGATGATATCCAACGACCAGTAGTGCTCAGATTTGCTATCTTTGTACCATTGGATTGGCTTCATCCAATGACCAACTTTCAAAGTTATGGTTTTGTTTGCATCCTAAGGTTTCCACGCCTAAGCTTAGGCGTGCCACAAGTGTGTTTGGTTGCGTTCTTGTCTCAGCATAGTTGTTCCCTCTTCATGCATGCTCAACTGAACACCCCTCTTCATGTATGCTCTCTTCATGCATGCTTCTAGTGTATTTGTGCTAATCTAGTGTGGACTCATGCACCCTCCATACACTGTACCAAACACCCAAAAGTGGGTCGAGAAGGGAACTCTTGGGATCATGCACCCTTCATACACCCTACCAAACACACCATGCATGTGTTTGGTTCATTGCTACACTTGTGGCTTGCCACACTTTTCTAGCTACATGGTCCACATGTTATAGACTCAACTTCTTGCCAAATCTTGCCACACTTGTGGTGGCCATTTTGTTAGCCACATTTTTTGTGGCAGACACACTTTGCCTAAGCTTAGTTGTGGCAAAGTTAGTCATGAATGAAGTTCAACCATGGAGTCTTCTAGATTCTACATGTGGCAGAATCTGGTGGAATGTAGATGATATCCAACGACAAGTAGTGCTCGGATTTGCCATCTTTGTACCGTCGGATTAGCTTCATCCAACGACCAACTTTCAAAGTTATTCACACACTATATAGGGGGTATAGATATAGATGTGCCAGCCCGTTGCATTGGATCCAAAGTATATCTGTTTAGTGGAGTGCACTCTAAACACATTATCTATTTATTTTTCTCTAACCTTTCGTAGCCATGCAACCAAGCCACATAAGCTTCATGGGTGCCCCCCACATCATATTATTCATACTCCCTCCGTTCCATAATGTAGTGCCTATAGATTTTTAAAAAAGTCAAACCTCACAAACTTTGACCAAGTTTGTGGAGAAAAATATTTACATCTAGAGTGCGAAACATATATCACTAGATTCATCATAAGATGTAGTTTCACATTATATTTTTTTGGTATTGTAAATATAAATATTTTTCTCTACAAACTTGGTCAAAGTTTGTAAATTTTGACTTCTCAAAAAATCTATAGGCACTACATTATGGAACGGAGGGAGTACTACGTTGACTGAAAAAATATAAATCACCCAAAACAAGATCTTCCCGTTTTTTGTTCCTACGATGCTGTGCCGTGCACGTACCTACTAGTTGTATAGTGGTAGTACTAGTTGTATAGTACTACAAACTTGGTACTAGTAGGAGTAGAGTGGTACGGAATGCTCCTACTCTATCAACGAGCCCCATCTGACACCAAATTTCTTGGCTTCCGTGCTACAACTAGATCTTCCCCTCATTTCTGTTTTCCAACCCGGCGGCGGGCGGGGTGCGGTTTGCCAATAGTCGGTTTGCTCAACGGTGGTCCCACATGAAAGTGAAAATGCTAGGCAACACGCCATCCCTAAGCTATGTGTCATCCTGGACGGGCCGTGGAGTACTCCCGATTCCCGGGCGTGTGTGGGGGGAGTGCCACGCGAACGTGGCAGGCCTTTTCCTTTTACTAGCAATGTGCCCGCGCATTGCGACAGATCCAAAGTAGTAGAATAGTAGTACTTGTTCGCAAACTTGAAAGAAATCACTCTTGTTTTGATATACTCCTAATATATTACTCCCTCCGTTCCTAAATATTTATCTTTTTAGAGATTTCAAAAGGACTATCATGTACAGATTATATAGACATATTTTGAAGTGTAGATTCACTCATTTTGCTCTGTATGTAGTCACTTATTGAAATCTCTAGAAAGACAAATATTTAGGAATGGAGGGAGTACTTTTCACTCAAAATATATTTCTCAGGCTATTTTGATGAGGTGAGGGAGGGATGTTGTTGCTTTCAAGATAATAAGGGGTTTTCTGCAAATTGTAGCAGAGAAGTGGGCTATTGTTGCAAAAATGCCACAACTTACCTCACAGCCATTAGATGCAGATCTAATGGTCAGAAACGACGGATGGCAGACACACCACCATCACCAACTGAGTCTTTTATAGGAGTATATATTTCTCAGGCTGTTTTGATGAGGTGAGGGAGGGAAGTGGTTGCTTTCAAGATAATAAGGGGTTTTCTGCAAATTGGAGCAGAGAAGTGGGCTATTGTTGCAAAAATGCTACAACTTACCTCATAGCCGTTAGATGCAGATCTAATGGTCAGAAATGAAGGATGGCAGACACACCACCATCACCAACTGAGTCTTTTATAGGAGTAGGAGTAGAGAAACATGTATAAATTGCAACATTTTGGTTCTGCTCCTTGGCACGATTGATAGATAGAAATAACGATTGGAAACGCTAAGGCGGGGCTATTTCCGCCAGATAAGCAGGGTACGTAGTAGCTAGGTTGGCACATCGTCAGTTTGGTCACACGTGGTCCGACATGTTCTAGTGTTTCTAGCAAGATGCCCACGCGTTGCACGAAGTTGATGGAAAAGGTAAGCACAACTTATAAATTGACGGATGGAGTACTAGTTACGGTGATGCATATAATTAAGCAAAGGGATCGCATATGTCGGTATTGACTGGAACGAGAATGCAACATCATAATAAGAATTAAGGCCACGATGATGATGCGACCGCAGTGGTGGTTACAGAAGGCAAGAAAAAAGATGCATCCATCAACGTACGACTTCCTCCTCCTCAACTTAGTGCGCCAGGCCACCGACCGCCGGCTAAGGAGCGGCGGCTTTTGTGGCGAGGTCGAGGTGCTTCTCAGCAAAGGCATCCAAGGCTTCCAGCCGGTTGAGGAAGGCCAACGTCGTAGCGTCCTCACTGGCCTTGTAGATACCTACGTACATGATTTGCTCGTACACGTGGATGTGTAGGTCGACGAATTCTTGCAGGGCGACGCGCCTCGCGGCAAGCACGACCTCCAGGTTGACATTCTTCGTGGCGTCGGCGGGCAGTCGCAGGGCCACCAGGGCTTGAAAGAGGTTCTGACCATGGAGGCCGATTAGGGTGGCAGACAATGAGGAGCCCGGGCGCGAGGGCTGGAGGAGTATGGCGATGTCGTCCGCGAGCTTCTTGAGGAAGGTGAACTTGTTGGTGGTGGCAACGATCATCTGGTCCAACTAAGAGTAGTAGTTGGCGTCGACGGCGGCCATCCACTAGCCGGTCTCCAACACCGTTTGGAGACGATCCTCGATGCCATACCGTAGGCCGACGTCGTGGACCATCTGGCACAGCCGCCGGCCGCTCGCGCACATTGCTGCCATGGGTCTGGAGTGAGCTCTTTTGCGCTTAGTGTAGGTGCTTAGGCAAATGCTTAGGTGCGTACGATGTGGTAGATGCATTGGAATGGAGGGGCACTTTTATATGAGGGCAAACTGTGTTGCATTCACATCGTGCAACCTCTTTTCCCGGTCCTCCTCCCATTACTTCCCTCACGCATTAATTGAAGGAGGATGCATTGGCCGTTCAACATTTCGGGAACCGCTACTCCCTCCCTCGTCTGCATTAAAGCCGTAGCAGGAACTGCGCCGCCCACTGTCAAATCGAATAGTACTACGCCGCCCACTGCACGCCCAGCTGAACATGCCTCCTTGCCTCCATCAAACCCCTCCGTTAAACCCGCATGTAAACCGAGAAACCTACTCCGGCGACACATCCATTCTTGAGCGGGCAAGAATTAAATGCAAGAACGGTCGAGCTCCTCCCGTCCGCCCTCAGTTTAAACGAGGCCAGACGCCGGCCAAGCTCCTACTGTCCGCCCTCTATTTACACGAGGCCAGATAGACAGCGGGCAAGAATCGCACCCCTCCACCGCTCCCCCATCTCCTCCTTCACCATTTTCTCCACTCTTCCGATGGCTTCTGGGGAGCCGTTCTCTAGCATATTACCTGGCTAGGTGGCTCGCCTAGCCCTCCAGATACGGGCGAGGCCGCTCGGTGCTTCACCAACCTCGCTTGGCCCGACGGAGCCAGTGGCCGCCCCAAGCAGGCGCGTGGTTCAGCAACTCGTCGCTCTAGTTCAGCTCGATGAGGAGTGGCGAGTTGCTCCACGCCGGCACGGACGCGAGCACACCGGTACGGGCGTCATCGCTGCCGCGTCATGCCGCGCCACTAGTGTCTGCGGTGCCGCGCCTCCCGTGTCTGTGGGCGTGCCTCCCGTGCTTGCGACAATGCCATGTAGGCAGAGACAGAAGCCGGGTGCGTGGAGAGCGATGAGTCAGTGGCCAGCTTCTTCGTGTCCGCCGCCATCATCGAGGAGAAGTAGAACACGGGAGGCCGCCGCCACTTGGGTCCCATGAAGGCCACCGCCGAGGCGATGACTGCACATTCAGGTGGTTTCTTTGCTTCTTCGTCTCTTCCGAGGACCTTCATCGACCCCGCAAAGTGTCTGCCGGACATGAGGAAGACAAAAGGGATCCGCGGGTGGCCATTTAGATTATGTACTCCCTCTCCATCTGGCGGGAAATCTTTGTTCTAAGAATGGATAAATTGTATGTATCTATAACTAAAATAAGTCTAGATACATCCATTTCTAGGACAAGTATTTCCAGACGGAGGGAGTATTAATTATACCAAGAGAGCCGGATTGGCACCGGTTAGTTCATGTAAATGTAATGAAATCCATCATGTTTATATGAAGATCCGGCTTTTTTATACGAAATCCTTAATGCTTATATGAAATCAGTCCGTGTTTGCACGAATTTCATCTGGTTGGTTAGAGTTGTGAAAATGTATGCCGCTGGCATTTGATGTCGTCCTCCGCAGAAGGAAGCGGGAGGAAATTTGCCGGTTGCCGTTGGAGATGCTCTTATGCTGGAAATAATAGAGTGACATCCAATCCATTTGAGTTAATTGCGTGTATGATTGTCCCTCTATAAAAAGTTAATTGCATGTATAGTGTACACGTGACTTGCAGGGTGGCTACAGCTTCGTACAGAAAGTTAAAAAGAAACAAGTCCATCCTTAATCCTGTATTCTAAGTACTCTATGGGTTCCACTGTCAGTACAGTAGTGAAAGAAGTATATATTAAATAAGTAATATATAATATAAAAATCTGAAGTTAAAGACAGAATTCAAACTCATATCATCGCGTTGCGAGCATCCGGCGCTAACCAGTCCAGCACATTTTTGTTGTAGACCATGGTGGATATATATCTCCATGTCTACTCTTATACTCCATCCATTCCTAAATATTTGTCTTTTTCAGATTTCAAATGGACTACCACATACGGATGTGTATGTAGACATATTTTAGAGTGTAGATTCACTCATTTTGCTCCATATGTAGTCACTTGTTGAAATATCTAGAAAGACAAATATTTAGGAATGGAGGGAGTAGAAAACAGAGTTGGTGATGATGGTGTGCGTGCCATCCTGCAATATAGGCCGTCGGATTTATGTCTAACGGATAGGAAGAAAACTATGGCAACAAGTGACTACATACACATCATGTTCGCAAATACGGCCTTCCCTCGTTCATCATTTTCTCTCACAAGATAAACTACTCATACAAATGTATCTTGATGTGTCGTGCAACACACGGGCATCTAGCTAGTTTCTTTTAAAATAGTTACTGCAATAATTGGGTTGAAGTGATATATTTTATGTCTGCCCCAAATGATTTCAGATTCACTAGTAGTAATAAAGAAAAGGTTGCCTTGTTAATTAACAGAAAACAGGGTGAAAACTATCACATGAGGCCGGTAAAAACAAGGCACACTGGGTTCAGCGTCATCGTCACTACAGCTGTGCATACGCGAGAAGTCTACATATCGAGGGGGCTACTGAGCGAGGCACAGAGACACAATGTTCGGAGAGAAACCAATTGACAGATTACGATTAGATCGAGTTGTCACCCTTCTGCTGTCATTGTTGGGGTGGGGGGAGGGGGAGGGAGAGAAAGACGTATCGAGAGTGTGCGCGGTAGGCACAGAGGCACAACTAGCGAGTGTGTGTATGTGTGTGTGTGTGTTTGAAAGAGGAGTAGATAGATTACTATCAAGATAGAGGTGCCGCCCTACTCCTTCGGTGTCGGGTAGTGTGTGTGTGTGTTTGAGAGAGAAGCCAATCGATATATTAGTATCAAGATCGAGGTGTCACCCTACTCATTCGGTGTTGGGAAGTGCGTGTGTGTGGTTGTGTGGGTGTGGGTGTGTGTGTCGGGGGGGGGGCAGTGAAACTCACATATCCCTACTCTTATAAAAAACAGAGTTGGTGATGATGGTGTTCTTGCCATCCTGCAATATAGGCCATCCGATTTATACCCGGTGGATAGGAAGGAGACTGTGGCAATTTTGAAAAAAGATACCCACACCCCTCTGCATTTGCAAATAATCATTCCCTCGTTCATCCCTTTCTCCCACAAGATAAACTACTCATACAAATGCATCTTGATGTTCGGTGCAATGCATGGGCATCTTGCTAGTAGGGAGAAGGAGTTTGTGTGACACATATCTGGCTATATTAAGGGATAGGTAGATAACATTTGTGCGAGGCATACTTAAAGCATCACGAAGATAAACAAAATTATGTGCATGCAAGTGCCAGCAAAAATGAAGTGAGAAACAATGTGTGTGTGCGCGTGTGCGTGAGAGAGAGAGAGAGCGAAATCTCAAAACAAAAGGTGCTCTGCTGGAACCCCATTGTATGTATTCATATGGTTCCGGAACTCGAGTTAACTTAGGCATATGTGTGAGAGACATTATTATACTTTGAGACGTTAGTGGCTGTGGGTGGGCGGAATTAAAGGGGTGGGCGTGTTCGACATAGAGAGCGTGTGTGTTTCTGTGTGAGAGACTTGTAGGACAGGGTAGAAAGACGAATTCTAACCTTGACGGAGGGAGAGAAATACATGAAGTGCACGTGTGTGATTCCGATGCCCACAGGGAAATGAGATATGTATGCGTGTGAGAGATATTGCACAATTCATTCACGTATCACTATCTACGATTGTGGTCGTGCATCGCTTGAACATAAATCAATATCTACTTCGTATCGTGGCCAAAGGTACAATATCGATTCAACGCTATAAAGATTGGACACTCACGTATCACATTTTTTTCTATTTAAATAAACCTTTTCAGTTGTGCATGCCAAAGTTACAGTGATGTTTCTTCAAACAACCAATGTAGCTATCATGTACATGCACCATTGTTACTCTTGCATTCAAAATCATTAGTCTTGGATGATTTAAGGTTCTATTATGAAGTAATATATGTAATATTCATATATGAATTCAACGGGTACGCAATTTATGAAATGGAGGCTATGTAATCATATGAGGTAACACTTTTAAGCAGCGGACTATAATATCCATTTCTTTTTGTGTGCCTCCACACTAACACGTCAATGCATTATGTTTAAAGTAAATAACCAATTACACTAAATTATCTATTTACGTGAGAAATACATAGGCTGGGCGTTTGATCCCTTTTTTGTGAATGCACCACTACACCCGTACGATTGGCCGCGCCCGTGTGAACGTCCAAGTTATCAGCGCATCATCCCGAGTTATTGTCTTTTTTTGGGGTGGACTTCACACCAGTTATTAACTACTGACGCGTGCCCCGTGTACATAGTCTCGCATGACCTCCCTGCTAGCACGGGCCAAAATTAGTTGAAACTGGATACGAACGATCCCGCGGGCGGCAAAATCTCCCGCCACCTTCTAAAATTTCCGCCACCTTAGTCTTTAGCATGTGAAATTCCCCTTTTGTCCTTGGTGCACGGAAACCAACAGTTACAATACCGCCCTCATCTACATAATAGGTCGAGGCTGCTTTGGTAACTTCCGGTTCCCCCCACTACGCGGCACCCCCATTTCCTCTCCCCCTCCTGCAAAAATGACTAACTCCACAACACCAGAGCGTCTCACATCACGCCGTCCGTACTTCATCGACCTTTCTCCCCTCCCCTCTCGAAACCCTAGACTGCTCATCCACCCGCGTACCATAGCCCATTCACTGCCAGCGGCCTTCACCTCACCGGATCTGCTTCTGCGTCTGCATCTAACCCTCCCACCTCCCCTAGAAACAAGTAGACTGCTCATCCACCACTGTACCACAGCCCATTCTGTGGTGGCCTTGTCCATGGTGCCGGATCAGCTTCGCCAGTACTCTCGTCAACCGCAGTGCATATGCAGCGGCTCATTCGTACCCCGCACCGAAGATGATTCGTCCACCCCCCGGAGCCGCCCCACCGATGCCCCCGTCGACGGCCTCTGATCCTCTTTGCCGACAACTTCCTCAACCCTACCGGAGCCGCTTCGCCGACACCATCATCAACCACACCGGAGTAGCTTCACCTATACCATTTTAAACCCTACCGGGGCCGCTTTGCCAACTCACAAGTCCATGACCTCAGATCCGCTGCCTCGCACCCTCATCCAACCTACCGGAGCAGCTTCTGACATCCCGTCCACGGCCGTAGATCCGCATCGTCAACACCATCCTTAACCCAACCACCCGAGCAGCTTCACCTACGCCCTCGTCTACGGCCACAGATCTGCTTCGCCCACACCGTGGTCCACCCTACCAGAGCAGCTTCACCTACGCCCTCATCGACGGCCACAGATCCGCTTCGCCCACACCGTAGTCCACCCTACTGGAGCCGCTCCACAAACACCCTACTCCATGGTTCTAGATCTCCTTACCGGACCCCAACAGCCAGCACACCATCATCACCCATGACGTTTCTAACCTGATTCCCACCGTCTGGCAAGATGCCAAGCACCCGCCACGGCCTAGGTACTTGTCACCTTTAAACCCATCCAATATCACCTGCCCGATGTACTTCAAATATACTAACAGGATGCTGTTACCTGTTATGCAGCTAGAAAAAACTACAAGGACGATGTTTCTTCTGGATCTAACAGCTTGGCCAACCAAGATCCTGGACCGAGGCATTGCTATGATCTTGTAAGAGTGTCTCTCTCTCTCTTGTATTGCTCTGTGCCTGCCAGCGTGCTTTATTAGGATTTTCGACCTGTAATCCCTTTGTGCAGACAATGATTTCTACTGCTGGCTGCTAAATTAGATATGTAGATGTCATACATGATACTACCTCGTACCTCCGTTCCTAAATATAAGTCTTTCTAGAGATTCCACTATAGGCTACATACGGAGCAAAATGAGTGAATCTACACTCGAAAATGCATCTATATACATCTGTATGTGGTCCATACTGGAATCTCTACATAGACATATATTTAGGAACAGAGGCAGTACATTACACAAAATCGTAGGTGGCATGTAGGAATTCCAGTACACTACATTAGGCTCCCTTAGAGTGCCTGCTAGTCCAACACACAGAGTCATGGCTAGTTTATGCTACGCACACAATCATTAATTGGTGGTTTAAATATGCGCAAGGGATATGCAATGTATTATCATGTAGATATGTATGAAATTAGCTATGTCAATTTGCAGCTAGGGTTACACAATGAAAAAGTACAAGATGTATGTGGCAATTTCATGGAACATCGCAAAAAAAGGAGAGCCAGCGGTGAGCCTATACAGTGTGCTATGGTACGTCACTCCTCCATTGCTATCATCATGACATGTTATTTGTATGTCAGTTCTATTGGCCAAGTTTCTTAGGGACAGTTATTACGAGTTATCCTAAGAAAATAAGCACCTGTGAATATAAGCTCCACGTAATAAGCCAACCAGTTCTTTTCATTGCGTTTTCAGCTTATCTTTGGTGTGGTCAGTGAAAAGTCTAGATTGCATTATATTTTTTCATTTTGCCGCCCCTATGAAAATTAATTTGACTTGCAAACATCACAAATTGAACCCAATGCAGTAATTAATATGATAGGAAAATAGACCTTCACTATTTGCTCGAAATGCAAATACAAAGATACCATTTACTTGGCACAATCTACTTTGGTCAATGTTTTCCATAGAGATCACATTGCCTAATTTGAACGAAAAACGCATGACCCACATTTAAATGAAGAACAATTATTTATTGAAATTCGATTGTCCAAGTGGCTGGTTATTATCATATAGCAGCACCACCTGAAAGCATCATATAGCAGCAGTAGCAGCTCATAGCAACTCATCATACAGCAGCAACATCAGTGTGCAATTCATCATATACGAGCAGCAGTTCATAGCAATTCATCATATAGCAGTAGCATGAGCAGCTCATAGCAATTCATCATATAGCAGCAGGAGCAGCTCATAGTAATTCATCATATAGCAGCAACAGGAGCAGCTCATAGCAATTCATCATATAGCATCAACAGGAGCAACTCATAGCAATTCATCATACAGCAGCAGCAGGAGCAGCTTATAGCAACTCATTATATAGCAGCAGTAGCTCATAGCAATTCATCATATAGCAGCAGCAGCAGCTCATAACAATTCATCATATAGCAGCAGCAGATCATAGCAATTCATCATATAGCAGTAGCAGGAGCAGCTCATAGCAATGCATCATATAGCAGCAACAGAAGCAGTTCATAGCAGTTCATCGTATAGTGGATCAGAATGAAAATTTGGCAAAAAATCAGAGGAGATCCTCACCTTGTTGGATGAGCTCATCCTTCAACAGCACCTCAAGGACACGGCCTGGGAGGTGGGGAGGGGGAATAAGGTGCCTTTTGCCACAGTGTGGCATCAGCCGTAGTTGTGCAGCGCCTGACAGAGTAGTGCGTTGGATGAACCACAGTGGAGCAGCTGCTGGAGACCATGAGAATGAGGGGCGACACCAGAGGGAGGAGCAGCCAGGGAGATTTGCCCCTACCTGCCGGCCATGTAGCCTAGCTGGACAGAGCATCATTGAGGACCAGGCCAGATGGGACCAGTGGTGACTGCTTGCTGGAGGAACCCTAGTGCTGCAGGCAGGGTATCGAGGTTGAGGGAAAGGGGAGAGGAGATGCAAGCAGTCAGGGTAATGAATGCTTGCGTGTTTGTTTTTACTTGAGGGTGAGGTGTGACGCGGGCGTCACCAGTTGCATTTCCAGTGTAATATAGGAAGATAACAGAGTCATTTCACTCTTCCCCTTCCCTTCAATTTTTAGTAAGGTTCTACCCGAAACACCCCCCTCCAAAGCGAAATTAGTTAAGCCCAAGCCCATAACTTAAAAATGACTTCTTTACATCTTTTATGGCTTATTTTGACAATAAGCCCTGAAAAGGTGGAATAGAACTGGCCCTTAACCTGTAATTCAATTGTGCGTGGAATGATGAATCACTCCTGCCTGCTATAGTGTACATTTAGGCATCATCCTACATGACATAACCTAATACATGTGCATTCCATTGTAGAATCTGGAATATGCAATGTTTATGTTAGTTCATACGTTGCACATGATGTTTAAATGCCCCTTAAATCTAGTTAGTCAAGTGATGGTCTTTAAGCCTCCTTCTTTGCTTCTTTTCTTGATATGTAAGATTTGCTCACACATCTGTTCAATTGCTTGTTTGCATCAGCCAACCATACCAGGACTGTTTGCTTTGATTACTTGCTGTTCTTGACCTAACACTCTAACAGAGCTTGTCAACGATTTAAACACTAAGGGCTATTGTAGTGGGGCCTTTTCTAACTCATAGGTGACATAAAGGTTTGGTTGTACACTAAAGTAGTAGGCTCTCCAAGAGTACCTGAAGATCCAGTTCGAAGGTATGCCTAGTTTTTACATAGTGCAGACATAGTAAATGCTCATTTCATTGTGTGCAAGTGCAAGAGATGCGGCGTGTTTCATTATGTGGTGTTGTTTTGTTATAATCTCATCCTTTTGTGTTCACAGACTGGAAAGTATGCATATTTATCTTCCAAGGAGACGAGTAACTAGTTTGTGTCACCTTGCAGAGGGGGTGCAATGAAGATAAGATTGAGGATTTCTAAGTACAAGATGTTAGGAAGGAGCCTTGCAAGAGAAGTAGGAGCTGCGCTGAGCCTCTTCAACCTGTTAAGGTAAGTCACTGTATCCAACTGAACAGTTCAATTCCTTGTTTGTTTCAGGCATAGTTAATTTGCTCTTTTCAATTGCTTTATTTGTCCTTAGTTAATGAGATGCCCAAAGATGATGCTTTATGTTGGGTACTTGTATAACTATTAGTTGGCATAATTAAAGGCCTTACCATTTAATTACTCTGCCGAAGTGTGCCTGATGCTTTGAAGTTTATTAACCAACTATTATTGAATGAGGCTCACAATCTAGTTTATACTAGGCTAATGATTGCATAGTTTTGCTTGATGTAGTATGTTTGTATGAAATCCTCTGCTGTTCGTTATGCTCCCTAAGACTTTAATTGAGCTACAGAATGGCCAACTGCTTGCTTACTTCTATGCAACGTGCCGTCTAAATTTGTAACTTGTCTGTGTTTTGGATTGGGCCCCAACATCATGCTCCTCTAGTGAGCTAAGAGAGACTCTGTATGCAGGCCGCACAGACTACCTTTTTTATTTTAAAATATCACCTGCTTATGCTTCATGATGTGTAACATTATTGTTAGTCCTGTTTTGCCATGTACAAAATAGCCTGTCTTGCTCGCTTCACCGTTGTAACTATATTTTGCCCTAGTCATGTGTACTTACAGAAACATTTCAGGATGAAGTGACATCAACACAAAGATCTACGAGCAGTGCGGCATGGCCGTTACCGAATGATTATGAATTGGAATTGGAATGTGCTGATGTTCTCGAGCATCAACTAGAGGTGGCAAGACAACATGTACATGATTCTGAACGTATAATCAACAAGTTGAGACTGGACATGCAGGTATTAGATGCAGGAGTCAAAAAAATGAAACAAGACACTGAGGTAACAACGAATGAATTGGAGAGTTTGCAGACTGAAATTTGTGCTATCTAAATCTGGCCAATCCAATTTTCTGAAGAGATTATAGTTCAAATGGTAAGTTATGTCGATGCCCGTCCATGATGTATGAGCTGTATTTGCCCAGTGTATGTAATTTGCTGTTTGTGTATGCTTTATTATCATTGGTGCCGAACCATAATGCCCAGTGGGTATAATCGGCTATAATTTCTTTATTGTATAGTGTAGGATTATTCTACGTTTCTATGCCTTAGTCTCTTTATTGTATAGTGTATGTTTTTTAGAGGCGGTAGTATAGAGTAGGATAATTCTTTGAATATGCTATGTCGTTCAAACGGGGGCCAACTCGCCCAAATGTTGTAGTGACCATGGACGTCCACAGGTCGTACGATCTATGGGCCATCTACGTGACGAACGATCCATGGCCTTCTATGGGCTGTCAGATCCGTGGGCCTTCTATGGGCCGTCGGATCCATGAGACTTCTATGGGCCGTCGGATCAATGGACCTTCTATGCGCCATCGGGTCAATGGGCCTTCTACGTCCCGTAGGATCCATGGGCCTTCTACGGGCCGTCTCATCTATGGGCCTTCTACGGGCCGTATAAGGGGCCGCAAACGGGCTAGAGTTGAAATCGTCCGTTCATGGGCCGACCATAACGGGCTGTCGTTAATCGGCCGTTTTTATGACGCTATGAAAACGGCCCAACGTATTAACTGGCCACAAACGGGCCGACTGTAACCATGGGCTGAATTTGGCCCACAAGCAGAAAATGACAGTAACGGGCCGAAAGTAAACGAATGCTGGAAATGAGCCCAAGAATAAATGGGCCCTGAGAAGGCCGAAAGATAACATGGGCTGGAAACGGCCGAACAGAATAATGGGCCGAGGGTTACTAAGGGCCTCATATGGGCCGAAAGACGTCATGGGCCATACATGGGCCGGAAGTTAAAACGAGCTAGAATTATATTGGACGGCCCAGATGACGCTACTGGGCCTAATTCGGATAGGCCATAAGTGGGCCCTGGGTTAGCGGGCTGTAAATGGGCTATATGCGAACATGCTGTTAACAGGCTTGCTGTGGGCCGGCCCGCCAACTTTTGACCAAGTCAAATGGGCCGGCCTTGTCACATGAATGGGCCTCTGTTGGGCCGTGCCACGTGTCGACGTATCATAGGCGCTTTGGGTCCAATGAGTGGATGACATCTGTCCCAATGGCGAGCCGACACGTGTTCCCTCCAGCCAATGATGATTTTACACGTGGAAAATCCTCATTGGTCGGTGCTGTTAACGGGTTATCGGATCCAAAACTGGACTCGACAGCTTAACGGCATTCCGTTACGGTGGATGCCACGTGTCGGTCACCCTTGACGAAAGCACTTCTGTGGTGCACGATTTATCGTCATGGAAGTGGACACTTCCATGATGATAATTTTGGTAATGTCATGGAACACTTCTACGACAACACAGGTATGACTATCTTGATTCTTCATAAAATTGTCATGGATGTACATGCATGATAGAAAACGTGACCTACTGTGACAAACACGTATCATCATGGAAGTGTATTTTTTGTAGTGCTTCCGTTTGCCGAGTTGCCTTATAACTCTAGTTTCCATTTCAAACTGAGTATGCCATTCTTTCGAATTCCTTCAAACAATCAATAAATGTGAATTGCCTCAGGCTGGAATGAAGAGTTCCAATGATCTATGCATCAAAAGTAATTCTTTTTGCCACTTAAGGGAATAATTCTACGAGCCACCTCTTCTAAGGTGTCCCGTTATGGAATCATGACAATTATATCCTTGCTACTTTGAAACCATGCACCATCCTACTACAGCGTGGGATTGTTGCCTACCAAATTGAACCTCCGTCATCAGTTTCTTCCATCCCTCCTGATGTGCATTTTGTGTCTCAGCTCAAGAGATGTTTCAACATCTCACTCCATGAGTTGATCTTGGGTTGCTCGATCTTCGAGAAGATCAATTCTTCTAGAGTTTCCCTTTCCTCTCGTTGTCATGTTGGATGGATTTCTCAGAGGAAGATGTCGAGACAAAGATGATGATCGAATCAATGTTCTTATGAGGTGCAACTTGGATCATGAAGATTGTGTTAGCTTTATGTCCCCACTGTCTTCTTACCTCATGTCTTGAATCTCGGGACGAGATTCTTGTTTAGTGGGGGTGAGTTGTCACATCCCTAGTCTGGTAGTGCTCTAGGCTAGAATTTGCATCCATGCATCATGTTTAAATTTATTTGAAACTTGAAATGGGGGTGATCAAACCATAGCACTTTGAAATCCAAATAGGTCCAGCTTAAAAAATGCATTCAATGAACCCAAAATGCTTCCATCAATGTTTGATAATTTTGGCAAGGCTTGAGACCAAACCAAAAATAGTGAACATTTTTGTGGAATATTTTGGGCACTGAATTTAAATCACTATTGTATTTGAATTTGGATCTATATTCTTAATATATGGAATATATTTTCAAATGTCTTTGATATAATTTTATGTGCTTTTGGAATAGTCCAGAGAAGTAACATAAAATTATTCAGAATGTTTTGGCATTGTTTGAATTCTAAAACAGTCACAAAATAAAAGAAAACAAAAAAACAAAAGAAAAGGAAATGCAAACAGAAACCTACCTGCCAGCCCACCACTGTAGCAGCCCAACCAGGCAAAGCCAGCCCGGCCCACCAGGGGCAGCATTGTCTTCTTCCTTCTGCCAGGAGGAGAAGCAGCCGCGTGCCCGGCGCGCAGACGAGCCGCGCCAGCTCCTCCTGCCTGTAAGTTAGTGCCACCTTGGGTTTACGACTAGTCATGTCGGCCCGGGTTCTCTGTCATATGGATGCTAGCGACACTATCATATACGTGAGCCAAAAGGCACAAACGGTCCCGGGCCAGGTAAGGTGGCACCTGTGGGTATACCGTGCGTGAGGCCGCAAAGTGATATGATGTGTTACATGCTAGATCGGTGTGACTTAGAATCGGGGTCCTGACAGCTCAGCTCGCCGAACCTGAGGAACAGGAGACACAAGGGTTTATACTAGTTCGGGCCATCGTTGCAGTGTAATACCCTACTCTAGTATGGTGTGGTGGATTGCCTTGTAGGCTGGGGAAGAACAAGTACAAGGGAAGAACAGCCTCCTTAGGAGAGGTGTTCTTGAGCTCGATGAGCTTTTGTGGTTGGGGATGATCTGAATGATCCTCTTTCCTATGGTGGTGGCTAGCCCTATATATAGAGGCCCGGGTCCTCTCCCCAAAAATTAGGCGGGAAGGGATCCCACAATAGCCAATTTGAAGGGGGACAACGAGTACAAGTTATCCTGACAAAAGGTGGTCTTCGCCTGCCGAAGGCTCTGGTGGTGACGCCGTCGTGGGCTCCGTGATGACCTTCGTCTTGCCGTCCTGCTAAGCTCGGTTTCATTGCACCGATATGGAAACCTTTGCCTAACGCCTAGAGACTCCTCGCCTGCACCTACCTCTTTAGCACCGAAGATGAAACTGGCACTTTGCGCCCACTGGCGCCCGCCTGGCCTTGGTCGTCATGGCTCATGTCACGGAAACCTCACGAGGTGCCCCTCGCCTAGATCTCGCTGCTCCTCGAGAGCCAACCTAGTGAGGCTGCCCCTGAGGAGGTCTTGTGCCGTCCACCTCACGTGGCTTGGCCCCTCGCGAGGGTCTTAAGTGTTGGCTGATGAAGATGGGCCGTACCAGGACACTGGTGGAGCCACGCCCTGGGCTGCAGGTAGGCAAGTCTGGGTATCCCCGTTCCCAGGACGCCGACAGTAGCCCCCGGGCCCAAGGCACGCTCATGCGTGGCTTCACGGCGAAGCCAAGGGTCAAGTGCGGAGTGCCATGGGCCCTAACAGCCTGCGTCCTTAATTGAGACGTGGCGATTGACAGGACGTGGGCGTCTCCGCTTCCCCATGCTGCCTCGGCAACTACCCGACTAACAAAAGGCTGGCGTGTGCCGCAGTGTCTTCATTGCTTGCCTTCGTCTTGCTCCAGATCGCCTTTCCTTCTCCTCGT
Organism: Triticum urartu; assembly: GCF_056163025.1. Classification (NCBI taxonomy): domain Eukaryota; kingdom Viridiplantae; phylum Streptophyta; class Magnoliopsida; order Poales; family Poaceae; genus Triticum; species Triticum urartu. The sequence continues at coordinate 286,281,077 of NC_141877.1, forward strand.
TCCCAAGCCTCCAGATCTGCACCAATCCTCCTCCAAGCCCTCCATCGATGGCACCCAGCAAGGTGAGGGCCACCCTTCCGCCCTCCTGGTACGAGCCGGCCCTGAGCACGCCCAACGTCTTGGAGAAGAACCTCGCCGCCACACTCCTGATGACGGCGACGAGAAGAGGAAGACTGCGCTTCGGGTTGGCTCCGCTGAGCCGGAGGCCTCTGGCAGCACCTTCTATCCCTTCTTCATGAGCATCGTTGTAGCGGGGTTGGTTCCCCCCTTCTCTGACTTCTTCTACTCCGTCCTCAGCCACTACAAGCTACACGCCCTCCATCTTCATCCCAACTCTGTCCTCCTTCTGTCGATTTTTGCCTTCTACTATGAGGCATATGTCGGGGTGATGGCGTTCGTGGCGCTACTTCGCCACTTCTTCTATCTCCGGATCAAGGACAGCCATTGCTCGGGGTGCGCCAACTTCGTTGCGGCCAACAAGACCAACGTGATCTCAAAGGCCGGGAAGAAGGATGAGGGCTTCAGGAGCAAGTGGGTCCTAATGGACGCCAAGCGCTCCTACCGCCGGCTTGTGCTATCGACGGGGATGCCTATGTCTCACGACGGGTGGTTCCAGGCGAAGCTCACCGACCCCTGGGGCGGGACGTGTGCTGGAGAAGATGACTGCCGATCTGAAGCCTGACGACCCAAATGTGGCAAAGCTGACGGGGGCCATGATCGTCAAGGAATTCCTGTCGCAGCGCGTGGCTCCGCTCCAGGCGCGCTCGCGCCCATTGTCAAAGCTCGGGAACGAGGGTGACGAACTCCGCCAGTGTCCGTAGGCCTTGCCTGATGAGGAACTGGGCACGGATCTCCGTTCCCTGGCCGGGGACGACCAGGGGTACCCTCCGGACACCATTGTTCCTCTGTACTGCCGCCCCGACGGGGCGAAGGTTGCCGCCGCCATGCCTGTCTTTGATGGACGTGGGCTCGTGCCTCTGGCACCCTCTGAGGCCCTGGTGGCGACAACTCCGGTGGTGGTGTCCTCTGGTGACTCTGGCGGGGAGGAGGGGTAGGACTCGGAGGTGACCCCGGAGGGGATCGGGGAGACCTCCCCTCCGCGCAAGGCCGATCTCCTCCGCGCCTTGCCTGACGATGACGACGCTGGCGACCACCCGGTGAGGGAGGTCCGGCCCCCTGCTGGGGTCACCACAAGGTCCAAGGACACCCCCTCGAAGAAGTCGCCGACTATAGTTCCGACGAAGAGCAGGTCGGCACTGGTCTCCCAAGGCGAGGCTCCTGCCCTGGCGTTGTCTGGTGTTTTCGCTGGGCCGGCTACTGCTTCTTCATCTTCTCCTGGGGCCCGCGCACCGGTGCCCCAGACCGCGAGGCCCTTAGGCTCCGTGATCCTGAAGAGGGCATGAGACTACGCCGCCGTGGACCAGTAAGCATCTCGCCCTAACTTTGTACTTGCTCCCGCTTCCGTTGATGCTTCCTACTGTTCTCCTCTTGCATTATCAGGCCGACGCTGTCGGCGGAGAAGAAGAGAGAGGGAGCGGCCACATCCTCGCGTGCCCAGCAGTTTGGCCTGGCCACACCCCCTCCGGCGCAGAAAGGCGGTGAAGGCACCCATACTTCTCCCACCCGATCGTCCTCGCGAGGCCCAGTGGACCATTCTCGGGAGAAGGCGATCTCCTCGGCCAAGCCAGCTCCGGAGGCGCCTACCCCTAGCTCGCCCGTCGATGCAGCCGAGGCTCAGGAGCTCCCAGCTCCTCTTCCTGCCATCACCGGTTCATAGGTCTTGGCGATGGCGCAGCCTCCTCCTCCGGTCGAATCGCTGGCTCGCGATCCTTTCGCTTCGCCCAACGCCTTGGAGGAGGCCCTCTTCGCACTGGCGCGGCTTCAGGGCGACCTTCAAGGCGCTGACCGCCGCCTAGTGGCGGGGCGCCTAGAGCAGATCGGGTTGGCTCCATTTCGATGCATCTATCAGGGCGGCGTTGGGCCAGGCCGTGGCATCTTTGGAAGAGGACAAGCGGGCCGCCGACTGAGCCGCGGCCACCCGCGAGGTGGCGCTAAAGGATGCCGAAGCCACCAAGGAGCGCTGCCGGTCGATGGAGGCCGAGCTGGAGTGTGACACCCCGGATGTAACTTGCCATATTTGTAACTCCGAATCTTGACTTTTTCGGCTATGTGTTATGAGATTCCTTTCGTGGTTGGATTTTGTCTTCATTTCACTTTTTGTTCATGTCATACATCTCATATCATGTCATCATGTGCATCGCATTTGCATTCGTGTTCGTCTCATGCATCCAAGCATTTTCCCCGTTGTCCGTTTCGCAATCTGACACTCCCTCATGCACCTGGCGCACCCCTCTTGTCTCTTTTCGTGAGTGACTGTTCAATATTCTCGGAATGGACCGAGATTTGCCAAGTGGCCTTGTTACACCACCAATAGACCATCTGTCAAATTTCGTTCCATTTGGAGGCCGTTTGATGATCCAACGGTTAACTGGGTAACCGCGAAAGCCTCTTGTGTGTTGCAGCCCAACACCCCTCCAAAACAGCCCAGTAACCCAAACCATCTCCATGTCCTCTGTCGCCGGATCACGATCGTGTGGGTGAAAAGTACACCTCATTTGGACACTCCAAACTCCATCCACCTACAAATATGTGATCCCCTCCGATTTTTTCGTGCAGTCCAAACCCTAGCCTAGTCCCTCTCCGCCGCCGGACACGTCCGGATCGGACCGGACACGTCCGCCGCCGCGCCCGAGCCGACGGGAAGCCGCCACGTGGCGCTCTCCACCGCCAGCCGCCGCTGGCCCGCCCGAGCTCGCGGGAGGCCCTCCGAGCCCGTTCCTCCGCTGCCCGCGCCGCCCGGCCGTCTCCTCCCGCATGCCCCGCACCGCCCTTCGCCGCCCCGCGCCGCCGCCTGCCACCACCGCGCTGCTGCCTACCTCCGCCACCGCCTCACCGCGTGCCTCACTGCTCGCCGCCGCCGTCTGACTCCGTCACTCGCGCCGCCGCACGCCGGCGCCGCCCCGCCAACCACCTCGCCGGTTCCCGCGCGCGCTGTCCCCGGTCGTCCCCCGCGCGTACCCGGCCACCAACTCCGGTGCATCTCCGGTGAGCTCGAGATCCGGCCTCGGTTCTCGTGCGCATCAGGAACCCTAGATTCATTCTGTGAGGTTGACCCCGAATTTGTCTAAGTCATTTTTCTGCAATATTTTTATGCCATGTTCATCGCATCACATCTTCGTGACCGTAGCTCCAAATCATGCATATGATATGTCGAATTGTTCGTATCATTGAGCTCTTCACGTTAGAAGCATTTCCATGCATGTTACTGTCTGCTATGATGCCTTTTTCTTTGATGCAAGAGTGCTATAAAATGTTAGCTGTTGGTAATTATCAAATCATGAGGTTTTGTCATTTTTGTTGCATTTGATGTTTGCATCATATGAGCATGAGGTCTACATGTGTCTTGAACTACATCATGCCATCTTTATAGGGTTTCTCGTATTGTATTTTTGTGATCTATGTGGTGACTAGTACAAGCATGGAAAGTAGGCTCCACAATGTTGCTGTTTTCAGGGACTTAGGATTTTGCTAAGTCCTTTTCCTGCTATTATTTTGATGCCATGTAAACTTGATGCTACAATGAGATCCATGCTTAGTTTGAGATACTTCAGTAAGGATATTTGGAACATGTGGTTATGATCTATCCATTCATGCCCCTGGTTGCAATTATGGAGTGCTCTAGTATGTTGTTTTCTTGCACTACGTTTGCTATAAAATGTTCCTGGCAGAATGTTAACATGTTAATCAATATTGCTATGGTTATTGCTAGTGATCCATGCATCCTATTAACTTGACCTTGCCATGGTTGGCTTCATGAACATGTCATCTTGCTATTGGTATGCTTATTTTGTCATGCAATGCTTTGTGCTGAGTGGCATGAGCTCGCGAATTTGCTATTGTGAATCTGTTTATGTCATGCCCCGTTTTTCTACGAAGTCTAAAACTGTTAATAAAACTTGCTATGTTTACATTGGTGCCATCATATCTTCTGTGCCTTTTGGCTCATGTTCAGTAAGGTACTTTTGTTCTAAGCTTTTATTAGAATCATGCCATGCCTTGGTTTGCTATGATACGTTCCTGTAGCATGTTGTTTGCTTGCTCTAAATATTGCTTCCTGATGTTGTTTTGACATGTTAGTATTTTCACGAAGCCTGTGAAGCTGATATCTTTTGCACTTTCACCATGCTTGTTTGAACCTGCTCTTTTGTGTTTTAGCCATAGCTCAATGTTCATGTTTTGTCAAGCATCTCTTGTACATCACTGCCATATGCTTTGTTGTTATGTTGGAGTGTAGTAGCTTAGTTTCTTGTTGCATTCTAGGTGGCATCATGTTGTTAATCGCATTTTTGCGTCATTCTTGTGATGCTTGCCATTTGCAAACCGTGGATCCATTTCTGGTGATCTTTATATTGATTTCAACCAAAATCATCTCATCTTTCCAGAGGCATACTTGGTTTGCCAAGTTTATGCCTTGATCATTCTTTCCCTTCCGGAGCATGCATATGCATTGCATACCATGTCTTGCATATCATGCCATGTATTGCATCATGTTGCTTGTGCATTGCACCGTGATTGATTGTTGTTCCTTTTTCTTGAGTTCTTGCCTTGGGTAGATCCGAGAGACGAGTACATGAACGAGGAACCTGTTGAGTACGCTATCGAGGATCAAGCTTTCGACAACTCTGAGAACTTTGCAGGCAAGATGACCATACCCTCGAAATCACTTCTATTTTTTCTTTGCTAGTTGTTCATTCTATTGCTAAGTCGCGCCACCTAACACTTGCTATATCATGCCTCCCATATTGCCATGTCAAGCCTCTAACCCACCTTCCTAGCAAACCATTGTTTGGCTATGTTACCGCTTTTGCTCAGCCCCTCTTATAGCGTTGCTAGTTGCAGGTGAAGTTGAAGTTTGTTCCATGTTGGAACATGGATTGGTTGGGATATCATTATTATCTCTTATTTGCTTTAATGCATCTATATACTTGGTAAAGGGTGGGAGGCTCGGCCTTATGCCTGGTGTTTTGTTCCACTCTTGCCGCCTTAGTTTCCGTCATACCGGTGTTATGTTCCTTGATTTTGCGTTCCTTACGCGGTTGGGTGTTATGGGAACCCCTTGACAGTTCGCCTTGAATAAAACTCCTCCAGCAAGGCCCAACCTTAGTTTTAAATTTGCCTACCTAAGCCTTTTCCCTTGGGTTCTGCAGACTCAAGGGTCATCTTTATTTTAAACCCCAGTGCTACTCTAGGTGTTGGTCCAAACTGGGCGATGTCTGGCGCCCCCTGGGCAACAAGGGTCTATGCCAACCCGACGTCTTGCCCATCCGGTGTGCCCTGAGAACGAGATATGTGCAGCTCCTATCGGGATTTGTCGGCACATCGGGCGGCTTTGCTATTCTTGTTTTACCATTGTCGAAATGTCTTGTAACTGGGATTCCGAGACTGATCGGGTCTTTCCGGGAGAAGGAATATCCTTCATTGACCCTGAGAGCTTGTGATGGGCTAAGTTGGGACACCCCTGCAGTGTATAAACTTTCGAGAGCCGTGCCCGTGTTTATGTGGCAGATGGGAATTTGTTAATGTTCGGTTGTAGAGAACTTGACACTTGACTTAATTAAAATGCATCAACCGCGTGTGTAGCCGCGATGGTCTCTTTTCGGAGGAGTCCGGGAAGTGAACACGGTTCTTGTGTTATGATTGTGCGTAAGTAGTTTTAGGATCACTTCTTGATCATTTCTAGCTTCTTGACCGCCGCGTTGCTTCTCTTCTCGCACCCATTTGCGTATGTTAGCCACCATATATGCTTAGTGCTTGCTGCAGCTCCACCTCATTACCCTATCCTACCCATAAGCTTAAATAGTCTTGATCTCGCGGGTGTGAGATTGCTGAGTCCTCGTGACTCACAGATACTTCCAAACAGTTGCAGGTGAAGATGATACCAGTGCAGATGACACAACCGAGCTCAAGTGGGAGCTCAATGAAGATCTTGATCGTTGTTTTATGTCTTTTCCAGATGATCAATAGTGGAACCCAGTTGGGACGATCGGGGATCTAGCATTTGGGGTTGTCTTCCTTTATTTTGGTCCGTAGTCGGACCTTGATTGTACTATGGATGATGTATGTTTAACTTGTTATTTGTGTGAAGTGGCGATTGTAAGCCAACTATTTATCCATTTCTTATTTAGTACATGGGATTGTGTGAAGATTACCCCACTTGCGACTAAACTACCATGCGGCTATGCCTCTAAGTGGTGCCCCAACACGTGGGAGATATGGCCCTATTGTGGGTGTTAAATGGAGACCGTGTGCAACGAGCGCGCGGTCGAGGCTCGCAGTCGCAAGGAGGAGGAGAAGATGAAGGCCCGAGAAGACACCGTCACCGGTCGTGACGCCGAACTGGAGCAACTGGCAAGGGCGTAGGCCGCAGAGCGCGGCCGCCTGGAGAAGCTGGTGCAGGAGGTGGAGGCAGAGAAGGCCCAGCTGGAAGCCAAAGCGAAGGTTCTGGCAGAGGATCACGCGGCCTTCAAGTACCTTGAGGAGATATCCCGCGAGGCGCTGAAGGCACTCTATGAGAAGGGCTTGGAGAAGCCGCTGGCGACGGACGACGGAGGCCCCTCCCAGCTGCTTCCTTATCTCGTTGTGGCGCTTGAGGGTGTCGTCGCCGGGATCGTCCCCATGGTTGAGGGGGAAGCCCCCGCGCTTTCTTCTTCGGTTCTGACGCGCGTTTTCATCCACCTGCATCTTCGTGACCCCGACGCCGACCTGAGCGAGCTGCTCGAGCCCGTGGAGGAGGAGCGCTGCGCGGCCGCTGCTACAACCATGGAGGGCCAGGTGGAGGCCCCGTTGAAGAAGTTCCTTGCCATCGAGCCTGCACCTCCAACCGATGGCCCCGCCGATCCTGCGACTGAGGCCAACGACACAACCGACGGTGACGCTGCCGGCGGGAAGACGCTCCCTGATGATGGCGCCCAAGGCTGAAGAAAAGGCTTGCTGGTGAAGAACGGCGCTCCTTCTCGTTTTACTTTCCTGTGAGATTTCCTGTGACATGAGATGTGCCTCGTGGAGGCATTAAAACTCTGCCTGACATTTGGGGGACAATATGTTGTGTAACAATTTATTTGGACTCCGTGATTTCCTTCCTTTTTACTTGATATTCTATGTCGGCAGGGCCAGACCCCGCGCATACCTCAGTCGCTGTTGGGCCGTCCGGATCATCAAGACGGACCAAGGGGTGAGGGGCTACGTGGCCAGTTAGGCTCCTGAGTCGCGTTTCTCAGGAGTCCCCCTTGATGCTCAAACGGCATGCGGGAAGGAGCCGCTAAAGTAGGCCTTAGCGTTCTACGTCGGTAGGGCCCGACCCCGCGCATACCTCAGTTGCCGTTGGGCCGTCCGGATCACCAGGACGGACCAAGGGGTGAGGGGCTACGTGGACATTTAGGCTCCCGAGTCGCGATGCTCAGGAGTCCCCCTTGATGCTCAAACATCCTACATGAAGGAGCCGCTAAAGTAGGCCTTAGTGTTCTATGTCGGGAGGGCCTAACCCCGCGCATACCTGAGCCGACGTTGGGCTGTCCGGATCACCAAGACGGACCAAGGGGTGAGGGGCTACGTGGCCATTAGGCTCCTGAGTCACAATGCTCAGGAGTCCCCCTTGACGCTTAAATAGACCTTCATACCTGTCCTTGCCGCGGTCCCGCTCGGGAGTGGTGCGCGGCGACCAGGTCCGAAGGACCTGGCAGGGCGGCGTACGCTAGGCAGGGCCTGAGCGTAGCCCCCGTGCCCAGCCCCCTCGCGCGACTCTCCTGAGGGGAAAGCGTTGTAGTGAGGCTAGACACTGAGCCGGGTGGCTCCCTGAGGTTGGTACGACCATGGGGCCGCCCTCAGTTGTTTATCACCAGCGCGGAGCGTAGCGCTTCCGCACTTGCACGGGCATAGCCACTCCTCGACCGTGTCGACTGCCAGCGCGGAGCATGGTGCTTCCACTGGTGCGTGGGTGAGGGCTCCCTGTGAGTGGAGCCCCCGGGGCGTGTACAGCCCCGCCCTGACATGTGGCTTGCACGACAGGGATATACGAGGTGTGTCTGGGCACCTGTGAGCCAGCGCGGGACTCATGAGGCCCTACCTCAAGGCGGGTTGCACCTGGTCTTGGTTCTTGATAGCTTGAGTGGTCCTGCAAGATGGTTTGGCAACTTGCGCCAGACGAATTTCCTAAGGCGGTCACATGAGAGGGCTAGACACCAACGACCCCAGGAGGTGACGTGAACGGGGCCGGCCCGCTAGACAGAGCTCAGTCATTGGGTTTATCGATGCTGCAGGGACGGACCCGATCACAGACGCTGTGCCTAGCCTACTCATGCGAGGGATCCTAAAGAAAGACAACCGGCGCGTGGCTCCCGTGGTAATGAGGGCGGTCGCGGGTGGGGTATCGAAGTACTAGATAAGCAGGTGATATTCATAAAATGACTCAAGCAGAGAGGCAGGTTAGCTCAGATAGATGCAAGAACGATACATGCCACTAGGACGGACCCGAGCGGCTTGGGGATGATGTAGCCCGAGGGGCGCCCCCAGCAGGGTAAGCTAAAGATGCAAAAAGGATACACGTCGCAGGGACAGACCCGTGTGACTTGGGGATAATGCAGCCGGAGGGGCGCCCCCAACTGAATGAACTGGAAAGAGTCACCTGATAACGCCGCTGGAGTGATGTTGGAGTGGCTGAGGATGCGCGCTAAAGGAGTTGTTCCTCACGAGCCGCTAGGGCCCTGAGCCTCGGGAAGCTCCGGGGGCTCGGTTGGTTCCTTGAGGACCGTCGCCATCTCCTTCAGGACGGCGTGGTGCCTGGCCTCCCGAGCCACCAGGATGCTCCGCAGGTGGCACTGGAAGGTGGCGGCCGCGTTCGGCAAGCCAAACGGCATGCGAACATAGATGTGAGGTGGACCCTCACACCAACCAATGCGCGAAGGCCAGAAGCGCTCCTGAGATGCGGCCTTGTTGAGCCCTAGGACGTCGATGCAGACGTGCAGCCCACCGTCCTCGCCAGGATGGGGGGCTAGCCGGGTAGTGGGTGGCGGTCGCCACATACGACCCTTACCTCTTGAAGCTCCTGGGTCGCCTTGACGATGAACTCCTGAGCACCGGGCGCTCCTTGCCCAGTGCCCCCCTGAGGGAAACGTGCGGAGAAGCACGCCTCCACATGGTGCCCGAGTGCCTCCCTTGTGATGCTGGCTAGGTCTGAGGCCCTCCAGAAGAGATCCCCCGAGCCTTGCAAGAGGAGGGCGCCGAGCGCACCTTCCTATGCAAGGGAGGGAGGTGCCCCAGCTGTGGGCGCAGGTCCTGAGGTGGTGCCACTGGAGACGCTGCTCTCCTGAGGTCCCGGGAGGAGTAGCTGCTTCTTCTTCTTGGGGATGGCCTCAGGAGGGTACGTGATGCCTTCATTGTCGGGGTCTTCGATCACAACGGCTTGGAAGGCGTGCTCAAGGGAGCACACCACATCTCTTTCTTCACAGGGGACCGTGATGATGCCTCCACTCCCTGGCATCTTGAGGACGTTGTAGCTGTGGTGGGTCACTGCCATAAACTTGGCCAATGCTGGATACCTAAGGATGGTGTTGTACGGCAGAAGAATGTGGGTGACGTCGAAGTCGATGAGCTCGGTGCGGTTGTTGTTACGCTGGTTGAAGGTGACAGGGAGGCGGACCTGCCCTATCGGGGTTGCGGAGCCGTCGGTCACACTTGAGAAAGGCTTGGTAGGCTGTAGCTGATCGTATGGCACTTGAAGGCTATCGAATGTCTCGATGAACAAGAAATTGAGCCCTGCGCCACCGTCGATGAGGGTCTTGGTGACTTGGACGTTGCTGATGATGGGTGAACAGAGCATCGGAAGGACATCGGCGGTCGCAGCGCACTTGAGCTGGTCCACCGAGCAGAAGGTGATGGCGCACTTGGACCACCTGAGCAGTGATACGTCCATTTTGCATCATGCTTTTATATCCATATTTATTGCATTATGGGTTGTTGTTACACATTATGTCACAATACTTATGCCTATTCTCTCTTATTTTACAAGGTTTACATAAAGAGGGAGAATGCCGTCAGCTGGAATTCTGGGCTGGAAAAGGAGAAAATATTAGAGACCTATTCTGCACAGCTCCAAAAGTCTTGAAACTTCACGGGAGTTATTTCCAGAATATATAAAAAATACTGAGCGCAAGAAGTACCAGAGGGGGGCCACCCACCAGCCACGAGGGTGGGGGGCGCGCCCTACCCCCCTAGGGGCGCCACCTACCTCATGGGCCCCTGGTAGCCCTCCGATGCCCATCTTCTGCTATATGAGGTCTTTCATCGAGGAAAAAAATCATAAGCAAGCTTTTGGGACGAGACTCCGCCGCCACGAGGCGAAACCTTGGCGGAACCAATCTAGGGCTCTGGCGGAGCTGTTCTGCCGGGGAAACTTCCCTCCGGGAGGGGGAAATCATCACCATCGTCATCATCAATGATCCTCTCATCGGGAGTGGGTCAATCTCCATCAACATCTTCACCAGCACCATCTCATCTCAAACCCTAGTTCATCTCTTGTATCCAATCTTTGTATCCAAACCTCAGATCGGTACCTGTGGGTTGCTAGTAGTGTTGATTACTCCTTGTAGTTGATGCTAGTTGGTTTACCTGGTGGAAGATCATATGTTCAGATCCATTATGCATATTAATACCCCTCTGATTATGAACATAAATAAGCTTTTTGAGTAGTTACGTTTGTTCTTGAGGACATGGGAGAAGTCTTCCTATTAGTAGTCATGTGAATTTCGTATTCGTTCGATATTTTGATAAGATGTATGTTGTCATCCATCTAGTGGTGTCATGTGAACATTGACTACATGACACTTCATCATTGTTTGGGCCTAGAGGGAGGCATTGGGAAGTAATAAGTAGCTGATGGGTTGCTAGAGTGACAGAAGCTTAAACCCTAGTTTATGCATTGCTTCGTAAGGGGCTGATTTGGATCCATATGTTTCATGCTATGGTTAGGTTTACCTTAATACTTTGGTTGTAGTTGCGGATGCTTACAATGGGGGTTAATCATAAGTGGGATGCTTGTCCAAGTAAGGTAAGTACCCAAGCACCGGTCCACCCACATATCAAATTATCAAAGTACCGAACGCGAATCATATGATTGTGATGAAAACTAGCTTGAAGATAATTCCCATGTGTCCTCGGGAGCGCTTTCCTTCATATAAGAGTTTGTCCAGGCTTGTCCTTTGCTACAAAAAGGATTGGGCCATCTTTTTGCACTTTATTTACTTTTATTACTTGCTACTCGTTATCAATTACCTTATCACAAAACTATCTGTTACCGATAATTTCAGTGCTTGCAGAGAATACCTTGCTGAAAACTGCTTATCATTTCCTGCTGCTCCTCGTTGGGTTTGACACTCTTACTTATCGAAAGGACTATGATAGATCACCTATACTTGTGGGTCATCAAGACTCTTTTCTGGCACCGTTGCCGGGGAGTGAAGCGCCTTTGGTAGGTGGAATTTGGTAAGGAAAAATTTATATAGTGTGCTGAAATTTACTGTCACTTGTTACTATGGAACATAATCCTTTGAGGCGTCTGTTCGGGGTATCTTCACCTCGTCCGGAACCACAATTAGTTACTCCTCAACCTACTGAACCTACTGAAAATGTTTACTTTGAAATTCCTTCGGGTATGATAGAGAAACTCCTAGCTAATCCTTTTCCAGGGGATGGAACATTGCATCCCGACTTACACTTAATCTATGTGGATGAAGTTTGTGGATTATTTAAGCTTGTAGGTATGTGTGATGATGTCATAAAGAATAAGGTATTCCATTTATGTTTGAAGGCAGATGCATTGACATGGTATAGGCTATGTGATGATATGGGATGATGGGACTACAAACGGTTGAAATTGGAATTCCATTAGAGGTTTGATCCTATGCATCTCGTTCATCGTGATCGTAATTATATATACAATTTTTGGCTTCGTGAAGGAGAAAGCATCGCTCAAGCTTGGGGGAGGCTCAAGTCAATGTTGTATTCATGCCCCAATCATGATCTCTCAAGAGAAATGATTATTCAAAACTTTTATGCTTGGCTTTCTGACAACAAGCGCTCCATGCTCGATACTTCTTGTACTGGTTCCTTTATGATGAAGACTATTGAATTCAAATGGAATTTATTGGAGAGAATTAAACACAACGCTGAAGATTGGGATCTCGGTGAAGGTAAGGAGTCAAGTATAACACCTAAGTTTGATTGTGTTAAATCTTTTATGGATACCGATGTTTTCCATAAAATTTAGCACCAAATATGGACTTGACTCTGAGATAGTAGCTTCTTTCTGTGAATCGTTTGCTACTCATATTGATCTCCCTAAGGAAAAGTGGTTTAAATATCATACTCCCATAGAAGTAAAAGTAGTTGAACCTATTAAAGTTGAAGAAAAGACTATCACTTATAATGATCCTGTTTGTTCCTACTGCTTATGTTGAGAAACCACCTTTCCCTGTTAGAATAAAGATCATGCTAAAGCTTCAACTGTTGTCAACAAAATTAATATTAAGACACCTAACCCCCTGAGCAAATTAAAGTTGAATCTAAAATTGCTATGGTTAAAGATCTCTTGGCCGATAATATTGATGGGCATGTTATTTACTTCTGTGATGAAGCTGCTAGAATTGCTAGACCTGATACTAAAGATAAACATAGACCTATTGTAGGCATGCCTGTTATTTCTGTTAAAATAGGAGATCATTCTTATCATGGCTTATGTGATATGGGTGCTAGTGCCAGTGCAATACCTATTTCCTTATACAAAGAAATTATGCATGATATTGCACCCACTGAGATAGAAGATATCGATGTTACCATTAAGCTTGCCAATAGAGATACTATTTCACCAGTTGGGATTGTTAGAGATGTTGAAGTCTTGTGTGGGAAGGTTAAATATCCTGCTGATTTTCTTGTTCTTGGTTCCCCACAAGATAGCTTTTTTCCCATTATGTTTGGTATATCCTTCTTGAATACTGTCAATGCTAAGATAGACTGCAATAAGGATATTGTTTCTGTTGGTTTAGGGGATATGTCTCATGAGTTTAATTTTGCAAAATTTCGTAGACAACCCCATGATAAAGAATTGCCTAGTAAAGATGAAATTATTGGTCTTGCTTCTATTGCCGTGCCTCCTACTGATCCCTTAGAACAATATTTGCTAGACCATGAAAATGATATGTTCATGAATGAAAGAAGGGAAATAGATGAAGTATTCTTTAAACAGGGACCTATTCTGAAACACAATTTGTCTGTTGAAATCCTAGGGGATCCTCCTCCACCCAAGGGTGATCCCGCGTTTGAACTTAAACCATTACCTGATACTCTTAAATAGAAAATATATCATGTTATTATTAGTGCTAACCTTTCAAAGAAGGAGGAAGAGAAATTATTGAAAACTCTGAAGAAGCACCGTGCTACTATTGGATATACTCTTGATGATTTTAAGGGCATTCATCCCACCCTATGTCAACACAAAATAAACTTGGAGGAAGATGCCAAACCAGTTATTGATCACCAACGACGGCTGAATCCTAAGATGAAAGAAGTGGTAAGAAAGGAAATATTAAAGCTCCTTGAGGCAGGTATAATTTATCCCGTTGCTGATAGTCAGTGGGTAAGTCCTATCCATTGTGTCCCTAAGAAGGTAGGTATTACTGTTGTTACTAATGATAAAGATGAATTGATCCAGCAAAGAATTATTACAGGTTATGGGATGGTAATTGATTTCCGCAAATTAAATAAGGCTACTAAAAAGATCATTACCCCTTACCTTTATTGATCAAATGCTAGAAAGATTATCCAAACATACACATTTTTGCTTTCTAGATGGTTATTCTGTCTTCTCTCAAATACCTGTGTCAGCTGATGATCAATCAAAGACCACTTTTACTTGCCCTTTCGGTACTTTTTCTTATAGACGTCTGCCTTTTGGTTTATGTAATGCACCTCCTACCTTTCAAAGATGCATGATGGCTATATTTTTTGACTTTTGTGAAAAGATTTGTGAGGTATTCATGGATGTTCTTTGTTTATGAATCCACTTTTGATGATTGCTTGAGCAACCTTGATCGAGTTTTGCAGAGATGTGAAGAAACTAATCTTGTTCTGAATTAGGAGAAATGCCACTTTATGGTTAATGAAGGTATTGTCTTGGGGCATAAAATTTCAGAAACAGGTATTGAAGTTGAAAAAGCTAAAGTTGATGCTACTGAAAAGATGTCGTGTCCCAAGGACATCAGAGGTATAAGAAGTTTTCTGGGTCATGCCGGTTTTTATAGGAGGTTCATTAAGGACTTCTCAAAATTTTATCGGCCTCTAAATAATCTATTACAAAAAGATATTCCTTTTATCTTTGATGATGATTGTGTAGAAGCATTTGAAATACTTAAGAAAGCATTGATTTCTGCACCTATTGTTCAGCCACCTGATTGGAATTGACCCTTTGAAATTATGTGTGATGCTAGTGATTATGCTGTAGGTGCTGTTCTAGGGCAAAGAGTTGATAAGAAATTAAATGTTATTCAATATGCTAGTAAAACTCTAGACAATGCCCAGAGAAATTATGCTACCATTGAAAAAGAATTTTTAGCAGTTGTTTTGCTTGTGATAAGTTCAGACCTTATATTGTTGATTCTAAAGTAACTATTCACACTGATAATGCTGCTATTAAATACCTTATGGAAAAGAAAGATGCTAAACCTAGACTCATTAGATGGGTTCTCCTGCTACAAGAATTTGATTTGCATATTATTGATAGAAAGGGAGCTGAGAACCCCGTTGCAGACAACTTGTCTAGATTAGAAAATGTTCTTGATGACCCACTACCTATTGATGATAGCTTTCCTGATGAACAATTAAATGTCATAAATGCTTCTCGTAGTGCTCCATGGTATGCTGATTATGCTAATTATATTGCTGCTAAATTTATACCACCTAGTTTCACATACCAGCAAAAGAAAAAGTTATTCTATGATTTGAGACATTACTTTTGGGATGACCCACATCTTTATAAAGAAGGAGTAGATGGTATTATTAGACATTGTGTACCTGAGCATGAACAGGAACATATCCTACTCAAGTGTCACTCCGAAGCCTATGGAGGACACCATGCTGGAGATAGAACTGCACACAAGGTATTGCAATCCGGTTTTTATTGGCCTACTCTCTTCAAAGGATAACCGTAAGTTTGTCTTGTCTTGTGATGAATGTCAAAGAATTGGTACTATTAGTAGATGTCAAGAAATGCCTATGAATTATTCACTTGTTATTGAACCATTTGATGTTTGGGGCTTTGATTATATGGGACCATTTCCTTCCTCTAATGGGTATACACATATTTTAGTTGCTGTTGATTACGTTACTAAGTGGGTAGAAGCTATTCCAACTAGTAGTGTTGATCATAACACCTCTATTAATATGCTTAAAGAAGTTATTTTTCCGAGGCTTGGAGTCCCTAGATATTTAATGACTGATGGTGGTTCACACTTTATTCATGGTGTCTTTCGTAAAATGCTTGCTAAGTATGATGTTAATCGTAGAATTGCATCTCCATATCACCCACAGTCTAGTGGTCAAGTAGAATTGAGTAATAGAGAGCTCAAATTAATTTTGCAAAAGACTGTTAATAGATCTAGAAAGGATTGGTCCAAGAAACGTGATGATGCATTATGGGCCTATAGAACTGCATATAATCTCCTATGGGTATGTCTCCGTATAAAATGTTTTATGGTAAAGCATGTCACTTACCTCTTGAATTAGAACATAAGGCATATTGGGCTATTAAAGAGCTCAACTATGACTTCAAACTTGCTGGTGAGAAGAGGCTTTTTCACATTAGCTCACTTGATGAATGGAGAACCCAGGCTTATGAAAATGCCAAGCTATTTAAAGAAAAAGTTAAAAGATGGCATGATAAAAGGATACAAAAGTGTGAGTTTAATGTAGGTGATTATGTATTGCTATACAACTCTCGTTTAAGATTTTTTGCAGGCAAACTTCTCTCTGAATGGGAAGGTCCTTACATTATCGAGGAGGTCTATCGTTCCGGTGCCATAAAAATCAACAACTTCGAAGGAAAAAATCCGAAGGTGGTGAACGGTCAAAGAATTAAACATTATATCTCAGGTAATCCCATAAATGTCGAAACTAATAGTATTGAAACCGTGACGCCGGAGGAATACATAAGGGACACTATCCGGAATGTTTCAGACTCCGAAAAGGAATTGGCACGTGGTACGGTAAGTAAAACGACTCCAAAACAGTTCTAATGGCATTGTTTCTCTGTTTTGGAATATTTAGAAAAATAGGAAAATAAGAAGCAGACCGGAAAGGACACGAGGTTTCCACGAGGGTGGGAGGCGCGAACTACCCCCCTGGGCGCGCCCCCCTGCCTCGTGGGCACCTCGTGTGCTCTCCGGACTCCGTTTTCTTGCACGATACTTCTTTTGTTCGGTAAAAATTCATTATATAATCTCTCGAAGGTTTTTACCACCGTATCACGCAAATATCTCCTGTCTTTGTTTCGAGCTGCTCCTGCTGCAGATTAGAGCAATATGTCGTCCCAGGATTCAGAAGGAGAAAGCTATGTGGCTGATTACCTTGCAGAGCCTAAGGTCTATGGGGACGTGGAGCATTGTGGTTGGACTACGAAAGAAGAAGAGGACTATGAACCTAACGGAAAGGAGGAGACGAGCTTAGATGAAGATGAAGTCCCATTACCTCAACCTAGGGACATGCATGTGGAGTTCAAAAAGTCAAGCCTCCCTAATAGGGCGAAGAAACCTAAGATCGAGTTTATCCCTTTTCGCCTCTTGCAGGAAAACAAATAGGAATTATGCAAGAAGATATTACGTCATGAGCAGGAGATCAATGACCTAAGGGATCAAAATTCTATCCTCAAGCACAAATTAAGGAAGAATCCTATGCCATCAACAAAACCAACACCTTCTTCATCAACAAAGAATAACTGAGCATCGGGTATGGGCACTCCCCTTGGCAGCTGTAAATCTTGGGGGAGTGCCCCGGTATTGTATCACCATCACAACTTTTATCTTTACCGTTTTCTTAGTTCGATCCTTTTGATAATATCTTGATCTAGTAGAATAAAGTTTTAGTATGATCTAGTTGTGAGTTTTGCTTTATGATCCCTCTATGTAATCGAGTCTGTGAGCTATATAATAAAGATTAGTGTTGAGTCAAGGGCTTGATTATTTTGCTATGATCTTGAGGGAATAAAATAAAAGGAGAAAGAATAAAAAGAAACAAAGAGATCATATGGATCTTATGGAGAGTAATGACTTCACATATAAGAGTATGCTGAATAAAAGTTGTTGAGAGTTGACAAACATAGTTTTGGTCATCGTTGCAATTAATAAAAAGTAATAAAGAAAGAGAGGTTCACATATAAATATACTATCTTGGACATCTTTTATGACTGTGAGCACTCATTAAAGTATGACATGGTAAGAGTTGACGTTGGACAAGGAAGACAACGTAATGGGTTATGTTTTCTTACATCTGAGATAAATTATATTGTCATGGATCATCCAACATGTTGAGCTTGCCTTTCCTTCTCATGCTATCCAAGTCCTTTGCACCAAGTAGAGATACTACTTCTGCTTCCAAATATCCCTAATCCTAGTTTTACCATGAGAGTCCACCATATCTACCTATGGATTGAGTAAGATCCTTCAAGTAAGTTGTCATCGGTGCAAGCAATAAAAATTAGTCTCTAAATATGTATAACTTATTAGTGCGGAGAAAATAAGCTTTTATACAATCTTGTGATATGGAAGAAATAAAAGCGACGGACTGCATAATAAAGGTCCATATCACAAGTGGCAATATAAAGTGGCATTCTTTTGCATTAAGATTTTGTGCATCCAACCATAAAAGCGCATGACAACCTCTGCTTCCCTCCGCGAAGGGCCTATCTTTTACTTTTATCTTCTACCTTATATAAGAGTCATGGTGATCTTCACCTTTCCTTTTCATATTTTATCCTTTGGCAAGCACAATGTGTTGGAAAGATGCAAATATATATAGCTAATTGGATGTGAGTCTTCATGAACTATTATTGTTGACATTACCCTTGAGGTAAAACATTGGGAGGCAAAATCATAAGCCCCTATCTTTCTCTGTGTCCGATTAAAACTTCATACCCATAAATATTGCGTGTTAGCAATTGTGAAAGACTAAAAGATGGTTGAGTATGTGGACTTGCTGAAAAGCTCTTATATTGACTCTTTCCTACGTTATGATAAATTGCAATTGCCTCAATGACTGAGATTAGAGTTTGTTAGTTCTCAATGAAATTTATGATTCATATTTGAAATTGTGATTGAATTGTTACTTTGGCATAAGAGATCATATGACAATATATATATAGGTTGCTGTTCTAAGAATGATCATGATGCCCTCATGTCCGTATTTTATTTTTATCAACACCTCTATCTCTAAACATGTGGACATGGTTTTCGGTTTCGGCTTTCTCTTGTGGACAAGTGAGGTCTAAGCTTGGGTGTGTTGATACGTCCATTTTGCATCATGCTTTTATATCAATATTTATTGCATTATGGGCTGTTGTTACACATTATGTCACAATACTTATGCCTATTCTCTCTTATTTTACAAGGTTTACATAAAGAGGGAGAATGCCGGCAGCTAGAATTCTGGGCTGGAAATGGAGCAAATATTAGAGACCTATTCTACACAGCTCCAAAAGTCCTGAAACTTCACGGGAGTTATTTCCAGAATATATAAAAAAATACTAAGCGCAAGAAGTACCAGAAGGGGGCCACCCACCAGCCACGAGGGTGGGGGCGCGTCCCCCTACCTCGTGGGCCCCCTGGTGGACCTCCGATGCCCATCTTCTGCTATATGAGGTCTTTCGTCGTGGAAAATATCATAAGCAAGCTTTCGGGACGAGACTCCATCGCCACGAGGCAGAACCTTGGTGGAACCAATCTAGGGCTCTGGCGGAGCTGTTCTGCCGGGGAAACTTCCCTCCAGGAGGTGGAAATCATCACCGTCGTCCTCATCAACGATCCTCTCATCAGTAGGGGGTCAATCTCCATCAACATCTTCACCAGCACCATCTCATCTCAAACCCTAGTTCATCTCTTGTATCCAATCTTTGTATCCAAACCTCAGATTGGTACCTGTGGGTTGCTACTAGTGTTGATTACTCATTGTAGTTGATGCTAGTTGGTTTACTTGGTGGAAGATCATATGTTCAAATCCATTATGCATATTAATACCCATCTGATTATGAACATGAATATGCTTTTTGAGTAGTTACGTTTGTTCCTGAGTTCATGGGAGAAGTCTTCCTATTAGTAGTCATGTGAATTTGGTATCCGTTTGGTATTTTGATAAGATGTATGTTGTCATCCATCTAGTGGTGTCATGTGAACGTTGACTACATGAGACTTCACCATTGTTTGGTCCTAGAGGGAGGCATTGGGAAGTAATAAGTAGATGATGGGTTGCTAGAGTGACAGAAGCTTAAACCCTAGTTTATGCGTTGCTTCGTAAGGGGCTGATTTGGATCCATATGTTTCATGCTATGGTTAGGTTTACCTTAATACTTCTGTTATAGTTGCGGATGCTTGCAATGGGGGTTAATCATAAGTGGCATGCTTGTCCAAGAAAGGGCAGTACCCAAGCACCGGTCCACCCACATATCAAATTATCAAAGTACCGAACGCGAATCATATGATCGTGATGAAAACTAGCTTGACGATAATTCCCATGTGTGCTCGGGAGCGCTTTCCTTCATATAAGAGTTTGTCCAGGCTTGTCCTTTGCTACAAAAAGGATTGAGCCATTTTTCTACACTCTATTTACTTTTATTACTTGCTACTCGTTATCAATTACCTTATCACAAAACTATCTGTTACCGATAATTTCAGTGCTTGCAGAGAATACCTTGCTGAAAACCACTTATCATTTCCTTCCACTCCTCGTTGGGTTCGACACTCTTACTTATCAAAAGGACTACGATAGATCCCCTATACTTGTGGGTCATCAAGACTCTTTTCTGGCGCCGTTGACGGGGAGTGAAGCGCCTTTGGTAGGTGGAATTTGGTAAGGAAAATTTATATAGTGTGCTGAAATTTACTGTCACTTGTTACTATGGAACATAATCCTTTGAGGGGTTTGTTCGGGGTATCTTCACCTCATCCGGAACCACAATTAGTTACTCCTCAACCTACTAAAAATGTTTACTTTGAAATTCCTTCGGGTATGATAGAGAAACTGCTAGCTAATCCTTTTCCAGGAGATGGAACATTACATCCCGACTTACACTTAATCTACGTGGATGAAGTTTGTGGATTATTTAAGCTTGCAGGTATGCACGATGATGTCATCAAGAATAAGGTCTTCCCTTTATCTTTGAAAGGAGATGCATTGACATGGTATAGGCTATGTGATGATATGGGATCATGGGACTACAAATGGTTGAAATTGGATTTCCATCAGAGGTTTGATCCTATGCATCTCGTTCATCGTGATCGTAATTATATATATATAATTTTTGGCCTCGCGAAGGAGAAAGCATCGCTCAATCTTGGGGGAGGCTCAAGTAAATGTTGTATTCATGCCCCAATCATGAGCTCTCAAGAGAAATGATTATTCAAAACTTTTATGCTCGGCTTTCTGACAACAATCGCTCCATGCTCGATACTTCTTGTACTGGTTCCTTTATGATGAAGACTATTGAATTCAAATGGAATTTATTGGAGAGAATTAAACGCAACTCTGAAGATTGGGATCTCGATGAAGGTAAGGAGTCAGGTATAACACCTAAGTTTGATTGTGTTAAATCTTTTATGGATATCGATGTTTTTCGTAAATTTAGCACTAAATATGGACTTGACTCTGAGATAGTAGCTTCTTTCTGTGAATTGTTCGCTACTCATGTTGATCTCCCTAAGGAGAAGTGGTTTACATATCCTCCTCCCGTAGAAATGAAGTAGTTGAACCTATTAAAGTTGAAGAAAAGACTATGACTTATAATGATCCGGTTGTTCCTACTGCTTATGTTGAGAAACCACCTTTCCCTGTTAGAATAAAGGATCATGCTAAAGCTTCAACTGTTGTCAACAAAAGTAATATTAAGACACCTAAACCCCCTGAGCAAATTAAAGTTGAACCTAAAATTGCTATGGTTAAAGATATCTTGGCCGATAATATTGATGGGCATGCTATTTACTTCTGTGATGAAGCTGCTAGAATTGCTAGACCTGATACTAAAAATAAACATACACCTGCTGTAGGCATGCCTCTTATTTCTGTTAAAATAGGAGATCATTGTTATCATGGCTTATGTGATATGGGTGCTAGTTCTAGTGCAATACCTATTTCCTTATAAAAAGAAATTATGCATGATATTGCACCCGCTGAGATAGAAGATATCAATGTTACCATTAAGCTTGCCAATAGAGATACTATTTCACCAGTTGGGATTGTTAGAGATGTTGAAGTCTTGTGTTGGAAGGTTAAATATCCTGCTGATTTTCTTGTTCTTGGTTCCCCACAAGATAGCTTTTGTCCCATTATATTTGGTAGACCCTTGTTGAATACTGTCAATGCTAAGATAGACTGCAATAAGGATATTGTTTCTGTTGGTTTAGGGGATATGTCTCATGAGTTTAGTTTTGCTAAATTTCATAGACAACCCCATGATAAAGAATTGCCTAGTAAATATGAAATTATTGGTCTTGCTTCTATTGCCGAGCCTCCTACTGATCCCTTAGAACAATATTTTCTAGACCATGAAAATGATATGTTCATGAATGAAAGAAGGGAAATAGATGAAGTATACTTTAAACAGGGACCTATTTTAAAACACAATTTTCCTGTTGAAATCCTAGGGGATCCTCCTCCACCCAAGGGTGATCCCGCGTTTGAACTTAAACCATTACCTGATACTCTTAAATATGCTTATCTTGATGAAAAGAAAATATATCCTGTTATTATTAGTGCTAACCTTTTAGACAAGGAGGAAGAGAAATTATTGAAAACTCTGAAGAAGCACCATGCTACTATTGGATATACTCTTGATGATCTTAAGGGCATTAGTCCCACTCTGTGTCAACACAAAATAAACTTGGAGGAAGATGCCAAACCAGTTATTGATCACCCAACGACGGCTGAACCCTAAGATGAAAGAAGTGGTAAGAAAGGAAATATTAAAGCTCCTTGAGGCAGGTATAATTTATCCCTTAATGATAGTCAGTGGGTAAGTCCTGTCCATTGTGTCCCTAAGAAGGGAGGTATTACAGTTGTTCCTAATGATAAAGATGAATTGATCCCGCAAAGAATTATTACAGGTTATAGGATGGTAATTGATTTACGCAAGTTAAATAAGGCTACTAAAAAAGATCATTACCCCTTACCTTTTATTGATCAAATGCTAGAAAGATTATCCAAACATACACATTTTTGCTTTCTGGATGGTTATTCTGGCTTCTCTCAAATACTTGTGTCTGCTGATGATCAATCAAAGACCACTTTTACTTGCCCTTTAGGTACTTTTTCTTATAGACGTATGCCTTTTGGTTTATGTAATGCACCTCCTACCTTTCAAAGATGCATGATGGCTATATTTTTTGACTTTCGTGAAAAGATTTGTGAGGTATTCATGGATGATTTCTTCGATTATGGATCCTCTTTTGATGATTGCTTGAGCAACCTTGATCGAGTTTTGCAGAGATGTGAAGAAATTAATCTTGTTCTAAATTGGGAGAAATGCCACTTTATGGTTAATGAAGGTATTGTCTTGGGGCATAAAATTTCTGAAAGAGGTATTGAAGTCGACAAAGCCAAAGTTGATGCTATTGAAAAGATGCCGTGTCCCAAGGACATCAAAGGTATAAGAAGTTTTCTGGGTCATGCCGGTTTTTATAGGAGGTTCATTAAGGACTTGTCAAAAATTTATCGGCCTTTGACTAATCTATTACAAAAAGATATTACTTTTGTCTTTTATGATGATTGTGCAGAAGCATTTGAAATACTTAAGAAAGCATTGATTTCTGCACCGATTGTTCAGCCACCTGATTGGAATTTACCCTTTGAAATTTCGTGTGCTGCTAGTGATTATGCTGTAGGTGCTGTTCTAGGGCAAAGTGTTGATAAGAAATTAAATGTTATTCAATATGCTAGTAAAACTCTAGACAATGTCCAGAGAAATTATGATATCACTGAAAAAGAATTTTTAGCAGTTGTTTTGCTTGTGAGAAGTTCAGACCTTATATTGTTGATTCTGAAGTAACTATTCACACTGATCATGCTGCTATTAAATACCTTATGGAAAAGAAAGATGCTAAACCTAGACTTATTTGATGGGTTCTCCTGCTACAAGAATTTGATTTGCATATTATGGATAGAAAGGGAGCTGAGGACCCCATTGCAGACAACTTCTCTAGGTTAGAAAATGTTCTTGATGACCCACTACCTATTGATGATAGCTTTCCTGATGAACAATTTAATGTCATAAATGCTTCTCGTACTCCTCCATGGTATGCTGATTATGCTAATTATATTGCTGCTAAATTTATACCACCTAGTTTCACATACCAGCAAAAGAAAAAGTTCTTCTATGATTAGAGACATTACTTTTGGGACGACCCACATCTTTATAAAGAAGGAGTAGATGGTATTATTAGACGTTGTGTACCTGAGCATGAACATGAACAGATCCTACGCAAGTGTCACTCCAAAGCCTTTGGAGGACACCATGCTGGAGATAGAACTGCACACAAGGTATTGCAATCCGGTTTTTATTGGCCTACTCTCTTCAAGGATCCTCGTAAGTTTGTCTTGTCTTGTGATGAATGTCAAAGAATTGGTAATATTAGTAGATGTCAAGAAATGCCCTATGAATTATTCACTTGTTATTGAACCATTTGATGTTTGGGGCTTTGATTATATGGGACCATTTCCTTCCTCTAATGGGTATACACATATTTTAGTTGTTGTTGATTACGTTACTAAGTGGGTAGAAGCTATTCCAACTAGTAGTGTTGATCATAACACCTCTATTAAGATGCTTAAAGAAGTTATTTTTCCGAGGTTTGGAGTCCCTAGATATTTAGTGACTGATGGTGGTTCACACTTTATTCATGGTGCCTTTGGTGAAATGCTTGCTAAGTATGATATTAATCATAGAATTGCATCTCCATATCACCCACAGTCTAGTGGTCAAGTAGAATTGAGTAATAGAGAGCTCAAATTAATTTTGCAAAAGACTATTAATAGATCTAGAAAGAATTGGTCCAAGAAACTTGATGATGCATTATGGGCCTATAGAACTGCATATAAAAATCCTATGGGTATGTCTCTGTATAAAATGTTTTATGGTAAAGCATGTCACTTACCTCTTGAATTAGAACATAAGGCATATTGGGCTATTAAAGAGCTCAACTATGACTTCAAACTTGCTGGTGAGAAGAGGCTTTTTGAAATTAGCTCACTTGATGAATGGAGAACCCAGGCTTATGAAAATGCCAAGCTATTTAAAGAAAAAGTTAAAAGATGGCATGATAAAAGGATACAAAAGAGTGAGTTTAATGTAGGTGACTATGTATTGCTATACAACTCTCGTTTAAGATTTTTTGCAGGAAAACTTCTCTTTAAATGGGAAGGTCCTTACGTTATCGAGGAGTTCTATCGTTCCGGTGCCATAAAAATCAACAACTTCGAAGGCACAAATCCAAAGGTGGTGAACAGTCAAAGAATTAAACATTATATCTCAGGTAATCCCATAAATGCCGAAACTAATATTATTGAAACCGTGACCCCGGAGGAATACATAAGGGACACTTTCCGAAACGTTTCAGACTCCGAAAAGGAATATGTACGTGGTAGGGTAAGTAAACCGACTCCAAAGCAGTTCTAATGGCAACATTTCTCTGTTTTGGAATATTTAGAAAAATCGGAAAATAAGAAGCAAACTAGAAAGGACACGAGGCTTCCATGAGGGTGGGAGGCACTCCCTACCCCCCTGGGCGTGCCCCCTGCCTCATGGGCACCTCGTGCGCTCTCCGGACTCCGTTTTCTTGCATGATACTTCTTTTGGTCGGTAAAAAATCATTCTATAATCTCCCGAAGGTTTTGACCACCGTATCACGCAAATATCTCCTGTCTTTGTTTCGAGCTGTTCCTGCTGCAGATTAGAGCAATATGTCTTCCCAGGATTCGGAAGGAGAAAGCTATGTGGCTGATTACCTTGCAGACCCTAAGGTCTATGGGGACGTGGAGCATTGTGGTTGGACTACGGAAGAAGAAGAGGACTATGAACCCAAGGGAAAGGAGGAGACGAGCTCAGATGAAGATGAAGTCCCATTACCTCAACCTGGGGACATGCATGTGGAGTTCAAAAAGTCAAGCCTCCCTGATAGAGCAAAGAAACCTAAGATCGAGTTTATCCCTTTTTGCCTATTGCAGGAAAACAAACAGGAATTATGCAAGAAGATATTAAATCATGAGCAGGAGATCGATGACCTAAGGGATCAAAATTCTGTCCTCAAGCGCAAATTAAGGAAGAATCCTACGCCATCAACAAAACCAACACCTTCTTCATCAACAAAGAAGAACTGAGCATCGGGTATGTGCACTCCTTTGGCAGCTGTCAATCTTGGGGGAGTGCCCCGGTATCGTATCACCATCACAACTTTTATCTTTACCGTTTTCTTCGTTCGATTCTTTTGATAATATCTTGATCTAGTAGAATAAAGTTTTAGTATGATCTAGTTGTGAGTTTTGCTTTATGATCCCTCTATGTAATCGAGTCCGTGAGCTATATAATAAATATTAGTGTTGAGTCAAGGGCTTGATTATTTTGCTATGATCTTGAGGGAATAAAATAAAAGGAGAAATAATAAAAAGAAACAAAGAGATCATATGGATCTTATGGAGAGTAATGACTTCACATATAAGAGTATGATGAATAAAAGTTGTTGAGAGTTGACAAACATAGTTTTGGTCATCGTTGCAATTAATAAGAAGTAATAAAGAAAGAGAGGTTCACATATAAATATACTATCTTGGACATCTTTTATGATTGTGAGCACTCATTAAAGTATGACTTGCTAAGAGTTAACGTTGGACAAGGAAGACAATGTAATGGGTTATGTTTTCTTACATATGAGATAAATTATATTGTCATGGATCATCCAACATGTTGAGCTTGCCTTTCATTCTCATGCTAGCCAAGTCCTTTGCACCAAGTAGAGATACTACTTGTGCTTCCAAATATCCCTAAACCCTGTTTGACCATGAGAATCCACCATATCTACCTATGGATTGAGTAAGATCCTTCAAGTAAGTTGTCATCGGTGCAAGAAATAAAAATTATTCTCTAAGTATGTATAACTTATTAGTGCGGAGAAAATAAGCTTTATACGATCTTGTGATATGGAAGAAATAAAAGCGATGGACTGCATAATAAAGGTCCATATCACAAGTGGCAATATAAAGTGGCGTTCTTTTGCATTATGATTTTGTGCATCCAACCATAAAAGCGCATGAAAACCTCTGCTTCCCTCTGCGAAGGGCCTATCTTTTACTTTTATCTTCTACCTTATATAAGAGTCATGGTGATCTTCACCTTTCCTTTTCATATTTTATCCTTTGGCAAGCACAATGTGTTGGACAGATCCAGATATATATAGCTAACTGGATGTGAGTCTTCATGAACTATTATTGTTGACATTACCCTTGAGGTAAAACGATGGGAGGCAAAACCATAAGCCCCTATCTTTCTCTGTGTCCGATTAAAACTTCATACCCATAAATATTGCGTGAGTGTTAGCAATTGTGAAATACTAAAAGATGGTTGAGTATGTGGACTTGCTGAAAATCTCTTATATTGACTCTTTCCTACGTTATGATAAATTGCAATTGCCTCAATGACTGAGATTAGAGTTTGTTGGTTCTCAGTGAAGTTTATGATTCATATTTGAAATTGTGATTGAATTTTTTACTTTGGCATAAGAGATCATATGACAATATATATATTGGTTGTTGTTCTAAGAATGATCATGATGCCCTCATATCCGTATTTTATTTTTATCGACACCTCTATCTCTAAACATGTGGACATGTTTTTCGATTTCGGCTTTCGCTTGAGGATAAGCGAGGTCTAAGCTTGGGGGAGTTGATACGTCCATTTTGCATCATGCTTTTATATCCATATTTATTGCATTATGGGTTGTTGTTACACATTATGTCACAATACTTATGCCTATTCTCTCTTATTTTACAAGGTTTACATAAAGAGGGAGAATGCCGTCAGCTGGAATTCTGGGCTAGAAAAGGAGCAAATATTAGAGACCTATTCTGCACAGCTCCAAAAGTCTTGAAACTTCACGGGAGTTATTTCCAGAATATATAAAAAATACTGAGCGCAAGAAGTACCAGAGGGGGGCCACTCACCAGCCACGAGGGTGGGGGGCGCGCCCTACCCCCCTGGGGGCGCCACCTACCTCATGGGCCCCTGGTAGCCCTCCGATGCCCATCTTCTGCTATATGAGGTCTTTCATCGAGGAAAAAAATCATAAGCAAGCTTTTGGGACGAGACTCCGCCGCCACAAGGCGAAACCTTGGCGGAACCAATCTAGGGCTCTGGCGGAGCTGTTCTACCGTGGAAAATTCCCTCCGGGAGGGGGAAATCATCACCATCGTCATCATCAACGATCCTCTCATCGGGAGTGGGTCAATCTCCATCAACATCTTCACCAGCACCATCTCATCTCAAACCCTAATTCATCTCTTGTATCCAATATTTGTATTCAAACCTCAGATTGGTACATGTGGGTTGCTAGTAGTGTTGATTACTCCTTGTAGTTGATGCTAGTTGGTTTACTTGGTGGAAGATCATATGTTCAGATCCATTATGCATATTAATACCCCTCTCATTATGAACATGAATATGCTTTGTGAGTAGTTACATTTATTCTTGAGGACATGGGAGAAGTCTTGCTTTTAGTAGTCATGTGAATTTCGTATTCGTTCGATATTTTGATAAGATGTTGTCATCCCTCTAGTGGTGTCATGTGAACATCGACTACATGGCACTTCACCATTGTTTGGGCCTAGAGGGAGGCATTGGGAAGTAATAAGTAGATGATGGGTTGCTAGAGTGACAGAAGCTTAAACCCTAGTTTATGAGTTGCTTCGTAAGGGGCTGATTTGGATCCATATGTTTCATGCTATGGTTAGGTTTACCTTAATACTTCTGTTGTAGTTGCGGATGCTTGCAATGGGGGTTAATCATAAGTGGGATGCTTGTCCAAGTAAGGGTAGTACCCAAGCTCTGGTCCACCCACATATCAAATTATCAAAGTACCGAACGCGAATCATATGATCGTGATGAAAACTAGCTTGAAGATAATTCCCATGTGTCCTCGGAAGCACTTTCCTTCATATAAGAGTTTGTCCAGGCTTGTCCTTTTCTACAAAAAGGATTGGGCCATCTTTCTACACTTTATTTACTTTTATTACTTGCAACTCGTCACCAATTACCTTATCACAAAACTATTTGTTACCGATAATTTCAGTGCTTGTAGAGAATACCTTGCTGAAAACAACTTATCATTTCCTTCTGCTCCTTGTTGGGTTCGACACTCTTACTTATTGAAAGGACTACGATAGATCCCCTATACTTGTGGGTCATCAAGTGGGTGCGTAGCCTCAAGCCAGGGAAAGGCCACTTTCACCTCACGAGCAAAATGCTTGAAGATGTGCTGGGAAGCTGGGGCCTGAGCACCACCCAGGATGCAGGCGATAGCGCGCGACTCTTGGAAGCCCCCAACCCCCTCGTCCTGACAGTGCTCTTCATTCCTCCTTGGTGGTGGAGGTAGTGGAGGGAGGCCAGCATTGCCCTGAGGACGGTTCTCTTGAGGCTGGTCCCTACAGGCGCCCTCGCGAGACTGATCCTGCCAGTGGTCCTCGCGAGGCCGGTCGCGCCACTCCTGACGGGGGCCACGGTCGTCCCAGCGTCCCCGCTTTGTCCTCCTCCTCGGCCGTAGCCCCGGTAATTGCGCTCGGGGTGCCGACCGAAGCCTCCATCTCGAGTGGCTCTGAGCTCTTGGCAGGCGTTAGTGTTGTGGCTGTGCATGTTGTGGAAGGCGCAGAACGGACGACTGCTCTTAGACGACTCAGGGTGGTACCGGCTGCGCTTCGAGTCCGGCTCCGCCACGAGCACGGCTACTCCCTTGCACTTCACATCCTTGGCCTTGGCTTTCTTCTCTTCGGGGTCAGCAGGAGGGATCTCGAGGAGGGAGAGGCTCCCCTGCTCAGCTCTTGCGCACTTGGTTGCCATGTTGAACATCTCCAGGGCCGAGCATAGCTCTTCGTGGATGGCGAGCTCCTCCTTCATCTTGACGTCACGGACGCCATCGGAGAAAGCAGAGTTGATGGCCTCATCTATCACCTTGGGGATCTTGAGGCGGACGCTACTGAAGCGGTGGATGTACTTTTGTAGGGTTTCCCCTGGTTGCTGCTTGATGCGCCGCAGGTCGCCCATGGCTGGTGGGAGGCGGCGAGTGCCCTAGAAGTTGGCGAAGAAACGCTCACGCATCTCGCCCCAGGAGGAGATCGATCCCACTGGCAGGTTCAGGAGCCACGAGCGAGCACCATCCTTGAGAGCCATGGGAAACCAGTTCGCCATGACTTTCTCGTCGCCGTTGGCCGCCTCGATGCTCAGCTCGTAGAGCTGCAAGAACTCCTCAGGGCCAGGGGTGGTGCCGTAGCGCGGAGGAAGGTCTGGCATGAACTTGCCTGGCCAGATGATGGTGCGCAGCTCGGGAGTAAAGGCTCGGCAGCTTGTTGTGGTCATCGGAGCCCGTCGTGGTGGTGGTGCCTGGTCTTGGTACCCACGTACTGCCATGGCAGGCGGCGCGCGGTCTTGACATGGTGGTGCAGGGAGTGCGGGAGCGTTTTCTCGCGGTCGTAGGTCCTCCTGGCAGCTTCCTTCTTCGTGCACGGGCACATGGCGTGGCGGATCACGCTGCAGGACCACACGTCTTGGGGCGAGGACACCGTCTTGATGCGGAGGAGGTGGGGGCGCTCCGTGAGCCGCGCATCTCGGTGCGAGGGCGCTGTCTTGATGTAGAGGTGGCGGAGGCGCTTCATGAGCTACGTCTCCCGCGGTTGGAGGTGGGCGAGGCAGCAAGAGGGATGGTGCAGGGGAGCCCCGAGCGGCGCTGACGAGCTCGGCGATGCGGTCCAGCCAGTCTTCATAGAGGTCATCGACCAGGTGGTAACGCAGGAGCTCGCACGCCATGAGCAGCAAGGCTTACGCGTCCACGAGCGCGCAACGAGCGTGGGACGACGAGCTGGCCGGAGTCAGCGACGGGGTGGCAGTGCGGCCGTCCCGCCGCACCGAGGGGTGCAGCGATGATGCTTGCTGCTCTTTCGCTGCCGGGCCGGTGGCGGCGTTGGCAGAAAGTGATGGAGAACGGGGGCGAGGTTCGCCAACGGGTGACGTCTGAGCGACGCGGGCGGCGAGGGCGGCGCGGCGCTCAGCACGGGCTTAGCGAGCATCAGACATGGATGCGATGGAGCTGTGGAATGCGGGTCGACAGAAGGAAAGCTTCAGCGCACCCCTACCTCGCGCGCCAAATGTCGGATTACGGGTTCTGGCAAACCCTTCAGGTTTGAACACTAGGGTGGGCACGAAGATCTCTCTCCCCCTAGCTCACACTCTCACAATGATCTCAAAGCCCAGCTCGCCGAACCCGAGGAACAAGAGACACAAGGGTTCATACTGGTTCGGGCCACCATTGCGCTGTAATACCCTACTCCACTGTGGTGTGGTGGATTGCCTTGTAGGCTGGGGAAGAACAAGTACAAGGGAAGAACAACCTCCCGAGGAGAGGTGTTCTTGAGCTCGATGAGCTTGTGTGGTTGGGGATTATCTAAATGATCCTCTATCCTATGGTGGTGGCTAGCCCTATATATAGAGGCCCGGGTCCTCTCCCCAAATATTAGGTGGGAAGGGATCCCACAATGGAAAATTTCAAGGGGGACAACGAGTACAAGTTATCCTGACAAAAGGTGGTCTTCGCATGCCAAAGGCTCTTGTGGTGACACCGTCGTGGGCTCCGTGATGACCTCCGTCTTGCCGTGCTACTGGTCTCAGTCTCGTTGCACCGACATGGAAACCTTTGCCTGACGCCTCGGAACTCATCGCCTGCGCCTGCCTCTTTAGCACCGAAGAGGAAACTGGCACTCTGTGCCCGCTGGCGCCCGCCTGGCCTTGGTCGTCATGGCTCACTGTCGGGTTTCGGGTTCCGGCAGACCCTTGAGGTTCAAACACTGGGTGCGCGTGGAGATCTCTCCCCTACCGTTCTACGTCCGATCCTCTCATGCGAACTAAGATGAAAATGATGAACAACACAAGAGACACGATGTTTATACTGGTTCGGGCCACCGTTGTGGTGTAATACCCTACTCCAGTGTGTGGTGTGGTGGATTGCCTCTGGGGCTGATGATGGACAGTACAAGGGAAGAACAACCTCACGAGAGGTGTTCTTGAGCTGGTGCGATGAACTGCTAGGGTGAGTTCGGTCGCCTCTCTCTCTCTCTGTGTGTGCTAGGGTTCTACCAGGTCTCTCCGGGTGTGTCCCTCACTCTGTGGTGGCTAGCCCTATTTATAGAGGCCCTGGGCCTCTCCCCAAATAATGAGCGGGAAGGGCGCCAACAATTGGCCGTTTCAAAGGGGAACATCTAGTACAAGTTATCCTGACCAAACATGGTCTTCGGCTGCCAAAAGCACTGGCGATGACGCCGTCTTGGGCTCCATGGCGACCTCCGTCCTGCCGTCCGGCTGGGCTTGGTCTCGTTGCACCGGGATGGTAAACTTTGCTTGATGCCTTGGCCAGTGCTTGCCCCCTTTGCACCAAAGGGGAAACAAGGACACTGCGCAGGCCGGCGCCCGCCTGGTCTCGGTCGTCATGGCTTGCGTCACGGGTTCCTCGCGAGGTACCCTTGCCTTGATCTCTCCGCCTCCTCGCGAGCCTGCCTGATGAGGCTGCCTCTGAGGAAGCTTCCTGTCATCCGCCCCGCAAGGCTTGGCCCCTCGCGAGGGTCTTGAGCTTGAGCTGATGAAGACGGGCCGCGCTGGGCCCCTGCTTGAGCCACGCCGCAGGCCACAGGCAGGCAAGTCTGCGGACCCCCGTTCCCAGAATGCCAACAGTAGCCCCCGGGCCCAAGGCGCGCCCGGGCTTGGCCTAGTAGGAAAACGAAAAGGGCAAGCGCGAAGCGCCACGGGCCCTATCAGCCTGCGGCCTTGGGCGCCGCGTGGCGATTGATTGGACGTGGGCGACTGCGCTTCCCCATGATGCCTCGGGACCGCATGACTTGATAAGTCCCTGCATGCAGAGAAACCGGTCATGATTACCTGCGATCGTGGTGCACGGCGGTTGGCCTCCTCCGGCTATAAGTACGGGGCTGGACGACCCCCTTCGGCCCGTCCCTCCTTGCTGCTCCTTTCCTCCTTCTTGATTACTCGTCGCTCCCATGGCTCCAAAGAGATTCTCGGCCGCGGAGAAAGGAAAGGCCCCCCAGGCTGGGCCTGACTCCCCTCCGGCCAAGCACGGCCGAGGCCGCCCTCGCAAGTATACCACGGTCCCCGTGGTGGCCTCCCGCGGCCATGGAGGCGGTTCCCGACACGGTGGTGAGTGCCCGGCTGCCGACGGGGGGCACGCCGTGGGTGTGCGCCCCCCTAGGCCATGCTTTCGCTCTACGGAGGTGCTGCCGGAGTTTGTCGTGTTGTCGGCAGACCCATCAAGCACCAGGCTTCAGCTCCCCCGTTTCTTCATAGATGAACTGCCGGCCAGCGCCCAGTGCGGCTTCTGGCTCCAGGCAGACGGATGCTGCAGCAGGGCCTCCTGGGCGTCGCTGGAGGTCTCCGTTTCTAGGAACGGGGCTCTGACACGCGGCTGGCAGACGTTTGCCCACGCGCGTGGCCTGAGCCGGTGGTGCACCCTGTACTTCAAGTTTGATGGTGACGCCACCCTCTACATGAGGGTGTTCGGGGAAGACGGTCGCCGTGCCGGGTGTTGCCCTGAAGACGACGACCGCGGCCGCCTGCCCAGCCCTGGCTCCGACCAGGATGAAGATGACGACTGGCGTACAGGCGGCGGCACTCAGGGTTCGCCGAGCTTCGGCGACCCCCTCTCAGGAAGCAGCTTATCCAGCGGTGGCCGCGACCAGCCTCCTCGCCGTCGTGCCCTCTTGGGTGAAGGTAGCGGGTCAGCTCGCCGTCGCGCCCCGGTGAAGCGGGAGGAGGGATTCGCCTGAGCCCCACGAGCAGCTCGAGCCTTCACTATGGGTTGGCGCAGGATGAATCGCGCCCGTTTTGTCTTCTTTCTTATCCTACGTAAAAATAGTAAGTAATGTAGGGCCCTGTGGGGGCGTATTAGAACTGTTGCTATTTAACCATCGCGTTGTTTCCACTATTTTCTGCGCCGTGTTTTCACGCCGCGCTCCCATGTGCGGGAACCATTTTAGCTCGATGGGGCTTGGCGTGGTCTTCGCCTCCCGAGGCCGTGGCCTCCTCGTGCGCTTCGTGCCCTGCAAGGATCAGTAGGAGGGGTAACTTATGGTCTTAGCTGTGGGGGTGATCGGCCCAGGTGCTGCGCTCGTGTCGCGATGCCCGTGGGGCATGGACTGGGAGGGGTGCTCCTGCAGAGGACTTGGATAGGAAAGCTCCAAATGATCGGGGCAGAAAACACTCGCGAGGGCGCCAACGATCCTCCCTCGCGAGGCCTCGCGAGAGAAAACAAGGTGAGTGAGCGAGAAAGACAAAGAGCCACAAGCCAGGAACGTCAGCAACTCCAATAAAATCTTCAAGCGGGAATAAACAAGCCAACTGCGGAAGGCAAATGGGAAAGCCGCGTCCGGCACCTATTCTAGTCTTCGACGTCTTCTCACCAGCGCGGAGCTAAGTGCTACCACTGGGCATGGGCGGGAGCCCCCGAGGCCCGAGGGCGGCACTCCGGAGACTCCGGGGCGTGTACAGCCCCACTCATTATTACATGAGAGTGTCACGGGAGGCAAGCTTCACAGGCATTAGCCTTCTTCAAAGGCACCGGGCCTTTCTTGAAATGCGGCAGCTTCACAGGCTCCGGGCCTTTTCCAAAACGCAGCGGCTTCACAGGCATTTGCCTTCTTCATAGGCTCCGGGCCTTTTCCAAAATGCAGCGGCTTCACAGGCATTTGCCTTCTTCACAGGCTCCGGGCCTTTTCCAAAACGCAGCGGCTTCACAGGCATTTGCCTTCTTCACAGGCTTCGGGCCTTTTCCAAAACGCAGCGGCTTCACACGCATTTGCCTTCTTCACAGGCTCCGGGCCTTTTCCAAAACGCAGCGGCTTCACAGGCATTTGCCTTCTTCACAGGCTCCGGGCCTTTTGCAAAATGTAGCGGCTTCATAGGCATTTGCCTTCTTCATAGGCTCCGGGCCTTTTCCAAAACGCAGCGACTTCACTCAGGGGTAGAACCTCCGGAGATGTTGAATGTTCCATGGGTTCTGGATGGGTACTCCCTCCGGAGTCTCCAAGCGCGCGGAGCCAGGCCTGGAAACATGAACAACCTTGAACGGGCCCTCCCACATGGGAAAGAGCTTGTGCAGCCCCTCCCTGGAGAGAACCCTTCTGAGCACGAGATCCCCTACCTCAAGGGTCCTGGGGCGGATGTTGCGGCTGTGGTATCATTGTAGCGCCTGTTGATACCTTGCCGCTCGCAGTGCGGCTTCCCGACGGCGTTCCTCCCCCAGCACGAGATTCGTCCTCCGCATGGCGTCCTGCTGAGCCTCGTCGAATGCTAGGACCCATGCGGAGCGACGTCTGACCTCGTGAGGGAGAACAACCTCCGCTCCGTAGACGAGGAAGAACGGGGTCTCGCCAGTCGGCTTGGTCGCTGTCGTGCGGATTGACCATAGCACGGACTGGAGCTCGTCGTGCCAGCCCCTGCCACAAGCCTCCAGCTTCTTCTTGAAGGTCCTGGCCTTGAGGCCCCTCAGGACCTCCGCGTTGGCTCGTTCAGCCTGGCCATTGCTCCGGGGGTGTGCTACCGAAGCGTAGCATATCTGCGTTCCAAGGTTAGCTCAGTACGTTTTGAAGAGATTACTG
The DNA here is from genome assembly GCF_056163025.1 of Triticum urartu. Lineage (NCBI taxonomy): Eukaryota > Viridiplantae > Streptophyta > Magnoliopsida > Poales > Poaceae > Triticum > Triticum urartu. The sequence continues at coordinate 286,316,348 of NC_141877.1, forward strand.
GTGAATTGCGAATCGTTGTTAGTTATGATGCGGTTAGGCACCCCAAACCGGCTCACGAGGCCCTTGATGAACTTGACTACCGAGCATGCCGGGATTGTGCGGACAGCTTCCACCTCGGCCCACTTGGTGAACTTGTCCACGGCGACGTAGAGGTAGCGATAGCCCCCTGGCGCCCGAGGGAACGGGGCCAGAATGTCCAACCCCAAACTGCGAACGGCCAGGAGAGGGGTATGGTCTACAGACCCCCCGCAGGCTGATGGATCTGTTTAACGTGAAACTGGCAGGGCTCGCAAGCCTTCACCAGCTCAACGGCGTCGCTGAGTGCTGTGGGCCATTAGAACCCACTGCGGAACGCCTTGCCGACGAGGGTTCGTGACGACGAGTGGTGCCTGCAGTCTCCGATGTGTATGTCCGCCAGCAGTTCCTTCCCTTGCTCGCTGGAAATGCAACGTAGGGACACGTCATTTGGCCGCTTCCTGTAGAGCTCGCCATCCTGGGTGCAATAAGCTGTGGCCTGCCGTGCCACACGCTCCGCCTCCTCCTCGTTCTCTGGCAGAATCCCTTGCATCAGGTAGTCCTTGAGCTCTGGGATCCAACATCCCTCCTGAGGCTCCAACGCCAGGAGTAGGCGTGCCCCTGATGCCGGGCCGCAGAACGGAGCTCCCGAGGCAGGCGGCTGAGGAGGTTCCTCCCTTGGCTGCGCCGCGCCTGAAATCGATGGCGCCGCCGAGGGCTTGAAGAGCCGCTCCTTGAAGACGCCAGGTTCCTGCGGCAGCCGCCTAGATGCCCTCTTGGCAATGTCGTCAGCCTCCTGATTGGTGCCGCGAGGCACATGCTACAGCTCCAGCCCCCAGAACTGTTTCTCCATCCTACGGACTTCAGCGAGGTAAGCTTCCATGTGCTCGTCCTTCGGCTCGTATATCTTGTTGGAGAAGTTGACGAGGAGCTGTGAATCGCCCTTGATGGTGAGGCGCTTTACCCCTAAGGCGATTGCGGCTTTCAAGCCTGCTATCAGGCCTTCGTATTCTGCTATGTTGTTCGAGACCTTCTCTCCGTGCTGGAAGTAGAGTTGCACGACGTAATAGAGTTTGTCCTGGGTAGGGGACACAAGCACTGCGCCAGCTCCTGCACCGTGTCGGGAGAATGCCCCGTCGAAGTACACGACCCATCCGTCCGGTGCTTCACTTCCTGGGGAAAGTGATCGGTCTTCGCCTGCCTCGAGACCCGGCGCTTCTACACATTCTGCCACGAAATCTGCAAGTGCGGCTCCCTTGATAACTCTGGTCGTGCTGAATTCTAGCTGAAATGCCTGTAGCTCAATGTTCCATTCGGTGACCCTTCCAACTGAGTTGGGGCTCCTGAGCACCCTTTCCAAGGGGTATGCTGAGACGACCTTGATGGGATGTCCTTGGAAGTAGTGGCACAGCTTGCGCGGGGCCACTAGTAGCGCGAGGAGGAGTTTTTGTGGCATGGGATACCATACCCTTGCGTCCCGTAGCACCGTGCTGACAAAGTAAACGGGATGCTCGACGAGGTTGAGGATGTTGGCGCTGCTTGCGTCCCCCAGAGGTCGAGGCGTCTCTGGAGACGATGGAGCCCCCGGGGCTTGGTTACCAGAAGAGGCCTCTCCTGCTCCGGGTGCGTTCTCCTGCTGCGGCTGTTCCTTTCCGGCTGTGGTTGCAGCCTTCGCGAGGCCCTCCTGGCTCTGCTTTGCTTCAGTTCGGATGGTCGATGCGGCCTTGGCACAGCGCTCCTCCCGGACCGCCACCAGGGCTGCGCTGGCGGAGTAAGGGGTGGCCGCAAGGTAGAGCACCAGGGGCTCTCGAGGACGTGGAGCTACCATCACTTGCGGACTGGTAAGGTACCTCTTGAGGTCTTGGAATGCCTTGTCGGCCTCTTCAGTCCATTCGAAGGGGCCCTTTTTCTTCATCAGCTTGAAGAAGGGCAGGGCTCGTTCCCCCAGCTTGGAGATGAAGCGCCCCAACGCAGTCACACGCCCGGTGAGATTCTGCATTTCTCTGAGGGTCCTCGGCGGGCTCATATCTTCGACTGCCTTGACCTTCTCCGGGTTGGCCTCGATGCCCCTGTGGGATACGAGGAAACCCAAGAGCTTGCCCGAGGGGACTCCAAATACGCACTTCTCCGGGTTGAGCCATAGGTCCACTTCGTTGAGGCTGGCAAAGGTTTCTTCCAGGTCCTGTATCAGGGTTCTTGCCTCATGAGACTTCACCACAATGTCATCGACGTAAGCTTCAGCGTTCCTCCCGAGCTGCCGGCCTAAGGCGATGTGCATCAGCCGCTGAAAGGTCGCGCCTGTGTTGTGCAGCCCAAACGGCATGCACGTATAGCAGTACGCTCCACACGGGGTCAGGAAAGCCGTCTTCTCCACGTCTTCCACCGCCATCTTGATCTGGTGATAGCCCGAGAAGGCATCCAGGAAGCACAATAGGTCACACTCTGCGGTGGAGTCGACTATCTGGTCGATGCGGGGGAGCGGGAATGGATCCTGCGGGCAGACCTTGTTGAGGTTGGTGAAGTGGACGAACATGCCCTCTTCCCCCCCCCTTCTTTGGCACGACAACAGGATTAGCCAGCCAATCGGGGTAGCGGACCTCGCAGATAACCCCTGCTGCCTCTAGCTACCGGGTCTCTTAAACGATGAAAGCCTGTTTCTTAGTAGACTGCCGCCTTGCCTTCTACTTCACGGGGCGTACATTGGGGCACACGTTGAGGTGATGCTCAATCACTTCCCTTGGGACCCCCGCTAACTGATCCGGTTCCCACGCGAACACCTTCTTGTTTGCACGCAGGAACCCGATTAGGGCCTTCTCTTGCTCGGGCTCAAGGTTGGCCCCTATGGTGAAGGTGGTGCCAGTGGACCCGTCCTCGTCGATTGGTACCTGCTTGGTTTCCACCTTGTCTTGGGTGAACAGCTGCTTCTTTTTAGCCGGCGCAGCCCCCTTGGGCTCAAGGGAGTCGGTGCTAGTGGGCCGCGCCACCGCGGCCGCCCTAAAAACAAGCCGGAGCACCTGCATCGCATCCCTTGTGTCTCCTGACACGGTGAGGACGCCGCTGCTCCCGGGCATCTTCATGAGGTTGTACGCCGGGTGAGTTGCTGCCATGAACCGAGCCAAGGCCGGATAGCCCAAGATGGCGTTGTTGGGGAGGCCGATGGGGGCGATGTCAAAGTCGATCAGCTCTGTGCAGAAGTTGTCGCAGGTGCCAAAGGTCACTGGGAGGTGGATCTGTCCCAAGGAGGCGGTGGAACCGGCTCCGACGCCCGAGAAAGGCCTGCTGGGTTGGAGCCGCTCCGGCGGCACATGGAGTAGGCTGAAGGCCTCCACCGAGAGCACGTTGAGCCCGGCACCACCGTCGATGAGGGTCCTGGTGACGGCTACCTGGCAGATGGTGGGGGTGCATAGCATCGGGAGAGCGCCCGAACCAATGGTGTTGAAGGGGTGGTCCTCCGAGTCGAAGGTTAGATCGGCCTCAGGCGCCACCCAGCCAGGGGGGCTTCTTGGCGCCTAGAGGCGGTGCTGATCCGGCGGGCGAACTGCTTGACGTGATGACTCGAGGGTGGTGCCTGGGAGCCTCCCAGGAGAGCCGCGATGACGGGCGGCGCTGGTGCGGCGAAACGGGAGAGGAAGAGGTCGCGCAGCTCCTCCCAGGAGGTGACAGAGGCCGTCGGCAGGTGGAGGAACCACGCGCGCGGGATGCCGGTGAGGGCCATGGGTAACCAGTTGGCCATCACCCGATCGTCGCCCCCGGCTCCGAGGACGGCCTCCTCGTATGCCAGCAGGAAAATCATCGGCTCCGTCGCGCCGTCGTAGCGCGGCGGCATCTCGGGCCTGAACTTGCGCGGCCACCGCACTTGCCGCAAGGCGGGGGCCAAGGCCTAGAGCCCCCTGGCCCCAGTGTCAGCATCCGTTGCTGGAGCGGGCGGCGCGTTGTTCGCCATGAGGGCGGGATGCGATGTCGGAGGAGAGCGGATCATCAGGAAGGAGGACTCTGGCTCACCCCCTACCTGGCGCGCGAAATGTCGGGTTTCGGGTTCCGGCAGACCCTTGAGGTTCAAACACTGGGGTGCGCGCGGAGATCTCTCCCCTACCGTTCTACGTCCGATCCGCGCGTGCGAACTAAGATGAAAATGATGAACAACACAAGAGACACGATGTTTATACTGGTTCGGGCCACCGTTGTGGTGTAATACCCTACTCCAGTGTGTGGTGTGGTGGATTGCCTCTGGGGCTGATGATGGACAGTACAAGGGAAGAACAGCCTCGCGAGAGGTGTTCTTGAGCTGGTGCGATGAACTGCTAGGGTGAGTTCGGTCGCCTCTCTCTCTCTCTGCTAGGGTTCTACCAGGTCTCTCCGGGTGTGTCCCTCACTCTGTGGTGGCTAGCCCTATTTATAGAGGCCCTGGGCCTCTCCCCAAATAATGAGCGGGAAGGGCACCAACAATTGGCCATTTCGAAGGGGAACATCTAGTACAAGTTATCCTGACCAAAGGTGGTCTTCGGCTGCCAAAAGCACTAGCGATGACGCCGTCTTGGGCTCCATGGTGACCTTCGTCCTGCCGTCCGGCTTGTCTTGGTCTCGTTGCACCAGAATGGTAACGTTTGCCTGATGCCTTGGCCTGTGCTTGCCCCCTTTGCACCAAAGGGGAAACAAGGACACTGCGCAGGCCGGCGCCCGCCTGGTCTCGATCGTCATGGCTTGCGTCACGGGTTCCTCGGGAGGTACCCTTGCCTTGATCTCTCCGCCTCCTCGCGAGCCTGCCTGATGAGGCTGCCTCTGAGGAAGCTTTCTGTCATCCGCCCCGCGAGGCTTGGCCCCTCGCGAGGGTCTTGAGCTTAAGCTGATGAAGACGGGCCGCGCTGGGCCCCCGCTTGAGCCACACCGCAGGCCGCAGGCAGGCAAGTCTGGGGACCCTCGTTCCCAGAACACCGACACTCATGGAACGGAAACCTCACAAGGTGCCCCTCGCCTTGATCTCTCCGCTCCTCACGACCCAGCCTAGTGAGGCTGCCCCTGAGGAGGTCTTGTGTCGCCCGCCTCGCGAAGCTTGGCCCCTCGCAAGGGTCTTGATTGTTGGTTGATGAAGATGGGTCGTACTAGGCCACTGGTGGAGCCACGCCCTGGGCCGCAGATAGGCAAGTCTGGGTACCCCGGTTCTCAGGACACCGACAAATTCTTGGTTTTTCTCAATGGTGTCTATTTTATTCATCCCAAGTTGCCTTTGTTTTCCCGCCCTCCAACCATTTTTCTTCAAGGACTCAGATTTCTTAATCGAGTATACATTTTATTCATATGAAGTCTCTTCATTCTTTTCCTCCTTGTTCTTACCTGGTGATTCTCATGAAGATGCTAAGGAAGCTACGAGTTCGTCATTCTTCATCTCTTTCTTCTCCGGTGGTCTAAACTCAAGCTTCGTTGTTGATCATATCTCTTCCTTTTGGTTTACAAGCTTTCCATGTTGCAATTTCTTATCCAAGGCTCTCTTATTTATTCACATCTCTCTATTCATATCCGAAGTGTTGGAGATATCTTAGAAGATTCGCATTTCCATTCTTAACCAGTTCAAGCTATTTCGAGGTTGTTATCTCATTCAAGCCATTTAATTCAATCGGTGCAATATCTTTCAAGCAGTCTTTCCCAATGATTTTTCTTTCGAGTGGTCCCTAACCCACAGGTCTTTTCCCAGGATCTTACCTGACTCTTCTATTTTTCTAGAGTTCTCAAATTCTTTTCGATGTGTGACGTAAGAATGGATTCCATCAGTCACATGCCTTCTCCAAGATCGTTTTCAATTCTTTTCATCGTTGGTTTAACATTTCTATTCCTCATTTCGGAGTGCCTCAACAATTCATGGTGTCCTATCTCATCGTCTTTCTCAAATTTCGAAGACCGAAGAACAGTTCCTCTTGAATCCTTACTCGTTCTTCCAAAGGTTCATGGTTCTAGCTTGATGCTATCCTCTTAATTTAATTCATTTGTCAGAAATTCTTTTCATACCCATCCGGAGCATTTCAGAAGTATTTTTATTTGGATTCTACGGAGACCATCCTTTCAGAAGAATAATTCATTTTCTGTCTTGCTCCCACCCTCTAATTCTTACCGGTGTAACATTCAGGTATTTGCTAGTCAGCTCATGTTCTCTTCATTGTCTTATATCTAAGTTTCCTGAAGTGCCTTTGTTCCTTTTCTAATTCTTTCCTGTGATTTGTTCTTTTTTCTGCGTTCGTTCAATTCTTACGGTGTTTCGTTTAAGATTTCCACTTCTGTTCTTATCATATCAATTCATTCATTTTTCCAATCCTACCGGTGGTCCGTTGAGTTTGCGCTATATCTCTCTTAATATTTTCAACGCGAATAAGTAGTATGTCGAATCCAATGCTTCTCATCAATTTAAATTGGTGAAGGATACACGTAACATAATTCTTATTCTTCTTTCACCCAAGTGATTAATTCCTTCCTTCGGAGTTTGTTCATGATGAATAAATTCTCGGTTCCAAGTTGTTCACCTTTTTTCCGGAGTTCCAAGCTATCTCAATTACCTTGTCACGAAGCACAATCTAAATCATTGCAAGGCTTCTTCTCGTTCTTTTCAACTTTCCTTTCGTTGGATCATTCTTTTATTACCGGAGTTCTTACGAAGGCTCAATATGGTGATTCATCTAGGATTTAATTCATTCTCGGAGTGTTCGTCAAGATACTTGTTGGAGGAGCTCAAGTATTCTTCATCTTGTATTCTGAAGTGCAATTCTTTCTCTCTTATCTTCTGAGGTGGTGCTATGTCATTATTGACAATTTCCCTTCGTGATTCAAGTTGTCAAGAATGAGATATTTTCAAATCCATCATTTTCTCTTTGTTCAGGAGATCGTTTCAACCTATCAATCCCTCCATTGGAGTTATCTTGGTAAAGATTTCACCTAAAGCCTTCCCTAAGGAATGTTGCTAATTATGGTGCTTATTAATAATCCAAGTTTCCTCCTATTCTCGCGGTGAAAGGAGTTTTCATCTCTTCGTTGCTCTCAAGCAAGCAACTATTTCCGTTAGTGGCCGGTTGTCACCTCATAACTTTGAGATGTTTTCCATAAGCCCACTACAAGCTTATTCTTTTGTTGTTGATTTTCCAACAACTCCGTTCAACCCTTCTTCGTAAGGATGCTTTTCCAATTTATTTGTGGGAGAGGATGTTTTCTCTTCTCCGTTCTTTTCATTCCATTCTTTCATTTCCCCCGGAGGCATTGTGATGTTGCTCTCTTCACTCATCATCTCGTATTGTGAGGATCGTGTTCTTTTTGTGCTTATCCATTTAACCATAGTGTCGTGTCCTCTTTTCAAGTTCTCATCTTGTCAAGTTTTGCTTCTCTTTTCTACCGGAGTGCTGCATGCATTCTTTCGTTCTCATTCCTTGCTTATTCCGTTTCAACCGGAGTGGTTACATGTCGTTCCTTGTCGCTGCAGCTCTTCATTCATGTCTTTGCAACCCCAAGGTTCTTGTCATGTTCCTTGTTCCTCTTTCTAACAGAGTGTTTTCAACTTTGTTCATCTCCATTGTATTCTTTCCTCGAAATTGTTTAACCTCTCAAGGTTCATTGGTTTCACTCGTTTGCCAAAGAAGCAACTTAGTTTTACCTCTTCTCTTCCTCTTTCATTTTTCATCCCTAGATCTCGGGGCGAGATCTCTTGTAAGTGGAGGAGAGTTGTAACGACCCGAGAACAACGCTCCAGACACCTTCCATGTTTTTCGTTGTCGCTGTGTGTTTTATTTGTTTGCTGCTTTCATCATCCGCATTGCATCTGCATGTTTTCATAAAACTCGTGGTCCGTTCATAGTTGCCTCTTCTTCATCGCCTCTGTTGATCTTTCTCGGACCAATCGTTCATTTGTTGTACAACCGTTTGACCCTCTCTACACAAATCTCAGCCCCCCCTCGCACACGTCCAAAACTTAACCAAACCCGACCCGCTCAGTCATCATCGTTGGATTCGGATCATCCCCAAACATCCCTAAAATATATCATAGGTTCTTGTTTCGACTCTCCTAACATATCTCAGACTGTCCGATTACGATTGAGGGGACAAGATAGCCATACCCACACCCACCTACTATAAGTAGTAGTGAATCATCGGACGAATCCCTAATTCCTAGGAGCCTCCTAGCCGCCGCCACCCCCTATCTCTTCTCTGTTTCCGTGCACGACCAACCAGAGACCGCACCCGATCCAGATCCTCGAAGCACTCCACTTCTCCTCTTGATCCGTGCGCCTTCGACCACCACTACCGAAGCCACCAGGATCCTGTCGCTGGAGCCGCACCAGGCCTGTGCCGGCGCTCTTCCCCGCCTTCTCTTCATTTTCTACCCATGCTCCTCTCTCTCAATCTCTCTAATCTCTCTCGCCTCTCCCTTATTTAGCTGGGACCCGACGCCATGGACACTCGCGTCCCCGATCTTGCAGGGCCGCTGCCTGGAGCTCCTTCGCCAAAGGTCTTCGCCTCGTCCGCGTCGCCGGCGTCCATCTCTGCCTGAACCTAACGTGCCACCCCTCGTCCTCCAGCAGCTCCTCCCTGTGCGCCTCCTCTGGTTCCCGAGGCCGAGCCGCCCCCGTGCCCACAACCCTCGTGCGAGCCGGCGAGCTCTTCTGCCTGAGTCGGCGACCAACCCAGCAGCCATGCCTCCCATAGCTCTAGCTCCTTGCCGTCGCCTGTACCTCACCGACCCTGTAGGCCGCGCCCTCCGGCGACCCCACTGCCGGCGGCCACGACTAGGGCCGGCCTCGTCCTGCTCCTCTCCTCCACTTCTTTTCCCTCTCTCTCTCTCATGGTGGCCCTCTCTCTCTCTCCTTCCCAGGAACGAGCAGCAGCTCGCCCAAGCTCCATGGCGCCACTGCCATCGTCTTGCTTTGTCCGGTGACCTCCAAGCAACGCCACCCGCCGGATCTGCTCGAGCTCGACTCGCCCCTGCACCCGAGCTCCCCTGACCTGAGGTCATCATCGACGACCAGCGCCAAGTCCTGTTGCCGCCCTGCCTTGCTTCCCCTGCATCGTGCATGCGTTGACCACGTCTCTGCCTCGCTCGCCTGCCTCGTCCGCCTCTGCTTGCTAGCCTCCCTCCTGTTGACCATAACGAGCGAGCCTCTCGCTCACTTTGCCTCACAGGCCAGCTTCGGATCCGGCCCAGCTTCTGCAGGCCCGAGGTGATGAGCGCCTCAGTCCTATTTTGTGCAGCCCAGTTTACACTTTTGGCTCGTAGGTGTTTTTTCCCAGTTCTGCGAATTTAGCTATTTATCTAGAGACTGCCAATTTTGCAGAAAAGTCCTTCATGTTCATGCATTAATAACTCTTGAACCGTGCATCGGATTAAAATCTTTTCTATATGCAAAATTCTTAGAATTTCATGTACTTCCATAATTTGCACTTTCATTTATGTTAAAAATGTTAAAAATGTTGTTTGATTAAATTTTCTCAAATGCCATGTTAAATGATTTATTTCATAATTAAATAACCGTAGCTCTTAATTTAATAATCTATATATGTAAATGGGGTGGAAAATGCATAGTTTAACATGGTGACATTAATTTGCATGTTTAAAAACTCGAAAATTGTGTATAGGGCAGAACAGTACAAAATTCAAATATTGCATAAGGGGATTTTCTGCAATTGTTGTTTGTTGTTCCGGCCTCATTTAAACTTGCCTGGATAGGTAGTTTTATTATGCCTCACCTCTTGCCATGTTAACCAACATTTAATTTTGTTGAGTAGCTTAACGAGAGTGAACTAAATAATTGATGTGGTGCTTCTTAAATATGCAACTCATTGCATATTGAGCTCCACTTAACTTGTAGTATTGTTTGTTGCACTTTGCCATGCCATGAATCATTAAACCGGACATGCATCATATTTGACTGTGCATCATGCCATGATTATGTGTTGGTTGTTTACCATGTTGTTTGCTTCTTTCCGGTTGTGCTTCTCCTTGATAGTTCCGGTTACGTTGCGATCGTGAGGATCCGTTCGACTACGTTGGTTCGTCTACTTCTTGGAATCGTTCTTCTTCCTTGCGGGATCTCAGGCAAGATGATCATTACCCCCGATATCACTTCTATCTTTGCTTGCTAGTTATTCGCTCTATCGCTATGTCGCGCTACCTACCACTTGTTAATCAGGCCTCCCAAATTGCCATGATAGCCTCTAACCTTTTCCACCTTCCTAGCAAACCGTTGTTTGGCTAAGTTGCCGTTTTTGCTCAGCCCCTCTTATAGCGTTGCTAGTTGTAGGTGCCTTGCAGTTTGTTCCATGTTGTAACACGGATATGTTGGGATATCACAATATTCATATTTAATTAATGCATCTATATACTTGGCAAAGGGTGGAAGGCTTGGCCTTTTGCTCGGTGTTTTGTTCCACTCTTGCCGCCCTAATTTCCGTCATACCGGTGTTATGTTCCTTGATTTTGCGTTCCTTATGCGATTGGGGTTATGGGACCCCCTTGACAGTTTTTTTTGAATAAAACTCCTCCAGCAAGGCCCAACCTTGGTTTTAACATTTGCCTAACAACAACCTAAAATTTTGCCTAGGGAGTAATTAACCCGAGGATCATCTTTATTCAACCCCCTGGGCCAGTGCTCCTCTGAGTGTTGGTCCGAACCGAGTAGACTGCGCGGCCACCTCGGGGGAACTTGAGGGTTGGTTTTACTCGTAGGATGTCTCATTCGGTGTGCCTTGAGAACAAGATATGTGGAACTCCTATCGGGATTTGTCGGCACATTCGGGCGGTCTTGCTGGTCTTGTTTTACCATTGTCGAAATGTCTTGTAACCAGGATTCCAAGACTGATCGGGTCTTTCCGGGAGAAGGAATATCTTTGTTGATCATGAGAGCTTGTGATGGGCTAAGTTGCGACACCCCTGCAGGGTATAAACTTTCGAGAGTCGTGCCCGCGGTTATGTGGCAGATGGGAATTTGTTATTATCCGGTTGTAGAGAACTTGACACTTGACTTAATTAAAATGCATCAACTCCATGTGTAGCCGTGATGGTCTCTTTTCGGCGGAGTCCGGGAAGTGAACACGGTTGGGTTGTGTATGAACGTAAATAGTTCAAGATCACTTCTTGATCACTTCTAGTTGATGACCATTGCGTAGTTTCTCTTCTTACTCTTGTACTCGTATGTTAGCCACCATTTTTGCTTAGCGCTTGCTGCAGCTCCACCTCATAACCACATGCTACCCATAAGCTTAAATAGTCTTGATCTTGCGGGTTTTGAGATTGTTGAGTCGTCATGACTCACGGATACTACCAAAACAGTTGCAGGTGCCGATGATGCCAGTGCAAGTGATGTTATCGAACTCAAGTGGGAGTTTGACGAGGACCTTGGTCGTTACTACGTGTCTTTTCCTGATGATCAGTAGTGGTGCCCAGTTGGGATGACCGGGATCTAGCATTTGGGATTATCTTTTTTTTCATTTGGATTTGTCCGTAGTCGGACTATGTGTGTACTCTGAATGATGAATGATCTATTTAATCATTGTGTGACATGGCAATTGCCGGATTGCTGGTTCCGGCAAACCCTTGAGGTTCGAACACTGGGATGCGCACAAATATCTCTCCCTAGCTCGCTCTCACAATGATCTCAAGGCCTAGCTCGCCGAACCCAAGGAACAAGAGACACGAGAGTTTATACCGGTTCGGGCCACCGTTGTGGTGTAATACCCTACTCTAGTGTGGTGTGGTGGATTGCCTCATGGTCTAAGGATGAACTAGTATAGTGGATGAACAACCTCCTAAGGAAAGGTGTTATTGAGCTCGATGAGCTGGTGTGTCTTAGGATGGTCTTGGTGGAGTGGATCCGATCCAAGATGAGTCGATCCTTCAGTACGGTGGTGGCTAGCCCTATTTATAGAGGCCCTGGTCCACTTCCCAAATGTTTAGGTGGGAAGGGATCCCACAATAGCCAATTTCAAAGGGAGACAACTAGTACAAGTTATCCTGACAAAAGGTGGTCTTCGCCTGCCAAAGGCTCTGGTGGTGACGCTGACGTGGGCTCTGCAGTGACCTCCGTCCTGCCATCCTGCTGGTCTTGGTTTTGTTGCACCGATATGGAAACCTTTGCCTGATGCCTCGGGACTCCTCGCCTGCGCGTCCTTCCTTAGCACCAAAGAGGAAACTGGCACTCTGCACCCGCTGGCGCCCGCCTGGCCTTGGTCATCATGGCTCACGTCACGCGGACCTCGCGAGGTGCCCCTTGCATAGATATCTCCGCTCCTCACGAGCCAGCCTAGCGAGGCCGCCCCTGGGGAGGTCTTGGTGTCGTCCGCCTCGTGAGGCTTGGTCCCTCGCGAGGGTCTTGAGTGGTTGTTGATGAAGATGGGTCATACCAGGCCGTTGGTGGAGCCACACCCTGGGCCGCAGCCAGGCAGGTCTGGGTACCCCCATTCCCAGGATGCCGACAGTAGCCCCCGAGCCCAAGGCGCGCTCGGACTTGGCTTAGAGGCGAAGCCAAAGGGAAAGTGCGCAGCGCCGTGGGCCCCAACCGCCTGCGGCCTTGATTGACGCGTGGTGATTGATAGGTCGTGGGCGTCTCCGCTTCCCCAGGCTGCCTCGGCAACTGCCCGATTTGACGAGACCCTGCTGCATGCAGAAGAAAGCCATCATTACCTTAGATCGTGGAGGCTGGCGGTGGGCCTCCCTCTGGCTATAAATGAGTAGTGGGGCGGAGCCCCCATTGCTCATCTTCTTCCTCTTTGCTTTGCCATCCCGCTTGCTTCCTCTTCTTCCTCTTTGCTTTGCCATCCCGCTTTGCCATTCCCCATCCCGCTTGCTTCCTCTTCTTCCTCTTTGCTTTGCCATCTTGCGGCGACATCCATGGCACCGATGAAGAGATTCATGCCTGCGGAGAAGGGGAAGGCATGCCAGGAGGGGCCTGACTCTCCACTGCCCAAGCGGGGTCGTGGCCGCCCCCGCAAGCACGCCATGATACGGGGTGCGGGCAAACTTCTTCGGGGTACGGCGCCGTTCCTGGCGACCGCGGCGGCATCTCCTCGCGTGGTAGTTCCATCCATGAAGGGAGGCACGCCATGGTCGCCCGGCCTCCCCAGCCGCGCTTCCATTCGGCGGAGGTGCTGCCTGAGTTCGCCATGTGGTCGAAGAACCTGGTCGGCACCTGGCTGCAGCTTTCGCGCTCCTTTGTCGGTGAGCTGTCGATCGCGGGTCCTGGCGGCCTCTAGCTGCAGGCCGATGGCTGCTGCAGCAAGGCTTCCTGGGTCACGGTGGAGGTCTCCATCGCGGGCAACGTAGCCCTGGCCCGCGGCTGGCAGACATTTGCCCGCGCACGAGGCCTGAGCAGGCGGTGCACCCTCCACTTCAAGTATGATGGTGCCGCGACCCTCTTCGTGAGGGTGTTCGGGGAAGATGGTCGCCGCGCCGGGTGCTGCCCCGAAGACAGCGAGGGTGACGAAGTGCTCGGCCTTGGCGGCGGCCGTGACGAGGACGAGGGTGGACCCGCCCCTGGCAACGACCGTGGCTTGTTCGGCAACGACAGCTCCTCTTCCGGTGAAAGTTCTAGTAGTGGCGGCTGCAACCAGCCGCCACATCGTCGGGCTCGCTTCGAGGACGGTGGTAGGTCATCCTGTCGCCGCGCCCCAGTGAAGCGCGAGGAGGGCTCCGGCTGAGCCTGGGGGGCGATCCTCGTGAGTAGCCGCACCGTTGGAGCCGCTTTTGCCCGTCCTTTACTTTCCTCCTACATTACTAGAAACAGGTATGGGGCCCTGCAAGGGCATGCAATGAACCGTAATTTTCATGCCACTTGTGTTATGTTTAGTGTTCCTGTGTTGTGTTGTGGCGTTTGTGCTTCATGTAGACATAGAGGGATAACTTAGCTGGATGCGCCCAGGGTAGTTTCCTGTCTCGCGATGGCGCGCCCTCTAGCACCTGGTGAGCCCTCCTTGTTGCTGGCTCGGGAGCCATTGACCTCGGGAGGCACCATAGAGCTGCAAAAATTGTTAGGACGCCTGTCATGATCCGTATCCTTCCTTGCGCGAGGCCTCATGATCATGACCTAGCGCACAATGTCGCGGTACTCGTGGGGCACGGACTTAGAGGGGTGCGCCAACCGTGAGCTAAATTGAGGGTGTTGCGCGAAGATCCGAGGAGCCGAAGCTCTGGAGCGACATGGCTTTGGCGAGGTGTGTTCGTGGCTTAGGTTAGCCCAGCGCACGCACACACGTGCCCAGCCCCCGCGTGAGGCATGCGAGGGAGAGTGTCGGGCAATTGCCGCCTTCCCTGGCGCGAAACAATGAACCGAGTGAAGAAGTACAGAAACGAAAGGGTTGAACCGAGCAATCGAGAAATGCCAGAACTTCAAATTTCATTAAAAGAAATTGCAAACCAACTACAGAAAGCAAATGAACGGCCACGTCCAGCACCTAGTCTAGTCTTCTCACCAGCGCGGAGCTAACTGCTGCCACTAGGACGTGGGAGGGAGCCCCCGAGGCTCGAGGGCGGCACTCCGGAGACTCTGGGGTGTGTACATCCCCACCCATTATTACATGAGAGTGTCATGCGCGGAGACCTTTATAGGCACTTGGCGTTGCTTCATGGGTAGAACTTCCAGTGGTGCTGGATGTTCTAGGCGTTCTGGATGGGGGTCTCATCGTGCATCTCCAGGCGTGCGGCGCCAGGCCTAGAGACGTGGGCAATCCTAAATGGGCCCTCCCACATGGGCAAGAGCTTATGCAGCCCTTCCCTGGAGAGCACCCGCCTTAGGACGAGATCGCCCACCTCGAGCATCTTGGAGTGAACACTGCGGCAGTGATACCGTCGCAGTGCTTGCTGGTACCTTGCCACTCAGAGTGAGGCTTGGCGGTGGCGTTCCTCCCCCAGCACAAGGTCCATGCCCCGCATGGCATCCTGATGCGTCTCATCAAACGCCAGGACATGCGCGGAGCGATGCCTGACCTCGTGAGGGAGAACCGCTTATGCTCCGTAGACAAGGAAGAACGGGGTCTCGTCCATTGGCTTGGTGGCGGTGGTGCGGATGGACCATAGCACAGACTGGAGCTTGTCGTGCCAGCCCCTTCCATAGGCCCCGAGCTTCTTCTTGAAGGTCCTGGTCTTGAGGCCTCTCAAGACCTCCGTGTTGGCGCGCTCAGCTTGGTCATTGCTCCTGGGGTGTGCTACCGAGGCATAGCAAATCTGCGTTCCAAGGTTAGCACAATATGTCTTGAAGAGATTGCTACTGAACTGCGAGCCATTGTCGGTGATGATGTGGTTAGGGACCCCAAACCGGCTTACAAGGCCCTTGATGAACTTGACAGCGGACCCGGCTGGGATGGTGCGGACAGCTTCCACCTCTGCCCACTTGGTGAACTTGTCGATGGCGACGTAGAGGTAGCGGTAGCCCCTGGGCGCTCGAGGGAATGGACCCAGGATATCTAGCCCCTGGAAAGTGAATGGCCAGGAGAGTGGGATAGTCTGGAGGCCTTGGGCTGGCTGGTGGATTTGCTTGGCATGGAACTGGCATGCCTCGTAGGATCTCACCAGCTCGGTTGCGTCATTGAGTGCCGTGGGCCAGTAGAACCCGCTGCGGAACGCCTTGCCCACCAAGGTGCACGATGATGAGTGATGCCCACAATCTCCGCCGTGTATGTGAGCCAGCAGCTCGCACCCCTGCTTCCTGGAAATGCATCGCAAGGAAACGTTGTTTGGTCGTTTTCTGTATAGCTCACCATCCTGGATGCAGTATGCCATAGCCTGCCGGGCCACACGCTCCGCGTCCTCCTCCTTCTCTGGTAGTATTCCCTGCCCCAGGTACGCCCTGAATTCTTTAGTCCAACACCCCTCCTGGGTTTCAAGTGCAAGGAGTAGGCGTGCTCCCGAGGTCGGGCCGCAGGCGGGAGCTCCTGAGGTTGGTGGCGGGGGAAGCTCCCCCTGAGGCGGCGTAGGCTTCGTAGTCGGAGGGGCCGCCGAAGGCTTAAAGAGACGCTCCTCGAAGGTGCCAGGCTCCTGAGGCTGACGCCTTGATGCTCTCTTGGCGATATCATCAGCTTCCTTGTCTGTGCCGCGGGGCACATGCTGTAGTTGCAGGCCCAATAATTGCTTCTCCATTTTGCGTACCTCCGCGAGGTATGCCTCCATGTGCTCGTCCTTTGGCTCATACACCTTGTTGAGAAGTTGACAAGGAGTTGAGAGTCGCCCTTGATGGTGAGGTGCTTCACTCCCAAGGCCGCCAATCAACCCCTCGTATTCCGCGATATTGTTGGAGACCTTCTCGCCCCGCAGGAAGCAGAGTTGCACGGCGTAGTAGAGCTTGTCCGGGGTGGGCGAGACGAGCACGGCGCCGTCAAAGTACATGACCCAGCCATCTGGCGCTTCATTTCCTGGCGAGAGGGATCGGCCCTCGCCTGCTTCGGGCTTTGGAGGGTCGGTCCATTCTGCCACGAAGTCGGCGAGGGCGGCTCCCTTGATGACCCTAGTTGTGCTGAACTCCAGCTGAGATGCTTGCAGCTTGATGTTCCACTCGGCAACTCTTCCCGCGGTGTTGGGGGCTCCGGAGCACCCTCTCCATTGGGTAGGCCTAGATGACCTTGATTGGGTGGCCTTGGAAGTAATGGCGCAACTTGCATGATGCCACCAGGAGCACGAGCAAGAGCTTCTGTGGCGTGGTGTATCGTGCTCTTGCGTCCCGTAATGCCATGCTGACGAAGTATACCGGGTGCTCCATGAGGGCGGGGGCGTCGGTGGAGCCTGTGGCCTCCAGAGGTCATGGCGCCTCACGACACTACAAAAAATATACTTCCGTGATGATACGTGTTTGTCACAGTAGTTCACGTTTTCTGTCATGCATGTACATCCATGACAATTTTATGACAGAATCAAGATAGTCATACCTGTGCTATCGTAGAAGTGTTCCATGACATTACCAAAATTATCATCACGCAAGTGTCCACTTCCATGACGATAAATCGCGCGTCACAGAAGTGCTTTCGTCAAGGGTGACCGACAAGTGGGATCTACGGTAACAGAACGTCGTTAATCTATTGGTTCTGGTTTTGGATCCGATAACCAGTTAACAGCCCCAACCAATGGGGATTTTCCACGTGTAATATCATCATTGACTGGAGGGAACACGTGTCGGCTCGCCGTTGGGACAGATGTCATCCACTCATTGGACCCAAAGCGCCTATGATACGTCGACATGTGGCACGGCCCAACAAAGGCCCATTCCTGTGGAAAGGCCGGCCCGTTTGACTTGGTCAAAAGGTGGCGGGCCGGCCCACAGCAAGCCTGTTAACGGCATGTTTGCATATAGCCCATTTACAACCCGCTAACCCAGGGCCCATTTACGGCCTGTCCGAATTAGACCCAGTAGTGTCATCTGGGCCATCTAAGGGAGTCCTGGATTAGGGGGTGTCCGGATAGCCGGACTATACCTTCGGCCGGACTCCTGGATTATGAAGATATAAGATTGAAGACTTCATCCCATGTCCGGAAGGGACTTTCCTTGGCGTGGAAGGCAAGCTTGGCGATACGGATATGTAGATCTCCTACCATTGCAACCGACTCTATGTAACCCTAGCTCTCTCCGGTGTCTATATAAACCGGAGGGTTTTAGTCCGTAGGACGAACAACAATCGTACCATAGGCTAGCTTCTAGGGTTTAGCCTCTCTGATCTCGTGGTAGATCTACTCTTGTACTACCCATATCATCATTATCAATCAAGCAGGACATAGGGTTTTACCTCCATCAAGAGGGCCCAAACCTGGGTAAAACATCGTGTCCCCTGCCTCCTGTTACCATCCGGCCTAGACGCACAGTTCGGGACCCCCTACCCAAGATCCGCCGGTTTTGACACCGACATTGTTGCTTTCATTGAGAGTTCCTCTGTGTCGTCACTTTTAGTCCCGATGGCTTCTCCGATCATCAACAGCGATGTGATCTAGGGTGAGACTTTTCTCCCCGGACAGATCTTCGTATTCGGCGGCTTTGCACTGTGGGCCAATTCGCTTGGTCATCTCGAGCAGATCGAAAGCTATGCCCCTGGCCATCAGGTCAGATTTGGAAGTTTGAACTACACGGCCGTCATCCGCGAAGACTTGATCTTCGACGGATTCGAGCCACAGCCGAGCATGGGCATGATTTAGCTCTGCCGCCAAACAGTGCCCTGGAGGCCGCACCTGTGTCCGCTCCGACCCCTAACTCGGAGCCGATCACACCAATCGAGGATGGGTGGTTAGACACTGCCTCGGGGGCTGCAATGTCTACGGGATCGAGCCAAACACCAGCCCTATTCTCTGCGAAGCCCGTGACTCCAAGGAGCTGGACTCCTCTCCAGACTCCGAGCCCTCCGCGCCCCGACCGATCGAACCCGATTGGGCGCCGATCGTGGAGTTCACCATCGCGGACATCTTTTAGCACTGGCCCTTCAGCGCTATTCTGAGTTCACTAAAGTCTCTCTCTTTGTCAGTAGAGCCCTGGCCGGACTATGGTCAGCAAGGTTGGGATGCGGATGATGAAGAAATTCAAAGCCCACCACCCACTTCGTAGCCACTGTCGATGATTTAACCGACATGCTCGACCTCGACTCCGAAGGCATCGACGGTATGGACACCGATGCAGGAGACGATCAAGAACCAACGCCTATAGAGCACTGGAAAACCACCTCGTCTTTTGATATATACATGGTGGACACCCCAAAAGAAGGCAATGGTGATGGAACAGTGGAGGATGACCCCTCCAAGAAGCAGCCTAAGCGTCGGCGTCAGCGGCGCCGCTCTAAATCCCGCCAAAACAAAAATGGTGATTCCGGCACGGGAGATAATAACACCCCGGACAGTGCCGAAGACAACCACCTCCAGCAAGATTCAGCACAGGAGGATAGAGAAGCCAGCCCTCATGAGAGAGCGGCAGACAGAGAGATTGAGGATGATAGTTATATGCCTCCCTCCGAAGACGAGGCAAGCCTCGACGACGACGAATTTTTTGTGCCAGAGGATCCCATTGAACAAGAGCGTTTCAAACGCAGGCTTATGGCCACGGCGAGCAGCCTCAAGAAAAAACAGCAACAGCTTAGAGCTGATCACGATTTTCTAGCCGACAGATGGACTGAAGTCCTTCCGGCCGAAGAGTATGAACTCGAACGCCCCTCCAAGAGCTACCCAATGCGCAGGTTGCTACCCCAATTAGAGGAGGAAGCACCTAAACCTACATCACCAGCGCATGATGCGGCCGACCGGCCACCCCGTGGCCGCGACAGAGAGGCCTCTCGGCCCTCCACTCAAGCCGCACCCCGGCGCCGCTTAAAAAATACCAAGGCATGGGAAAATGCGCCAGACCTGCGAGATATATTGGAGGACAAGGCAAGGCAAACAAGATCGATCTACGGATCATGTGGGCGCCCCACGGCATGAGACGGTACTCGTCACGCCGAATCCAGTAAATCCGGCCGGGCCGAACACAGTAGACAAAGCTCGTTTGAGCTGCGTCGTGATGTAGCCCAATACAGAGGCGCCGCACACCCACTATGCGTCACAGATGAAGTAATGGATCATCAAATCCCCGAGGGTTTCAAACCCGTGAACATCGAATCATACGATGGCACAACAGATCCTGCGGTATGGATCGAGGACTATCTCCTTCATATCCACATGGCCCGCGGTGATGACCTACACGCCATCAAATACCTCCCACTCAAGCTTAAAGGACCAGCTCGGCATTGGCTTAACAGCTTGCCAGCAGAATCAATTGGTTGTTGGGAGGACCTAGAAGCCGCATTCCTCGACAATTTCCAGGGCACTTATGTGCGACCACCAGATGCGGATGACCTAAGCCACATAATTCAGCAGCCAGAGGAATCGGCCAGACAATTCTGGACACGGTTCCTAACCAAGAAAAATCGAATTGTCGAGTGTCCGGACGCAGAGGCCCTAGCAGCCATCAAGCATAACATCGGCGACGAGTGGCATGCACGGCACCTCGGACAGGAAAAGCCAAAATCTATGGCAGCCCTCACGACACTTATGACCCGCTTTTGCACGGGAGAAGACAGCTGGCTAGCTCGAAGCAATAACATGACCAAGAGCCCTGGTAATTCGGATACCAAGGACGCAGTGGCAGGTTGCGTCGCAATAAGCAAAAGCGCCGCATTAACGGCGACAATGCTGAGGATACGGTAGTTAATGCCGGATTCAGAGGCTCTAAACCCGGTCAGCGGAAAAAGCAATTCAAAAGAAATACTCCGGGCCCGTCCAGTTTGGACCGAATACTCGACCGCTCATGCCAGATACATGGCACCCCTGAAAAACCAGCCAATCACACCAACAGGGATTGTTGGGTGTTCATTTAGGCAGGCAAGTTAAATGCCGAAAGCAGAGACAAGGGGCTGCATAGCGATGACGAGGAGGAGCCCGGCCGCCAAACAACAGTGGACAAAAAGGTTTTCCCCCACAAGTGCGGACGGTGAACATGATATACGCAACCCACGTCCCCAAGAGGGAGCGGAAGCGTGTGCTAAGGGACGTATACATGATGGAGCCAGTCGCCCCAAAGTTCAACCCATGGTCTTCCTGCCCGATCACTTTTGATCGAAGGCACCACCCCACTAGCATCCGTCATGGCGGATTCGCCGCATTGGTTCTAGACCCAATTATTGACGGATTTCACCTCACTAGAGTCCTTATGGACGGCGGCAGCAGCCTGAACCTGCTTTATCAGGATACAGTGCGGAAAATGGGCATCGATCCCTCGAGGATTAAACCCACCAGAACGACCTTTAAAGGCATCATACCAGGTGTAGAAGCCAACTGTACAGGCTCAGTTACACTTGAAGTGGTCTTCAGATCTCCGGATAATTTCGGAAGCGAGGAGTTAATCTTCGACATAGTCCCGTTCCGTAGTGGCTATCATGCACGGCTCGGGCGAACCACATTTGCCAAGTTCAATGCGGTTCCGCACTATGCATACCTCAAGCTCAAGATGCCAGGCCCTCGAGGCGTCATCACGGTCAATGGAAACACCGAACGCTCTCTCCGAACGGAGGAGCATACGGCGGCTATCGCAGCGGTAGTACAAAGCAGCCTCTCAAGGCAATTCCCTAGTCCGGCCATTAAACGTCTGGACACCGTCAAGCGCGCCCGGAGTAACCTACACCAAGACCGCCCGACACGTTCAGAGCAAGCGTAGCAATGCGGCCCCAACCCCAGCCCTCACAAACTTGCAAAACCAGTGCTGCGCGTACATAACTACGCTCTGGAAATACCATGGGCATAGGGGGAGGGGCGCCATCACGGCACGCCCGAAACACGGCTTAAACCGCACTAGGGGCTGCCGATTTCTTAATTTTCTCTTATTTTCAGGACTCCATTCTTCGGGAGGCTTGTCTGGCAGTATAATTGTCGCACAAACGATACAGCCAGGGAAGCAGAAAGCTACGCCGCACTATGGAGCTCTAAGGTGGTCTCTATAACAAGCAGTGTACCTGTTTTACATACCATTCCGTAGCTCGCCCCTGGAAAGGACATGTTAAATAGTCCCATCTTTTGCTTATTGCACTATTTGTATTGTTCTGCTTTGATCGCAGCTTTTTTAAAATAAACAATGCATAGCTTCCGTCTATTATTACATTACCTTTTTTTACGAATATATGTTCATTAATGACATGTTGCACCCGTACACTTTGGTATGGCCAATACGCCAGGGGCTCAAGTACCCCACAATACGGCGTGAGAAGTCCGAACACTTTCACAAGTGCGACACCCCGAACTTATAGCATTATATGCATCGGCTCTGAATCATGTCTTGGGTCAAATGTTGGGTTTGCCCGGCTCCTATGTTTTGGTACCTTACATTCCATTATATCGGCTAAGGTAGCACTAGGAGAACTACTGCGATTGTGCCCCAGTTGAGCTGGGCTGAGCACCTCAGTAGAGAAAGCTAAAACTGACCGTCATGATAAGGCGAGAGCTGGTCGCTGTTCGAGAGGTTTTCGAGTCCCTAAAGACTTATGCCACTTAGAGCGAGGAGTCGGCTTTGTCCGGCCTAGGCGTGGATAGCGCCCCGAACTTGGTGTTCCGAACACTAGGGGCTTCGCCGAAATTTAAAATTATAGAATCCTATGGCTAAGTGAGAGTGTTCAAGCATTATAGTCCAATTGCCTTGTTCGTTGTGTTGAGCGCCTCCCTCGAAGGACCCAAGAATGGGAAAAAGAGCGCTCATGTTTATCCCGAACACCCCAGCACTCGTGGCATGGGGGCAGAAGTCGATGACTCGCCATCTCTCAAATTTGATAAACGGCCGCACAGAAGGTAATATTTTAAATTCCAAAGCGTTGCTTAGCGCATATGAACAAGTTTTCAGCGTACAGGATCACAAATGCGAGTTTACTCAAAAATTACATCTTTGGAGCATTCATCTTTATAAGGCGGGCACCCTTCAGGACGCCCTCATAATACGCTTCCGGGATGCGATGCTCCTTGCCCGGCGGCGGCTCGTCCTTCACCAGCTTCTCCGCATCCATCTTGCCCTAGTGCACTTTAGCACGGGCAAGCGCCCTACGGGCACCTTCGATGCAGACGGAGCACTTGATTACTTCAAGCCGTGGACAGGCATCCACCAGCCGCCTCACTAGCCCGAAGTAGCTCCCAGGCAGAGCCTCTCGAGGCCATAGCCGAACTATGAGGCCCTTTATGGCCTGTTCGGCAACCTTGTGGAGCTCGACCATTTGCTTCAGCTGGTCGCTCAAAGGCACCAGGCGTCCGGCCTCAGCATACTGAGACCAGAACACCTTCTCCGATGAGCTCCCCTCTTCGGCTCGGTAGTAGGCGGCGGCATCCGACGCACTGCCGGGCAAATCTGCGAATGCTCCTGGAGAGCTCCGGACTCGGGTAAGTAACAAGTAATTCACTTTCACGTGCTTACTTTGCATAATGAATGCATTACCCGCCGCTATCTTCTTCATCGCTTCAATTTGTTTGAGGGCTTTCTGGGCTTCGGCCTTGGCAGACTTCGCGCTTTTAAGGGCTGCCGCAAGCTCGGACGCTTGCGTCTTTGAGTTAAGCTCCAAACTCTCATGTTTTTTCACGAGAGCCTAGAACTCTTTCTGCACCTCCTCCACCCGCGCCTCCTGCTTCCCTCTCTCCGTGCGCTCCGCGGCCGCTCTGTTTTCGGCCTCAGTCGTGGCCCCTATAGCACATTGATCCTGTCATTTTTTGCAACCTCATCTTCTCTATATACTTGCGCAAGGTATTACTTACCTTCCTTCTCCTCGAGTTGCCTCTTGGCATGGCTTAGCTCATTCTCGGACCGCGCAAGGTTTTGCTTCAGTGTATCCACCTCTGTAGTCAGTGCGGCGGAGGCCAGCAGCGAAGCCTACATACGCATATTGACTTGATTATTTTAGACTCCTGCGAATGTTATTAGATCCTCTATTCGGCTTTTCTTTCCGAACGCCGAATAGAGCATCAGGGGCTACTGTCTGTGCAGTAATATTTTTACATATTCTTTACTTACCTCAAATCCTGTTAGAAGGCTGGCACAGGCTTTAGTCAGTCCGCTCTTGGCGGACTGAACCTTCTGGATCACCACACTCATAATAGTGCGGTGCTCCTCGTCGATGGAGGCATCGTTAAGCGTCTCCAGCAAATTGTCCAGTGCCTCCGGTTGGACGGAGGTCACCGGCTCAGTAGGTTCGCTCCTCTTGGAAGGAGGCTGCCTACTAGAGTCTGGAACCACTGAAGGTTCCGGCGCGGTGTCCGGCTCAAGGCCGGACTCGGATCCCTTGGGGGTTTTATCCCCTTTGCGCCTAGAGTCTGGGAGGTCGCCTTGCGGCGCCTCCAGGACCACCTCCTCCTGGCTTGGAACCTGTTGGGACAGCACCTCGACGTCGTCCGTAGGGTGGGGGGAGGTAGCCATCGGAAGCGAATTCACATCCGACGAATCCAGGGAACCGCTCGACGACACGTCGAGCCGGTCTTTGGGTGGACTGCATAAACATGTTCGACATAAGGAAAAGTTGTGCAATGGAGGAATACTATGAATCACTCTGGTATCCGGACACTTACAATCTCGCCAGGGGCTTGGCCCTGTGCGGCCACT
Source organism: Triticum urartu (assembly GCF_056163025.1). Lineage (NCBI taxonomy): Eukaryota > Viridiplantae > Streptophyta > Magnoliopsida > Poales > Poaceae > Triticum > Triticum urartu. Next base: position 286,340,440 of record NC_141877.1, read on the forward strand.
CCTCTTCGCCGTCGTCGACGTTGGTGGAGCCGTCCGGAGGAAGGGTTTTCCCCTTCTTGGACCCTTCGGCCTCCCCAGTTGGGGCGGCCTTCCTTTTCTTCTCTCCCCCCGTTGGAGGGGGAGAGGTCTCTTCTTCCTCCTCCTCGTCTTCACGGGAGGAGTGCGTCTTGGAGTCGTCGGATGATGAATCCGACACCCCCAGGCGCCGGGCACTCTTCCGAGTCCCCGTGGCCTTCTTCTTGGCCTTCTTCTCCGGCACCACATAGGGTGCCGGAACCAGCAGCTTCGCCAAGCGAGCGTCCGCTGGGCCTTCGGGCAAAGGAGCCGGACAGTTGATCTATCTGGACATCTCCTGCCAATCCTGTCAAAGGTAAGGGAGCTTAAGATCCCGCATGGAGTCAAACTATGAAAAACTAATACCCTGTAAAAGGTAAAAACAGCTTACCGCACGAGCGCGACGTTGCGTGCTGAATCCGCGATCCTCGGTAGCGGATGTGGGGGCCTCGACGCCCTTGAAAAGCACCTTCCAGGCATCTTCGCACGTCATGTCGAAGAGCCTGCTCAGAGTTTGGTGTTGCGCCGGGTTGAATTCCCACAGGTTGGAAGCCCGTTGTTGACACGGGAGGATCCGGTGGATGAGCATAACCTGGACTACGTTGACAAGTTTGAGCTTCTTGTCCACCAGGGTTTGGACGCATGTTTGGAGTCCGGTCAGCTCTCCTTCTTTACCCCACGACAGGCCCGTCTCTTTCTAGGAGGTGAGCCACGTAGGGGGTCCGGATCGGAACTCGGGGGCTGCGACCCATTCAGGGTCGCGTGGCTCGGTGATGTAAAACCACCCCGATTGCCACCCCTTTAGGGACTCCACGAAGGAGCCCTCGGACCATAGGACGTTGGGCATCTTGCCCACCATGGCGCCTCCGCACTCCGCCTGGGTGCCGCGCACCACCTTCGGCTTGACGTTGAAAGTCTTGAGCCATAGGCCGAAATGGGGGCGGATGCAGAAGAAAGCCTCGCACACGACGATAAACGCTGAGATATTGAGGACAAAGTTCGGGGCCAGATTGTGGAAATCTAGGCCATAGTACAACATGAGCCCCCAGACAAATGGGTGGAGAGGGAAGCCCAGTCCACGGAGGAAATGGGGGAGGAACACCACACTCTCATGAAGCCGGTGCGCAATGTCGTTAGACAAGTATCCGGCCTTCCTCAGTTTTTTGATGTGTCCCTCCGTTACGGAGGAGACCATCCACTTGCCTCCCACTCCGGACATGGCTGGAGAAGGTTGAGGTGGGGTGTGCGGACTTGGGCGCTGGAGCTCGAGTGCGCGGAAATGGATAGGCAAAGGAGGAAGAAGGCGTGGATGAAAAGGCGGATCCTTATCCCCTTATATGGGCGGACGCGACTATGCGCCCCCACCAGCCTGGTAAAACTCACTTATCTCCCAAGCGCCGTAGTCAATGGCGCGGTTGGGTTACCCACACCCGTATTGATGAGAATCCCGGAATAAGGGGACACGATCTCTGCTTTAACAAGACGTGCCAAGGAAACCGCCTCGCTAAACGCACTGAGGTAGAACAATAAAACGATTCGAATAAAGACTTGGCCGTGGTGTGATGTCACGCTACGGAATACGTCAGCAGATTAGATTTGTGTAAATATTATTCTCTCTATGGCAATATGTGGAAACTTATTTCGCAGAGCCGGACACTACCTTTGTGTCCAAAATCTTCTATGAAGTACTTGGAGGAGGAACCCGCCTTGCAATGCCGAAGACAATCTACGCGCCGGACTAGTCGTCATTGAAGCCTGGTTCAGGGGCTACTGAGGGTGTCCTGGATTAGGGGGTGTCCGGATAGACGGACTATACCTTCGGCCGGACTCCTGGATTATGAAGATACAAGATTGAAGACTTCGTCCCATGTCCGGAAGGGACTTTCCTTGGCATGGAAGGCAAGCTTGGCGATACGGATATGTAGATCTCCTACCATTGTAACCGACTCTATGTAACCCTAGCTCTCTCCGGTGTCTATATAAACTGGAGGGTTTTAGTCCATAGGACGAACAACAATCATACCATAGGCTAGCTTCTAGGGTTTAGCCTCTCTGATCTCGTGGTAGATCTACTCTTGTACTACCCATATCATCAATATCAATCAAGCAGGACGTAGGGTTTTATCTCCATCAAGAGGGCCCGAACCTAGGTAAAACATCGTGTCCCCTGCCTCCTATTACCATCCGGCCTAGACTCACAGTTCGGGACCCCCTACCCGAGATCTGCCGGTTTTGACACCGACACCGTCCAATATAATTCCAGCCCGTTTTAACTTCCGGCCCATGTATGGCCCATGACGTCTTTCGACCCATATGAGGCCCTTAGTAACCCTCGGCCCATTAACGGCCCGTGGTAAAACTGGCCTGTAATGAACAGTGTATCACTTTATACCCATTAACGACCCATTATTCCGTTGGGCCGTTTCCAGCCCATGTTATCTTTCGGCCTTCTCAGGGCCCATTTATTCTTGGGCTCATTTCCGGCACTCGTTTACTTTCGGCCCGTTACTGTCATTTTCTGCTTGTGTGCCAAATTCAGCCCATGGTTACAGTCGGCCCATTTGTGGCCTGTTAATACATTGGGCCATTTTCATAGCATCATCAAATATGGCCGATTAACGACGGCTCGTTATGGTCGGCCCATGAACGGACGATTTCAACTCTAGCCCGTTTACATCCCCTTATACGGCCCATACAAGGCCCATAGATGAGACGGCCTCTAGAAGGCCCATGGATCCTATGGGACGTTGAAGGCCCGTTGACCCGATGGCCCATAGAAGGCCCATTGATCCGACGGCCCATAGAAGGCCCATGGATCCGACGTTCCATAGAAGGCCCACAGATCCGACAGCCCATAGAAGGCCCACGGATCCAACAGCCCATAGAAGGCCATGGATCGTCCGTCACGTAGATGGCCCATGGATCGTACGGCCTGTGGACGGCCATGGTCACTACAACGTTTGGGCGAGTTGGCCCCCGTTTGAACGACATAGCATATTCAAAGAATTATCCTACTCTATACTATCACCTCTAACAAACATACACTATACAATAAAGAGACTAAGGCATAGAAACGTAGAATAATCCTACACTATACACTAAAGAAATTACAGCCAATTATACCCATTGGGCATTATGGTTCGGCACCAGTGATAATAAAGCATAAACAAACAGCAAATTACATACACTGGGCAAATACAGCTCATACATCATGGACGCGCATCAACATAACTTACCATTTGAACTATAATCTCTTCAGAAAATAGGATTGGCCAGATTTAGATAGCACAAATTTCAGTCTGCAAAATCTCCAATTCCTTCATTGTTACTCAGTGTCTTGTTTCATTTTTTTGACTCCTGAATCTAATACCTACATGTCCAGTCTCAACTTGTTGATTGTATGTTCAGAATCATGTACACGTTGTCTTGCCACCTCTAGTTGATGCTTGAGAACATAAGCACATTCCAATTCCAATCCATAATCATTTGGTAATGGCCATGTCGCACTACTCACAGATGTTTGTGTTGATCTCACTTCATCCTGAAATGTTTCTGTAAGTACACATGACTAGGGCAAAAATATAGTTACAATGGTGAAGCGAGCAAGATAGACTATTTTGTACATGGCAAAACAGGACTAATAATAATGTTACACGTTATGAAGCATAAGCATGTGATATTTTAAAAATTATAAAAAAGGTAGTCTGTGCAGCCTGCATACAGAAATCTATCTTAGCTCACCGGAGGAGCATGATGTTGGGGCCCAATCCAAAACACAGACAAGTTACAAATTTAGACAACACGTTGCATAGAAGTAAGCAAGCAGCCAGCCATTCTGTAGCTCAATTAAAGTCTTAGGGAGCATAATGAACAGTAGAGGATTTCATACAAACATACTACAGCAAGCAAAACTATGCAATCATTAGCCTAGTATAAACTAGATTGTGAGGCTCATTCAATAATAGTTGGTTAATAGACTTCAAAGCTTCAGGCACACTTCGACAGAGTAATTAAATGGTAAGGCCTTTAATTATGTCAACTAATAGTTATACAAGTACCCAACTTTAGGCATCATTCTTTGGGCATCTCATTAACTGAGGATAAATAAAGCAATTGAAAAGAGAAAATTAACTATGCCCGAAACAAACAAGGAATTGAACTGTTGAGTTGGATACAGTGACTTAACTTAACAGGTTGAAGAGGCTCAGCGCAGCTCCTACTTATCTTGCAAGGCTCCTTCCCAACATCTTGTACTTGGAAATCCTCAATCTTATCTTCATTGCAACCCCTCTGCAAGGTGACACAAACTAGTTACTCGCCTCCTTGGAAGATAAATATGCATACTTTCCAGTCTGTGAACACAAAAGGATGAGATTATAACAAAACAACACCACATAATGAAACATGCCGCATCGCTTGCACTTGCACACAATGAAATGAGCATATACTATCTCTGCACTATGTAAAAACTAGGCATACCTTCGAACTGGATCTCTAGGTACTCTTGGAGAGCCTACTTTAGTGTACAGCCAAACATTTATGTCACCTATGAGTTAGAAAAGGCCCCACTACAGCAGCCCTTAGTGTTTAAATCATTGATAAGCTCTGTTAGAGTGTTAGGTCAAGAACAACAAGTAATCAAAGAAAACAGTCCTAGTATGGCTGGCTGATGCAAACAAGCAATTGAACAGATGTGTGAGCAAATCTTACATATCAAGAAAAGAAGCAAAGAAGGAGGCTTAAATACCATCACTTGACTGACCAGATTTAAGGGGCATTTAAACATCATGTGCAACGTATGAACTAACATAAACATTGCATATTCCAGATTCTACAATGGAATGCACATGTATTAGGTTATGCCATGTATGATGATGCCTAAATGTACACTATAGTAGGCATGCGTGATTCATCATTTCACACACAATTGAATTGTAGGTTAAGGGCCAGTTCTATTCCGCCTTTTCAGGGCTTATTGTCAAAATAAGCCATTAAAGATGAAACGAAGTTATTTTTGAGTTATGGGCTTGAGCTTAACTAATTTCGCTTTGGAGGGGGGTGTTTCGGGTAGAACCTCACTAAAAATTAAAGGGAAGGGGAATAGTGAAATGACTTTGTTGTCTGCCTATATTACACTCAAAATGCAACTGGTGACGCCCGCGTCACACCTCACCCTCAAGTAAAAACAAACACACAAGCGTTCATTGCCCTGCCTGCTTGCATCTCCTCTTCCTTTTCCCTCTACCTCGATACCCTGCCTGCAGCACTAGGGTTCCTCCAGCAAGCCTCGCCACTGGTCCCATCTGTCCTGGTCCTCGATGATGCTCTGTCCAGCTAGGCTACATGGCCGGCGGGTAGGGGAAAATCTGTCACAGCCCCAGTTCAGCCCTTGCTTGACTTTGGTTGTTCATCATGCCATCATGTTTAAATTCCAAAGAAACTTGAAATGGGGATTGCCTAAACCCCTTGCATCAAAGGAAGTCACTAGGTTCAACTAAAATATTTTCAGTAAATCCAAATGGCTTTCAAAAATGTCCATCATTTCTAGAAAATGCTGGAAGCAATAACCAGAGGTGTTGCACATTTTTCCATGACATATTTGGGCTCTGAATTAAATCATATTATATTTGCATTTGGGCATTTAAATGCTATAAAATATTTTAAATGCTCAAATAATCATAAACTAAAATGTTTACTGTTGGATATATTATAAACAGTAGCCATGATTAGTTTCATGATTTTTGGAAATGTCTTAGCATTTTAATTAAGCCAAAACAATTGCAGAAAATAGAAAACAGAAACAATTTAGAAAATAGAGCACAGAAACTTACCTGGGCCAACTCACCTGTGTAGCCACCTGGCGGCCCAAGTGGCCGGCCCAGCCCACCTGGCCCTCCCATGTTGTCTTCCTCCCCGCGCCAATAGACAGCGCGCGTGGCCGAGGCACACCGGCACGCGCCCGGCCACCGACGGCCACCTCCTGCTTGCCGCTTCGCCTTGGCCTCCCTGGCGCTGCCACGCACTCCCCTCGACCATCTGCACTTCTCCCCTCCTCGTAGCTCTCGCCCCACCCCTCTCTGCTCTCTTCCCGAGCGACCCCGTCACCGCCATCCACTGCCGCCGCGTCCATCGAGCTCCCCTCGCCCTGACGCTAAGCCCAGAAGCACCGCCGTGTCTTCCTCGTCCTCTCCACCGAGCTACATGACGCCGGAAGCCCTGCTTCATCGCCTCCATCGTCGTCTTCGGCCTCGGCCGCCGTGGATCGCCGCCGTCGAATTCGCGGCAACCAACGCTTCCCCGACCCTACTGTCTGCACCATCCCCCTCTCTGTTAGCCCGCGGTTCTTTCCCCTCCATTCTCGTTGTTGTTCCGACACCCTAGCACCTAGACTGTGCTAGCCGAGCTCCGGCCGCCGCCCGTTTTGTCGCCGCCGTGGCCTGAGCTCGAACGGGTTGCGCCCGTGCACCGCACCGAGCTCCTGGTGACCCCAGGAGGCTGCCCAGCGCTTCACTTTGCTCACCCGCGCTCCACAACGCCATTTCGCCGAGGTCTGAACTCCGGCCACCGGCGCGAGCTCCATTCCGGTGAACTCCGGCCATCCCAGCTCGATCTTCTGCCACCCCTGGATGCGCGCGAAGCCCAGCAACCCACAGCCGCAATCCACGCCCGAAACCATCCCCTGTAGCGTTTTCCCGTGGCGTTTCCGTCATCGGATTTGGTCTCCGCCGGCGAAACTCCGGTGACTGCGGACGTGGCATGGTCATTAGGACTAATCCCCACCATTAGCCACCTCACTGCCACTGATAGCGGGCCCTACCACTGGGTAAAACCCCGTCAGCACGGGTTTTTACCGGGGTTAATTAATGGGTCACTGACCAGTGGGCCCCACTGGTCAGGTTTGACCCCGGTCAGCCACAGTTGACTTGCTGACATCATGCTTACTCAATGCTGACGCAGTATTTGTTTTCTGGAATTAAAATAAATCAGAAATGATTTATAAATTTCATAAATTGCTCTAAACTTCTAAAATTCATAGAAATTCAACCGTAACTCCAAATGAGATAAATTATATATGAAAAATGATCAGAAAAATCCAACCTATCCATCTGTACCATTGTCATGCATGTTAGCATAACTTATGGCTGCTGTTTAGGCCAAATCATATAAATGGCATTTAAACCTTCACATATGATGTTTGAATTTGAACCTAGGGTTCAAACCAGCTTCATTTAAATTGTTGCTAGTTGCATTAGCTCAAACCACAGCATATCGCCATGTCACATTCATGCATCATATTGTTGCATTGCATTGATTGTGTTTCTTTCTCAGTTGCCGGCAATTGCCCCCTCTCAGTAGACGTGTTTCGACGGTGAATTCGATGACACCGATGAAGAGCTATAATATCTTCAGAAGTGCCGGGCAAGCAAAACCCCCTTGTTCATTCCGATAAAATCCCACTCTCTCGCTCCTACTCTCTTTTACTGCATTAGGACAAGAACGATTCAACTGTTACTTGCTGCGGTAGTTGAACCCTTATCCTCTGCATGACCTGTCATTGCCACAGTAAATAGATGAAACCCACTAGCATGAGTAGGAGTTGTTTGAGCCCTGATGTGCCCACTCAGTCATGCTTGTTTGTCATGCCTGCTATTGCTTAGAGTTGTGTCAGGTCTGATTCATCGGGGATGAATTGGAACAGTGATGAACATGTCCTACTGTATGTGAGCTAAGCGTGTGAACATGATTTGATAAAGGTAGCGGTGAGAGGCCATGTAGGAGTACATGGTGGGTTGTCTCATTGAAACCGTTCTTAGGAACTGAGTTCTGTGTTTGTGATCCATGACCAGCTACTACCATGCATTGGGCCCGAAACCAATGGACCCTCTCGACTTATTAACTGCCCTTGTCCTCTGTCCAGGATTTGCAACTAGTTTCTGGTGTTTGTAGGATATGTGTTGGCGGCCGTGCATAGCGCCGATCCTAGGGGTGGGCTATGATGCGGTAGATACACCGTGGCATGGTGTACCGGGCGCCCGTTTGGTGTCTCGGGAACCCTGCACACATCATTTGGGGCTGTGAGCGAAACTCCGGATGGATCTCCTCGCAGATGGTACCCGAATAGGCGATAAACCTGGACTAGAGACTCGTGTGGCCAGTCAGGTCGTGGCCGACTCCCTCGCCAGGCTTCCGCTTGAAGGTTGCCGAGATACACGACGTGTACATGGTGGTAAGTGGCGAGAGCGTGTGTGAAGAAGTACACCCCTGCAGGGTTATAAATGATCTATTCGAATAGCCGTGTCCGTGGTAAAGGACTTCTGGGTTGCCTATAACAGTTCATAGACAAGTGAAAGTGGATACTCTAAAACTCGCAAGATAAGTGTGAGTGCTATGGATGGCCTTCTCGTAGGGAGACGGGAGCAGATCCATAGTGGTGTATTGAATGGTGAATATGTGGACTCGTGTGCGCCACCTCAAAAGAGTTGCTTGCAGTCGTAGTTCAGGTTAGCCACTGAGTCAAAGCTGGCTTGCTGCAGTTAAACTCCACCACCCCCCCTTGTTGATACCGATGCATATGTAGCTAGTTCTGATGTAAGTCTTGCTGAGTACCTTTGTACTCACGTTTGCTTAATTTATGTTTTGCAGAGAGATTTCAGTCTCGCTAGTAGTTCCGCATGGACTTCGACGTTTAGCTTGATACCTCAGCTACGATCTTGTGCCCTCGGCAGGATCTGGTAGATAGTCAGGCTTCTCAGCCTTCTTCATTTGTATTTGTCTGTACTTAGACAAGTTAAGCTTCCGCATGTGCTTTGATTTGTATGCTATGATTGTTGGGTGATGAGACCCATGTTTGTAATATCTCGCTCCTCGGAGCCTAATGAATAAATACTTGAGTCGTAGAGTTATGTTGTGATGCCATGTTGTATTTACACATATCGAGCATATTGTGTGTATGATTGAAATGCTTGGTATGTGTGGGATCCGAAAATCTAGTTGTTTATCCTTGGCAGCCTCTCTTATGGGGAAATGTAGTCTAGTGCTTCCATGAGCCATAGTAGTCCGCTACAGCCCGGTTCACCGGAGTCCTGTTAGCCCAGCACTACTGCTCAGGACACTTGACAGGCCGGCATGTGTTTCACTTCGTTCCTGTGTCTGTCCCTTCGGGGAAATGTCACGCGGTGACATCCGGAGTCCTGCCTAGCCTGCTACAGCCCGGTTCACCGGAGTCCTGTTAGCCCAGTGCTACAGCCCGGATTCACACACTGCTGACCGACATGCTCGGTGTGATTCATGTATGCCTGTCCCCATAGGTTAGTGCCGCTTTGGGTTCATGACTAGCCATGTTGGCCCGGGTTCTCTGTCATATTTATGGTAGCGACACTATCATATACATGAGCCAAAAGGCGCAAACGGTACCGGGCCATGGTAAGGCGACACCCATGGGAATACCGTGCGTGAGGCTGCAAAGTGATATGAGGTGTTACCGGCTAGTTCGATGTGACTTGGAATCGGGGTCCTGACAGCTTTGGTACCAGAGCCTGACTGCCTGTAGGATTACAAGCTAAACTGGTCTAAGTTGTGTCTAGAAATGCTTTAGCTATATAAGGGAATTGATTGTGGGATGGAACGTAAGGCTCTTTTACTCCTTATTTCTCATGCCATCTGATCTGAGTCACCCTCTTCCTTTCTACGGGATTAAGAACTAGGCTTCTCATCTTTCTATTAGGATCATGTGTTACTAATTCATAGACTTGTAGGATCATTGGATTCAAGTCTCAGTTCAGTTTCTATTACTTCTGTATGTTCATAGCTGGCCTCAGAACCTTGATATTGTGATGTTGAGTGGTCATGCCACTATTTTGCAGGATGTCTCAAATATTTTTGAGCATTTACAGCCGTTATGCTATCCGAGTCATCCCAGGTTTCTGAACAATCTGATGCATTTGCAAATCCTTCCTCCCAGTTCCCGATGTCCTTTTGGGCCAGTTTAAGCACACTAATCCGTCTATTGAGGTACTCCGCTGCCTCGGAATTTATGTTGGAGCTATTATTATGACCCTAGGTGTCTAGAGTATCACCTGGTAATCTAGCAATGCTTTGCATCCCAAGTGTGATGATTCTGGCCACCATTCTCAAAAGCATCCCGTGATGCCATTTAGTTAGTAGGCATTCTATTCCTGGGTTCTTGGCCCAAGATTCACTCTACTTATCTCGTGTTGATAGTGTTGCTAGTTCCTTTAGGATATTAGTAACCTTGCGACACTCCTCGAGGTCCGTGGTATTTCCTTCTTCCAAATACCATGAACCATTAAGGCAGAAGTTCTTTGAACCAAAAGATCACAATAAGAGTGCTCTTAATGGGTTCTCCATTCAAGAATTGTGAATTTGCCAGTCCTACCTTTCTGCATGGATTATCTGGAAGAAACCTGTTGAACTTGTTCGACATACTAATCTATGCATCCACAACTCAGAAAGTTATATGTTCCTTGAATTGCTCTTCTTCAGTTGTATTCCGACCATCCTCTATCAGTTGATAGCCAAGAGTATGCGTGCATTCGTCCAACGATGCCTATTATTCTTGTGGTCCGTTAAGCCGTTCTATTTCAGAATGACTAGGAGAAACAAACTCCAGTACCTCATCCATATCCAGGATTGGGTCAAAGCAGTTGTATTCCGTAGATCAAAATGCAACCCAGCTTTTGGCTCTGTTCTACCCTGGAGTATTACCCCCTTTATGTCAGGATTGTCATGAGAATTGCACCATCTCTCATGAATTCTTGACGCAGTGATACTTCTTGCCATCATTTTTCTTTCCTCGGTCCCGTGTTGTCGCAACCGGAATGCCGGCAAGTGAACCATGATGTGTGAAATCAATACTCCTAGCAACCGTGTTGCTTGGTAGTTAATGGACACTAATATCATTCTTAGCATGTTGGTTATGGAATCATCATTCTAAGATAGATTGTGCTACCTAGTCCTTATTTCTGGTGCACTCTTTGATCAATGAGTTAGGATTATTCAATCCCTTGCTTATTTCATCATATCGTCTTGCTCTCACAAGCGAGATTTTTCTCGAGCTTAGTAACATATCGGTGGTTCATGATTTTCCGAATATCTTCTCGGAAGTATTACCAGGTTGTCACCTGACGCTATGTTGAGTTCGTGATCAAGTTGGGTTCTTTTAGCCATGTCTTTTCTCCAAGAATCGGTGTTGGATACCCCTGAGCTAGTTGGTTAAGCTAAACAACAACTTGGAGAGTTGGAAGATAAAGGCTTGTCTGACCTAGTTCATGTTAAGGGATATCTTTTTGTGTGTGCGTGTGTTGAAGAAAGATGATATCTTCACCAATTGGTCCTCGTGATCAGTTTTTGGATTTATTGTCTTGCCAAAACTTTGACTTGAGTATGGGCTATTGTCAAGTCAAATCAGAACCAACGATATTCGTAATGTTGTCTTACTCATGGTTGATTCCTCTAGCATACACCATTACATCCTTTGGTCTGACCAATGCTATCACTGTGTTCACATGATGGTGGAAGTCCAGTGATATGGAAATCCCGATGAGTTGCTGTTAAGCCCATCAGCTGCATTTTGTCTCCCCCATGATTCATGTTGAACATTAAGCTAGTATTGGGAACTTTGTAACCATTGCCTTCATGTTGCGTTCATGAGGTATATGTTTGGTGCAAGAAGTGGCTTTCTCCAAGTTCACGTGCATTGGGTGCAAGTTGCCGTCGTGAATTCGAGAAAGTTAGGTTTTGCTTCCTCGGGAATCATCCCAAGTCAGTCATGCACGTGTGAAGTATACTATGGCTTGCGAGATTAGCTACCTCCATTCCATCGGTATTTCCTAGCACACCAAGCCACTGATTGATTTGTTCAAAGAAAAGAAGTTCATGCGCTAACCCTGAAGGGCCCGGACGGATATGCACAAGACTTCGTTATCCCAATGATGGTTCCCAACCTGAACTCGATAGTGTTTTTATTATAAGACTACTAGATGGTCATGTTTGTCTTGGACAACGTGTCCACATATATGTAGCGGAACTAGCTCATGTTTTGGAGTTTACTGTCGTAGTTCGATTCCCGAGAATCTCGCAACATCGTCTCGTCGGTTTGTGTTGCAAACTTTCTTCCGGACATGTTGTCTGAAATATCCCGTTACCATCCAGATCTGAATCTCAGGCAGATATGATGGTTGGAGCTATTCTAAGATTTATGATGTAGGTCCCGACAAGGTTGATGTTCTGGCCGACACACCTAGCCGGAAGATCTATCATTGTAGTATCTTGATTGAGCTATTTGACAATCTTCTCCATGAGGATTTAGTGCAACTTATTCTAGAAGTTGTTCCTCAAGGGTCGTTGTACTCTCGGGTTCCTTGATTATGCTAGAACCATTCAAACAGTGGAATCACTCTCTACTGTTGAGTTTATCCCCAGTTACTAGAATCTTTCCCAACATTTGATTTTGTTCCCAGCTTGCACCGCCGTTGTGCCATTCTATCTTGGACTACCTTCTCGGTAATTCCTGGTCAGGTCCATCTTCAACAATGGTACTACCATGGGTCCCATCCATTTCCGATGATAAGCAAAGTCATCCATTGCGTTGTCTTCAACAAGGTAGTCCACATCATCCATCCTAGTCCGAGTATGCAATTTCTTCGAGCTCTTTCAAACAATCAATTGTAATTTGCCTTAAGCTGGTATGAAGAGTTTCAATGATCTATGGATCAAAAGTAATTCTTTTTGACACTTAAGGGAACAGTCCAACGAGTCACCATTCCCAAGGTGCCCCGTTATGGGATCATGGCAATTATTTCCTCCCCACCTTGACACCATCCACCATCTTTCTAAGCGTGGAATTGTTGCCCACCAAATCAAACCCTGTTATTGTTCTTCCATCCCTCTTGATGTGTTTTCTGTCTCAACTCGAGATGTTTCAACATCTCATTCCGCGAGTGATATTGTATAGCTCGATCTTCGAGAAGACCAATCCTAGTAGGGTTTCTTTCCGTTGTCATCGCGTGGATGAAGATCTCAAGTGGGGATGTCAAGATCAACGTATGCAATGAATCAACAACCTTATGAGGTGCAACCTGGATCGTGAAGATTATGGTAGCTTGAGTTCCCCCCTTCACCTTACCCTACGCTTGAATCTCGGGACGAGATTCTTGTTTAGTGGGGGTGAGCTGTCACAGCCCCAGTTCAGCCCTTGCTTGACTTTGCTTGTTCATCATGCCATCATGTTTAAATACGAAAGAAACTTGAAATGGGGATTGCATAAACCCCTAGCATCAAAGGAAGTCACTAGGTTCAACTAAAATATTTTCAGTAAATCCAAATGGCTTTCAAAAATGTCAATAATTTCTGGAAAATGCTGGAAGCAATAACCAGAGATGTTGCACATTTTTCCATGACATATTTGGGCTCTGAATTAAATCATATTATATTTGCATTTGGGCATTTAAATGCTATAAAATATTTTAAATGCTCAAATAATCATAAACTAAAATGTTTACTGTTGGATATATTATAAACAGTAGCCATGATTAGTTTCATGATTTTTGGAAATGTCTTAGCATTTTAATTAAGTCAAAACAATTGCTAAAAAAAGAAAACAGAAACAATTTAGAAAATAGAGCACAGAAACTTAACTGGGCCAACTCACCTATGCAGCCACCTGGCGGCCCAAGTTGCCGGCCCAGCCCACCTGGCCCTCCCCTGTCGTCTTCCTCGCCGTACCAATAGACAGCGCGCATGGACGAGGCACGCCGGCACGTGCCCGGCCACCAACGGCCACCTCCTGCTTGCCGCTTCGCCTTGGCCTCCCTGGCGTTGCCACGCACTCCCCTGGACCTTTTGCACTTCTCCCCTCCTCGCAGCTCTCGCTCCTCCCCTCTCTGCTCTCTTCCCGAGCGACCCCATCGCCGCCGTCCACTGCCGCCGCGTCCACCGAGCTCCCCTCGCCCTGACCTGAGCCCAGAAGCACCGCCGTGTCTTCCTCGTCCTCTCCACCAAGCTACACGACGCCGGAAGCCCTGCTTCATCGCCACCATCGTCGTCTTCGGCCTCGGCCGCCGTGGATCGCCGCCGTTGAATTTGCGGCAACCAACGCTTCCCCGACCCTGCTGTCTGCACCATCCCCCCTCTCTGTGAGCCTGCGGTTCTTTCCCCTCCTTTCTTGTTGTCGTTCCGACACCCTAGCACCTAGACCGTGCAAGCCGAGCTCCGGCCGCCGCCCGTTTTGTCGCCGCCGTGGCCTAAGCTCGAACGGGTCGCGCCCGTGCACCACATCGAGCTCCTGGTGACCCCAGGAGGCTGCCCAGCGCTTCACTTTGCTCACCTGTGCTCCACAACACCATTTCGCCGAGGTCTGAACTCCAGCCACCGCCGCGAGCTCCATTCCGGTGAACTCCGGCCACCCCAGCTCGATCTTCTGCCACCCTGGATGCGCGCGATGCCCAGCAACCCATAGCCGCAATCCACGCCCGGAACCATCCCCTGTAACATTTTCCCGTGGCGTTTCCGTCGTCAGATTTGGTCTTCACCGGCGAAACTCCGGTGACTGCCGACGTGGCATGGTCATTAGGACTAATCCCCACCATTAGCCACCTCACCGCCATTGACAGCGGGCCCTACCGCTGGGTCAAACCCCGTCAGCACGGGTTTCGACCGGGGTTAATTAATGGGTCACTGACCAGTGGGCCCCATTGGTCAGGTTTGACCCCGGTCAGCCGTAGTTGACTTGTTGACTTCATGCTTACTCAATGCTGACACAGTGTCGGATTTCGGGTTCCTGTAGACCCTTGAGGTTCGAACACTGGGGTGCACGCGGAGATTTCACCTCCTACCTACCTACACCCCTCCGCCTTGCTAGGATCTAAACTAAGGCAAGAACAACACAAGAGACGCAGGGTTTATACTGGTTCGGGCCACCGTTGTGGTGTAATACCCTACTCCAGTGTGTGGTGTGGTGGATTGCCTCTTGGGCTGATGATGATGAACAATACAAGGAAGAGCAGCCTCGCGAGGGTCTGTTCTTGGCTGGGGCGATGAACTGCTGGGAGGAGCTCAGTCACGTTTCTCTCTCTCTCTCTGTCTGTCCTCTCTCTTTGTGTATCTCTCTATCCTTCCAAAAACTCGACGCCTTCCAAAAACTCTACCCCTTCGATGTGGGTGGCTGGTCCTATTTATAGAGGCCCTAGTCCTCTTCCCAAATATCGAGCGGGAAGGGAGCCAACAATGGCGGGCTAATTTGAAGGGGGACAGCTAGTACAAGCTACCCTGACAAAAGTAGTCTTCGCCTGCGCAAAGCTCTGGTGATGACGCCGTCTTGGGCTCCACGGTGACCTCCATCTCGTAGTCCTCCTGGTCTTGGTCTCGTTGCACCGAAATGGAAACCTTTGCCTGATGCATCAGTACTCCGCGGCTGCGCTTGCCCCCCTTGCACCAAAGAGGGAAGGAGGACATTGCGCGGGCTGGCACCCGCCTGGCTCCCTTGGTCGTCATGGCTTGCGTCATGGGCGCCTCGTGAGGTACCCCGCTTTGATCTCTCCACCTCCTCGTGAGCCAGCCTGACGAGGCCGTGCCTGAGGAAGCTCCGCATCGTCCGCCCCGCGAGGCTTGGCCCCTTGCGAGGGTCTTGGGTTTGTGTTGGTGAAGATGGGCCGCGCTGGGCCTCCTTCGAGCCACGCCGCAGGCCGCAGGCAGGCAAGTCTAGGGACCCCCGTTCCCAGAACGCCGACAGTAGCTCCCAGGCCCAAGGCGCGCCCGGACTTGGCCGTCCAGGGAGGCGGAAGGGCGAGAGCGAAGCGCCGCGGTCCGTAACAGTCTGCGGCCTTGGGCGCCGCGTGGCGGTTGATTGGACATGGGCGTCTCCACTTCCCCATGGCGCCTTGGCAACTGCACGGATTAGACAAGTCCCTGCATTCAAAGTGGGTCATGATTACCTGCGATCGTGGAGGTAGGCAGTTGGCCTTTGCCGGCTATAAGTAGGGAACAGCGCGCGCCCTTCCAGTCCATCCCTCCTTGCTTCTCCTTCTTCCCGATCCTTGCTCCGCCTTGCTGCGACGGCTCCGATCCGCCGGTTCTCGACGACAAAGAAGGGAAAGGCTCCCCGAGAGGAACCAGATCCACTCCCGCCGAAGAAACGGCTCGACCCCCGTGGCTCGGACAAGGGGGCCCTTCAGGTGGTGTCGAGGCCTTTGTGCGACCGGGCACCGCTGGGGTTCCCGCTTCCATTGTACGCCCACGTCGAGGGCCCTGAAGGAGATGATGCTGACCGCCACGGGCGGCGCCGCCGTCGGCGCCGGCGGGTCACGAAGGTGTGGGTCATCCCCCCTGGGGTCCACACCGAGGGCTCCTCCCGAGAGTTTGTGCTTCACGTCGCCATTCCTCTTCAGTCTTGGATCCGCCTTCCTCCCTTCTTCGCCTCCATCATCCCGCAGGGGGAGCCCCTGGAGCTCTGGCTGCAGCACGCCGGCTGCAGCACCCCCGCGACCGAGGCGGGGGTCGCGGTCATTGCCCCGGGCGAGGTCTACATGACTCGGGGATGGAGAGAGATCGCCCTGGTTTGCAGGGTAAGGGGCGTCTTCGCGGTCCACTTGGATTACGACGGTGCTTCGGTGATGCTCTTCAAGGTCTTCGATGCGAGCGGGTGCCGGCTGGAGTGCTGCCCCGGGGAAGGTGGCTAGGACCCTGCCGCGACGAGGACTGGGCCCACCAACCGCTCCCTTGGCGGCTCCTCAGGTGGTGGAGGCGTCGGAGGTTCCAGCGACTCCGATGAGCTCTTCGTGACTCCGGAGATGAGCGACGATAGCTACGAGCCCTCGAGTCGGCGCCGCTCCTGGAGCAGGGCGGGCTCGTCAGGCCGCCGCCGACTCTGATCTGGATGGGGTTGGCGTCAGTGCTTGACGGCCCACTATTGATGATGGCGTCTTTTGCAGGGACGCGCGTAGTTTATGTCCCTTTAGGATCTGTTCCCTGTGAGGAATCAAAAACGCGCCCCGTGGGGGCTTGTAAGGTGCCTGTGATCCTGTTTTGTTAATATAACCCCTGTCGTAGAATTGTGCGAGTTGCTCATTCCGTCTTAGCTCAGTCCTCCCTTTCGAACCTCACGAGGGCTTGGTGCTCTGCGCCGACCGGTCCCAGTCCCAAGGCGGCTTCAGCCGTCGCTGGTATGCCCGGTCGCGATGCCGTGGTCAAGGCCAGGAGGTGAGCGACCCAGAGTCCGGTAAGAGCCCCTGAGTCGCGATGCTCAGGAGGTCCCCTTTGGCCCCCAAGCAGCCGTCGTTTGGTGAGAAAGGAGAGTGGCGTCGCTAACACGGTATGGCGTTAGGTGTGGGGATGGTGCCACGGTAGCTGGCGCTTCCGGGTAATGACTTATCTCGAGGATCAGGGGCCACTCTTTGGTGTGTCGCCGGGTCCGTGTATCGGCAGGCACGAGGTTGCTCGTCGAGGTCCTCGTGTGTCTCTCCGCCCTCGTCTTTGCTCCCCTTTCTGATCTACGTCCTCGGGTCCCGGCCCTCGAGCGAATCTCAGCCGTCGCTGGTATGCCAGGTCACGATGCCATGGTCAAGGCCAGAGGGTGAGGGCGGGAGAGCCAGTAGGAGCCATGAGTCGCGATGCTCAGGCACCCCCCTTTAACGTGCAAGCGGTTCGCGCGGACGAGAGCGAAGGAGACACCGCAAGGGCCTCGCCTGACGCAGCTCCTTCAGGAGGTCCTGCAGGTCCACCATAGGAAAAACAAGGGGTTGCCATGACAATTGACAGTCAGCTGTTGGTTGCTTCCGAGGGGTAGTGAGGCACTGAAGGCTTGATGAGGTGACGCTATGTGGGGCTGCCGCGACCAGAGCTCAGCCATCCAGGTTTGTCAGTGTTGCAGGGACGGACCCATGCGCAAGCGTCGTGCCGTTTGGGAGCAGCTCCGTTAGTTGGCGTCAGCTGAGCAGGCAACTAGGTAAAACACATTAGCAGCGAAGGAGTGTATTCGTTCAAATAGACGCTGGGAATGCGGACATCACTGGGTCAGGCCCGAGCGACTTGGGGGGTTATGCAGCCCGAGGGGCGCCCCCAACAAGGTAAGCTAACAACATGGAATAAAAAGCGGATACACGCCGCAGGGACAGACCCACGCGGCCTGGGAATAATGCAGCCCTGGGGGGGGGCACTCCCAGCTAGAAATAAAACTAGAAAGGTGTTACCTGATGATGTTGAGGACGAAGGAGTGTTGATGTAGCAGGCTCGGTGGGCTGCGGGAGCCGATCCTCATGAGCCCCCAAGCCCAGGGGCCTCGGGAGGCTCCGGAGGCGCGGGCGGCTCCTCGCGGGCCATCTCCATCCCTGCTAGGGCAGTTGAATGCCTGGCCTCTCGTGCCTCCGTGATGCCCCTCATGAGGCGCTGGTACGCGTCAGCCGCGCTTGGCAAGCCGTAAGGCATGCGAACGTAGCTGTGGGGTGGGCCTCCGCAGCGCCCCACTCGCGAGGGCCAGAGGCGCTCTAGAGAGGCGACTCGGTTGAGCCCTGGTATGTCGATGCAGACGCGCAGCCCACCATCCTCGCCTGGATGGGGAGCCAATGCTGGTAGGCGGCGGCCGCCTTTCATGACCCTTGACTCCTGTAGCTCCTGAATGGCCTTGCTGACGAACTCCTGAGGGTCTGGATCTACTTTCCTTGCTCCTTCTTGAGGGAAACGTGCTTTGAAACACGCCTCCATGTGGTGCCCAAGCACCTCCCTCGTGACCCTAGCTAGGTCGGTGGCCCTCCAGGGGAGAGCCCCCGAGCCCTGCCTGAGGAGGGCGCCGGGCGCGCTTTCCTATGTGATGGAAGGAGGCTCCCCCTGGGCAGGCGCGGGCCTAGAGGGGCCTGTCTCCTGAGTGGTCGGGCCGGACGATGTCTTCCTCTTCTTAGGGGCTGTCTCGTGAGGCCTCCTGCTTCCACGATCTGGGTCTTCCAGTGACGCGGCCTGAAAGGCTCGTTCCAGGGAACACACCACGTCCTTCTCTTCACAGGGCACTGTGATGACTCCGCCACTTCCTGGCATCTTGAGGACGTTGTAGCCGTGGTGAGTTACGGCCATGAACTTGGCCAGTGCTGGGTACCCAAGGATGGTGTTGTACGGCAGGCGAATGTGAGTGACGTCGAAGTCGATGAGCTCGGTGCGGTATTTGTCCCGTGCCCCGAGGGTGACAGGGAGGCGGACCTGCCCAATCGGGACCGTGGAGCCGTCGGTGATACCGGAGAAAGGCTTGGTTGGCTGAAGCTGGCTGTAGGGCACTTGGAGGTGGTTGAACGTCTCCACGGACAGGACGTTGAGCCCTGCCCCGCCATCGATGAGGGTCTTGGTAACCACCACGTTGCTGATGATTGGGGAACAAAGCACCGGGAGGACTCCGGCTATAGCCACACACTTGAGCTGATCTGCTGAGCTGAACGTGATGGCGCACGCCGACCACTTGAGAGGGCGCGTGGCTTCGAGTCTGGGGAGGACTGCGTTCACTTCACGGGCGAACTGCTTGAAGATGCGCTGAGAGGCTGGGGCTGGCGCCCCGCCCAAGATGCAGGCGATCGCGCACGGCTCCTGGAAGCCCCCAGCCCCCTCGTCCTGATGGCGGTCTTCATTTCTTCTTGGCTGCGGCGGCAGCGGTGGGAGGCCTGCGTTGCCTTGCGGGCGATCCTCGCGAGGCTGATCCTTCCAGTCCCCCTCGCGAGGCTGATCCCTCCAGCCTCCCTCGCGAGGCGGGTCGCGCCACCCTTGGCGCGGGCCATGGTCTTCCCAGCGTCCTGCGTTCCTTCCTCCTCCTCGGCCATAGCCCCGGTCACTGCGGTTAGGGAGATGGCCGATCCTTCCTTCTCGCACGGCTCGGAGCTCTTGACATTCGTTGGTGTTGTGGGTGTGGAGGTCGTGGTACACACAGTACCGGCCGCCCTTGGAAGGTTCTGGCTGATCTCTGCCTCGCTTGGTGTCTGGTTCTGCCGCGAACACGGCAGCCCCCTTGCGCTTCACATCCTTTGCCTTGGGCTTCTTCTCTTCTGGGTCCGCGGCAGGCAGCTCGAGGAGGGAGAGACGCCCTTCCTCGGCCCTGGCGCACTTGGTTGCCAGGTTGAACAGCTCCAAGGAGGTGCACCGGTCTTCATGCATCGCCAGCTCCTCCTTCATCTTGACGTCGCGCACGCCATCGGAGAAGGCCGAGATGATGGCCTCCTCGGTCACCTTGGGAATCTTGAGGCGTGCATTGTTGAAGCGCTGGATGTACTTTTGCAGGGTCTCCCCGGGCTGTTGCTAGATGCGGCGCATGTCGCTTACGGCAGGTGGCCGGTCGCGAGTGCCTTGGAAGTTGGCAATGAAGCGGGTGCACATCTCGTCCCAGGAGGAGATTGTGCCTGGAGCCAGGTTCAGGAGCCAGGTGCGGGCCCCGTCCTTCAGTGCCATGGGGAACCAGTTCGCCATGACCTTCTCGTCTCCGTTGGCAGCTTTGATGCCCAGCTCGTAGAGCTGGAGGAACTCCGCAGGGTCAGCTGTGCTGTCGTAGCGAGGAGGCAAGTCCGACTTGAACTTGCGGGGCCACGCGACGCTGCGTAGCTCGGCGGTGAAGGCGCGGCAGCCTGCTGTGGCCACAGGAGGCCTTGGATGACGGGGAGCTTGGTCTTGCATGTCCCCACGCGCTGCAGCTGCGTGCAGCGCGGGGTCTTGACGCGCGGGAGCAGGAGCATGGTTGCGACGTGCTGGAGCAGGGAGTGCCCGGGCAGCATCTTCCGGGCCAGGGACTTCCTGACAGCTCTGCTCTTGCTGCGCTGGCGCCTGACGGAGCGGGTTCCGTCCAGGGGCCACGCGCCTTGGATCCATGGTGCCTTCCTGAGGAGGAGGCGGCCGGGGCGCCGCTGGAGCTTCATTGCCCGCGCGGGGCGTGGTGCGGTGCAGCGGAACGGACGGCGCAGGAGAGCCCCCTGCGGCGCGGACGAGCTCGGCGACGCGGTCGAGCCATTCTTCGTAGACGTCATCGACGGGGCGGTAGCGCAGGAGCTCGTTCGCCGCGATGAGTGCAGCTCGAGCCTCCATGGGCGCGCGGAGCGCGCGGGACGAAGAACCAGCTGGGGTGAGCGAGGGAGTTGCGGTGCGGCCGTCTTGCCGCACGGACGGATGCTGGGATGATGCTTGCCGCTCGTCCCCCGCCGGGCCGGTGGCGGCGTTGACGGCAGGTGACGCGGAACGGCGAGGGCGCCTGCCGATAGGGGCCGTCTGGGCAACGCCGGAAGCGAGCGCGGCCCGGCGCTCGGCGCGGGCCCGACAAGCGTCAGACATGGGCTTGATGGTCGGAGGAGAACGGGGTGGTGGAAGACGAATCCCGGCGCACCCCTACCTGGCGCGCCAAATGTCGAATTTCCGGTTCCGGCAGACCCTTGAGGTTCGAACACTGGGGTGCGCACGGAGATTCCGCCTCCTACCTACCTGCACCCCTCCGCCTTGCTAGGATCTAAACTAAGGCAATAACAACACAAGAGACGCAGGGTTTATACTGGTTCGGGCCACCGTTGTGGTGTAATACCCTACTCCAGTGTGTGGTGTGGTGGATTGCCTCTTGGGCTGATGATGATGAACAATACAAGGAAGAACAGCCTCGCGAGGGTCTGTTCTTGGCTGGGGCGATGAACTGCTAGGAGGAGCTCAGTCACCTTTCTCTCTCTCTCTCTCTCTCTCTGTCTGTCCTCTCTCTTCGTGTATCTCTCTATCCTTCCAAAAACTCGACCCCTTCCAAAAACTCGACCCCTTCCAAAAACTCTAACCCTTCGATGTGGGTGGCTGGTCCTATTTATAGAGGCCCTGGTCCTCTTCACAAATATCGAGCGGGAAGGGAGCCAACAATGGCAGGCTAATTTGAAGGGGGACAGCTAGTACAAGCTACCCTTACAAAAGTAGTCTTCGCCTGTGCAAAGCTCTGGTGATGACGCCGTCTTGGGCTCCACGGTGACCTTCGTCTCGTAGTCCTCCTAGTCTTGGTCTCGTTGCACCGAAATGGCAACCTTTGCCTGATGCCTCGGTACTCCGCGGCTGCGCTTGCCCCCCTTGCACCAAAGAGGGAAGGAGGACACTGCGCGGGCTGGCACCAGCCTGGCGCCCTTGGTCGTCATGGCTTGCGTCATGGGCGCCTCGTGAGGTACCCCGCCTTGATCTCTCCGCCTCCTCGTGAGCCAGCCTGACGAGGCTGTGCCTGAGGAAGCTCCGCGTCGTCCGCCCCGCGAGGCTTGGCCCCTCGCGAGGGTCTTCGGTTTGTGTTGGTGAAGATGGGCTACGCTGGGCCCCCTTCGAGCCACGCCGCAGGCCGCAGGCAGGCAAGTCTGGAGACCCCCGTTCCCAGAACGCCGACACACAGTATTTGTTTTTTGGAATTAAAATAAATCAAAAATGATTTACAAATTTCAGAAAATTCTCTAAACTTCTAAAATTCATAGAAATTCAACCGTAACTCCAAATGAGATAAATAATATAAGAAAAATGATCAGAAAAATCCAACCTATCCATCTGTACCATTGTCATGCATGTTAGCATAACTTATGGCTGTTGTTTAGGCCAAGCCATATAAATGGCATTTAAACCTTCACATATGAAGTTTGAATTTGAACCTAGGGTTCAAACCAACTTCATTTAAATTGTTGCTAGTTGCATTAGCTCAAACCACAGCATATCGCCATGTCACATTCATGCATCATATTGTTGCATTGCATTGATTGTGTTTCTTTCTCAGTTGCTGGTAATTGCCCCCTCTTAGTAGACGTGTTTCGATGGTGTTCGATGACACCGATAAAGAGCTATAATATCTTCAGAAGTGGTAGGCAAGCAAAACCCCCTTGTTCATTTCGATACAATCCCACTCTCTCGCTCCTGCTCTCTATTATTGCATTAGGACGACAACGATTCAACTGTTACTTGCTGCGGTAGTTGAACGCTTATCCTCTGCATGACCTGTCATTGCCCCAGTAAATAGATGAAACCCACTAGCATGAGTAGGAGTTGTTTGAGCTCTGATGTGCCTACTCAGTCATGCTTGTTTGTCATGCCTGCAATTGCTTAGAGTTGTGTCAGGTCTGATTCATCGGGGATGAATTGGAACAGTGATGAACATGTCCTACTATATGTGAGCTAAGTGTGTGAACACGATTTGGTAAAGGTAGCGGTGAGAGGACATGTAGGAGTACATGGTGGGTTGTCTCATTGAAACCGTTCTTAGGAACTGAGTTCTGTGTTTGTGATCCATGACCAGCTACTACCACGCATTAGGCCCGAAACCAATGGACCCTCTCGACTTATTAATTGCCCTTGTCCTCTGTCCAGGAGTTGCAACTAGTTTCTGGTGTTTGTAGGATATGTGTTGGCGGTCGTGCATAGCGCTGATCCTAGGGGTGGGCTATGATGCGGTAGATACACCGTGGCATGGTGTACCGAGTGCCCGTTTGGTGTCTCGGGAACCCTGCACACATCGTTTCGGGCTCTGAGCGAAACTCCGGCCGGATCTCCTCATGGATGGAACCCGAATAGGCGATAAACCTGGACTAGAGACTCATGTGGTTAGTCAGGTCGTGGCCGACTCCCTCGCCAGGCTTCCGCTTGAAGGTTGCCGAGATACACGATGTGTACATGGTGGTAAGTGGAGAGAGCGTGTGTGAAGAAGTACACCCCTGCAGGGTTATAAATGATCTATTCGAATAGCCGTGTCTGCGGTAAAGGACTTCTGGGTTGCATATAACAGTTCATAGACAAGTGAAAGTGGATACTCTAAAACTCGCAAGATAAGTGTGAGTGCTATGGATGGCCTTCTCGTAGGTAGAAGGGAGCAGATCCATAGTGGTGTATTGAATGGTGAATATGTGGACTCATGTGCGCCACCTCAAAAGAGTTGCTTGCAGTCGTAGTTCAGGTTAGCCACTGAGTCAAAGCTGGCTTGCTGCAGTTAAACTCCACCCCCCTTGTTGATACTGATGCATAGGTAGCTAGTTCTGATGTAAGTCTTACTGACTACCTTTGTACTCACGTTTCCTTAATTTATGTTTTGCAAAGAGATTTCACTCTCGCTAGTAGTTCCGCATGGACTTCGATGTTTAGCTTGATACCTCAGCTATGATCTTGTGCCCTCGGCAGGATCTGGTAGATAGTCAGGCTTCTCAACCTTCTTCATTTGTAGTTGTCTGTACTCAGACAAGTTAAGCTTCCTCATGTGCTTTGATTTGTATGCTATGATTGTTGTGTCATGAGACCCATGTTTGTAATATCTCGCTCCTCGGAGCCTAATGAATAAATACTTGATTCATAGAGTTATGTTGTGATGCCATGTTGTATTTACACATATCGAGCATATTGTGTGTATGATTGAAATGCTTGGTATGTGTGGGATCCGACAATCTAGTTGTTTATCCTTGGCAGCCTCTCTTATGGGGAAATGTAGTCTAGTGCTTCCATGAGCCATAGTAGTCCGCTACAGCCCGGTTCACCGGAGTCCTGTTAGCCTAGCACTACTGCTCATGACACTTGACAGGCCGGCATGTGTTTCACTTCGTTCCTGTGTCTGTCCCTTCGGGGAAATGTCATGCCATGAGATCCGGAGTCCTACCTAGCCTGCTATAGCGTAGTTCACCGGAGTACTGTTAGCCCAGTGCTACAGCCCAGATTCACACGCTGCTGACCGACATGCTCGATGTGATTCATGTATGTCTGTCCCCATAGGTTAGTGCCGCTTTGGGTTCACGACTAGCCATGTCGGCCCGGGTTCTCTGTGATATGGATGCTAGCAACACTATCATATACATGAGGCAAAAGGTGCAAACGGATCCGGGCCATGGTACGGCGATACCTGTGGGAATACCGTGCGTGAGGCCACAAAGTGATATGAGGTGTTACCGGCTAGATCGATGTGACTTGGAATCTTGGTCCTGACAAAATCTCCCTCGCTGCTCCTCCCTCTGGTGCCGCCCCTCATTCTCATGGTCTCAAGCAGCTGCTCCACTGTGGTTCGTCCAACGCACTACTCCGGCAGGCGCTGCACAACTACGGCTGATGCCAAACTGCGGCAGAAGGCACCTTATTCCCCCTCCCCACCTCCCAGGCCGTGGCCTTGAGGTGCTGTTGAAGGATGAGCTCATCCAACAAGGTGAGGATCTCCTCTGATTATTTGCCAAATTTTCATTCTGATCCACTATACGATGAATTGCTATGAGCTGCTTCTGCTGCTACTATATGATGCATTGCTATGAGCTGCTGCTACTACTGCTATATGATGAATTGCTATGAGTTGTACTGCTGCTATATGATGAATTGCTATGAGCTGCTGCTGCTATATGATGAGTTGCTATAAGTTGCTCCTGCTGCTGCTGTATGATGAATTGCTATGAGCTGCTCCTGCTGATGCTATATGATGAATTGCTATGAGCTGCTCCTGCTGCTGCTATATGATGAATTGCTATGAGCTACTCCTACTGCTTCAATATGATGAATTGCTATGAGCTGCTCCTATTGCTGCTATATGATGAATTGGTATGAGCTGCTACTGGTATATGATGAATTGCACACTGCTGTTGCTGCTGCTGTATGATGAGTTGCTATGAGCTGCTTCTGCTATATGATGCTTTCAGGTGGTGCTGCTATATGATAATAACCAGCCACTTGGACCATCGAATTTCAATAAATAATTGTTCTTCATTTAAATGTGGGTCATGTGTTTTTCGTTTAAATTAGGCAATGGGATCTCTATGGAAAACATTGACCAAAGTAGATTATGCCAAGTAGATGGTATCTCTGTATTTGCATTTTGAGCAAATATTGAAGGTCTGTTTTCCTATCATATTAATTACTGCACTGGGTTCAATTTGTGATGTTTGCAAGTCAAATTAATTTTCATATGGGCAGCAAAATGAAAAAATATAATGCAATCCAGACTTTTCACTGATCATACCAAAGATAAGCTGAAAACGCAATAAAAGAACTAGTTGGCTTAGTACATGGAGCTTATATTCACAGCTGCTTATTTTCTTAGGATAACTCGTAATAACTGTCCCTAAGAAACTTAGCCAATAGAACTGACATGCAAATAACATGTCACAATGATTGCAATAGAGGAGTGACGTACCATAGCACACTGTATAGGCTCACCGCTGGCTCTCCTTTTTTGCGATGTTCCATGAAATTGCCACATACATCTTGTACTTTTTCATTGTGTAACCCTATCTGCAAGTTGACATGGCTAATTTCAGACATCTCTACATGATAATACATTGCATATCCCTTGCGCATATTTAAACCACCAATTAATGATTGTGTGCGTAGCATAAACTAGCCATGACTCTGTGTGCTGGACTAGCAGGCACTGTAAGGGAGCCTAATGTAGTGTACTAGAATTCCTACATGCCACCTACGATTTTGTGTAATGTACTGCCTCTGTTCCTAAATATATGCCTATGTAGAAATTCCAGTATGGACCACATACAGATGTATATAGATGCATTTTCGAGTGTAGATTCACTCATTTTGCTCCGTATGTAGCCTATAGTGGAATCTCTAGAAAGACTTATATTTAGGAATGGAGGTACGAGGTAGTATCATGTATGATATCTACATATCTAATTTAGCAGCCAGTAGTAGAAATCATTGTCTGCACAAAAGGGATTACTGGTCAAAAATCTTAGCAAAGCACGCTGGCAGGCACAGAACAATACAAGAGAGAGAGACATGCTTACAAGATCATAGCAATGCCTCGGTCCAGGATCTTGGTTGGCCAAGCTGTTAGATCCAGAAGAAACATCATCCTTGTAGTTTTTGCCAGCTGCATAACAGGTAACATCGACCTGTTAGTATATTTGAAGTACATCGGGTAGGCGATGTTGGACGGGTTTAAAGGTGACAAGTACCTAGGCCGTGGCGGGTGCTTGGCATCTTGCCAGACGGTGGGAATCAGGTTAGAAACGTCAAGGGTGATGACGCTGCGCTGGCTGTCAGGGTCCGGTAAGGAGATGTAGAACCGTGGAGTAGGGTGTTTGTGGAGCGGCTCCGGTAGGGTGGACTACGGTGTGGGCAAAGCGGATCTGTGGCCGTGGACGAGGGCGTAGGAGAAGCTGCTCCGGTAGGGTGGACTACGGTGTGGGCGAAGCGGATCTGTGGCCGTGGACGAGGGCGTAGGTGAAGCTGCTCCGGTGGTTGGGTTAAGGATGGTGTCAACGATGCGGATCTGCGGCCGTGGACGGGGCGTCAGAAGCGGCTTCAATAGGTTGGATGAGGGTGCGAGGAAGCAGATCTGAGGATGTGGACTTGTGAGTTGGCAAAGCGGCCTCGGTAGGGTTGAAAATGGTATATGCGAAGCTACTCCGGTGGGATTGACGATGGTGTCGGCGAAGAGGATCAGAGGCCGTCGACGGGGGGCATCGGTGGGGCGGCTCCAGGGGGTGGACGAACCGTCTCCGGTGGGGAGTACGAATGAGCCGTTGCAGATGCGCTGCGGTTGACGAGAGTACCGGGGAAGCAGATCTGTCACCATGGACAAGGCCGGCACTGAATGGGCTATGGTACAGTGGTGGATGAGCAGTCTAATTGTTTCTAGGGGAGTTCAACTAATTTTGGACCGTGCTAGCGGGAAGGTCATGCGATACTGTGTACACGGGGCACGCGTCAGCAGTTAATAACTGGTGTGAAGCCCACCCCAGAAAAAAAGACAATAATTCGGGATGATGCGCCGATAACTTGGACGTTCACACGGGCGCGGCGAATCGTACGGGTGTAGTGGTGCATTCACAAAAAAGGGATCAAACGCCCAACCTATGTATTTCTCGTGTAAATAGATAATTTAGTGCAATTGGTTATTTACTTTAAAGATAATGCATTGATGTGTTAGTGTAGAGGCACACAAAAAGAAATGGATATTATAGTCCGCTGCTTAAAAGTGTAACCTCATATGATTACATAGCCTCCATTTCATAAATTGCGTACCTGTTGAATTCATATATGAATATTACATATATTACTTCATAATAGAACCTTAAATCATCCAAGATTAATGATTTTGAGTGCAAGAGTAACAATGGTGCATGTACATGATAGCTACATTGGTTGTTTGAAGAAACATCACTGTAACTTTGGCATGCACAACTGAAAAGGTTTATTTAAATAGAAAAAATGTGATACATGTGTGTCCAATCTTTATAGCGTTGAATTGATATTGTACCTTTGGCCACAATACGAAGTATATATTGATTTGTGTTCAAGCGATGCACATCCACAATCGTAGATAGTGATACGTGAATGAATTGTGCAATCTCTCTCACACGCTTACATATCTCATTTCCCTGTGGGCATCGGAATCACACACACGCACTTTGTGTATTTCTCTCCCTCCGTCAAGGTTAGAATTCATCTTTTTACCCCATCCTACAAGTCTCTCACACACAAACACACACGCTCTCTCTGTCGAACATGCCCACCCCTTTAATTCCGCCCACCCACAGCCACTAATGTCTCAAAGTATAATAATGTCTCTCACACATATGCCTAAGGTTAACTCGAGTTCCGGAACCATATGAATACATACAATGGGCCAGCAGAGCACCTTTTGTTTTGAGATTTCGCTCTCTCTCTATCTCTCTCACACACACACATGCGCGCACACACACATTGTTTATCGCTTCATTTTTTCCGGCACTTGCATGCACACAATTTTGTTTATCTTGGTGATGCTTTAAGTATGCCTCGCACAAATGCTATCAACTTATCCCTTAATATAGCCAAATATGTGTCATACAAACTCCTTCTCCCTACTAGCAAGATTCCCATGCGTTGCACCGAACATCAAGATGTATTTGTATGAGTAGTTTATCTTGTGGGAGAAAAAGATGAACGAGGGAATGCCTTATTTGCAAATGCGGAGAGGGGTGTGTGTATATTTTTGCAAGATTGCCACAGTTTATTTCCTATTCATCGGGTATAAATCGGATGGCCTATATTGCATGGATATGTAAGTGTCACTGCCCCCCCCCCCCGACACACACACCCACACCCACACAACCACACACACACACTTCCGAACACCGAAGGAGTAGGGTGAATCCTCGATCTTGATACTAATCTATCGACTGGCTTCTCTCTCAAACACACACACACGCACACACACTACCCAACACCGAAGGAGTAGGGCGGCACCTCGATCTTGATAGTAATCCATCTACTCCTCTTTCAAACACACACACACACACTCGCTAGTTGTGCCTCTATGCCTACCGCACACACTCTCGATACGTCTTTCTCTCCCTCCCCGTCCCCCACCCCAACAATGATAGCAGAAGGGTGACAACTCGATATAATCGTAATCTGTCAATTGGTTTCTCTCTCGAACATTGTGTCTCTATGCCTCGCTCAGTAGCCCCCTCGATATGTAGACTTCTCGCACGCACAGCTGTAGTGACGATGACGCTGGACCCAGTGTGCCTAGGTTTTATCGGCCTCATGTGATAGTTTTCACCCTGTTTTCTATTAATTAACAAGGCAACCTTTTCTTTGTTACTACTAGTGAATCTGAAATCATTCGGGGCAGACATAAAATATATCACTTCAACCCAATTATCGCAGTAACTATTTTAAAAGAAACTAGCTAGATGCCCGTGCGTTGCACGGAACATCAAGATGCATTTTTATGAGTAGTTTATCTTGCGAGAGAAAAGGATGAATGAGGGAAGGCCGTATTTGCGAATGTGGAGAGGGGTGTGGGTATGTTTTTGCAAAATTGCCATAGTTTTCTTCCTATCCATTAGATATAAATCCGACGACCTATATTGCAGGATGGCACGCACACCATCATCACCAACTCTGTTATCTACTCCCTCCGTTCCTAAATATTTGTCTTTCTTAGAGATTTCAACAAGTGACTACATATGGAGCAAAATGAGTGAATCCACACTCTAAAATATGTCTACATACACATTCGTATGTGGTAGTCCATTTGAAATCTGAAAAAGACAAATATTTAGGAACGGATGGAGTATAAGAGTAGACATGGAGATATATCTCCAGCATGGTCTACAACAAAAATGTGTTGGACTGGTTAGCGCTAGATGCTCGCAACGCGATGACATGAGTTCGAATTCTATCTTTAACTTTAGGTTTTTATATTATATATTACTTATTTAATATATACTTCTTTCGCTACTGTACTGACAGTGGAACCCACAGAGTACTTAGAATACAAGATTAAGGATGGACTTGTTTCTTTTTAATTTTCTGTACAAAGCTGTAGCCACCCTGCAAGTCACGTGTACACTGTACATGCAATTAACTTTTTATAGAGGGACAATCATACACACAATTAACTCAAATGGATTGGATGTCACTCTATTATTTCCAGCATAAGAGCATCTCCAACGGCAGCCGGCAAATTTCCTCCCGCTTCCTTCTGTGGAGGACGACATCAAACGCCAGTGGCATACATTTTCACAACTCTAACCAACCAGATGAAATTCGTGCAAACACGGACTAATTTCATATAAGCATGAAGGATTTCGTATAAAAAGCCGGATCTTCATATAAACATGATGGATTTCATTACATTTACATGAACTAAGCGGTGCCAATCCGGCTCTCTTGCTATAATTAATACTCCCTCCCTAAATGGCTGCCCGCGGATCCCTTTGTCTTCCTCATGTCCGGCAGACACTTTGCGGGGGCGACGAAGGTCCTAGGAAGAGACAAAGAAGCAAAGAAACCACCTGAATGCGCAGTCGTCGCCTCGGTGGTGGCCTTCATGCGACCCAAGTGGCGGCGGTCTCCCATGTTCTACTTCTCCTCGATGATGGCGGCGGACACGGAGAATCTGGCTACCGACTCATCGCTCTCCATGCACCCGGCTTCGGTCTCTGCCTGCATGGCACTACCGCAGGCACAGGAGGCGCGCCCACAGACACGGGAGGTGCGGCACCGCAGACACTGGTGGTGCGGTACGACGCGGCAGCGACGACGCCTGTACCGGTGTGCTCGCGGCCGTGCCGGCGTGGAGCAACTCGCCACTCCTCATCAAGCTAAACTGGAGCGGCAAGTTGCTGAACCACGCGCCTTCTTGGGGAGGCAACTGGCTCTATCGAGCCAAGCGAGGTTGGTGAAGCACCGAGTGGCCTCACCCGTATCCGTAGGGCTCGGCAGGCCACCCAGCCGGGTAATATGCCGGAGAATGGCTCCTCGGAAGCCATCGGAAGAGTGGAGAAAATGGTGAAGGAGAAGATGGGGGAGCGGTGGAGGGGTGCGATTCTTGCCCGTTGTCTGTCTGGCCTCATGTAAATAGAGGGCGGATGGTAGGAGCTTGGCCGGCATCTGGCCTCGTTTAAACTGAGGGCGGACGGGAGGAGCTCGGCCGTTGTTGCATTTAATTCTGGCCCGCTCATGAACGGACGTGTGGCCGGAGTAGGTTTCTCGGTTTGCATATGGGTTTAACGGAGGGGTTTGATGGAGGCGAGGAGGTGTGTTCAGCCGGGCGTGCAGCGGGCGTCGTAGTACTATTCAATTTGAGAGCGGGCGGCGCAGTTCCCGATATGGCTTTAATGCAGACGAGGGAGGGAGTAGCAGTTCCTGAAATTTTGAACGGTCAATGCATCCTTCTTCAATTAATGCATGAGGGAAGTAATGGGAGGAGGACCGGGAAAAGAGGCTGCACGATGTGAATGCAACACAGTTTGCCCTCATATAAAGGCGCCCCTCCATTCCAATGCATCTACCACATCGTACGCACCGAAGCATTTGCCTAAGCACCTACACTAAGTGAAAAATAGCTCACTCCAGACCCATGGCGGAGATGTGCGTGAGCGGCTAGCGGCTGTGCCAGATGGTCCACGACGTCGGCCTGCCACATAGCGCCGAGGATCGTCTCCAGACGGTGTTGGAGACCGGCTGGTGGATGGCTGCCGTCGACACCAACTACGACTCTCAGTTGGACCAGATGATCGTTGCCACCACCAACAAGTTCACCATCCTGAAGAAGCTCGCGGACGACATCGCCGTTGAGGGAGTCCTGGATTAGGGGGTCTCCGGACAGCCGGACTATATCCTTTGACCGGACTGTTGGACTATGAAGATACAAGATTGAAGTCTTCATCCCGTGTCCGGATGGGACTCTACTTGGCGTGGAAGACAAGCTAGGCAGTACGGATATGTATATCTCCTCCTTTGTAACCGACCTTGTGTAACCCTAGCACCCTCCGGTGTCTATATAAACCGGAGGGTTTAGTCCGTAGGACAACAGACAATCATACCATAGGCTAGCTTCTAGGGTTTAGCCTCTCTGATCTCGTGGTAGATCAACTCTTGTACTACTCATATTATCAAGAACAATCAAGCAGGACGTAGGGTTTTACCTGCATCAAGAGGGCCCGAACCTGGGTAAAACATCATGTCCCCTGCCTCCTGTTACCATCCGCCTAGATGCACAGTTCGGGACCCCCTACCCGAGATCCGCCAGTTTTGACACCGACATTGGTGCTTTCATTGAGAGTTCCACTGTGCCGTCGCCGTAAGGAAGGATGCCTCGTCTCGTTGTTAAAAACAACATTACCACCGGGGAAGCCCTGGCTATCGGCCAAACTCTCCGGTTAGGAAATTTCATCATGACCGCCCGTTCGGCTGCTGCACCGACGATGACTTCTCGTGTCATCGAAAACAGCCTCCACGTCGGCTCGGAATTCGCCGAGCAGATGGATCCAATGGAGCTCTCCTCCCTAAACAAGCTCTTGGATCGCATCGCCGCCTTGAGAGTCGCTATGGACTATGATCGGATTGGGCTTAAGCCCGATCAAAGGGAGATTACCTCTCCACCGGTCACCCATCACATTGCGGTGGTGGAGGAACAATGTGGCGATTCTTCCTCTATCTTGAGGACAAACTATGTCCGAATTCCTGAGCTCTCTGAGCCGGATACCCATCCATGGGAGGACATCACCCAAGCCCTGAACCTAGAGTCAGGAAGCGGGCCAAACTTATCAGGCAACATCCCGGAACCCGAATTTCCAAGATTGGAAACTCCTCGGCCCCTGGGTCTCAGATCGGGTAAGGGCTCGGACTCAAATCCACCCACCCACCCAAACATAGACGATCTTTCCCACATCAGGCAAGAGCCCCAGGAAACAGTACATCATTATTGGGCTAGATTCCTCCTTGTGATGAACAAGGTTAAGGACTGTCGCGAGGAAGACGCAGTCTCATTTTTCTGCAATAATTGCACAGACAAGGGAATCCTTAACGCAATAAGTCGCCGTGACATATCACGCTTCGCCGACTTGGCGTCCATAGTACGAAAGTACTGTGCGATGGAAAGCGCCTGGAAAACCGAAACGAAATTTTGGGATAATCCAGCTCTGAATATACACCCAGTCCGAAGTAAAAGGGTGCACTATCATAAGACACCCGAGTTAATTACAAAGAAGCAAAAACCCTCTACAGGGCGTGGAACCGTATTGGAGGGATGGCTCAACGGACCCTACAAAATTCATAGTACAACGGATACCATACCAACACACGGCCTTAGAGCATGTTGGGTACTCCGGCAGGTGGCCAAAAGTGGTGAGGATCTTCTTATCCCAGATACCACAAAGCACCATCCCGAGGATAACAATACGGTATTAACAGTCTTCGAGACCTTCGCATCAAATAATAGGCGCAAGCGAACACTCCACAGCCTTGCCGAAATCTGCCACGTGGCAACAGTAAATCCATGGAGTGACATGACTATTACCTTCAATGCCAGTGACGAACCCAAATTCCAAACAGCCCGAGCACCAGCCGCACTAGTCCTCAATCCAATTGTGGACGGCTTTCGACTCACAAAAGTACTCATGGACGGCGGCAGTTGATTAAACCTCATCTATGAGGAAACTCTTCAAAAGATGGAAATAGACTCGAACCGCATTGAGCGAAGCAGCACAACTTTCAGAGGAATCATCCCCAGTCGGGAAGCACGTTGTGCTGGGAAAATCACACTAGATGTGGTATTCGGCACGCCGGAGAACTATAGGTCCGAAGAAATTACATTCCAAGTGGCCCCATTCAGTAGCGGATACCACGCCCTTTTAGGGCGGGAGGCGTTCACGACCTTCCAAGCCATACCCCATTACGGGTACATGAAGCTCAAAATGCCCGGGCCCAACGGAATCATCACTCTCGCTAGTGATCCGGACACAGCACTCCACGCCGAAAACAAAACAGCCGCATTGGCCCTTGAGGCATTATTCGAAGCCTTTGCGGTCGAGGAATTAACTGCGCTGTGCTCCACAGTGGATAGGGACGACATGATACTTGACAAGAGATTCAAGTCCACCTCTTTTAAACCAGCGGATGAAATAGTCAAATTCCAAGTCCACCCAACGGACCATAGAAAAACAGCCTCCATCGGGGCACAGTTAAACCCCGCTGTGGATGCTGCACTACGAGAGTTCCTGCGTGAGAATTGGGACATATTCGCCTGGCATCCCTCAGATATGCCGGGAATCCCACGCAGGGTGGCCGAGCACATCCTTAATATTCTAAAGGGATTCAAGCCGGTCAAGCAGACTCTTCGGCGTTTTTCTGAACCTAAGAGACAAGCTATGGGAGAGGAGCTAGCCAAGTTATTGGAGGCCGGATTCATTAGAGAAATAAAACACCCGGACTGGCTAGCAAACCTGGTGATGGTACCAAAGAAGGACAAATCCTGGCGCCTATATGTCGATTTCAAGGACCTCAACAAGGCTTGCCCAAAGGATCCCTTCCCCCTCCCCCGCATCGATCAAATTATCGACGCTACCGCGGGACACGATTCATTGTGTTTCCTCGACGCATACTCCGGCTACCACCAAATCAAGATGGCGGAGTCCGACCAAGCCGCAACGGCATTTATCACACCATACGGCCCTTTCTGTTTCAACACAATGCCTTTTGGGCTAAAAAACGCCGGCGCAACATATCAGCGCATGATTCAGACATGTCTGGAGAAACAGATCGGCAAAACAGTAGAGGCATATGTAGATGATGTGGTCGTCAAAACCAAACACGTCGACTCTCTAATAGACGACTTGAGGCTCACATTCGACAACCTCCGAACATACGACATCAAGCTCAATCCGGAAAAATGCGTTTTCGGTGTACCAGCTGGAAAGCTCCTGGGCTTCATTGTCTCCAGTAGAGGAATTGAAGCAAATCCGGCCAAAATCCGAGCTCTGTCATAGTTGGCTATCCCAACAGACCTCAAACAAATCCAGAAATTAACCGGATGTGTGGCGGCTCTAAGCCACTTTATCTCCCGCTTAGGAGAAAAGGCATTACCCCTTTATCGCCTCCTTCGGCGTACCGAACACTTCGAGTGGACGGACGCTGCCACAACCGGATTGGAAGAAATAAAAGCCATAATGGCAACCAACCCAATCCTGGCCGCGCCAAACATCGGCGAACCAATGCTGTTGTATATTGCGGCAACTCATCAGGTGGTAAGCGCAGTGCTCGTCGTCGAACGAGAAACGGACGGACATAAATCCCCCCTTCAAAGGCCGGTATATTATGTATCCATTGTCCTCACTCCATGCAAATCACGGTACCCACATTATCAAAAGATAGCCTATGCGGTATTCATGGCATCCCGGAAGTTGCGACATTACTTTCAAGAGTGTTCAATTACAGTAGCCTCGGAGGTGCCACTCAATGACATTATAAACAACCGCGACGACACGGTCCGGATTGCCAAATGGGCCATTGAGCTCCTCCCGTTTGATATAACATACACACCCCGGCGAGCCATTAAATCACAAGTATTGCCGACTTTGTCGCCGAATGGATGGAAGCCGAACTCCCTAAAGAGTACGGCGCATACTCCAATTGGATCATGCACTTCGACGGCTCCAAAATGCTGGTGGGTCTGGCATCGTCCTAACGTCCCCTACCGGATATACAGTTCAATACGTACTCCAGATATTGTATACAGACTCCAACAACGCAGCCGAATACAAAGCCCTGTTACATGGTCTTCGGATGGCAGTTTCCATGGGAATTCAACGTCTAGAGGTGCGTGGGGATTCGAACCTCGCAATATCCCAAATAAATGGAGACTTCGATGCCAAGGATCCGAAAATGGCGGCCTATCGCAACACCATCCAAAAGATGTCAGCTCGGTTAGAGGGGCTCGACTTTCACCATGTGGCTTGGGAAAATAATCAGGTGGTGGATATCCTTGCCCGCACGTGCGCAAAATGCGATACGGTCCCCCCCAACATATTTTTGGAGAGGTTGTTTAAGACATCCGTGGTATGGGAAGGGGACACCGGTAAAAACGTTCGGACCCGGCCAAAATGCCCGATACCGCACACTCTGACACAATTGGAGGCTCTGCCACCGAAATAACACCTTCAGCCCACGTAATAATGGCCATCATCGCCCCGTGGACTGAACCATTCCTGGCCTACCTAAGTAGGCAGGAGCTCCCCAAGGACCAAAGTGAGGCACGCTGCATAGCGCGGCGATCTAAAGCCTATAGGGTCCACGAGGGAGAGCTTTACAAGAAAAGCACTACCGGAGTCCTTCAAAGGTGCATCTCCGAAGAGGAGGGGCGGAAGCTTTTGGCAGAAATTCACGCCGGACTCGGCGGTCACCACGCCGCCGCCCGGGCCCTTGTAAGCAAGGCCTTCCATACCGGTTTTTATTGGCCGACGGCCTGGGTAGATGCACAGGACTTGGTCCAACGCTGCGCCGGTTGCCAGCTTTTTGCAAACCAAAGCCACATGCCACCCACCGCCCTCCAAACAATCTCCATTACCTAGCCCTTCGTGGTCTGGGGGCTTGACATGGTTGGACCCCTTAAAGGGGGAACCCACAAGAAAAAATACCTACTGATCATGGTGGATAAATTCACCAAATGGATAGAAGCCAAACCTGTTAAAACGGCCGAATCCGGACCGGTGATAGACTTCATATCCGGGGTTGTACACTGTTATGGCATCCACCACAACATCATCACTGACAATGGCACGAACTTCACGGCTGATGAGGTAAAACTCTGGTGTAGCAACATGGGCATCAAGATCGGTTATGCTTCTATCTATCACCCACAAACTAACGGCCAAGTTGAGCGAGAAAATGGTCTGATCATGAGCGGCATCAAACCCAGATTAGTGCGGTCCTTAACGGAATCTAACACACACTGAGTAGAGGAGCTCGACTCCGTACTCTGGGGGCTGTAGACCACGGCGAATTGTTCTACCGGATACACACTCTTTTTTATGGTGTACAGTGCAGAGGCGGTTCTGCCCTGCGACATAATTCATGACTCACCTCGAGTGCGCATATATGAAGAAAGAGAAGCCGAGCTCGATCGGCAGGATAGTCTGGACACCCTGGAGGAGGAGCGCGACGTGGCAAAAGCCTGTTCCGCATTTTATCAACAGCAGGCTCGAAGATACCAAACCAGAGAAGTACGGGCCAAAACTTATAACGTTGGCGAGCTAGTTCTACGCCTGCTGGAGAAGAAAAAGACCAAGCTCGAGCCCAAATGGGAAGGTCCCTTCATTATTGACCAGGTTCCGATCGGTGGAGCATACCGTCTGTGGGATGCATCGGATAATCGACTCGAGCCGAACCTATGGAACGCAGCCAGGCTCCGAAGATTCTACGCCTAGCCCCGGACTCTATGTTCGTCTCCTTCCTCTGTCCATTTTTTGCACATACATTACCTGTTTTTTCTCTCTTTCTTTATTTTTATTCTTTCTCTAGGCCTTCAAGGGCCAACTTGTTCCTTGATTGCACACTATTGACGCGCTAACCGCGCTCATTATACATGGGGGCTTCTTACACAGAAGCTTAATTATTTATCTGGGCTTCATGCCCCGCACATGCGTTATCCTTCCGCATGTACCTTTTCTTCGCCATTATATGCATCGATATGACTTAAGTTTTGGCCAAGCTAGGTTGCCTGGGTCTTGTATTTATGCCCTATGTTCCTGTTAATTCGGCTAGGGCATAAGGGGAGCACCTTTGCGATTGTTACTGCCGGGTCAGCCGGATGTGTACCTCAGACTGGGTGAAGACGAAAGCTAGCGTTCTTAAGGGAATATTCGGTCGGTGAACAAAAGATGACTTTTTATTTTTTTTCCATACATGCCCCCAGATGTTTTTGCCTGCGTCTCCTCTCGCAGTCCGGACATGCACTTTAGGGCAGGCGTACCCAGGGAAAGGAACCCTTAACGGAACTATTCTCCCTGAAAGATGTTTCTTACTATCCATTTAATATAACATAACTAGTTGGGTACTTGTCTGTTCAAACACTAATGACCCCTACGCCTGGTTTCCAAGCATACCCCGGTTCTTATATAACTGAGCGGGTATTCGGATACACTCCGGACTATCGGGTCCCGAGGTTGAAGCGAAAAGGTCCGCCATGACAAATGATTTATAATCCGGCTAGAAGGCATTATACATGTCAATTTAATTACATAGTCATGTAGACTGACTAAATTCCTCTTCTATACCATCCAACAGGCTGTCTAGCCTACAATCCTGTTGGGAATACTTCGCGGCCAATTCTACTTGCCCATATACTAAGCTAACGGGGATCTCTTTCCCATCGGGCCCCATAGGTCCGACCTCGGCCATGCGGTTTGGGTCACCCTTGGTATACCGCGTCTTCACCATGGCCCAGGCTTCCCTGGCACCTTGACGGCAGGCCGATATCTTCCATAATTGGAAGCGCCAGCGTGCTCCCTTGAGTTTCTCCGCAAGCTCTCCAATGCCCGTTGGCAGGGAGATGGATGGCCACAAGTCCTGGGCAATACTTTGCATCACCTGCCAAACTTGTTTGTGCAGTTGTGAGAGCTCAGGTAGAAGATCACCTGCAGACCCATGCATCTCCTCCGCGGGACGACCCATCAGCATACCTGTAGACATAACTCTGTCAGCCGGCTTCTTCGCCGTACTATTTTAAAGGGTTTGTTCAAGCACTTACTGAAAAAGCCGCATCGAAGCCACTTATTCTCCTTCACGGAGTCCGCAAGATGGGCTCGAACATCCTTCAGTTCCACACTCAGCTTGGTATTGGCGTCTTGGAGCTTGTTTTTCTCCAGCATGACCTTAGTCAGCACGCGTTCGCCAGCCTTTAGCTGTCATACGACATGCTGGTCCTCCGGATTCTCTCTGGACTCATCTGCAATATCTATTGTTAGATCTGGAGCCATGCCACACATTATATAGTACCCATCATTCTTTAAAACAAATGTTACCAGCTGGGGACTTTTCAGGTTCCTTCAATGCGGCAACGGCGGCCCGAAGTTGGGCCTTGCATTCCTCCAGCTCCTGTTACAGTTGAGTATTCTTCTCTGTAAGAACCTGCACAATAAATGATCCTTAAATCATTTGTGCCAACTGTTTCAAGTCTCAGGGGCTACTGATATATATACTCATCAAATTTTCTTACCTGTACATCCTTTACATACTGGTCCATGGCTCTGGCTAGACCATTTTGAGCAGCACGGATGTATGCATCTCCTGAGTTGAATGCATCAAACGCCTCTCGGGAGAAACACACGTCACGAAGTACGGTCCGGCGACGCCTGTGATTCATGGCGCTCTCCACTTCGGAATTCATGGTGGATATCTTATCCGCATCTTCTATAGAAGGAGCGTCCGGCGTGTGCCTCGTGTTAGCTTCCGCCTCCGTGTCCGGCCCTGGAGCCCAACTGGTAGAGGCGTGATCGGCGACCTCTCCGGATATTGTCCGGCGAGCGTTCTTCCTTCTAGCAAACATGGGTGTTATTATGTTTTTAAAAAAGACGACAACCAAGGGGTGAGGTGTTGCATCATACCTCTGCGCCGGCGTCTCCGTCCGGACCGCCTTCCTTTTTAGCCTGTTCGGCTTTGAAATCCCTTGTTGGCTAGTCGCCGTGGGCTTGGCATGGCGTCCCCTGGGCCTTCCCTATAAAACACCATTTGTATATGGTAGGTGAAGTGCATAAAAGGAAATCCTTTTCAAAGGTTGGGACTCCGGTCTCATTTACATGCGAGGCTGGGAGTAGCCCAGGGTAGTCGCCTATAATGGCCACCATGGTGTCATCACAGCTTAATTGATAGAATTTCCGGTCTATCAGCTCCACGAATATGTCCGGATCTTCTTCAAGTCCGGGACCAAGGGCCCCGTCAGGGTCCTCTGGTTGTGGAGATGAGCTGTTGACCTCCCTTATGGCTTTTCGCAGCTCCTGCCGCAAAATGGCAAGGTGAGTGTCTACGACAAAGAATGCGGGAAGAATGGGAGTAAGGAGATATAACTCACCCAGCTTGGAGGGCTGTACATGGAGAATCCATCCCGTGGGTTGATGCAGATGAACTCCTCTTCCTCTCCCTTGAACAACTCGGACATAATTTTTGCTAAAGCAGCAGCATTGTTCGGACCCTTACGCCCGTAACGGGTGGCATCATCTTCCCCGTTAAAACACCACAGCGGGTGCCCTCGATATTGAAGTGGCTGCACTCCCCGCATTATGCATATTGACATAACCTCGATTACTGTCAATCCTGATTGGGCCAGCGCTTTAATCCGGTTCATCAGGTAAAGGACTTGTCCGTTATCTTCCTCCTGGGGGATCCGTGGGCGCCAGCTTCAGCGTTTCTTCAGAGGAGCATTGTTGAACTCAGGAAGACCCAGCCGAACAGGGTCCGGAAGGGGGACGTCCTCCATATAAAACCATTCCGAAGGCCAGTCCTCGGAAATCTTCTTCGGAGTACCGGACAGGTATCCAGTTTCGGCGATGCGCCATATTTTGGCTCCGCCCACTTGATAAAGTGACCCCTCCTGTGTATGGGGGACTAGACAAAATAACCTTTTCCACAGCTCGAAGTGAGCCTCGCAGCCCAGGAATAACTCACAGAGGGCAACATAGCAGGCGATGTGCAATATGGAAGCAGGGGTGAAATTATGCAGTTGGAGGCCGTAAAACTCCAGGAGCCCGTGGAGGAACGGATGAATTGGAAATCCGAGTCCCCTTAATAAGTAAGGAACAAGGCATACCCGCTCCCCCGTAGAGGGGCTGGGAAAGCTCTCCGCTTGCTCCCCGCCATTGTAGGTGGCGAGCCCGGCTCGGACGGGAACCATATACGCTGGAGGGAGAAATCCCTTAGTCTGTAGTTCGACTAATCGACTGTGTGGGACAGAACACCTTTCCCAATCACCGGGCTTAGGGCTACGGGGGCGGGAATAGGAGCTGCGGTTGTCGGCCATGGTGGAATGGATTTTTCCGAAGCACGCTCCAATGGATTCTCGCTGGGGGAGGATGATATGGATTGGATCTAAGAATCCTGATGCCTTTAATAGACAATTTATTTATCTGGATAGGGGAGCAAATGTAAAAGCGCCTTGGCTCCTCGTATTCATTCGACGCGTGGAAGAGAGCCCTTATTGGGCACAGAAGCCAAGAGGTCCAACATTTAAGGGGCCGGACACTACTTAACAGATATTCAAGATTTGGAGAAGAACCCGCATTGCAATGTCGAAGACAATACTGCGCGCCAGACTCATCATCATTGAAGCCTGGTTCAGGGGCTACTGAAGGAGTCCTGGATTAGGGGGTCTCCGGCAGCCGGACTATATACTTTGGCTAGACTGTTGGACTATGAAGATACAAGATTGAAGACTTCGTCCTGTGTCCGGATGGGACTCTACTTGGCGTGGAAGACAAGCTAGGCAGTACGGATATGTATATCTCCTCCTTTGTAACCGACCTTGTGTAACCCTAGCCCCCTCCGGTGTCTATATAAACAGGAGGGTTTAGTCCGCAGGACAACAGACAATCATACCATAGGCTAGCTTCTAGGGTATAGCCTCTCTAATCTCGTGGTATATCAACTCTTGTACTACTCATATTATCAGGAACAATCAAGCAGGACGTAGGGTTTTACATCCATCAAGAGGGCCTGAACCTGGGTAAAACATCATGTCCCGTGCCTCCTGTTACCATCCGCCTAGACGCACAGTTCGGGACCCCCTACCCGAGATCCACCGAATTTGACACCGACAGCCGTACTCCTGTAGCCTGCGCGCCCGGGCTCCTCATTGCCTGCCACCCTAATCGGCCTCCATGGCCGAAACCTATTTCAAGTACTGGTGGCCCTGCGACTGCCTGCCGACGCCATGAAGAATGTCCACCTGGAGGTCGCGCTCTCCGCGAGGCACCTCGCCCTGCAATAATTCGTCAACCTACACATCCACGTGTACGAGCAAATCGTGTACATAGGTATCTACAAGGCCAGTGAGGACGCTATGACGTTGGACTTCCTCAACCGGCTGGAAGCCTTGGATGCCTTTGCTGAGAAGCACCTCGACCTCGCCACAAAAGCTGCTAGGCAGTGGCCCGGCACACTAAGTTGAGGAGGAGGAGGTCGTACATTGATGGATGCATCTTTCTTCTTGCCTTCTGTAACCACCACTGCGATCGCATCATCATCGTGGCCTTAATTCTTATTGTGCTGTTGCATTCTCGTTCTAGTCAATACCGACATGTGCGATCCCTTTGCTTAATTATATGCATCACTGTAACTAGTACTCCATCCGTCAATTTATAAGTTGTGCTTACCTTTTCCATCAACTTCGTGCAACGTGCGAGCATCTTGCTAGAAACACTAGAACATGTCGGACCGCGTGTGACCAAACCGACGATGCGCCAACCTAGCTACTACATACCCTGCTTATCTGGCGGAAATAGCCCTGCCCTAGCATTTCCAATAGTTATTTCTATCTATCGATTGTGCCAAGGAGCAGAACCAAAATGTTATAATTTATACATGTTTCTCTACTCCTACTCCTATAAAAGACTTAGTTGGTGATGGTGGTGTGTCTGCCATCCGTCGTTTCTGACCATTAGATTTGCATCTAACGACTGTGAGGTAAGTTGTGGCATTTTTTCAACAATAGCCCACTTCTCTGCTCCAATTTGCATAAAACCCCTTATTATCTTGAAAGCAACCACATCCCTCCCTCACCTCATCAAAACAGCCTGAGAAATATATACTCCTATAAAAGACTCAGTTGGTGATGGTGGTGTGTCTGCCATCCGTCGTTTCTAACCATTAGATCTGCATCTAACGGTTGGCGTAGGAGTTACATTTCCCACTCTGCTCATATTTCTGACCATCCCTCTGTGCTCATATTTCCCTCTGTGCTCATATTTCCCTACAATGGTCAGAAATATGAACAAAAACCGGGAATAATATGATGTGGGGGCACCCATGAAGCTTATGTGGCTTGGTTGCATGGCTACGAAAGGTTAGAGAAAAATAAGTAGATAATGTGTTTAGAGTGCACTCCACTAAACATATATACTTTGGATCCATTGCAACGGGCCGGCATCTATATCTATACCCCCTATATAGTGTGTGAATAACTTTGAAAGTTGGTCATTGGATGAAGCCAATCCGACGGTACAAAGATGGAAAATCTGAGCACTACTGGCCATTGGATATCATCTACATTCCACCAGATTTTGCCACATGTAGAATCTAGAAGACTCCACATGTAGAAGCATAATGCACAAACAACCAGAATCTCATGT
This sequence comes from Triticum urartu, assembly GCF_056163025.1. Lineage (NCBI taxonomy): Eukaryota > Viridiplantae > Streptophyta > Magnoliopsida > Poales > Poaceae > Triticum > Triticum urartu. The sequence continues at coordinate 286,384,047 of NC_141877.1, forward strand.
GTGCAATGCATGTGTACCTTACTAGTAGTTGGTAGTAGTAAGAAACAAATTCCAGGTTTGGCATGAGCTCGTACCGCGGGAGCACCACAAGGCCTGCTACAGGAGTTACACTTCCCTCTCGGGGCCCGCGGGACCAAACTTCAGTGGCTTAGTGCCTGGCCTATGAGTCAATGACATGCGGACCTTAAATGCGGCTGGCCCACATGTCATTCTCATGGTGGTGTTGTGTTTCATGACTCACTCGTTCAAGATGAACCGGCCGGTGGTGGCGTGGCCGTGGCGAGGGTGCCACAGCTGAGCGTCGGGGCGTTACGAGGCGTAGATGGCCACACCGGTGGGTACTACCTGTAGTACAGAAGTACTCCAGCTGAGGATTGATGCCCGGGACGAAATGTGTCACAGCCACTGGATGAAAATTCGATGGTGCGGGAGTATAGATCGGAGCATAGCAGCGGACTAGGCAAACCGCGTCCAATCGGGTGTGGATGTGGCAGAAAGTTGATGGTCGCCGCAGTTCAGCTGGCCCGCATGTCATGCACACAAAGGCAGAGGAGCGGTGGGGCTGAGAGGGATGAGGCGCACGTTGGGGGATGAGGATCCCTTGACGTGAACAATCCTACCATTCTATCACTGACATGTGGGACCCGCAAGTGTGGGTCCCACCAGTCAGCGATGGAAAGGCACGGTAAGGCAGTGATAGCCACGTCTGAGGACCCATGTCCACGTCGGGGGACGTCGTGCTTACAGGTAGGGTTGGAGCGGCCTCGTGGGAATCGCGTGTGGGTGTGGCAGTGGTAGACACAAGAAACGTGATGGTTGCCGTGGTTCAACTTCCATGGACAAGTTGTCATGTCTGCTGACAGATGTATATCAAAACTAGAGTGTTTATATTTCAAGCATGTGAACAAGTATTATTCTACTACTTTGGATCCATTGCAACGCACTGGCCAGCACATTTGTAGTAGTAGTAGTGTCTATCTCTATCTCTAGAGGCCTTCCCTCATTCATCCTTTTCTCTCACAAGATAAATTACTAATACAAATTCATCTTGATGTTCTGTGGTGACAAACCAGGGGACTTGTTTCGTATCGGACACATCCTATGATATACTCCCTCTCTCCTAGTTTATTTGTTTTGAATCTTTTCGCTTTATAAGTTTCAAATTCAAATTTAGAGGGGCAGTGGGGCCGATAGGGGTGAGCCGTAGGTCGGGGGACGTGTGGTGTCATGGGTTCGTGCGGCGCCGTGGGAATCGCGTGTGGCTGTGGTAGAAACTTGATGCTCACCGCATTTAAGGTGGCCCACATGTCATGCACACAAAGGCAGAGGGGCAGTGCGACTGAGAGGGGTGAGGCGCACGTCGGGGGACGTGGTGCCGTGGGTTGGAGTGGCGTCGTGGGAATCGCGAGTGGCAGTGGATGAAACATGATGGTCGCCGTAGTTGAACTTCCATGGCCAAGCTATCATGTCTACGGACACATGCATTGCATATCGATCACTGGAAGGAGTAGTAGAGAAAGCTAGGCGGATAAATAGTTCCTTATAGTCAAGCGAACCCACGCTACTAATTGTTCCAAAGACATGCACACCATCGAAATAGTCCATCTATATCAATATACATAGAGAGGGAATATTTTTTTACAAGAGAGGAAATAGTTCATCCATCCATAATGCCCTGCTACTGGTGCAACATCTTCTTCTTGTTGTTGTTGTTCTCATTTTGTGTGGGAGATGGCTTCACAACAAGCTCTCTGGACCTTGCAGCTATCTCGAAACTCACACGGGCATTGAGGGCAACATATTTTATCCGCTCACATGTCAAGGGATAATTCTCCCATCCAGACGACCTTAATGCCAGCATCTCTTCACCCTTCTGAAGATTTGTTCCGAGCACAAAATTTTCTACGTCGAATAGGGATGGTGTCGGTTTATCACAATCTTCTACATGAATTTTTATTCTAGTTTGTAGGACAGCGATGCTTTTCAAATCAAGGTTGTACGTCTCCAACTTCTGTTTGTCCCCTGCGATGGCTGCCCCACAGAAGTATATGTCCTCCCGAGACAAGAAATCATGAAGCTCACCTAGTATGGAGGGCGTGTTTATGATGTGGTACACCAAAACATCATCTTTGAGGCACAGCTGAAGGACAGCGGCGCGTTGGATCTTCCCAGTGGCACGCTCCGTGTACTCTGCGTCGAGACCGATGACATTCATCTCCACCTTTTGGAGGGAGTTGGATACATTGTTGATCCACTTCCGAACAACCCTTGGGTGGTCAGTGACTATGGCAACTATGCTGAACGAGCCTTCGACGAGGACATGTTGGACGCTAAAAACCTGCATCTCGATCTCTTTCACCATTTTGAACCGCTGGACCGGAGGGCTATGATTTGGAGAATTAGGATTAGATGGCTAGTCTAAATGAAGAATATGATTATTTATAGGGGCTTCGAAATTACTCCAGGAGTATGTGAAGAGGTTAAACAATGTGAATGCAGTGTGGTTTGGATGCAAATGAAGATCAAGGAGTAGTGAAAAAGCCGACGAAAATCGGTTCCTGATGGAGAAGTAAATGGGAGAAGTTATGCGCATGCATGAGGAGAGCTGCGGTGGTTTGATGGATTGGACGAGCTCTAGGGTTGCCTTTTCTCTCTCCCACGCTCACAGAATGTCCCACTCATATGCTGCAGTTTATTGGCTGGAGTCTGGTTGCAGCTGCTCATGCGTATGCTAATTAATGATGTGAATGCGGGGCATGGAGGGAAATGGGCACATGCAAAAGGGTATATACGCAGACTAATTAGAGAAATACTGAAAAAAGTTATGCACAGACAAAAGAGGACCGGAGGGGGTACTACTCATGTTCCTACTATGGTTAAGGAAAATGCGGTTATCCTCAAAAAAGAAAAGTCCTTCTTCGCGCTTCCGCATGCACGAGAATTTGGTTCTGCTCGCAATATGGATGATAGCTGGAGGATGAAGTGAACCCAGAGGCATGCTAGCATGGGAGTGTACTCATGTTCCTACTACTCCTAGTAGTAGTAGTAGTAGTAGTAGTAGTAGTAGTAGTAGTAGTAGTAGTAGTAGTAGTACAACTGTGGTACACTTGATGGTCAAAATACTATTATTCATCCGGTCCTCATAGTGAAGTGACAAGACCCTGCACCCGAGGTGACACCAATCCAGGCGGCGTGTCTGGGTTACCAAAGTCAGCCTCACCTTGTGCACTGTGCAGTGACTATCACCGCCGCTATATAGCATGCCTCGCTTCGTCTCCCTCTCCCCTAGCACCGCTCCATCTCCATATCCGTCTCGCTAGAGATCCCAAGGTCACTCTTCATTATCTCACTATGCCCCCGCATACCCTTGCCTCGGTCGCCTCTCCCAGTACCACTATTCCCTCACTAGCCACTCCAGCACCGACAACCTTCTCCCCCATAAATCAAGCCCCCAAAACCCCACCTTCCAAACTCCACCATGGACGAACGCGAACCGCACAGGATCCATATGAGCCGCGATTGGAGCAATCTCCCAAGTGACGTCCTCGACCTCTATTGTTCGTGTATGGATATGTTGAGCGCCCTGCGGCTGGCTGCATGCTCAAGGGGCATGCACACGGCCATCATCGAAGCGAGGCCAAAGCTTTGCAAGACACCCTGCTTGCTGCTACCTGGTCTTGTGTGATTGGCTAACCATGATACGGAGGCGTACATGATGCCCCTCGACTTCAATCCGATCTCCATTAGCCGAAACGTCTTTGCAGGTATGTAGTGGGTTGCCGTACATCATTTCCCTCGACTTCGATCCGATCACCATCGCCCAAAACTTCTTGGCAGGTATGTACTGGGTCGGCATGAACACCCACTGGATGGCTGCCTTCAAAGAAGACGGTAAAAAGTTGGTTCTCATGAACTTCCAGACCTCCCATGAGATTATCCTTCCTCCGTTGGATTATATAGAGTTTTACCATCACTGTCCTAGTCATCTAGATTACCACGTCAGTTGGACAGACCTTGTTTTCTAGAAGATTGTAATCTGCCAACTGCCCACACGACATGCGAATTACGCAGACTTCCAGCTAATTGCCTTGTTCGATCGTGGACTCGCCTATCTTTACGCTGGTGCCTTCTTTAGCTGGAGACAACTTAGCTCATAGTGGATCATCGTCAAAGCTGATACACACTTCTGTGATGCTATTGAACACAATGGCATCATCTACGCGATCGACAAAGCAGATGGCACCACGTATTGCTGGGACGACGCGTGTAAGTTGTTTCCGTCTCATGTTAATGATGACGCCATGACACTGTTAGAACTTTTTGCGATGGTTGGCATATCCCTGTTTGAGCAGAATTTGAGTAGAACTATGCCAATGTATTAGAGACACCGGAAATCAGCTATATTTGGAATGAGTTAATTCATGCGATTGTGATCATGTCATTACAACCAATTTGTACCCCTAAATAATAAAACGGATAGGAATATATGGATATTCTCCTTATTTTACAGTAATCTATATACTACTACTAAATATGAGTGTGGATCAATTGCCATGTTGGTTTCCTCATTTTCATGATATAGAAACATGCACCACACTGTTGGTTTCATCTAACCATACATTAGGGAAGTAAATGTGCATATGGAGAACTCTATATTTGGAAGTAGTGAAATCTTGTAATGCTTACCATGTGTACATACCTATATTCGCCCTTCAGCAATCAATGGCTACAATAATATCCTCACAAAAATTTTGCCCACAGAACATGAGTATATAACAATGCATGGTCTGTTAGTTACCTTGAAGAATTTGTTTGTGACTACAGAACATGATTCCATAACATGCATGACATGGTAGTTTCCTCTGAAGAATCGATTGCGAGATAACATGAGTATAACCATGCATGGCACTTCTATATTTTCGAACCCAGTATACATTTCCCTGTATTTTCCTCCCAGTTCTAACAGGGACATATCAATGCTATTTCTTGCATTATTCTACTCATACTCTGAACAATGTTGATCTTACATTAACAATGCCTGTCCTTTTTGATATGATGCAGTATCCCTACAGTTACTGCCCTTTGTAATCACACCACCTTGCCAGAAACAGGGAAGCACAACTGGTTCCTCGCTCGATCAGACGACGGCAAAATATTGATGATGATTCGGACACATGAGCCGGAAAAGTTATATTGCAAAAACACCACTGTAAACAAGCACCGTGAAATACGTGAGTATCCGGACAGTGGTTGTTACGTTTATGAGCAGGATACCAGCTTGTTGGGGCCTTCAGGATTTTTCAGTTGGAGGTGGGTAAATAGCCTTGGCTCAAACTCTCTGTTTCTCGGACTCAATTATCCGATTAACCAGGAGATCACCATTGGCAAGGACCTTGATGGCAGAGAGGCTCTGTTTGCTATGGAAAACTGTGTCTACACGACTAGCCCTAGGTGTTCGGGAGCGAACTCCCCTGATTGTCAATGATACAGCCTACAGCGAAAAGAAGGTGAGAATGACAAAGGCATCCGGATTAACTTTGATCCTTGGATGTCTCAATTACGACAGGCAGTGATGTGGTTCAAGCCTTCAGGTTGATAGGTAATTGGGCTGTTCCGTCGAAAGGGTGGAGTACTGGTGTCTCTGGATTATTGGTCGCTGAAGCGGGGCTGCAAATTATGATGGTGTTGGATCATCTCTTCGAATGACTTTGTTGTCTTTGCTGCTTGTTCTGGATGGGTAGTTCTTTCTTTTGTTGTGCATATTCCTTGTCATTTGGTCATACTCATCTATTTCACTCTTACTATGTAATAATTGCCTCTGTTTAGAATGTCATTCTCGTCTGGATCACGAGAGTCTAAGCGCTGCTGATGGGTGCGTTTTAGTGGTGTAGCAAGACTTCTTATGAACTATCATGTCTTGTTGTTTATGTCAGTAGTAGTCACTAGTCAGTGTTTGATTGTTGTATATATCGTTGTTTAGAACTGTTTATTGTCTCGAACTACTGGTGGGCTAAATGAAGGCATCACCATTCTCAAGTGTTCAGAGTGTATCTCCTTTTTTCAAGTTATATAATTTGAGCTCAGTGTCTTTTCGATGATGTACACTTGTTTGGGCCAGTGAGGTGTCGTTGAATATGGGCCGAGTAGTAACGCAATGCCAAACAGGTCAATTATGACTCTCAGGTCGGGCTCTCAAAAGATCCTAAAAAGGGGCCGGGCTCTCCAAAAAAGAAAGAATAAGGAATCTTAGGCCGACATGTGGGCGCCACCGGTGTCTTCGTGCGCTTGCGCGCCGAGAGCATATTGGCGCGTGTTGGAAATTCAAGCTACCTTTTCATCCCCAATCTCCCGCCCCTTCCCCACCTCTGGAATCTCGATTCCTACTCCAATTCCCCCAAATCCCCCTCCTATACTCCCTGTACTCAAGCTCACTATCATGTCACCGGTCAATGCGGATATCCGAGCCGGAGATCCTGAGGTCCGTCCTGCCTTCAGTCGCTGCGTGCTGTTGCTCAATAGTGGCATGGCGGCGCTTGACGACTAGTTTGCCGGCAAAGTGCTGATGGTAACCATCAATGGCGACCGGCCTCCTGTCTCGCCGGACGACCTTGTCAAAGCTCTTGGCATTGCGCACGGCATCCAAATAAGTGACTTGCTCATTTGCAGGTTCCGGATTTTGTTGTCAGGTTCTGGACAACTTTCGACTGCAGTCGTGTGTCCGAATCTTCCCGGCGTTTGTTCTGCGATGGCGCGCTGGTGAGCTTTGATCGGTGGCACCCAAGATGGGGCTCGGTGCCCTCTGAGCTTGAGTTTTTAACAAAGCATACCTTCCACGGCATGCCTCGACGTGCTTGGAACAGCGAGTCCATGAATGAGCTTATCAACGACCTTGGAGCTGAGCTCGTAAGTATGTTTGTTCCTCTAGACAGCTGGGCACTGACGGTTATGGCATGGATGAAGAAGCCGTCCACCATACCGAAGGTGATTGGTGTTGAGATACTAGTGCAGGAACCGGGGTTGTACTATTCGTCGCCACCAAGGCCGCCGCAGACCATGTTAGGAATGTACCTGTATCGAGTGTCCGTGCGTGTCGAAGAAGTGGTTAATCCATCAATCGAAATCCTGCTGCCGCCACAGGTGCCAGGGTCCGTCGACGACATCCATTACAGGAGTCAACGTCACACTTTCCCCGTGTTGCTCGGAACGATGGATGGCACAGGGCCTACTCCATCGCGCGGTGGAGGCCAGTGCTTCTTTGGGAGAAGAGGCAGGGCTGGCTGCCTGGATGTGCTCTAATTTAGGTAACAACTGAATCTTGTCAGATACTAGTTAAATCTGAGCTATGGGTGTGAAGCACTGATGTGCCAGTACATTTGATTGTGACATGTTCAAATTTTGTACCTGAACTTTTTTAGAAAGGGTTGTACGTCTACTTAATGTGCTAGCAGAACTTATTGTGTTGTGTATCTGTTTTCTTTGCACAACATTCAAGGGATGAACCGTTATGTATGAGTTCGTTGGTTTCAACATATCCCTACCCGTAGCGATCCACTGCTTCCATCCTGATTGTGCCAGCTACGTGAAATTTTTGTATGCAAGTTCAGTGTGCTATGATGTTCTATATGATTGTGTCAACTATATAAGTTTTTACTGAGCATCAGCAATGCATATGGCTGAAAGATGTATTTAAGAGCATCGACCGATGGGTCTCTCTCTCTCACATACACACACACGCACACACGCACAAGTGGGACCAATTGAATTATTTCTTTGCTCGTGACAGCTTTTAATTAGGTTCCACTGTAATCTAACTTTTTTCTTAAGTTATTAATTGAGCTCAGTGACTTCAAAAACTTGTACAGAAGCCTTGTTTGGGCCTTTCCGGCGTCGCTGAATGTGGGCTGAGTAGCCATGTTAGGTTGTACTGTACTACACAGGCCTTTTTTTTCAACATCAGCAATGCAACTGAGCCGCCAGTTGCACACAATATCCGGGTCAACTTGTTATTCTCTGCCCCGCTGGGCTGCAAACTTTCCTAGGAAGTATGCATTAGGCTTAACAAGAAAATGGACTTTAAGAAATAATAAATGGGATGTAATTATAATAGCTGGGCAGTAACTATAAAAAAATGTACCAAACGCGTAATTAGTTAAAAAATATATTATTTTTGGAATTTGAAAATTTTAATTTCATTACTTGTTGCACGTGCAATATTTCGTTGGATTTTAACGTAATACAACTTTATTTTGAAATTATATTTAATCTGACTAGAAATTTCAGATAAAAATATTTCGGATCCCATAAAAATGTGGGATTTTTTTAATTCTGTTTTGAGCGGTTGGTTGAAATTATTAATCGTTGTCCTAGCTAGAAAATGGGTGGTACTTTTAACAAACTCTAAATGGGTTGTAGTAAATTCCATTAGAATTAAAAAATGGGTTGTACATTCTTAGAAATCGCAAATGGGCTATATGTTCTCTGCCACACACTTGTGGGCCTTCTAAGTTGACGCGTCCCCTAAAAAAACTAAGTTGACGCGTATGCAAGGCTTTGTCAACAACACATGGTTCGCACAGCTGTGGCCGTTGAATGTCCATCCAACGGATGTCGTGCTTCTTCTTCAATCTCGGATATTCTTGCTTCAGCTGCCCAAAAAATGATTACTCCCCCTGACATCTGGCCGCACCGTTTCAGAGGCTGACCTGTGGGCCTACTAAGTTGACGCGTACCACGGGCTTTGTCAACTTAGTCAATATAAATGATTCTAGCTGCAGTGACCGTACGATGTCCATCCAACGGTTGTAGTGCTTCTTCAACCTCTGGTCTTCTTGCTCCAGCCACCCAAAGCAGCACCGGTCGTGCTGCGTGCTCCTGCCTCCCGTGGCCGGCTGTGATGCCGCGGAGGCCTCACCGCCCCCTACTACTCCCAGCGCTGGCCAGGCCATCCCTCTACTCACCCATACCCCCTGTTATTCTGTGGCGACGACAGCCTCACACCACAGCCGAACCAGTGAACCCTCATACTCCTCTCTGCGCGGGCTTCCACTGCCGTGTCTTCCCCGGCCCCGCATCGCCCCCTTCCTAGGCCTCGCCGTTGTCCACCGCCCTGGTGCTCTCGGCATGGCGTGGTCAACGTGGTCAAGGAACGGATTCCATTGGACGTTGACTGTACGTGGAGAGGCTGACAGCTGGGTCCACAATGGCATCAAGGAAGTGCCTTCTTATTACGCGGAAAATAATGATTCCTCCACCTGTCAGCAGGGCCCCACCGGACGGGCCACCGTATTTTGTGAAAAAATCGTTTCCCCCTTGACTGCTGGGACCCATCGGACGGGCCACCATATTGCATGAAAAAATGTTCCCCCCACTGTTAGCTCGGACCCACCAGAAGTGCCTCCTTATTACGCACAAAAAATGAATACTCCCCCTGCTGGTCGGGACCCACCTTGGTGGGAGACTGACTTGTGGGCCTACTAAGTTGACGGGGACGGAGTGCTTTGTCATCTTAGTCAATATGAACGATTCTAGCTCCAATGACCGTACGATGTCCATCCAACGGCCGTAGTGCTTCTTCAACCTCTGGTCTTCTTGCTCCAGCCGCCCAAAGCAGCGCTGGTCGTGCCGCATGCTCCTGCCTCCCGTCGCCGGCTGTGCTGCCGCAGAGGCCTCACCGCCCCCTACTATTCCCACCACTGGCCAGCCCCTGCGCCGACGGCAGCCTCACACCACAGCTGAACCACTGAACCCTCGTACTCCTCTTCGCGCGGGCTTCCACCGCCGCGTCTTCCCCGGCTCCATGTCGTCCCCTTCCTTGGTTTCACCGTCGTCCACCGCCCTGGTGCTCTCGGCGTGGCGTGGTCAACATGGTCAAGGAACGGCTTCCATCGGACGTGGACTGTACGTGGAGAGGCTGACAGCTGGGTCCACGGCCGCAGCAAGGAAGTGCCTCCTTATTACGCGCAAAATAATTGTTCCTCCACTTGACAACGGGACCCACCGGACGGGCCACCATATTTCGCGAAAAAACGTCTCCCCCAGACTGTTGGGACCCACCAGCTACATCTTCACACGCAAGGAAGTACGTCCGGGCAAAAAAAACGATTCGCCCCCCTGACTGCTGGGACCCACCAGCTACATCTTGGCACGCAAGGAAGTGCCTGACAGTCGGGATCCACCTGGTCGAAGCGTACGTAGCGTTGTCATTCTGGTCGCGAACGTGTACGTACATACTGGTCGATGTAGAGGCGCGCACGTGTCATAGTAGAGGCGCGCACGTAGCATGTACACGTACGTACAGCGGCTAGTGTGCAAGAAAGAAAATACGGCCACATACGTACATACGGGCAGGGTCTCGAACGCCTACTCACGCATACTTATGGCCAGGGCTCGTGTACATGGCTAGGTCGGAATAGAGAAACTGTGTTGTCATCATGTTCATGGGGAGCCAACCAGCTGGGTCGGAACGGAATGCGTCGTCGTGTTCATCGGGAGGGCTTGGACGGAACAGCCGATGGAAACGAGGCCTGGCGTACCGCAGAACGGAGGAAACGACCTTGTGTTCGACCGGCCACGTTCGAAACGGGATCTTGTTCATCGGGAGGGGTCTGGTGTACGGCAAAACGGATGAAAGAGACCTCCTACGGTCGAAACGGGGGTCCTGTTGATCGGGAGGGGTGTGGCGTACCGCAAAATGGAGGAAACGGACTTGTGTTGGAGCGCTACGGTCGAAACGGGGTCCTGTTCATCGGGAGGGGTGTGGCGTACCGCAAAACGGGACTCCACGGGATACTGTTCATCTCCACTGTCGACCCCCTCCAGCCTCCATGGGCAACTGTTCATCCACCGTCGACCTCCTCCATCCTCCAGCTCCGTCTGTTCATCCACAGGCTCCTGTTCATCCAGTCTCCACCACGCTCTACTCCACCGGCTACTGTTTAACCAGCCCTCTCCACGGGCTCCTGTTCAACCACCCCTCCATGGGCTACTGTTCATCCAACACTCCACCATCTACTTTTCATCCTGCCCTCCACGGGGTGGTCCTGTTCATCCTGCCCTCCATGGGGTCCTGTTCATCCAGCCCTAATCGGCTCGATCGATCGGGGTCCTGTTCATCAAGAGGCAACACCACGGGGTCCTGTTCATCCACCCCCACCGGGAACTATTCATCCAAACCCCCCAGCAATGCTCACTATTCATCCAGAGGCAGCATCACTCGACTTCAGTTAGCAGCAGTAGTGAAGGAATCACTCGATCGGGTTCAGTTAACAGCCATCGATCGATCGCTCGAGTTTAGTAACGCGTAGCCTGCAGTGCAATCACTCAGGTTCAGTTAGTGCCCAACGTCTCGCTCAGGTTCAGTTAGAGCCCAACGCCTCGCACCCACGCGCGCGTGTGTATGAGAGAAACGCGCATTGCTTGGCCCCGACCACCCACCATAACTGGGAACACCCCGATATTTTCCTCACCCTCGCTTCTACGACAGTTTTTTCTGTCATGGACGGCCCAAAGAATGTCATGGAGCTGCGTCTCCGGTCCGCCCAGGACGAAAAGCCCATTTTCTGTCATGATTTTTTGTCATAGAAGTAGGACCCCACCACATCTATGATGATACCGTGTTTTGTCACAATTATTGTCATAGAAGTGTCATAAGTATGACAGAAAAAAAATTTGTTTGGCCCCAAATGTCACGGATGTGACTTTTTTGGCAGTGTGCGGTGGGGGGCCTCAAGAGCTTGGTCACCCATCATGGCCTCCGCAGGCCCAGAAACACCGTCTTGTGGGGCCTAATCGTTCGTGGACGTCGTCGTGACTTCAGCGGCGCCGTCTTGGTGCCACACCGTCCTGGTTGAAGGTACGACATTACGCGGCGCATCCTTGGCCTGGCACTCCTCCTGGACAGCCACCAGTGCCGCGTTGGCCGAGTGAGGTGTTGCGGCCAGATAAAGCACCAGAGGCTCAAGGGGGCGAGGCGCTACCATCACCGGTGGGCTGGTCAGGTACCTCTTGAGGTCTTGAAACGCCTGAACGACCTCTGGGGTCCACTCAAACGGGCCCTTCCTCTTCATTAGCTTGAAGAACAGCAGGGCGTGCTCCCCCAGCTTGGAGATGAAGCGCCCCGGTGAGGTCACGCACCCCGCAAGCTTTTGCATTTCCTTGTGGGTTTGCAACGGGCTCATATCTTCTATCGCCTTGACCTTCTCTGGATTCGCCTCGATCCCCCTGTGGGACACGAGGAAACCCAGCAGCTTGCCCGAAGGGATGCCAAAACGTACTTCTCTAGATTGAGCCGCATGTCCACCTGGCGCAGGCTAGCGAAGGTCTCCTCCAGGTCTTGAATGAGGGTCCTCGCCTCCTGAGATTTCACCATGATGTCGTCGACGTAGGCCTCTGCGTTCCTCCTAAGCTGCCGGCCCAGGGCGATGTGCATCAGCCGCTGAAGGTTGCCCCAGTGTTGCGCAGTATGAACGACACGCAAGTGTAGTAGTATACCCCACCCAGGGTCAAGAAGGCCATCTTCTCCATGTCCTCGACCGCCATCTTGATCTGGTAATAACCCGAGAAAGCATGTAGAAAACACAGCAGGTCGCACTCGGCAGTGGAGTCGACGATCCGGTCGATGCGCGGAAGTGGGAGCGGGTCTTGAGGGCAGGCTTTGTTGAGGTTGGTGAAGTTGACGCACATACATTCCTTCCCGCCTTTCTTGGGCACAACGACGGGGTTTGCTAGCCACTCAAGGTACCGGACCTCGGGAATGACTCCCGCAAGTTGTAGCTTGTGGGTTTCCTGGATGATGAAGGACTGCTTCTCCGTGGACTATCATCGCGCCTTCTGCTTCACAGGGCGCACGTCGGGGCACACCCTTAAGTGATGCTCGATTACCCCCCTTAGGACCCCTACCAGCTGCTTGGGTTCCTAGGCGAATACCTCCTTGTTCACGCGCAGGAACTTCACCAATGCCTCCTCTTGGTCCGGGTCGAGGTTAGTGCCTATGGTGAAGGTCGCTCCCGAGGATCCATCCTCCTCAACCGGCACTTGCTTCATTTCAGTTCGATCTTGAGTGAACAACTGCTTCTTTTTTGCTGGTGCAGTCCCCTTAGCCCTCGGGGCGGCTCCATCGGCTGGGCGCGCTGCCGCGGCGGCCTTGAAGGTGAGCTTGAGAGCCGTTAGGGCTTCCTTGGTGTCCCCAGCCACGGTGAGAACGCCGCTGCATACTGGTATCTTCATGAGATTGTAGGTGGGATGGGTCGCTGCCATGAACTGAGCCAGGAAGGGTACCCGAGAATGGCGTTGTACGGAAGGCCGATGCGGGCGATGTCCAAGTTGATTAGCTCGGTGCGGTAGTTGTTGCGGGTGCCAAAGGTGACCGGGAGTTGTATCTGCCCCAGGGGGCTGGTGGAACCGACGCCGACTCCAGAGAAAGGCTTGGTGGGGCGGAGCCGGCCTTATGGTACGTGAAGCAAACCGAAAGCTTCTGCGGGGAGCACGTTGAGGCTGGCTCCGCCGTCGATGAGGGTCTTAGTCACAGCCACTTTGCAGATGGTGGGTGTGCAGAGCATCAGGAGCGCGCCCGTGCCCGTGGTGATGGCTGGGTGGTCCTCCGAGTTGATGGTGAGGTCGGCCTGGGGCGCCGCCCATCCCGGGGGAGCCCAAGGCTGCACGCGGGTGACGCCAACTGGCGGATGAACTTCTTGACGTGGCGATCCGTGGGTGGCGCCTGCGAACCACCGAGGATGGCTACTACGGCGGGGGGTGCCTGTGTCGCGAAGCGCGCGACGAAGAGATCGCGCAGCTCCTCCCGGGAGGTTACTGAATATCCTGGCAGGCTGAGCAGCCAGGCGCGTGGCACACCGGTCAGGGCCAGCGGAACCAGTGGCCATGACCTGGTCGTCACCTCCGGCTTTGAGAACGGCCTCCTTGTATGCCTGGAGGAAGGCCGCTAGATCTGCCGCGCCGTCGTAGTGGGGCGACATCTCTGGCTTGAGCTTGCGCAACCACCGCACCTGCCGCAAGGAGAGGGTGAAGGCCCGGACGCCCACGACGCATCCGCAGGAGCCCACCGGCCTAATTGGAGGGATGGCGTCTACCATCGAGCAGGACGAAGCAAGCAGAGAGGCGAAGCTTCGGCGCACCCCTACCTGGCACGCCAAACGCCGGATTGGAGGTTCCGGAAAACCCTTGAGGTTCGAACACTGGGGTGCGCACGAAGTTCTCTCCCTAGCTCGCTCTCGCAACGATCTCAAGGTCTAGCACGCCGAACCCAAGGAACAATAGACACGAGAGTTTATACTAGTTCGGGCCACCATTGTGGTGTAATACCCTACTCCAATGTGGTGTGGTGGATTTCCCATGGGCTAAGGATGAACTAGTACATTGTGTCGGTGTCCTGAGAACGGGGGTACCCAGAGTTGCCTGCCTGCGGCCCAGGGCGTGGCTCCACCAGCGGCCTGGTACGGCCATCTTCACTAGCAACCACTCAAGACCCTCGCGAGGGGCCAAGCCTCACGAGGAGAATGACACCAAGACCTCCTCCGGGGCGGCCTCCCTAGGTTGGCTCCCGAGGAGCAGAGATATCTATGCAACAGGCACCTCATGAGGTTCACATGACGTGAGCCATGACGACCAAGGCCCGGCGGGCACCATCGGGCGCAGGGTGCCAGTTTCGTCTTTGGTGCTAAAGAGGCAAGCGCTGGTGAGGAGTCCCGAGGCATCAGGCAAAGGTTTCCATATTGGTGCAACAAGGAAAAGAACAGCAGGATAGCAGGAGGTCACCGCGGAGCCCACGACAGCGTCACCACCAGAGCCTTTGGCAGGCGAAGAACACCTTTTGTCAGGATAGCTTGTACTAGTTGCCCCCCTTCAAACTGGTCATTGTGGGATCCCTTCCCGCCTAATATTTGGAAGAGGACCAGGGCCTCTATAAATAGGACTAGCCACCACCATAGAGAGGATAGGATCATCCAGACCACCCACACGCACCCAAGCTCATCGAGCTCAAGAACACCTCTCCTCGGGAGGCTGTTCATCCCTTGTACTTGTTCATCCTCAGCCTACAAGGAAATCCACCATACCACACTGGAGTAGGGTATTACACCACAACGGTGGCCCGAACCAGTATAAACCCTTGTGTCCCTTGTTCTTCGGGTTCAGCGAGCTAGGCTTTGAGATCATTGCGAGAGTGGGCTCGCCGGGGAGAGAGATCTTTGTGCGCACCCCAGTGTTCGAACCTCAAGGGTTTGCCGGAACCCCTAATCCAACATTTGGCACACCAGGTAGGGATGTGCTGAAGCCTCTCTTCCGTTAGCTGATCCGCCAACACCCCGCGGTCTCGATGTCCAGCGACCCGAGGACCAACGCCGACCAGTGGGATGCTTGGCCAATCAGGGCGGCGCCGTCCGCCCAAGGAGACCTCAACTCCGCACTCCAGGCGGCCCGCACACCGCCGAACACCGCGGGACGCGGGCGGCATGGACCGACACCTTCCACTCTCACACCGCGGCGTGCGCGGGCCGCCGCAATATCCTCAAGCTACGCAGTAGCAATGACGCCACACACCTGACGGGAATAGGCGAACATGCGAGCTACGCTCGTGATGGCACGGGAGCTGCTGCGGTGTCGGCTAATGGAGAGCGGTCGTGACGCGTTGCTGGAACGCATCGCCGAGCTGTTGGATGCTACAACTAGGGGTATGCCGCCTTTCTGCTCCTTACTTACATCTCAAGTTGTGGCCAGGTCGCACGACAGGCCTCGTCGCACCCTCGTGCTCCCAGGTGCACCATGGCGGCTCGCCAGCGCTAGCATGACCAGCGGTGCCGGACATCCGGCCGCACCCTTGCCTCCCCCGGGTGACGTAGGTGCGGGCGTTGCTCCTCATGGTCCCAGTCGAGCGCCACCCTACAGCCACCAGGGAGGCGCACCGGGCTCGACGGTGTGGGGCACAGGGCGCCTCGGCGGAGGTTCTGAAGAGGCAGCTCAGGAAGCCTATGTGCCCCGCATGGTGGATCAGGAGTACACGCCAGAGGATGACCCATGCACGTTGCTCGAGTCGGGCTGGGAAGAAGAGATGCTGGAAGCCGAGGCCTTCCATGAGCCACCCAGGAGCCTCGCCGACCCCGCCAACGACAACCACCGCAGGGTACCACTAATATCTCAGGAGCAGGCTTACGCTAACCATGGGTCACAGGTGGACCAGGCCGCAGCGGTGGATGGCGACCCCAGCGTGGCAGCCCCACTCCAGCCAGGGGCAGCGCACTGGGGGCTGCATGGAAGGGGTCTGGAGCAAGGCCCTCCCTCATGTCGCGCGGGGCAAGGCGTCACCCGGAGGTAGGTCCTATGTCGGGGAGGCGCCGGCGAGCCCTCCCCCTGGCAGAGGGCCCGTGGTCGCCGAGCGCACCACTAGCGTCCCCTTTGCCCCTTGGCATCGTCCTAGTTTCCGGACGCCCCAACGGTGGTCGAGAGTGGTGCAAGGCGGGGCCCTCGTTTGGCGATATGAAGCAAGGCTCACGCCTATGAAGGTCTCCGCCTGTGAGACTCTCACGTAATAATGAGTGTGGCTGTACACGCCCCAGAGTCTCCAGAGATCCAACCTTGGGCCTCGGGGGCTCCCGCCCACGTCCTAGTGGAAGCACCATGCTCAGCGCTGGCCGTCGACACTGTCCCCCAATGACTATGCTCATGACTAGTGATAGCACTAGGCTCCGCGCTGATGAGAAGACAAGAAGACTAGCTAGGGGCCGGACGCGGCCATTTTCTTTCAACTCCTTTTCTGTAACTCGATTTGCCTCCATTTGAATTTGAACTCGAATTTTTATTTTCATTGGCAAGCATGGGGGCAATATTTTCTCGTTCATGTTGATTTCTTGAGTTTTCTGGCTCCGTGCCTTGTTTCGAGACCAGAGCCTACTGCCCCTCCCTTATGAGTGCCTCGCAAGCAGGGGCTGGGCGTGGTATGCGTGCACATCTTGTCATGATCTAACACTCATCTTTCGCAAGGCCCTCTCGGGCGGACTAGCGGGCTCCTCAGAAGCCCGAAACCTCACGACCCCGCGAAGGACTCCCCTCAGGAGAGCTACACGTTGACAACTACAAGACCAGTCTGAGGCCCGCCTAGACTGAGGTAAGTTACTGCAGCAACTCGTGGAAAAACTTGAGAACTCACAAAAGCAAGCTTAAGTCTGGCTCGGGGAATAAAACAATAGTCTGATTACATGAGGGGCTCCCCCTCCCCAAAATGCACTTACATCTTTGGGGGCCGTGCCCAAGCTTATGCGCGCATGTCAAAACAAGGAGCGCGGGCTCAATCGGACATGTCGCTTGCTGCATCTTCCGAATCGCTCCCGGACATGCCACTTGCGTCGTCGCCAGTGTCGTTTTCACCATCATCGACCACGTCGCCTTCATCCGCCACGACGACCACTGCGTCGTCATCGGTAGCGAAAGATCTGACCAGAGCATCCACATTATCATCCACCCAGCATGCCAGGTTGTCCCGGATAGCTCCGGGAAATAGGGTGAAGGCAGCATCAAAGTCAAAATTGGGGTCGGCATTCTGAAGATGGCTGAAGACGTGGGAGAACGTGCATCCAAGGAGGCCTCGGCTCTTTTCTTCCACGAGCTCGTGAGCCCTCTCGGCCCAGTCCTCCAGGCGCGTCACGACATCGGTGAAGAAGCGAAGATGGCACCCAGTGCTTGGTTGGCCCTCACCCTGATGGCCCGGAGCATGGGAGTATGCTCGCGCAACAACGTCTTCCGGCGGAGCGCTTCCTCCCTGCTTAGCTGCGCGAGGGACTCAGCATCAGCAACCCGCCGCTAGAGCGGGAGAAGTTAGGCGCGGGTGGAGGCCAGGTCGTCCTAGATGGAGATCAGTGCCGCCGCAGCGGCCTTCTCGCGTTGTTTTGCTTCATCCAACCTTGACCTGAGGGCGGTGGTTCTGCCCTCAGCTTCGTCTTCCACACATTTCAGCTTCAGGTCGTATCAGCTGGCAAGATCCGCCCGAGCCTCCGCCACCCTACGATCGATCTCCTCCTAGATCCTGACTTCGCACGCGCTGGCGGCATCCTCCTCTAGGGAAACCTGGCTCCCTCATCTCCAGCCGTTCAAGCTCAAGGCCGCGCTCTATGGCCTCCAGCATCAGTGCCTCCTCACGCCTCAAGATCTCCTCTTCTTCGAAGGGTGCCTGTCGGTGTCGAAACCGGCGGATCTCGGGTAGGGGGTCCCGAACTGTGCGTCTAAGGCGGATGGTAACAGGAGGCAGGGGACACGATGTTTTACCCAGGTTCGGGCCCTCTTGATGGAGGTAAAACCCTACGTCCTGCTTGATTTATTCTTGATGATATGGGTATTACAAGAGTTGATCTACCACGAGATCGGAGAGGCTAAACCCTAAAATCTAGCCTATGGTATGATTGTATGTCGTCCTACGGACTAAATCCTCCAGTTTATATAGAAACCGGAGGGGGCTAGGGTTACACAGAGTCGGTTACAATGGGAGGAGATCTACATATCCATATTGCCAAGCTTGCCTTCCACGCCAAGGAAAGTCCCATCCAGACACAGGACGAAGTCTTCAATCTTGTATCTTCATAGTCCAACAGTCCGGAAAAGGTTATAGTCCGGCTGTCTGGACACCCCCTAATCCAGGACTCCCTCAAAAGCCCCTGAACCAGGCTTCAATGACGACGAGTCCGGCGCGCAGATTGTCTTCGGCATTGCAAGGCGGGTTCGTCCTCCGAATACTTCATAGAAGATTTTGAACACGAGGATCGTGTCCGACTCTGCAAAACAAGTTCCACGTACCATCGTAGAGGGAGAGTAACGTTTTCACAAATCTAATCTGCCGACGTATTCTGTAGCGTACATCACACCACAGCCAAGCCTTCATTTGAATCGTTTTTTACTGTCCCACCTCAGCATGTTTTGCGAGGCGGTTTCCTTGGCACATCTTGTCGAAGCAGAGATCATGTCCCCTTATTACAGGATTCTCATCAATACAGGCGTGGGTAACCCAACCGTGCCATTGATTATGGCGCTTGAGGGATAAGCGAGTTTTACCAAGCTGGTGGGGACACATTGTTTCGTCCGCCCATATAAAGGGATAAGGATTCACCTTTTCATCCACGCCTTCTTCCTCCTTTGCTCATCCATTTTCGCACACTTGAGCTCCAGCGCCCAAGTCCACATTTCCCATCTCAACCTTCTCCAACCATGTCCGGAGCGGGAGGCAGGTGGATGGTATCCTCCGTCACGGAGGGACACATCAAGAAGCTGAGGAGAGCTGGATACCTGCCCGACGACATCGTGCATCGGCTCCCAGATGAGGGGCAGCTCATCCCCACCCCCAGGCCCCACGAGAGGGTAGTGTTCCTTATCCATTTCCTCCATGGACTAGGATTCCCTCTCCACCCATTCGTCCGGGGGCTCATGTTCTACTACGGCCTGGATTTCCACGATCTGGCCCCGAACTTCATCCTCAACATCTCGGCGTTCATCGTCGTGTGCGAGGCCTTCCTCCGCATCAAGCCCCACTTCGGCTTATGGCTGAAGACCTTCAATGTCAAGCCGAAGGTAGTGAGTGGCCGCCAGGCGGAGTGCGGAGGCGCCATGGTGGGCAAGATGCCCAATGTCACATGGCTCGAGGGCTCCTTTGTGGAGACCATAAAGTGGTGGCAATCAGGGTGGTTCTACATCACCGAGCCGCGTGACCCTGAATGGGCAGCGGCCCCCGAGTTCAGATCTGGCATCCCCACGCGGCTCACCTCCTAGCAAGAGAAGGGCCTGTCCTAGGGTAGTTCAGGAGAGCTGACCGGACTCCAAACATGTATCCAAAACATGGTGAGCAAGAAGCTCAAACTCATCAATGTAGTCCAGGTCATGCTCATCCGCCAGATCCTCCCGTGTCAACAACGGGCTTTCAACTTGTGGGAGTTCGACCCAGCCCAGCACCAAACTCTGCACAGGCTCTTCGACACAACACACGAGGATGCCTGGAAGGTGCTATTCAAGGGCGCCGAGGTTCCCCCTCCCACTACCGAGGATCGCGGATTCTGCGCGAAGCACCAAGCCAGCGTGGTAAGCTGTTTTACCTCTTACAGGATACTCGTTTTTCATAGTTTGACTCTATGCGGGATCTAAGCTCCTGTACCTTTGACAGAACTGGCAGGAGATGGCTGGACAGATCGACTGTCCGGCTCCTTTGCCTGAAGGCCCAGCAGACGCCCGCTTGGCGGAGCTGCTGGTTCTGGCACCTTACGTGGTGCCGGAGAAGAATGCCAAGAAGAAGGCCACGGGAACCCTAAAAAAGTTCCCGGCGCCCGGTGGTGTCGGACTCATCGTCCGATGACTCTGAGGTGCACTCCTCCCACGAAGATGAGGAGGAGGAAAAAGAGGCTTCTTCCCCTCCAGCATGGGGAGAAAAGAAAATGAAGGCCGCCCCAACTTGGGAGGCCGGAGGGTCCAAGAAGGGAAGGACCCTTCCTCCGGACTACTCCACCAACGCCGGCGACAGCGAATAGGAGTGGCAGCCCAGGGCCAAGCCCCTGGCGAAGTCGTATCAGACACCAGAGTGACTCGTAGTGTTCCTTTATTGCAGAGCTTCTCCTAACGCCGAATATAATCATGCAGTCCGCCCCGAGCTCAAGTCGACATATCGTCGAGTGGTTCCTTGGATTCGTCGGATGTGAATAGCTTTTCACTTCCAACCACTTCCACCCCTTGCCCTACGGACAACGCCAAGGTGTTGTCCCAAAAGGTTCCAAGCCAAGGGGAGGTGGTCCTGGAGGCGCCGCAAGGCGACCTTTCGGACTACAGGCGAAAAGGCAGCAAGGCTCCCAAGGGCTCCAAGTCCGGCCCTGGGCCGAACATTGCACCGGAACCTTCAGTGGTTCCGGACTCCGGCAGGCGGCCCCCCACTAAGAAGGGCAAGCCTACCTGCCGGTGACCTCCGTCCAACCGGAGGCACCGGATAACTTGCTGGAGTTGCTTAACGGCGCCTCCATCGACGAGGAGCACCACACTATTATGAGTGCGGTGATCCAGAAAGTTCAGTCCGCCAAGAGCGGGCTGACTGAAGCCTGTGCCAGCCTTCTAACAGGCTTTGAGGTATGTAAAAATATATATGAAAATATTACCGCATAGACAGTAGCCACTGATGCTCTGTTTGGTGTTCACAAAGAAAAGCCGAATAGAGGATATAATAATAAACGCAGGAGTCTAACATAAGTATGTCAATATGGGTATGCAGGCTGCGCTGCTGACCTCTGTTGCACTGACTGCGGAGGTCTATGTGTTGAAGCAGAGCCTCCAGCGGTCCGAGAAAGAGCTCGGCCTTGCCAAGAAGCAGCTCAAGGATAAAGAAGGTAAGTAATACCTTGTGTAAGTATATATTAAAAATATGTGGTTGCAAAAAATGACAGGATCATCGTGGCTATAGCAGGGGCCACGAACAAAGTGGTGACCCTAAAGCAAGCGCTGTCCGAGGCTGAAAACAAAGCGGCCACGGAGTGCACCGAGCGAGGAAAACAGGAAGCGCGGGAGGAGGAGGTGCAGCAAGAGCTCCAGGCTCTCGTGAAAAAACACGAGAGTTTGGAGGTTGACTCGAAGACGCGAGAGTCCGAGCTCACGGCGGCCCTTGAACGTGCTAAGTCTGCCAAGGCCGAAGCCCAAAAAGCCCTCCAGGAAATTGAGGCGATGAAGAAGATAGCGGCGGGTAATGCATTCATTATGCAAAGCAAGCATGTGAAAGTGAATTACTTGTTACTTACCCGAGTCCGAAGCTCTCCAGGAGAATTCGCAGATTTGCCCCGCAGCATGTCAGATGCCGCCACCTACTACCGGGCCGAGGAAGGGAGCTCGATGGAGAAGGTGTTCTGGTCTCAGTATGCTGAGGCCGGACACCCGGTGCCCTTGAGCGACCAGCTGAAGCAATTGGTCGAGCTACATAAGGTGGCCGAACAGGCCATGAAGGGTCTTGTAGTCGGCTGTGGCCTGGAGCGGCCATGCCTGGGAGCTACTTTGGGCTGGTGAGGCGGCTGGCGGATGCCTGTCCGTGGCTTGAAGTCATCAAGCACTCCGTTTGCATCGAGGGCGCCCGCGGGGTGCTTTCCCGTGTTAAAGTACACTGGGGCAAGATGGATGCTGAGAAGCTGGTGAAGGACGAGCCACCGCAGGGCAAGGAGCACCGCAACCCCGAGATGTACTATGAGGGCGTCCTGAAGGGTGCCCGCCTTGTGGCGGATGAATGTTCCAAGGATGTAATTTTTGAGTGAACTCACATTTGTGATCCTGTACGCTGAAATTTTTTTCGTATACGCTATGCAACACTTGTTTGAATTTGAAATATTACCTTCTGTACGGCCGTTTATTAAATCTAAGAGATGGCGAGTCGTCGGCTTCTGCCCCCATGCCACGAGTGCTGGGGTGTTCGGGATAAACCTGGGCACTCTTTTTCCCATTCTTGGGTCCTTCGAGGGAGGTGCTCAGCACAACAAACAAGGCAATCGGACTATAATGCATTATCACTCTCACTTAGCCAGAGAATTCTATAATTTTAAATTTTGGCGAAGCCCCTAGTATTCGGAAGACCGAGTTCGGGGCGCTATACACGCCTAGGCCGGCAAAGCCGACTCCTCGCCCTATGCGGCATAAGTCTTTAGGGACTCGAAAGCTCTCAAACAGCGACCAACTCTCGCCCTATCCTGACAGTCAGTTTTAGCTTTCTCTACTGAGGTGCTTAGCCCAGCTGAACCGGGGCACAATTGCAGTAGTTCTCCCAGTGCTACCTTAGCCGATATAGCGGAACGTAAGGTACCAAAATATGGGAGCCGGGAAAATCTAACTATTGACCAAAGACATGATTCGAAGCTGATGCATATAATGTTGTAAGTTCGGGGTGCCACACTTGTGAAAGTGTTTGGACTTCTCACGCCATGGTATGGGGTGCTTGAGCCCCTGGCGTATTGGTCGTACCAAAGTGTACGGGTGCTAAATGTCATGACTGAACATATATACATAAAAAGGAATGAATGGAGAATGCAATAATAGACCGAAGCTAAGCATTGTTTATTCGAAAAAGGTGCATTAAAAGGAGAACGATACAAATAGTGCAATAAGCAAGAGGTGGGACTATTTGACATGTCCCCTCCAGGGGCGAGCTGCGGGATAGTATTTAAGACATGTATTTTGCTCGTTATAGAGACCACCTGGGAATTCCACAGTGTGACTTAGCTTTCTGCCTCCATGGTTGTTGTATCATGTGTGCAGCAATTGTACTGCCGTACAGGTCTTCCGAAGAGTAAAGTCCTGAAAGTAAGAAAAAATGGTAAAATCGGCAGCCCCTAGTGCGGTTGAGCCGTGTTTTTGGGGCGTGCCGTGATCGTGCCCCTCCCCCTGTGCCCATGGTATTTTCATAGCATAATTATGTATGCGTAGCACAGATTTCACCGTTTCGCGAGGGCTGGGGTTGGGGCCTCATTGCTACGCTTGCTCGGAACGTGCCAGGCGGTCTTGTTGTAGGTTAATCCGGGCGTGTTTGACGGTGTCCGGACGTTTTATCGCCGGACTGGAGAATTGCCTTGAGAGGCTGCTTTGGACTTCTACTACGAGGGCCGCCGTGTGCTCCTCCGTTCGGAGAGAGCAATCGGTGTTTCCATTGACTGTAATGACTCCCCGAGGTCCTGGCATCTTGAGCTTGAGGTATGCGTAGTGCGGCACCGCATTGAACTTTGCAAACACGGTTCGCCCGAGCAGTGCATGGTAGCCACTGCGGAACGGGACTATATCGAAGATTAACTCCTCGCTTCGGAAATTATCTGGGGATCCGAAGACCACTTCAAGTGTGACTGAGCCTGTGCAATGGGCCTCTACACCTGGTATGATGCCCTTAAAGGTCGTTTTTGTGGGTTTAATCCTTGAGGGATCTATGCCCATTTTGCGCACTGTGTCCTGATAAAGCAGGTTCAGGCTGCTACCGCCGTCCATAAGGACTTGAGTGAGGTGACATCCGTCAATGATTGGGTCTAGAACCAATGCGGCAAATCTGCCATGGCGGAGACTAGTGGGGTGGTCCCTGCGATCGAAAGTGATCGGGCAGGAGGACCATGGGTTGAACTTAGGGGCGACTGGCTCCAACGCGTATACGTCCTTTAATGCATGCTTCCGCTCCCTCTTGGGGATGTGGGTTGCGTATATCATGTTCACCGTCCGCACTTGTGGGGGGAAACCCTTCTGTCCTTTGTTGTTCGGCGGCCGGGGCTCCTCCTCGTCATCGCTCTGTAGCCCCTTGTCTTTGTTTTCGGCATTTAATTTGCCGGCCTGCTTGAACACCCAACAATCCCTGTTTGTGTGGTTGGCTGGCTTGTCGGGGGTGCCATGTATCTGACATGAGCGATCGAGTATACGGTCCAAACTGGACGGGCCCAGAGTGCTTCTTTTGAATGGCTTTTTCCGCTAACCGGGCTTAGAGCCTCTGAATCCGGCATTAACTCCCGTGTCCTCCGTATTGTTGCTGTTAATGCGGCGCTTGTGCTTGTTGCAACGTGACCTGCCATTGCTGTCCTTGGTATCCGAATTACCAGGGCTCTTTGACATGTTATTGCTACGAGCCAGCCAGCTGTCTTCTCCCGCGCAAAAGTGGGTCATGAGTGTCGTGAGGGCTGCCATGGATTTCGGTTTTTCCTGTCCAAGGTGCCGGGAAAGCCACTGGTCGCGTATGTTATGCTTGAAAGCCGCTAGGGCCTCTGCATCCGGACAGTCGACGATTGGATTTTTCTTGTTTAGGAACCGTGTCCAGAATTGTCTCGCTGATTCCTCTGGCTGCTGAATTATGTGGCTCAGGTCATCGGCGTCTGGTGGTCGCACATAGGTGCCCTGGAAGTTGTCGAGGAATGCGGCTTCCAGGTCTTCCCAACACCCAATGGATTCTGTTGGCAAGCTGTTGAGCCAATGCCGAGCTGGTCCTTTAAGCTTGAGTGGGAGGTATTTGATGGCGTGTAGATCGTCGCCACGGGCCATGTGGATATGAAGGAGATAGTCCTCAATCCATACCGCAGGATCTGTCGTACCATCGTATGATTCAATATTCACGGGTTTGAAGCCCTCTAGGATTTGATGATCCATTACTTCATCTGTGAAGCATAGCGGGTGTGCGGCACTTCTGTACTGGGCTATATCACGACGCAGCTCGAATGAGTTTTGTCTATTGCGTTTGGCCCGGCCGGATTTAATTTTATTGTATCCGGCGTGACGGTTATTGTCTTGTGTCGTGGGGCATCCACGCGATCCGTAGATTGATCTTGCTTTCCTTGCTTTGTCCTCCAATATATCTTGCAGGTCTAACGCATTCCCCCGTGCCTTGGTGTTTTTTGAGTGACGCCGGGGTGCAGCTTGAACTGTGGGCCGAGAGGCCTCTCTATCGTGGCCACGAGGTGGCCGATCAGCCGCTGGGAATGTGGGTTTAGATGCTTCCTCCTTTAATCGGGGTAGCAACCTGTGCTTTGGGTAGCTCTTGGAGGGGCGTTCGAGTTCGTATTCCTCGACCGCAAGGACTTCAGTCCATCTGTCGGCTAGCAAGTCTTGATCAACTCTAAGCCGCTGCTGCTTTTTCTTAAGGCTACTTGCCGTAGCCATAAGACTGCGCTGGAAGCACTCTTGCTCGACGGGATCCTCAGGCACGACAAATTCGTCGTCGTTGAGGCTTGCCTCGTCTTCGGAGGGAGGCATGTAATTATCATCCTCTACCTCTCTATCTACCGCTCTCTCAGGGTGGCTGGCTTCTCCATCCTCCTGCGCTGAATCTTGCTGGAGGGAGTTGCCTTCGGCACTGTCCGGGGTGTTATTATCTCCTGTGCCGGTATCACCGTTTTTGCTTTGGCGGGACTTAGAGCGGCGCCGCTGACGCCGGCGCTTAGGTTGCTTCTTGGAGGGGTCATCCCCTGCTGTTCCGTTGCCATTGCCCTCTTTGGGTGTGTCCACCATATATATATATCATATGACGAGGTGGCTTTCCAGTGCCTTATAGGCGCTGGTTCCTGTTCGTCTCCTACATCGTCGTCCATACCGTTGATGTTTTTGGAGTCGAAGTCAAGCATGTCGGTCAAATCATCGCAGTGGCTATGAAGTGGGTGGTGGGTGGGCGTCGAATTTCTTTGTCAGGAACCAGCCAGTCATAATCCGGCCAGGACTCTCCTCACAAAGAGAGAGATCTTAGTGAATTCAGTATGTCGCCGAAGGGCGAGTGGTGAAAGATATCTGTGGCAGTGAACTCCATGATCGGCACCCAATCGGATTCGATTGGCAGGGGCACGGATGGTTCAGAGTTCGGAGGAGAGTCCGGCAATGTGGAGTGACGGCCCTCTCAAGGGATAAGGTTGGTGTTCGGCTCGATCCCCGTTGAGGCTGCAGCCTCCGGGGCGGGGTCTAGCCACCCGCCCTCGGTCGGCGCAGTTGGCTCCGAATTAAAGGTCGGAGCGGATGTGGGTGCGGCCTCCAAGACACTGTTCGGTGGCATAGCTAAATCATGCCCATCGTGACAGTGCGGCGCACTCGGCAGGGGCTCGAAGATCAAGTCTCCGCGAATATCGGCCGTGTAGTTTGAGCTTCCAAACCTGACCTGATGGCCAGGGGCGTAGCTTTCAATCTGCTCTAGATGGCCAAGCGAATTGGCCCGCAGTGCAAAGCCGCCGAATACAAAAATCTGTCCGGGGAGAAAAGTCTCACCCTGGACTGCATCACTAACGATGATCGAAGGAGCCATCAAGCCTGATGATGACGACATAGAGGAACTCTCAACGAAAGCACCAATGTCGGTGTCAAAATCGGCGGATCTCGGGTAGGGGGTCCCGAACTGTGCGTCTAAGGCGGATGGTAACAGGAGGCAGGGCGCACGATGTTTTACCTAGGTTCGGGCCCTCTTGATGGAGGTAAAACCCTACGTCGTACTTAATTTATTCTTGATGATATGGGTATTATAAGAGTTGATCT
Source organism: Triticum urartu (assembly GCF_056163025.1). Classification (NCBI taxonomy): domain Eukaryota; kingdom Viridiplantae; phylum Streptophyta; class Magnoliopsida; order Poales; family Poaceae; genus Triticum; species Triticum urartu. The sequence goes on from NC_141877.1 coordinate 286,411,017, forward strand.
ACCACGAGATCGGAGAGGCTAAACCCTAAAAGCTAGCCTATGGTATGATTGTAAGTCGTCCTACGGACTAAACCCTCCGGTTTATATAGACACCGGAGGGGGCTAGGGTTACACAGAGTCGGTTACAATGGGAGGAGATCTACATATCCGTATTGCCAAGCTTGCCTTCCACGCCAAGGAAAGTCCCATCCAGACACAGGACGAAGTCTTCAATCTTGTATCTTCATAGTCCAACAGTCCGGACAAAGGTTATAGTCCGGCTGTCCGGACACCCCTAATCCAGGACTCCCTCAGCGCCACTTCATCGACGCCAAGGCAGCTCTGCGCACCTCGACTTGCTGCTCCAACAAGGCGTGCTGATCCCGGAGCTCCCCTTCGCATTCCTCTACGGCCGTGCGGCGGTGTTCAGCCTCCCTGGCCTCCTCCAAGGCTCGGGTGCAGGCCTCGCGCGAGGTGGCAAGAGATGCCTTGGCCTTTGCATTAGCGTGCTCGCGCTTGAGACGCCCGAAGTCCATGCCCACCTTCAGCTGACGCCATTCGTCCGCCAGCTGAAGGACTTTAGTTTCAAGACGGGCGTCAACATCCACAAGCTCTTCCCCGAGCCGGCTCAGTGCGCCCATTGCCTCACGGAAGAGCTCGTGACGGACTGCTCCGCACTCGCGTGCAAGCTCGAACGCGTGGCCGGGTCCATCATCCGTGCCAGGATGTGTTGGAGAAGCTCGAAGCGGCTCGCCCGCTCCCAACAGGGGGCTGGGGGCCAGCGCCTTTTCGGTCACCCTCCGGACCTTGGCGGAGGCCTGGTCGGGCGGGGCCTCGTCACTCGGAGGTTAGGCCAGAGTTGAGGCCGACCAGCCGCAGGCAAGGACCATTGATGGGGCCCTCGGCATGCTCTCCACACCGCAGGCTGTCGGATTCCAGGTTCCGGCAGACCCTTGAGGTTCGAACACTTGGGTGCGCGCGGAGATTTCGCCTCCTACCTCCCTGCACCCCTCCGCCATGTGGGGATCAAAGCTACGAAAAGAACAACACGAGGGACACAGGGTTTATACTGGTTCGGGCCACTGTTGTGGTGTAATACCCTACTCCAGTGTGTGGTGTGGTGGATTGCCTCTTGGGCTGATGATAATGGGCAGTACAAGGAAGAATAGCCTCGCGAGGGTCTGTTCTTGGCTGGGGCGATGAACTGCTGGGAGAAGTTCAGCCACCTTTCTCTCTCTCTCTCTCTCTCTCTCTCTTTACCACCTCTCTACTTGTCGAGCCCTTGGAGGAGACTGAGCCGAACCCCCTTGCTACGCGGGTGGCTGGTCCTATTTATAGTGGCCCTGGTCCTCTCCCCAAATATTGAGCGGGAAGGGAGCCAACAATGGCGGGCTAATTTGAAGGGGGACAGCAAGTATCAACTATCCTGACAAAAGTAGTCTTCGCCTGCGCAAAGGTCTGGTGATGACACCGTCTTGGGCTCCACGGTGACCTCCGTCTCGTAGTCCTCCTGGTCTTGGTCTCGTTGCACCGAAACGGCAACCTTTGCCTAATGCCTCGGTACTCCACGGTTGCGCTTGCCCCCTTTGCACCAAAGAGGAAAAGAGGACGCTGCGCGGGCTGGCACCCGCATGGCGCCCTGAGTCGTCATGGCTTGCGTCACGGGCACCTCGCGAGGTACCCCGCCTTGATCTCTCCGCCTCCTCGCGAGCCAGCCTGATGAGGCCATGCCTGAGGAAGCTCCGTGTCGTCCGCCTGTAGGATCGAAAGTATGTCTAGAGGGGGGGGGGTTAGACTACTTGACCAAATAAAAACTTAACCTTTTCCCAATTTTAGTTCTTGGCAGAATTTAGCTATTTTAGAACAAGTCAAGCAATCATAACATAATTCAAGCAAGCATGTAAAGAGTTTATAGGCAGTGGAAAGTAAAGCATGCAACTTGCAAGAATGTAAAGGGAAGGGTTTGGAGAATTCAAACGCTATTGGAGACACGGATGTTTTTCCCATGGTTCGGATAGGTGGTGCTATCCTACATCCACGTTGATGGAGACTTCAACCCACGAAGGGTAATGGTTGCGCGAGTCCACACAGGGCTCCACCCACGAAGGGTCCACGAAGAAGCAACCACCCACAAAGGGTCCACGAAGAAGCAACCTTGTCTCTCCTACGATGGCCATCGCCCACGAAGGACTTGCCTCACTAGCGGTAGATCTTCACGAAGTAGGCGATCTCCTTGCCCTTACAAACTCCTTGGTTCAACTCCACAATCTTGTCGGAGGCTCCCAAGTGACACCTAGCCAATCTAGGAGACACCACTCTCCAAGAAGTAACAAATGGTGTGTAGGTAATGAACTCCTTGCTCTTGTGCTTCAAATGATAGTCTCCCCAACACTCAACTCTCTCTCATAGGATTTGGATTTGGTGGAAAGAAGATTTGAGTGGAAAGCAACTTGGGAAGGCTAGAGATCAAGATTCATATGGTAGGAATGGAATGTCTTGGTCTCAACACATGAGTAGGTGGTTCTCTCTCAGAACAAATGAGTTGGAAAGATGTGTGTGTTCTGATGGCTCTCTCACTGAATGAGAAAGAGGTGGAGGGGTATATATAGCCTCCACACAAAATCCAACCATTACACACAATTTACCAATCTCGGTGGGACCGAATCAGAAAACTCGGTCTGACTGAAATAGTAAACCTAGTGACCGTTAGGAATTTCGGTGGGACTGACATGCAACTCGGTAGGACCGATTCGGTTAGGGTTTGGGCATAACATAATCTCGGTGAGACCGATTACACAAACTCGGTGAGACCAAATTTGGTAATTAGCTAACCAGAGAGTTGGTCAGGCAAACTCGGTGGGACCGATTTGCTCTTTCGGTGAGACCAAGTGGAACTCGGTGAGACCGAAAAGTTACAAAGGGGAAACACTGAGTTTACATTGCAATCTCAGTGGGATCGATTCGCTCTTTCGGTGGGACCGAAAAGTTACGAAAGGGAAACAGAGAGTTTGCAACCCCATCTCGGTGAGACCGAGATCCTTATCGGTAGAACCGAATTGCTAGGGTTTGGCAGTGGCTAATGACAAGTGAAACTCGGTGGCGCCGGATAGGAAGAATCGGTAGGACCGAGTTTGGCTTAGGGTTTAGGTCATATGTGGATATGTGAAAGTAGTTGAGGATTTTGAAGCATATCATTAAGCACATGAAGCAAGAGGCTCATTAAGCAACACCTCATCCCTCCTTAATAGTATTGGCTTTTCCTAAAGACTCAATGTGATCTTGGATCACTAAAATATAAAATGAAGAGTCTTGAGCTTTTGAGCTTGAGCCAATCCTTTGTCCTTAGCATTTTGAGGGTTCCACTTTCACATCCATGCCATGCCAATCATTGAGCTTTCCTGAAATGATTATCTTGGAATAGTATTAGCTCAATGAGCTATATGTTGTTATGAATTACCAAAACCACCTAGGGATAGTTGCACTTTCAATCTCCCCCTTTTTGGTAATTGATGACAACATATAGATCAAAGCTTCGACAAAAGATAATAATCATGAAATATATCGTTGCTTTGAGAAGTATGTGATAAGTAAGAGCTCCCCCTAAATTTGTGCATATTTAAAATTTGCTTTGGACTGCAAATGCACAAAGAGTTAGAGTCATGGGTTACTCTTCCATGTCACATACATCTTGGTGGAGTGCTCAAAATGATAAGAATGATAAGAATAATGAATGATCACAAACGAGAGATAGAATGATAATATTTAAGCAAGCATTAAGTGTAGCTTATGATCAAACACATGATCATCGATGTCTCACAGGCATAAGGACGTAGTATCTCACACACAAGCAAACAAAGTTCGAAAAGCCACCAAATAAAGCAAGAGAGAAAAGCAACACTCTCTCTCTCTCTCGAAGCCTATGATCTATACATCTTCTCCCCCTTTGGCAACAAGTTACCAAAAAGTTCCTAGAAAATGCATAGTGCTAAGTCGACACTCAGGCTTGATCTTCAAGTGGTGGTGGAGTCCGGAGCACTCCAAGGACGAAGCCTTCGGTAGACGTGGTCGGAGTCAAGGCTGTAGTGGATGCTGGAGCTGGTGGAACTGAGGCTGTGGCTGGTGCAGACGTTGTAGCTCTGGTGTCAGCAACTGGCAGTGCAGACGACCTCGGACCTCGTGGCACCCTTGCAAAAGCATCAATCGTGGTCCCGCCTCTCCTCTCATTCATGTCCTCCTGGAGCTGCTCCACGGCAGTCTGTATCTCTGTCACCTTTATGTCCAAGTCATAGAACCTCTGTTCCATGATCCTCTCTAAACTCGCCTGGTTCTGAGTCAGGGTGGCTATACTCTGCTCAATCCGCAGGGTGGACGCAATTAGGTAACCAAGCTGCTCTTGTTTGGTTTTCCGGAAGTAATCAGATGCCTCCGCTTGAGTAGGCATCCTGGCAGCTTTCTCCTTCCTTGCCTTCTCCTTCTTTGCAAATGCTTGGGCAGATGATGGCTCATTTTCTGTCATCACAACTTCATTGTCCTCGAAATCTGGACGGATGGGCAGGTGTTCCTTATCCAACAAATATACGCCCATGCCCATCTTGGAGTTGATGAGCTCCTGAATCTGAGGGGCATATCCACAGCTCCTATTCTGATCTGCCGCAGTCCTTTTGATTGTTTCCACTATGAGGCTCATGACTTTGAATTTTTGAGGCACGTCAAAGACATGAAGCAAATTGATCGCGTGATCTCTGATCATCTTGTGATCTCCAGACTTGAGCAGAAGGGTGTGCCTAAGGATCCAGTTGATCGTAGGCAATCCTGATAGCAGATAATGCACTGAGCCAAACTTGAACGTTTCAAGTGCTTCATTCGGAATCTCCTTGTACATGTTGGACATGGAGTTGTGATCCATCTTCTTCTTGGCATAAATGTCCAAGTCATCTGCTTGCTCCTCTGGGGCATTGATTAGCTTCGCCCATTCCTCAACAGTAGAGTGGTACCTTGTACCCTCTGACGTCCATGTGATCTTGCCATCCGGGTAGAAGTGTGCTGTGGAGTAGAATTGCATGATTAGCTCCTCGTTCCACTTTGTGAGCTTCTGCCCAACAAAGTCTGCAACTCCACACGCACTAAAGCTGTCAAATACTCTAGGGTAGTGTTCCTCCTTCTCCCTGATGTAGGTCCAGTCAACCCATCTCATGTCACAGACAATTGGCTTTTTGTCAAGTAGCACTGTCTCATAGAAATCCTGCTGCTCCTTGGTATGTAACCTGTAGTCCACTGCAGTCCTTCTCCTAGAAGCATATGGATCTGCTTCTCTCCATTTCCTGAGCCCTGAGTCTCTCCTGAGCTTCATATCCTCAGCCACAGGATGAGCATCGTTGTGGTCTGGGATCTTGGGCTTGAGCTTCCGAAGGACACTCTCTTCCTCTTCCTCAACAACAATCTCAGGCACTGGGGCCTTGTTCTTCTCAGTGGCTGGGATGCTTCTTGTGTTTCTCTTTGGTGCACTCTTAGGCTTAGATGCAGCCTTAGGTGCTTCCTTGGGCTTGGATGCAGCTCCCCCTAACCTTATGGCATCTCCCATAAGTTTGGGTGCCTTGGGCGCTGGTGCAGCTGCCTCTTCTTCCTCCTCCTCTTCTACCATGATGGAGGCCTTCCCAAGCACTCTGGCTACAGTCTTCTACACTCTCTCCTTCCTTTTCTTGCCCTCAGCAACTGGCTCTTGGGAAGTGGGCTTCTCAGTTGAGGCTCTAGCCTTTGACATGGGCTGCCTGCCTGCTGGCCTTTTGATTTTCATACCTGGCTTAGTGCCTCGAGCTGGTTCAATTCTCTTGGAAGTGGCCTCTTCCTCTGCCACATAGTCCTCATCTTCAGAATCTGAGGTTTTCTTCTTCCTTTGTCTTGTGGCAGCTTTAGGCAGGTTGCTGGGTGTGCTCCTGCTGCCATCATCTGAGGAGCTTGAGGGGCTAGTGCCCTCACTCAACTGCACTTGCTGCTCTAACAAGTTTTGGCTGTCACTCTGGTCTGACATGCTACAAACTGACTGTTGACCCTGTGAATAGATTATAGAGGAGATAGAGTGGATGAGCATCACAAAATGCAGAGATTTTTGCAAAAGAATGATCCAAAAACTTAGTTTTAGTTTCCCACTGAAATCATCTCGGATCTACCGATTTTCAAACTCGGTGATACCGAAGCAGTTTTGGAACCTAAACTAGTGAACTCGGTAGGACCGAGTCACAGTTCGGTGGCACCGAGACTGCTAGGGTTTCACTGAGTTCAAAAATCGGTCACACCGATAAGTAATTCTCGGTCAGACCGAGTCTCACTTGTGCAATGGCATAAGCCAAATTGGTGGGACCGAGTTTTTCAACTCGGTGGGTCCGAGATAGTTTCGGCGGAAACCTAAACCTAGAATTTTCGAATCAAACCTAATCTATGAGTGTTTTGACTGGATAGAAGTTTCTCAAACGTGGCAAGAATCAATACGATCACAATGTGCTAGGAATCAGATTGAGGAATAGCACAGAGATCAAGTCCATACCCTAGTTCGGCGGGGACTTGCTACGGCGGCAACGGCGGGGCAGAATTCCCGTTGACGGCGACGGAGACCAGCGACTGGAGGCTGCTGGCGGCGAGAAGATGATCCGGAGACCTCGAGGGCAGAGCAGGCTATCGCGCGGGCGAAGGGGTTCAGAGAAATTTCCAAATTTTGCCCGTGACTATATATAGCCCGACCCTGTCGGTGTGACCGAGTGGAACAACTCGGTGGCACCGAGATTCATAACTGCGTGCAGTTACTAAAACTCGGTGTGACCGAAAGGTTCAAATCGGTTGCATCGAGATCGAAAACCGAGATCAACTTAATGATCTCGGTAGGACCGAAAGTGGAGTATCGGTTAGACCGAGAATCATAAAGAGGTTTTGGAAGTTTAAGTCTATGACGAATCGGGGACTCCGAGCGCTCCTCACACAGAGTGGTTCGAATCTGACTTGATCAAATTTTGTTATGCAGCCTGAATAGAGTTTGAGACGAGAAAAGCATAGATAGCTAGAGAAGGTTCTTAGGCATTCTTGTCCATCCACTTGGCAAAAAGAAATAAAGCCGAACAATCAAAACAACAAGTGGATGTCCTCGAATGAGTAAAATATGCAACCAGCATGCTCACACAATAAGATGGCGAATGAAATATGTGGCAAGGCATGCACAACCAATTCTAGCATCTATCAAGCAATTTGCAATGACTAGGTCATCTATATATGAGTATATTGACTTAGGAGTCAAGTGAGAGCACTTGATCATAGGTCATACTCATCGTTTAAGCTCAAGTGGGGTTACCACTTTTACATAAAGCATTGTTGTGTTCACATCTTTAGAGTTGCTTTAGCTCAAGTCTTAGAGTAAAGCTCCCCCTAGATGTGATATCCCCCCTAAGAGGGATGAACCAACCTTGGGTTTTGTCGATGATGACTTCATGTAGATATCGAAGATGTGGATGCTCAATGTTGATGTAGATCTCTTGGAGCTATCCATTTGAGTGAATTGCACTTTCAGTACCTACATGGGTTAGTCCCACAAGGAACAAACAAGGATATCCATAGACATAGAGTGATGCACACGAAAGATGATGTCCATGAAAACTTTTAGGTTACCTTGTCCCTTGTCTTACCAACAAGAGGGTTTGTGACTCCTTGAACTAGTGCAAGATGTGGAAGTTGATTGCACTTGTTCTTGCCAAAATGATAAGAGTGAAGTATGTTGGCGGAGTCACCCTCAACAACTCTCTAGTTCTTCTTCTTTTGGATCCACATCATCTTGATGGGAATCCTTGGAGTTGTAGTTGTACTTGATGAAGTGGAACTTGAAGCAGTCTTGGGAATCCACTTGACTAAGGTCTTAGGAGCTTCTTCAAATGCATCAATTTCCTCTTGATGCTTGTCCTTGCCTTTTTGCTCGTAGTCTTGTGGTGGAAGATCATCTTGAGCTTGTGTCCCCTTGAAATAAGTACACTTCTCTTGTTGAGGGACAAACTTTGTCTTGGGGTATTGATCTTATTCCCATTCAACTCCATTGGCATTGAACTTTGGTTCAAAACCAACACCTTGATTCTTCCAGTGCATTCCTTGCTTGCGCACAATTTCCTCGAATTGCTTACTCCCGGCAAGGCTTTTGTATACTCCTTTCTCTATAATTCCCTTCAATAAGCTATTTTCTTGCTCAAGTGTAACTTGGCTAAGAGAATCATTAGTGGAATCAAGAGAACTACTAGAAGCAACAATATTGGATTTAGCATGATCATTGTTACTACTAGAGGAAGAACCTTTCTTGTTAGACTTGACTTGAGGCATGTAAGTGGATAAGAGTAAACGCTTGGCAATGTAAGAAGAACTTTTCTTGCGGAGATCATCATTGATTGCCTTTAAGAACTCATGCTCTTGCTCAAGATTGAGCTTTTCAAAGCGTAGTTTCTCATGAGCTCTTAAAAGTTCTCGATGATCTTCGAAGATAGTGTCATGAGCTAACTTAAGAGTTTTTAGTTCTTTAGTTAGAGCCTCAATGTTCTCCTTATCATTGTCATTCATTTTATCTTGATTAGCATGATTAATTGGTCTTTCATCATAGTATTCATCACTAGAGTTGTCACCAAGCAAATCATCACCTAACAAGTCATCTTCATCACTATGGAAATCAACATACTCGGGGTGTGTTACCGTAGGACCTTTGGCCATAAAGCATCTTCCAATTCCTTCATTTGGTGAGTCAAATATGTCATAGGAGTTGGTTGACACAAGTGCTAGACCGGCAACACCTTCATCTTGAGTATCTTCGGAGTCGGAGTGATAACTTCTCTCGGAGTGGCTGTCGGAGTCGGAGCCGGATACCCATTCACCAACATGAGCTTGATGTCTTTGTTTTGTGTAGCTCCTTGATGATTTTTCCTTCCTTTCCGAATACTTGCTTCTCCGTGAGTATCTTCGTTCATAACGATCATCTCTACTCCTTCTCTCTCTTGGTGGTGATCCTTTGCTTCTTCTTTTTGGAGAATCTTCTCTTCTCTTGTAGGGAGCCGTACACTCATTGGAATAGTGTCCGGGTCTTCCACAATTGTAACAGTTTCGCTCTCGGCTGGAAGATCTTTTGTCATTGTAGGACCTTGACTTGGAGCTTCTATGTTTGCTTCTACTCTTGTAGAACTTGTTGAAGTTCTTCACCATTAAGCTCAATTCTTCATTGAAGTCTTGTTTCTCACTTGATGATCTAGGGGCTTCACATGAGGCTTTATAGGCACCACTTGATTTGTTGTGAAGTTCCTCTTTATCCTTAAGTGACATCTCATGAGCAACAATTCTTCCAATCACCTCCGTTGGCTTGAGATCTTTGTAATTGGGCATCATTTGGATCAATGTGCACACGGTATCATATTTTCCATCCAAGGCTCTTAGGATCTTCTTGATGATGAATCTATCGGTCATCTCTTCACTTCCTAAGCCGGCAATCTCATTTGTGATGAGAGCAAGCCTAGAGTACATTTCAGCGACACCTTCACCATCCTTCATCTTGAACTTGTCAAGTTGGCTTTGAAGCACATCCAACTTGGATTCCTTGACGGAGTCGGTACCTTCGTGCATATCAATCAAAGTGTCCCAAATTTCCTTTGCATTCTCAAGGCGGCTGATTTTGTTGAATTCTTCGGGGCACAATCCGTTGAAGAGAATATCACAAGCTTGAGCATTGTATTGTAACATCTTCAACTCATCCGCGGTAGCTTCATGGTTTGGTTCTCTCCCGTCAAAGAAGTCACCTTGCAAACCAACACACACAATAGCCCAAACAGCAGGGTTATGTCCAAGAATATGCATTTTCATTTTATGCTTCCAACTAGCAAAATTAGTGCCATCAAAGTAAGGACCTCTACGGTGATAATTTCCCTCGCTAGACGCCATACTCTCCTAGGTTGTGAAACCAAGGCTATGACCACCAAAAGCTATGGAGATCAAGCAAATGGATACCAAAGCTCTAATACCACTTGTAGGATCGAAAGTATGTCTAGAGGGGGGGGGGATTAGACTACTTGACCAAATAAAAACTTAACCTTTTCCCAATTTTAGTTCTTGGCAGATTTTAGCTATTTTAGAACAAGTCAAGCAATCATAACATAATTCAAGCAAGCATGCAAAGAGTTTATAGGCAGCAGAAAGTAAAGCATGCAACTTGCAAGAATGTAAAGGGAAGGGTTTGGAGAATTCAAACGCTATTGGAGACACGGATTTTTTTCCCGTGGTTCGGATAGGTGGTGCTATCCTACATCCACGTTGATGGAGACTTCAACCCATGAAGGGTAACGGTTGCGCGAGTCCACACAGGGCTCCACCCAAGGGCAACGGTTGCGCGAGTCCACACAGGGCTCCACCCACGAAGGGTCCACGAAGAAGCAACCACCCACAAAGGGTCCACGAAGAAGCAACCTTGTCTATCCCACGATGGCCATCGCCCACGAAGGACTTGCCTCACTAGCGGTAGATCTTCACGAAGTAGGCGATCTCCTTGCCCTTACAAACTCCTTGGTTCAACTCCACAATCTTATCGGAGGCTCCCAAGTGACACCTAGCCAATCTAGGAGACACCACTCTCCAAGAAGTAACAAATGGTGTGTAGGTAATGAACTCCTTGCTCTTGTGCTTCAAATGATAGTCTCCCCAACACTCAACTCTCTCTCATAGGATTTGGATTTGGTGGAAAGAAGATTTGAGTGGAAAGCAACTTGGGATGGCTAGAGATCAAGATTCATATGGTAGGAATGGAATGTCTTGGTCTCAACACATGAGTAGGTGGTTCTCTCTCAGAACATATGAGTTGGAAAGATGTGTGTGTTCTGATGGCTCTCTCCCTGAATGAGAAAGAGGTGGAGGGGTATATATAGCCTCCACACAAAATCCAACCGTTACACACAATTTACCAATCTCGGTGGGACCGAATCAGAAAACTCGGTCTGACCGAAATAGTAAACCTTGTGACCGTTAGGAATTTCGGTGGGACTGACATGCAACTCGGTAGGACCGATTCGGTTAGGGTTTGGGCATAACGTAATCTCGGTGAGACCGATTACACAAACTCGGTGAGACCGAATTTGGTAATTAGCTAACCAGAGAGTTGGTCAGGCAAACTCGGTGGGACCGATTTGCTCTTTCGGTGAGACCGAGTGGAACTCGGTGAGACCGAAAAGTTACAAAGGGGAAACACTGAGTTTACATTGCAATCTCGGTGGGACCGATTCGCTCTTTCGGTGGGACCGAAAAGTTATGAAAGGGAAACAGAGAGTTTGCAACCCCATCTCGGTGAGACCGAGATCCTTATCGGTAGAACCGAATTGCTAGGGTTTGGCAGTGGCTAATGACAAGTGAAACTCGGTGGCGCCGGATAGGAAGAATCGGTAGGACCGAGTTTGGCTTAGGGTTTAGGTCATATGTGGATATGGGAAAGTAGTTGAGGATTTTGAAGCATATCATTAAGCACATGAAGCAAGAGGCTCATTAAGCAACACCTCATCCCTCCTTTATAGTATTGGCTTTTCCTAAAGACTCAATGTGATTTTGGATCACTAAAATATAAAATGAAGAGTCTTGAGCTTTTGAGCTTGAGCCAATCCTTTGTCCTTAGCATTTTGAGGGTTCCACTTTCACATCCATGCCATGCCAATCATTGAGCTTTCCTGAAATGATTATCTTGGAATAGTATTAGCTCAATGAGCTATATGTTGTTATGAATTACCAAAACCACCTAGGGATAGTTGCACTTTCACCGCCCCGCGAGGCTTGGCCCCTCACGAGGGTCTTGGGTTTGTGCTGGTGAAGATGGGCCGTGCTGGGCCCCCCTTTGAAGCACGCCGCAGGCCGCAGGCAGGCAAGTCTGGGACCCCCCGTTCCCAGAACGCCGACAGTAGCCCCCGGGCCCAAGGCGCGCCCGGACTTGGCCGTGCAGGGATGCGGAAGGGCAAGAGCGAACCGCCGCAGGCCCTAACAGCCTGCGGCCTTGGGCGCCGCGTGGCGGTTGATTGGACGCGGGCGCCTTAGCAGCCGCGCGAGTTGATAAGAGAGTGGCGTCCGCCTAGGGCCTTCTTCTTGCTTCCCCGGTTTCCGTTCAGATCCCCTTTCCTGCGCTTCTCCTCCCTTCCTCCGAAATCTCCAGATCTGCTCTGACTGTGCGACCCAGGAAGCCATGGCGCCTCGCCAGCCCCCGGCCGCGGCTTGGTACTCGTCTGCCCTGGACCCGCCGAATGTGTCGGAGATAGGCCTTTCCCGGTTGCGCCGGATAGCGACGGCGCGAGGCGTCGACGGGGCGAAGGTGTTCAAGGCCGGCTCCGCCACCTCTGAGGGTCGGAGGAGCACCTTCTATCCACTCTTCGTAAGCGCCATTGTCGCTGGCCTGGTGCCTCCCTTCTCCGAGTTCTTCTTCTCTGTCCTCCGCCATTACAAGATGTAGGCTCTGCATCTCCATCCCAACTCCGTCCTTCTCCTCGCGATCTTTTCTTATTATTGCGAGGCCCACGTTGGGGTGCAGCCCTCAGTGGCCTTGCTGCGCCACTACTTCTCCCTCCGGACTTCTCGCGGTCCTGCTTCTCCGTGCGCGAGCTTCGTCGCGTACGGTGGCACCATTGCCATCTCGAACTCTGGGAAGAGGATCGAGGGCTTCAGGAGCAAGTGGGTCTTGGTGGACGCTGAGCGCATCCACCCTCGGCTGATCTTGCCCACCGAGCAGCCTACGAGCTCAAGCGACTGGGGCACCAGCTGGCTCCGCTTCGGCAGTACTCGCTTCCAATGTGGAGGCCCCGTCTGAGCCCCGCGGCCTGGGCCGACGGAGACTTGGCCGCGGTTCTCCAATCTCTGGTCGGGGGCAATGTGGCGAGGTTGGAGGGCGCTCCTACGCCCTTGTTCCTTCGCGACGACTGGGAGCGGGTAGTGAAGTCCATGCCCGTCTTCAACGGGGAAGGGCCCGTGCCCCTGGAGGCTCCCGAGGGACCGGTGTACGTGCCCTCCGGCGACTCCAGCGAAGAAGAGGAAGGAGGGGAGTGCGGAAAAGGGCCTGACTCCGAGGCGACTGACGGAGAGTCGAGGGCTCCCCTCCCCTGGCGCAGGTCTCGCGTTCTCCGCCTCTCTCCGAATGATGACGACGAGGATGACGACGAAGACGACGACGAGCAGGACAGCGGGAGCTCGCCCCCGATCCCAAAGAAGGACAGGACCGGGCTGATGTCCCACGGGTCTCCCCCGGCCCCGGGGCGAACCGCAGGCGCACCTTCCGCCTCCAAGCTTCCCGAGGTTGACCCTTCCAGCCAGCTTTCAGGCTTCAAATTTGGCCGGAGGCCGCTTGAGCTCACTGGTGGTGACCCGTAAGCGTTCGATTCTTGTCTTTATCTCTTGCTCTGCTTCTGAGGCTTGACGTCCGCATCTTTGGATAGGTTGGCGCCCGCAGCGAAGAAGTCAAAGGGGGCTCCTGAGGTTTCGTTCGTGACAGCGCCCCTGAAGGAAGGTGACCATGACGCACATGCTTCTCCCACCCAGTCATCCTCGCAGGGCCTGACTGAGCCGGCTGGGGCGAGCTCAGCCCCCACGGCCCAAGTGGCTCCCGAGGTGCTCCCGTCTGCCGCCACTGCTACAGCTGTCGGGGCGCGGCAGACTCCGCCTCAGGATGCTGCGGCCGTGCTAACGCCTTCTCCTCCTACTCCACCGACTGCTATCTCCCCGACTCCTTCCTCCATCCTGGACCGCGCTGTTGCTGAGCTGGACCGGCTGCGGCAGGATCTTCTCGGCGCCGACCCCCGCTTGGTGGCCGGGCGCTTGGAGCTGGTTTCTGGATTGGTTCGCTCCGACGCTTCGATTTGGGAGGCGCTAGTCCAGGCCTCGACGGCATGCGACGAGGAGAAGCAGGCCATCCTTGAGGCAAAGGCTGCTCGCGATGCAGCCCTGGGAGAGGTGGTCGACGCCCGTGGTCGCTGCAAGGTGCTGGAGGACGAGCTGCAGGGCCTGCGGGATCAGCTCGCGAAAGGTGCTGGTGGTTCGCCATCGCCAAGAGCAGGAAGAGGACGTGAAGGCTCACGAGGCGGTCATCAAGGGCCGGGAGGCCAAGCTCAAGAAACGCGGCGACCGCCTAGGCGCGCTGGAGCAGGAATTGGGGGCGAGGAAGGCTGAGCTGGACGGCAAGGCCCTGGTCCTCGCCGAAGACCGCGCGGCCTTCACGGAGCTGGAGGCGAAGGCTCGCTCCTCGTTGAGAACGCTTTACGACAGCGGCCTGGAGAGCCCGCTGGCCGGCGCCGAGGACGGCCCCGCCAAGCTGCTTCCCTTCTTGGTCCACACTCTTGAAGATGTCGCCCTTGGCCTCGGCCCCATGGCCGAGGCCGAGGCGCGCGTTCTATCTTCTACAGCACTGACGCGGGTTCTCACCCACATCCACCTTCGCGATCCCGGGTTCGACCTTGACAACCTGTTGGAGCCCGTGAGCGGCCAGCGCGCGGCGGCTGCTGCCGAGGCCGTGAAGGGTCACGCAGAGGCTCTGCTGGGGAAGTTTCGGGCCTTCAGCACCAAGCCGGAGCAAGGCGCCGTCAACCCCGCTGCTCTGTGAGGCGAGCAAGGCCGCGCCGCTCCCCCGCTGTCAAGTGACTCCATCATGGCTCCTGCCCTGCTTTTGATTCCTGCACACGTACCATGCCTCGGGGAGGCGTTTAAACTTGCGCCTGATACTGGGATAACAGTGTGGACTGTAATATTTGCTTTTGAATTCCTTTGCAATTTGTGCTTTTCCTTCCTACTTGCTTACGTTCTACGCCGGCATAGCCCGGCCCCGCGCGTACCTCACCCAGCAATAGCCCCGACCGGAAACCAGGACGGGACCAAGGAGTCAGGGGCTACGTGACAAGTTAGGCTCCTGAGTCGCGATGCTCAGGAGTCCCCCTTGGCGCACGAACAGCAAGTAGGGAGGTGTGATGTGGGCGGATCCACCGTTCTACGTTTGCAGAGCCCGTCCACGTGCGTACCTCACCCAGCAATAGCCCCGACCGGAAACCAGGACGGGACCAAGGAGTGAGGGGCTACGTGACAAGTTAGGCCCCTGAGTCGCGATGCTCAGGAGTCCCCCTTGACGCTCAAACGGCCTTCATACCTTGGCTCTGCTCGGGGAGAGGCGCGCGAAGAACCAGGCCCGTGGGGACCTGGCTGAGCGGCGTGCATCTGGGCGTGATCCTGGCGCAGCCCGCGTGCCCAGCCCCCTCGCGCGGCACTCCCGAGGGGAGGCATTGCGATGAGGCTAGACACTGAGCACCGGGCTCGCTGAGGTTGATGCGGCCCGGAGGCCACCCTCAGTTGTTTATCACCAGCGCGGAGCATAGCGCTTCCGTATGAGTACGGGCATAGCCGCTCCTCGGCAGTGTCGTCAGCCAGCGCGGAGCATGGTGCGTGTACAGCCCCGCCCAGACACGTGGCTGGCACGGTAGGGCCTGGTGAGGTGTATCTGGGCACCCGTGAGCCAGCGCGGGACTCACGGGGCCCTACCTCTAGGCGGGTTGCGCCTGGCACTAGGCCTTATCTTGTGTTGTGTCCCTGCAAGTTCGGTTAGATGCCTGCACTCTACGTCCTCGGGTCCTGACCCTCGAGCTGGTCTCAGCCATCGCTGGTATGCCAGGTCATGATGCCGTGGTCAAGGCCAGAGGGTGAGGGCTGGAGAGCCAGTAAGAGCCCTGAGTCGCAATGCTCAGATACCCCCCTTTAACGTGCAAGTGGCCAGCATGGAGAAAAGGAGGCGCCGCGGACCGGCATCAAATAATCAAGCATGGCAGTTCTAACACATAACCGGAAATGAGCGCAAATGGGGTACATGCCGCTGAGCCTGGCCCGAGCGGCTTGGGGATCATGCAGCCCGAGGGGCGCCCCCAACAAGGTAAGCTACCACGCGAAATAAAAAGGGATATACGCCGCAGGGACGGACCCACGTGGCCTGGGAATAATGCAGCCCTGGGGGCGGTTCCAGCTGGAAGTGAAACTTGAAAGATGTCACCTGATGACGCTGAAGACGAAGGGGTGTTCATGTAGCCGGCTCGGAGGGCTGCGGGTGCCGATCCTCATGAGCCCCCAAGCCCAGGGGCCTCGGGAGGCTCCAGAGGCGCTGGCGGTTCCTCGCGGGCCATCTTCATCTCTGCCAGGGCTGCGGAGCACCTGGCCTCTTGCGCCTCCGCGACGTCCTTCATGAGGCGCTGGTACGCATCAGCCGCGCTCGACAAGCCGTAAGACATGCGAACGTAGCTGTGGGGTGGACCTCCGCAGCGCCCCACTCGCGAGGGCCAGAGGCGCTCCAGGGAGGCGACTTGGTTGAGCCCTGGTACGTCGACGCAGACGCGCAGCCCGCCATCCTCGCCCGGATGGGGAGCTACTGCTGGTAGGCGGCGGGCGCCTCTCATGACTCTGGACTCCTGTAGCTCCTGAATGACCTTGCTGACGAACTCCTGTGGGTCTGGATCTCCTTGCCTTGCTCCTTCTTGAGGGAAACGTGCTCTGGAACACGCCTCCATGTGGTGCCCCAGCGCCTCCCCCGTGACCCTTGCTAGGTCGGTGGCCCTCCAGGGGAGAGCCCCCGAGCCCTTCCTGAGGAGGGCACCGGGCGCGCTTTCCTATGCGATGGAAGGAGGTTCCCCCCGGGAAGGCACGGGCCCAGAGGGGCCTACCTCCTGAGGGGCCAGGCCGGACGATGTCTTCTTCTTCTTGGGGGCGGCCTCGGGAAGCCTCCTGCTTCCGTGATCTGGGTCCTCCAGTGATGCGGCCTGAAAGGCTCGCCCCAGGGAACACACCGCGTCCTTCTCTTCATAGGGCACCGTGATGACTCCGCCGCTCCTTGGCAGCTTGAGGACGTTATAGCCGTGGTGAGTCACGGCCATGAACTTGGCCAGCGCCGGGTACCCGAGGATGGCGTTGTACGACAGGCAGATGTGAGCGACGTCGAAGTCGATGAGCTCGGTGCAGTAGTTGTCGCGCGCCCCAAAGGTGACGGGGAGGCGGACTTGCCCGATCGGGACTGTAGAGCCGTCGGTGATACCGGAGAAGGGCTTGGTTGGCTGAAGCTGGCTGTAGGGCACTTGGAAGTTGTTGAACGTCTCCACGGACAGGACGTTGAGCCCTGCTCCGCCATCGATGAGGGTCTTAGTGACCACCACGTTGCTGATGATTGGGGAACAAAGCATCGGGAGGACTCCGGTTGTAACCGCACACTTGAGTTGATCTGCTGAGCTGAAGGTGATGGCACACACCGACCACCTGAGAGGGCGCGTGGCTTCGAGCCTGGGGAGGGCTGCATTCACTTCGCGGGCGAACTGCTGGAAGATGCGCTGAGAGGCTGGGGCCTGAGCTCCGCCCAGGATACAGGCGATCATGCGCGGCTCCTGGAAGCCCCCAACCTCCTTGTCCTGGCGGTGGTCCTCGTTTCTCCTTGGCTGCGGCGGCAGTGGTGGGAGGCCTGCATTGCCTTGCGGGCGATCCTCGCGAGGCTTATCCCTCCTGCCTCCCTCGCGAGGTGGGTCTTGCCAGCGATCCTCGCGAGGTTGGTCGCGCCATCCCTTGCGCGGGCCACGGTCTTCCCAGCGCCCTGTGTTCCTTCCTCCTCCTTGGCCGTATCCCCGGTCACCACGGTCAGGGCGACGGCCGATCCTTCCTTCATGCACGGCTCAGAGTTTTTGGCATTTGCTGGTGTTGTGGGTGTGGAGGTCATGGTACACGCAGTACCGGCTGCCCTTGGGGGGTTCGGGCTGATCTCTGCCCCGCTTGGTGTCTGGTTCTACCGCGAGCACGGCAGCCCCCTTGCGCTTCACTTCCTTGGCCTTGAGCTTCTTCTCTTCCGGGTCTGCGGCAGGCAGCTCAAGGAGGGAGAGACACCCTTCCTCAGCCCTGGCGCACTTGTTCGCCAAGTTGAACAGCTCCAAAGAAGTGCACAGGTCTTCATGCATCGCCAGCTCCTCCTTCATCTTGACGTCGCGCACGCCGTCGGAGAAGGCTGAGATGATGGCCTCTTCAGTCACCTTGGGAATCTTGAGGCGTGCGTTGTTGAAGCGCTGGATGTACTTCTGCAGGGTCTCCCCGGGTTGTTGCTTGATGCGGTGCATGTCGCTCATGGCGGGTGGCCGGTCGCGAGTACCTTGGAAGTTGGCGATGAAGCGGGTGCGCATCTCTTCCCAGGAGGAGATTGTGCCTGGAGCCAGGTTCAGGAGCCAGGTGCAGGCCCCGTCCTTGAGCGCCATGGGAAACTAGTTCGCCATGACCTTCTCGTCTCCATTGGCAGCTTCGATGCCCAGTTCGTAGAGCTAGAGGAACTCCGCAGGGTCGGCCGTGCCGTCGTAGCGAGGAGGCAGGTCCGCCTTGAACTTGCCCGGCCACGCGACACTGCGTAGTTTGGTGGTGCAAGCACGGCAGCCTGCTATGGCCATGGGGGGCCTTGGGTGATGGAGAGCCTGGTCCTGCATGTCCCCACGCGCCGGAGCAGGAGGATGGTCGCGACGTGCTGGAGCAGGGAGTGCCCGGGCAGCTTCTGGCGGGCGAGGGACTTCTTGGCAGCTCTGCTCTTGCCGCGCTGGCACCTGACGGAGCGGGTTCCGCCCAAGGGCCACGCGTCTTGGAGCCATGGCGTCTTCTTGAGGAGGAGGTGGCCGGGGCGCTGCCGGAGCCTCGTCGCCCGCGCGGGGCGGGGTGCGGTGCAGCGGAGCGGACGGCGCGGGGGAGCCTCCTGCGGCGCGGACGAGTTTGGCGACGCGGTCGAGCCATTCTTCGTAGACGTCGTCAACGGGACGGTAGCGCAGGAGCTCGTTTGCCGCTATGAGTGCAGCACGAGCCTCCACGGGCGCGCGAAGCGTGCGGGACGAAGATCCAGCCGGGGCAAGTGAGGGAGTCGCGGTGCGGCCGTCTTAGCACATGGATGGATGCTGAGATGATGCTTGCTGCTCGTCCCCTGCCGGGCCGGTGGCGGCGTTGATGGCGGGCGACGGGGAACGGCGAGGACGCCCGCCGACAGGGGCTGTCTGGGCGACGCGGGAAGCGAGGGCGGCCCGGCGCTCCACGCGGGCCCGACGTGCGTCAGACATGGGCGTGATGGTCGGAGGAGAACGGAGCGGTGGAAGACGAATTCCGGCACACCCCCTACCTGGCGCGCCAAATGTCGGATTTCGGGTTCCGGCAGACCCTTGAGGTTCGAACACTGGGGTGCGCGCAGAGATTTCGCCTCCTACCTCCCTGCACCCTCCGCCACGTGGGGATCAAAGCTACGAAAAGAACAACACGAGGGACACAGGGTTTATACTGGTTTGGGCCACCGTTGTGGTGTAATACCCTACTCCAGTGTGTGGTGTGGTGGATTGCCTCTTGGGCTGATGATAATGGGCAGTACAAGGAAGAACAGCCTCGCGAGGGTCTGTTCTTGGTTGGGGCGATGAACTGCAGGGAGAAGTTCAGCCACCTTTCTCTATCTCTCTCTCTCTCTCTCTCTCTCTCCTTTTACCACCTCTCTACTTGTCGAGCCCTTGGAGGAGACTGAGCCGAACCCCCTTGCTACGCGGGTGGCTGGTCCTATTTATAGTGGCCCTGGTCCTCTCCCCAAATATTGAGAGGGAAGGGAGCCAACAACGGCGGGCTAATTTGAAGGGGGACATCAAGTATCAACTATCCTGACAAAAGTAGTCTTCGCCTACGCAAAGCTCTGGTGATGACGCTGTCTTGGGCTCCACGGTGACCTCCGTCTCATTGGCCTCCTGGTCTTGGTCTCGTTGCACCGAAACGGCAACCTTTGCCTGATGCCTCGGTACTCCGCGGCTGCGCTTGCCCCCTTTGCACCAAAGAGGAAAAGAGGACGCTGCGCGGGCTGGCACCCGCCTGGCGCCCAGAGTCGTCATGGCTTGCGTCACGGGCACCTTGCGAGGTACCCCGCCTTGATCTCTCCGCCTCCTCGCGAGCCAGCCTGACGAGGCCGTGCCTGAGGAAGCTCCGTGTCGTCCGCCCCACGAGGCTTGGCCCCTCGCGAGCGTCTTGGGTTTGTGCTGGTGAAGATGGGCCGTGCTGGGCCCCCCTTTGAGCCACGCTGCAGGTCGCAGGCAGGCAAGTCTGGGGACCCCCGTTCCCAGAATGCCGACACAGGCCGGACCACGAAGAAGGCGTGACAAGAGCTCGGGGTCAAGGCGCCAAGCTGGCACGTCCACCTCCCGGGCAGGCCTCGCGCCGCGCACGACAGGATGACATGGAGCGCTCAGAGTCAGCAGAGAGCCCGAAGCAGGCAAGGGTTGCTTCTCGGGAGACTTCACTGCCCTAGTGGAAGGGACCCTGAGGAATTATGGTCAGGAGGAGAAGCGTCACTTAGGAAATTACAAAGATAAGGTACTTACTTATCAATGGCGATGTACTTCCTCTGCTTCAATGGCCAGACGGCGTTTCCGCTGCCGGTTGGGGACCCCTTCCTGTTGCGGAGCGCTTCGAAGTGGCTTGGAGTCGGCCGAAGCCCTGGGTACGGTCACCAACACCGGGCACGGCTGGGATAGCTCCTGGGCAGGCAACCTCAAGAGTGTGGGGCGGTGTGGAATCTTAGGTTTTTGCCTCGCGGCGACTCGCCGGGGCCTCAGGGGCTTCAGCCTCAGGAGCATTGAGCTGCATCACTTCCCCGACCGTTTCCATAGGGAGGGTCTCGCGAGCCCCGGGAGACGGCACCTCAGTTGCCCCGAGTGGTGCCATTTCCTTAGCAGTAGCAGCGCCATCGCTCGACGGTGACCGCCCCCTGCGCCCGCTCCTGGGGCGGGCATCGCTCTCGCGGCAGGCAGGGGGCACGAAGACGGGGCTCTCACGGGGCCCTTCAAGGCCAACTGGGCGTTGTCCCCATTCATCGAAGAGGGGCATCTGCTTCACGAACTCCACCTTGTTCGAGCAGCAGAATAGAAGACAGCCCTCCTCTGTCAGGTTGGCTGGCATCAGGTCGCCCGTCAGGAGCTCGAGCACCATGCGCCGGGCCTCAGGAGGAAGAGCTAGAGCCTGAAGCCTCATGCGGTCCTCATAGCCAGAGAAGGTCCACATTTGCCGGGAGTGGCGCTGAAGCAGAGCGATGCGACACCGGATGAACTCATTCACCACTATGGACACCGTCACTCCGAGGTCCTTCAGCCTGGCAAGCCGGTGCCAGACATGGGCGAGCCGTCGATCGGTGAGCGTCGCATGCCCCCAACCAGAGCTTGGAGTGGCTCGAATCCGGGGGAGCAGAAGCAGGGGGATGCGCACGCCAACATCCACAAACACCCACCTCTTCGTGAAGCCTCCGACGGCCGATGAGAGCTCGAAGTCGATCCCCGAGCTGGCCGTCACCGCGACGGCCTGAAGGGATACACAGCCTTAGCATTGGAGAGGATCTGTCAGGTGCAGCAAGAAGAAGTGGCGAAGCAGGGCCACGGAAGGGGCAATGCCCACCATGGCTTCGCAGACAAAGGCAAAGACAGTAAGGTGGATGCTGGATTGGGGAT
Source organism: Triticum urartu (assembly GCF_056163025.1). Classification (NCBI taxonomy): domain Eukaryota; kingdom Viridiplantae; phylum Streptophyta; class Magnoliopsida; order Poales; family Poaceae; genus Triticum; species Triticum urartu. Next base: position 286,432,511 of record NC_141877.1, read on the forward strand.
CGAGATGCAGTGCATTGATCTCATAATGCGAGAGCACCGCATTGAAGAAATTGGAGAAGGGGTGAATCAAGCCTGCCCAGAGGGCGTGAAGATGGATGGGGACCTCGGTGGCCGTCCTGTCAACTTCGGCGCGGGAAGCAGGCCAGGACACCATCTCCCTCCACTCTTTGAAACCGACGGCAAGCGCCGGGCGCACCTTGCCCATCGCCTCTTGGTTGAGCACCACCGACCGCTCGATGGCGGGCTCAAAGACCGACATCGCGGGGGCCGAGGTACGGGACTCCTCCTTTCCCTTCTTCTTCCGGCTTGGTGCCATGGTGGCGGGGGTAGTTGGTGTCAGATTGGACCGGGGAAGAGATCCGCTGCTGTCAGTGTCAAAACCGGCGGATCTCGGGTAGGGGGTCCCAAACTGTGTGTCTAGGGCGGATGGTAACAGGAGGCAGGGGACACGATGTTTACCCAGGTTCGGGCCCTCTTGATAGAGGTAAAACCCTACGTCTTGCTTGATTGTTCTGGATGATATGAGTATTACAAGAGTAGATCTACCATGAGATTAGAGAGGCTAAACCCTAGAAGCTAGCCTATGGTATGATTGTATGTTGTCCTACGGACTAAAACCCTCCGGTTTATATAGACACCGGAGGGGGCTAGGGTTACACAAGGTCGGTTACAAAGGAGGAGATATACATATCAGTATTGCCTAGCTTGCCTTCCACGCCAAGTAGAGTCCCATCCGGACACGGGATGAAGTCTTCAATCTTGTATCTTCATAGTCCAATAGTTCGGCCAAAGGATATAGTCCGGCTGTCCGGAGACCCCCTAATCCAGGACTCCCTCAATAGCCCCTGAACCAGGCTTCAATGACGATGAGTCCGGCGCGCGGTATTGTCTTCAGCATTGCAAGGCGGGTTCCTCCTCCGAATACACCATGGAATAGTTTTGAATAGAAGGATAGTGTCCGGCCCTGCAAAATAAATTCCACATAGCACCGTAGAGAGAATAATATTTCCAGAAATCTAATCTACTGACACGTTTTGACAGCATGACATCATGCCATGTCCCGGTCATTATTCGAACCATTTTCCCAACCAGCTCCGCACATATCGCGAGGCGGTTTTCTTGACACGTCTTGCCAAAGCAGAGATCGTGTTCCCCTATCATGGGATTCTCATCAATACGGACGTGGGTAACCCAGCCACGCCATCAACTGCGGCGCCTGGAGAATAAGTGGTTTTGCCAGGCAATTGGGGAGACTCATCTCCTCCTCTGCCCTTATAAAGGGACAAAGATTTACTTTCTTTCACCCACACCTTCTTCTTTCTCGCTTACCCATTCCCGCACACTCTAGCTCTAGTGCCCAAGTTCGCGTTCTTCTTCTCAAACCACTCCAAGCATGTCTGGAGCAGGAGGCAAGTGGATGGTTTCCTCCGTCACGGAGGAAAACATCAAAAAGTTATGGGAAGCCGGATACCTAGCTGCGAATATCGTGCACCGGCTGCCGAATGCGGGGCAGATCGTCCCCATGCCTGAACCCCATGAGAGGGTAGTTTTTCTCACCCACTTTGTCCGTGGACTAGGATTTCCACTCCACCCGTTCGTCCGCGGGCTCATGTTCTACTACGGGCTGGATTTTCATGATCTGGCCCCCAACTTCATCCTCAACATCTCGGCGTTTATCATCGTGTGCGAGGCCTTCCTCCACATCAAGCCCCATTTCGGCCTGTGGCTGAAGACTTTTAATGTCAAACCGAAGGTGGTGGTCGGACAGCAGGCAGAGTGCGGAGGAGCCATGGTGGGCAAGATGCCAAACGTCACCTGGCTCGAAGGCTCCTATGTGGAGACCATAAAGGGGTGGCAATCGGGGTGGTTCTACATCACCGAGCCGCGCGACACCAACTGGGTGGCGGCCCCCGAATTTTCATCCGGAATGCCCATGCGGCTCACCTCTTGGAAAGAGAAGGGTTTGTCCTAGTGTTCTTCGGTAGAGCTAACTGGACTCCAGACCTGTATCCAGAACATGATGAACAAGAAAATTAAACTTGTCAACGTGGTCCAGGTTATGCTCGTCCACCGGATCCTTCTGTGCCAACGACGGGCATTCAATTTGTGGGAGTTCGACTCGGCCAAGCACCAGATGCTGCGAGAGCTCTACGACACGATGCACAAGGACGTCTGGAGGGTGCTATTCAAGAGCGCCGAGATCCCTCCCCCTCTCACCGAAGACCGCGGACTCAGCGCAAAGCGCCATGCCGGCCCGGTAAGCATTTATACTTCTCGAGGTATTTATTTGCCCAGGTTTAGTTATGTGTAGGATCTAATCTCCCATGTCACTAACAGAACTGCATAAAGACGGCGGAGCAGCTCGATAGCCCAGCCCCGCTACCCGATGATCTTGCGGACGCTCTTCTAATGAAGATGCTGACTCCGGCACCATACGAGGTGCCGGCACAGAAGACCAAGAAGAAGACCGCGGGGACCCGAAAGGGTCTCCGGCATACGGTCGTATCAGAGTCATCGGACAATGACTCTGACGCACACTCCTCCCATGGAAACGAGGAGGAGGAGAAGAGTCCCCCCCCAGCCTGGGGAGACAAGAAAAGGAAGGTCGGCCTATCTGGGGAGGCCGAAGGGTCCAAGAAGGGAAGGACCCTCCTTCCGGACCATGCCACGACGGCCGCCGACAGCAGCGACGAGTGGCTGCCTAGGGACAATCCCCTGGCGAAGTCGTAAGTGTCTGGACACCATAGTACTTCATGATATGTTTTATTGTACTGCCTTTCCTCATGCCTAACATGATTATGCAGTCCGTCCCGATCTCTTCTCGACGTACCTTTGTCGAGCGGCTCGTTGGGCTTGTTGGATATGAACAGTGGTTCTCTTCCGACCGCTTCCACCCCTCGCCCTACGGACAACGCCAAGGTGTTGTCCAAACAGGCACCGAGCCAAGGGGAGGTGGTCCTGGGGGTGCCTTGCGGCGACTTCCCGGACCCTGGGTACCAAGTGAGCGAAGCTCCTACGGGCTTCGAGTTCGGGCCCCAGCCGGACACTATGCCGGAACCCTCGACGGTTCCAGACTCCAGCAGGCGGTCCCTCGTCAAGGGGGGCCAACCATCCATGCCGGTGTCCTCTGTCCAACCAGAGGCACCGGACAACCTGCTGGAAGCGCTTCGCAGCGCTTCCATTGAAGAAGAGCACCACACTATTATGAGTGCAGTAGTCGAGAAGGTTTAGTCCGTCAAAAATGGACTGACCGAAGCTTGCGCCAGCCTACTAACAGGGTTTGAGGTAAGCAATCAAAATATAAGAAAATATTACCGCATAGACAGTAGCCCCTGATGCTCTGTTCGGTGTTCGTGAAGAAAAGCCGAATAGAGGATCAAATGATAACCCAGGAGTCAAATTAGAGTATGTCTATGTGTATGTGCAGGCTTCCCTGCTGGCCGCTGCCGTACATACTGCGTAGGTCTCTGCGCTAAATCAGGACTTGAAGCGGTCCGAGGACGAGCTCAGCCTGACCAAGAGGCAGCTCGAAGAGAGCAAAGGTAAGAAATACCCCTGTCTATATAGTTAAAAGAGAAGTTCAGGTATAAAGTAATAGGATCATCATGGATTTGTCAGGGGCGACAACCGAGGTGGCGACCCTGAGGAAGGCATTGTCCGCGGCCGAAGACAAAGCAGCCAAAGAACGCATTGAACGGGAGAAACAAGAAGCCCGAGTGGGCGAGGTGCAGCAAGAGCTCGAGGCTCTCGCCAAAAAGCACGAGTCCTTGGAGCTTGACTCCAAGACACGAGAGTCCGAGGTCGCGCAGGCGCTTGAAAGCGTCCGGAGCGCCAAGGCTGAAGCCCACAAGGCCCTCCAGGAGATTGATGCGGCGAAGAAGATAGCAGTGGGCAAGGCATTCAATATGCAAAGCAAGCATTTGAAGGAGAATTTCCTTTTTCTTACCCGAGTTCGGAGCTCTCCAGGAGCGTTTGCAGATCTTCCCCGCAGTGTGCTGGATGCTGCGGAATTTTACCGGGCTGAGGAGGGAGCTCAACGGAGAAGTTATTCTGGTCTCAGTATACTGGGACCGAACACCCCGTGTCCTTGAGCGACCAGCTGAAGCAGTTGGTCGAACTTCACAAGGCGGCCGAACAGGCCATGAGGGGCCTTATAGTCCGGATGTGGCCTGGCGAGCCCCTGTCCGGCAGCTACTTCGGTCTGGTGAGACGGCTGGTGGAAGCCTGCCCACGGCTTGAGGTCATCAAGTGGTCCGTCTGCATCGAAGGTGCACGCAAGGCTTTTGCCCGGGCGAAGGTGCACTGGGCGAAGCTGGACGCCGTGAAGCTTGTGAAGGAGGGGCCGCCGGAGGGCAAGGAGCATCGCCGCCCCGAGAATTATTATGAGCGTCTCCTGGAGGGTTCCCGCCTAGTGGCAGATGAGTGTGCCAAGGATGTAATTTTTGAATGAACATGCTCATGTGATCCTGTAATATGAAACGCGTTCATTTGCGCCATGCGACGCTTTCTTAATTTAAAATATTACCTTCTGTGCGGCCGTTTATTAAATCTGAGAGTTGGCCAGTCGTCGGCTTCTGCCCCCATGTAACTAGTACTGGGGTGTTCGGGATAAACCTAAACAATGTTTACCCCAATTTTGGGTCCTCCAAGGGAGGTGTTCTGCACAACGAACCACGCAATCGGACTATAATGCTTTATCACTCTCACTTAGCCATAGAAGTCTATGATTTTAAATTTTGGCGAAGCCCCTGGTATTCGGAGGGCCGAATTTGGGGCGCTATACACGCCTAAGCCGGACAAGGCCGACTCCTCGCCCAAAGCGGAAAAAGTCTTTAAGGACTTGAGACCTCTCGAACAGCGACCAGTATCTCGCCTTATCATGACAGTTAGTTTTTGGCTTTCTCTACTGAGGTGCTCGTCCGGAAGAACCGGGACACAATCACAGTAGTTCTCCCACCGCTACCTTAGCCGATATAGCGGAATGTAAGGTACCAAAGCATGGGAGCCGGGCAATCCAACATTTGACCAAAGACATGATTCGGAGCTGATGCATATAATGCTATAAGTTTGGGGTGCCGCACTGTCGAAAGTGTTCGGACTTCTTGCGCCGTATTACGGGGTAAACGAAAGCCCCTGGCGTACTGACCGCACCCGAACATGCAGGTGCAGAATGTCGTAAATGGACATATAAGAGAAAGAGAAAAACTTAAATAATGCAATGACAGATTAATAATATGCATTGTTATTTGAATAATACGTTGAAACGTACTGGTACAAGTAGTGCAATAAGCATAAAGTAGGACAATTCGAAATGTCCTATCCCAAGGGAAGCTATGCATAAATAGTGAAAAGCGGGTATATCAAGTATTATTAGAAACCACCTGGCGGTTCCCGTGTTCATCTTAGCTTCTTGCCGCCTTGGTTGTTGCTTCCGAAGTGTGTCTGGCAATCGAACTGCCGAAAAGGGCTTCCGAAGAGTTATGCCCTGAAAGAGAAAAGGAATGTAAAAGGTATACAGCCCCTGGCGTGGTTAAGCCACAATGCAGGGCATGTCCTGATTGTGCCCGCGCTTATGTCCATGGTATTTTCAATGCGTAGTTATGTACGTGCGGCATGAATTTCATCGCTACACTAGGACTGGGACGGGGGCCGGATTGCTGGGCGAGCATTGATCGCGGCAGGCGGTCCTGTTGCAGATTGTTCCAGACTCGCTTGAAGGTGTCCGAGGGCTGTAACGCCGAATTCGTGGTCTGCCTGAACAGGCTGCTTTGTGCCTCTGCTGCTAGATCCGTAGTGTGCTCTTTTGTACGGAGCGAGCGTTCTATGTTTCCATTTATTGTTATGACCCCGCGGGGTCCTGGCATCTTGAGCTTGAGGTATGCGTAATGCGGCACTGCGTTGAATTTTGCAAATGTTGTCCGTCCGAGCAGTGCATGATAACCACTGCGAAATGGGATGATGTCGAAGATTAACTCTTCGCTTCGGAAGTTATCCGGTGATCCGAAGACCATTTCCAGTGTGATTGAGCCTGTGCAATGGGCCTCTACGCCTGGGATGATGCCTTTAAAGGTGGTTTTGCTGGGTTTGATCCTCGAGGGATCGAAACCCATTTTTCTCACTATATCCTAATAAAGCAGGTTCAGGCTGCTGCCGCCGTCCATAAGGACTCGAGTGAGGTGAAATCCGTCAATGATGGGGTCTAGGACCAGTGCGGCGGATCCGCCATGACCGATGCTAGTGGGGTGGTCCCTGCAATTGAAGGTGATCGGACAAGCGGACCATGGGTTGAACTTCGGGGCGACGGGCTCCATCGCGTAGACGTCCCTTAATGCATGCTTCCGCTCCCTCTTGGGAATGTGGGTTGCGTATATCATGTTCACTGTCTTTACGTGTGGGGGAAACCCCTTCTGTCCTCCTGGTTTCGGCGGCCGGGGCTCCTCCTCGTCATCGCTATGCAGCCCCTTGTCCTTGTTTTCGGCATTTAACTTGTCGGCTGCTTGAACACCCATCATTCTCTGTTGGTGTGATTGGCTGGCTTTTCGGGGGTGCCGTGGATTTGACACGAGCGATCCAGTATGCGATCCAGACTGGACAGAGTCGGAGTATTTCTTCTAAATGGCTTTTTCCCCTGACTGGATCTAGAGCCTCTGAATCCGGCATTGACTGTCCTTTCTTTGGTGTTATCGCCGTTATTGTGGCGCTTTGGTCTGTTATGACTTTGCCTACCGTTAACATCTTTGGTATCCGAGGTATCCGGATTCCTTGATGTGTTGTTGCTGCAATCCAGCCACCTGTCCTCTCCCGCGCAAAAGCGGGTCATGAGTGGTGTGAGGGCTGCCATAGATTTTGGCTTCTCCTGGCCGAGGTGGCGGGCAAGCCATTCGTCGCAGATGTTATGCTTGAATGCCGCTAGGGCCTCTGCATCCGGATAGTCTACAATTTGGTTTTTCTTTGTCAGGAACCGAGTCTAGAATTGTCTGGCTGATTCCCCTGGCTGCTGGGTTATGTGGCTCAAGACATCAGCATCCGGTGGCCGCACATAAGTGCCCTGGAAGTTGTCAAGAAATGCGTCTTCCAGATCTTCCCAACTGCCGATGGAATCTGCTGGCAAGCTATTCAACCAATGCTGAGCTGGTCATTTGAGTTTTAGTGGGAGGTACTTGATGGCATGTAGATCATCACCGCGAGCCATGTGGATGTGAAGTAGGAAATCCTCGATCCATACCGCGGGATCTGTTGTGCCGTCGTATGATTCGATATTTACGGGTTTGAAACCCTCTGGGAATTCATTATTCATAACTTCATCAGTGAAGCATAGGGGGTGTGCGGCACCTCTGTGCCAGGCTATATCCCGACGTAGTTCGTATGAGTCTTGTATTCGGCCCGGCCGGATTTACTCTTGGTGTATCCGATGCGATGATCATCGTCCTGTGGGTGCACATGCCCGTGTCCCATATATTAACCTTGTGATTTTTGCCTTACTGTCCAAGATGTTTCCCAGGTCCTCTGTGTTTCCCCAGGCCTTAGTATTTTTGTCTGAGTGGCGACGGGGTGCGGGCTAAACTTTAGGCTGAAACGCCTTACTGACTCGGCCGCGTAGTGGCCGGTTAGCCGCATTGTACACTGGTGAATGAGGTTTCAATGCTTCCTCCTCGGGGCGAGGCTGCAACCTGCGTTCTGGGTAACTCTTGGACGGGCACTCGAGTTCATGCTCCTCGTCCGCAAGGACTTCGGTCCACTTGTCTGCTAGAAAATCTTGATCAGCTTGAAGTTGTTGCTGTTTCTTCTTTAGGCTACTTGCCATGGCCATAAGCCGGTGCTTGAAGCGCTCTTGCTCGACGGGGTCCTCGGGCACGATAAACTCGTCGTCGCCGAGGCTCGCCTCGTCTTCGGAGAGAGGCATGTAATTGTCATCCTCCGGTTCTCCATCTGTTGCCCGCTTTGGAGGGCTAGCTTGTTCGTCCTCCGGCTCTACATCGTGCTGGAGGGGATTGTTGTTGTCTTTGGCACTATCCGGAGTGTTATTATCTCCTGTGCCGGTATCACTGCTCCTGCTGTGGCAGGACTTAGAGCGGCGCCGCTGATGTCGGTGCTTGGGTTTCTTCTTGGAGGGGTCATCCTCCGCTTTCTCATCGCCATTGGCTTCTTTGGGGGTGTCCACCATGTATATATCATATGAGGAGGTGGCGGTCCAGTGCCCCGAGGGCGGTGGATCCTGTTCGTCTCCGGCTTCGTCATCCATACCGTCGAAGTATTCGGAGCCGAAGTCGAGCATGTCGGTTAAGTTGTCGACAGTGGCTACTAAGTGGGTGGTGGGTGGGCAGCGAATTTCTTCGTTGTCCGCATCCCATTCTAGCCGCACATAGTTCGGCCAAGGTTCTCCTGACAGGGAGAGAGACCTTAATGAATTTAGCACATCCCCGAAGGGTGAGTGCTGAAAGATGTCCGCAGAGGTGAACTCCATGATCGGCGCCCAATCGGATTCCACGGGCACGGATATGAGCGGCTCGGAGTCCATGGCCGGAGATGAATCCAGTGGTTTGGCGACACGACTCTCGTAAGGGGTGAAGTCAGTATCCGGCTCTATCGCCACTGAGAGTGCAGCCTCCATGGCGGCGGGGTCCATCCCTCCGCTCTCGGATGGCACGACTTGCTCCGGATTAAAGGCCGGAGTAGCTACGGATGCGATCTCCCGAACATTGTCCGACGGCAGAGTTACATCATGCTCATCGCGACTGCGCGGCGCGTCCAGCATGGGCTCAAATCCGTCGAAGATCAAGTCTCCGTGGATATCGGCCATGTAGTTCAAGTTTCCAAATCTGTCCTGATGGCCAGGGGCATAGCTCTCAATCTGCTCCAGATGGCCAAGCGAATTGGCCCGCAGTGCAAAGCCGCCGAATATGAAGATCTGTCCGGGGAGAAAAGCCTCACCCTGGACCGCATTGCTAGTGGTGATTGAAGGAGCCATCAAGCCTTATGGTGACGACACAATGGAACTCTCAATGAAAGCACCAATGTCGGTGTCAAAACCGGCGGATCTCGGGTCGGGGGTCCCGAACTGTGCGTCTAAGGCGGATGGTAACAGGAGGCAGGGGACACGATGTTTACCCAGGTTCGGGCCCTCTTGATAGAGGTAAAACCCTACGTCCTCCTTGATTGTTCTTGATGATATGAATATTACAAGAGTAGATCTACCACGAGATCAGAGAGGCTAATCCCTAGAAGCTAGCCTATGGTATGATTGTATGTCGTCATACGGACTAAAACCCTCCGGTTTATATAGACACTGGAGGGGGCTAGGGTTACACAAGGTCGGTTACAAAGGAGGAGATATACATATCCGTATTGCCTAGCTTGCCTTCCACGCCAAGTAGAGTCCCATCCAGACACGAGACGAAGTCTTCAATCTTGTATCTTCATAGTCTAATAGTCCGGCTGTTCGGAGACCCCCTAATCCAGGACTCCCTTAGCTGCTTTCCGGAAGATGAGGGAGCGGCGGAGAGTGCTGCCTTTAAAGGAGGCGGAGCTACGAAGACGACAGTGGTTGCCTAGCCAGGCGGAAATCAAGGCTGCATGGGGAAGTGGAGGAGCCCACGTCCTGTCACTCGCCACGCGGCGCTCTGCACTTGACCCTTGGCTTCGCCGCGAAGCCAAGTACGAGCACGCCTAGGGCCCAGGGGCTACTTTCTACGTCCTGGGAACGGGGGTGCCCAAACTTGCCTGTCTGCGGCCCAGGGCGTGGCTCCACCAGCGGCCTGGTACGGCCCATCTTCAGCAGCAACCACTCAAGACGCTCCTAAGGGGCCAAGCCTCACGAGGCGGACGACACGAAGACCTCCTCCGGGGCGGCCTCCCTTGGCTGGCTCCCGAGGAGCAGAGATATTTATGCAAGGGGCACCTCACGAGGTTCACGTAACGCGAGCCATGACGACCAAGGCCCGGCGGGTGCCATCGGGCGCAGGGTGCCAGTTTCCTATTTGGTGCTAAAGAAGCAAGCGGAGGCGAGGACTCCCGAGGCATCAGGCAAAGGTTTCCATATTGGTGCAACAAGGCCAAGACCAGCAGGACGGCAGATCGGAGGTCACCGCGGACCCCACGGCGGTGTCACCACCAGAGCCTTCGGCAGGAGAAGACCACCTTTTGTCAGGATAGCTTGTACTAGTTGCCCCCCTTCAAACTGGTCATTGTGGGATCCCTTCCCGCATAATATTTGGGAAGAGGACCAGGGCCTCCATAAATAGGACTAGCCACCACCATAGAGAGGACATGATCATCTAAACCATCCACACACACACAAGCTCATTGAGCTCAAGAACACCTCTCCTCAGGAGGCTGTTCATCCCTTGTACTTGTTCATCCTCAGCCTACAAGGCAATCCACCACACCACACTGGAGTTGGGTATTACACCACAACGGTGGCTCGAACCAGTATAAATCCTGGTGTGCCTTGTTCTTTGGGTTCGGCGAGCTATGCTTTGAGATCGCTGCGAGAGTGGGCTCGCGGGGAGAGAGATCTTCATGCGCACCCCAGTGTTCGAACCTCAAGGGTTTGCCGAAACCCCTAATCCAACATAGTGGATGAACAGCCTCCTAAGGAGAGGTGTTCTTGAGCTCGATGAGCTGGTGTGTCTTAGGATGGTCTTGGTGGAGTGATCCAATCCAAGATGAGCCGATCCTTCACTACAGTGGTGGTGGCCCTATTTATAGAGGCCCTGGTCCTTTTCCCAAATGTTTACGCGGGAAGGGATCCCACAACGGCCAATTTCGAAGGGAGACAACTAGTACAACTTATCCTGACAAAAGGTGGTCTTTGCTTGCCAAAGGCTCTAGTGGTGACACCGTCGTGGGCTCCGTGGTGACTTCTGTCCTACGTGTTGCTGGTCTTGGTCTTGTTGCACCGATATGGAAACCTTTTCCTGATGCCTCGGGACTCCTCGCCTGCACCTGCTTCCTTAGCACCATAGAGGAAACTGGCACTCTGCGCCTGCTGGCGCCCGCCTGGCCTTGGTCGTTGCCCCTTGCATAGATATCTCCGCTCCTTAGGAGCCAGCCTAGGGAGGTCACCCCTGGGGAGGTATTGGTGTCGTCCGCCTCGCGAGGCTTGGCCCCTCGTGAGGGTCTTGAGTGGTTGCTGATGAAGATGGGCCGTACCAGGCCGTTGGTGGAGCCACGCCCTGGGTCACAGGTAGGCAGGCCTGGGTTACCCCCGTTCCCAGGATGCCGACAACGATTGTAAGACAACTCTATTTATCCTTTCTTGTTCATTACATGGGATTGTGTGAAGAAGACCCTTCTTGCGACAAAACCAACATGCAGTTATGCCTCTAAGTCGTGACTCAACACATGGGAGATATAGTCGCATCTTGGGCATTACACTTATGCAAACATATCACACATGCATCTTCGATAGTGGAAGCGAGGTGAGGTGATAGTGTGTGGTTGTTTGCAACCGAGAGAGAAAGACCCATAGTACGTGGCCAAGAGAGATTTGACAAAAAAGGAGAGAGGTCGAGAGAGACGTATGGAGAAAATGCAGACATGGGGAGGAGAGAGAGTATGTTTGTGACAGAGAGATCCCTTGGAGATCGTGATGGGACTACATGGGTGGGAGATCGAGTGACAAGGTGTGTGCATGATGGAAGATACCTTGAGAGATATCAAGATAGACGTATGGATGGAAGGAGACAATACGTGTGTTCCTGATGGCTACAGAGAGATAGTCATACTTAGGGGGGAGTGCGTGCACCTATGATGGAGTGAGGGATTATGGTTCTTGGGGGTGCGTGTCACATAGAGAGAGAACAAGGGCAGAGAATGTTAGATGGGTCTATGTAGCGCAAGCGAGATATGTGTATGTGTGAACGAGGGAGATATAAAGTTTGAGAGAGATAGAGGAGCCCCGATACAGCTAAGTGGTGCGTTAGATAGCTAAGAGGGGGAAAGAGATATTCCATCTACTCGATAATGAAGTGCATATAAATTTTTTAGAATTCAAACTTTGGAAACTTTGACCAGGTTTATGCAAATATTATTTATATCTACAATACCAAAGATACATCATACGAAACTACATCTCATGATGAATCTAATTATATATGTTTGCCATTCTAGATGTAAATGTTTTTCTGCATGTACATGGTCAAACTTTGTGATGTTTGACTTTTCAATAAATCTATATGCTAAGGACCGAAGAGAGTGCGTAAGTCGAGAGAGATCAAATGTGTGTGAAGGAGAATGAGTGAGTGTGCAAAAAGAGTATGTGTGTAAAAGAGAAAGGGACAACAAATGATAAATTAGATAGAGAGAGAGTGTTTGTTTCTTATGCAAACATATCACGCATGCACCTCCAAGATAGAAAAGTGAGGTGAGTAGATACACGAAGATAGCTAGTGCATGATTGTTTGCAACGGAGAGAGACACCCCAATAGCACATGTCCAATAGAGGTCTGGCCAACAAGGCACAAAGGCAGAGAGGGACGGATGGAGAAGATGGAGACATGGGGAGGGAGAGAGGGTGTGTTTGTGATAGAGAGATCCCTTCGAGATCGTGAGGGGACTATATGGGCGGGAGATCGAGGGATGAGGTGCGTGTGCGATAGAAAGACGCCCTGCGAGAATCGAGATAGACCATGCACATGTTTGTGATGGAGACTAAGAATTAGCTAGTCATATACATATGGGGGGGACTGCGTGTGCCTACAATTGAGTGAGAGAACATCATACTTGGCTAGGCGTGAGATTGTGTGTTTGTGCGTGTGACATGGAGAGAGAATGAGGGAGAGAGAGAGAGAGTTTTAGATGGGTCTATCGAGTGCGAGTGATATATGAATGTGTATGTGCGACCCAGGGAGATGGAGAGTTTGAGAGAGAGAGGGAAGAGCTCTGAGACGACAGAGTGGTGTATGAGAGAGTTACGGGCAACGAGCCAGGGAATTTGGGTGCGTATGATGTGTGTACCCAAGATATTTAGCTTGGACCAGAGAATCATACATAGTGTGTGAGAGATACCTATACATGGAGTGTGCATGCGAACTAGAAATACCCCCCCCACACACACACACACAACGAGAGAGAGAGAGAGAGACCAACATGGTTTGTGTTTGGATGCGTGTGATAAAATTGAAGACTGTCGGCGAGAGAGAGAGAGAGAGAGAGCAGGAGTCTTGGAGAGGGGGAGGTCGCGTTTTATGCATCAAAGACTGATATAAACTTGCATTCAAATATTTAAGTTGGAGAACATGTTGTCTGCAATCCACACATGAACAGGGATATGTGTATCAAACAAGTTCATTAATTTGACTTTCAACATGTTCATGGAGTACTATACTAATGTGCAACTTGTCAGTTGATTGATGTGTTCAATTTTGAATTTAGTACACTATTTTGACCTGGTGAATGACCTATTTCATTGAATCGAGATATTTCATTTTGGGTTTGATTCCCGTTTTGAGTGGGTCAACTATTTGTCATATAGTAAATTGTTAACAACGAGCATGTAAAAACACATTAGTCCCAGGCATCATCTCTCCATCTAAAAAAGAAGTGGCAAGCTAATATTTCAAAATTTGATTCCAATCGACTTGGTAAGGTAGACGTGGATGCTCATTCTCCCAAAATTTGAACGAACCTCTAAACACCCTCTGCTCGGTGGAATTTGCCCGAACAAATAAATGGGAGACGCGAAATTACCGGCCTATGTGGGACACAGATCAATTGGCCCGTTGTACATCGAGGGTAGGTTCATAACTTCATCCAAGCGCGCCTTCTCCTCGACCGAAATGACATGTGCCGAATAATTCATAAACCATGGGCGGCAAAACACCCTCTCCTTGCCCGAAATCGCTCGCGCCGACTATTTCAAAATACGCACTCCTCGCCCGAAATCACTCGCGCCCACTATTTCAAAACACGCCCTCCTCGCCCGAAATCGCTCGTGCCCACTATTTCAAAGCACGCCCCTCGCCCGAAATCGCTTGCGCCTACTATTTGGGAGAAGCAAAGTTACTCTACTATCCCCGACCCTCAGTACATGGACACATGCCCAGAAGCCTAAAGGCAGGGGTAGAATTGTAACTCCCCCCACATTTCAAACAAATGGGTCCGTAAGACATGGTTCCCCCTCCCAATTCCCCATTCAGACCTCGTGGGCGCCAAATCAACTTCTCCACGGAAGCTCCCTTCTCACCAAGCGTGAAACCTCAGCCCCTCCTCCATGGCGCCCCCATTGCACCAAATTCACCGCTGCACTCCTCCCCCATGCCGGAGACGTTGTGTGTTTGCTGTCGTGCACTGGGCTGTGTGCCTCTTACTCCGTGCTGGTGGAGCTGCCTCGGCGATGGTCGCGTGGACCATACCGGAGCTGATTCACTCCCGCCGTTGTGCAAGGCGCCAGAGCGGCTCCAACTTCGGATGCGTCCAGGGCCCCGTCACTACTTCTCCGTAGCCATCGACCGTCGCGACATCTCTGCTTTCCCGCCGCGGGTAGCCACCACAACCGTGCCGGACTCACCGACTCGGCATCGCTTAGATGGCTATCTTAGAGTTGCGTGGGTTGAAGGTACTACCGCCACCAGATCTAGACGACGGCGAGTCTTTGTGGATTGGCTGGGAGCGACGCAACCACGACAGTGCGGTGGGGTGGGGAGCGGGGTTTTGGTCGGAGCTGTCGCGGCCACGGACGGCAGAGGCAGACTGATCTGCCGATGGTCGCTGGTTCTACGGGGAAGATTCTGAACAGTGTCAGCTGGGAGGCACAAGACAGCCATCAAGCCATCCGGCATAGATCGGACAGTACCAAAATAAAATAAAATCATGTGACCCCAATTTATTCTTCAGTCAACAAACGCATGACCACTCTTGTACCTTACTTTTCATCTCTTAGGGTATTTCTTTAGATCAGAGATATGTGTCGTTCTTAGCATTATGAGTTTTCTGCGTCTACAGCCACACCGTCTTCCTTCTCACCGCAGCTGCTCCAACAAGGGAAGCATACACCAGAAGGGAGTTATAGTCCCCACTCAATAGTTCCCTGCATCGAATGCGCGTGCCCAACATGGACAGCCACAACAACTGCAGGACCATCGACAAGTTAGCACATGATGCTCACTCCTATGGATGGAGGCCAGATAGGTTGTACCCTCATCTTACTTGTGTGCAACATTTATGGCTTTTTTATTCATCTAAGCATGGAAAATAGATTATCACATTTCACTGTATATTCATGCTGATCTCTTATGGGTCTTGTCCAGGAGTTAACGATGTTCCACAGTTCTGCTAAGTTGTTCTTTTGGTAACGCTGTTCCATAGTAATCATCTGTCGGATCATGGGTTTCGGCAAAACCCTCGAGGTTCGAACACTGGGTTGCGCGCGAAGGTTTTCTCCCTATCGATCCACGCCCTAGCTCTCTAAGATCTCGCGGGTGAACTCGACAAACTCACAACACAGAAAGACACAAGATTTATACTGGTTCGGGCCACCATTGTGGTGTAATACCCTACTCTAGTGTGGTGGATTACCTCTTGGGATGATGATGAACAGTACAAGGGGAAGAACAACCTCCTGAGGTTGAGGTGTTCTTGTGCTTGGCGAACTTGTGTGGGTGAGATGATCTTGGATCCGTCCTCCCTCTTTGGTGGCTAGTTCTACTTATATAGGCCCTGGTCCTCTCCCCAAATATTGAGCAGGAAGGGAGGCAACAACGGCCAATTTGAAAGGGGACAACTAGTATATATTATCCTGACAAAAGCGGTCTTCGCCTGCAAAAGGCTCTGGTGATGACGCCGTCTTGGGCTCCATGGTGACCTCCGTCTTGCTGTCCTGCTGGTCTTGGTCTTGTTGCACCGATATGGAAACCTTTGCTTGATGCCTCGGTACTCCACGCCTGCGCTTGCCCCCTTGGCACCAAAGAGGAAACAAGGACGTTGCTCGTGTTGGTGCCCGCCTGGTCTCAATCGTCATGGCTCACGTCACGAGAACCTCGTGTGGTTTTCCCTGCCTTGATGTCTCCGACCCTCGCGAGCCTGCCTGGCGAGGCCGCTCCTCAGGAGGTCTTGCATCGTCAGCCTCGCTAGACTTGGCCCCTCGCAAGGGTCTTGAATGCCTTGTCGATGACGATGGGCCGTACGGGCCTGCTAGCTCAGCCACGCCATGGGCCGCAAGCAGGCAAGTCTGGGGACCCCCGTTCCCAGAACGCCGATAGTAGCCCGACAGTAGCCCCCGGGCCCAAGGCGCGCTCGGGCTTGGCTTCGAGGCAAAGCAAAGGTCAAGCGCGGAGCGCCGCGGGCCCCAAAAGCCTATGGCCTCGGTTGACGCGTGGCGATTGATTGGGCGTGGGCATCTCCGCTTCCCCACGCCACCTCAGCAATCGCCTGACTTGACAAGTCCCTACGCCATGCAAGGAAAACCATCATTACCTGTGCTCGTGGGGGGCGCTGGTTGGCCTTCTCTTGCTATAAACGAGGAAGGGGGCGGAGCCCCCATCCTCCACTTCTTCCCATTCCGCATGCTTCTTCCTCCTCTGCTCTAATGGCGCCGTCGAAGAGGTTCTCCGCCGCGGATAAAGGAAAGGCCCCTCGCGAGGTGCCCGGCTCCCCGGCGCCCAAGCGGGGACGCGGCCATACCTGCAAAGACACCACGACTCCCGCTGTGGCGCCCCGCTCCCGGGGTGGCGCCGCTGCACGTGGTGGGGGTCGCTCCGGTCGCAGCATCCCCGTTGATGTGGTGAGATGTGACGTGGTTGCGCGGCCTCCCCGGCACGCTTCCACTCGGCAGAGGTGCTGTCGGAGTTCGTTGTCTGGTCGGAGGATCCGGCCGGCAACTGGCTTTAGCTTCCGCGCTTCTTCGTCGATGAGCTGCCCGCCTCTGGTCCAGGCGGGCTCTCGGTGCAGGCGGACGGCTGCTACAGCAGGGCCTCCTGGGTCGCGGTAGAAGTCTCCGCCGTGGGCAACATAGCTCTTGCCCGTGGTTGGGAGACATTCGCCCGCGCGCGTGGCCTGGGTAGGTGGTGCACCCTCCATTTCAAGTATGACGGTGATGCGACCCTCTACGTGAGGGTGTTTGGGGAAGATGGTCGCCGCGCTGGGTGCTGCCCCGAGACGAACAACGGCGAGGAGGTGCTCGATCTCAGCGATGGCCGCGACGAGGGCGACCCCGCCGGCCGCGCCTCGTCCAGCTATGGTGCCTCTTCCCTTGGCAAAAGCTCCAGCAGCGGCGGCTACAACCAGCCGCCACGCCGCCGCGCCTCCGTGAAGCGCGAGGAGGCATCCGACTGAGCTCGGGACGCCGCTGGAGGCCTGCCCCCGTGGGTCGTGGCAATGCCGCTTTTGTTTTGTTCCTCTTTCCTTTCCTGTATCAAAAATGAAACCATTATGGCCCCGGAGGGGCGTGTATAGAAATGTGATTCCTCAATCATTACGCTATGCTTGTTATTTCCGTGTTGTGTCCTTATTTTGTGCGAAGATAACTTAGCCTGGCGCGTTCGGGGCAGCTTCTTCTTCATGAGGCACTTGTTTCCTCGTTCCCGTCTTGGCTTAGTGGTTGCTCAGGAACTGCAAAGAATTAGTTAGGAGTCTCGCTAGGAGACTTATCGCTCACCCGAGCCTTGACCCAGTGCTTCATATCGCGGTACCCAAGGGACACGGATTAGGAGAGATGTGCCGGCTTGTGGGCTCGAACGAGGGTGCCTCGCGAGAAAGCAGACCGAAGGCAGAGAGAAGGACCAACACAGGAGGAAGAAACCCTCGCGAAGGCACCTGCCTAGCCCCCTCATGAGGTATGCGAGAGAGAGAACATAAGCGAACTAGATTCAGAAAAGGCTGCAAACGGCGACGGAACCAAATCAGCAAGGAACACCAGAAGAAAACTTCGATTAAGAGAAGGCGATCCAATTACGGAAAGAAAATGAAAAGCCGCGTCTGGAACCTAGTCTAGTCTTCATGTCTTCTCACCAGCGCGGAGCTAAGTGCTGCCACTAAGCGTGGGAGGGAGCCCCCGAGGCCCGAGGGCGGCACTCCTGAGACTCTGGGGCATGTACAGCCCCACTCATTATTACGTGAGAGTGTCATGGGCGGGGATTCTTCACAGGCACAAGGGCCTTCTTCACAGGCACTACGCCTTTCTTCACAGGCATTGGGCCTTGCTTCACAGGCACTGGGCCTTTCCTCACAGGCATTGGGCCTTGCTTCACAGGCACTAGGCCTTTCTTCACACGCACTAGGCCTTGCTTCATGGGTAGAACTTCCTGAGGTGCTGGATGTTCCAGGCATTCTGGATGGGCACCCCGTCCTGTATCTCCAGGCGCACGGCGCCAGGCTTGGAGATATGGACGACCCTGAACGGGCCCTCCCACATGGGTGAGAGCTTGTGCAACCCTTCCCTGGAGAGGACCCGCCTCAGGACGAGGTCGCCTGCCTTGAGCGTCCTAGAGCGGATGTTGCGACAGTGGTATCGCCGTAGTGCCTACTGGTACCTTGCCGCCCTTAGTGCAGCTTCGTGGCGACGTTCCTACCCCAGTACGAGGTCCATCCCCCGCATGGCGTCCTGCTGTGTTTCATCAAACGCCAGGACCCGTGCGGAGCGATGCTTGACCTCATGAGGGAGGACCGCTTCGGCTCCATAGACGAGGAAGAACGGGGTCTCTCCCGTTGGCTTAGTGGCGGTGGTGCGAATGGACCACATCACGAACTGGAGCTCGTTGTGCCAGCCCCTGCCGCAGGCCTCGAGCTTCTTCTTGAAGGTCCTAGTCTTGAGGCCTCTCAGGACCTCCACGTTGGTGCGTTCAGCCTGGCCATTGCTCCTGGGGTGTGCCACCGAAGCATAGCAGATCTGCGTTCCAAGATTAGCACATTATGTTTTGAAGAGTTTACTGGTGAACTTTGAGCCGTTGTCGGTGGTGATGCGATTGGGGACCCCGAAATGGCTCATGAGGCCCTTGATGAACTTAACCGCGGAACCAGCTGGGATGGTGCGGACGGCTTCCACTTTCGTTCACTTGGTGAACTTGTCGATGGCGACATAGAGGTAGCGGTAGCCCCCTGGTGCTCGAGGGAATGGGCCCAAGATATCCAGCCCCAAGACCGCGAACGGCCATGTGAGCGGTATAGTCTGGAGGCCCTGAGCTATCTAATGGATCTGGTTGGCGTGGAACTGGCAAGCTTCGCATGACTTTACCAGCTCAGCTGCATCGTTGAGCGCCGTGGGCCAGTAGAATCCACTGCGGAACACCTTTCCTATGAGAGTCCATGACGACAAGTGGTGTCCGCAGTCCCCGCCGTGTATGTCGATCAGCAACTCCTTTCCCTGGTCCCTGGAAATGCAACGCAGCAAAACATCATTTGGCCGCTTCCTGTACAACTCACCGTCCTGGATGCAGTATGACATGGCTTGCCGGGCCACGCGCTCTGCGTCCTCTTCCTTCTCCGGTAACGCCCCTTGCATAAGATATTCCTTGAATTCCTTGGTCCAACATCCCTCTTGGGGCTCGAGCACCAAGAGCAAGCGAGCTCCTGAGGTTGGGCCACAGGCTAGGGCTCCCGTGGCAGGCGGTTGTGGGAGCTCCTCCCGGGGCCATGCCGTGCTTGAAAGTGGTGGCGTGACTGACGTCTTGAAGAGCCGCTCCTCGAAGACGCCAGGCTCTTGGGGCTGCCACTTGGATGCCCTCCTGGCGATGTCCTCGGCTTGCTTGTTGGTGCCACGGGGCACATGCTGCACCTCCAGACCTAGAAACTACTTTTCCATCTTACGTACCTCTGTGAGGTATGATTCCATGTGCTCGTCCTTTGGCTCATATACTTTGTTGGAGAAGTTGACTAGGAGTTCTGAGTCGCCCTAATGGTGAGGCGCTTTACCCCTAGAGCTGCCATGGCCTTCAAGCCAGCTATGAAGCCTTCGTAATCTGCGATGTTGTTGGAGACCTTCTCGCCCTGCTGAAAACAGAGCTGCACAGTGTAGTAGAGCTTGTCCTGCGTGGGCGAGATGAGTACTGCTCTAGCCCCCGCACCCTGGTGCGCGAAGGCACCATCAAAATACATGACCCATCCGTCGGGCGCCTCACTTCCTGGCAAGGTATACCGGTCCTCGCCCACTTCAAGTGCCGGGGCATCCGTCCATTCTGCCACAAAATCAGCGAGCGCAGCTCCCTTGATGACCCTGGTGGTGCTGAACTCCAACTGGAACGCCTGCAGCTTGATGTTCCACTCAGCGACCCTTCTAGCGGAGTTGGGGCTCATGAGCACCCTCTCCAATGGGTAGGCCGAGACGACCTTGATAGGGTGGCCCTGTAATTAGTGCCGCAACTTGCACGAGGCCACCAGGAGCGTGAGAAGGAGCTTTTGAGGCATGGGATATCGTGCCCTCGCGTCCCTCAACACCGTGCTGACGAAAGACACCGGGTGCTCGACAAGGACCGGCATGTTGGTGGGGCTCGCATCTTGTGCAAGCTAGGGTGCCTCCTGAGGTGGTGGGACCCCTGGCGCCTGATCACTTGTGGGAATCTCTACGGTGTCATTCTGCCGAGCTTGGTCTTCTATTGCTGTCGCTATGGCTCTTGTTGCGCCTTCCTGATCTTGCGTCATCTCGGCTGGCGACATAGCTTGGCGCGGCGCGCTCTTGGCCAGGTGCTCCTCCCGAACCGCCACTAGCACAACGCTGGCGGAGTATGGGGTGGCGGCAAGATAAAGTACTAGAGGCTCGAGAGGCCGTGGCGCCACCATCACTGGAGGGCTGGTCAGGTATCTCTGCAGGTCTTGGAAGGCTCGGTCGGCCTCCGGAGTCCACTTGAACGGGCCCTTCTTCTCCATTAGCTTGAAGAAGGGTAAGGCGTGCTCTCCCAGCTTGGAGATGAAGCGCCCCAATGCAGTCACCCGACCAGCCAGCTTCTGCATTTCTTTGAGTGTCTGCGGCGGGCTCATGTTCTCGATGGCCTTGATCTTCTCCGGGTTCGCCTCGGTTTCTCTGTGTGACACGAGGAAACCCAGCAGCTTGTCGGAAGGGACACTGAGGGAGTCCTGGATTAGGGGGTCTCCAGACAGCCGGACTATATCCTTTGGCCGGACTGTTGGACTATGAAGATACAATATTGAAGACTTCGTCCCGTGTCCGGATGGGACTCTCCTTGGCGTGGAAGGCAAGCTAGGCAATACGGATGTGTAGATCTCCTGCCTTGTAACCAACTCTGTGTAACCCTAGCCCCCTCCGTGTTTATATAAACTAGAGGGTTTAGTCCGTAGGACAACATACAATCATATCATAGGCTAGCTTCTAGGGTTTAGCCTCTATGATCTCGTGGTAGATCAACTCTTGTAATACTCATATCATCAAGAACAATCAAGCAAGACGTAGGGTATTACCTCCTTCAAGAGGGCCCGAACCTGGGTAAACATCGTGTCCCTTGCCTCCTGTTACCATCCGCCTTAGACGCACAGTTCGGGACCCCCTACCCGAGATCCGCCGGTTTTGACACCGACATTGGTGCTTTCATTGAGAGTTCCACTGTGTCGTCATCATAAGGGGGATGGCTCATCTCCTTGTCAAGGACAACATCACCTCTGGGGGAGCCCTGGCTGTAGGCCAAACTCTCCGACTAGGCGGCTTCGTAATGACCGCCCGCTCGGACGCTGCACCGACGATGAATTATTTGGTCATCGAAAATAGCCTCCACATCGGCTCGAAATTCGCTGAGCAGATGGATCCAATGGAGCTCTCGTCTTTAAACGAGCTCTTGGATCACATCGCCGCTCTGGGAGTCGCTACGGACTACGATCGGATCGGGCTCAAAGCCGACCAAAGGGAGATTAACTCTCCGCCGGTCACCCATCAGATAGCGGTGGTGGAGGAGCAATGCAGCGATTCTCCCTCTATCCTGAGGATGAACTATGTCTGGATTCCCGATCTCTCCGAGCCGGATACCCGCTCATGGGAGGACATCGCCCTAACCCTGAACCTAGAATCAGGTCCCATACCGAACCCGCCAGGCAACATCCTGGAGCCCGAACTTCCAAGATCAGAAACGCCCCTGCCCCGGGATCTCAGATTGGGTCAAGGTCTGGACTTAAATCCACCCACCCACCCAGATACCAACGATCTTTCCCACATTAGGCAAGCGCCCCAAGACACAGTACATCACTATTGGGCCAGATTCCTCCTTGTAATGAACAAGGTCAAGGACTGTCGCGAGGAAGACACAATTTCGTTCTTTTGCAACAATTGCACGGACAAGGGAATCCTCAATGCCATAAATCGTTGTGACATAGCACACTTCACTGACTTGGCGGCCATAGTATGGAAATACTGTGTGATGGAAAGCGCTTGGAAAACCCAAACACAATTTTGGGATAATCCGGCTTTGACAAAACCCCCTGTCCGAACTAAAAGAGTGCACTCTCATAAGTCGCCGGACTCAATTACAAAGAAGCAAAAGCCCACTACAGGGCGTGGAACCGTATTGGAGGGATGGCTTAATGGGCCCTGCAAAATTCATAGTACAACGGATACCATATCAACACACAACCTTAGAGCATGTTGGGTACTCCGGCAGGCGGCCAAGAGCAGTGAGGGTCTCCTCATCCAAAATACCTCAGAATACCTTCCCGTGGACAACAATACGGTATTAACGGTCTTTGAGACCTTCGCCTCAAATAATAGGTGTAAGCGAGCACTCCGCAGCCTTGCCGAAGTCTGCCGCGTGGAAGCAATAAATCCATGGAGTGACACGGCTATCACCTTCAATGCCAGTGACGAACCTAAATTCGGAACAGCCCGACCACCATCCACTTTGGTCCTCAGTCCAATTGTGGACGGCTTTCGACTCACTAAAGTGCTCATGGATAGCGACAGCGAATTAAACCTCATTTATGAGGAGACTCTTCAAAAAATGGAAATAGACAGCAACCGTATTGAGCAAAGCAGCACGACCTTCCGAGGAATCTTCCCCAGTCGGGAGGCACGTTGAGCTGGGAAAATCACACTAGATGTGGTATTCGGCACTCCAGAGAATTACAGGTCCGAAGAAATCACATTCCAAGTGGCCCCATTCAGTAGCGGATACCACGTCCTTCTAGGGCGGGATGCATTCACGATTTTTCAAGCCATACCCCATTACGGGTACATGAAGCTCAAAATGCCCGGACCCAATGGAATCATCACTCTAGCTAGTGATCCGGACATAGCACTCCGCGCCGAGAACAAAATAGCTGCACTGGCCCTTGAGGCATTATCCGAAGCCCTTGTGGCGGAGGAGTTCACCGCGCTGCGCTCCACAGTGGACAGGGATGACGTGATACTAGACAAAAGATCCAAGTCCACCTCCTTTAAACCAGCAGATGAAATAGTCAAATTCCAAGTCCATCCAACGAACCCCAAAAAAACGGCATCCATTAGGGCACAGTTAAACCCCGCCGTAGACGCCGCACTACGGGAGTTTCTGCACGAGAATTGAGACATATTCGCCTGGCATCCTTCAGACATGCCAGAATTCCACGCAGGCTGGCCGAGCATAGCCTTAACATTCTAAAAGGATTCAAGCCGGTCAACCAGACTCTTCGGTGCTTCTCCGAACCTAAGCGACAAGCCATGGGAGAGGATCTAGCCAAATTACTGGAGGACGGATTCATTAGAGAAATAAAGCATCTGGACTAGCTAGCAAACCTGGTGATGGTGCCAAAGAAGGACAAATCCTGGCGCCTATGCGTCGACTTCAAGGACCTTAATAAGGCTTGCCCAAAGGATCCCTTCCCCCTCCCTCGCATCGATCAAATTATCGACGCTACCGCAGGACATGACTCATTGTGCTTCCTCGACGCATACTCTAGTTACCACCAAATTAAGATGGCGGAGTCCGACCAAGCCGCAACGGCATTCATCACTTCATGCGGCCCCTTCTGTTTTAACAGAATGCCCTTTGGGCTCAAAAACGCTGGCGCAACGTATCTGCGCATGATTCAGACATGTCTGGAAAAGCAGATCGGCAAAATAGTGGAGGCATACATCGACGATGTGGTCGTTAAAACCAGACATGTCGACTCCTTAATAGACGACTTGAGGCTCACGTTCGACAATCTCCGAACATACGACATTAAGCTCAATCCATAAAAATGCATTTTCGGTGTACCCGCCAGAAAGTTCCTGGGCTTTATCGTCTCCAGCAGAGGAATTGAAGCAAATCCGGCCAAAATCCGGGCTCTGTCGCAGTTGGCTATCCCAACTGACCTCAAGCAAATCCAGAAGTTAACTGGATGTGTCGCGGCTTTAAGCCACTTTATCTCCCGATTAGGAGAAAAGACACTCCCCCTTTATCGCCTTCTTCGGCGCACCGAACACTTCGAGTGCACAGACGCAGCCACGGCCGGATTGGAAGAAATAAAAGCCATACTAGCCACCAACCCAATCTTGGCCGCACCAAATGTCGGCGAACCAATGCTATTATATATAGCGACAACTCAGCAAGTTGTAAGCGCAGTGCTAGTCGTCGAACGAGAGACGGACGGACATAAATTCCCACTTCAAAAGCCGGTATATTATGTATCCACCGTCCTCACTCCATGCAAATCACGGTACCCACATTATCAAAAGATAGCATACGTGGTATTTCATGACATCCCGGAAACTACGACACTACTTTCAAGAGTGTTCAATTACGGTGGCCTCCGAAGTAACACTCAACGACATAATAAACAACCGCGATGCCACGGGCCGGATCGCCAAATGGGTCATCGAGCCCCTCCCGTTCGACATAACATATAAACCACGGCGAGCTATTAAGTCAGAAGTACTGGCCGATTTCGTAGCCGAATGGACAGAAGCCGAACTCCCTAAAGAGTACGACGCATACTACAATTGGATCATGCACTTTGGCGACTCTAAAATGCTGGCTGGTCTAGGGGCTGGCATCGTCCTGACGTCCCCCACCGGAGATACAGTGCAATACATACTCCAAATACTATATACAAACTCCAATAACGCAGCCGAATACGAGGCCCTATTACACGGTCTCTGGATGGCAGTTTCCATGGGCATTCAATGCCTGGAGGTGCGTGGGGACTCGAACCTCACAATATCCCAAATAAATGGAGACTTAGATGCCAAGGATCCGAAAATGGCGGCATATCGCAACGCCGTCCTCAAAATGTCAGCTTGGTTCGAGGGGCTTGAATTCCACCATGTGGCTCGGGAAAACAACCAGGCGGCAGACATCCTCTCCCGTATCGGCACTAAACGCGACCCTGACCCACCTAACATCTTCCTGGAAAAACTGTTTAAGCCATCCGTGGCATGGGAAGGGGACACCAGCAACAATAGTCGAGACCCGGCCATAACACCAGACACCGAACACTCTGACACAATCGGAGGCTCTGCCATCGAAATAACACCTTCAGCCCACATAATAATGGCCGTCATTGCCCCATGGACAGAACCATTCCCGTCCTACCTAACCAGGCAGTAACTACCCGAGGACCAAAATGAGGCACGCTGCACAGTGCGGCGATCTAAAGCCTACAAGGTCAACGAGGGAGAGCTTTATAAGAAAAGCACTACCGGAGTCCTTCAAAGGTGCATCTCCGAAGAGGAAGGGCGGAAGCTTTTGGCAGAAATCCATGCCGGACTCGGCGGCCATCACACCATAGCCCGGGCCCTTGTAAGCAAGGCCTTCTGTACAGGATTCTATTGGCCGACGGCCCGGGAAGATGCGCAGCATATGGTCCAACATTGCGTCGGTTGCCAGCTTTTTGCAAACCAAAGCCATATGCCGCCTACCGCTCTCCAAACGATACCCATTACTTGGCCCTTTGCGGTCTGGGGGCTTGATATGGTCGCACCCCTTAAAGGGGGAACCCATAAGAAAAAAATACTTACTGGTCATGGTGGATAAATTCACCAAATGGATAGAAGCCAAACCTGTCAAAACGGCTGAATCCGGACCAGTGATAGACTCCATATCCGGGGTCGTACACCATTATGGCGTCCCCCACAACATCATCACTAATAACGGCACGAACTTTACAGCCGACGAGGTGAAACTTTGGTGCAGCAACAGGGGCATCAAGCTCGATTATGCTTCTGTCTATCACCCGCAAACTAATGGTCAAGTCGAGCAAGCGAATGGTCTTATCATGAGCGGCATTAAACCCAGATTAGTGCGGTCCTTAAAGGAATCAAACACGCACTGGGTAGAGCAGCTCGACTCCGTAATATGGGGGCTGCGGACCATGCCAAATCGCACTACCGGATACACACCATTTTTTATGGTGTATGGCACTGAGGCGGTTCTGCCTTGTGACATAATTCATGACTCACCTCGAGTGCGCATGTACGAAGAAAGAGAGGCCGAGCTCGATCGGCAGGACAGTTTGGACGCCTGGAGGAGGTGCGTGATGTGGCAAAAGCCCGTTCCGCATTCTCTCAGCAACAGACTCGAAGGTATCAAAGTAGAGAAGTGCGGGCCAAAACCTATAACGTTGGTGAACTAATTCTACGCCTGCCGGAGAAGAAAAAGAACAAGCTCAAGCCCAAATGGGAAGGTCCCTTCATTATTGACCAGGTTCTGACCGGTGGAGCGTACCGTCTACGGGACGCATCGGAAAATCGACTCGAGCCAAACCCATGGAACGCAGCCAGACTTCGAAGATTCTACGCCTAGCGCCAGACTCTATCTTCATCTCCTTACCTCCGTCAATTTTTTGCATATCTGCCTGTTCTCTCTTTCTCTCTTTTTTTTCTTCTCATCAAGGCCCTAAACTGCTAAACTTGTGTCTTGGTTACACAATCTTGACGCGCTAACCGCGCACATTATACCTGGGGGATTCTTACACAGAAGCTTAATCTAATTGTTTTTCCGGGCTTTATGCCCCACACATGTGTTATTCTTCCGCATGTACCTTTTTTCACCATTATATGCATCGATATGACTTAAGTTTTGGCCAAGCTGAGTTGCCTGGCTCTTGTATTTATGCCCTACGTTCCCGTTAATTAGGCTAGGGCATAAGGGGAGCACCTCTGCGATTGCTACTTCCAAGTCAGCCAGATGTGTACCTCAGACTGGGTGAAGCCGAAAGCTAGCGTTCTTAAGAGAATATTCGGTCGGTGAATAAAACATGACTTTTATTTAATATGACACATGCCCCCATATGTTTATAGCCTGCATCTCTTTTCGCAGTTCGGACATGCACATTAGGGCATGCGTACCCAGGGAAAGGAACTAAGGGAGTCCTGGATTAGGGGGTCTCCGGACAGCCGGACTATATCCTTTGGCCAGACTGTTGGACTATGAAGATACAAGATTGAAGACTTCGTCCCATGTCCGGATGGGACTCTACTTGGCGTGGAAGGCAAGCTAGGCAATACGGATATGTATATCTCCTCCTTTGTAACCGACCTTGTGTAACCCTAGCCCCCTCCGATGTCTATATAAATCGGAGGGTTTTAGTCCGTAGGACAACATACAATCATACCATAGGCTACCTTCTAGGGTTTAGCCTCTCTGATCTCGTGGTAGATCTACTCTGGTACTACTCACATCATCAATATCAATCAAGCAGGACGTAGGGTTTTACCTCCATAAAGAGGGCCCGAACCTGGGTAAACATCGTGTCCCCTGCCTCCTGTTACCATCCACCAGAGACGCATAGTTCGAGACCCCCTACCCGAGATCCGCCGGTTTTGACACCAACATTGGTGCTTTCATTGAGAGTTCCTTTGTGTCGTCACCATAAGGCTTGATGGCTCCTTCGATCATCGCTAGCGATGCGGTCCAGGGTGTGGCTTTCCTCCGCGGACAGATCTTCATATTCGGCGGCTTTGCACTGCGGGCCAATTCGCTTGGCCATTTGGAGCAGATTGAGAGTTACGCCCCTGGCCATCAGGTCAGATTTGGAAACTTGAATTACACGACCGATATCCGCAGAGACTTGATCTTCGATGGATTCGAGCCCATGCCGGACGCGCCGCGCAGTCGCGACAAGCATGACGTAACTCTACCGTCGGACAGTGTTCGGGAGAACGCATCTGCAGCTACTCCTGCCTTTAATCCGGAGCAAGTTGCACCATCCGAGAGCGGAGGGATGGACCCCGCCAAGGAGGCCGCACTCTCAATGGTGATAGAGCCGGATACTGACTTCACCCCTTACGAGAGCCATGTCGTCAAACCACTGGATTCATCTCCGGCCACAGACTCCGAGCCACTCATATCCGTGCCCGTCGAGTCCGACTGGGCGCCGATCATGGAGTTGACCTCCGCGGACATCTTTCAGCACTCACCCTTCGGGGATGTGCTAAATTCATTATGGTCTCTCCCCCTATCAGGAGAACCTTGGCGGAACTATGTCCGGCTAGAATGGGATGCGGACGACGAAGAAATTCACTGCCTACCCACCACCCACTTAGTAGCCACTGTCGACGACTTAACCGACATGCTCGACTTCGGCTCCGAAGACTTCGACGGTATGGACGACGAAGCCGGAGACGAACAGGATCCACCGCCCCCGGGGCACTAGACCGCCACCTCCTCATGTGACATATACATGGTGGACACCCCCAACGAAGCCAATGGCGATGAGAAAGCGGAGGATGACCCCTCCAAGAAGCAACCCAAGCGCCGACATCAGCGGTGCCGCTCTAAGTCCCGCCACAGCAAAAGAGACGACAACTGCACCACCCCGGTGGCAGAACGCGATCAAGATGCAAACTGCATACATAGTACGGATCCAACATCCAAACACGATGACATCAAAGATTTGCCTCATCAATACCCGTCTAGGGAAGAAAACAGTCCGGACAAAGATGCACCCATCATCCCGGAAACACACTTGGAGCAAGAGAACCTCCGCATAAGGCTTATTGCCACAACGAGAAGCCTGAAGAAATAGAAGCAAAGCATCAAGGTCGCACAAAATACACTCAACAGCAAGTGGAACAAAGTAACAAAGTATGGTGGAAGTTACCACCCAAATAGCTATCCAAGGCGCAAGATATTACCGGAATTCGACGATGAGGCCTTCGAGCCCATACAACCGAAAAGTGATGCGGCCAACAGGCCGGATCCACCACCCTGTGAACGTGATAGAGCTGCTAACAATGTCACGCATAAGTCAACACACGATCTACGTGAGAACTTGCATCAAAAATCCAGCGCGACCAGATCTATCTATGGATCTAGGAAGCGCGCTACGGTACACAACCGACACCGAATACTACAACTGTCCGAAAACCATGGCGCATCCCAATACAGGGGTGCCGCACACCCCTTATGTTTCACTGATGAGGTGCTGGTTCACGAATTCCCAGAGGGATTCAAACCGGTGAACATAGAGGCGTACGACAGAACCATAGACCCTGGAGTCTGGATAGAGGACTTCATCCTCCACATCCATATGGCTCGTGGAGACAATCTCCATGCCATCAAATACTTGCCCCTCAAGCTTAAAGGGCCAGCTAGGCACTGGCTGAAAAGCCTCCCCAAAAACTCAATTGGAAGTCGGGAGGAGCTCGAGGACTCTTTCCGGGCCAATTTTCAAGGGACTTATGTCCGACCTCCAGATGCAGACGATTTAAGTCATATAATCCAATAGTCCGGAGAGTCCGCCCGAAAGCTTTGGAACAGGTTTCTCACCAACAAGAACCAAATTGTCGACTGTCCGGACGCTGAAGCCTTAGCAGCCTTCAAGC
This sequence comes from Triticum urartu, assembly GCF_056163025.1. Taxonomy (NCBI): domain Eukaryota; kingdom Viridiplantae; phylum Streptophyta; class Magnoliopsida; order Poales; family Poaceae; genus Triticum; species Triticum urartu. The sequence continues at coordinate 286,462,164 of NC_141877.1, forward strand.
ACACCGTCCGAGACGAATGGCTCGCCAGACACCTCGGTCAAGAAAAACTGAGAACAATGGAAGCCCTAACAAGCCTCATGACCCGCTTTTGCGCGGGTGAGGACAGCTGGTTGGCCCGTAGCAGCATCAGCGACCCAAGAATATCCGAAGTCAGGGATGGCAATGGTAAACCACGACGCAACAAAAACAAGCGTTGAAGTAAAGAAGGTAGCCCAGATAACACGTCGGTAAACGCCGGATTGAGGGGCTCTAGACCAGGTCAGCGAAAAAAGCCTTTCAAAGGCAGTAGAGAAGGACAATCTGGCCTAAACAAAATTCTTGACAAACTCTGTCAGATTCACGGCACCCCAAACAAACCTGCAAAATCATACCCACAGACAATGTTGGGTCTTCAAGCAGGCCGGTAAGCTAAACGCCGAACACAAAGGGGAAGAGACACCAAGCGAAGACGAGGATGAACCTCGCCAGCAAAGCGCCAAAGGATAGAAAAGGTTCCCACCAGAGGTTAAAACAGTAAATGTGATCCATGTGACAAAGGGGAGAAGCAATCATGCACCCCGATGCATACACGCCATAAAGCCCGTCACCCCCAGGCTCAACCCCTGGTTGGCCTGCCCGATCACTTTTGATCGTAGGGATCACAATACAAATATCTGGTGCAAAGGACTAACGGCCTTGGTGTTAGACCCAATAATAAACGGGTACCATTTCACAAGGGTCCTAATGGACGACGGCAGTGATCTAAATCTGATATATTAGGACACAGTCCGCCAAATGGGGATAGACCCGACACAAATAAGCCACAGTAATACTACCTTCAAGGGAGTAATACCAGGCCAAGAGGCCCGCTGCACGGGCTCTCTACCAGTAGAGGTGGTATTCGGTTCTCCCGATAACTTCCGAAGTGAAACGTTAACTTTTCACATTGCTCCATTCCGAAGTGATTATCAAGCACGGCTCGGGAGAGCGGCTTTCGCTCGTTTTAACGCAATACCTCATTATGCTTTTCTCAAGCTCAAGATGCCCGGTCCGCGAGGCGTCATCACAGTTAGCGGAAATTCCAACCGTTCTTTACGTATAGAAGAGGACGCGGCGGCTCTAACAGCCGCACACTAGATGACATCACCAACCAGAAGAGATGGAAGGTCGTCAAGACCACGGACACAGTTAGACGAGTCCGGCGTTCCATCGTACATGCATGAGATTGGTTTTCGAACCCTCATAAAACGATACCAGGGGCTTCCCGCATGCAATTAGGGCCAGCCCGGCTCAACCAGGCCTCTCTGGAATTTTGATAATTTATTCTTCTTTTTGGCACGACAACTTTCACCTAAGTTCTTTCCTTTTATAGGTGACAATCGTGCTATACCCGTCCAGGACACGGCACAACAGAGACACAGGCGCAGACGTGCAGCAGGGACCTGCCCAAAGGTTTCTTTTTAGATTAAGGCCCTGCGTAAACCTTTTTTATTGTCTCTTGTTGCTCACATCCTCCGGATACTCAACACAACCGAGAAGGATGCTGGCGTTGTTGGCATGTGGCCACGCCAAGATTTTGCACGTACCTGGACACATGGGGTTTCTTATAAAGGGCATTATTTAGCCCAATATATGTTATAAAGACCAAACACCTTAGGGAGTGTTCGGCGTCGCAAGTTTGGGCCCATATACATTAGCTCTAAATCATGTCTTTGGTCAACTGTTGGGTTTGCTCGGTTCCCACGTTTTGGTACCTTACGTTCCGTTATATCGGCTAAGGTAGCAGAACTACTGCTGTTGTGCCCTGGTTCATCCGGATGAGCACCTCAGTAGAGAAAGCCGAAAACTGACTGTCATGATATAGCGAGAGACTGGTCAACCACTCGATGACTAATCGGAATCTTCAGGATTCCTCCGCATTAACGAAGGACCGTTTCCCGGTCATATACGTACGTGCCCCATATTCGGACGAGCGCAGACGTACCAGGGGCTATATAGTAGCCTCACTGTCAAACTCCTATGGCTAAGTGAAAGTGTTAAAGCAATATAGTCTGATTGCCTCATTCGCTACGCTATGACCTCCTTAACGGACGAAGACGTTGGATCAAGTGTGGATATGCATCTTTTGCGAACACCCCCGCATTATATGCATGGGGGCAGAAGCCGACGACTGCAAACTTTCAGGTTATATACATATATACATAAACGACCGCACAGGAGGCATCATAGTACTTTCGTGCAAAACTATAAATACATCCTTGATTAATTCAGAAAAAACATTGTTTGCACAATGGGACTACATGTCACTGGAAAATAATATCTTTCAAGCACTAAGCCTCTATCGAACGAGCGCCTTCAAGGACTTCTTTGAAGTAGTGCTTGGCAGCCACTCAGCCTATGGCCGAACCCTGTGCCGCAACAATGGTGGCATCCATCTCCGCCCAGTATGTTTTGACACGGGCAAGGGCCATCCGTGCACCTTCTATGCACGCCGATCTCTTTACAGCATCGACGCGTGGCACATCATCAAGGAATTGTTGCACTAAGCTAAAGTAGCTATTTGGCCTTGACCCTCCCGGCCACAGATGATCCACAACGGACCTCATGGAAAGTTCAGACAACCTATGGAGCTCGGCCCAACCGGTCAATCGCTCATTCAGTAGAAGCGGATGAACTGGAGCGTGAAACTGTGACTAGAACAGCTTTTCCACTTCGGGAGCTTTCTGATCCTTGAAGTACTCGGCCGCATCAGCAGCACTTGCAGCCAAATCCATGTACGCGTTCGCAGAACTCCATAGCCGGTCTAGAGGAGCATACTTTAGATCTCCGAACTTAGTCTGCAACAAGAAGGGCTTCCCAGACACGATATCTGCAGCTTGATTCAGCTCCTCCTTGGAGCGGGCTTCCTTGGCAGCCACCAGGGCCTTCTCCAGGTCCGTCGCCTTCACTCGGTTTTCTTCATCGAGAAGCTGGTAACGGTCAGCAGCATCTTTTAACTCTGCAGCCATCTTGGCTATTTTCTCCCTTGCTCTCGCAATGTGCGGCCTGTTCGGCCCTTAACTCTTCGGCCGCCTTTAAAGCGGCCGCATTGCTACTCCTTGCTTGCTCCTTGGCTCGGGCAAGCTCCGCCCGAAGGGTGTCCACGGTGGCAGCTCCATCTGCAGTCACAACATATTAAAGATACTGGCATCATGCTGCTCTTATTATGTGACGATCACCAGTAAAATCACTCACCCTGCGCCTCATCAAGCCGCTTGTGGACAAGCACGATGTCGGCATCTGCCGCATCCAGTTGTCGCCTTAGTTCGGCAAACCCATCAGTTCGGCTAGCCACTGGAGCTTCAACCACCTGCACATAAAGGCAGTCTGGTTATTACCTGGGACTATGATCCTATGTTTGCCACCGTCCTCGACGACAACTAGAGTCTAAGGGGCTACTACCTGCATGGGCATACTTAACGTATGTGGTACTGTTAAAAGCATACATTATTTCACGTACCTCGAAGCCTTTCAGCAGACTCATAAACGCTTCATGCAACCCGCTTTCAGCGGATGAAATCCTCTCAATTACCGTACCCATTAGCGTACAATGCCCTTCCGAGACGGCAGCTTGCCTCAAAAGATCATTCAGCGCGTCCGACCGCACACTGTATGGACCCTTGTTGTCGCTCTCCTTAAGAGACGGATACTGGGGATTCCGGGCAGCCAAAGGGTTATCCTCTGGTCCTAGTGGATTCGGAGATACCCTTCGCGACGACACTACAAGGTCGCCCGCTTCTAGAGCTGGGGAGTCCAGGGGAGGCGTTTCGCTCTCCATCATCTCCGGAAGAAGATCCCCCGAAGATGAACTCTGTCGAGAAGGGCTGCGATCTGGACTACAATTTATAAGGATCGGTTATTGTCTTCGGAAGTAAGGTAGGATATCTTCACTATTTAAGTACTTTTTGATTACTTACAGCTCGGTAGAGGGCTGATCCCCACGCGGACATTGTGCGGCAAGAATACCCTCCGAGGCAGGACCCTCTGGCTGAGATTTCTTCTCCCGTTTGGAAACCTTGGTTTCCGGATCTTCAGAGGTAGTCCTCTTCCTTCCTCGGGGAGAGAGAATGTCAGATTCTTCCCCTGTGTTATCCTCCCTCGCGGAGGCGCTCATTCCCTCGGTTGGAATACGTAGCGAAGGAGGCCTGCTTTCGCCCTCTTTATTCCCCCCTTCATCCTCCTTTGAGGGCACTAAACAAGGTGCTGGCTCGAGCATCTTTTCTAGCACCGGATTGTCCAAGCCCTCAGGAAGGGGGGCCGAACACCAGATCATCTTTGCCTTTGTTATCTAGTCCTGGTCAAAGAATGATTCTTCAGAATGATGTCGTGATAAATAATAGGACAGTGTGTTCGGCCATGGGATTACTTACTTGGGCAGCGGGGCGGTTGCAGCTTAAGCCCACGTCCTCGGTGGTGTCCGGACACTCTATTTGGGGTCCGAAGAACGATTTTTACATCTCCTCTTGCGTCATGCCGAGGAAATTCTGAATAGTGCACGGTCCTTCCGGATTGAATTCCCACATACGGAGGGGTCGGCGTTTGCAAGGTTGGACTCAGCGAACCAGCATAACTTGCATTACCATAACCAGACCGAAGTCTCCCTTGAAGAGATCTCGGATATGGCTCTGCAGCACTGGCACGTCCTTGGCTGGACCCCAGCTCAGCCCCCTGCTGATCCATAACATCAGTTGTGGTGGGGGGGCCGAGCGAAAGGAGGGGGCAGCTACCCATTTGGCACTTCGGGGAGCTGTGATGTAAAACCACTCGCGCTGCCACAATCCGGATACCTCTGGAAAAGAACCCTTTGGCCATGTAGCGTACTGCCCCTCGACCGTCTTCAGCTTCACATCGATGGTCTTGAGCCACAGGCCGAAGTGAGGGGCAATGCGGAGGAATGCCTCGCATATGACAATGAATGATGAGATGTGAAGAAGGGAATCCGGTGCCAGATCATGAAATTCCAGCCCGTAATAGTACATAAGACCCCTAACAAAGGGATCCAGAGCGAGGTCTAGCCCTCGGAGGAAGTGGGAGACGAACACAATGCTTTCGTTAGGTTCAGGAGTAGGGACGATCTGCCCTCGGGCGGGTAGCCTATGTGAAATTTCAGCGGTCAGATATCTGGCCTCCCTCAACTTTTTCATGTCCTCCTCCGTGACGGAGGAAGGCATCCACCGGCCTTGAAGGCTGGATCTGGACATGATTGAAGGTTCGAGGCACCTGACCTGAGCTTTGGGTGTTATAACTCGAAGCGGGGGAAGGATTCGATTGAGCGCGAGGGGAAAAAGAAAAAGCATTGTTCCTTTATAAAGAGGGTGAATATCAGGCGTCCTCCTCGTGGCCGTTTGAGACTTACCTCAGATCTAGGAGTCATACCAACAGGCACATTTGTGTTACCACGTTTGTATTGATGAGAATCCTGTGATAAGGGGAACATGATCTCTGCTTTGACAAGACGTGTCAAGAAACGGCCTCGCGTTATGTGCGGGGCTGGTTAAAGAACAGTTCGAATAATGATCAGGTCGTGCCATGATGTCATGCTGTCAAAACATGTCAGCACATTAGATTTGTGGAAATATTATTCTCTCTATGGTGGTATGTGGAACTTATTTTGCAGGGTCGGACACTATCCTGGTATTCAAACTCTTCCGTGTTGTATTCAGAGGAGGAACCCGCCTTGCAATGCCAAAGACAACACTGCACGCCGGACTCATCGTCATTGAAACCTGGTTCAGGGGCTACTGAGGGAGTCCTGGATTAGGGGGTCTCCAGACAGCCGGACTATATCCTTTGCCGGACTGTTGGACTATGAAGATACAAGATTGAAGACTTCGTCCCGTGTCCGGATGGGACTCTACTTGGCGTGGAAGGCAAGCTAGGCAATACGGATATGTATATCTCCTCCTTTGTAACCGACCTTGTGTAACCCTATCCCCCTCCGGTGTCTATATAAACCACAGGGTTTTAGTCCGTAGGAGAACATACAATCATACCATAGGCTAGCTTCTAGGGTTTAGCCTCTCTGATCTCGTGGTAGATCTACTCTTGTACTACTCACATCATCAATATCAATCAAGCAGGACGTAGGGTTTTACCTCCATCAAGAGGGCCCGAACCTGGGTAAACATCGTTTCCCCTGCCTCCTGTTACCATCCGCCTTAGACGCACAGTTCGGGACCCCCTACCCGAGATCCACCGGTTTTGACACCGACAGGAACCCTTAACGGAACTATTCTCCCTGGAAGATGTTTCTTACTACCCATGTAATATAACATAGCTAGTTGGGTACTTATTTGTTCAAGAACTTATGACCCCCACGCCTGGTCTCCATGCATACCCCGGTTTCTACATAACCGAGCGGGTATTCGGATACACTCCGGACTATCAGGTCTAGAGGTCGAAGCGAAAAGGACCGCCATGACAAATGATTTACAATCCGGCTAGGGACATTACATATGTCACTTTAAGTACACAGTCACTAAGACTGATTAAATTCTTCTTCTATACCATCCAACAGGCTATCTACCCTACAATCCTATTGGGAATACTTTGCGGCTAATTCTACTTGATCATACACTAAACTGATGGGGATCTCTTTCCCATCGGGCCCCATAGGTCTGACCTCGGCCATGTGGTTTGGGTCCGCTTTGGTATAGCGTGTCTTCACCATAGCCAAGGCTTCCCTTGCACCTTATCGGCAGGCAGATATCTTCCATAATCGGAAGCGCCGCCGCGCTCCCTTGAGCTTATCCATAAGCACCCCTATGCCTCCTGGCAGGGACGCGGATGGCCACAAGGCTTGGGCAATACCCTGCATCACCTGTCGAACTTGCTCGTGCAGTTGTGAGAGCTCTAGTAGTTGATCACCCGAAGACCCGGGCATCTCCTCTGCGGGATGACCTGTCAGCATACCTGCAGACATGACTCTGTTAGCCGGCTTCTTTGCCGAACTCCTTTAAAAGTTTGTTCAAGCACTTCCTAAAAATGCCGCGCCAAAGCCGCTTATTCTCCTTCATGGAGTCCGCAAGCTGGGCTCGGACATCTTTCAGTTCCACGCCCAGCCGGATATTGACGTCTTGGAGATTAATTTTCTCATGCCTGAGTCGCGTAAGCACGCGCTCGCCAGCATTTAGCTGTCGATCAGCACGTGCCGCATTCACCGCCACGGCCTCCGGATTCACTCCGGGGTCATCTGCAACATCTATTGTTAGATTTAAATGCACGTCGTATACATCCTGGTACTTGTATTCTTTGCAATGGAAACAAGTATTACCATAGGGGCCCTTCTCGGACTCCTTCAAAGTGGTAACAGCGGCCCCTAGCTGTGCCTTGCACTCTTCTAGCTCTTGAGACAGTCGGGAATTCTTCTCTGTAAGAACCTGCACAAATAATGATCCTTAAATCAGTTGTGTCAAGTGTTTCAAGTCTCAGGGGCTACTGATATACATAGTCGTTAGATTTTCCTACCCATAAATCCTTTACATACTGGTCCCTGGCTCTGGCAAGACCATTTTGAGCAGCACGGATGTACGCATCTCCTGAGTTGAAGGCATTGAACGCCTCTTGGGAGAAACAAGCGGCACGGAGTATGGCCCTGCGACGCCTGTGATTCATGGCGCTCTCCACTTGGGAATTCGTAGCGGATAATCTGTCCGCATCCTCTGTAGGAGGAACATCCGGCGTCTGCCCCACGTTAGCTTCCGTCTCCATGTCCGGCCCTGGAGCCCGACTGGTCGAGGCGTGATCGGCAGCCTCTCCGCATATAGTCCGGCGAGCGTTTTTTCTACTAAGAAACATGGATGTCATTATATTTTGAGAAAGGCGGCAACCATGAAGCGAGGTTTTGTGTCATACCTCTGCGCCGACGTCTCCGTCCTGACCGCCTTCCTTTTTGGCCTACCCAGCCTCGGTGCCCTTTGTTGGCGAGTTGCTGCGGGTTCGGCATGGCGTCCCGAAGGCCTTCCCTGTAAAACACCGTGTGTGTACGGTAGGTGAAGTGCATAAAAGGGGATCCTTTTTGGGAGTTGGGACTTTGGTTTTTTCTTACGTGCGATGCAGGGAGTAGTCCAAGATAGTCAGCCGTTATGGCCACCATGGCGTCATCGCAGCTCAATTGATAGAATTGCCTGTCTATCAGCTCCACGAATATGTCCGGATCCTCTTCGAGTCCGTGATCGAGGGCCCGACCAGGGTCCTCTGGTTGTGTAGGTGGGCTGTTGACCTCCCTTACAGCTTTTCGCAGTTCCTGCCGTGAAATGGCAAGGTGAGTATCTACGACGAAGAATGCAGGAAGGTTGGGAGTAAAGAGTGACAACTCACCTAGCTTGGAGGGTTGTACATGGAGAATCCATCCGTAGCTTAATACGGATGGACTCCTCTTCCTCTCCCTTGAACAACTCGGACAGAATTTTTGCTAAAGCAGTAGCGGAGTCCGGTCCCTTACGCCCGCAGCGGGTGGCATCATCTTCCCCGTTAAAACACCACAATGGGTGCCCTGGATATATTAAAGCGGCTGCACCCCCCGCATTATACATATTGACATAACCTCGATTATTGTCAATCCTGATTGAGCCAGCACTTTAATCCGGTCCATCAGGTAAAGGACTTCTCCGCTGTCTTCCTCCTGGGGGCTCCGTGGGCGCCAACTTTGGCGTTTCTTCAGACGAGCATTGTTGAACTCGGGAAGACCCCTCTGAACATGGTCCGGGAGGGGGACGTCCTCCATGTAAAACAACTCCGAAGGCCAGTCTTCGGACGTCTTCTTCGGGGTACCGGACAGGTATCCGGTCTCGGCAATGCACCATATTTCGTCTCCGCCCACTTGATAAAGTGACCCCTCCTGTGTGCGGGGCACAAGGCAAAATAGCCTCTTCCACAGCTCAAAATGAGCCCGCAGCCTAGAAACAGCTCACAAAAGGGCAACATAACCGGCAATGTGCAGTATGGAAGCAGGGGTGAAATTATGCAACTGGAGGCCGTAAAACTCCAAGAGCCCGTGGAGGACCAGATGAATTGGAAATCCGAGGCCCCTTAGTAAGTAAGGGACAAGGCATACCCGCTCCCCCTTGGAGGGATTGGGGAAGCTCTCCGCTTGCTCCCTGCCATTATAGGTGGCGAGCCCGGCTCGGACAGGGACCATATACGCTGGAGGAAGAAATTCCTGGGTCTGCAACTCTACTAATCGGCTGTGCGGGATAGAACACTTCTCCCAATCACCGGGCTTAGGGCTACGGGAGCGGGAGGATGAGCTGGGATGGCTGGCCATGATGGAATGGATTTTTCCGAGCGCGCTCCGATGGACTCTCGCCGTGGGAGGATGGTGTGGATTGGATCTAAGAATCCCCATCCCTTTAATAGATGATTTATTTACCTGGCTGGGGGGCGAATGTAAAAATGACCTGGCTCCTCGCATTTGCTCGCCACGTGGAAGATAGCCCTTATTGGGCGCAGAAGCCAAGAAGTGCAACATTTATGGGGAGCCGTACACTACTTAGCAGATATTTAGAATTTGGAGAAGAACCCGCCTTGCAATGCCGAAAACTATACTGCGCGCCGGACTCATCGTCATGGAAGCCTGGTTCAAGTGCTACTAAGGGAGTCCTGGATTAGGGGGTCTCCGGACAGCCGGACTATATCCTTTGGCCGGACTGTTGGACTATGAAGATACAAGATTGAAGACTCCGTCCCGTGTCTGGATGGGACTCTCCTTGGCGTGGAAGGCAAGCTAGGCAATACGGATGTGTAGATCTCCTCCCTTGTAACCGACTCTAGGTAACCCTAGCCCCCTCTGATGTCTATATAAACCGGAGGGTTTAGTCCATAGGACAACATACAATCCTACCATAGGCTAGCTTCTAGGGTTTAGCCTCTACGATCTCGTGGTAGATCAACTCTTGTAATACTCATATCATCAAGAACAATCAAGCAGGACTTAGGGTATTACCTCGTTCAAGAGGGCCCGAACCTGGGTAAACATCGTGTCCCTTGCCTCCTGTTACCATCCGCCTTAGACGCATTGTTCGGGACCCCCTACCCGAGATCTGCCGGTTTTGACACCGACAGACAACAAACACACACTTTTCTGGGTTGAGCCGCAATTTCACCTAGCGCAGGATCTCAAAGGTCTCCTCCAGGTCTTGGATCAAGGTTCTCACCTCCTGAGACTTCACCACAATATCGTCGACGTAGGCCTCCGTGTTTCTCCCGAGCTGCCTCCCTAAAGCGATGTGCATCAACCGCTGAAAGGTCGCACCCGCGTTGCGCAGTCCAAAGGGCATACAGGTGTAGCAGTACACCCCACACGGGGCCAGGAAGGTTGTCTTCTCTACATCTTCCACCGCCATCTTGATTTGGTGATACCCTGAGAACGCATCCAGGAAGCATAGTAGGTCGCACTCGATGGTGGAGTCGACAATCTGGTCGATGCGCGGGAGAGGGAACGGATCTTGAGGGCACGCCTTGTTGAGGTTGGTGAAGTCGACGCACATTCGCTCCTTCCCGCCTTTCTTTGGCACCACGACTGGGTTCGTCAGCCATTTGGGGTACCTAACCTCACGAATGGCACCTGCCGCCTTCAACTTGCGGGTCTCTTGGACGATGAAGGCCTGCTTCTCCGTGGACTGCCGCCTCGCTCACTGCTTCACAGGCCGGACATTGGGGCACACCCTTAAGCGGTGTTGAATCACCTCTCTCGGGACCCCCACCAGCTGATTGGGCTCCCATGCGAATATGTCCTTGTTCGCGCGCAAGAACTTCACCAATGCTTCCTCTTGGCTGGGGTTGAGGCCGGCACCTATGGTGAAGGTGGCTCCTGAGGAGCCGTCCTCGTCGACCGACACCTCCTTGATTTCTGCCTTATCTTGGGTGAACAGCTGCTTCTTCTTGGTTGGCGCGGCCTCCTTGAACTCGTGGGCACCGGCGCCGACGGGCTGCGCCGCTGCAGCGGTCTTGAAGGCAAGTTCGAGTGTCGTCACCGCCTCCTTGGTGTTTCCCTTGACAGTGAGGACACCTTTGCTTCCAGGCATCTTCATGAGATTGTAGGCCGGATGAGTCACTGCCATGAACTGGGCCAGAGCTAGATACCCGAGGATGGCCTTGTACGGGAGGCCAATGCGGGCGATGTCGAAGTCGACCAGCTCAGTGCGGTAGTTGTCGCGCGTGCCGAAGGTGACGGGAAGGCGGATCTACCCCAGGGAGCGGGCAGCGATGGCACCAACTCCTGAGAAAGGCTTGCTGAGGCTGAGTCGCTCGAGTGGCACGTGAAGAAGGCTGAAGGCCTCCATGGAGAGCAAGTTGAGGCCGGCGCTGCCGTCGGCGAGGGTCTTGGTGACGGCCACGTTGCAGATGGTGCGCGTACAGAGCATCGGAAGCATCCCCAAGCCGGTGGTGGTGATGGGGTGGTCTTTTCAGCTGAAGATGAGGTCAGTCTCAGGCGCGGCCCAGCCCAGCAGAGCCCCCGAGCACTTGGAAGCAGCACCAATCTGGCGGAGGAACGGCTTGATGTGGCGCTCTGAGGGTGGCGCCTATGAGCCACCTAGCAGGGGCGCGACCGCGTGGTGCGCCGGTGCCGCATAGCACGCAGTGAAGAGGTCGCAAAACTCCTCCCAAGACGCCACCGTGGATCTGGGAAGGTTGAGTAGCCAGGCGCACGGCTCACCAGCGAGGGCCATGGGAAGCCAGTTGGCCATGACCTTGTCATCACCCCGGCCTCAAGGACGGCCTCCTCGTATGCTAACAGGAAAGCTGACGGGTCCGCTGCACCATCGTAGCACGGCGGCGTCTCTGGCTTGAACTTGGGCGCCGCTGCACCCACCGCAGGGTGGGGGCCAGGGCTCGGAGCCCCTTGGCCCCGTCATCGATGCTAGTCGTTGGAGTTGGCAGCAGGGCACCTGCCATGTGGGCGAAGCGCGGTGGCGATAGAGCGCAGATCGACGGAAGAGAAGCTATGGCGCACCACTACCTGGTTCGCCAAATGTTGGATCATGGGTTCCGGCAAAACCCTCGAGGTTCGAACACTGGGGTGCGCGCAAAGGTTTTCTCCCTATCGATCCATGCCCTAGTTCTCTAAGATCTCGCGGGCGAACTCGGCGAACTCACAACACAGAAAGACACAATATTTATACTGGTTCGGGCCACATTTGTGGTGTAATACCCTACTCTAGTGTGGTGGATTGCCTCTTGGGCTGATGATGAACAGTACAAGGGGAAGAACAGCCTCCTGAGGTTGAGGTGTTCTTGTGCTTGGTGAACTTGTGTGGGTGAGATGATCTTGGATCCGTCCTCCCTCTTTGGTGGCTAGTTCTACTTATATAGGCCCTGGTCCTCTCCCCAAATATTGAGCGGGAAGGGAGCCAACAATGGCCAATTTGAAAGGGGACAACTAGTACAACTTATCCTGACAAAAGCGGTCTTCGCCTGCAAAAGGGTCTGGTGATGACGCCGTCTTGGGCTCCATGGTGACCTCTGTCTTGCCGTCCTACTGGTCTTGGTCTCGTTGCAGCAATATGGAAACCTTTGCTTGATGCCTCTGTACTCCGCGCCTGCGCTTGCCCCCTTGGCACCAAAGAGGAAACAAGGACGTTGCGCGCGCCGGCACCCGCCTGGTCTCGATCGTCATGGCTCACGTCACGAGAACCTTGCATGGTTTGCCCTGCCTTGATCTCTCTGCCCCTCTCCTGAGGAGGTCTTGCGTCTTCCGCCTCACGAGGCTTGGCCCCTCGCAAGGGTCTTGAATGCCTTGTCGATGACGATGGGCCGTACGGGCCTGCTAGCTCAGCCACTCCGTGGGCCGCAAGCAGGCAAGTCTGGGGACCCCCATTCCCAGAACGCGGACATCATCCGTCAGGCAATGCTATCCCACAGGCTGGTGATTATAGTATTATACCACTTTTAGTATTACCTATGTTGTTCTTTAATACTTTTGTGTGCCATCTAGTTAATCTCCAGTACAAACGATACATATTCTGTAGCTTTCATCTGTGTTCTCCCTTTAGTTTTTGAGACCTGTTGCTGCTAGTTAACCCCAGTCCTACTATTTATATCGTCTCCTACAGGCACTCATTACATAAATCTAACTACTAGTTGTCTTCCATGCATGTTAGATATAATTGCACACACTGATATGTCCACAAGAACCTCACAGAGCAATCTAACGGCCAACAAACTTGATGTCAATGATACCCAATATGATGGAACATGTAAAGGCAGTTCTTCAGAAGACTTGCAGAAAGATGATGAATCCTATTCACCCCACAAGGTCCTTGCTCTAACTTGGCCCGTGATATAGGTACATCATGCATATAATGTCCTAGAGTGCATCTACTATGTTGCCATGCCATGTGCTTAGCCTGCTGATCATGCATGTAAATATGTCATGCCTTCCTGTTTTTCAGTACCTATTCCATTCATGATAACATGTTTGCAAATTCAAGTACTGTCATTCTACTCTATCGTAATGCCATCTGCTTAGTTTGAACACCATGCTTCTGAATATCTTATGCATTGTTATTCATCAGTATGTACTTCATCTGTCTACGATACCATGTGTTTTTACATTGAAGTGTTGTTCTAGTGGTCTGTTGCAATGCCATCTTAGTTTCACAATCATACACGCATATGTTGCCTTAGTGTTTTTCTGTATGTATTCCGCTACCATACAGTTTTACATTCAACTAGTGGTTTTTTACTCCGTCGTACTGTCGTATCCTAGCTCTTACATCATACTCCCTCTGTCCGGATTACATGTCGCAGAAATGGATAAAAATGGATGTATCTAGAACTGAAATACACCTAGACCCATCCATTTTATTTCCGGATGGAGAGAATACATGTCAATATGTCATGCCTTTCTATTCTTCAGTACCTATTCCATCTCTCTGCTATAGCATGTTTTATAATTGAAGCACCATTCTTCTATATAAGGCATGCAAGGGGAAGACTGCTATGTTTCAATCTAAAGGGTTACAAACAAGGTCTTTGCAAAAGATCCAAACGCCAGGATATAGTAAACCAACTCTAGTTTTCATAAATACTACTCCAGCACAGAGAAACCCAACTCCTACTGATAATAAGCAGATTCCAGTGGCCAATGAACTAGTCCGCTCTAGTCCAGGAAAAATATGTCAACTCCATTCTAAGAAGCATGTGCGTATCCTCGCATCATGAAATTTTTAGCATTCTGATCATATTTTCTACATGTTTCTTACCCATCTCCCTTTTAGAAAATAAGCTTAAAGGATAGAAGACTTTCTACACTGGGATCATATTCGAGGAAAGTATGTTGCGGGAATTCTCTATGCTCCAATGCTGATGTAAGTACCTGTTGTATATCACTATATTTTTACATCAGCATGTATTTTGTTAATCGGCGTGAATCCAACCTTTATCTGATCTAAATTTAGTTGTAGAAAAAATTATAATTAAAGGCGACAATGTTGACTTTTGTAAGGAAAACTTCCTGGTAGTTTTGCATACTGAGCTGCATGAGCGTACTATCTCATATCATGCACATTACTGAATTGTAGTGCTGCTCTGGTTGCCCATTCACTCATTCTGTCAAGGTTGCTTTCGTATTACCTTACTTGGCTGATGATAGTTGTGCCATATTGTGTTAATTTGGTGTAGGCTGGTGTGGTCTGGTTGCCCAAACGTTCCTTGTGTCAGTGTTGCTTTCCTATTATCTGACCTGGCCAATAATAGCAATGCTAGTGTGTTAATTTGGTGCAGGCTGCGGAAGATAAGAAGACAAACTCTAAAAACATCAAGGCAACCCCATTGTTTCTTTCCAATAAGTCTAGTCCAGGTAATATGGCAATAACTCATGATTAATCTATTCGGTTCCCCTCCTAATTTATGTTATGATGCAGTGGTCGAGACACTCTCCACTATCAATAATACAAGCCTACCAAATTGCCATCTGAATCTGTTTAGTTTCCCCTGTCTAGAATGCAACGGAAACAAATGTATGTTTGTGAACCAATTGCTGGCTAAAGCAATGTTGGAAATCTTGGAGGAATTAGAGGCGCACATTCTTGCGCAACAACAACTGATCAATGTTTTCAGAGACAGTGTAGCAAAGAAGGAAGAACTTGCTCATATGCTTATGGGTGTCATCCGCACTGAGGTTGCAGATTGTGACGTTGTAGATCATTAGGTTTTGTTCATTTATTTGCATTGGCATCAATCTGATTGCCCAGTGGATGTACTTTCCTGTAATATATGCTGGATGTGCAACATTTTCCCTGTAGGTCGTATCTTTTCTTAGTGCGCCTCGCATTCCAGCTAATTTGTCGCTAGGAAGCTAAAAAAGCAGTGAAATTATTAGTTAGCATGAATAGTCATGGGCCCTATATGAAGGAAGCAGCCCACTACCCTTAATGGGCTCGCAGGGGCGAAAATTCTCATAGGCCTTTGATTGATCGGTTTTGGTCCTGTGCATAATTGCTCGTTGTAATGGGCTCAAATTTTCTAATTGGGCCTACTGACATGTTTGAACTTTAGTGGGCCCATTAAGTTAATGGGCCATTACTAGGCCGAAAGGTAATGCTCGACCCTGTTATCTCCCGGGTCGTTAACAGCCGACATCGAAGCAGGCAACAGGTGGGCCCATTTGATTTCACGGGCCGTTAACAGGCTGATACTAAGGTTGGGATACATATGGCCCAACTACAATGTGGGCATTTAGCAGGCCAAAAGAGAGAGTGGTCTCGTACTAGACCATGAAGAGCATGGGCCACTAAGAGGCCGAAAGTCAGGTCGTACTGTATATAGCCCAACTATGTTGTGGGCCTTTAGCAGGCCAAAGATAAACCGGGGACCATGAAGAGCATGGGCCGTTAAAAGGCTAAAACTCATGTCCGACTGCAAATGGCCCAACTCATTTATGGGCCGCTAATAGGCTGAAAGACACACTGAGCCGAAAATTGGCCCAACACTTAAATGGGTCGCTAAAAGGCCGAAATACCTACATCCTGACAATTGGCCCATCCCTTGAATGGGTCATTAATAGGCAGAAATCACATCGGGCTGATATTGAGCAAAGATATATAGCAGGTTGTTAACGGGCTCGAACTGATGATGGGCTGCAATGGTGTCAAATCATTAATGGGCCGTTGACGGGCCGAATTGGCACATCTCGTATGGGTCGTGGGCTTAAATGGACCTGACACGAGTAGGCCTTATATGGGCTTGCTTGCTAATTTTTACTGGGCCGGCCTTTTTCACCGAAATGGGCCATTGTTGGGCCTTGCCACGTGCCGACATATCATAGGCGCCTCCCGTACTATGAGTGGATGGCATCTGTCCAAACGTTGAGCCGACACGTGGATCCATCGACGAGTGAGAATTTTACACATGGAAAATCCCCATTGGTCGGGGCTGTTAACGGGTTATCGAATCCAAATCGGAACCCGATAGCTTAACGGTGACCCATTACGGTGGATGCCACATGTCGGTTACCCTTGACGAAAGCAATTCTATGACGCGCGATTTATCATCATGGAAGTGGACACTTCTGTGATGATAATTTTGGTAATGTCATGGAACACTTCTACGATAGCACATGTATGACTATCTTAATTCTGTCATAAAATCGTCATGGATGTACATGCATGACAGAAAATGTGACCTACTGTGACAAACACGTATCAGCACAGAAGTGTATTTTTTTGTAGTGAAAGGCATAAGGATTGTGATATAATGTGTAACAATAGCCTGCTACCTCTTGAGCTTGCGTTGGTTTTTCCCTTGAAGAGGAAAGGGTGATGCAGCAAAGTAGAGTAAGTATTTCCCTCAGTTTTGAGAACCAAGGTATCAATCCATGAGGAGATAACGCGCAAGCCACCGAATACCTGCACAAACAATCACCAACCTTGCACCCAACACGATAAAGGGGTTGTCAATCCCTTCACGGTTATTTGCAATGTGAGATCTGATAGAGATGGATAAACGGCAAAGTAATATTTTTGGTTTATGGAATGGAATGTAAAAGATTGCTAAGAAAGTAAATAGGAAACTAGAATTGTAGATCAGAAACTTATATGATGGAAAATAGACCTAGGGGCCATAGGTTTCACTAGAGGCTTCTCTCAAGAAAGCAATTATTATGGTGGGTGAACAAATTACTACCGAGCAATTGATAGAAAAGCGCAAAGTTATGACGATATCTAAGGCAATGATCATGAACATAGGCATCACGTCTGTGTCAACTAGACCAAAACGATTCTGCATCTACTACTACTACTACTCCACACATCGACCGCTATCCAGCATGCATCTAGAGTATTAAGTTCATAAAGAACGGAGTAACGCCTTAAGAAAGATGACATGATGTAGAGGAATTAACTCAAGCAATATGATGAAAACCCCACCTTTTTAGCCTCGATGGCAACAATTCAATACATGTCGGTTCCCCTTCTATCACTAGGATCGAGCACCGTAAGATTGAACCCAAAGCTAAGCACTTCTCCCATTGCAAGAAAAACCAATCTAGTTGGCCAAACCAAATTGATAGTTCGAATAGACTTGCAAATATATCAAATCATGCATATAAGAATTCAGACAAGGTTCAAATAATATTCATAGATAAGTTGATCATAAATCCACAATTCATCGGATCTCGACAAGCACGCCACAAAAGAGTATTACATCGAATAGATCTCTAAGAACATCGAGGAGAACTTTGTATTGAGAATCAAAGAGAGAGAAGAAGAAGCCATCTAGCTACTAGCTATGGACCCGTAGGTCTGTGGTAAACTACTCACGCTTCATTAGAGAGGCAATGGTGTTGATGTAGACGTCCTCCGTGATCGAATCCCTCTACGGCAGGATGCCGGAAAAGGCCCCTAGATGGGATCTCACGGGTAGAAAAGGTTGCGGCGGTGGAAAAGTGGTTTCATGGCTCCCCTGGAAGTTTTTGGGGTATTTGAGAATATATAGGAGGAAGATCTAGGTCAAGGGGTCACCGAGGGGCCCACAAGGTTGGGGGGCGCCCTACCCCCCTAGGCACGCCCTCCACCCTTGTGGCCACCTCGTGGCTCTTCTAACTTGCACTCCAAGTCTCCTGGGTGTCTTCTGGTCCAAGAAAAATCATCGTGAAAGTTTTATTCCGTTTTGACTCCGTTTGGTATTCCTTTTCTGCGAAAGTCTAAAAGAAGGAAAAAACAGAAACTGGCACTGGGCTCTAGGTTAATAGGTTAGTCCCAGAATCATATAAAATAGCATATTAATGCATATAAAACATCGAAAACAGATAATAAAATAGCATGGAACAATCAAAAAATTTAGATATGTTGGAGATGTATCACAACCCATAATGCAATAAAATTGATATAAAAGCATGATGCAAAATGGATGTATGAACTCCCCCAAGCTTAGACCTCGCTTGTCCTCAAGCGAAAGCCGATATCAAAAAATATGTCCACATGTTTGGAGATAGAGGTGTCGATAAAATAAAATACGGACATGAGGGCATCATGATCATCTTTAGAACATCAACATATATTGTCATATAATTTCTTATGCTAAAGTAACAATTCATTCACAAGGTAAAGTATGAATCAGAAACTAAATTGAAAACTAACAAACTATGATCTCAGTCATTGAGGAAATTTCAATTTATCGTAACATCGGAAAGAGTCAATATAAGAGCTTTTCAGCAAGTCCACATACTCAACTATCATTTAATATTTCACAATTGCTAACACTCACGTGATACTTATGTGTTCAAAGTTCTAGTCGGACACAGAGAAAAATAGGGGCTTATAGTTTCGGCTCCCAACCTTTTACCTCAAGGGTAATGTCAACAATAATACTTTATGATAACCTACATCCGAGTGGATATATATATAGTGCTTGCCAAAGGAAAAAGTGTAAAAATTAAAGGTGAAGATCACCATGACTCTTGTATAAGGGTGGAAGATAAAAGTACAAGATAGGCCCTTCGCAGAGGAAAGCAGAGGTTGTCATGTGCTTTTATGGTTGGATGCACAAAATCTTAATGCAAAAGAACATCACTTTATATTGTCGCTTGTGATAAAGACCTTTATTATGCAGTCCGTCTCTTTTATTTCTTCCATATCATAAGTTCGTATAAATCTTATTTTCTTCGCACTAATAGATCACACATATTTAAAGAGCGGTTTTTATTGCTTGCACCGATGACAACTTACTTGAAGGATCTTACTCAATCCATAGGTAGGTATGGTGGAATCTCACGACAAAACTAGTTTAAGGGATGTTTGGAAGCACAAGTAGTATCTCTACTTGGTGCAAATAATTTGGCTAGCATGAGAGGGAAAAGCAAGCTCAACATGTTGGAGGATCCATGACAATATAACTTCTATTCAGATATAAGAAAACATAACCCATTATGTTGTCTTCCTTGTCCAACATCAACTTTTTCGCATGTCATATTTTAATGAGTGCTCACAATTAAAAAAGATGTCCAAGATAGTATATTTATATGTGAAGCCTCTCTTTCTTTATTACTTCCTATTAATTGCAACAATGAACAAAACTATGTTTGTCAACTCTCAACAACTTTTATTCATCATACTCTTTATATGTGGAAGTAATTACTCTCCATAAGATCACTATATGATCTTTTAATTTCTTTTTATTTTTTCTTTTATTTAATTCCCTCAAGATCATAGCAAGAAAGCAAAGCCCTCAACTCAAAACTACTCTTTATTATATATAACTCACGAACTCGATTACATAGAGGGAACATAAAGCAAAACTCAAAGCTAGATTATACTAAAAACTTTATTCTACTATATCAAGATATAACCAAAAGGATCGAACTAAGAAAAACGATAAAGGTAAAGGTGTGATGGTGATATGATATCGGGGCACCTCCCCCAAGCATGGCAGTTGCCAAGGGGAGTACCCATACCCATGTATTCATGTCTCTTTCTTCGGAGGTGGTGATGATGGAGTTGTTGATGAAGTAGTCTTGTCATCCATCTTCCATGGCATAGGCTCACCATCATAGAAAGATGAATGAGTCTTCGGGATCCTCGGATCTACAGACAAACTCATCCTCTTGAATATGTATTCATACTCACAGTTTTGATTTCGCAGGTCATTGATCTGGGCTTGGAGATGCTTGATTTTCTCATGAAGCTTGAAGATGGCCTCCCCGATGTTCTTGGCATCCAGCTTGTGATTGTTGGTGAACTCCATGATCATCATGTTATTGGCATTGAGTCCACGTCCCACCATCCCTTGGCACTTGAAAACTGGTTGCTCCATTGCTTCGAGTCTTATCTACACACTTCCGGTCTTCTTCGGCCCCTCAACATCGCATATGTGCAGCACCCCCTCACGCATCTCAATGGCTTGAGGGTGTCGCAGCACCTCCGCAAGGTAAGGGTTGATGACCTTCTCGAAAAACATGTCCTTGGGGCACTTGGAGACGTCATGGTGATCTAGATCTGTCAGAAAAACAGCTCGAAACAAAAACATGAGATATTGTCCTGGTACGGTGGTCAAAACCTTCAGAAGATTATATAATGAAATTTAACTGACCAAAAGAAGAATTGTGCAAGAAAACGGAGTCCGGAGGGTACACGAGGTGGCCACAAGGACGGGGGGCGCGCCCTCCACCATTGTGGACGCCTCGTGTCTCTTTCGGACTACTTTTAATTTTACTATTTTTTAAATATTCCAAAATGGAGAAAAATTGCCATTAGAACAGTTTTGAAGTTGGTTTACTTACTGTACCACATACGTATTCCTTTTCGGAGTCTGAAACATTCTGGAAAGTGCCCCTTATATACTCCTTCGGTGTTATGGTGTCAATTATATTGGTCTCAACATTTATGGGAGTATCTGAGATATAATGTTTGATTCTTTGACCGTTTACCACCTTTGGATTTGTGCCTTTGGTGTTGCAGATTTTTACGGCACCAGAATGATAGACCTCCTCAATAATGTAAGGACCTTCCCATTTAGAGAGAAGCTTTCCTACAAAGAATCTTAAACGAGAGTTGTGTAGCAAAAGATGATCACCTACATTAAACTCAGCCTTTTGTATCCTTTTGTCATGCCATCTTTTAACCTTTTCTTTAAACAACTTGACATTCTCATAGGCT
Organism: Triticum urartu; assembly: GCF_056163025.1. NCBI lineage: Eukaryota > Viridiplantae > Streptophyta > Magnoliopsida > Poales > Poaceae > Triticum > Triticum urartu. Next base: position 286,483,274 of record NC_141877.1, read on the forward strand.
TGGGTTCTCCATTCATCAAGTGAGCTAATGTCAAATAACCTCTTCTCACCGGCAAGTTTGAATTCATAATTGACCTCTTTAATAGCCCAATATGCCTTATGTTCTAATTCAAGAGGTAAGTGACATGCTTTTCCATAAACCATTTTATAAAGAGACATACCCATAGGGTTCTTATAAGCAGTTCTATAAGCCCATAATGCATCATCAAGTTTCTTAGACCAATTCTTTCTAGATCTATCAACAGTGTTTTGCAAAATCAATTTAATCTCTCTATTACTCAATTCTACCTGACCTCTAGACTGAGGATGATAAGGAGATGCAATTCTATGGTTAACATCATATTTAGCAAGCATTTTACGGAAAGTACCATGAATAAAATGTGCACCACCATCAGTCATTAAATATCTAGGGACTCCAAATCTCGGAAAAATAACTTCTTTAAGCATCTTAATAGAAGTATCATGATCAGCACTACTAGTTGGAATAGCTTCTACCCACTTAGTAACGTAATCAACAAGAACTAACATATGTGTATACCCATTAGATGAAGGAAAAGGTCCAATATAATCAAAGCCCCAAACATCAAATGGTTCAATCACAAGTGAATAATTCATAGCCATTTCCCGACGTCTACTAATATTGCGAATTCTCTGGCATTCATCACAAGACAAAACAAACTTATGGACATCCTTGAAGAGAGTAGGCCAATAAAAACCGGATTGTAATACCTTGTGTGCAGTTCTATCTCCAGCGTGCAGTCCTCCGTAAGACTCGGAGTGACACTTGTGTAGGATCTGTCCCTCTTCATGCTCAGGTACACATCGTCTAATAGCACCATCTACTCCTTCTTTATAAAGGGGTGGGTCATCCCAAAAGTAATGTCCTAAATCATAGAAAAACTTTTTCTTTTGCTGGTATGTGAAACTAGGTGGTATAAATCTAGCAACAATGTAATTAGTGTCGGATTCGGGGCTCCACAGACCCAAGAAAGATTCGAACTCTAGGGTGCGTGCGAAGAACTCAATCTCCCCAGCCTACTGCTACGTCTTGAGCACTGCGTTGGTTTTCCCCGAAGAGGAAGGGATGATGCAGCAAAGTAGCGTAATTATTTCCCTCAGTTTTTGCGAACCAAGGTATCAATCCAGTAGGAGGCTACGCGCGAGTCCCTCACACCTGCACAAACCAAATAAATCCTCGAAACCAATGCACATAGGGGTTGTCAATCCCTATAGGGCCACTTACGAGACTGAGATCTGATAGATATGATAAGATAATATTTTTGGTATTTTTATGATAACAATGCAAAGTAAAATAAAGGCAAAGTAAATAACTAAGTAGTAGGAGATTAATATGATAAAGATAGACCCGAGGGCCATAGGTTTCACTAGTGGCCTCTCTCGAGAGCATAAGTATTCTATGGTGGGTGAACAAATTACTGTTGAGCAATTGACAGAATTGAGCATAGTTATGAGAATATCTAGGTATGATCATGTATATAGGTATCACGTCCGAGACAAGTAGACCGACTCCTGCCTGCATCTACTACTATTACTCCACTCATCGACCGCTATCCAGCATGCATCTAGTGTATTAAGTTAAAAACAGAGTAACGCCTTAAGCAAGATGAGATGATGTAGAGGGATAGACCCATGCAATATGAAGAAAACCCCATTTTGTTATCCTTGATAGCCACAATACAATACATGCCTTGCTGCCCCTACTGTCATTGGGAAAGGACACCGCAAGATTGAACCCAAAGCTAAGCACTTCTCCCATTGCAGGAAAGATCAATCTAGTAGGCCAAACCAAACTGATAATTCGAAGAGACTTGCAAAGATAACCAATCATACATAAAAGAATTCAGAGAAGATTCAAATATTATTCATAGATAGACTTGATCATAAACCCACAATTCATCGGTCTCAACAAACACACCGCAAAAAGAAGATTACATCGAATTGATCTCCACAAGAGAGGGAGAGAACTTTGTATTGAGATCCAAAAAAGAGACAAGAAGCCATCTAGCTACTAACTATGGACCCATAGGTCTGAGGTAAACTACTCACACTTCATCGGAGAGGCTATGGTGTTGATGTAGAAGCCCTCGGTGATCGATGCCCCCTCCGGCGGAGCTCCGAAACAGGGCCCAAGATGGGATCTCGTGGATACAGAATGTTGCGGCGGTGGAATTAGGGTTTTGGCTCCGTATCTGATCGTTTGGGTATGTAGGTATATATAGGAGAAAGAAGCACGCCGGTGGAGCAACAGGGGGCCCACGAGGGTGGAGGGCGCGCCTAGGGTAGGCAGGCGCGCCCTCCTACCTCGTGGCCTCCTCATTTCTTTCTTGACGTAGGGTCCAAGATTCCTGGGTCTTATTCGTTGAGAAAATCACGTTCCTGGAGGTTTCATTCCGTTTGGACTCCGTTTGATATTCCTTTTCTTCGGAACCCTAAAACAGGCAAAAACAGCAATTCTGGGCTGGGCCTCCGGTTAATAGGTTAGTCCCAAAACTAATATAAAAGTGGATAATAAAGCCCAATAATATCCAAAACAGTAGATAATATAGCATGGAGCAATAAAAAAATTATAGATACGTTGGAGACGTATCAAGCAACCCCAAGCTTAATTCCTGCTCGTCCTCGAGTAGGTAAATGATAAAAACAAAATTTTTGATGCGGAGTGCTACTTGGCATAATTTTAATGTAATTCTTCTTAATTGTTGTATGAATATTCAGATCCGAAAGATTCAAGACAAAAGTTCATATTGATATAAAAATAATAATACTTCAAGCATACTAACAAAGAAATTATGTCTTCTCAAAATAACATGGCTAAAGAAAGTTATCCCTACAAAATCGTATAGTCTGGCTATGCTCTATCTTCACCACACAAAATATTTAAATCATGCACAATCCCGATGACAAGCCAAGCAATTGTTTCATACTTTTGACATTCTCAAAACTTTTTCAATCTTCACGCAATACATGAGCGTGAGCCATGGATATAGCACTATAGGTGGAATAGAATGGTGGTTGTGGAGAAGACAAAAAGGGAGAAGATAGTCTCACATCAACTAGGTGCATCAACGGGCTATGGAGGTGCCCATCAATAGACATCAATGTGAGTGAGTAGGGATTGCCATGCAACTGATGCACTAGAGCTATAAGTATATGAAAGCTCAAAAAGAAACTAAGTGGGTGTGCATCCAACTTGCTTGCCCATGAAGACCTAGGGCAATTTTAGGAAGCCCATCATTGGAATATACAAGCCAAGTTCTATAATGAAAAACTCCCAGTAGTATATGAAAGTGATAACATGAGAGACTCTCTACTATGAAGATCATGGTGCTACTTTGAAGCACAAGTGTGGTAAAAGGATAGTAACATTGTCCCTTCTCTCATTTTCTCTCAGTTTTTTCTTTTTTTTCTTCTTTGGGCTTTTCTCTTTTTTATGGCCTCTTTTCTTTCTCCTTTTTTTCGTCTGGAGTCTCATCCCGACTTGTGGGGGAATCATAGTCTCCATCATCCTTTCCTCGCTGGGACAATGCTCTAATAATGATGATCATCACACTTTTATTTTTCTTACAACTCAACAATTACAACTCGATACTTAGAACAAAATATGACTCTATATGAATGCATCCGGAGGTGTACCGGGATATGCAATGACTCATGAGTGAGAAGTATGAAAGAATTATGAACGGTGGCTTTGCCACAAATACTATGTCAACTACATGATCATGCTAAGAAATATGACAATGATGGAGTGTGTCATAATAAACGGAACGGTGGAAAGTTGCATGGAAATATATCTCGGAATGGCTATGGAAATGCCATAATAGGTAGGTATGGTGGCAGTTTTTAGGAAGGTATATGGTGGGTGTATGATACTGGCGAAAGGTGCGCGGTATTAGAGAGGCTAGCAAAGGTGGAAGGGTGAGAGTGCGTATAATCCATGGACTCAACATTAGTCATAAATAACTCATATACTTATTGCAAAAATCTACAAGTTATCAAAGCAAAGTATTACACGCATGCTCCTAGGGGGATAGATTGGTAGGAAAAGACCATCGCTCGTCCCCGACCACCACTCATAAGGAAGACAATCAATAAATAAATCATGCTCCGACTTCATCACATAACGGTTCACCATACGTGCATGCTATGGGAATCACAAGATTCAACACAAGTATTTATCAAATTCACAACTACTCAACTAGCACAACTTTAATATCACCATCTTTATATCTCAAAACAATTATCATGTATCAAACTTATCATAGTATTCAACACACTCATAAGAAAGTTTTATTACTAATCTTGCATACCAAGCATAATAGGATTTTAAGCAAATTACCATGCCATTAAGACTCTCAAAATAATCTATGTGAAGCATGAGAGATCAATAGTTTCTATAAAACAAATCCACCACCATGCTCTAAAAAGATATGAGTGAAGTACTAGAGCAAAATTATATAACTCAAAAGATATAAGCGAAGCACATAGAGTATTCTAACAAATTCCAAATCATGTATGGCTCTCTCAAAAGGTGTGTACAGAAAGGATGATTGTGGTAAACTAACAAGAAAAGACTCAAATAATACAAGATGCTCCAAGAAAAACACATATCATGTGGCGAATAAAAATATAGCTCCAAGTAAAGTTACCGATAGAAGTAGACGAAAGAGGGGATGCCTTTCGGGGCATCCCCAAGCTTTGTCTTTTAGGTGTCCTTATATTATCTTGGGGGTGCCATGGGCATCCCCAAGCTTAGGCTCTTTCCACTCCTTGTTCCATAATCCATCAAATCTTTACCCAAAACTTGAAAACTTCACAACACAAAACTTAAAGTAGAAAATCTCGTGAGCTCCGTTAGCGAAAGAAAATAAAAGACCACTTCAAGGTACTTTAATGAACTCATTCTTTATTTATATGGGTGTTATACCTACTGTATTCCAACTTCTCTATGGTTTATAAACTATTTTACTAGCCATAGATTCATCAAAATAAGCAAACAACACACAAAAAACAGAATCTGTCAAAAACAGAACAGTCTGTAGTAATCTGTAGCTAGCGCAAGATCTGGAACCCCAAAAATTCTAAAATAAATTGATAGACGTGAGGAATTTATCTATTAATCATCTACAAAAAGAATTAACTAAATAGTACTTTCCAAATAAAAATGACAGCAGTTCTCGTGAGCGCTAAAGTTTCTGTTTTTTACAGCAAGTTTAACAAGACTTTCCCCAAGTCTTCCCAACGGTTCTACTTGGCACAAACACTAATTAAACACAAAAAACACAACCAAAACAGAGGCTAGATAATTTATTTATTGAATAACAGCAAGGATAAATATTGGGTTGACTCCCAACAAGCGCTTTTCTTTAAAGCCTTCTTAGCTAGGCATTGATAATTTTAATGATGCTCACATGAATGACAAGAATTGAAGCACAATGAGAGCATCATAAAACATGTGACAAACACATATAAGTCTAACATACTTCCTATGCATAGGCATCTTATAGGCAAACAAATTACCAAGGCAAGCAAAAACTAGCATATGCAAGGAAGCGGAACAAAACAATAGCAATCTCAACATAACGAGAGGTAATTTAGTAACATGAAAATTTCTACCACTATATTTTCCTCTCTCATAATAATTACATGTAGGATCATAAGCAGATTCAACAAAATAGCTATCACATAAAAAAATTTCAACACGATCCACATGTATGCAAAGTTGACACTCTTCCAAAATAGTGGGATTAACATTAACTAAAGTCATGACTTCTCCAAACCCACTTTTATCAATATTGCAAACACTATTATCAATCTCATATTCATCATGGGGCTTAAATAAATTTTCAAGATCAAAAGAAGAATCACCCCAATCATGATCGTTGCAACAAGTAGTAGACATAGCAAAACTAGCATCCCCAAGCTTAGGGTTTTGCATATTATGAGCACAATTGACATTAATAGAATTTATACTATCATCATTGCAATCATGCTTTTTATTCAAAGATCTATCGTGAATTGCTTCATAAAGTAATTCATCACACTTTTCAGATTCACGAATTTCAAGCAAAACCTCATAAAGATAATCTAGTGCACAAAACTCACTAGCAATTGGTTCAACATAATTGGATCTCTTAAAAAGATTAGCAAGTGGATGATGATCCATCGATCTTAGGTTCTCTGTTTAGTAATAAATAAACAACTATTCCAACCATATGAGCAAACAAGAAACGGGCAAAAAGAGGCAAATAGATAAAGAGAGAGAGGATAGAGAGAGGGGGGCAAATAAAACGGCAAGGGTGAAGTGGGGGAGAGGAAAACGAGAGGCAAATGGCAAATAATGTAATGCGGGAGATAAGGATATGTGATGGGTACTTGGTATGTTGACTTTTGCATAGACCTCCCCGACAACGGCGCCAGAAATCCTTCTTGCTACCTCTTAAGCACTGTGTTGGTTTTCCCCAAAGAGGAAGGGATGATGTAGCAAAGTAGCGTAAGTATTTCCCTCGGTTTTTGAGAACCAAGGTATCAATCTAGTAGGAGGCTACGCACGAGTCCCTCGCACCTGCACAAAACAAATAAATCCTCGCAACCAACGCAAATAGGGGTTGTCAATCCCTATAGGTCCACTTACGAGAGTGAGATCAGATAGATATGATAAGATAATATTTTTGGTATTTTTATGACAAAGTTGCAAAGTAAATTAAAGGCAAAGTAAATAGCAAAGTAAATAACTAAGTAGTAGGAGATTAATATGATAAAGATAGACCCGGGGGCCATAGGTTTCACTAGTGGCTTCTCTCGAGAGCATAAGTATTCTACGGTGGGTGAACAAATTACTGTTGAGCAATTGACAGGATTGAGCATAGTTATGAGAATATCTAGGTATGATCATGTATATAGGCATCACGTCCGAGACAAGTAGACCGACTCCTGCCTGCATCTACTACTATTACTCCACTCATCGACCGCTATCCAGCATGCATCTAGAGTATTAAGTTAAAAACAGAGTAACGCCTTAAGCAAGATGACATGATGTAGAGGGATAGACTCATGCAATATGAAGAAAACCCCCATCTTGTTATCCTCGATGGCAACAATACAATACGTGCCTTGCAGCCCCTACTGTCACTGGGAAAGGACACCGCAAAATTGAACCCAAAGCTAAGCACTTCTCCCATTGCAAGAAAGATCAATCTAGTAGTCCAAACCAAACTGATAATTCGAAGGTACTTGCAAAGATAACCAATCATACATAAAATAATTCAGAAAAGATTCAAATATTATTCATAGATAGACTTGATCATAAACCCACAATTCATCGGTCTCAACAAACACACCGCAAAAAGAAGATTACATCGAATAGATCTCCACAAGAGAGGGGGAGAACATTGTATTGATATCCAAAAAGAGAGAAGAAGCCATCTAGCTACTAACTATGGACCCGTAGGTCTGAGGTAAACTACTCACACTTCATCGGAGAGGCTATGGTGTTGATGTAGAAGCCCTCCGTGATCGATGCCCCCTCTGGCGGAGCTCCGGAATAGGCCCCAAGATGGGATCTCATGGATACAGAAAGTTGCGGCGGTGGAATTAGGGTTTTGGCTCCGTATCTGATTGTTTGGGGGTACGTAGGTATATATAGGAGGAAGAAGTACGTCGGTGGACCAACAGGGGGCCCACGAGGGTGAAGGGCGCGCCTAGGGTAGGCAGGCGCACCCCCTACCTCGTGGCCTCCTCATTTCTTTCTTGGCATAGGGTCCAAGTCTCCTGGGTCTTATTCATTGAGAAAATCACGTTCCCAAAGGTTCCATTCCGTTTGGACTCCGTTTGATATTCCTTTTCTTCGAAACCCTAAAATAGGCAAAAACATCAATTCTGGGCTGGGCCTCCGGTTAATAGGTTAGTCCCAAAAATAATATAGAAGTGGATAATAAAGCCCAATAATGTCCAAAACAGTAGGTAATATGGCATGGTGCAATCAAAAATTATAGATACGTTTGAGACGTATCACCTACCGACTTGACGCCCTCACAGCCTAGCTCGATGAACAGGGAAGGAAAGGGACACGATAGTTTACCCAGGTTCCGGCCACCTTGCGGTGTAAGACCCTACTCCTACTTTATGGTGGATTTGCCTCGAGGTGGGCTAAGGATGAACTAGTACAGAGGAAGAACTACCTCAGGAGGTCTGTTCTTGTGTTGGTGTGAGCTGGTGAGGGTTCGGATCGCTCGATCCCCTCCTATGGTGGTGGATAACTTATATTTATAGTGGCCTTGGTCCTCTTCCCCCAAAATGAAGGCGGGAAGGGATTCCACAACGACCAAGTTTGAAGGGAGACAAATAGTACATGTTATCTTGACGAAACATGGTCTTCGCCTACAAAGCTTCTAGTCGTGACGTCATGGTGGGCTCAGCGATGACCCCCATCCTGCTATCCTAGCGGTCTTGGTCTTGTAGCACAGAAATGGAAACCTTTGGCTGATTCCTCGGGACACCACGCCTGCGCTTGCCTCCTTAGCACCAAAGAGGAAACCTGTTGTACTGTGCCCGCTGGCACCCGCCTGGCCTTGGTCGTCATGGCTTACGTCACCCGAGCCTCACGAGGTGGGCGCCTGCATAGGAATCTTTGCTCCTTGGGAGCAAGCCTAGGGATGCCGCTCCCTCTGGAGGTCTTGACATCATCTGCCTCACGAGGCTTGGCACCTTGAGAGGGTCTTGTGTTGTCGATGCTGAAGATGGGCCATACCAGGCCATCGAGGGAGCCACGCCGTGGGCTGCAGGCAGGCAAGTCTGGGTACCCTGGTTCCCTGAACGCTGGCAGTAGCCCCCGGGCCCAAGGCATGCTCAGACTTGGCTTTGAGGCGAAGCCAAAGGGAAAGGGTGAAGCGCCGCGGGACCAACCGCCTGCGAACCCGCTCGACGCGTGGCGCTTGATGGGACGTGGGCGTCTCCGCTTCCCCGCGCTGCGTCGGCAACCGTCCTGGGCTGAAAAAACGGCTGGCGCTTGCCGCTGAGCCTTCATTGCATTCCCTTTGTCTTGCTCCAGACCCCTTTCCTCCTTACTCAGAGCGCTTCTAGATCTGTCAAACCTTCCACGAGCTCGCCACCAATGGCAACTGAGAAGGCGAAGTCCGCCGCTCCTTCCGTGCATCTAGCCTCCTCGCCTGAGCCGGCCCTCAGCGCGTCCACATCATCGAGGAGACACACCTCGCCGCCGTGCTCCCACTGACGGCGAGCAATGACAACGAGGGGAGAGAGGCAGCGCTCCGGGTCGGCTCCGCCAAGCAGGACACCTTGGCGAGGACCTTCTACCCCTTTTTCCTGTACAGTGTCTTCGTGGGGCTTCTCCCTCCTTTCTCCAATTTCTTCTTTGGCATTCTTGACCATTACCAGATCCGCGCCATTTATCTCCACCCCAACTCCATCCTTCTCTCGTCGATCTTTGCCTTTTACTGCGAGGCGTTCGTGAGGGTGGCACCCTCCGTTGTGCTGCTTCGCCACTTCTTCTACCTTCGGATATGCAACACAACCCAGTGCTTCGGGTGCGTCTGCTTCATCGTGTCCCACGACAGCAACACGCTCTCGAGGGCCGAGAAGAAGGTGGACGACTTCCGGCACAAGTGGATCTTCATGGACGCCAAGCGCCTTCACGCTCGGCTGGAGATGCCAACCACGATGCCGGCGAAGCTGGACCGGTGGGCTCACGAGAAGCTCACCGACCCCCCAGGAGACACTGGTCCTGGAGAAGATGACGGCAGATCTGGTGGCGGAGAAGCCGACGGGGGCCATGCTCGTCATGGAGTTCCTAACGCAGCGCCTTGCTCCGCTCCAGGCACGCTCGCACCCCTTGTGGGAACTCAAGGGCGCAGAATGCGACATCCGGCTGCGCCCGAACGACTTGATGAATGAGGAGCTAAGCAAGGCCTTGCGCACCTTTCTTGATAAGGACCCGGGCGGCCTCTCGGAGGCCTACCACTGGCTGTACCGCCGCGGCTATGGGGTGGAGGTGGCCGCTGCCATGCCTATCTTCAATAAGCGGGGGCTTGTGCCACCCAAGCTCCCCAACTCCACGGTGTCGGTGTCCTCCGGTGAGAGTTCCAGGGAGGAAGGGGAGGATGACTCGAAGGTGACCATGGAGGAGGTGGGGGAGACCTCTCCTCCACTATAGAGCAAGCTCCTCCGTGGTCTCTCCAATGATGATGAGGATGAAGAATATATGGCTAAGGGTTCCCCGCGCTCCACCGGGGTTGTCACAAGGTCCAGAGGCACCCCTCTATGGAGGCTGAGGCGAGGGTCCCCGAAGAAGGGAGAGGTACTGTCGCTTCCTTGGGGGTGAGGCCCCTGCCTCGTCGCCCGTCGCCGCCATTCCGGAGCTAGCCGTCATGCGCCCGGCCGATCCTGAGGGTGTGGCAAGGCCCATGCTCATGAAGCCTTGGGGCACCGCGCTCCTAGCCAAGAAGAGGGCGTACGTTGCTGACGACGATAAGTATTTTACCTTGTTTTTTCTTTCCATCCTTGATGCCGTGCTAATGATGTTCTCCTCATGGTGGCCAGGCTGAAGCCGGTGGTGAAGAAGAATAAGGAGGAGGCTAGGGCTCTCGAGGCCACGCGACCTGCCATGGCCGCGACAACCCTGACGCGGGAGGAAGAGGCCGCCTCGCGCTCCTCTATGGTGGAACGGGCCCCTCGAAGCTCGGGGCCGAGGCCTTAAGAGGAGGCCACTTCCGAGGCTCAATAGACCCCGGGGGCGCCGGTCCCTGATGCACCCGCGGTGGTCCAAGGGCTCCAGAGCCCCCGACTGCCCTTGCTGCTATAGCGGCGCCAGTCCAGGCGCCTGTGCCTCCTCCTCACCAAGCTCTCACATTGGCGAACCATGGCTCTTCTGCCATGCCCGGTGCTTTGGAGGAGGCCTTTGCCGCATTGGACCAGCTCCGGGCTGATCTTTAGGGCACCGACCAGCGCGTGGTGACGGGGCGTCTGGGGCTGATCTCGGGGTGGCTCCAGGTTGACTCGTCCGTCGTGTCGGCCTAGGGCCAGGCTGAGGCTGCCGTTGCAGAGGGCGGGAGGGAGGCCGGCAAGGTCACAGCGACTCGCGACATAGCGCTGACCGACGCAGCGTCTCCCAAGGAGCGCCGCCGCACGATGGAGGCCGAGCTGAAGGCCCTCCGTGATGAGCGGGCTGCCTGCGCCCGTCGGCTTGAGGAGCAGGAGGAGGAGCTCAAGGTGCAGGAGACTGCGCTCGTCGACCACAACGCCGAGCTGGAGCAGGCAGCCCAGGAACATGCCACAGAGTGGAGCTGCCTAGGGAAGCTGAAGGAGGAGATGGAGGCGGCCGAGGCATCCCATGCCAAGCTGGTCTCCGTGGAGAAGGTCCGGCTGGAGGCCAGGGAGAAATCCCTGTTGGGGAATGTAGTAATTCAAAAAATTCCTACGATCATGCAAGATCTAACTAGGAGATTCATAGCAACGAGAGGGGAGAGTGTGTCCACGTACCCTCGTAGACCGAAAGCGGAAGCGTTTAGTAATGCGGTTGATGTAGTCGAACGTCTTCATGATCCAACCGATCCATGTACCGAACGTACGGCACCTCTGTGTTCAGCACACGTTCATCATGATGACGTCCCTCGAGCTCTTGATCTAGTAGAGGGTCGAGGGAGAATTTCGTCACCACGATGGTGTCGTGACGGTGTTGATGATGTGACCCGCGCAGGGCTTCGCCTAAGCACTATGACAATATGACCGAGGTGGTAAACTATGGAGGGGGCACCGCACACGGCTAAGACAATTGATGTTGTGCCTTTGTGGTGCCCTCTTCCCACGTATATAAAGGAGGGGGAGGGGGAGGTCGGCCAAGGGGGAGGCGCGCCAAGGGGGGGAGTCCTACTAGACTCCAAACCTAGTAGGATTCCCCCCTTTCCTTTCAATGGAGAGGGGGAAAGGAGGGAGAGGGAGAAGGAAAGAGGGGGGCCAAGCCCCCTCCCCTTGTCCAATTCGGATTAGGGCAAGGGGGGCGTGCCCGACCTCGCGTGGCATGCCTCCTCTTCTCCACTATGGCCCATTAGGCCCAATAACTTTCCCTGGGGGGTCCGGTAACCTCCAGGTACTCTGAAAAATCCCCAATCTTCTTCGGAACCATTCTGGTGTCTGTATTTAACCTTCCAATATATCAATCTTTACCTCTCGACCACTTCGAGACTCCTCGTCATGTCCGCGATCTCATCCAGGACACCGAACAAACTTCGGTCATCAAAACACATAGCTCATAATACGAATCGTCATCGAACGTTAAGCGTGCGGACCCTACGGGTTCGAGAACTATGTAGATATGACCGAGACACATCTCTGGTCAATAACCAATAGCGAAACCTAGATGGTCATATTGGCTTCTACATATTCTACAAAGATCTTTATCGGTCAAACTGCATAACAACATATGTCATTCCCTTTGTCATCGGTATGTTACTTGCCCGAGATTCGACCGTCGGTATCATCATACCTAGTTCAATCTCGTTATCGGCAAGTCTCTTTACTCGTTCCGTAATGTATCATCTTGTAACTAAATCATTAGTTACATTGCTTGAAAGGCTTATAGTGATGTGCATTACCGAGAGGGCCCGGAGATACCTCTCCGATACTCGGAGTGACAAATCCTAATCTTGATCTATGCCAACTCAACAAACACCATCGAAGACACCTATTGAGCATCTCTACAATCGCCTAGTTACGTTGTGATGTTTGATAGCACACAAAGTGTTCCTCCGGTATTCGGGAGTTGCATAATCTCATAGTCAGAGGAACATGTATAAGTCATGAAGAAAGCAATAGCAATAAAAGTAAATGATCATTATGCTAAGCTAACAGATGGTTCTTGTCCATCACATCATTCTCTAATGATGTGACCCCGTTCATCAAATAACAACACATGTCTATGGTCAGGAAACATAACCATCTTTGATTAACAAGCTAGTCAAGTAGAGCCATACTAGGGACACTCTGTTTTTTCTATGTATCCACACATGTACTAGGTTTCCAGTTAATACAATTCTAGCATGAATAATAAACATTTATCATGATATAAGGAAATATAAATAACAACTTTATTATTGCCTCTAGGGCATATTTCCTTCAGTCTCCCACTTGCACTAGAGTCAATAATCTAGATTACATAGTGATGATTCTAACACCCATGGAGTCTTGGTGTTGATCATGTTTTGCTCGTGAGAGTGGCTTACTCAACGGTTCTGCAACATTCAGATCCGTATGTATCTTGCAAATCTCTATGTCTCCCTCCTTGACTTGATTGCAGATGGAATTGAAGCGTCTCTTGATGTGTTTGGTTCTCTTGTGAAATCTGGATTCTTTTGCCAAGGCAATTGCTCCAGTATTGTCACAAAAGATTTTCATTGGACCCGACGCACTAGGTATTGCACCTAGATCGGATATGAACTCCTTCATCCAGACTCCTTCATTTGCTGCTTCGGAAGCAGCCATGCACTCCACTTCACATGTAGATCCCACCACGATGCTCTGCTTGGAACTGTACCAACTGACAGCTCCACAATTCAATATAAATACGTATCTGGTTTTTGACTTAGAGTCATCCGGATCAGTGTCAAAGCTTGCATTGACGTAACCATTTACGACAAGCTCTTTGTCACCTCCATAAACGAGAAACATATCCTTAGTCCTTTTCAGGTATTTCAGGATGTTCTTGACCGTTGTCCAGCGATCCATTCCTGGATTACTTTGGTACCTCCCTGCTAAACTAATAGCAAGGCACACATTAGGTCTGCTACACATCATTGCATACATGATAACCTATGGCTGAGGCATAGGGAATGACTTTCATTTTCTCTCTATCTTCTGAAGTGGTCGGGCATTGCGTCTGAATCAACTTCACACCTTGTAATACAGGCAAGAACCCTTTCTTGGACTGATCCATTTTGAACTTCTTCAAAACTTCAACAAGGTATGTGTTTTGTGAAAGTCCAATTAAGCGTCTTGATCTATCTGTATAGATCTTGATGCCCAATATATAAGCAGCTTCAACAAGGTCTTTCATTGAAAAATTCTTATTGAAGTATCCTTTTATGCTATCCATAAATTCTATATTATTTCCAATCAACAATATGTCATCCACATATAATATTAGAAATGCTACAGAGCTCCCACTCACTTTCTTGTAAATACAGGCTTCTCCAAAAGTTTGTATAAAACCATATGCTTTAATCACACTATCAAAGCATACATTCCAACTCCGAGAGGCTTGCACCAGTCCATAAATGAATCGCTAGAGCTTGCACACTTTGTTAACACCTTTAGGATCGACAAACCTTCTAGTTGCATCATATACAACTCTTCTTTAAGATATCCATTAAGGAATGCAGTTTTGACATCCATTTGCCAAATTTCATAATCATAAAATGCGGCAATTGCTAACATGCTTCGGACAGACTTAAGCATCGTTATGGGTGAGAAGGTCTCATCATAGTCAACTCTTTGAACTTGTCGAAAACCTTTCGCAACAAGTCGAGCTTTGTAGACAGTAACATTACCGTCAGCGTCAGTCTTCTTCTTGAAGATCCATTTAGTCTCTATTGCTTGCTAATCATCAGGAAAGTCAACCAAAGTCCACACTTTGTTCTTATACATGGATCCCATCTCAGATTTCATGGCCTCAAGCCATTTTGCGGAATCTGGGCTCATCATTACTTCCTCATAGTTCGTAGGTCCGTCATGGTCAAGTAACATGCTCCAGAACAGGATTACCGTACCACTCTGGTGCGGATCGTACACTGGTTGACCTATGAGGTTTGGTAGTAACTTGATCTGAAGTTTCATGATCATCATCATTGGCTTCCTCACTAATTAGTGTAGGAATCACTGGAACTGATTTCTATGATGAACTACTTTCCAATTCAGGAGAAGGTACAATTACCTCATCAAGTTCTACTTTCCTCCCACTCACTTCTTTTGATAGAAACTGCTTCTCTAGAAAGGATCCATTCTTAGCAATGAATATCTTGCCTTCGGATCTATGATAGAAGGTGTACCCAACAGTATCCTTTGGGTATCCTATGAAGACACATTTCTCCGATTTGGGTTCGAGCTTATCAGGTTTAAGCTTTTTCACATAAGCATCGCAGCCCCAAACTTTAAGAAACGACAGCTTAGGTTTCTTGCCAAACCACAGTTCATATGGTGTCGTCTCAATGGATTTAGATGGTGCCCTATTTAATGTGAATCCAGCCGTCTCTAAAGGATAACCCCAAAACGATAGTGGTAAATCGGTAAAAGACATCACAGATTGCAACATATCTAATAAAGTATGGTTACGATATTCGGACACACCATTACGCTGTGGTGTTCGAGGTGGCATGAGTTGTGAAACTATTCCACATTGTTTTAAATGAAGACCAAACTCATAACTCAAATATTCACCTCCACGATCAGATCGTAGACACTTTATTTTCTTGTTACGATGATTTTCCACTTCACTCAGAAATTCTTTGAACTTCTCAAATGTTTCAGACTTATGTTTCATTAAGTAGATATACCCATATCTTCTCAAATCATCTATGAAGGTTAGAAAATAACGATACCCATCGCGAGCCTCAACACTCATCGGACCGCATACATCAGTATGTATTATTTCTAATAAGTCAGTTGCTTGCTCCATTGTTCCGGAGAACGGGGTCTTAGTCATCTTGCCCATGAGTCATGGTTCGCAAGCATCAGGTGATTCATAATCAAGAGATTGCAAAAGCCCATAAACATGGAGTTTCTTCAGGCGCTTTACACCAATATGACCTCAACGGCAGTGCCACAAATAAGTTGCACTATCATTATTAACTTTGCATCTTGTGGCTTCAATATTATGAATATGTGTATCACTACAATCGAGATTCAACAAAAATAGACCACTCTTCAAGGGTGCATGACCATAAAAGATATTACTCATATAAATTAAACAACCATTATTCTCTGATTTAAATGAATAACCGTCTCGCATTAAACAAGATCCAGATATAATGTTCATGCTCAACGCTAGCACAAAATAACTATTATTGAGGTCTAAAACTAATCCCAACAGTAGATGTAGGTGTAGCGTGCCAGCGGTGATCACATCGACTTTGGAACAATTTCCCACGCGCATCGTCACCTTGTCCTTAGCCAATCTTCGCTTAATCCGTAGCCCCTGTTTCGAGTTGCAAATATGAGCAACAGAACCAGTATCAAATACCCAGGCACTACTACGAGCATTAGTAAGGTACACATCAATAACATGTATATCAGATACACCTTTCACTTTGCCATACTTCTTATTCGCCAAATACTTGGGGCAGTTCCGCTTTTAGTGACCAGTCCCTTTGAAGTAGTAGCACTCAGTCTCAGGCTTAAGTCCAAACTTGGGCTTCTTCCCTTGAGCAGCAACTGGCTTGCTGTTCTTCTTGAAGTTCCCCTTCTTCCCTTTGCCTTTTTTCTTGAAACTAGTGGTCTTGTTCACCATCAACACTTGATGCTCCTTCTTGCTTTCTACCTCCGCAACCTTTAGCATCGCGAACAGCTCGGGAATTGTCTTTTCCATCCCTTGCATATTATAGTTCATCATGAAGCCTTTATAGCTTGGTGGTAGTGATTGAAGAACTCTGTCAATGACACTATCATCATGAAGATTAACTCCGAGCTGAGTCAAGTGGTTGTGGTACCCAGACATTTTGAGTATGTGTTCACTGGCAGAACTATTCTCGTTCATTTTGCAGCTATAGAACTTGTTGGAGACTTCATATCTCTCAACTCGCGCATTTTCTTGAAATATTAACTTCAACTCCTGGAACATCTCATATGCTCTATGATGTTAAAAACATCTTTGAAGTCCCGATTCTAAGCCGTAAAGGATGGCACACTGAACTATTGCGTAGTCATTAGCTTTGCTCCACCAGACGTTCATAACATCTAGAGTTGCTCCTGCAGCGGGTCTTACACCTAGCGGTGCTTCCAGGACGTAATTCTTCTGTGCAGCAATAAGGATAATCCTCAAGTTACGGACCCAGTCCATCTAGTTGCTACCATCATCTTTCAACTTAGCTTTTTCTAGGAACACATTAAAATTCAAGGGAATGGTAGCACGGGCCATTGACCTACAACAACATAGATATGCAAAAACTATCATGTACTAAGTTCATGATAAATTAAATTTTAGTTAATCATACTACTCCATCTCATGTGATCCATATCAACTAAACCATGTCCGATCATCCGTGAGATGGAGTAGTTTTCAATGGTGAACATCGCTATGTTGATCATATCTACTATATGATTCACGTTCGACCTTTCGGTCTCAGTGTTCCGAGGCCATATCTGCATATGCTAGGCTCATCAAGTTTAACCCAAGTATTCTGCATGTGCAAAACTAGCTTGCACCCGTTGTATGTGAATGTAGAGCTTATCACACCCGATCATCACGTGGTGTATCGGCATGATGAACTGTAGCAATGGTGCATACTCAAGGGGAACACTTATACCTTGAAATTTAGTGAAGATCATCTTATAATGCTACCGCCGTACTAAGCAAAATAAGATGCATAAAAGATAAACATCACATGCAATCAAAATATGTGACATGATATGGCCATCACCATCTTGTGCCTTTGATCTCCATCTCCAAAGCACCGTCATGATCTCCATCATCACCGGCTTGACACCTTGATCTCCATTGTAGCATCGTTGTCATCTCGCCAACTATTTATTCTACTACTATCGCTACCGCTTAGTGATAAAGTAAAGCAATTACATGGCAATTACATTTCATACAATAAAGAGACAACCATAAGGCTCCTGCCAGTTGCCGATAACTTTTACAAAACATGATCATCTCATACAACAATTCATATCTCATCACATCTTGACCATATCACATCACAACATGCCCTGCAAAAACAAGTTAGACGTCCTCTACTTTGTTGTTACAAGTTTAACGTGGCTTCTACGGGCTTCAAGCAAGAAACGTTCTTACCTATTCATCAAAACCACAATGATTTTTCGTCAAGTGTGGTGTTTTAACCTTCAACTAGGACCGGCCGTAGTCAAACTTGATTTAACTAAAGTTGGAGAAACAGACACCTGCCAGCCACCTGTGTGCGAAGCACGTCGGTAGAACCAGTCTCAAGAACACGGTCATGTAATGTCGGTCCGGGCTGCTTCATCCAACAATACAGCCGAATCAAAGTAAGACGTTGGTGGTAAGAAGTACGACTATTATCGCCCATAACTCTTTGTGTTCTACTCGTGCATATATCATCTACACATAAACCTGGCTCTGATACCACTGTTGGGGAATGTAGTAATTCAAAAAAATTCCTACGATCACCCAAGATCTAACTAGGAGATGCATAGCAACGAGAGGGAAGAGTGTGTCCATGTACCCTCGTAGACCGAAAGCGGAAGCGTTTAGTAACGTGGTTGATGTAGTTGAACGTCTTCACGATCCAACCGATCCAAGTACCGAACGTACGGTACCTCTGTGTTCAGCACACATTCAGCACGATGACGTCCCTCGAGCTCTTGATCTAGTAGAGGGTCAAGGGAGAGTTTCATCAACACGACGGTGTGGTGACGGTGTTGATGATGTGATCCGGGTAGGGCTTGGCCTAATCACTACAACAATATGACCGAGGTGGTAAACTGTGGAGGGGGGCACTGCACAAGGCTAAGACAATTGATATTGTGCCTTTGGGGCGCTCTCTGCCCACTATATAAAGGAGGGGGGAGGAGGAGGCCGGCCAAGGGGGAGGCGCGCCAAGGGGGGAGTCCTACTAGGACTCCAAACCTAGTAGGATTCGGCCCCCCTTTCCTTTGAACGGAGAGGGGGAAAGGGGAAAGGAGGGAGAGGGAGAAGGAAAGTGGGGGGCCGCGCCCCCTCCCCTTGTCCAATTCGGATTGGTGCAAGGGGGGCATGCCCCACCTTCTGTGGCCTGCCTCCTCTTCTCCACTATGGCCTATTAGGCCCAATAACTTTCCCGTGGGGGGGGGGGGTCCGGTAACCTCCTGGTACTCCAAAAAATCCCCGATCTTCTTTGAAACCATTCCGGTGTCCGTATATAGCCTTCCAATATATCAAACTACCTCTCAACCATTTTGAGACTCCTCGTCATGTCCGTGATCTCATCCGGCACTCCAAACAAACTTCGGTCATCAAAACACATAACTCATAATACAAATCGTCATCGAACATTAAGCGTGCGGACCCTACGGGTTCGAGAACTATGTAGCCATGACCGAGACACATCTCCGGTCAATAACCAATAGCGGAACCTGGATGCTCATATTAGCTCCAACGTATTCTACAAAGATCTTTATCGGTCAAACTTCATAACAACATACGTCATTCCCTTTGTCATCGGTATGTTACTTGCCCGAGATTCGATTGTCGGTATCATCATACCTAGTTCAATATCATTAGCGGCAAGTCTCTTTACTCGTTCTGTAATGTATCATCCCGTAACTAACTCATTAGTTACATTTCTCGCAAGGCTTACAGTGATGTGCATTACCGAGAGGGCCCAGAGATACCTCTCCGATACTCGGAGTGACAAATCCTAATCTTGATCTATGCCAACTCAACAAACACCATCGGAGACACCTATATAGCATCTTTATAATCACCCAGTTACATTGTGACGTTTGATAGCACACAAAGTGTTCCTTCGGTATTCGAGAGTTGCATAATCTCATAGTAAAAGGAACATGTATAAGTCATGAAGAAAGAAATAGCAATAAAACTAAATGGTCATTATGCTAAGCTAATAGATGGGTCTTATCCATCACATCATTCTCTAATGACGCGATCCCATTCATCAAATGACAACACATGTCTATGGTCAGGAAACATAACCATCTTTGATTAACGAGCTAGTCAAGAAGAGGCATACTAGGGACACTCTGTTTTGTCTATGTATCCACACATGTACTAAGTTTCCGGTTAATACAATTCTAGCATGAATAATAATCATTTATCTTGATATAAGGAAATATAAATAACAACTTTATTATTGCCCCTAGGGCATATTTCCTTCAATCCCTTGCCGCGGCTGAGAAGGCGGTTGTTGTGGGGTGTGACGCCTTCACCTCCCTCGAACTAAGGTCCCGCGCAGCGCTGCAGACCCTTTATGGGGAAGGGTATGAGGAACCACTAGCTAGCCCGGTGGAGGGCCTCGCCGGTTACTCCACAAGCTCATCGTGTCGCCGGAGGGTATCGTCGCCGGCGTGGGCGCCATGGTGGAGGGGGAGAGCCGCGCGCTTTTCACCTCTGCCGCGACGCGTGTCTTCAGCCACCTCCAGCTCCGGGACCCGAGCTTTGATCTTGGCACGCTGCTTGAACCTGTGGCTCTTGAGCTCCACGATGCTGCCGCTGAGGCCATGGAGAAGCAGGTAGAGGCCCTGCTGCAGAAATTCCTCTGAGTCGACCCCACGACTAGGGCCAGTGGCGAGGACGGTGGCAACGTTTTTTATGACGGCCCCCCTAGGAGAGCGATGACAACGTCCAAGGCTGAAGAAGTGGTTCAGAGGCGGCGCTTCCTCCCATCTTAACCCTACAACATTTACTGTGCCTCGTGGAGGCGTGAGTACTTCTGCTTTGAATTTGAGAGACAATATGTTTTGTAATAACTTGCTAGGATTTCGGAATTTCCTTTCCGTTTGCTTTAGTGTTCTGCGTCGGCAGGGCCCGACCCCGCGCGTACCTCAACCGCTGTTGGGGCATCCGGATCACCAGGATGAGACCAAGGGGTGAGGGGCTATGTGACTAGTGAGGCCCCTGAGTCGCGATACTCAGGGGTCCCCCTTGATGTACGAAAAGCCCTCAGGAAGGAAACACGAGTGTCATTTTTTAGCGTTCTACGTCGGTAGGGCCCAGCCCCGCGCATACCTCGGCCAACGTTGGGGTGTCTGGATCACTAGGACGAGACCAAGGGGTGAGGGTATACATGACCAGTGTCCAGTGAGGCCCCTGAGTCATGATGCTTAGGGGTCCCCCTTGACATACGAACGACTCTCCATACCTTTCCTCGTCAGGCTTTCGCTCGGGAGGGAAACGCGAAGACCAGGTCCGAGGGACCTAGTGAGGTGGCATACGCCAAGCGTGGCTTAAGCGTAGCCCCCATGCCCAGCCACCTCGCGCAGCCCTCCTGAAGGGAAAGTGGTGCGGTGAGGCTGAGAAACGAGCCTGGTGGCTCTCCTGAGGTTACTTCAGCCGCTAGGGTGCCCTCAGTTGTTTATTCGCAAGTGCGGAGCATGGTGCTTCCGCTCTTGCACGGGCATAACCGCTCCTCGACCGTGTCGACCGCCAACGCAGAGCATGGGGCTTCCAGTGGTTTATGGGTGGGAGCTCCCTCTGAGGGGAGACTCCGGGGCTTGCACGGCAGGACTAGAGGAGGTGTGTATGGGCACTCGTGAGCCAGCGCGGGACTCACGAGGCCCTACCTCAAGGCGGGTTGCACCTAAATTTAGTTCGAAACATTTGCAAGGGTCCTGCGAGATGGTTTGGTAGCCTGCACCGAGTGAATCTCCTGAGGATATTGCATGAGAAGGCCAAACACTAACGACCCAGGAGGTGACATGAAGGGGACCAAGCCGCCACAGAAAACTCAGCTGTTGGGTTTCTCGACGCTGCAGGGACGGACCTAAGCACAGACACCGTGCCTAGTCTTCTCATGTGAAGATCCTGAAGAAAGACAACCGGCATGCGGTTCCCATGATGGCGAGGCGCCGGGTCGCGCGCCCTAACTTATCCGCCCTTGATTAGCTCATGCGAGAACAAAGCACCAATGGCCATGGGAGGTGACGTGCACAGGAGCTGGCCTGCGAGACAGAGCTCAACCACTTGGGTTTAGCGATGCTGCAGGGATGGACCCAAGCACAGACGCCGTGCCAGTCCTTAATCATGAGGCGGTCGCGGGTGGGTTCGCAAGGGCGTACGACATTCATAGCGGTGAAGCGCCGAACAGGCAGGTGATGACACAAGCAACTCATGAAAGGGTAAGGCTAGTTCTGATATATGCGAAAAATGATACATGCCGCAGGGACGGACCCATACGGCTTGGGGATAATACAGCCCGTGGGGTGCACCCAATTGAACAAACCAAAAGGTGTCACCTGGGACCGTTGCTGAAGAGGTGTTGGAGTAGCTGCAGATTCACACCGAAGAAGTCGTTCCTCACAAGCCGTCCAGCTCCAAAACCTCGTGAGGTTCCAGAGGCCTGGTGGGCTTGTGACGGTTCATCACCTCCTCCGTTTGGACCACCTTGCGCCTGGCCTCGTGAGCCTCCAGGATGGCCTGCACGTGGCGCTAGTGCGCAGCAGCCATGCTCAGTAGACCGAAAGGCACGCGAACGTAGCTGTGCGTGGGGGGCATCACAGGACGGCCAGAAGAGCTCCTGAGACGCAGCTTTGTTGAGCCCTGGGATGTCGACGCAGGCACGCAGCTCGCTGCCCTCGCCGGGGGAGGGAGTTGTGCTGGGTGGAGCGAGGCAATGCTCGCCCCGCATGGCTCTCGCTTCCTGAAGCTCCTCGATTGCCTTGGTGATGAACTCCTAAGCGTCTGGCGCGTCGCGTTGTGCGCTCTTCTCATGGAAATGCGTGTTGAAGCACGCCTCCACATGATGCCCAAACGCCTCTAATGACCCACAAGTATATGGGTTCTATCGTAGTCCTTTCGATAAGTAAGAGTGTCGAACCCAACGAGGAGCAGAAGGAAATGATAAGAGGTTTCCAGCAAGGTATTCTTTGCAAGTACTGAAATAAGTGGTAATAGATAGTTTTGTGATAAGATAATTTGTAATGAGCAACAAGTAACAAAAGTAAATAAGGTGCAGCAATGTGGCCCAATCCTTTTTGTAGCAAAGGACAAGCCTGGATAAATTCTTATATGATGTAAAGCGCTCCCGAGGACACATGGGAATATCATCAAACTTGTTTTCATAACGTTCATATGATTCGCGTTCGGTACTTTGATAATTTGGTATGTGGGTGGACCGGTGCTTGGGTGCTGCCCTTACATGGAAAAGCATCCCACTTATGATTAACATCTATTGCAAGCATCCGCAACTACAACAAAAGTATTAAGGTAAACCTAACCATAGCATGAAACATATGCATCCAAATCAGCCCCTTACGAAGCAACGCATAAACTAGGGTTTAAGCTTCTGTCACTCTAGCAACCCATCATCTACCTATTACTTCCCAATGCCTTCCTCTAGGCCCAAACAATGGTGAAGTGTCATGTAGTCGACGTTCATAACACCACTAGAGGAGAGACAACATACATCTCATCAAAATATCGAACGAATACCAAATTCACATGACTACTAATAGCGAGACTTCTCCCATGTCCTCAGGAACAAAAGTAACTACTCACAAAGCATAAACATGTTCATAATCAGAGGGGTATTAATATGCATATAGGATCTGAACATATGATATTCCACCAATTCAACCAACTAGCATCAACTACAAGGAGTAATTAACACTACTAGCAACCTACTAGCACCAATCCCGGACATGGAGACAAGAATTGGATACAAGACATGAACTAGGGTTTTGAGATGAGATGGTGCTGATGAAGATGTTGATGGAGATTGCCCTCTCCCAATGAGAGGAGCGTTGGTGATGAGGATGGCGATGATTTCCCCCTCTGGGAGGGAAGTCTCCCCGGCAGAACAGCTCCGCCAGAGCCCTAGATTGGTTCCGCCAAGGTTCTGCCTCGTGGCGGCAGAGTTTCGTCCGAGAAGATGGCTTATGATTTTTTCCATCGAAAGACTCCGTATAGCAGAAGATGGCCACCAGAGGGCCACCAGGGGGCCCACGAGGTAGGGGGCGCACCCAGAGGGGTAGGGCGCGCGCCCACCCTCGTGGGCAGGGTGTGGCCCCCTGGTGAAGTTCTTGTGCTTAGTATTTTTTATATATTTGGAAAACATCTTCCGTGAAGTTTCAGGACTTTTGGAGTTGTGCAGAATAGGTCTCTAATATTTACTCCTTTTCCAGCCCAGAATCCCAGCTGTCGGCATTCTCTCTCTTTATGTAAACCATGTAAAATAAGTGAGAATAGGCATAAGTATTATGACATAATGTGTAATAACATCCCATAATGCAATAAATATCGATATAAAAGCATGATGAAAAATGGACGTATCAACTCCCCCAAGCTTAGACCTCGCTTGTCCTCAAGCGAAAAGCCGAAATCGAAAAATATGTCCACATGTTTAGAGATAGAGGTGTCGATAAAAATAAAATATGGACATGAGGGCATCATGATCATTCTTAGAACAACAACTTATATAATTCTTATCATAGGATCTCTAATGCTAGAGTAATAATTCAATCACAATATCAAGTATGAGTCGTAAACTTCATTGAAAACTAACAAACTATAATCTCAGTCATTGAAGCAATTGCAATTTATCATAACATAGGAAAGAGTCAATGTATAAGAGCTTTTCAGCAAGTCCACATACTCAACTATCATATAATCTTCCACAATTGCTGACACTCACGCGATACTTATGGGTATGCAGTTTTAATCGGAAACAGAGAAAGACAGGGGCTTATAGTTTTGCCTCCCAACGTTTTACCTCAAGAGTAATGTCAACAGTAATACTTCATGAAAACTCACATCCAATTAGCCATATATACCAGGATCTTTCCAACATATTGTGCTTGCCAAAGGATAAAGTGTAAAAAGGAAGGGTGAAGATCACCATGACTCTTATGCAATGTAGGAGATAAAAGTAAAAGATAGGCCCTTCGCAGAGGGAAGTGGAGGTTGTCATGCGCTTTTATGGTTGGATGCACAAAATCCTAATGCGAAAGAATGTCACTTTATATTGCCACTCGTGATATGGACCTTTATTATGCAGTCTGTCACTTTTATTACTTGCATATCACACGATCGTATAAAGCTTATTTCTTCCACACCAATCAATAATACATATTTAGAGAGCAATTTTTATTGCTTGCACCGATGACAACTTACTTGATGGATCTTACTCAATCCATAGGTAGGTATGGTGGACTCTCATGGAAAAACTAGTTTAAGGGTATTTGGAAGCACAAGTAGTATTTATACTTGGTGCAATGAATTTGGATAGCATGAGGGAGAAAGGCAAGCTCAACATGTTGGAGGATCCAAGACAATATAATTTGTCTCAGATGTAAGAAAACATAACCCATTACGTTGCCTTCCTTGTCCAATGTCAACTCTTTAGCATGTCATATTTTAATGAGTGCTCATAATCATAAAAGATGTCCAAGATAGTATATTTATATGTGAAGACCACTCTTTCTTTATTACTTCCTATTAATTGCAATGATGACCAAAACTGTGTTTGTCAACCCTCAACAACTTTTATTCGTCATACTTTTTCTATGTGAGCTCATTATTCTCCATAAGACTCACATGATCTCTTTGTTTCTTTTTATTTCTTTATTTTTTCTTTTATTCACTTAGGATCATGGCAAAATAATCAAGCCCTTGACTCAACACTAATCTTTATTATATATCTCACGTACTCGATTACATAGAAGGCTAATAAAGAAAAACTCACAACTAGATCATACTAAAACTACAAAAAAAGACACATCCGTGACATTTTGGGCCGAACGAATTTTTTTTCTGTCATACATATGACACTTCTATGACGATAATTGTGACAAAACCTGGTATCATCATAGATGTGGTGGGCTCCTACTTCTAGGACAAAAAAATCATGACATGAAATGGGCTTTTCGTCCTGGGCGGGCCGGAGACGCAGCTGCATGAAATTCTTTGGGTCGTCCATGACGGAAAAAACCGTGGTAGAAGCGAGGGCGAGGAAAATTTCGGGGAGTTCCCGGTTATGGTGGGAGATCGAGGGCCGAGCGATGCGTGTTTCTCTCGTACACGTACGCGTGTGTGTGCGAGGCGTTGGCTCTAACTGAACCCAGGAGAGGCGTTGGGCTCTAACTGAATCCGAGCGATTGCACTGCAGGCTACGCGTTACTGAACCCGAGCGATCGATCGATGGCTGTTAACTGAACCCAATCGAGCGATTCCTTCGCTACTTCTGTTAACTGAAGCCGATCGATGCTGCCTCTGGGATGAACAGTGAGAGTTGCCGGGGGGTTTGGATGAATAGTGAGCGGTGGCGTTGCCTCTGGATGAACATGACCCTGTGGTGTGGTGGAGGGCTGGATGAACAGTAGACGGTGGAGGGGTGGTTAAACAGTAGCTGGTGGAGTAGCGCGCGGTGGAGGCTGGATGAACAGGCGCCCGTGGAGGATGGAGGAAGTCGACGGTAGCCCATGGAGGGTGGAGGAGGTCGACGGTGGAGATGAACAGTATCCCGTGGAGTCCCGTTTTGCGGTACACCACACCCCTCCCGATGAACAGGACCCCCGTTTCGACCGTAGCGCTCCAACACAAGTCTGTTTCGTCCGTTTTGCGGTATGCCACACCCCTCCCGATGAACAGGACCCCCGTTTCGACCGTAGGAGGTCCGTTTCGTCTGTTTTGCGGTACGCCACACCCCTCCCGATCAACAGGACCCCCGTTTCGACCGTAGGAGGTCCGTTTCCTCCGTTTTGCGGTACGCCAGACCCCTCCCGATCAACAGGACCCCGTTTAGGCCTCGTTTCCATCGCCTGTTCCGTCCAAGCCCTCCCAATGAACACAACCACGCATTCCGTTCCAACCTAGCCGGTTGGCTCCCACGCGTTCCGTTGCCTCCCGATGAACACGATGCATTCCGTTGCCTCCCCATGAACACGACACATTTCGTTGCCTCCCCATGAACATGATGACGACGCTGTTTCTCCGTTCCGACCCAGCCATGTACACGAGCCCTGGCCGTACGTATGCGCGAGTAGGCGTTCGAGTCCCCTCCCGTATGTACACATACGTGGCCGTATTTTATTTCTTGCACCCTGGCCGCTGTACGTACGTGTACATGCTACGTGCGTGCCTCTACTACGTCATGTACGCGCCTCTACTACGACATGTGTGCGCCTCTACATCCACCAGTCTATATGTACGTACACGTCGCGACCAGAATGACAACACTACGTATGCTTCGACCAGGTGGGTCCCGACTGTTAGGCACTTCCTTGCCTGTGAAGATGTAGCTGGTGGGTCCTAGCAGTCAGGGGGGCGAATCGTTTTTTTTTGCCTGGACACACTTCCTTGCGTGCGAAGATGTAGCTGGTGGGTCCCAGCAGTCAGGGGCAAATGTTTTTTTCGTCAAATATGGTGGCCCGTCCGGTGGGTCCCCGCTGTCAGGTGGAGGAATAATTATTTTGCACGTAATAAGGAGGCACTTCCTTGCTGCGGCCGTGGACCCAGCTGTCAGCCTCTCCACGCACAGTCCGCGTCCGATGGAAGCCGTTCCTTGACCACGTTGACCACGCCACGCCGAGAGCACCAGGGCGGTGGACGACGGCGAGGCCTAGGAAGGGGACGACGCGGAGCTGGGGAAGACGCGACAGTGGATGCCCACGCGTAGAGGAGTACGAGGCTTCACTGGTTCGCTGCGGTGTGAGGCTGCCGTCGCCGCAGAATAACAGGGGTGTGGGTGAGTAGAGGGATGGCCTGGCCAGCGGTGGTAGTAGTAGGGGGCGGTGAGGCCTCCGCCGCATCGCAGCCGGCCACGGGAGGCAGGAGCATGAGGCACGACCGGCGCTGGTTTGGGCGGCTGGAGCAAGAAGACCGGAGGTTCAAGAAGCACTATGATCGTTGGATGGACATCGTACGGTCACTGGAGCTAGAATCGTGCATATTGACTAAGTTGACAAAGCCATCCGTGCCTGTCAACTTAGTAGGCCCACAAGTCAGCCTGCCACTATACTAGGTTCCAGCTAACAGGGGGAGTATTCATTTTTTTGTGCGTAATAAGGAGGCACTTCCTTGCGTGCGAAGATATAGCTGGTGGGTCCGAGCTGTCAGCGGTGGTAACTTTTTTTCACGAAATACAGAGGCCCTTTTGGTGGGTCCCTAATGTCAGGTGGAGGAATCATTATTTTGCGCATAATAAGGAGGCATTTCCTTGTGGCCGTGGACCCAGCTGTCGGCCTCTCCACGTACAGTCCACTTCAGATGCATGTCGGTCGTTGACCACGTTGACCAGGCTGCGCCGAGAGCACCAGGGTGGTGGACGACGGCGAGGCCTAGGAAGGGAACGACACGGAGGCAGGGAAGACTCGGCAGTTGTTTCCCACGCGGAGGGGAGTACGACTGTACGAGGGTTTGCTGGTTCGTCTGCCGACGCCGGAGAATAACAACAGTTGTGGGTGAGTAGAGGGATGGCTAGGCCAGTGATGGGAGTACAGTGGGGCAGTGAGGCCTGCGCAGCAGCAGAGCCGGCCACGGGGAGGAGAGAGCAGGCAGTCCTGCCGGTGCTTGTTTGAGCGGCTGGAGCAGGAAGAGCAGAGATTGAAGAAGCACGACGGCCGTTGGATGGCCATCCAATAGTCACTGCTTGTACGTCAACCTTTTTTTAGGAAAGCCTCAAATCTGTGGAAAACAGCATACAACCCATCTGCCATTATTTCTAATAATTTACAACCCATTTGCTAATTATTAAGGTTTTTTTGGAGCCCATTTTCTTTTTGTTAGCATTACAGCCCATATTGTGGCCATGGTTAAAAATTTATACAAAATTTTGCATATTTCGGTGCGGTCCGAACTGTTATTAATCCCGAAATTTCGACTCACATTCAAACTGATTTTAAAAATAAATGTATATCAATATAAAATCCAAGAAATTCTCCATGCATAAAAATTAATGTAATTTAAAATCTCAAAATGAAAAAAAAGATATTTGAAACTAATTGCCGGTTTGATGTGTTTTAAAAATGTACAACCCATTTCTCATTACTGACGGGCCATTTTCTCGGCCAGCCGAATGAAAGCTCTCCTCGTCTTGAAAGATTTGCAGCCCAACAGGCCTGACAAAGTGACTTACTTGGCAAATCACAAAAAAACTGGGCTGTGGCTGTGGACCCAGCTGTCAGCCTCTCCACATACAGTACTCTTCCGATGGAATGTCGTTGACAAAGTTGACCATGCCGTGCCGAGAGCACCAAGGCGGTGGACGACGGCGAGGCCTAGGAAGGGGACGACGTGGAGCCGGGGAAGACGCGGCAGTGGATGCCCACGCGGAGAGGAGTACAAGGGTTCACTGGTTCGGCTGCTGTGTGAGGCTGCCGTTGCCGCAGGGCCTGGCTAGCGGTGGGAGTAGTAGGGGGCGATGAGGCCTCCACGGCAGCACAGCCGGCCACTAGAGGCAGGAGCAGGCGGTCTCCCCGGCGCTGGTTTGGGCGGCTGGTGCAAGAAGAGCAGCGATTGAAGAAGCATCAGGACCGTTCGATTCAAATCCAATGATTACTGCTGCTAGAATCGTTTGTTGACTAAGTTGACAAGCCCTGTGTACACGTCAACTTAGTAGGCCCATATGTCAGCCTCCCAACCGGTGCGCCCCAGATGTCAGTGGGAGGAATATTTTTTTCGCGTAATAAGGAGGCAGTTGATTGCGTGCGGCCAGGCCAGTGGAGGGAGTAGGGTGTGCCAGGGAAGCCTGCGCGGCATCATAGCGGGCCACAAGAGGAGGGAGCAGGCAGTCCCGCCGGCGCTAGTTTAGGCGGCTGGAGCAGGAAGATCAGAGATTGAACAAGCACGTCGGCCGTTGGATGGACATCCAACAGTCACTGCTGCTAGAATCGTGTGTTCACTGACAAAGCCTTGCGTAAACAAGTCAGCCTCGAAATCTGTGGCGTGTACAGCCCATTTGCTATTATTTTTATAACTTTTACTCATTTTCTAATTCATATGGAATTTATTGTAGCCCGTTTTCCATTTTTATAATTGCTGGCCATTTTCTGGTCAGTACCAAGGTCTAAATATGTGGGAAATTTTCAAAATTCGCATATTTTTGCTGGGGAACAAAATATTCTTAATCCAAAAATTAATATCCATACTAAAAAAATTAAAAATAAATTAGTACTATGTCATGTTAAATCCAATGAAATACGTATAAGATATCAGTGAAGAACAAAAACAAAAAAATAAACTTATATCCCATTTGCTATAATTTTTTTGGAATTTTCAACCCCTTTTGATATTACTTTTAACAGACATTGACCATACTCTTAAGCCAGGCCGGAATGCATCCCTCCTCGTCTTGAAAGATTTGCAGCCTAGTAATTCAGAGAAAACAAATATGCCTAGCTTGGGTATTCTTCAAAAAGAAATACTGGGCTAGCTATTTTCCCAAACAACTAGTGCATGAGCATTTAGCTTTATTTATTTATTTACTTATTTATGTTTAGGGGACCATGAGCATGTAACTGGGCCGGATTCATATGAGAGCCTCCCTTCCAGTTAATTATGGGCTTCTCTATTGGGCCTTCATCAGTGGGCTGCATGTTATCAACAAGTGGAAAATGTGTTCCGTACGAAAAATAGTATGCGCTACGTACGGTACGGGGCACTAAAGGATCAAATCGTGCAACGACTTCCCAAACATTGTGTTTGTCGTTCTAACAACACATTTATTCAACCAACAGACGAAATATACTACTGATTGTACATTGAAAACATCAGCAGCAGCAACCAGGGCTGGGGGTGCAACAGAAGCAGTAAGCAGGCCAGAAGAGTGAAGACGCAACTCTCTCTTCCAAACCAAACATCAGCCATCATTACAAAAGGGCTACCAAAAAAGAACAAGTGTATGCATCAAACTAGATAAAGATCCTACTTCACCAAGTGTACGCATCTAACTAACTGGCTCAGTTAGAAGTTACTATTTATTAAGCTGTGGAGATTGGCTGGCGGCTTGAACCAGATGGGTGCCTGACGGGGGAAACTCCAGCCAGCAGGTCGAAGTCTGATAATTGCGACCCTCTCTCCTACTTTGGGCTATAGAGCGTGGTGGCACATATCAGGGTATGGTGCATGCAGAGACGCATGGCATGCTGTGTACACACAGTTTTGCCCGATGAACCAAACCGCGCTGCCATCATGATCCTTGCATGGTACTGAGATTGACCACACGCGAAACAATGAGCTTGATTACCTCTGCCGGGAGCGAATTCCAGTCACTCTTTTGGCAGACGCTGCTCGGTTCTGCCATTGTTAGTGCTTGGGTTTCGGACGAGGGGGGGAGGTGCCTTAGCAGGGATCGAAGATTGGACGAGATTATGTGCGGACAAAGATGGAGAAGCAAATATGTGCTATGGGAAGTGGACAAGTGATGATGACTACAGCATGCCGCTTGACTTACGAGACACATACTAGGAGCATAGGGTTAAGTCGATGCTAGACGACTTGCTTGAGTGATCATAGTACTGGTACTCCCTACAGTGCTATGCCCTAACTTGCTTGAGTAGAGTAGTAGAGTAGGACTCTACTCTACTACTAGCACCGGAGTAGTAGTATATTCTAATCTAAAATAGTTACAAACTTCAATGCCCGAGCATGGAACGACTACGAACCGTGCTCAAAGACCGTGGCCCTGTTTGGATCCATGGGTTAGAGTTAGTTTGGGTTAGTTTGGACTCAACTAACCCAAAAATATCCAAACATGAGGGTTAGTTTGGGTTAGATCCATCTAACCCACCCCAAAAAAATAACCCACCCAAGAGGTGCTTATTTGAGTTAGTTCTTGTCGGGACCACTAAAAAAACACATTTTTCTCTCGCTCTTCCCGTGGCAGATCCCACCCCACTTCCTCGAAGGTTCTCATCCTCTTCCTCCCTCCCCCTCGCACCGCCCATGAAGGCGCCTTGCCGTATCTGTGCTCCATCTAACCCTGCCATCCAAACATCTTTTTGGTTAGAGTTAGTTCAGAGCTAGTTCAAGGTTAGAATCTAACTCTAACCTCTAACTGAGTTAGAGTATCCAAACAGGGCCCGTGTCTATGTGGTGTTTGGACATGGGCGACAACCTCAACGCCAATGGTGCTGCTCTCGTTGCACCATATGTGTTTCTCTCCTTCCTGTTCGTAATCATGGTAGAATTCATGTTTCTACTCTGTATCCTACTACTATGCTAGTCCACATGATTAGTTTCATCTCTGTTATAGCCGTCATGATTTATTTTGTGCTTATTCGGATTAAATCTCGTAGTAACTTGCTCATATATTCAACTGGCGCAACGTCCCCTACAGCCACTCCCGTTTCATGGACGGCCTGGTCGATGCCTCCAAGGAGCCCTTCGTCCACTGCTATGAGTGCCCGATGCCGTTTTGTGGCTCGCCGGCGGACATGGTGCATCACCTCACGGATGCATGCAGCGGTCACTACTGGCCCTTGGCGGAGAACATCAAGTACGAGACATGCTACCTGTTCACCATGCCGGAGTCGCTGGAGGATCACCGCCGCCTGCTAGTCTCGGAGGAGGACGACAGCGTCTTCCTCTTGATCATGGGCACCGGCGAGGCCCGCGCAGGCCGCCGCCCCTTCTATGTAATGTGCGTCAGGGGCGATGCCGCTGACGCTGACACTGACACGAGGCCGATGTACAGGTGCGTGGTCAGTGTTACTACCCCTCCGGGTCGCGTGGGCGGCGACACCGGCCTCATCGAACGGACTTGGACTCTGGGGAGCTGGGACTATCCCGCCAATGTGGACTTGGAAAACCCATGGCATCCTTTACCCGCTAACGTGGTACATGGGGACTCCAAGGAGGTTCACTTGGACATCCGCATTATCAAGTTAAATGTTGATCATTAGTCTTCGCTCAATGTAATCTGCTGTCTAAGCATGTGGAGACTTCCATGCAGGATCTTGCTCTATTGGAGTATCGTGCATGAATAAAAGTGTATCAGTCTAGAATCTTCCATGTACGAATTTTTACTACAGTACTGGTGAAAGACTTACGATGAACCATTTCTTACATCTCCTTTGCCCACTTGCAAGTCATCCTGATTTAATCCCTCCGTCTAGGTGTATAAGGGCATGGTTAATATTACTTAATAGTATAGCCAACTGTTGACCATAAGAAAGTGCCATGTCATCTGTAGCCAACATGTATAACAATCGATACTCAAAAACTAATTCTTACTAGTGTGTATGCACGTGCAATGCACGTCTTAACAGTATGGTGTGATTCCACCAAAAAAATACTTTGAAAAATGAATTCCGAGCAAAAAAATATTGTTGATGCACACGAAATAGAGTTTAGAAATTTACTAATTGGTAGTACAAAATGCAACTACTGCCTGTGGTCATCCAGAAATTTTCGAAGAATATAAAAAAAAGTATGTGGTGGAACCCACAAATTGTTTACTTCAACTTTAGTTTCTCCTCCAGACCATCTCACATCGGCTCACAACCAACTCTTTTTTTACTCATCACAACCTGACAATTGCAGCATAGTAGAGGAGGCATAGGTCTTCTTTTTAGGAAGGTATGACATGGTGCAGCGATGGTTCCAGAACCAAGTACATTCAGCTGCAGGCACTGTTCACTGCGAATCCCTCCAATATCAGCCGTTAGATTTATGAGATGAGTGGCTAGGATTGATGCTCTAGGTGCAATCCAGGACTCGTATACTATATAGTAGTATAGATAGTATAGAAAAGATCATTTCTTGCAAAGCACAATAAGTGTTATTTCTTCACAAGTTTTGGATGCAGGTTGAACAGTTGAACGCTTTTGTTTGCAAAAGATACCTTTTTATCTATTTCACCCGGATGTTTGTGAGCTCTAGAGATGAAATAATATCTGAACAAACCTATCGATGCCCGTTACACATGAGATGACCCCCACATCCTTTGTCAAAATAAACAACTCCCCGATCAATGCATTTCACTCTTCAGTGCAACGCACGGTCACCTTACTACTATAGATTAGTACGAACAAAAATTGAACTAACATTATATATAGTACGATAAATGCTGATGCATGTCACCTAAAATTATATCATTCAAAACTATGTTCAAATACGAATCCAACGATATAGTTTTTGTTGACATGCACTAACATTTTGTCAGTTATATCTTTAGTCAAATTCAATGGTGGACTAATAAACCACGACCGATGTAGTACAAGTGTAGAGGGCGGCGCTGCACGGGAGTCTCACCTCTCACCCCGCTCGTGGCGCGGCAGTAAAGCCGTCATATCACAAAACCCAACCACTCCCAGTAATAAGTGGCCTGGTAAAATAAACGGACAAGCAACCATCACATCCCTCCGTCTTTTTTGCATTTCATCTCTCTGTATTTACTTTCTCCGGTTCATCTCGCACACTCGATCCCTAGCTACTACTCCTAGGGCCAGTTCTTTTGGCGGCTTCCCCAGCTTTTCCTACAAGGCTAGTCACAGTGGAGAGTAACAATAAGGCGCCTCACTCATTTATTTGGGCTTCTAAACTACTACTCCGTCCTGGTTTATTCCTCACCATTGTAATTTCTGCTAAATTTTGACCAAAGATTTAACTGGTTTATTCCTCACCATTGTAATCCCTCCGTCTAGGTGTGTAAGTCATCTTACGAAAACCAAATAATCCCAAAAAGCTTAGGCGCGGTGCATTAACTTCTACCTCGTTTCTTGTTTCTTGACATATCAACCAATAAGAGATAAAGAGTGTGTATGCTTCTAATGACTTGAGATATCAAACATGACATGTAGTGGTTAGTTCATTGCATGCAATACTATTAATTAGCAAATAAACATTAACGTTTCTCGTTTTCTCCTGCTCCTTGGTCATGGTGCACAGCCTAAGAGCAAGTACAATAGAGACTAGTCAGCAGGCTATAGCATCTTCCACATCAGCAAAATCATAGCTGGAGGAGAGAGCAGTGAGAAGAAAGGACCAAGCGGGCGCTTCGCGAGTCGCCGGGCGATAGCACAAGCAACGAGGAAAAGGAGCCTGCATGCAGCCCATGCGAGCTCTATGGCCGGCGTTCAGCTCCCCCAGCCAATCCTGTCACTTTCCTTTGCCTAGCAAAGCATGGATGCATTAAATGTATAGCCAACACTACAGCCATTCTACTGTATGAACTTTTTCAAATACAAGTTACAGGTGACATGGCTCTACTATAGAGCCGGCAGCAGGCTTTACTATTAACCTTGCTCTAAGATGACTTACTCACCTAGACGGATGGAGTAGTGCATGTGACATGCACTAACATTTCATTAGTTAAACTTATGAGCAAAATTTGACACAGATTACAATGGGGACCAATAAACCAGGACGGAGGTAGTAGTTATGGGATTACTAATCTAGAAGCCTAAAAGAACTGGCCCCTGGTACTCCTACTAGTAGTAGTATTCAAGTTGGAATTCCAATTTCACGACACAACTTGTTAGGCAAAAAATTCGATACAGGGTGTAGGAAGCGGTTTGGGAATTTGCATGCCTTTCCAACCAGTGAGATACTCCGTACAAAGTACGACAGAGAAATAACCACAGAGAAGGAAGCTAAAAGTAAACAATCAAACGAGCATTTTTGCATTTGTTTTGCATTGAATCGTTTCACAAGCTTGACTAGTGCTGTTTTTCTACTTTTACAAAAACCGCATCGTAATGTTAAAACGTGCATTTGCACGTACGTAAGTAATAGTAGTACTCCCTCCATCTAGGTGTATAAGTATTCCCTCCTTCTTGGTGACGGTGCACAACCAAAGATGACTTATTGACCTGGACGGAGGGAGTAGCACAGTCTGCAAGCATATATCGAGAGAGACGTGTAGTGCGATAGTATATAGTAAAGTTTGTGCTATATGCACGTACTTGCAAAATGCATAGGAATACACAAGGTTCCCAAACTTTCCCTTTTACATACTTAATTAAGGACGCTAAAAATTCCTGAACGTTCGGGATTTATCATTTGCGTCCCAAAACTAATGAGATCGCCTTACGAAACAAAAATTATACTCCTCCTAAAAGCCACGGCACTCGCAGGAGCGCTTGCGGCGCGCCACGAGTGCCCTGGTGCATGGCTGTTTCCCAGCGCGCCGACACAACACCTCTTCCTCAGCCTCGCAACTCGCGAGGTGCTGATTGGCGGCTTGCCAGCGGGCGAGCGTGATCTCACCAGTGTGGTGATCCGGCGCCAACAGGTACTCCTCCTCGCTGGAAGTGTGCACCCGGTCCACGTACCACCAAGCGTGGATGAGGCGCTTGGGCCCGACTGCACTCAGGGCGTCGGCATGGGCGTCCTCTGCCACCCTCACGGCCCTCGCACGAGCCTTCTACCAAAGAGAGAATCGCCTGACTCTCTCGGACGCGACATAGGCCTCCCAGGCAGCTTCTTCCGCGGTGCGCTTCTCTTCCTCGGCCTTCTTCTCCGCCCCTATTTTGGCGCGCTCTGCTGGAGGCAAAGCCTCCCACAAGGCGACATCAATTTCTTTCCAAAGCTCCTCAAGGCTGGGGGGGGCTCGGCGGGCGGCGCGGTGTTCTCCTCATAGCGGGGAGCCGACACGTCCTCCGGGGCGCGTGCTGGCGAGATTGGGAACACCGACACGTCCACCTCGACGCGTCGCGGCGAGGAGCGGAACACCGATGCGTCCTCCTCGACTAGTGGCGGCGAGGAATGGCATGGTGACGTGTCGCGTCGCGGCGAGGAGCGGAACGCCGACGCGTCCTCCTCAACTAGTGGCGGCGAGGAATGGAACGGCGACGCATCGCGTAGCGGCGAGGAGCGGAACACCGACGCGTCCTCCTTGACTAGTGGCCGCGAGGAACGGAACAGCGACGCGTGACCATCTGCGCGGTGCAGCGAGGGGCTCCTAGGGCTTGGGAGGGGCGATGCCCTGGTGGTCGACGTGAGAGGGAGGGGGAGGAGATAGCGATGAACGTGAACGTGAGGGGGAGGAGATAGCGATGTCGTGGGAGGCGCAGTATTTATAGCGAGCAATGGCACACCTATGTAAGATATGGACTGAGATGCACTGACTTAACTGCAGGTCCAGTTGCGTCACTGACATGTGGGCCAGACCCCTGTTGGGCCCATATGTCAGTGACCCAATGCACCTGCAGTTAAGTAACAACTACGTGGGCATATTTGCTGGAGTAAATTACGGGGGAGCGAAGGGGTGGAAATATTGCTGGTCACAACGGATTGGACGAGCGTGGGGGAGGAGAGTCATGCATGCAGATTTTTTCACACGGGGTGGAGTGGTGGGACCGCCAAAGGGAGAAGGAGAGTTTGGTAGGCATATTGTTTCCACACATGGAGAGGAAAAGATTTGGAGACGAACGGGCTTTCGGCAGGTATGGGGAACGGTGCATAATAAGTCATCTTGCATGCAGGGCTAGGTGTAGTCTCAAGTCATTAAAAACATACACGCCCCACACATGCTCATATTTCAAAGTGCACTAAATTATTGCTTGCGATGATTAAGGCTGGCCATAATGGTGGTATCTTAGCTGGTATCATGCACACGGGAATAGCAAACATGCTGATGTGGCAAAGAATTAAAGAAGAGAGGGGGGTTAGAGTAACTAGTGTTCATGCATGCATCTCGTTTTCCAATCACATTTTACAAGTAAAATTCCTGGAAAAACTTTGACCCAAAGTATGATGGGGACTAGTAAACCAGAATGGAGGTAGTAGTTTTTTTAATCAAAGAAGGGTTTCCCCTTCCGGTTTTCATTACTGAAAACCAGCATCTAAATCTAAACCATAGTATTTGCCCTAGAACTACCAGGTTCAACATCTCGCAACATAAACCCATACAACCTCCATCGCAAAAAAAACCATACAACCATACGGCAAGGAGGTACGTAGTACTATGAATTCCATTTTCGCTCCATACCAATCATTCTATAAACTACTTGCTACTTATAACGCGCCATTGAAAATCGGAACTCTTAACCCCGCTAAAAACGATATTTTAAACGTGGCTACTCGATCTGTGGCAACTGGCGAGCCACCGCGCTCCAAGTCGTTTACCTGTGGTCCCGACCATCAACTCCTATGGATCAAATTATCACACGAGTTGACTATTCCTACAACGGTGCTCCACCACGTACCCAGTACCCGCGAATGCAGCAATCGTGCACCTAGGGTTTTAGGATTTATTTATTAACGTCGCCTTTACGTAACACTCATGTGTGCGAGACAGCGAGAGGCCGACTGCGTGCGTGCGCCTCTTCTCTTCGTATATTTACTCCACCGTTTGTCTGGTGTCCAAAAAATTATAATAACTACTAGCAATGTGCCAATTCGTTGCCACACGATCAAAGTAGATTAATACATATTCAACGATTTGATAGAAAAAAGTCTAGTTTTGAAATACGTATATCACTAAAAATATGTTATGTTTCACTCAAAATATATTCCTTTGGCGGTTTTGATGAGATAAGGGAGGAATGTTGTTGGTTTCAAGATTCGAGAAGTGGTATATGTCTAATTTCTACTCTTACTAGCAAGATGCCCGTGCATTGCACGGAACATCAAGATCTTGTGGGAGAAAAGGATGAACGAGGGAAGGCCTTATCTGCAAATGTGGTGAAGAGTGCAGGTAAATTGCCATATTTTCCTTCCTATCCGTTAGATATAAATTGGACGACCTACATTGCAGGATGGCAGGCCCACCATCATCACCAACTCTATTTTTTATCCCTACTCTTATAAAAAGCATTGTCGGTGATGATCGTGTGCCTGCCATCCTGCAATATAGGCTGTCCGATCTATATCTGACGGATAGGAAGGAAACCATGGCAACTTTGCAAAAATATACACACACCCCTCTCCACATTTGCAAATAAGGCCTTCCCTCGTTCATCCTTTTCCCCCACAAGATAAACTACTCATACAAATGCATCTTGATGTTCCGTGCAATGCATGGGCATCTTGCTAGTTGTTGCAAAAAGCCCATGTGTGTGTGAGACAGAGGGAGAGTAGAGGAGGATGGAGTGCATGTGTGACAAAGACACAAGGAGTGTGTGTGTGATAGGTATCAGCTTAAAATGAGGCGATAGTGTGTGTGTGCACGATCGAGAGGGCGTGTCTCAAGAATGGAAGAAAAATCTACATAGATACAAGGAGCGGGAGAGAGACATGTATGCGATGGTGGAAGCACGAGTGTGCGGGTGTATAAACCTATCTAGAGGCTAGCTAGTCGATAAATGTTTGTGAGAGAAATACGAGTCGGGGTGCAAATGCGAGAGTTTTGTGTGTGAGAGAGAGAGACGGTAGTCGGGAAGGGGAGTGGAAACAGGAGTTGTGCATGTGTGTCTGTGTGAGAGAGAGAGAGGAGACAGTAGTCGGGGTTGTCTGATCAGTAAACAAATGAATAATGTCAGTCTGGGATGGAAACGAAAAGGAGACCACAACAAATGTTGTGTCTACAGGAGAGAGAGAGAGAGAGTAATTTTAGTGGTATTAGTCATATGTAGAGACATATAGGTTGTGTGAGAGAATCCCATAGAGAGAAAGACAAAGTGAAAGACGAGTGGAGACTGTGTGTGTGGCGGTGAAAAAAAAGCTTAGGTACCGAGTGATACCAGAGAACAATAGAGACGTGAGAGATAATGAAAACCGTGTAATGTATAATGATAGGGAGAGTGTGACACTTCTCAAGGGAGACGTCGAGAGACCATGTTTGCGAGGATAGGAGAAACATGAAGTGAGCGTGCGGGTGAGCTGGAGAAAAGAGAGTGATAGCTACCTGAAGGAGCATGCTTGCGAGAGAGATGGGCGTGAAAGGAGTGAACAAAAAAGGGATTCAAATATTTGAATTCGAGATGATGATACATGTAATCCATACTCGAACCAAAATTGATCTATCAAACATGCATACTCATATGAATTCAAGCACATCTATGTTATTTAATATGTAGATATTACTGATCCATACATTTTAGTAGAACATAATTTGGTTAAATTTTTTCGAATTCAACCTTAAGATTTCGAGATCGTTGTATTTGTAAATCATATTATACATATAAAGGAGCAGAATTCTTTGTTGTGCTTTTGAAAGTATATATAAAAAATGATGTATATAGAATGTAATTCCAATTGAAAATGGATCCTGCCCGAAAAAAGTAGAATACAAACGGGATTCGAATTGAGTTGGCATGGTAAACATGCACTCTGCAAAATTTGAACAAAGCGGGGAAAGTCGCAATAACCGCCCGAAACCAAAATCTGCAAGATGGAAATCACTACTGCCTATCCCTGCCACGCAAAGCCTATCTGCTGGATTTCTATAGGTTTCGATAGGGGTAGGTTTGTAATTTCACCCAAACGTGACGTAACCGCCTCTCACCCGGATTCATACACGGTGGGCGCCAAAACACAGTGTGTCCTTGGCCGAAATCGACTCCCTCCCCGATTCATATTCATACACGGTGGGCGCCAAAAACAAACTCTCGTCGGCAAATATTCGGTTTATGCGAGATTACCGTCCTATCCCCAACCGACTAATGTTGCTGTGATGTAGTAGAAATTTGAAATGGGAGCTAAGTTTGTAAATTTCCTCGCATTTGAGACAAGCGCGCCCTGAATACATGGTTCCCCCCTTCCTCTCTACCTCCCTTTTCCCCATTCATACTCTGTGGGTGCCAAAACACCCTCTCCACCCCACCCTCCTCCGTCCGCCGCCGTCCGCCACCCCATCCACCGCCGTCCTCCTCCACCATGCCGAAGATGATACCCGAACGCCTCCGTCCATTACAAGAGATCAACCTCTCTCATCCATGGCTTCGGACCGGGATCCTTGCATCCCGTCCTCTTGCTTCATCCCCGCCGTCGTCCACCTTGCCGGCGCCGCTCCTATGATCGTCTCGTCCACCGTGCCCCGCCGCCATTGTCTACCCTCCTAGATCTGCTTCCACGCCGCCGACAGCCATCACTACCACAGCACCATCAAATTCTCAGCAGATGCGTACACGGCGCCGCACCAGAGGCGGTACTCTTCCGTATCTGCTCAACTTATTTATCGCAGCAAGAAAATAGATCGCCACTGCTTTACTCTGATTTCTTGTCTTGGTTGCGAAGTTGCCTTTGTACGGTTTGCACCTTCAAATCCGCCATGGCACGCTCAACACTATACTCCCAATTCCTATGGTTTTCCCCTTTTATATTCCACACTAGTTAAATCACAGTAGACTAAATTTCAAAATTGGGTCAGTCGATTTTTCAGAGCTCGCCGGAGTTCGCCGGTGTGATCGAAGGGGCTCAGGTGGTTGTGGGGCCTTGCCGAACGAAGAAAACTCGACACGGGTGGGGGTTGGGGCGGGGGTGGGGGTGGGGGTGGCGGAGGAACACAGGCGGTGGGGGGCGGTGGTCCGGCCGGCGGCCCGTGCAGTGTTCTGTATGGGAAGAATCAGAGACGAGGAAGAAGAAGGGTTAGGAGACGTAGGATCTTCATCCAACCGCCTGAAATGGTCGAGAGACAACTGGGAGTTGCATTCTTAATGCGCTCTGGTTCATCATGTGTGGGCACCGCACAACCAACATTTTATTATCCAAAATCTGCTTGCTCTTCTTTACCATGTT
The DNA here is from genome assembly GCF_056163025.1 of Triticum urartu. NCBI lineage: Eukaryota > Viridiplantae > Streptophyta > Magnoliopsida > Poales > Poaceae > Triticum > Triticum urartu. The sequence goes on from NC_141877.1 coordinate 286,524,767, forward strand.
CCTCTTCCGTTCTTCTTTAATATGTACTCTCTCCGTTTCTAAATACAAGTCTTTGTATAGATTCCACCATGGACTACATATGGAGCAAAATGAGTGAATCTACACTCTAAAATGTATCTGGATACATCTCTATGTGATCCATAGTGGAAATCTCTACCAAGACTTATATTTTGGAACGGAGGGAGTATGATAGTAGTACAGCATGTTCCTTGTACTGAAGATGAGCATGGAGATTTGCAGTCTAGAGGTCTATACGGTCGGTTGTGATGGACACTTTGAGACTCTTTGATTCGTAGGATCTTGTAAACATAGGAATAGGATTTGTAGTGGCATGCCCACTTGAATCCTATAAGAATAGCAAGGAAATGCAGGGAGCTGTGTCGCCTTTGAGAGTTACACTGATATTAACAGTACCGCACCTTCACTTGAAGAAAGCTGGTATCCGAAGCCTTTCTAGCCGTACCGACAATACTAGCACATATATTCCAGCAAGTTCCACTTTGCTGATTTTACTCTAATGCTTAAGGTTTTCCCGTTATATCTACACTATGATCTGTGTAGCTGCTTTGTGTCGCACTAGTAGTAGTCAACTCTTGAAGTTAAACACTGCAATGACTTACAAAATTGGCACCAAGGCATTGAGTGCCATTCTGGATGCAATGAAACTCATATGCTCCCCACCTGTTGATTCTTGTTCAGAATATGATCCTAATGACTATTCTAACCTCGAGGAGTCAAAGGCAGATGGCCTGTCATGTTCACCCATCAAGGTGCATGTTCTAATTTGGCAATATTTTATTGATTGCGGGTATCTTGCATATGTTGTCTTGCATTTCTTCTACTTTGTTGCACCGCCATCTGCTTAGTTTACTCATCATATATGTCGAGATGCCATGCCCATCCATTATCAATACATATTCCATCTGTCATCATACCATGTTTTTCCACTCAAATGTTGTTCCTGTGCATCAGACATCAAAAAGGAAGAGGGTGATTGCTGAACCTGAAGGAGCACCAGCAATGTCCTTGAAAAACGCGGTGGTGCTGGAGAAATTAGACAGCACCCCACTTATATTGGTTGTACAACCAGTGACACAAAACGTAGGACCGACTCCAGCAGACTATACCCATACTTCACTGGCCACACCACTAGCCCCACCACACAGGACCTGCACTCCAGCAAAAGGTATACCGATTTCATTTGCCATAGCACCAGCTGTACCACAGAAAAATCCCACTCCAGCAAAAAGTACAGCAAGTCCACCGGCCGAAGACCTATCCAAACTACAGAGACGGCCAATTCCTGCAAATTGGAACCTCATTCCATTTATTACCAGTTTAAAAGACAATTATTTCAATGTTGTTAGGGACTACGTGCATATATTCCCATCATGGGAAGATTATTGTGAAGAGAAACACCATTTTCACATCTTCCTGTCCAACTTACGTGTACGTGCTATTATTCATGGTTATTATTTTCCTGTTTTCTGCTAATTGAACACATCAATGATTTACATTACATTCTTGTAACTAGGCGAGGGTCAATCTGGATAGTCATGACGAGCAAATCTTCCTTGTGTTTTTCAAGGAAGCATTACAGCAGTATCGGTGTTACCTGAGGAAATCACACTTTGATGGCAAGTCTATAAACGAATTTCCGGTGAAGTCTCCTGTGCTAAATTTAGAAGACATTGAATGGAAAAACCTTGTTATGCACTGGTCTCGTTCCCAGGATGAGGTACTGTCTATGAAATCACATGACAGTTTGAACTTCTACTTTTCCGTATGTGCCTTACGGATCTTTTTTGCAGGAAATCTGCTCGAAGAAGAATTCCGGTTTGACAAGAACGACAGGATATCGCAAATATGCTGCCCGCTGCTTTGCTCTTGTTAGTACCTGTTGTCCTGTATCACTGTACTTGCATACATACCTAGTTCATTATGTGACAGCAGTATGCATGATAGCTTGCTTATCAATTGTTCGCTCCAAATTATCTGATCTATATGAATGGTTACATTAGTGTAGAATATATCCAATGCCAATGTTTTTTTAGCTCTGCATTGTTCTTGTAAGTACATGATGTCCTTTATCAATGTACTTATAGTGACAGGTAGTTGTTCATGTACCATCACTCTGCAGCTTATTTTCCTTTGCCCTCCATTTTCTACACATCAGATCTATATTTACTCTTACCATAAGGTTGGTACGAAGAAGTTTAGCTGTGCATTGCTCTTGGCTGTACCTTTTGCCTGTATCGCTGCACTTACATTTCTAGCAACTTGGTTATGTAGCATCACTCTTCATCTTATCTTAAATATTCTCCATTTTTTCGTACATTATCACATCTATATTTACTCTTAACAAAATGTAGAATAAAGGCAATGCTTTTGCCCCCCATCAGCATGGACAAGGCCTTTATAGAGTCTGTCTTCACCAATAATGTAAGTTTGTCCATCTCAAGCCTTCAAACTTTGTTGTATATATTTGGTTAGGCATGAGTGCAACAGCTGTTTATTTTTGGTGTTTGCATCAAATTGCTTGTTTAAATTTTATTATGTAGTTCATAAACAAAAGTTTGTCCTTTCTCAATTTAAGTTTTCAGTTGTACAACCAAGTTCCTTCTTCATACCATGTAAATTAAACTATACAGAGCAAGTGATCTTCTTTTGCACTGCATGTATGCTTCTGTTCTTCATCCGTAATCCAGTGGTGTGGTGAACCTACCCACTACAGCACAATGTCATATTCTGCAATGTCTGAACTATGAACAATGTCATATCATTCTACTATTATTTAAACCGTCTCTTTATTTGCCAATCAGAAATGGTATAAATTGATAGCACACTAACCATTGATACTTATGAGTTCTTGATCTGTAATCCAGTCATGTCGTGAAGCTGCCAACTCCTTCACAATGTCATTTCCTGCCATGTCTTGACCTGAAAAATACCATATTGTGTTAATGCAATTTTAAACTGTGTCACTTTATTCGTCAGTAAGAAATGTGATGAATTGTCAGCACTGATACTTTTATGTGCAAAACCTGTCATCTGTCTGCTTGTTTATCTTTCAGAGTGAGGAAGATATAAGTGTTGAACAAGCGCAGTCTCATCATCTTGCTCAGCTGCTTGTGCTGCATCTCTCCAGCAGGGCTAACCTTTCTTGAACTCTATTGAAGTGTTGTCGGTTTTGTATATTAATTTTTCGGCGTGTTTATTTGCACTAGTGGCGATCTTTGATGCCCAGTGTATGTAATCTGCTGTCTGCTTGTGCTTTATTATCATAGTGGCGAACTTTGATGCCAAGTGGATGTAATATGCTGTAATTTCTTTATTGTATAGTCTAGGTTTTTTTCTTATTCACGATGCTGCAGTTATTTTACTGTATATATATCGTATCTTCGCACTAAACCGGCCAAACCGTAAAATTACGGTACATAATCGGGCCATCATGTAATCATGATGTAGGTTGGGCCTGAAACGTGTCGAACAGCTCACGGGCCAGCAGCAGCCCGAAATGAACCCCGACCCATGATTGTGCGAATCAAATCACGGGCTTTTAACAGGCCAAAATTGTCTCGGTCCTTGTTTGGCCCAATCATATATCGGCTGCGAGCAGGCCGGATGCAAACCAGGCCATAGTTAGCCCAACTATATGACGAGCTTTTAACAGGCCGAAATTAATATAGAGCCGAAATGTTAAACGGGCCCTTAACAGGCCAAAACTAATATCAGGCCGAATTACTAAGTTGGCCTTTAGCAAGTGGGCCCAAAAGCATAGTGTCCAGTTGACGGGCCGAATCTGATATGGGCCATAATTGAGCCCAAAGCCTCTTAAAGGGCCGGACCTAATCTGGGCCGTAATTTGGCCCAGAACGTGGTAGGCTTTCAATGGGTCGGATCTCATATGGGCCACTATTAGGCCCGGAGCGTGGTAGGCCATTAATGGACCGGATCAAAAGTGGACCGACAATTGGCCCAAAACATGGCAGCCAGTTAATGGGCCGGCCTACTAGGGTCCTCAAAATCTTGTGGGCCTACAGCTGGGCCAGCCCATTGATGTCGGTGAAATCTCGTGGGCCTTTAGCTGGGCCGGCCCATTATGATCCGCAAGAATCTTGTGGGCCTTTACCTGGGCCGGCCCATTATGGCACACAAAAATCTTGTGGGCCTTTACCTGGGCAGGCCCATTATGGCCCGCAAAATCTTGTGGGCCTTTAGCTGGGCCAGCCCATTATGGTCCGCAAAATCTCGTGGGCCTTTAGCTGGGCCGGCCCATTATGGTCCGCAAAATCTTATGGGCCTTCACTTGGGCCAGCCCATTTAAACTTGATGGGCCGATCCACGTGTCAACATATCATAGGCGCGTCTCACCCATTGGATGAGTGACACCTGTGCCAACGCGGACCTGACACGTGTCTCCTCCAGCCAATGATGATTTTACACGTGGAAAATCCCCATTGGTCGGGGCTGTTAACGGGATATCGGATCCAAAACCCGACCCGATAGCTTAACGGCGTTCCGTTATGGTGGATGCCATGTGTCGGTCACCCTTGACGAAAGCACTTCTGTGACACGCGATTTATCGTCATGGAAGTGGACACTTCCGTGATGATAATTTTGGTAATTTCATGGAACACTTCTACGACAACACAGGTATGACTATCTTGATTCTGTCATAAATTTGTCATGGATGTACATGCATGACAGAAAACGCGACCTACTGTGACAAACACGTATCATCACGGAAGTGTATTTTTTTATAGTGTAAGAACTTTTATTCTACTAGATCAAGATATTACCGAAAGGATCAAACTAAGAAAAACGATAAAGATAAAAGTGATGGTGATACGATACCGGGGCACTCCCCCAAGCTTGGTAGTTGCCAAGGGAGTGCCCATACCCGAGGCTCAATTCTTCTTTGTTGGTGAAGAAGGTGGAGTTGTTGATGCTGGATAGCCGCACATCGAGCGTAGGAGGTCTTCTAACTTGCGGATAATGCCTTTTGAGTGCGATGATATGCTCCTTCAACAAAATATTTTCACGTGTGAGATACTTATTTTGTATACGAGCTAGCTCAATCATCTTGAAAGCTTCGATCTCAGTTGGGGTAAGAAGATTGTGATAAAGTTGAAGGATGTCTTCTGTTGCCGGAGCTTGGTCCTCCATGGCTTTCTTGATCCCTTCATCCTTGTTGATCTCCATGGGTTCTTCCCTCTTCAGCTCTATCTTCATTAGCCAAGCATCGTTGCCCACATGGTTGGAGCAGGAGGGAGACGACATAGTGCCTGGCCTTGACAACCCTGATAGAAAACAGCTCGAAACAAAGACATGAGATTTTTGTGTGATACGGGAGTCAAAATCCCGGGGAGATTATATAATGAATTTTTACCGACCAAAATACCTGCCTTGTAAGAAAACAGAGTCCGGAGAGCACACGAGGTGCCCACGAGGTAGGGGGCGCACCCAGTAGGGTAGGGCGCCCCCTCCACCCTCGTGGAGCCCTCGTGTCCTTCCCGAACTGCTGCTTATTTTTCTAATTTTCTAAATATTCCAAAACGGAGAAATATTGCCTTAAAAACTGTTTTGGAGTCGGTTTACTTACCGTACCACATACCTATTCCTTTTCAGAGTCTGAAACGTTCCGGAAAGTGTCCCTTATGTATTCCTCCGGGGTTACAGTTTCAATAACATTGGTTTCAACATTTATGGGATTACCTGAGATATAATGTTTGATTCTTTAACCGTTCACCACCTTCGGATTTGTGCCTTCGAAGTTGTTGATTTTTATGGCACCAGAATGATAGACCTCCTTGATAACGTAAGGACCTTCCCATTTAGAGATAAGTTTTCCTGCAAAATTTTTTAAACGAGAGTTGTATAGCAATACATAATCACCTACATTAAACTCACGCTTTTGTATCCTTTTGTCATGCCATCTTTTAACTTTTTCTTTAAACAACTTGGCATTTTCCTAGGCTTGGGTTCTCCATTCGTCAAGTGAGCTAATATCAAATAACCTTTTTTCACCGGCTAGTTTAAAATCATAATTAAGTTCTTTAATAGCCCAATAAGCCTTGTGTTCTAGTTCGAGAGGTAAGTGACATGCTTTTCCATAGACCATTTTATACGGAGACATACCAATAGGATTTTTATATGCAGTTATATAGGCCCATAATGCATCATCAAGTTTCTTGGACCAATTCTTTCTAGATCTATTAACAGTCTTTTGCAAAATTAATTGGAGTTCTCTATTACTCAATTCTACTTGACCACTAGACTGAGGGTGATAAGGAGATGCAATTCTATGATTAACATCATATTTAGCAAGCATTTTACGGAAAGCGCCATGAATAAAATGTGAACCACCATCAGTCATTAAATATCTAGGGACTCCAAACCTTGGAAAAATAACTTCTTTAAGCATTTTAATAGAAGTGTTATGATCAGCACTACTAGTTGGAATAGCTTCTACCCACTTAGTAACGTAATCAACAGCAACTAAAATATGTGTATAACCATTAGAGGAAGGAAAAGGTCCCATATAGTCAAAGCCGCAAACATCAAATGGTTCAATAACAAGTGAATAATTCATAGGCATTTCTTGACGTCTACTAATATTACCAATTTTTTTACATTCATCACAAGATAAGGCAAACTTACGGGCATCCATGAAGAGTGTAGGCCAATAAAAACCAGATTGCAGTATCTTATGTGCAGTTTTATCTCCAGCATGGTGTCCTCCATAAGCTTTGGAGTGACACTTGTGTAGGATCTGTTCCTATTCATGCTCAGGTACACAACGTCTAATAACACCATCTACTCCTTCTTTATAAAGATGTGGGTCATCCCAAAAGTAATGCCTCAAATCATAGAAGAACTTTTTCTTTTGCAGGTATGTGAAACTAGGTGGTATAAACTGAGCAACAATGTAATTAGCATAATCAGCCTACCATGGAGCAATATGAGAAGCATTTATGACATTTAATTGCTCATCAGGAAAGCTATCATCAATAGGTAGTGGGTCATCAAGCACATTTTCTAACCTAGACAAGTTGTATGCAATGGAGTTCTCAGCTCCTTTTCTATCTACAATATGCAAATCAAATTCTTGTAGCAAGAGAACCCATCTAATAAGTCTAGGTTTAGCATCTTTCTTTTCCATAAGATATTTAATAGAAGCATGATCAATGTGAATAGTTACTTTAGAATCAACAATATAAGGTCTAAACTTATCACAAGAAAATACAACTGCTAAGAATTCTTTTTCAGTAGTAGCATAATTTCTTTGAGCATTGTCTAGAGTTTTACTAGCATATTGAATAACATTTAGTTTCTTATCAACTCTTTGTCATAGAACAGAACCTACAGCATAATCACTAGCATCACACATAATTTCAAAGGGTAAATTCCAATCGGGTGGCTGAACAATGGGTGCAGAGATCAATGCTTTCTTAAGTATTTCAAATGCTTCTACACAATCATAATAAAAAACAAGTCGTATATCTTTTTATAATAAATTAGTCAGAGGCCGAGAAATTTTTGAGAAGCCCTTAATGAACCTCCTATAAAAACCGACATGACATCTTCTCAATAGCATCAACCTTGGCTTTATCAACTTCAATACCTCTTTCAGAAACATTGTGCCCCAAGACAATACCTTCATTAACCATAAAGTGGCACTTTACCCAATTCAAGACAAGATTAGTTTCTTCACATCTCTGCAAAACTCGATCAAGGTTGCTCAAGCAATCATTAAAATAAGATCCATAGACGGAAAAGTCATCCATGAAAACCTCACAAATCTTTTCACAAAAGTCAGAGAATATAGCCATCATGCATCTTTGAAAGGTAGCAGGTGCATTACATAAACCAAAAGGCATACGTCTATAAGCAAAAGTACCAAAAAGGCATGTAAAAGTAGTCTTTGATTGATCTTTGGCTGACACAGGTATTTGAGAGAAACCAGAATAACCATCTAGAATGCAAAAATGTGTATGTTTGGACAATCTTTCTAGCATTTGATCGATAAAAGGTAAGGGGTAATGATCTTTTTTAGTAGCCTTATTTAATTTGCGGAAATCAATTACCATCCTATAACCTGTAATAATTCTTTGAGGAATCAATTCATCTTTATCATTAGGAACAACACTAATACCTCCCTTCTTAGGGACACAATGGACAGGGCTTACCCACTGACTATCAGCAATAGGATAAATTATACCTGCCTCAAGGAGCTTTAGTATCTCCTTTCTTACCACTTCATTCATTTTAGGATTCAGACGGCGTTGATGATCACGAACTGGTTTAGCATCTTCTTCCAAATTAATTTTATGTTGACATAGAGTGGGACTAATGCCCTTATGATCATCAAGAGTATACCCAATAGCAGCACGGTGCTTCTTCAGAGTTTTCAATAATCTCTCTTCTTCATGTTCTGAAAGTTTAGCACTAATAATAACAGGATATATCTTTTTCTCATCAAGATAAGCATATTTAAGAGTGTCAGGTAACAGTTTAAGCTCAAACACGGGATCACCCTTGGGTGGAGGAGGATCCCCTAGGATTTCAACAGGTAAATTGTTTTTAAGAATAGGTTCCTGTTTAAAGAATACTTCATCTACTTCCCTTCTTTCATTCATAAACATGTCATTTTCATGGTCTAGGAAATATTGTTCTAAAGGATCACTAGGAGGTACGGCAATAGAAGCAAGACCAATAATTTCATCCTTATTAGGTAATTCTTCTTCATGGTGTTGTCTACTAAATTTAGAAAAATTAAATTCATGAGTCATATCATCTAAACCGATAGTAACATCTCTTTTGCAATCTATGGTAGCATTAATAGTATTTAGGAAGGGTCTACCAAATATAATGGGACAAAAGCTATCTTGTGGGGAACCAAGAACAAGAAAATCAGCAGGATATTTAGTTTTCCCACACAAGACTTCAACATCTCTAACAATTCCCATTGGTGAAATAGTATCTCTATTGGCAAGTTTAATTGTAACATCAATATCTTCTAACTCAACAGGTGCAATATCATGCATAATTTCTCTATAAAGGCTAATAGGTATTGCACTAGCACTAGCACCCATATCACATAAGCCATGATAACAATGATCTCCTATTTTAACAGAAATAACAGGCATGCCTATCACAGGTCTAGGTTTATCTTTATCACGGGTTTAGCAATTCTAGCAGTTTCATCACAGAAATAAATAACATGCCCATCAATATTATCAGACAAGAGATCTTTAACAATAGCAATATTAGGTTCAACTTTAACTTGCTCAGGAGGTGTATGTGTTTTAATATTTCTTTTACGAACCACAGTTGAAGCTTTAGCATGATCCTTTATCCTAACAGGGAAAGGTGGTTTCTCAACATAAGAAGTAGGAACAATAGGATCATTATAAGTGATAGTATTTTCTTCAACTTTAATAGGTGCAGCTACTTTTACTTCTATGGGAGGATGATATTTAAACTACTTCTCCTTGGGGAGATCAACATAAGCAGCAAAATATTCACAGAAAGAAGCTACTATCTCAGAGTCAAGTCCATATTTAATGCTAAATTTACGAAAAATGTCGGCATCCATAAAAGATTTAACACAATCAAAACTAGGTGTCATACCTGACTCCTTAACATTTTCGAGGTCCCAATCTTCAGAGTTGCGTTTAATTATTTCCAATAAATCTCATTTGAATTCAATAGTCTTCATCATAAAAGAGCCAGCACAAGAAGTATCAAGCATGGTGCGATTGTTACCAGAAAGCCGAGCATAAAAATTTTGAATAGTCATTTATCTTGAGAGCTCATGATTGGGGCATGAATATAACATTGATTTAAGCCTCCCCCAAGCTTGAGCGATGCTTTCTCCTTTGCGAGGCCAAAAACTATCTATATAATTGCGATCACGATGAACAAGGTGCATAGGATAAAACTTCTGATGAAATTCCAATTTCAATCGTTTGTGATTCCAAGACCTCATATCATCACATAGCCTATACCATGTCGATGAATCTCCCCTCAAAGATAAAGGGAAGACCTTCTTCTTAACAACATCTCCGGGTACACCTGCAAGCTTAAATAATCCACAAACTTCATCCACATATATCAGATGTTCATCAGGATGTTTTGTTCCATCTCCTAAAAAAGGATTAGCTAGCAGTTTTTCTATCATACCCGAAGGAACTTCAAAGCAAGCATTTTCATTTTCAGTAGGTTCAGCAGGCTGAGGAGCAACTCTTTGCTCTACTGGTCGGGGTGAAGATACCCTGAACAAGCCCCTCAGAGGATTACTTTCCATAGTAACAAGTGACAGTAAATTTCAGCACAGTATATAAATTTTTCCTTACCAAATTCCACCTACCAAAGGCGCTGCACTCCCCGGCAACGGTGCTAGAAAAGAGTCTTGATGACCCACAAGTATAGGGGATCTATCGTAGTCCTTTCGATAAGTAAGAGTGTCAAACCCAACGAGGAGCAGAAGGAAATGATAAGTGGTTTCCAGCAAGGTATTCTCTGCAAGTACTGAAATAAGTGGTAACATATAGTTTTTTGATAAGATAATTTGTAACGAGCAACAAGTAAAAAAAGTAAATAAGGTGCAGCAAGGTGGCCCAAGCCTGGACAAACTCTTATATGATGTAAAGCGCTCCCGAGGACACATGGGAATATCGTCAAACTAGTTTTTATCACGTTCATATGATTCGAGTTTGGTACTTTGATAATTTGGTATGTGGGTGGACCGGTGCTTGGGTGCTGCCTTACTTGGACAAGCATCCCACTTATGACTAACCTCTATTGCAAGCATCCGCAACTACAACAAAAGTATTAAGGTAAACCTAACCATAGCATGAAACATATGGATCCAAATCAGCCCCTTACGAAGCAATGCATAAACTAGGGTTTAAGCTTCTGTCACTCTAGCAACCCATCATCTACTTATTACTTCCCAATGCCATCCTCTAGGCCCAAACAATGGTGAAGTCTCATGTAGTCGACGTTCACATAACACCACAAGAGGAGAGACAACATACATCTCATCAAAATATCGAACGAATACCAAATTCACATGACTACTAATAGCAAGACTTCTCCCATGTCCTCAGGAACAAAAGTAACTACTCACAAAGCATAAACATGTTTATAATTAGAGGTGTATTAATATGCATATAGGATCTGAACATATGATCTTCCACTAATTAAACCAACTAGCATCAACTACAAGGAGTAATTAACACTACTAGCAACCTACTAGCACCAATCCCGGACTTGGAGACAAGAATTGGATACAAGAGATGAACTAGGGTTTTGAGATGAGATGGTGCTGATGAAGATGTTGATGGAGATTGCCCTTTCCCAATGAGAGGAGCGTTGGTGATGATGATGGCGATGATTTCCCCCTCCGGGAGGGACGTTTCCCCTGCAGAACAGCTCCGCCAGAGCCCTAGATTGGTTCCGCCAAGGTTCCACCTCGTGGTAGTGGAGTTTCGTCCGAGAAGATGGCTTATGATTTTTTTCCATCGAAAGACTCCATGTAGCAGAAGATGGCCACCGGAGGGCCACCAGGGGGCCCACGAGGTAGGGGGGCGCCTAGAGGGGTAGGGCGGGCCCCCCACCCTCGTGGCAGGGTGTGCCCCCCTGGTGAAGTTCTTGCACTCAGTAGTTTTTGTATATTTGGAAAACATCTTCCGTGAAGTTTCAGGACTTTTGGAGTTGTGCAGAATAGGTCTCTAATATTTACTCCTTTTCGAGCCCAGAATCCCAGCTGCCGGCATTCTCCCCCTTTATGTCAACCTTGTAAAATAAGAGAGAATAGGCATAAGTATTGTTACATAATGTGTAATAACAGCCCATAATGCAATAAATATCGATATAAAAGCATGATGCAAAATGGACGTATCAGCCTCCCTCGTGACACCGGCCAGGTCGGAGGCCCTCCAGAGGAGCGCCCTCGAGTTCAACCTGAGAGGGGCACCGGGCACGCCTTCCTATGCAAGAGGGGAAGGCACCCCATTAGTGGGCACAAGGCTAGAGGCACGATTATGAGACGTCCCATCCTCCTGAGATCCTCGGTGCAGTGGCTGCTTCTTCTTCTTGGGGAAGACCTCAGCAGGGTGGATGGCTCCTTCATCATCCGGTTTCTCGACCGCCACAGCCTGGTAGGCGCGCTCGAGGGAGCACACCGCATCCTTTTCGTCGCAGGCGACTATGATGATGCCGCCACTCCTTGGCATGTTGAGGACATTGTATCTGTGGTGAACCACGGCCATCAACTTGGCCAGGGCCGGGTATCCAAGGATGGCTCTGTACGGGAGGTTAATGTGGGCGACGTCAAAGTCGATGAGCTCAGTGTGGTAGTTGTCGCACTTGCCGAAGGTGACAGGGGTGGATCTGCCCTATGGGGACGGTGGAGCCGTCGGTCACCCCCAAGAAGGGCCTGGTACATTGAAGCTGGTCATACAACACCTGGAGTGTGTCGAACGTCTTGACAAAGAGGACATTGAGCCCCGCGTCGCCATCGATAAGTGTCGGGAGCGCGTCAACAGTGGCCGCACACTTGAGCTGGTCGGTAGAGTCGAAGGTCATGACATACTTGGACCACCTGAGCGGACGCGATGCCTCGAGCTTGGAGAGGGCCGCGCTCACCTCTCGAGTGAACTGCTTGAAGACGCGATGGGAGTCGGGTGCCTGAGCACCGCCTAGGATGCAAGCAATGACACGAGGCTCTTGGAAGCCCCAGCCCCATCGTATTGGTGGTGGTCGTCGTTCCTCCTCGGCAGTGGCGGCAGCGGAGGATGGCCGGCATTGCCCTGAGGACGGTCCTCACGAGGCTGATCCCTCCAGGGCCCCTCGCGAGGCTGGCCCTGCTAGCGATCATCACGAGGCTGATCGCGCCAGTCCTGGTGGGGGTCGCGGTTGTCCCATCGCCCCCCACCTCAGCCTCCTCCACGACCGTAGCCGCGGTCATTGCGCTCGGGGCGCCGGCCAAGGCGCCTGTCTTGGATGGCCCTGAGCTCTTGGCAGTCATTGGTGTTGTGGCTGTGCATGTTGTGGAAGAGGCGGAATGGGCGGCTGCCCTTGGAAGACTCCGGATCGTCGCAGCCGCGCTTCATCTTAGGTTTGGCCGCGAGCACAGCTGGGCCTTTGCACTTCACGTCCTTGGCCTTGGCTTTCTTATCCTCCGGATCAGCCTCTGGGAGCTCAAGGAGGGAGAGGCGACCTTCCTTGGCCCTCGCGCATCTGGTTGCCATGTTGAACATCTCCAGAGCCGGGCATAGGTCCTCATGTATGGAGAGCTCTTCCTTCATCTTGACATACCGGACGCCATCAGTAAACGCCGAGATGATGGCCTCGTCCGACACCTTGGGAATCTTGAGGCGAACGTTGGTGAAGCATTGGATGTATTTGTGCAAGGTCTCCCCCGGCTGTTGCTTGATGTGCCGGAGGTCACCCGCGGCAGGGGTGGGGTCGCAAGTGCCCTGGAAGTTGGTGATGAAGCGCTCTCGCATTTCCACCTAGGAGGAGATCGATCCCGCGGGGAGGTTCAAGAGCCATGAGCACGCACCATCCTTGAGGGCCATGGGAAACCAGTTCGCCATGACCGTCTTGTCACCGTTGGCCACTGTCGTGGGAGTAAGTCTGACAATAGAATAGAGGGTACGTAGGAGGAGGCAAGATCCTAGCTATGGAGAGGTTGTGCATGCAAGGTTTACGACTTCAGGCCCTTCTCGGAGGAAGTAACAACCCTACGTCTCGGTCCCCGCAGGCTTGGTCGACTGGATTATGCGTGAGAGTTACAGGGGGTGCGGACCCTTGTGCTAGAGGAGGGGGGTGGCTTATATAGAGTGCGCTAGGACCCCAGCCATCCCACCTTACACAGGGTTCAATGTACATTAAGACGGAGGTTACTCGTCAAGCCAGTTATAAAGAGCTATAAATGATCTATAAGACTACAGAGTGAACGCCTGACCGTTGCCATCCTAAGCGACTTAGGCCTTCTGTATTCCGAGTGGTTTCTTGTATGGTCGAGTGACTTCATCTTGGTCGAATGGAATTGGCGTTTCTGAGTGAGGTTGGAGGTCGAGTGGATTGCACTCCTTGGTGAACTCAGTCGGTCTCTTCTGTTGTATTTTCAATGTCCTTCTCTCTAGGGCAATGTCCTGGGGTAAGGTGTCTAGGTCAGGCCTATGACCCTACCCTAGGTACATGTCATCGTCATTAGCCCCCGAATGGATTGAGGTCCGAGCGAAGAAACAACTCAAGTTGATTCCGACTCGATTCCCTACTTCGGAGGTATTTCATCTGAGTCTATGAATCATGTTGAAGCTTTGATCTTCTTTCAGTCGCCTCGATCGATTCAGAGGTTGTTGAGTGAACTAAACTCATAAACTTCGAGTGTTGATATGGTACGAAATCTTCGGCGTGATTGGTTACTCCGCGGTCCCCGGATCTCACGGGGTTAGAAATCTTAGGGAAGCGTGCGGGACGGAGAGCGCCGCAGTAAACGGAGTGGATAGACAGGGGCGCCTCAATTCTCATGCCACATTTTTCACCACGTATCAGGCGCGTGACTATTGCGGGATTTGATAGGATCACTTGGGCCCACGGGTCAGCCACTTGGAACCAGGCCCATAAAAGGCGTCGAGGCCGATGTGTTTGCACAGTGCGCCTTGTTCCCCTCCTTCCTCCTCTGCTTCTCCACCGCATCCTCCTCCACTCTCGACGCTGCCGCCCCGCCCGTGCTCAATCCGCCGCAATGGGAACACTACAAAAAAAATACACTTCCTGATGATACGTGTTTGTCACAGTAGGTCATGTTTTATGTCATGCATGTACATCCATGACAATTTTATGACAGAATCAAGATAGTCATACCTGTGATGTCGTACAAGTGTTCCATGACATTACCAAAATTATCATCACGGAAGTGTCCACTTCCATGACGATAAATCGCGCGTCACAGAAGTGCTTTCATCAAGGGTGACCGACACGTGGCATCCACCATAACGGAACGCCGTTAAGCTATCGGGTCCGGTTTTGGATCCGATAACCCGTTAACAGCCCCGACCAATGGGGATTTTCCACGTGTAAAATAATCATTGGCTGGAGGAAACACGTGTCGGCTCACCGTTGGGACAGATGTCATCCACTCATTGGACCCAAAGCGCCTATGATACATCGACACGTGGCACGGCCAAACAGAGCCCCATTCCTGTGAAAAGGCCGGCCCATTTGACTTGGCCAAAAGGTGGCAGGCTGGCCCACAGCAAGCCTGTTAACGACATGTTCACATATAGCCCATTTACAGCCCACTAACCCAGGGCCCGTTTACGGCCTATACGAATTAGGCCCAGTAGCATCATGTGGGTCGTCCAATATAATTCCAGCCCGTTTTAACTTCCGGCCCATGTATGGCCCATGATGTCTTTTGGCCCATATGAGGCCCTTAGTAACCCTCAGCCAATTAACGGCCCGTGGTAAAACTGGCCCGTAATGAACAATGTATCACTTAATACCCATTAACGACCCATTATTCTGTTGGGCCATTTCCAGCCCATGTTATCTTTCGGCCTTCTCAGGCCCATTTATTCTTGGGCTCATTTCCAGCATTCGGTTACTTACGGCCCGTTACTGTCATTTTCTGCTTGTGGGCCAAATTCAGCTCGTGCTTACAGTCGGCCCGTTTGCGGCCCGTTAATACATTGGGCCATTTTCATAGCGTCATCAAATACAGCCGATTAACGACGACCCATTATGGTCGGCCCATGAACGGACGATTCCAACTCTAGCCCGTTTACGGCCATAAAGCGGTATGTTATTGGCCCATGTTTGGGTAATCGATCATATGACCTGTATAAGGCCCATTGACGATACGGCCCGTAGAAGGCCCATTGATGATACGGCTCGTAGAAGGCCCATTGTTTCTACGCCCCGTAGAAGGCCCATTGTTTCTACGGCCCGTAGAAGGCCCAGTGTCACTACAGTAAATATGCAGCCCATGGTTATTGTGGCCTAGTTTTAAAAAATAGGTTATTGCAGCCACTAGCAAACCGCGGAAAAAAAAACAGCACTGACTACAAGCAAACAAATAAACAAGACAACAAGGAAATAAATAAGCAAGCAACTTATGCTAGGCTATCACGGCTATTACACATATTACATCCACTGGGCATCAATGTTCGCCACCAGTGCAAATATAGGGAACAAAGCAGCATATCATATACACTGGTTGTCAAAGTTGGCGACCAGTGCAAATAAACGCCACAGCAAAACAAGTCCAGAACTGAAACCACTTCAGAAGATCTGAAGAAACAATATCCTGGGTGCCCATAATGTTGGCAAGATGCTTAGCAAGCTTATTAACTTTCTCTTGTTTGGCGCTTAAATCCTCCAGTGCTTGCTATTGCACCAGAAAGTATGCATCTGAATTCTGCAGGGACTTCCTCAGTCCTTCAGCTTCCTGTCACAACACATCTGATCGATGTCTTTAAACTTGAAGCTGAGACTCAAGAAGACGAACTGATTCAGGCAGCGAGTTCGAAGAGCTTGTGCCAGCAGTAGTGGCCAGTAACTCGAACACTACATCAAGACAGGACTTTTGGGTTCTCTCACTGTCGTCAAGGTAGTTTTTATTAGCTTTCTTGGAGACCAACAGGGATGTCTCACTATCTTGAACCTTATCTGCATTACTTCCTTCACCATTGCATAACAGGGTATTATTCTCCAATATTTTGTCTGCATTCTAAAAGAGAAACAAGAAGACACGCCACAGGTTTACCATGTTGTATATGAAACTCATTTTGGTAAATCAGTTCAGTAGTAAAGTGCACATGATAATAGCATGAAACAAACATATATCTATGTACCATGGTCACTTTATGGTCCATATCATTCTAGTTTTTGTTGCCAAATCAAGATAGAGACACAATTCAAATAATATTTCTTCAAGACAAAGCAGAATAGACAGAATATAAGTGTGGGAAACTATAGAGACACTTGTAATGTGCATGACATGAGAACATAACTGTTTATTCAATTGAAACTAAAATCAATATAGAGCAAGTTACAATAGCAAACCAGTTAAACAAAGAAGTTTAAAACATACCTGTTGCGCCATTGGAGTTTAAATTCCATCCTTCAAATTTGAAAAATAGTTGGTCAGAGTAAATACAGTGATGCAAGAGCAAAGGAGCATGAACCATATCTACAGAACCTGAACTGAGAACAATTCTTCTTATCCTTTAAGCGTTGAGTTGGGATTCAGAGTGGTGGTCCTCGTGCGTCGGGCACTACAGTTCCCTTACTAACTGCTCGAGTTTGGGTGCTTTGTGGTGGAGACGGTGCTGTGTCAACTGGAACTAGGTTAGTATCTGCTGGGTTGGGGTTAGAAGGGGTGTAGCTGGTTCTCTGTCCAACTGGGTAGGGGTACAACCTGCGAGAGTTTGGGTTATGTGTGGTGGGGCTGGTTCTTGGGCAAGTACAACCGTGGTTCTATTTGCATCAACTGGTAGCACTATCTTTTCTGAAGACCGTGTTGTTACTCCCTTAATTAGATACTGCCATCACCCTCTCCAATTCAAATGGCTGATAAACAAGAAAACTAATTGAATGTACAGACATTGTATGATAGACAGGTGCAATGGATAGTGGGGAATAAAAGAGGGCATGAAATAATTCATATTTATGTTTTCTAACCAAACAGGATAGCATGACACAATTTCACATATATGATGGCTAACTAAACAGGATATCATCATACAATTTCACATTATGATGGCTAAATAAAAAAGATGGAAAGACATAGTTCAAAATATGATGACTATGTAAACAGGATGACATGATATAACTATATAATGTGTTTACTAGATAGATTGGCATGCCATAATTCACATACATGCCGCCTATGGAAACATGATAGCATGATAGAATTCCTGGATAGAATGACATAATTCAAAATATGATGACTGTAAATACTAAATAGGATGAGATGATATAACTATATGATGTCTTTATTAAATGGGTTGCCATGCCATAATTCAGATAGATGTTGTGTATGTAAACATGATTGCATGATATAATTCAAATATATGATTTATATAGTAAGAAAGTAAGCAGATGACAATCCATATATGGTGTAAAAACTAAGCAATGCAAGACAACATGCATGACATGGGTAATATAAGCCTGCCAAGTTTGAGCATAGACCTCAGGGGGGAAATAGGACTGGTCATCAGTCTCTGAATCCTCCTCTGAGGAGCTCTCTGTATCCAACAAGATGTCTGCTTCAGCAGGTAGCATTGTCTGCTCTGAATACCTTGTTTTCACTACAGATACTTCCATCACCTCTTCAAACGGCTGATGCACGGGAAGAGTAGTTGAATATACAAACATTGTCGACAAATGGAACACGTAATACAAAAAAATGATAGCATGATATAATTCACATACATGATGATGGCTCAACAGCATGGCATTGCATAATTCACATATATAATGCCTTTGCAACAAGATAGAATTGCACAATTCACATATATAATGTCTTGCAACAAGATGGCAATGCATAATTCACATATATGGTAATTAGACAATAAACAGGTGGCATTCACACAAAGCATGTCTAAACTAATCAAATGACATTGCAATGCAAGACACCATACGCAAGATATGAGCAACACAACCCTGCCAAGTTAATTAGAGCATACACCTCGGGGGTGAAAATAGGACTGGTCATGTATCTCTGAATCCTCCTCTGAGGAGCTATCCGTAACCAACGAGATATGCACTTCGTCAGATAGCATAGTCTGCTCTGAAGACCTTGTTTTCACTCCAGAATTTTCCATCACCGTGTCAAATGGCTGATGCACACGAAGAGTAGTTGAATGTACTAACATTGTTGACAAATGTAATACGTAACGAAAAAAGGATCGCCTGATATAATTCACATATAAGATGACTAGCTAAGCAGGATGGCATTGCAAAATTCACATATATGATGCCTGGCTAAACAAGATGGCATTGCATAATTCACATAAACGATGAATAAACTAAACAGATGGCATTCACACTAAGTAGTTGACATATTTGATGTATAAAGTAAGCAATGCAAGGCACCGTATGCATGATATAACCAACATCAGCATGCCAAGTTAGAGCGAAGACCTCATGGGGTAAATAGGAGTGGTCTTCTGCTTCTGAATCCCCCTCAGAACAGTTATCTTCCTCTTGATTACGATCCGGAATGGGTGGAGGGGGGCTGCCTTTGCGCCCACCATGGAGCGACATCTGCATGAAATTTTATTGCCACGCAAGGCTCGTCTCTTTTGCTCTACATGTTCAGTTCCATTGTGTACAATAACTGACATCCATAGGAATAAAACATAGTGAGATTATGTAAGGAGTGCATGCACAAATCCAGAGTGATGATAGCAAATTGTGGATAGATCCAAAACCAATGATAGCAAGCAGATAATAGCTTTAGTTAAAAAATACAGATAATGGCTCCTTTAATGTTTGTTTGCACCCAACATGAAACTCGTAGTAGACACCCGAGATTAACCAGATAGTAGACAGATAGTACTGATTGCTGTCCCAATATGTACCCCAAAACCATTTAAAAACTCAAGTTTCAGCATAAGTTTGGACCTGACTCGGAGTCTAATAGGTTAACACGACGATAAAGTAACATGTCATCATATTAAGCAATGCATAATGTAAGAAAACAAAGAAGAGTGCGACCTCTCTTGCGGACCCGTGTAGTCCTCAAGGTCATCTGCTCAGTTGATGATGGTAATGCAGTTGTCGTGGCTGCCAGCGGCGGGGAAGAAGATCTGAGGCGGCGAAAGAAAGTCTGGAGAGCGGATCCCTGCTGTGGTGAACCCTTCCGTCGTTGGAGTAGCTAAGCTGGGGTGGAACACAGAAACGCAGGAGCAGGACAAACCACACAAGGTTTTCTTTGACACATATCTGTAATAGAAGTAATTGTGTAAGGGCTTGTTTGAATTTGAGGATTCTAACAATGCAGGGATAGGAAATAGACAGGAATAGGATAGGAATGCACGTGCAAAACAGAGAATTTAAAAACAGAGGATTTCTGCCAATCTGGGTGTTTGGTTCACAAGAATTGGAAGATCACAGGATGCATAGAAGCATGGTGAGATTAAGTCAAAGCACAAGAAAATGTACGGTTATAATGCTATTATGCTACTATCTCTTAGTCTTGTGCTTCATGAATAGGAATTTGAAAAGGAGGACAAGTGGAAATTAAAATTCCTACGGCTTTTCTTTCAAGGAGACACTAAAGGAACAAATCCTACAGTTTTCCTTTGCTCCATTCCTTTGCACCAAATTCATGAAAAGTAGTACCATATGAAACTTTCCAATTCCTATGTTTTTCATTCACTTTTCCTTTCAAGCACTAGCGATTCCAGTAGGCAGGCTTGAGCAAAGAAAAGCCTACACTAAAAAAATGTTTTTGTGCTACTTCTATTACTTTGGACCCAGACCACTGCCCTACTAGCTCAACTCACAGGGCCATCGACAAATGCACAACTCCAATGCGCAGAGATAAATAATGATGGCATTCAAGAGAGTCCATCACGGATAGCTAAGTTGCCTAGTACCTCACTGCTTGTTATATAGTTGGATAAAATGATCGTATTTCCCGTTACTTTCTGTGCTCAGTGGACAATATATATAACATGTAGAGTAAAAAAGATATGCAACAACTGTACAACCTCTTTGGCGAAGTGTCGATCTCAGCTAACTTGGCTGTCGAAGGAGGGGAAGAAGATCTTAGGCATCTGGAGATGGAGCCCGAGGTACTGCTCCGCTGTGATGGAAGGTTTCATCGTTGGAGCAGCTCTGGTGAGTTGTACGACGCCGAGGCTGATGCAGGACAAGAGAGACAATGTTAACCTGAGTGGAATTCTAATAGCATCTCCAATAGATGATGTAAAATACATAACCACAAAGTGCTACATGTATACATCAGCCGCTCATCTCTGAACTTAACTGTCAAAACTAAATTTAACTGTTGAAACTGAATTTAACTATCAAAAATGAATTTTGCTGTCGAAATTGAATTTTACTGTCGAAACTGAACACACTAGAGGTGAGGCTACACGTCAGTCGACTGACTTTTTCATCTCTGGCCAGTCAATTTTGCAGCCGTTGGATATGAAATCAAGGGCATGCAGTTCATCTTCAACCTCCACCCCCTGAGCGGCCAGCCACCACCAGCCAAACAGCCGCCCCCCGCCGCCCCGCCTGCCCCGAAAACACTCCCCACCGCCGGTCCGCCGCCGCCCCATCCATCCCTGTAGGGCCCCTCATGCCGAGCTTTATCTTCGGCGATCCCCACGCCACCGCCCCACCACCGCCGGCGACCACCGCCCCCACCCTGAACTCTAAGATAGATAGTGGGGCACCTCTCCGGTGAGCCCCCCTCCATGCTGCGGCTAGTTCTTCCTTAACTCCGGCGAGCCCCCCACCCCCTGAAAATCGACTGACCCAAAAGTCGATTCAGTCGACTGAAGTGTAGCTAAATCGGAGCAGCATCACAAGTAAGAGCAAGAGCGAGAGTAGCAGCGCGAGCAAGAGAAAGAGCAGACTAGGCAGGGGACCGAGAGCAAGAGCAGAGAAGCAGCGCGAGCGAGAGCTAAAGCATCAGCGGCTCCTACTGATGTGGACGCCACCGCCGAGGGAGCGACGTCATGGAGGAAGTGGCTGGCGACGCTGCCGTTGATGGAGCCGCGCCGTGTCGGCTCGGGACCGAGCGTCGGCAGCACCATGAGATCGAATCAAGAAGAAAATGCAGCGGTTAGTGTACAACCTCTTTGGTGGCGCCGATTAGGCCGTAGCTTCATCTGAGGAAACGGTGATGATGATGCTCTTCCGGTGGTGCAGGTGAAAACGGTGGTGTGGGAATGGAGGTGGCGCGAAAGACGAGGGGAACACCGGGGCATCTCCTTGGAGGTGGAGGACAGTGTGGCTGAACCGGCGGGACGACCATATCGACGACGGATCCTCATCTGGTACGATGGATGAGGGACGTCGAGGTGTTGCTATGGACAACGTCGTCGGGGAAGAGGCTCCGGCTGGGTGGCGGATGGAGGAGGGTGTGGGGCTTCGTGGGTTTCCCAGCCTCGGTATATGAATGGGTGGGCGGATGAGATGGGAGTGGGGAACCGTGGCTTAGGGACGCGCTTATCCGGAATGTGGGGTAAGTTACGAAAGTACCCCCACCGATTTGAGGCGGTTCTTTCAGTTCAGGGGTATGACGGGCATTTTGCTTGTCGGGATTTCACAGGAGGTGGGAGTTTTCACGCGCGTTGTAATTTTGGAATAGCAAGGCGCGGGTTGAGATGGAGGTAGTTGTCGGAGCACAACGAGACAAAGATATATCTTAAATATTTCGGGCTAACAAGGCGCGGGTTGAAATTTTCGGACAAGCCTAACGTGTACTGTACCAAATCAATTCGCACTACAAATGTCATTCAAAACTTTGAATTCATGTTATGTTCAATTAAAATATTTTGCTACGTGCATAATGCATGCAACCTAGTACTCAAATGAACATTTTAGTGCATTCCAAACGTATATATTACCGCTTCAGTATGAACTAAATTTGAATTCGTTTCTCTATTTGAATAAGATCTACAATAATGATTGTTCTGAAGTCAAAGCATTTGAATTCGTTTTTCTGTTTTAATAATATCTACAATCGTTATTATTGTCAAGTTAAACCATCGTTTGTGTATTATCTTCACAGCACACCACATGATTAGTCTCGAGTTACATATGAACTATGTGTACTATACGAACTCGAACTCGATTTTTTGAATCCACTTTATGTTGATTTCAAATCATAGTACAATTCAAGCTCTAGCTAGATCTTCACAAACTAAACCATGTCCCATATGTATAATGTGTTTATCACATTATGTATGGTGCCCCGCCCCTGCGCCTACAAGTATTTAGATGTGAGTTGCAAACACCACACATTACCACAAATTCAAATAAAATGTGAGAATGTTCGATATATAGTATTGTTTAGATTGTTTGATATTTAGTTGTAAGCTGCAAATGCCACACATTATCACAAATTCAAATAAAATGTGAGATTGTTCGATGTATAGTATGGTTTAGATTGTTCAACATTTAGCTGTGAGTTGCAAACGCCATGCATTATCACATTATGGTATAACATGTGCAAAACCACAACACGCGTATCACCGCTATATTCATGCATGCATATGTTTAAAACACTATGATATCTTGTTCAAATATACGAATCCACTTTCATATCAAATTATGATCTTTGTTAGTCTCTTACAACCACACAATCCTCTAACCTTTGTAGCTACCACTAACTTTCTCTCGTGCATGCACATGCCCTCCTCGCCCTCCCCCTCCCTCAGCATTCTATCCATCGCGCACATTCATTTTTTTTTCTTTAGGTCGTCCTCCCACAGTCTCCACAACTCCTTTCCGACACACACCGATCGATAAACCTCTCTAGCGATGTCTGCCTACAACATACACACGCACCTTCAATCTCCTCCTTTATGTGTCCTTGCCTCGTGTCTCTCATATGGTCCCACACACGTGTAAACTCTCGCCCCTCTTTTCATCGAACTCACAACCGCACAGTCCTCCCCCTATCTAGCTAGTAGCTGGGCCTCTCGCACCACCTCCTAGCTCCATTCTCTCTGTCTATCCATCTCGCCGGGCCTTATTTGCCTCTAACAAATGGACGTAAACCGACCGATCTCCCGCTATACATATAGCTAGCTAGGTCCTTATAACTCTTTTTTTCCCACGTGTCGATCGATCTACCTCATTAGTTGTGTCTATCCCTTCCTCCGACAAACAACAATTGATCTACCGATCTAGTTAGGTTTGCTTACCAAACACATGGTTCCCCTTTCATCATCCATGGATGTGTCCCGACAGATCTATCACGCACAGGCACACACAGAAACACATCCCCACTCTTATTGATAATATTGCAGTTCCACCCCCAGTTTGTCTAGTAGGCCTCTCCCACCATCTTCGAGAAGCAACTCCATCACCCATCCATCACTCTACCCCTCTCCCTCCCTCTCTCTCTCTCCTCTCTCTCTCTGTGTCCCATCCTATTTCCCGTCCTTCAGCTATGTATGGATGTCGACCAATATCCCTCAAGACCTAGTTGGGTCTCTCCTTCTCAACACATATACGAGTCGTTCTACCTCTATAGTTAGGCCTCTGCCTACCCCTCCCCCACCCCCTCGCACACACACACACACACACAGATACATCGAGCGCTCTAGTCATGTCTCCCTGGCACACACAAACTTGACATGTGCCCTCTGACGTTCCGGTAGCTAGGTCAGTCGCCCTATATCTTTGACCTGCACACACACACAATTTCGATGGCTCTCTTCATCGATCTCGCACCCACCCACTTGATCCTCTCTTCGACTCTATTGATATCTATGACCCCTCCCTCTCTTCTCGTGGATCGCCCGACCCTCTATATGATATGCATAGGCCTCCATTTCACACACATTGCATGCAATTTTTTTTGAGATATCATCGACACATATTCCCACAAATACATTCACGAACGCACAAGCCATTTGTCTAGGTTTGTATCTCTCACACACACCCATGTAGGTGGGGGACATGCACGAAGAGAAGAGGTGCACGCACGGCGCACGTACTCCCATCTCTTTCCCAACCACACCCGCGCGGGTACACGATGGAGCTCATTTCTGTACAAAAAGGAAGCCCACATGGTAACTTGACACGTGTACTGGTTGTCCACTAGATGGAGGGAGGATCATCTACCACGGGTGAACAAAAAAATTGCGACTTGACGCGTTATGTTAAAAAAGAGGCAAAACATGTGGGGCCTACCTTAGAGGCAAGGCTCTATGCACTGGAGTACTTTTGATGTGTCCCGTCAACTCGCAGAACGAGGAGAAGCATGCTTAGTACGCCCGCTCCCTCGCCCACGCGTGTGGTGGCTCGCAGGACGAGGAGAAAATTTTACTAGTACTCCCTCTGTTTACTCCTCGTCCCTACCTTGGTTAGAGATATTATCATATTGTTTGGAATATATGTCCTTTAGTAGATTTCAATATGAACTACTAGTACACACTCCAAACACTGATGTATATAGACGTATTTTAGAGTGTAGATTCACTCATTTTGCTCCGTATGTAGTCCATATTGAAACGGATGTAATAGTACGTACTCGCCCTTGCCCCTCGACCCTGGCCAGGTGGTGGACGTGCAGCAATTCATTCGGTCTCATATAGCCAGAATGATATATCCTACGATACCATTATTGCTCGACTTCCCAAAGAGGCTAAGAGCCAATCGCAAGGTTAATAGTTTGGAGATGCCAAGCGCAAGGTTTATAGGAGAATGAGTAGTAGGTGTTGCGTCATTTATAAATAAAGTTTTTTTTCTTCAGTGGCACGTAGGCAATATAAATAGGTTCATATGGCGAGAAAAGGAAACTGCTCCAGTATATACATAGGCAGGACGAGCCTACACCGTTGCTTGCTCGGGTTGCTCTCTTCAGTTTTCACACTCTCTCGCACAAAACCACTATGGCCACATCTCTAACATCTGGCGGATCACGTCCGCCGGGGGAAGGGGTGGATGCCTAGTGTAGATCCGTTCGCCGTCGCCGATGGCGAAAACCCACTGTCGGCACGTCCCGATCAGGGGTCCCCGCCAGTCTCTGTCACAAAGCCGGTGAGGTTGCCTTCGTCCATTGCTCACTGCCGCGACGTGGGTAGTTGCCTCCTCCCGCCGCCCTCCTCTAGGTTGAGCTACGTCCCAACATCCCTCAGGTATAATGCAATTTATAGCCGGCTTGCACCACTGCTCCAGCTGCCCACATCACTCCATGTGGATATTTCTCTACTTCTTTGCCCCGCACA
The DNA here is from genome assembly GCF_056163025.1 of Triticum urartu. NCBI lineage: Eukaryota > Viridiplantae > Streptophyta > Magnoliopsida > Poales > Poaceae > Triticum > Triticum urartu. Next base: position 286,550,716 of record NC_141877.1, read on the forward strand.
TACGTCTACTGGCTTCTACGTACTATATTTGTGATGATTTTATGTCTCATCAACTAGTCCCAGTAATCTTGAATCGGACATACTGCATTGTACTATCTCGCTGATAAATTACAGTAGGTACTATACAAGTACTTCCTCCGTTCCTAAATATAAGTCTTTGTAGAGATTTCACCACGAACCACATACAGACGTATATAGATGCATTTTAAGTGTAGATTCATTCATTTTGTTCTGTATGTAGTCCACCTAGTGGAATCTCAACAAAGACTTATATTTAGGAACGGAGGGAGTACTATGTAAAGAGTTAGGTGTCGCATGGTGTCCAGAAAATATGGTGATAGTGTGAGGTGGGCCATGTAATCACTGAGCCTGCGTGTTTTCACTGCTCTTGCACTCCTCCGCCATAAGAATGGAGAAAATTGTAATCTAGTAGTACCTCCTTTCGCCGAAAGTGTGGGACATCTAGCAGTCCTACCACCTCAGTAATAAAGACCAATGAGCCGTCAAATCACATAGACCCAGCAGTAAGTTGGACGAATGAAGCAACCATCACTCTTGAATCCGCTTCTCCCTTCAACGCAGGCGCCAGTGAGAGGTCGCGCCCGCTCTGCCCGGGCATGAATGCGGCACTAACCGTTTCAGGCGGGAAGCGCGCGCGGGCAATGGAGGGGCTTTGGGTGGGCCAGGTTGGTCAGGAGCGGGCGTGGCAGCTATCCGCCTATCCCTAACGGACGCCCGGAAACGAGAGGATGCACCGACTCTGGCGGCTAAAATCGTACACTACACACCATCTCTCTGTAGGAGTGGGTCGATCTGTCTCTCTCTATAACACACACATGCTGTTAAACACACACACGGACATGCACATGCACACACATGTTCGTAGAATAGGAAAATCGTGCGAGTGCGAAGCCACATGAAGTGAGATACAAATGGAGTACGTACAAGAAGAGAAGAGGTGATGAATGTTCCATCAAACCTGGGCGGAGGAGTAGTACTCCCTCCGTCTAGGTGTTAAGTCATCCTATGGAAATCAGATATTCCCAAAATGTTTAGGCGTCGTCCATTAACTTTGCATCTCAATACCCTCCTGGCCTCGTTGCTGTAAGTGCATCTAGTGCCACCCCTAGTTGGTTTTGGAGTATTGACGACAAACCTGGTTGAGGGACTAATGTGTTTGTGAGAATTGCAGGATAACACAGGTAGAAGTCCCTCATTGATTCGGTTTTCCTACCGACCCCTAAAAATGTATGAAGACATTGAAGACAAAGGTGGTATGTGAAGGTATTCACATTGAAGACTATGACAAGAGAAGACACCGCGTGAAGACTATGGAGCACGAAGACTTAGTTGTTTCGTTGTTTCCTTTTCTTCCTTGTTGAGTCATAGGAATCACCGTACTGTTAACTGGGGTCCAAGTGAACCAGTCAGAATGACTGAAGTGATGCTTAACCAAAAATCCTATGTCTTCGAGCGAAGACAATGAGAGCAAACCTTATCCAGAGCTGGATGAGTCAGCTTTACTTGTAGCCCAAGTAAAGTTGTCGCGTGTGTTTGAAATCTGACCGTTGAGACACGTGTCAGTTCCTTAGTGACCCAGGGTCATTTCGGGAAAATCTGGTCGGGTTGCCTAGTGGCTATAAATAGCCCACCCCCTACACCATAAGTTGGTTGGCTGCTCAGAGTTAGTGCATGGCTTTTGTCGTTTGAGAGCAACCCACCTTGAAGACTTTGAGAGAGAAATCCTTGCAGGGACAAAGCCCTAAACACCCAGAGCCAAAGAGTGCTAGGCATCACTGAAGTCTTCCTGTCTGTGTGATCTGAAGACTTATTACATTTGAGGACTATGAATCCTCCAGCCGGTTAGGCATCGCGTTTTGAGCATCCAAGAGTCATTGTGGATCACCGGTGAACGAAGTCTGTGAAGGTTTGGAAGTCTACCTTGAAGACTTATCAGAGTAATTGGGCGAGGATTGGGTGTCCTTAGCTCAAGGGGAATAAGGTGAAGACGTGGTCTTCTGAGTTAAATCTCAGCCTCCCTAACCAGACGTACAGTTGTCACAGCAACTGAAACTGGTCCAACAAATCATTGTCTTCTACAAGTCACTGGTTCTATCCTCTCCCTCTCCTTACTTACAGTTTGTCTTCGTGAAGTCATTTCCTGCTTGCATTACCTGTTTGACTTCACTGTGTGAACACTGTCACTGTTTGGCATCATACTATCTTCCGTCCTGATCTTTACTACCTAGTTGCTATTAGTCTTTGTGCTTTCACTTCATTGAATACTTGACTATGGCTTGCCTAGTGTAGTCTACCTTCCACTGCATATCATAGGTTCATTTCTATCGTTTGTCTTCGAAACTCCCATGTTTTGAAGACTTTCATAAAAATCGCCTATTCACCCCCCCCTCTAGTTGATAACTAGCACTTTCAATTGGTATCAGAGCAAGGTACTCCCTTGTTATGTGTGATTCGGTTTAACCACCTGGAGTTTTAGTTATGTCGACTGCAGGGATAATTAAAGTCTCCATTGCGTGCCTCGTCTTCGATGGAACTGAATATCCCTACTGGAAGAATAAGATGCGCATGCATCTTGAAGCCATTGATGTCGACCTCTGGTATGTCATCAAGAATGGCGTTCCCAAGGATGGAGAACGTGTCACCGCTGCTGATGTCAAGAAGTTCGTTCAACTGGATTCCACTGCCAAGAACATCATCTGTGTTCATCTGACCAAAGGACAGTATGGTCGTGTGAGTGCTTTGGAAACATCCAAGCTAGTTTGGGACTGGCTCTCCAAGGTCAACGAAGGCGTCTCAACCCAGAGAGATCAAAGGATCAGTGTCCTTCGCAACCTCTTCAACCGCTTCAAGAGAAACGACAATGAGAATGTTCAGCTCACGTTTGATCGCGTCACTGACATCACAAATGAGCTTCAAGCTCTCGGCGCTACTGAGATCACCAAGCATGAAATCGTTAAGACACTCCTGAGATCACTTGACACCTCGTTTGACACTCTAGCCCTGATGATTCAAGAAAGTCCTGACTTCAAGGCACTCGATCCGTCTGACATACTTGAAAGGCCCAACACACATGAGTTTCAGCTCTCTGTGAAAAGAGACATCTACGGCCCCAACTATGGCCGAACTCACGCCTTGAAGGCAAAAGCTGTTTCCTCATCTGAAGAAGAATCTGACTACAATTCTGATGATCCTGAAGACATTCGAAAGGAGCTTGCTATGCTTGTGAAGAAGTTCCAGAAATTTACCAAGAAGAAAGGCTTCAGAAAGTCTTCACGATCCAGCTCAAGGAATGATGAAGCTTCTGCTCATGACTACACGAAGAGAACATGCCACAAGTGCAAGAAACCTGGTCACTACATCTCTGAGTGTTCGCAGTGGGACAATGAGAACAAGAAGAAGAAGATCAAGGAATATGATTCTGACGACAAGAAGAAGAAATACTCAAAGTCTTCTTCCAAGTCTTCCTCGAGGTCTTCATCACACAAGAAGATCTCATCTGGCAAGGCTCGTGTGTCTGTTCGCAAGGAAATGGATTCAGAGGAGGAGTCTGCTTCTGAGGAGGCGGATGTGGATTCTGAGGAGGAGTCCGATTCTGGCATTGTGAGTCTGGCTATAGCCTACATTGCCAAGTCCATCTTCAACACTGAAGACAATGATTTCGTCACCGACGCCAATGCTGATGACAAGGACAACTCCGCTCCCACCTATTGCTTCATGGCATGTGGTGCCAAGGTAAACTCATGCAATACTCACTATCAAACATCCAGTGAAGATGACTCTGATTGTGATGCCAAACCCAGCTACAAAACACTTGCTAAAATTGCAACTGAACAACAGAAAGCTATGGAACATATCCAAAAACTGTTAGACAAAAGCGATGACCTGTTGGACACTGAAATGACTCGATCTCAGTCCTTAATTGAAGACATAAAAAATCTTCATGTTAAGTATGAGGAACTTGAAAGTCGTCATGAAACGCTCTCAATAACTCATAAAAAGCTTTCCTATGATTATCTTCAAAGGAAGCAAGAACTTGAGAAATTGAGAGCGGCTCATGATCATCTTCAAAAGGAAAACGAGTCACTTCGCGCTAAACAGATCAGTCCCGCTCATGAAGGATTTGAACCACCATGTCTTAAATTCCTTGAGCATGATAACGCTACTTCTATTGCTGAATGTTCTACTGCTGCTACTATTGCAATATCTTCAACTGCCGATGTGGTAACTAACCCCTCTGTTGAGGATGCCACTGCTATTGCTGATGAAAATGCTAGGTTGAAGACATTGCTTGAAACAGGGATGTTCAAAAGTCTCAAAGGGCATCAGACATTATGTGATGTCCTCAAAAGGAAGATTTTGAACCAAAACCCTAGGAAAGAGGGTGTTGGGTTCGAAAGGAAAATGAATGCTGATGGCTCTTACTGGAAACCTGAGCAGTACACCAAAACCACATGGGTTGCTGCAAAGGAACCTTCAGTGGATCCATCCACCCTATCTGGCTTCACTTGTGCTAATCCAATTGTCATTGATGAATCCTTTGATGTAAACTATAAACTGTTTAAGAATCAGAATGGTGAAGTGTTTGCCAGGTATATTGGTACTAACTGCAGGTATGGGCAACCTATGAAGAAAGTCTGGGTGCCGAAAAAATGTCTGGAGAATATTCCTGTGAATGTCATCATGACACCACAAAGTAAGAAGACATACCCCAGACCACAGGCTTCATATGGTCCAAAGGCTTCATACAGACAGAGGACTCACCTGAGTCGCACTAACGCAAATGTTTTGTAGGGAAACCATACTCAGGCCTATGAATATGAGCGTGTTTCATCGAACCGCCATGTTCATAAGACCCAGAACTACTCTGCTTACTCTTATGAATTCTATATTCCTATTGCAAGACTGTTCGCCAGGGCTCCAAAGCCAAAGTTCTTAGATGCTGCACTTAGACTCATATCTTTGAAGCCACCCTTGAAGATGTGGGTGGCTAAGAAAGCTTAACTCTCTTTTGCAGGGAAAGGTCTTCAGCCGAAAATCAAAGGCGTCTGAAGCTATTGCTGGGGACCTAAAACATATAGAAGGGCGCAAGATCAAATGCCCTAATGGTCTTATTATGTATTTTGTTCCTGCGTCGCTTGCTACTTGTCATATCAGTCCTAACCTCGATCTAAGCTTTCATAATGCACTTGCTCGTCAAATGTTTATGCTTCACATTGCTCTTCGTGAAGCCTATCCCCCTAACTGCACTGTAGGGTATGACACCAGCGGCTTCAGAATGGATTATTGATAGTGGATGTACTAATCACATGACTGGCGAACGAAGTCTTCTCATGGACTCAACCTTACGTCCATCTGGCAAAAGTCACATCACATTTGCTGATATTGGTAAAAGCAAGGTATTGGGTCTAGGTAGAGTTGCAATCTCAAAGGATCAGCACATGGATAAAGTGATGCTTGTTGAATCCCTTGGTTTCAACTTAATGTCTGTCTCAATGCTTTGCGATTTAAACATGATTGTGATATTTGGAAAATACCGATGCCTTGTTCTAATGGAATCTGACAAGTCTCTAGTCTTTGAAGGGTATTAGAAGGATGATTTGCACATGGTAGATTTCTCAGCAGGACCACCGCTTGCCGTATGTCTTCTTGCAAAAGCTTCAGAGTGCTGGCTCTGGCATCGAAGGCTAGGGCATGCTGGCATGGGGAACTTGCATACTCTTGCAAAGAATAAGCACGTCATAGGCATCGAAGGCGTCAAGTTCAAGAAGGATCACTTATGCAGTGCCTGTGAAGCTGGAAAGATGACGAGGGCCAAGCATCCCTCGAAGACAATCATGACAACGACTCAACCCTTCGAACTGCTACACATGGACCTCTTCGGCCCCACTCACAACACTACTCTTACTACTACTTCTTGTCTCTATGGCTTTGTCATTGTTGATGATTATTCAAGATATACATGGGTACATATAATCCTCTACAAGACTGAAGTGCAGGATGTCTTCAGACGCTTCGCTAATCGAGCCATGAACAACTATGGCATCAAGATCAAGCACATCAGAAGTGACAATGGCACTGAATTCAAGAACACTGGCCTCGACACTTATCTCGATACACTAGGCATCACTCATGAGTTCTCAGCTCCGTACACGCCATAGCAGAATGGCGTCATGGAACGCAAGAACAGAACACTGGTTGAGATGGCTTGAACGATGCTTGATGAATACAAGACACCAAGAAAGTTCTGGCCTGAAGCTATTGATATTGCATGCCATGTCATCAACCGTGTTTATCTTCACAAGCTTCTGAAGAAAACGTCCTGTGAACTCCTAACTGGTATGAAGCCAAATGTCAGTTACTTCAGAGTATTTCGTGCTAGGTGCTGGATCAAGGATCCACATCACACTTCAAAATTTGCAGCGAAAGCACATGAAGGTTTTATGCTTGGTTACGAAAAGGATTCGCACTCCTACAGAGTCTTCAACCTCTTTCACTATAAAGTGGTTGAAACTGTGGATGTGCGGTTCGATGAGACTAACGGCTCAAAAAGAGAGCACCTGCGAAGTGTGCTAGATGAAATTCCATCCAGTGAATCCATCAAGCTTATGGGAACTGGAGAAATCATACCATTTGAAGTACAGCCTGAAGAGGAACTTATCATCTCTGCACCTAATCAACCTGAAGAGAATGCTCAGCCTGAAGACAATCCTTCAAATGATGACAATGATCAGCAAGAGAAAAATCTTTGTCCAGTTCATCCTCGTGTTGCAAATGAAGTACAGATTGAGAAGATAATTGATAGCATCAATGCACCTGGTCCACTCACTCGTTCAAGGGCAACACAACTAGCAAATTTCTGTGGGCACTTCGCATTCATCTCAATATTTGAACCCAAGAAAGTTGATGAAGCCTTCATTGAACCTGAATGGATTCAAGCTATGCAAGAAGAGCTTCAATAGTTTGAGCTGAATAATGTATGGGAACTGGTCAAGCGTCCTAATCCTCGTAAACACAATATCATAGGCACTAAATGGATATATCACAAAAAGCAAGATGAGAATGGTCAAGTTGTCAGAAACAAGGCTCGTCTCGTTGCTCAAGGATACACTCAAGTTGAAGGAATTGACTTCGATGAAACGTTTGCTCCTATGGCTAGGCTTGAAGCTATACGCGTACTTCTGGCCTATGCAAATCATCATAACATCCTTCTGTACCAAATGGATGTGAAGAGTGCCTTTCTCAATGGCAAGATTGAAGAAGAAGTGTATGTTGCACAACCGCCTAGTTTTGAAGATCCAAAACATCCTGACATGGTTTACAAGCTCAACAAGGCACTGTATGGCCTCAAACAAGCCCCTCGTGCTTGGTATGACACACTCAAAGACTTCCTGAAGAGCAAAGGCTTCAAACCTGGTTCCCTGGATCCCACACTCTTCACGAAGATATATGATGGTGAACTGTTTGTGTGCCAAATATATGTGGATGACATTATCTTCGGCTGCACTAATAAGAAATACAGTGATGAGTTTGGAAACATGATGCAAGAGCAATATCAGATGTCCATGATGGGTGAGCTGAAGTTCTTCCTTGGTCTTCAAATTCGGCAGCAACACAACGGCATCTTCATATCTCAAGAGAAATACCTCAAAGATTGCCTGAAGAAGTTTGGAATGCAAGACTGCAAAGGTTATACGACGCCAATGCCTACTAAAAGTCATCTGGATCCTGACGCTAATGGTAAAGACTTCGATCAAAAGGTATACCGCTCCATGATTGGTTCTTTGCTTTATTTATGTGCATCTAGGCCAGATATCATGCTTAGTGTTTGCATGTGTGCCCGATTCCAAGCGGCACCAACGAAATCACATCACTTAGCTGTGAAACGAATTCTTCGATATTTGGCTCACACCCCAACACTAGGATTATGGTATCCAAAGGGCTCAGAGTTTGATCTAGTTGGATGCTTGGATGCTGATTATGCTGGTGACAAGGTGGATCACAAGTCTACATCAGGCACATGTCACTTTCTGGGACGATCACTTGTGTGTTGGTCTTCAAAGAAGAAGAACTGTGTATCTCTCTCCACTGCTGAATCTAAATACATTGCTGCTGGATCTTGTTGCGCTCAGCTTCTCTGGATGAAGCAAACACTCAAAGACTATGGCATTCATCTGAAGCAAGTGCCACTCTACTGTGACAATGAAAGCACCATCAAGATTGCCAACAACCCAGTTCAACACTCGAAGACAAACAAAATTGAGATCCGTCATCACTTTCTTAGAGATCATGTCATGAAGGAAGATATTGATATCATTCACGTCAACACTGAAGAGCAACTGGCAGATATCTTCACAAAGCCCTTGGATGAGAAAAGGTTTTGCATGTTACGGTGTGAGCTAAATATCTTGGAATCCTCAAATGTCCTGTGATCAAGCACACATCCTAACACTTACGCATGTTGATGACTTAGATGTGCAACACACGAAGTAACATATATCTTCAATTAATGAAGACTTAGACACTAAGTGTGAATACATTAACGCGGAATTTGACTTCGGAGCGCCACGATAATTGTGCGCCGTGTCTGGGTCTAATACTTCCTATACGGTGGGTAACGCCAGCACCAAACTTTTGTTTTGAGTGTTTTCTGTTGGCGTTACATTTCCAAAGTCTTCACATTTGGTTTGTCTTCAATATTAACATGGCTTCATGTTTATCTTCAATATATTGATTTGGTCTTATTCGGATATATTCATATATTTGCATTCTGTCCTCTACAACATTCACTTATAGCTATGTCTTCTCGTTGAATCTTTTGAAATAAGTGAATGTGATCAGACCCTAACCTTTCTATGCTCCCGTCTCAAGTCTATCTATCCAAATCATATGCATTCTATTGAAACTGTCAAATGTCTTTGCTGGGTCATTGTCAGCAGAGGATACAAAGACAAACATTAAATCTATTTTGAATGCTCAATCCTTTTTGCCTGAAACACGGAGAAGCGGGAACGACCACCCGACAATCCTGGCATGCATGGGAACATGGAACAACCTCCAATGTGTTGCATGATCGTCATGTGTCGTTCAGATGTGAACCGCCAGGGGCACCTGCGTAATAACGCTGTGCCGTCCCTGTCCCTATAAATACACGCCTCACCCCAGTCATTATCTCTCCTTCCACTTCTCTCTCTCTCGCACAAACCCTAGCGCCACCGCTAGCCCTCGACGATGCCAGCGACAAAGCGCTTAGCTACCGCGACCTCACCGACGTCGTCGTCACGCCGGCCGCGGACATCGTCTTCTCCGCCGTCGTCGTAGGTGTCCTCCATCGCCAAGTTAGGGCATGGAAGATCGAACTGCTCAACCTCATCTCCTACTCTATCTAGCAGTTCCTCAAGTGGTAAATAAAACTCGTTTTATAGTCTTTTTGATCCGACAGATTCATCCTTTCCAACCACAAGTGGTTTCTGTCCCTACAAAGTTGGATCTATCTCATTCTGCATCTCATAGCATGCCTAGTATGTTCACTTATGCTTCACAAAGTAGTTAGATTCCTCACTTGTACTTATTCGTGGATTCATACAAATCTTGAACCAACTCTCTACATATGAGTGAATGTCTTCGCACTATGAGGTCAATGTCTTCTAAACTGATTTATCTTCAAAATCTTCTGAGAATGCATATGACCTCTTCCCCTTCCCTCGTATCTCTAATGCTGTCACAGGTACATGTCCGTGGGAGAATCCCTTGGTTCTCATAGTCTGCATTCATTTCAAGAGTTCTTACAGCATCATATAAATTCTCCTGAAGCCAGTTCTTGTGTGACCAGTAGACGAAAGACTTTGACAGTGTTGAAGCCATTCAGTCTAAACTTCATGGCAATAGAAAAATCAGTCGGGAAGGGTGGCAGACAGCACCGTGAAAACACTGCTAAGGACCTGCCACCGGATCTCTATGAGTTATACAAGTCAGAAACAGAAGAGACCTATGGAGAACGCAAGAACTGAATCCAATTGATTCGAAGACATTGGGCAGAGGAATGGTTCAAGTACAGATTCGTCACCGATGAATATGCTGAGAAGAATCCCATAAAGGGCCCTTGGGGAGATATAATATACAAAGGTCTTCAGCTCAAGTCGATGTCCGAAGCTATTGCTCAGGGCTTCTACCCCTGCATGATTCGTGGACCTCGGCCTGCAAATGCCGACCCATCCTCTCTGTTATGGTGTCGTGAAGATAATCTCTTCAAGCGCAACTTTCAGTTTGCAAAGAACTCAGCCAAGGAAAACAAGAAGTCTTTGGGATTAGTCTTCAACCCAGGCCCCTCTATGCCACGTGCCGATGGGACACGCGAAGCTGAACCCAATCTTGTTGGGCCCTTCTAGAACTTAGAAGGTCTCATCACTCATATAATGGTTCAAGGGGCATACGTGGATCAACCTGCAGATGATGCTGATTCTGACGAAGCGCCTGCACCACCGAAGCCTGTGAAGCAAAAGAAACCAAAGGCTTCAAAGCCCCCATGTGCACCAAAGGTCTCATGGGCGAAGCCTCTGACCACTGCACCTCCTGAAGCCAGTGTGCAGTCTGAAGACCTCTCACACATCTCCAAGTCTGACAAGTTGAAAAAGCCCATGCAACCCACTAGTCAAGCGTTGACCCCTGCTGCTGTTTTGACAAACGAGAATGACGCCATTGATCTGTCTAGCAACGACGATCTTGGCAATGACGCTCTTGAGCAATTGATAAAGAGCAAGCAAGAGGCGGAAATCTTCAATGATCTTCCCCTCTTTGATGTGGAAATCTTGTACAAGTTTATTGATGAGTGGTTTGACAGCCCAGACCTCAGTTTTGATGATCTTCAGCTCCCAATTGGCCTTAGCATCTCTTTCCATGGAGCCATTGCTCCTGAGCTGGCTCTTGCACAGAAGATTGTTGAGCTGAAGCACAAAATTGACTATGAAAAGGCTCAGTTCATGAAGCACATGGCCAAGCTCAATGTTGAAGACATTCAAAACTTCAAGGTCATGCTGCATGAGCTCAAGGAGGCGTTTCACAAGAAACGTGCAGAAGCAAAAGGTTCTCATGCCTGCATGAAGAATCTTGTTGCCAAATGTGTTCAAGGCTACAATAAAGCTGAAAAGCGCAAGGCTTTGGGGCGACTAGGCATCGACCCTAGAATGGCTGCCAAGAAGAAGAAGAAGCCAGTTGTGGCTGAACCAGAAGCATCAAGGCAGGAAGAACCTCGCATTGTCTTCCAGGCTAGTATGACAGGCTCGAAGCCTAAGGTTCCCACAGTGGCTTCGGAGCTCAAGAAGACTAGGGCAGCTGAAGCCGAAGCCAGAAAGCGCAAGACCAAAGCCACCACTGATGATGCTCCACCTACCAAGAATAGAAAGACAAAGAAGAGAGACCGCGCTGCTCCCACAGAGCCCCTTGATGTTGAGCCAATCTCAGTGGATCGTCATGCGTCTGAACATCGAGAGCACCAGTTGATAGTTCATGACCCAGCTTCCACAGATGCTCCTGAAGCTGAAGAGAATCCGACTGTTAACCCCACCACAGCTGAAGACATTGGTCCTCACGACAATGCTGAAGATGATATTTTCTAGTAGCTTTGTTTAATTTGCGAAAATCAATTACCATTCTATAACGAGTAACAATTCTTTGTGGGATGAATTCATTCTTATCATTAGGAACAACAATAATACCTCCCTTATTAGGAACACAATGAACGGGACTTACCCATTTACTATCGGCAATAGGATAAATTATACCTGCCTCCAGAAGCTTTAGTATTTCATTTCTTACCACTTATTTCATCTTATGTTTTGACCGTTGTTGGTGATCCACAACTGGTTTAGCATCATGCTCCAAAATAATTTTGTGCTGACATAGAGTGGGACTAATGCCCTTAAGATCATCCAGAGTATATCCAATAGCGGCACAGTGATTCTTCAGATTTTTCAATAATTACTTTTCTTCATGCTCTGAAATGTTAGCATTAATAATAACATGATATATCTTCTTTTCATCGAGGTAAGCATATTTCAAAGTATTATGTAATTATTTAAGCTCAAACACGGGATCACCCTTGGGTGTAGGAGGATCCCCAAGATTTCAACATGCAAATTGTGTTTCAAAATAGGTCCGTGATTAAAGAATATTTCATCTATTTCCCTTCTTTCATTCATAAACATATCATTTTCATGGTCTAGCAAATTCACATGATTACTTATAACAAGACTTCTACCATGTCCTCAGTAACAAACGTAACTACTCACAAAGCATATTCGTGATCAAGATCGGAGGAGTATTAATTATCATTAAGGATCTAAACATATGATCTTCCACCGAATAAACCAACCAACATCAACTACAAGGAGTAACCAATACTGCTAGCAACCCACAGGTACCAATCTGAGGTTTTGAGACAGAGATCAGAAGCAAGAGATGAACTAGGGTTTGAGAGGAGATGGTGCTGGTGAAGATGTTGATGGATATTGACCCCCTCTCGTTGAGAGGATCGTTGGTGATGACGATGGCCTCGATTTTCCCCCTCCCGGAGGGAAGTTTCGCCGGTAGAATAGCTCCGTTGGAGCCCTAGATTGATTCTGCCTAGGTTCCGCCACGAGACGGCGGCGCTTCGTCCCGAAAGCTTCCATCTTATTTTTTCAGGTCAAAACACACCATATAGCAGAAGATGGGCGTCGGGGGCCTGCCTGGGCCCCACAAGGATGGGGGCGTGCCCAGGGGGTAGGGCGCGCCCAGCACCCTTGTGGCTGGCTGGTGGCCCCCCTCTGGTTCTTTCTTCGCCCAATATTTTTTATATATTCCAAAAATATTCTCCATGAAGTTTCAGGACTTTTGGAGTTGTGCGGAATAGGTCTCTATTATTTGCTCCATTTCTAGTCCAGAATTCCAGCTGCCGGCATTCTCCCTCTTCATGTAAACCTTACAAAATAAGAGAGAAAACACTACCAAAAAAAGACACACTGTGACATTTTGGGCCAAACGAAATTTTTTCTGTCATGCTTATGACACTTCTATGAAGATAATTGTGACAAAACCCAGTATCATTATAGATGTGGTGGGATCCTACTTCTATGACAAAAAATCATGACAGAAGATGGGCTTTTCGTCCTGGGCGGGCCGGAGACGCGGCTGCATGACATTCTTTGGGCCGTCCATGACGAAAAAAATCATGGTAGAAGCGAGGGAGAGGAAAATATCGGGGAGTTCCCGGTTACGACGGGTGGTCGGGGCTGAGCGATGCACGAACGGATTGCGCGTTTCTCTCATACACGTACGCGCGTGGGTGCAAGGCGTTGGGATCTAACTGAAATTGAGCGAGGCGTTCGCCTACTGGACCCGGGCGATTCCACTGGCTACGCATTACTGAACCCGAGTGATCGATCGATCCCTGACTGTTAACTAAACCCAATCGAGCAGTTCCTTCACTACTGCTGCTAACTGAAACCGATTGAACCTGCTGCCTCTTGATGAATAGTGAGTGTTGTTGGGGGTTGGATGAACAGTTCCTGGTGTGGGTTGGATGAATAGGCCCCCATGGTAGTACATGCCGTTGCTGCTGGATGCACAGGACCCGATCGAGCCGGTTGGGGGTGGACGAACATGGCCCAGTGGAGGGCTGGATGAACAACAGTCGGTGGAGGGCTGGTTGAGTAGTAGCCGGTGGAGGGATGGATGAACAATAGCCCGTGGAGGGGTGGTTGAACAGGACCCCATGGAGAGGGCTGGTTAAACAGTAGCCGGTGGAGGCTGGATGAACAGGAGCCCGTGGATGAACAGTAGTTGGTGCAGGGAGGAGGGAGTCGCGGTGGATGAACAATCGCAGGTGGAGGATGGAGGAGGTTGACGGTGGATGAACAGTAGCCCGTAGAGGCTGGAGCGAGGCAGTAGACAGTGGATGAATAGTAGCCCGTGGAGTCCCGTTTTGCAGTATGCCACACCCCTCCCGATGAACAGGACCCCCGTTTCGATCGTAGGAGGTTGAAGAGAAGTTTGTTTCCTCCGTTTTGTGGTACGCCACACCCCTCCCGATCAATAGGACCCCGTTTCGACCATAGGAGGTCCAAGACAAGTCTGTTTCCTCTTTTTTGTGGTATACCAGACCCCTTGGTTGAACACAAGGCCGTTTTCTCCGTTCTGCCGTATGTCAGGCCTCGTTTCGGCTATTCCATCCAAGCCGGTTGGCTCCCGATGAACAGCATGCATTCCATTGCCTCTCGATGAACACAACGCAATTTCTCTGTTTCGACCCAGCCGGTTGGCTGCCGATGAACAGGACGCCATGGCTGCTCTCCGATGCCTCTCCATGTACACGAGCGCTGGTCGTACATATGCACGAGTAGGCGTTCGAGACCCCACCCATATGTACGAACGTGGCCGTATTTACTTTCTTGCACCCTGGCTGTATGTATGTGTACACGATATAGACGGGTCTGCGTGACATGCTATGCCCGTGCCTCTACTACGACACGTGCCCTTCCTTACTCGGCCATGGTTCATCGCTACAGCCTGCAGACAGACCGATCAACCAGTATGTACATACGCGTTCGTGACCAGACATACAACCCTATGTATGGTTCGACCGGGTGGGTCCCAGCTGTCAGGGAGGTAAGGAGGCACTTACTTGCGTGCGAGGATATAGCTGGTGGGTCCCTGCTGTCAGGGGGAGAATCATATTTTTTGCCCGTAATATGGACGCACTCCCTTGCGTGCGATGGAGTAGCTGGTGTGTCCCAGCAGTTAGGGGGAAACATTTTTTTGTGAAATATGATGGCCCATCTGGTGGGTCCCTACTGTTAGGTGGATGAATCATTATTTTGCGCGTAATAAGGAGGCACTTCCTTGCTGTGGCCGTGGACCCAGCTATCAGCCTCTCCACGTACAGTACTCTTCCGATGGAAGTCGTTCCTTGACCACATTGACCACGCCGCATTGAGAGCACTGATTACCCACAAGTATAGGGGATCTATCGTAGTCCTTTCGATAAGTAAGAGTGTCGAGCCCAACGAGGAGCAAAAGGAAATGACAAGTGGTTTTCAGCAACGTATTCAATGTAAGCACTAAAATTATCGGTAACAGATAGTTTCGTGATAAGATAAATCATAATGGGTTACAAGTAAATAATGTAACTAAGGTGCAGCAAGGTGGCCCAATCCTTTTTGTAGCAAAGGACAAGCCTGGACGAACTCTTATATAATGCAAAGCGCTCCCGAGGACACATGGGAATTGTTGTCAAGCGAGTTTTCATCATGCTCATATGATTCACGTTCGTTACTTTGATAATTTGATATGTGGGTGGACCGGTGCTTGGGTGCTGCCCTTACTTGGACAAGCCTCCCACTTATGATTAACTGCTCTCGCAAGCATCCGCAACTATGAAAGAAGTATTAAGGTAAACCTAGCCATAGCATGAAACATATGGATCCAAATCAGCCCCTTAAGAAGCAACACATAAACTAGGGTTTAAGCTTCTGTCACTCTAGCAACCCATCATCTACTTATTACTTCCCAATGCCTTCTCCTAGGCCCAAATAATGGTGAAGTGTCATGTAGTCGACGTTCACATAATACCACTAGAGGAGAGACAACATACATCCCATCAAAATATCGAACGAATACAAAATTCATAGGATTACTTATAACAAGACTTCTCCCATGTCCTCAGGAACAAACGTAACTACTCAAAAACATATTAATAATCAAGACCAGAGGATTATTAATTATCATTAAAGATCTGAAAATGTAATCTTCCTCCGGATAAACCAACTAGCATCAACTACAAGGAGTAATCAACACTACTAGCAGCCCACAGGTACCAATCTAAGATTTTGGGACCAAGATCGAATACAAGAGATTAACTAGCGTTTGAGAGGAGATGGTGTTGGTGAAGATGTTGATGGAGATTGACCCCCTCTTGATAAGAGGATCGATGGTGATGACGATGGCTTCAATTTCCCCCCTCCCAGAGGGATGTTTCCCCGGCAGAACTGTAGGATCAAAAGTATGACTAGAGGGGGGTGCTAAGACTACTTGACCAAATAAAAATCTAGCCTTTTCCTAATTTTAAGACTTGCCAGATTTTAACAACTTAGCACAAGTCAAGCAATCAACCTACACATGCAAGTCTAAGAGTATAGCAGCGGAATGTAAAACATTGCACATGAAGGTAAAGAGAGTAGTTTGGAGGGAGCAAACGCAATGTAAACACGTAGATTTTTGGCGTGGTTCCGATAGGTGGTGCTATCGTACATCCACGTTGGTGGAGACTTCAATCCACGAAGGGTAACGGTTGCGTGACTCCATGGAGGGCTCCACCCATGAAGGGTCCACAAAGAAGCAACCTTGTCTATCCCACCATGGCCATCGCCCACGAAGGACTTGCCTCACTAGGGTAGATCTTCACAAAGTAGGCGATCTCCTTGCCCGTACAAACTCCTTGGTTCAACTCCACAATCTTGATGGAGGCTCCCAAGTGACACCTAACCAATCTAGGAGACATCACTCTCCAAAAGGTAATAGATGGTGTGTTGATGATGAAATCCTTGCTCTTGTGCTTCAAATGATAGTCTCCCCAACACTCAACTCTCTCTCACAGATTTGGATTTGGTGGAAAGATGATTTGAGTGGAAAGAAACTTGGGGAAGGCTATAGATCAAGATTCATATGGTTGGAATGGAATGTCTTGGTATCAACACATGAGTAGGTGGCTCTCTCTTAGAAAATGAATGCTGAAGTGTAGGCACATTCTGATGGCTGTTGTCACAGCCTTAGAATACCTCAGTGAAATAGTTGCATCTGCACTCATGCATCATGTCTAAAATTTCTAAAAGCTGAATTGTGGTTTGTTGAAACCCTCAGAAATTAGTTCAAAAATAATCAACATTTAATTCTCATCAAATGAGTCCAAGGAAATGTTCCTGTTATTCTATGAAAATATTGGTAAGAGGTAAATTTCAAACCAATATTTTTGGAATCACACAAATATTTATTTTGGGCCTTTGAATTAAATCAATGACATATTGGAGTTGGATTTATTCTATTATATAAGAAATAAAGTTCAAATATTTTTGTAAGTTGCCTGTGACCTTGGACTAGTTTCTGAGTTCACATAACAATTTACAAAAAGTTTAAAAAATGATTTGATGTTTTAAATCAAATCAAAACAAAATACATAGAAATAGAAAAGAGAAATAAAAGACAGAAAGCAGAGAGAGAGAAACCCACCTGGACTTACCTCCCTGGCAGCCCAACTATCGGCCCAGCCCACAGCCGATGCCATTCTCGTCCTCTTGGCGCCAGGAGGATGAGGGGCACGCGCCCGCCGCTTGCGCGCATGGGCGCCATGCCACCTGCCTGACTAGCCCTCCCCTCGATGCTCCGGCCTCTCTGGATGCCGCCATGACGCACCCCAGCTCTCTCACTCCCCCTCACTCTCACCCCTCCCCTGGACCTCCCTCTTCCTCTCACGACCGAGCGTACCGTCGCCGCCGTCAACAGCCACCGTGGCCACGGCCATCCCCTCACCCCCTGTCCTTTCCACCAGCACTACCATCGAACTCCGCCTTCCCAAGCCGAAGAAACCGAGCCCAGACGCCCTGCATCGCCTCCACACCATCGTCTTCCACCTCGGGCGCCGCCGAGATCGCCAGCGACCGTACCTCGTCTCCAGCCCGTCCCCGAGCCCGCTGAGACTGCCGTCCGACCCTCTTGTGAGCCCTCCATCGTTTCCCTCTCACCCCTCTGTCGGTCTTGACCCCTAGCCATGCCTGCTGCCGCACCCGAGAGTTCCTCGCCACCGGCCATGATGCCGCCGTGGCTAGAGCCCACCCGCACCGCGTATGAGCGCGTCACTGCGACCAAAGAGTTTGCAGGAGCCTGTAGCACCCAGCTGTCCTTGCTCCCGTGCACCACAATGCCAAGCCCGAGCTCACCGACCTCTGGCCATTGCACTTCCCATCACCGCCGAACCCTCTCCGGCCCGAGATGATGGCTCCATTGGATGCGGACAAGGACCATCATCACGCCAAGCCAAACCGCCGCTCGTTTGGTCACCGAAGGGCGAAACCCGACACCCTCCGCCGTCTATGGCTCCATCGGCCACGAGCCATGGGTCAACTCCGGCAAGTTGACCCGGGTTTGACCATTGTTTGACCTCCCCTGGTTCAATGACATGCGGGCCCTGCCCAGCTAATTAAACTAGTTTAGGTTAACCTTAATTAGTTTAACCTATGTTAGTGCTAATTAAACTAGGTTAGCTTAGTTAGCCATTGACACGCGGGTCCCACTGGTCAAGTTTGACTGGACCGCGCCTGTTGATTTGCTGACATCACACCGATGTCATGCTGATGCAATAAGTCATCTTCTAGATTTAGTTTAAATTAGAATAACCAAGAAATTCCAGAAAATGTTTAAGACTTCTAAAATTCATAGAAATTCAACCGTAACTCCAAATGAAATAATTTATATATGAAAAATGATCAGAAAAATCCAATCTATCCATATGTACAGGTTTCATGCATGATAAAGAAACTTAACCCTGCTGTTTAGATCAACACATGATAATGCATTATATGAGTTCATAACCTGAGTTTGAATTTGAACCCTTGGTTCAAATAAGCTCAAACCCTTCTGTTCTAGTTGCATTAGCTCAAATCACAGCATGTTGCCATGTCATGATCATGCATCATATTGTGCATTGCATTTATTGTGTTTTCTCTCTGTTGCCGGTAATTGTCCCCTCTCAGTGGACATGGTTCCGACGATGAGTTCGATGACACCGATTAAGAACTACACTATCTTCAGAAGTGCCAGGCAAGCAAAACCCCCTTGTTCATTCCGATACAATCCCACTCTCTTGCTCCTGCTCTCTTTTACTGCCTTAGGACAACAACGTTTCAATTGTTACATGTTCCGGTAGCTGAACCCCTTTCCTCTGTATGACCTATCTTTGCCACAGTAAATAGTTGAAACCCACTAGCATGAGTAGGAGTTGTTTGAGCCATGATGTGCCTACTCATTTATGTTTGCTTGTCATGCCTGCTACTACTTAGAGTTGAGTCAGGTCTGATTCATCAGGGATGAATCGGAATGTTGTGAACATGTCTTACTGTTGAGAGCTAAGTGTGTGCACATGATTTGGTAAAGGTAGCGGTGAGAGGCCATGTAGTAGTACATGGTGGGTTGTCTCATTGAAACCATCCTCAGGAACCGAGTTCTGTGTTTGCGGTCCATGAACAACTACTACCACACGTTAGGCCCCGAAATATGACCCCCGCTTGACTTATCAACCCCCGTGTCCTCTGTCCATGAGTTGCAAGTAGTTTTTGGTGTTTGTAGTATGCTGGAGGCCGTGCGCAGCGCTGACCCGAGGGATGGGCTGTGATGCGGTAGGAACATGGCACGGTGTACCAGGACGCCCGTTTGATGCCTCGGAACCGTACACACATCGTTCGGGGCCGTAAGTGGAAACCTCGGTCGGACTCCCTTCGGATGGAACCTGCATAAGCGATAAACCTAGACTAGGGATTTGTGTGGTTAGTCAGGTCCTGGTCTACACCCACGTCGGCTTTTGCTTGAAGTCTGTCGAGCACATGTCGTGTGCAGACGCTAAGTGGTGGAAACATGTGTGAAGAAGTACACCCCTACAGGGTTATAAATGATCTATTCGAATAGCCGCGTCCGCTATAGAGGGCCTCTGGGTTGCCTATACAGTTCATAGACAAGTGAAAGTGGATACTCTAAAATGCACAAGATAAGCATGAGTGCTATGGATGGCGTTCTCGTAGTGGTGTATTGATTGGTGAATATGTGGATTCGTGTGCGCCACCTCAAAAGAGTTACTTGTAGTCGTAGTACAGGTTAGCTACCGAGTCAAAGCTGGCTTGCTGCAGTTAAACTCCACCACCCCTTTAATGATGCTGATGCATATGTAGCTAGTTCTGATGTAAGTTTTGCTGGGTACATTTGTACTCATGTTTGCTTAATCTATGTTTTTGCAGAGAGACTTCAGTCTCACTAGTAGTTCCGCATGGACTTTGATGTTTAGCTTGTTACCTCAGCTACGATCTTGTCCCCTTGGGAGGGTCTTGTAGATAGTCAGGCTTCTCAGCCTTTTCCATTTGTAGTTGTCTGTACTCAGACATGTTTATGCTTCCGCTTGTTCCTTGTATGCTCTGCATGTTGGGTCATGAGACCCATGTCTGTAATACTTGGCTCCTCAGAGCCTAATGAATAAATACTTTGAGTTGTAGAGTTTTGTTGTGATGCCATGTTGTATTTGCACATATCGAACATATTGTGTGTATGATTTGAAATTCTTGGTATGTGTGGGATCCGACTACCTAGTTATTTATCCTTGGTAGCCTCTCTTACCGGGAAATGTCTCCTAGTGCTTCCACTGAGCCATGGTAGCTTGCTACTGCTCCAGAACACTTAGGTTGGCCGGCATGTGTCCTTCTTCGTTCCTATGTCTGTCCCTTCGAGGAAATGTCACGTGGTGTCTACCAGAGTCCTGCTAGCCTGCTATAGCCCGGATTCTCCGAAGTCCTGTTAGGCCAGCCGCTATAGCCCGGATTCACTTGCTGATGACTGACACGTCCGTTGCTGGGTCATGTATGCCTGTCCCTGTAAGTTAGTGCCACTTTGGGTGTACGCCTACTCATGTAGGCCCGGGATCTTTGTCATATGGATGCTAGCGACACTATCATATACTTGAGCCAAAAGGCGCAAATTGTTCCGGGCTAGGTAAGGTGTTTGACAGCTCTCCTTACTAAAGAAGGAAGGGTGGAGGGGTATATATAGCCTCCACACAAAATCTAACCATTACATACAATTTACCAAACTTGGTGGGACCGGATCAGAAAACTCGGATGGACCGATTCAGTTCAAAATGTGAACGTTAGGCTTTTCGGTGGGACCGACATGTCAACTCGATGGGACCGATTTCATTAGGGCTAGGGCATAACGTAATCTCAGTGAGACCGATTACACAAACTCGGTGGGACCGATTTTGGTAATAAGCTAACCATAGAGTTGGTCAGGCAAACTTGGTGGGACCAAATCGCTCATTACGGTGAGACCGAAACGTTACGAAAGGGAAACAGAGAGTTTGCAATCCCATCTCAGTGAGACCGAGATCCCTATTGGTGAGACCGAAGTGACTAGTTTGTGGCAGTGGCTATGTCAAGTGAACTCGGTGGCGCCGGATAGAACATTTTGGTGGGGCCGAGTTTGACTTTTGATTTGGGACATATGTGGATATGAGAAAGTGGTTGAGGGTTTTTGGAGCATATAACTAAGTATTTTGAGAAAGCAAGACATTAAGCAACACCTCATCCCCTTTTAATAGTATTGGCTTTTCCTGTGGACTCAATGTGATCTTGGATCACTAAAAGTAAATTGTAGAGACTTGAGCTTGAGCCAATATGTGTCCTTAGCATTTTGAGGGGTCCACAATCCTAATCCATGCCATGCCAATCATTGAACTTTCCTGAAATATTTATCTTGAAATAGCATTAGCTCAATGAGCTCTATGTTGTTAATAATTACCAAAACCACCCAGGGATAGTTGCACTTTCAATCTCCCCCTTTTTGGTAATTGATGACAACATATAGATCAAAGCTTCAACAAATGATAATAAGATTGAAATATATCGTCGCTTTGAGAAATATGTGATAAGCAAGAGCTCCCCATAAATTTGTACACTATTTAAGATTTGCTTTTGAATGCAAATGCACAATCGATTAGGATTATGGGTCACTCTTCCATGTCACATACATCTTGGTGGAGCGCTCAAAATGATACGAATTAAAACATGCACTCATCACCAAGCAAAGTGAATGATCATATAAGGATATAAAGGATAATGTCATCCAAGCAAACATTGAAGTAGCATATGATCAAACGCATGATCATACAAGTATCTTACACAGATATAAAGTATCAAACAAGCACACAATAGAGTTCACCCAAAATGCAAGAGAGACACAGAAGCAAAACACTCTCTCTCGAAGCCTATGATCTATACATTTCTCCCCCTTTGGCAACAAGTTACCAAAAAGTTCGAAAATGCATAGTGCTATGCATCTCTCAGTCTTGGTCTTTGGGAGGTGGTGTAGAGAGAACTCCAAGGACGAAGGCATCAGTTGATGTGGTTGGAGCTGATGGAGTAGGTGCTGGAGGTGGCACTAAAGTTGTCGCTGCTGGTGCGGATGAAGTAGCTCTTGTATCTGATATTGGCACTGCAGCCGACCTCTGACTCCTTGGCACACGCTGAAAAGCATCCGTAGTTGCCTTCCCTCTCTTCTCCTCTGCTTCCTCCTGGAGCTGCTCAACCGCAGTCTGTATCTCAGTCACCTTGAGGTCAGGACCATAGAATTTTGTCTCAATAATCCTTTCCAAGCTCTCCTGATTCTGAGTTAGGGTGGCCAAGCCCGTCTCAATCCTCAATGTTTCTTGTATCAGATAACCTAGCTGATCTTATTTGCTCTTTAAAAATACCTGAGATGCTTCCTCCGCACTTGACATCCTTGCATCCATTTCTGCCTTCGCCTTAGCTCTCTTCTCTTGTGCATGTGCTGATGAAGTTTCATTCTCATTCATCACAACTTCGTTATCTTCAAAATCTGGGTGCAAGGGTAAATGCTCCTTGTGCAACAAGTAAGTACCCGTTCCCATCTTTGAGTTGATGAGCACCTGAATGTGTGGAGCATACCCACAAGATCTTTTCTGGTCAGCAGCTGTCCTCTTGATTGTCTCCACAATCAGACTCATGACCTTGAATTTTTGTGGTACATCAAAGATTTGTAGAAAGTTGATGGAATGTCCTGAGACCATCTTGTGATCTCGAGATTTGGGTAACAGAGTATGCCTTAAGATGGTGTTGATAGTAGGCAGACCAGACAACAAATAGTGCACAGATCCAAGCTTGTGTGTCTCCAAAGCTTTGTCAGGGATCTCCTTGTACATGTTTGCCATAGAGTTGTGGTCTTTCTTCTTTTTTGAATACACATCCAAATCATCCTCTTGCTCTTCTGGGGCATTGATTAACTTGGCCCACTCATCTACAGTTGATTGGTACCTTGTACCTTCAGACATCCACACGATTCTGCCATCTGGATAGAAATGAGCAGTGGAGTAGAACTGCATAACTAGCTCATCATTCCATTTGGTCAACTTTTGACCCACAAACTCATCAACTCCACAAGATTTGAAGCTTTCATGTACACCTGGGAAGAAGTCTTCATTATCATCAATGAATTCCCAATCGACTCATTTCATATCATAGACAATTGGCTTCTTGTCAAGCAGAATGGTCTCATAGAAATCTTGTTGTTCTTTGGTGTGGAACCTATAGTCCATTGCAGTTCTCCTTCTTACAACATATGGATCAGACTGCCTCCAGAGTCTCAATCCTGCATCCTTTCTGATATTCATGTCCTCAGCCACTGGATGAGTGTCATTGTGTTTTGGAATCTTTGGTTTCAGTTTTCTCATCACTTGGGCTTCTGCATCTTCTTCTTCAGCTTCAGGCACTAGGGCCTTATTCTTTTCTTCAGCAGGAATGTTTCTGCTGCTTCTCTTGGGTTTAGAAGGCTTCTGAGCTTGAGTTGTTGCTTTGGGAGAAGTTTTAGGAATTTATGTTGTATCCCCTGACTTGATTGCATCTCCCATGAGCTTCTGAGACTTGAGTGCTGGAGCAGCATCCTCTTCCTCTTCATCTTCTTCTGGCTCTCTCATTATGGAAGATCTACCAAGAACTCTAGCAATGGTCTTCTTGACCCTCTCCTTCCTCTTCTTTCCTTCTCCAGCAGCATCTCCAGTTGGCTTAGAGGTTTCAGCAGTTGAGGCTCTAACCTTTGGCACCCTCTTGGCAGGGGCCTTCTTGTGCAAACTAGGCTTTATAGTTGCAGCAGTACCATACTCTTTCTTCAGCACCTTCTTCTTGGAGCTGACTTCCTCCTCAGTGGCCACATAGTCCTCATCTTTAGAATCTGAGATTTTCTTCTTCCTTGACCTGGTGACTGCCTTAGGCAAATTACTGGGAGTGCTCCTGCTGCCCTCATCATAGCTTCTTGAGGGACTAGTGCCCTCACTCAATTGCATTTGCTCTTCAGATTTGGTTTGGCTGTCACTTTGGTCAGACATCTTGGCAAGCACACTGACAACAGTCCCTGTGAATAGATATAGATGAGGCAGAATAGATGAGCATCACAAAGTGCAGAGTTTTGCAAAACCGATGAGTCAAAAACTTAGTTTTAGTTCTCCACAGAAAGCATTTCGGAACTACCGATTTGTTAAACTCGGTGATACCAAAGCAACTTTTGGAACCTAAACTAGTGAACTCGGTCAGACGGAGTCACAGTACGGTGGCACCGAGATTGCTAGGGTTTCACAGAGAGTCGAACTCGGTCGCACCGATTTGCAATTTTTGGTCAAACCAAAAATGCATGTGCAATGGCCTAAGCCAAATCGGTGAGACCGATTTCTAGAACTTGGTTGGTCCGAGATAAGTTCGGCGGAGACCTAACCCTAAATTTTCGAATCAAACCTAACCTAAAGTATGTTTTCTCTGGATAGATTGTTTTCATACATGGAAAAGATCATGGCGAAGCAATGTGCTAGGAATCGGAGTAAGGAAATAGCACAAAGTATTGAACGCATACCCTAATTCGGAGGGAGTTTGCTACGGTGACAACGGCGGAGAAGAATTCCGTTGACGGCGACGAACCAGCGGCGGGAGGTCGCTGGCAGCAAGGAGACGATCTCGAGACCCGAGGAGGCAGAGCAGGATACGCACGGGCTGAGGGCTTTTGAAGAAATTTCCAAAATCTCACCCATGGATATATATATCCCGACCCTGTCAGTGTGCCCGAGTAGAACAACTCGGTGGCACCGAGATGCAGAATCGCAAGCGGTTACTGCAACTCGGTGTGACTGAAAAGTTGAAATCGGTTGCACCGAGATGGAAAACCTAGATCAACTTGGTGAACTCGGTGTGACCGATGTGAATGACTCGGTCATACCGAAATGCACAAAGAGGTTTTGTAAGTTTAAGCCTATGACAAATCGGGAACTCCGAGTTCTCCCGACACAGAGTGGTTCGAATCTGACTTGATCAAACTTTGTGATGTAGCATGAATGGAGTTTGAGACGAGAAAAGCATAGATATCTAGAGGAGGTTCTTAGGCATTCTTGTCCATCCATTTTGCAAAAGAGAAAAAGCCAAACAATCAAGGCAACAAATGGATGTCCTCGAATGAGTAAAATATGCAATCAACATCCTCACTCAATAAAATGGCAAATGAAATATGTGGCAAAGAAGGCACAAACATTCTAGCATCTATCAAGCAATTGGCGATGACAAGGTCATTTATATATGAGTATATTGACTTAGGAGTCAAATGAGAACATTTGATCATAGGTCATACTCATCGTTTTAGCACAAGTGGGGTTACCACTTTTACATAAAGCATTGTTGTGTTCACACCATTAGAGTTGCTTTAGCTCAATTGATTAGAGTAAAGCTCCCCTTAGATGTGATATCCCCCTAAGAGGGATGAACTAACCTTGGGTTTTGTCGATGATGACTTCATGTAGATGTTGAAGATGTGGATGCTCAATGTTGATGTAGATCATTTGGAGCAATCCATTGGAGCGAGTTGCACTTTCAATACCTACACGGGTTAGTCCCACAAGGAACAAACAAGGATATCCATAGACATAGAGTGATGTACACACAAGATGATGTCCATGAAAGAATTAGGTTACCTTGTCCCTCATCTTACCAACAAGAGGGTTTGTGACTCGTTGAACTAGTGCAAGATGTGGAAGTTGTTTACACTTGTTCTCGCCAAAGTGTTATGAGCGAAGTATGTTGGCGGAGTCACCCTCAAGAACTCTCTAGTTCTTCTTCTTCAGGATCCACATCATCTTGATGTGAATCCTTAGAGTTGTAGTCATACTTGATGTAGTCTTGGGAACCCACTTGACCAAGGCCTTAGGAGCTTCTTCAAATGCATCAATCTCCTCTTGGAGCTTGTCCTTGCCTTTTTTTTCTTGTGGTATTGTGGTGGAAGATCATCTTGAGTTTGTGTCCCTTGGAAAGAAGTATGATCGTACTTCTCTGGTTGAGGAACAAACTTCGTCTTGGGGTATCGATATTCTTCCCATTCAACTCCATTAGCATTGAACTTTTGTTCAAAACCAATACCTTGATTCTTCCGGCGCCTTCCTTGCTTGCGTACAATTTCCTCAAATTTCTTACTTCCGGTAAGACTCTTGTAGACACCTTTTTCTATAATTCCCTTCAATAGGCTATTTCCTTGCTCAAGTGTAACTTGGGTAAGAGAATCATTAGTGGAATCAAGAGAACTACTAGGGTAAACAATATTGGATTTAACATGATAGTTGTTACTACTATAAGAAGAATCTTTCTTACTCTTGTTGCTAGATTCAACTTGTGGCATGTAAGTAGACAAGAGTAAACGCTTGGCAATGTAAGAAGAACTTTTCTTGCGAAGACCATCATTGATTGCCTTAAAGAACCCATTTTCTTGCTCAAGGTTGAGATTTTCAAAGCGTAACTTCTCATGAGTCTTGAAAAGTTCTCGATGATCTTCCAAGGTAGTTTCATGAGATAACCTAAGAGTGTTTAGTTCTTTAGTAAGACGCTCAATCTCCTTCTTATCATCGTCATTCGTTTTATCTTGGTTAGCATGATTAATATCAAGTTCATCATAGTTTTCATCACTAGAGTTGTCAACAAGTAAATCATCATCACCTAGCAAATCATCTTCATCACTATTGAAATCAACATACTCGGGGTGTGATACCTTTGGTCCTTTGGCCAGGAAGCATCTTCCAATTCCTTCATTTGGTGAGTCAAATATGTCGTAGGAGTTGGTTGACACAAGTGCTAGACCGGCAACACCTTCATCTTGAGTATATTCGGAGTTGGAGTGATAACTTCTCTCGGAGTGATTGTCGGAGTCGGAGCAGGATACCCATTCACCAACATGAGCTTGATGTCTTTGTTTTATGTAGCTCCTTAATGATTTGTCCTTACTTTCCGAATCCTTGCTTCTCCGTGTTGTTCTTTGTTCATAACGGTCATCTCTACTCCTTCTCTCTCTAGGTGGTGATTCTTCTCTTCTACTTCTACTTTTGGGTGAATCTTATCTTCTTTTGTAGGGAGCCGTACACTCTTTAGACTAGTGTCCAGGTCTTCCACAATTTTACAAATTACGTTCACGACTCGAAGTTCTTTTGTCATTGTAGGACCTTGACTTGGAACTCCTTTCCTTGCTTCTACTCTTGTAGAACTTGTTGAATTTCTTCACCATTAGGCTCAATTCTTCATTGAAGGCTTGTTTCTCACTTGATGATGTAGGAGCATCACATGAGGCTTTGTAAGCACCACTTGACTTGTTGTGAAGCTCTTACTTATCCTTGAGTGACATCTCAAGAGCAACAATTCTTCCAATGACTTCTGTTGGCTTAAGATCTTTGTAGTTGGGCATCATTTGGATCAGTGTGTACATAGTATCATATTTTCCATCCAAGGCTCTTAGCTTCTTCTTGATGATGAATCTATCGGTCATCTCTTCACTTCCTAAGCCGGCAATCTCACTTGTGATAAGAGCGAGCCTAGAGTACATTTCAGCGACACCTTCACCGTCCTTCATTTTGAACTTGTCAAGCTGACTTTGAAGCACATCCAATTTGGATTCCTTGATGGAGTTGGTACCCTCGTGCATATCAATCAAAGTATCCCAAATTTCTTTTGCATTCTCAAGATGGCTGATTTTGTTGAATTCTTCGGTTGAAGAAAATATCACAAGCTTCAGCATTGTATTCAAGCATCTTCAACTCTTCCGTGGTAGCTTCATGATTTAGTTCTCTCCCATCAAAGAATTCACCTTGCAAGCCAATACACACAATAGCCCAAACAACGGGGTTATGTCCAAGAATATGCATTTTCATCTTATGATTCCAATTAGCAAAATTAGTACCATCAAAGTAAGGACCTCTATGGTGGTAATTTCCCAAACTAGACGCAATATTCTCCTAGGTTGTGAAACCAAGGCTATGATCACGAAAAGCTATGGAAATCAAGGGAAATGGAGACCAAAGCTCTGATACCACTTGTAGGATCAAAAGTATGTCTAGAGGGTTGTGATTAGACTACTTGACCAAATAAAAATCTAGCTTCTCCCAATTTTAAGTCTTCGCAGATTTTAACAACTTAGCACAAGTCACGCAATCAACCTACACATGCAAGTCTAAGAGTATAGCAACGGAATGTAAAACATTGCTCACGAAGGTAAAGGGAGGAGTTTGGAGGGAGCAAACGCAATGTAGACACGGAGATTTTTGGTGTGGTTCCAATAGGTGGTGCTATCGTACATCCATGTTGATAGAGACTTCAACCCACGAAGGGTAACGGTTGCACGAGTCCACGGAGGGCTCCACCCACGAAGGGTCCATCAAGAAGCAACCTTGTCTATCCCACCATGGCCATCGCCCATGAAGGACTTGCCTCACTTGGGCTGATGTTCACGAAGTAGGGGATCTCCTTGCCCGTACAAACTCCTTGGTTCAACTCCACAATCTTGATGGAGGCTCCCAAGTGACACCTAACCAATCTAGGAGACACCACTCTCCAAAAGGTAATAGATGGTGTGTTGATGATGAACTCCTTGCTCTTGTGCTTCAAATGATAGTCTCCCCAACACTCAACTCTCTCCCACAGATTTGGATTTGGTGGAAAGATGATTTGAGTGGAAAGCAACTTGGGGAAGGCTAGAGATCAAGATTCATATGGTTGGAATGGAATATCTTGGTCTCAACACATGAGTAGGTGGCTCTCCCTCAGAAAATGGATGCTGAAATGTAGGCACGTTCTGATGGCTCTCCTTACTAATGAAGGAAGGGTGGAGGGGTATATATAGCCTCCACACAAAATCTAACCATTTCACACAATTTACCATACTCTGTGTGTCCGGATCAGAAAACTTGGTCGGACCGATTCAGTTCAAAATGTGAACGTTAGGCTTTTCGCTGGGACCGACATGACAACTCGGTAGGAACGATTTCATTAGGTTTAGGGCATAGCGTAATCTTGGTGAGACCGATTACACAAACTTAGTGGGACCGATTTTGGTAATAAGCTAACAAGAGAGTTGGTCAGGCAAACTCGGTGGGACCGAATCGCTCATTTCAGTGAGACCGAAACGTTACGAAAGGGAAGCAGAGAGTTTGCATTGCGAACTCGGTGGGACCTATCGCTCATCTTGGTTGGACCGAAACGTTACAAAGGGAAACAGAGAGTTTGGAATCCCATCTTGGGGAGACCGAGATCCCCATCCGTGAGACCGAAGTGAGTAGGGTTACTGCAGTGGCTATGTCAAGTGAACTCGGTGGCGCTGGATAGAACATTTCGGTGGGTCTGAGTTTGACTTTTGATTTGGGACATATGTTGATGTGAGAAAGTGGTTGAGTGTTTTTGGAGCATATCACTAAGCATTTTGAGCAAGCAAGCCATTAAGCAACACCTCATCCCCTTTTAATAGTATTGGCTTTTCCTATGGATTCGATGTGATCTTGGATCACTAAAAATAAACTGTAGAGTGTTGAGCTTGAGCCAATATGTGTCCTTAGCATTTTGAGGGGTCCACAATCCTAATCCATGCCATGCGAATAATTGAAGTTTCCTGAAATATTTATCTTGAAATAGAATTAGCTCAATGAGCTATATGTTGTTAATAATTACCAAAACCACCCAGGGATAGTTGCACTTTTAAGAACAGCTCCGCTAGAGCCCTAGATTGGTTCTGCCTAGGTTCCGCCTCGAGACGGCGGCGCTTCATCCCAAAAGCTTTCTTCTTCATTTTTTCCAGGGTGAAAGACACCATATAGCCAAATATGGGCACCGGAGGCCTGCCAGGGGGTAACAAGGTCGGGGGGCGCACCCAGGAGGTAGGGCGCGCCCTCCACCCTTGTGTCTTGCCGGTGGCCACCCTCTGGTACTTTCTTCTCCCAATATTTTTTATATCTTCGAAAAACATGGTCCGCGAAGTTTCAGGACTTTTGGAGTTGTGAAGAATAGGTGATACGTCTCCAACGTATCTATAATTTTTGATTACTCCATGCTATATTATCTACTGTTTTGGACTATATTGGGCTTTATTTTCCACTTTTATATTATTTTTTGGACTAACCTATTAACCGGAGGCCCAGCCCAGAATTGTTGTTTTTTGCCTATTTCAGTGTTTCGAAGAAACAGAATATCAAACGGAGTCCAAACAGAAAAATCCTTTTTGGAACGTGATTTTCTTCTCGGGTAAGACACAGGAGACTTGGACCCTACTCCAAGAAGTACCGGAGGCGGTCACAAGGGTAGGGGGCGCCGCCCCCCCTACAGGGCGCGCCCCCCTACCTCATGGGCCCCTCAGTGCTCCACCGACGTACTCCTTCCTCCTATATATACCCACGTACCCCCAAACGATCAGAGCAGGAGCCAAAAACCTAATTCCACCGCCGCAACTTTCTGTATCCACGAGATCCCATCTTGGGGCCTGTTCCGGAGCTCCGCCGGAGAGGGCCGTCATCACGAAGGGCTTCTACATCATCATAGCCTCTCCGATGAAGTGTGAGTAGTTTACCTCAGACCTTCGGGTCCATAGTTAGTAGCTAGATGGCTTCTTCTCTTTTTTTGGATCTCAATCCAATGTTCTTCCCCTCTCTTGTGGAGATCTATTCGATGTAATCTTCTTCTTTTGCGGTGTGTTTGTTGAGACCGATGAATTGTGGGTTTATGATCAAGTCTATCTATGAACAATATTTGATTCTTCTTTGAATTCTTTTATGTACGATTGGTTATCTTTGCAAGTCTCTTCGAATTATCCGTTTGGTTTGGCCAACTAGATTGGTAGTTCTTGCCATGGGAGAAGTGCTTAACTTTGGGTTCGATCTTGCGGTGTTCTTTCCCAGTGACAGAAGGGGCAGCAAGACACGTATTGTACCGTTGCCATCGAGGATAACAAGATGGGGTTTATTTCATATTGCATGAATTTATCTCTCAACATCATGTCATCTTGCTTAAAGCGTTACTCTGTTTTTAACTTAATACTCTAGATGCATGCTGGATAGCGGTCGATGAGTGGAGTAATAGTAGTAGATGCAGAATCGTTTCGATCTACTTGTCACGGACGTGATGCCTATATACATGATCATGCCTAGATATTCTCATAACTATGCTCAATTCTGTCAATTGCTCAACAGTAATTTGTTCACCCACCGTAGAAAACTTATGCTCTCGAGAGAAGCCACTAGTGAAACCTATGGCCCCCGGGTCTATTCTCATCATATCAATCTCCATCACTTTAATCTTGTTTTGCTATTTACTTTGCTTTTACTTTTTACTTTTCATATTTATATCAAAAATACCAAAAATATTCTATCTATCAGATCTCACTCTCGTAAGTGACTGTGAAGGGCTTGCCAACCCCTAATCGCGTTGGTTGCGGGTAGCTATCGCTTTGTGCAGGTACGAGGGACTTGAGCGTGGGCTCCTACTGGATTGATACCTTGGTTCTCAAAAACTGAGGGAAATACTTACGCTACTCTGCTGCATCATCCCTTCCTCTTCGGGGAAAACCAATGCAAGCTCAAGACATAGCAAGAAGGATTTCTGGCGCCATTGCCGGGGAGTCTACACAAAAAGTCAACATACCAAGTACCCATCACAATCCCTATCTCCCGCATTACAATACTTGCCATTTGCCTCTCGTTTTCCGCTCCCCCACTTCACCCTTGCCGTTTTATTCGCCCTCTCCTCATCTTTCCTTCTCCTTCTCTGTTTGCCTTTTTCTCGCCTGTCTTCCCGTTGCCATGGCCGAATAAAAAAGAACAAAGGGTCCTTTCCAAGGTCTTAGTACCCTGGATGATCCCTCTATCCTCTCTAAACTCAGAAATAATGATGCTATTGAGAGACCCACCGGGGTCACCAATGAGAGTTTAAATAATGTTGATGAAGATGACTCTGGAATTTTTCGCTATTTAATTGATGAGTCTTTAAAAGATGCTTGGGATAGGTTATTAAGGATTAGGGCTAGCTATATACCACAATATCAAATTGAGGTTTACTTAAAAGGTTTTTATGTCAAATTACCTACCTCTTTTAAACAAGTGCTAGATTATATTTTTGAAGAGGGTTTTCTTGAAGGGGATGCTATAGATACTTATTAAAGGATGAAAACTATATTTGGGCACCCGATGAATGATAAAGTTGAATCTACCACCCTCTTATGCTTCTATCAAAACGAAATTATCAAAGAGATGAAATCTAGTATAGATGCAAATTTCCGTAACGTGCTTAATCTTACTTCATCCATTAATGGCCATGTGCTTTCCCAAAATAGGAGAATAAATGCCATAGAAAGGAAATTTTCTCTTTTCTTTCCTAATGCCAAAGATGGCAATACCTATATCTATCCTCGCTTTTATGCCTAGCTAGGGGCGTTAAACGATAGCGCTTGTTGGGAGGCAACCCAATTTTATTTTTGTTACTTGCTTTTTGCTCCTGTTTAGTAATAAATAAATTATATAGCCTCTGTTTTGGTTGTGTTTTTTGTGCTTAATTAGTGTTTGTGCCAAGTAGAACCGTTGGGAAGACTTGGGGAAAGTCTTGTTGAACTTTCTGTAAAAAACAGAAACTTTAGCGCTCACGAGAACTTCTGTCATTTTTATTTGAAGAGTGATATTTAGTTAATTCTTTTTGAAGATGATTAATAGATAAATTCCTCACGTCCAGAAATTTATTTTAGAATTTTTGGGGTTCCAGATCTGGCGCTAGCTACAGATTACTACAGACTGTTCTGTTTTTGACAGATTCTGTTTTTCGTGTGTTGTTTGCTTATTTTGATGAATCTATGGTTAGTAAAATAGTTTATAATCCATAGAGATGTTGGAATACAGTAGGTTTAACACCAAAATAAATAAAGAATGAGTTCATTACAGTACCTTGAAGTGGTTTTATGTTTTCTTTCTCTAACGGAGCTCACGAGTTTTCTACTTTAAGTTTTGTGTTGTGAAGTTTTCAAGTTTTGGGTGAGTTCTTTTGATGGATTATGGAACAAGGAGTGGCAAGAGCCTAAGCTTGGGGATGCCCATGGCACCCCAAAGATAATCCAAGGATACCAAAAAGTCAAAGCTTGGGGATGCCCCGGAAGGCATCCCCTCTTTCGTCCACTTCCATCGGTAATTTACTTGGAGCTATATTTTTATTCACCAACATGATATGTGTTTTGCTTGGAGCATCTTGTATTATTTGTGTCTTTGTTTGTTAGTGTGCCACAATCATCCTTGCTGTACACACCTTTTGAGAGAGTCATCTATGAATTAAAATTTGATAGAATACTCTATGTGCTTCACTTATATCTTTTGAGCTATGTAGTTTTTGCTCTACGTGCTTCACTTATATCTTTTGAGCGTTATAATTTTGCTCTATGTGCTTCACTTAGATCTTTTAGAGCATGGTGGTGGTTTGTTTTAAAGGAACTATTGATCTCTCATGCTTCACTTAAATTATTTTGAGAGTCTTAATAGCATGGTAATGTGCTTAATATAAATATGCTTGGTGTTCAAGATATGTGAAATTTTCTTTTGAGTGCGTTGAATACTAAGAGAAGATTGAAGCATGAAAATTGTTTTGAGATATGGAGGTGATAATATTAGAGTTATGCTAGTTTAGTAGTTGTGAATTTAAAGAATACTTGTGTTAAAGTTTGTGATTCCCGTAGCATGCACGTATGGTGAACCGTTATGTGATGAAGTCGGAGCATAATTTATTTATTGATTGTATTCCTTATGAGTGGCGGTCGGGGACGAGTGATGGTCTTTTCCTACCAATATATCCCCCTAGGAGCATGCACGTAATACTTGCTTTGATAACTTCTAGATTTTTGCAATAAGTATATGAGTTCTTTATGACTAATGTTGAGTCCATGGATTATATGCACTTTTTCCCATCCTTCCACCATTGCCAGCCTCTCTAATACCGCGCACCTTTCGCCAGTATCATACACCCACCATATACCTTCCTCAAAACAGCCACCATACCTACCTATCATGGCATTTCCATAGCCATTCCGAGATATATTGCCATGCAACTTTCCACCGTTCCGTTTATTATGACACGCTCCATCATTGTCATATAGCTAGCATGATCGTGTAGTTGACATCGTATTTGTGGCAAAGCCACCATTCATAATTCTTTCATACATGTCACTCTTGATTGATTGCATATCCCGGTACACCGCCGGGGGCATTCATATAGAGTCATATTTCTTCTAAGTATCGAGTTGTAATTATTGAGTTGTAAAAAAAATAAAAGTGTGATGATCATCATTTTCTAGAGCATTGTCCCAAGTGAGGAAAGGATGATGGAGACTATGATTCCCTCATAACTCGGGATGAGACTCCAGACGAAAAAAAGAGGCCATAAAAAAAAGAGAAAAGGCCCAAATAAAAAAAAGAGAGAAAAAGAGAGAAGGGACAATGTTACTATCCTTTTACCACACTTGTGCTTCAAAGTAGCACCATGATCTTCATGATAGAGAGTCTCTCGTTATGTCACTTTCATATACTAGTGGGAATTTTTCATTATAGAACTTGGCTTGTATATTGCAATGATGGGCTTCCTCAAATTGCCCTAGGTCTTCATGAGCAAGCAAGTTGGATGCACACCCACTTAGTTTCTTTTGATGAGCTTTCATATACTTATAGCTCTAGTGCATCCGTTGCATGGCAATCCCTACTCACTCACATTGATATCTATTGATGGGCCTTTCCATAGCCCGTTGATAAGCCTAGTTTATGTGAGACTATCTTCCCCTTCTTTTGTCTTCTCCACAAGCACCCTTCTATTCCACATATTGCTATGTCCATGGCTCACGCTCATGTATTGCGTGAAGATTGAAAAAGTTTTGAAAAAGTTAGAGTATGAAACAATTGCTTGACTTGTCATCGGGGTTGTGCATGATTTAAATTCTTTGTGTGGTGAAGATAGAGCATAGCGAGACTATATGATTTTGTAGGAATAACTTTCTTTGGCCATGTTATTTTGAGAAGACATAATTACTTTATTAGTATGCTTGAAGTGTTACTATTCTTTATGTCAATATGAACTTTTTTCTTGAATCTTTCTAATCTGAATATCCATACCACAATTAAGAAATTTTGCATTGAAATTATGCCAAGTAGCACTCCGCATCAAAAATTCTCTTTTTATGATTTACCTACTCGAGGACGAGCAGGAATTAAGCTTGGGGATGCCTGATACGTCTCCAACGTATCTATAATTTCTGATTACTCCATGCTATATTATCTACTATTTTGGACTATATTGGGCTTTATTTTCCACTTTTATATTATTTTTGGGACAAACCTATTAACCGGAGGCCCAGCCCAGAATTGTTGTTTTTTGCCTATTTCAGTGTTTCGAAGAAACAGAATATCAAACGGAGTCCAAACAAAAAAAATCATTTTTGGAACGTGATTTTCTTCTCGGATAAGACCCAGGAGAGTTGGACCCTACTCCAAGAAGTACCGGAGGCGGTCATGAGGGTAGGGGGCACCCCCCTACAGGGCGCGCCCCCTGCCTCGTGGGCCCCTTGGTGCTCCACCGACGTACTCCTTCCTCCTATATATACCCATGTACCCCCAAACAATTAGAATAGGAGCCAAAAACCTAATTCCACGGCCGCAACTTTCTGTATCCACGAGATCCCATCTTGGGGCCTGTTCCGGAGCTCCGCCGGAGAGGGCCGTCATCACGGAGGGCTTCTACATCATCATAGCCTCTCCGATGAAGTGTGAGTAGTTTACCTCAGACCTTCGGGCCCATAGTTAGTATCTAGATGGCTTCTTCTCTCTTTTTGGATCTCAATACAATGTTCTCCCCCTCTCTTGTGGAGATCTATTCGATGTAATCTTCTTCTTTTGCGGTGTGTTTGTTGAGACCGATGAATTGTGGGTTTATGATCAAGTCTATCTATGAACAATATTTGAATCTTCTCTGAATTCTTTTATGTATGATTGGTTATCTTTGCAAGTCTCTACGAATTATCCGTTTGGTTTGGCCAACTAGATTGGTAGTTCTTGCCATGGGAGAAGTGCTTAGCTTTGGGTTCGATCTTGCGGTGGTCTTTCCCAGTGACAGAAGGGGCAGTAAGACACGTATTGTATCGTTGCCATCGAGGATAACAAGATGGGGTTTATTTCACATTGCATGAATTTATCTCTCTACATCATGTCATCTTGCTTAAAGCGTTACTCTGTTTTTAACTTAATACTCTAGATGCATGCTGGATAGCGGTCGATGAGTGGAGTAATAGTAGTAGATGCAGAATCGTTTCGATCTACTTGTCATAGACGTGATGCCTATATACATGATCATGCCTAGATATTCTCATAACTATGCTCAATTCTGTCAATTGCTCAACAGTAATTTGTTCACCCACCGTAGAAAACTTATGCTCTCGAGAGAAGCCACTAGTGAAACCTATGGCCCCCGGGTCTATTCTCATCATATCAATCTCCATCACTTTAATCTTGTTTTGCTATTTACTTTTCTTTTACTTTTTAGTTTGCATCTTTATATCAAAAATATCAAAAATATTCTATCTATCAGATCTCACTCTCGTAAGTGACCGTGAAGGGCTTGACAACCCCTAATCGCATTGGTTGCGGGTAGCTATTGCTTTGTGTAGGTACGAGGGACTTGAGCATGGGATCCTACTGGATTGATACCTTGGTTCTCAAAAACCGAGGGAAATACTTACGCTACTATGTTGCATCATCCCTTCCTCTTCGGGGAAAACCAACGCAAGCTCAAGACGTAGCAATAGGTCTCTAATATTTGCTCCTTTTCAAGTCTAGAATTGCAGCTGCCGGCATTCTCCCTCTTCGTATAAACCTTATAAAATAAGAGAGAATAGGCATAAGTATTGTGATATAATGTGTAATAATAGCCCATAATGCAATAAATATCAACATAAAAGCATGATGCAAAATGGACGTATCAACTCCCCCAAGCCTAGATCTCACTTTTCCTCAAGCGAAAGCCGCTATCGAAAAATTTGTCCACATGTTTAGAGATAGAGGGGACGATAAAAATAAAATACGAACATGAGGGCATCATCACTACTGCAGGATGCTGCTAACGCGACACTATGATCAGAGACCCTTTGACAAAACTGTGTGCGATGCATTAATGACAAACGGGGATGTAAAAAACCATCAAAAAGGTGCAAAACGTTTGCGGTGGCAGATCCATCTGTTGGATCACGGGTTCCGGCAAAACCCTCGAGGTTCGAACACTGGGGTGCGCGCGAAGGTTTTCTCCCTATCGATCCACGCCCTAGCTCGCTAAGATCTCGCGGATGAACTCCACAAACTTGCAACACAAAGACAGAAGATTTATACTGGTTTGGGCCACCGTTGTGGTGTAATACCCTACTCCAGTGTGATGGTGGTGGATTGCCTTTGGGATGATGATGAACAATACAAGGGGAAGAACAGCCTCCTGAGGTTGAGGTGTTCTTGTGCTTGGCGAACTTGTGTGGGTGAGATCCCTCTGAATGAGTTCTCCCTCTTTTTTCTCGTCCCCCCTATTGTGGTGGCTAGTTCTACTTATATAGGCCCTGGTCCTCTCCCCAAATATTGAGCGCGAAGGGGGCAAACAATGGCCAATTTGAAATGGACAGCTAGTACAACTTGTCCTGACAAAAGTAGTCTTCTCCTGCAAAAGGCTCTGGTGGTGACGTCGTCGTGGGCTCCAAGGTGACCCCATCTTGTCGTGCTGCTGGTCTTGGTCTTGTTGCACCGATATGGAAATCTTTGCTTGATGACTCGGTACTCCGCGCCTGCGCTTGCCCCCTTGGCACCAAAGAGGAAGCAAGGGTACTGTGCACACTGGCGCCTGCCTCGATCACCATGGCTCATGTCACGAGGACCTCGCGAGGTTTGCCTTGCCTTGATCTCTGCGCCCCTCGTGAGCCTGCCTGGCAAGGCCGCTCCTGAGGAGGTCTTGCGTCGTCCACCTCGCGAGGCTTGGCCCCTCGCGAGGGTCTTGAATATCTCATCGATGAAGATGGGCCATACAGACCTACCAGCTCAGCCACGCCGTGGGCCGCAGGCAGGCAAGTCTGGGGACCCCCGTTCCTAGAACACCGATAGTATCCCCTGGGCCCAAGGCGCGTTGGGGCTTGGATTCGAGGCGAATCCAAAGGTCAAGCGCGGAGCGCCACGGGCCCCAAAAGCCTGCGGCCTCGGTTGACGTGTGGCATTCGATTGGACGTGGGCATCTTCGCTTCCCCATGCTGCCTCGGGAACTGCCCGTCTTGGCAAAAAGGCTAGCGCAGACAGTGCTTGCCTTCATTGCTTCTTCCTCGCCTTGCTCCAGATCCCCTTTCTCGCTCCCTACTGCCGAAACCTCCAGATCCGCTCTGACCTCGCTCCGCATCTGCGACCAATGGTGCCATGCAAGGTCAAGTCCTCCTTGGCGCCGGCTTGGTTCGAGCCAGCCCTCGATGCGCCCAACGTCACGGAGAAGAACCTAGCTCCCACGCGCTTGCTGACGGTGGGGGAGAGCAACGAGAGGGGGAAGACGGAGCTCCGGCTTGCCTCCGACGCATCGGAGCCTGAGCGGAGCACCTTCTTCCCTTTCTTCACGAGCAGCATCACCGCCGGGTTGGTTTCCCCCTTTTCTGATTTCTTTTTCGAGGTCCTCGACCACTTCGGGCTACAGGCGCTGCATCTCCAACCCAACTCCATTCTTCTCTTGTCTATCTTCACCTACTATTGCGAGGCGTACCTAGGCATGATGCCGTCCGTGGCACTACTGCGCCACTTCTTCTTCCTCCGCCTCACCAGAGGCCATGGGCTGTTTGGTTCTTGCCTATGTGAGCCCTGCCAATCGTTGGCTAGCCAATTTATTGGCGCAGGATTTGGCCGCCCCAAACTTGCCAACTTTTTGGCGTCGAGTTGAACTAGGAAAGCTGGAGTGGGCTGGGCGCACCAAAATATTGGTTCCCATCCAAACGGGAAGCCAGGCTTGGTCAATGACCAATATTTTGGTTTGGCAGCCGAGGGCTGCAATCCAAACAGCCCCCATATCTTCGGGTGCGCCAACTTCATCGCGGCCGGCCAGGCCAACTCAATCTCGAACACCGGGAAGAGGGTTGATAACATCAGGGCCAAATGGGTCATGATGAGTGCCAAGCGCGTCCATCCACGCTTGGAACTGCTGACGGAGGCGCCCCAGTCTGACAAGGGGTGGTCTTGTGTAGAGCTCACCGACGAGCGAGCATCGTTGGTGTTGGAGCAGATGACGATCGATTTGAAGGCGGCCAAGGTGACGGGGGCCATGCTCCTGAAGGAATTCTTGACGCTGCGCGTTGCTCCACTTCAGGCGTGCGCGCGCCCTTTGCGGAAGCTTGGAGATGAAGAAGACAAGATTCGTCTCAGCCCGGTGGCCTTGCGTGATGATGAGCTGACTGCAGTTCAGCGCCTCTTGGTTGGGGATAACCAAGAGTACCCACCAAGCGCCTTTGTTCCTTTGTTCCATCGCAAGGACTGGGAGCAATTCGTTGCCTCCAGGCTGACCTTTGACGCGCGCGGGCTGGTGCCACCGGCGCTCGCTAGGGCCTCTGCAGCGCCGAAGCCGGTGGAGGTGTCTTCTGACGAGTCTTGTGGGGAGGAAGAGGGGGAGGAGGACTCGGAGGAGACCCCCGAGGAGATGGTGGAGAACTCCCCCTTGAGCAAGGCCGACATCCTCCACGCTCTACTAGACGACGTCGAGGTCGACACCAGCCAGGAGGAGAGGGAGCTGCCCCTCATCCCGACAAAGGGCTAGATCGTTGCTGGTCTCTCGAGATGCTGCCTTCGACTTGGCAACGCCTGGGGCCGCCCCGACCCTTCTACTGTGCCGTCTTTTGCCCTCGGAGCCCGTGTGCCCACTCCTCAGGCCCCGACGCTTTCGGGTTTCAGGCTCCCCAAGCGGAAGGTCGAATATGTCGCAGTGGATCAGTGAGTGCTTCGAGCTTCGTCTTGTTCCTGATTGTACTTGCTATTTTCTGACATTCGCCCTTTTTGATCAGGCCGGTGTCTTCAGCGAAGAAGAGGAAGGAGGATGCCGCCCCCCCCTCTGCGGAGAAGAGAGGCGACAGCACCCGCACCTCCCCAGCCCAGTCGCCCTCGCGAGGCCAAGAGGAGCATCGGTAGGAGGAATCAGCCCCATGGCCCCGTCGGCTCCGGAAGTGCCGGCACCCGGCTCGGCTGATGAGGTCCCGAGGACTCCGGAGCCCTCGATCTTCCAGGCTCTGGTAACGACGTCGCGTCCTCGTCCTGGTGCGCCTCTGGCCCCATATTCTTCTACTCCCTCCGTAGTCTTGGAGCGTGTCTTCTCGGGGATGGCCAAGTTGCGGGAAGACCTCGTAGGCGCGGACCCGCACCTAGTGCCCGGGCGCCTGGAGCTGGCCTCGGGATGGTTTCAATCCGACTCGGCAGTTCGAGCGTTGCTGAGCCAGCCCGCAGCGGCCTCTGAGAAGGATAAGCAGGCCTCCGCCAGAGCTATGGCCGATCACGAGGTGGTGCTGAAGGACGCCGAGGCTGCCCGCGACCGCTGCCGAAAGCTGGAGGGCGAGCTGAAGAGCCTGCGCGACGAGCGCGCAAAAGAAGCACGTGACCGCAAAGCGAAGGAGGAGGAGATGAAGGCTCGGGAGGACACCATCAAGGGCCGCGATGCCGAGCTGGGGGAGCTGACGAAGGCGCAGGCCGCGGAGCACAGCCGACTGGAGGAGCTGGAGCAGAAGGCGAAGGCGAGGGAGGCCGAGTCGGCGCCAAGGCAAAGGTCCTGGACGAAGTCCGCGTGACCTTCTCGCTTCTTGAGAAGAGGTCCAGCGTGGCCCTGAAGTCACTGTACGAGAAGGGCCTGGAGAAGCCGCTGACCACCAACGAGGATGGCCCTGCTCAGCTACTTTCCCACTTGGTGAAGGCGCTTGAGGAAGTCATGGAGGGCATCGGTCCCATGGCTGAGGCAGAGGCTCATGTCCTTTCTTCAGCTGCGCTGACGCGTGTCTTCAGCCATCTGTACCTCCACGACCCCAATGCTCGTCTCGACGAGCTGCTGGAGCCTGTAGCTGATGAACATTGTGCTGCCGCCGCCGCAGCCATGAAAGGTCAGGTGGAGGCCCTGCTGAAGAAATTCCGCGGCTTCTTCCTCGCACCCTCGACCGGCAATGCCACCGATCCTGCAACTGGCGGTCCAGGAGAAGACGACGCTACCAAGGGAGGAGCACCTTTTGCAGGCGATGGCGGTGTCCAGGGGTGACTTGCGGCTGCTTTCCTGTTTCATTCCTGCAATACGCATCAGGCCTCGTGGAGGCGTTAAAACTTTCATTTCATATTATGAGGACAATATGTCTTGTAATATTTGCTTTGAGATTTTGCGATTTTCCTCCTATTTGCTTTGTGTTCTGCATCGGCAGAGCCCGGCCCCGCGCATACCTCAACCGCCGTTGGCCCGACCGGAGGCCAGGATGGACCAAGGAGTGAGGGGCTATGTGACCAGTTAGGCTCCTGAGTCGCGATGCTTAGGAGTCCCCCTTGACGCGCAAACAACTTATAGGGAGAGTACGCGAGGATAGGATAATGTTCTACATCGATAGAGCCCGGCCCTGCGCGTACCTCAACCGCCGTTGGGCCGACCGGAGACCAGGGCGGACCAAGGAGTGAGGGGCTACATGACCTGTTAGGCTCCTGAGTCGCGATGCTCAGGGGTCCCTGTTGACGTGCAAACAATCTCTATGCCTTTGCCTTCACCGAGGCCCGGCTCGGGAGGGGCGTGTGACGACCATGTCCGGGAGACCTGGTTGGGTGGCATGCACTTGGGCGTGACCCGAGCGCAGGCCCCAGGTCCGGGAGACCTGGTTGGGTGGCGTGCGCTTGGGCATGACCCGAGCACAGCCCCCGTGCCCAGCCCCCTCGCACGGCTGTCCCGAGGGGAGGCGTTGCGGTGAGGCCGGACGCTGAGCTCTGGGGCTCCCTGAGGTTGGTACGACCGTGAAGCCGCCCTCAGTTGTTTATCACCAGTGCGGAGCATAGTGCTTCCGCTTGTGCATGGGCATAGCCGCTCCTCAGCAGTGTCGACGGCCAGCACGGAGCATGGTGCTTACACTTGTGTGTGGGAGGGGGGCTCACTCTGCGGAGAGCCCCCGGGGCGTGTACAGCCCCTCCCTGACACGTGGCTTGCACGGCAGGGCTAGATGAGGTGTATCTCGGCACTCATGAGCCAGCACGGGACTCATGAGGCCCTACCTCAAGGTGTGTTGCACCTGGTCTTGGTTCTTGTTCGTTGTGCTACTCCTGCGAGGTGGTCAGACAACATGCGCCGAACGAATCTCCCGAGGTTATCGCATGAGAAAGCCAAGCACCAATGGCCCAGGAGGTGACATAAACGGGGCCAACCCGCCAGAAAGAGCTCAGCCGTTGGATTTATCGACGTTGCAGGCACGGGCCCGAGCACAGACGTCGTGCTCAACTTACTCACGCGAAGGGTCCTGAAGAAAGACGGTCGGCGCATGGTCCCCATGATGAGTGGCGATCG
Organism: Triticum urartu; assembly: GCF_056163025.1. NCBI lineage: Eukaryota > Viridiplantae > Streptophyta > Magnoliopsida > Poales > Poaceae > Triticum > Triticum urartu. The sequence goes on from NC_141877.1 coordinate 286,593,438, forward strand.
AGCAAGTAGAAATCATAGGTAGATTAAACATGAGAGTAGCAGGCTTAAGTAAGTGCATGGTCTATACATGCCACTGGGTCAAGCCCGAGCGGCTTGGGGATGATGCAGCCCGAGGGGCGCTCCCAACAAGGTAAGCTAAACACATAAAAAGCAATACATGCCATAGGGACGGACCCACGTGGCCTGGGAATGATGCGGCCCGAGGGGCGCTCCCAGCTAAATGAACTTGGAAAATGTCACCAGGTTATGTTGATGAAGGAGAGTTGGGGCAGCTGAAGGTGCGCAGCGAAGGGGTTGCTCCTCACAGGCCACTGGGGCCCTGAGCCTCAGGAGGCTCTAGGGGCTCAGGTGGTTCCTTGAGGACCGTCTCCATCTCCATCAGGACGGCGTGGTGCCTGGCCTCCTAAGCCGCTAGGATGCGCTGCAACTTGCGCTGGTAGGCGGACGACACGCTCGGCAGGCCGAAGGGCATGCGAATGTAGCTGTGCGGTGGGCCCTTGCAACGTCCCACATGCGAAGGCCAGAAAAGCTCCTGAGAAGCGGCCCTGTTGAGCCCTGGAACATCGATGTAGACACGCAGCCCGACATCCTCGCCTGGATGGGAAGCTGCGCCTCGTGAGCGGCGGTCGCTGTGCATGGCCCTTGCGTCTTGCAATTCCTGGGTGATCTTGGTGATGAACTCCTGAACGATGGGCGATCCCTGCCCTGTGCCGTCCTAAGGGAAACGTGCCGTGAAGCACGCCTCCAAGTGGTGCCCAAGCGCCTCCCTCGTGATGTGGGCAAGGTCTGAAGCCTTCCAGAAGAAAGCCCCCGAGCCTTGCCCGAGAAGGGCGCCGAGCGCGCCTTCCTATGCGATGGAGGGAGGTGCCCCGGGAGCGGGCACTGATCCTGACGAGGCTCCGGCTGTGACGCCACCCTCTCGAGGTCCTGCACAGTGCATCTACTTCTTCTTCTTGGGGATGACCTCAGGAGGGCCCTCGACCTTGCTATCGGGGTCGTCGATTACTGCAGCTTGGAAGGCACGCCTGAGGGATCACACCGCATCTCTTTCTTCACATGGGACCGTGATGATCCCTGAAAGTGCTAGTAATCGACTAGAGGGGGGGTGAATAGGCGATTTTTATGGAAGTCTTCAAAACATGGAAGTTTCGAAGACAAATGATAGAAATAAGCCTATTACCATGCAGCGGAAGGTAGACTACACTAGGTAAACCATAGTCAAGTATTCAATGAAGTGAAAGCACAATGACTAATAGCAACTAGGCAGTAAAGATCAGGTAGGAAGATATTGTGAAGCCAATCAGAACAAGTAGTCACTTAGTGAAGACAAAAGATAATGCAACCATACAATGACTTCACAAGGACCAACAGTAAGCAAAGGGAAGGGAAGGATGAAACCAGTGACTCGCTGAAGACAATGATTTGTTGGACCAGTTCCAGTTGCTGTGACAACTATACGTCTGGTTAGGGAGGCTGAGATTCAACTCAGAAGACCCCGTCTTCACCTTATTCCCCTTGAGCTAAGGACACCCAGTCCTCACCCAATCACTCTGGTAAGTCTTCAAGGTAGACTTCCAAACCTTCACAGACTTCGGTCACCAGCGATCCACAATGACTCTTGGATGCTCAGAACGCGACGCCTAACCGGCTGGAGGATTCACAGTCCTCAAGTGTAATAAGTCTTCATATCACACAGATAGGAAGACTTAAGTGATGCCTAACACTCTTTGGCTCTGGGTGTTTAGGGCTTTATCCTCGCAAGGAATTCTCTCTCAAAGGCTTCGAGGTGGGTTGCTCTCAAACGACAAAAGCCGTACTCTAACTCTGAGCAGCCAACCGTTTATGGTTGTAGGGGGTGGGCTATTTATAGCCACTAGGCAACCCGACCTGATTTGTCCGAAATGACCCTTGGTCACTAAGGAACTGACACATGTTCCAATGGTCAGATTTCAAACACACATGGCAACTTTACTTGGGCTACAAGCAAAGCTGACTTATCCAACTCTGGACAAGATTTGCTCTCATAGTCTTCACTCGAAGACATAGGATTTTGGTTAAGCATCACTTCAGTCATTCTGACTGGTTCACCAGGACACCACTTAACAGTACGGTGGTTCCTATGACTCAACAAAGAAGAAAAAGAACGACGAAACAACTAAGTCTTTGCGCTCCATAGTCTTCATGCGATGTCTTCTCTTGTCATAGTCTTCAATGTGAATGTCTTCACATACCACCTTTGACTTCAATGTCTTCATTCAATTTTTAGGGGTTATCTCTAGTAGGAAAACTGAATCAATGAGGGACTTCTACCTATGTTATCCTGCAATTCTCACAAACACATTAGTCCCTCAACTAGGTTTGTCGTCAATACTCCAAAACCAACTAGGGGTGGCACTAGATGCACTAACAATCTCCCCCTTTTTGGTGATTGATGACAAACTAGTTGAAGTTTTCAACGGGGAATATAATATGTGAAATTGTAAAGGATAGGGGATTGTCTTCATAAGTTGCAAGGGCTCCCCCTGAAGATGTGCATATAAGTAATTTGCTTTTGGAATGCAAATGCACATGGCAGGTTATACTTGTGGAGATCCTCTTCAACTTATGATGACAATTCATCATGCATGAAAATTATGTGAACATAATGACATGCATAATGAAAAATGGACGTCTGCAAAATGATCTAAGTGCGGAATTTATCGTCGCACATGCAGAATTTATCATCGCATCACAGTAAAGCAAATAAGTAGCAGACGACCATCGAGTTTGAGTGTTACAACTCAAAGAACCAAATGCATCAAAACGCAAGAGTTGTAAACACTAGGCAAAATATAAAACCACCGCCCATATGGACCCGCTTGAAGACTATCAAACTCATATGCTTCTCCCCCTTTTGTCAGTAAGGACCAAAAAGGTTTGAAGACATAGAGCATCTACTCGTTCCCATGAGGAGTAAGTGAAGCAGCAGGGTCGTCGGTGTTGTTAGGCGGTGCAGACGAACTCGGGGCAGTGTCGATGCATGCAGAAGTAGGGGGCGGTGAAGTAGCATCGTCTTCATCATCAATCACTCGGGCATTCACAGTTGTAGCAGAGGAGGAGAACTCAGAGTCTTCAAGAGATGGAGTTCGTCGCAGCACAGTCCTTCTTGGAGGTGTTGAGTCAAACTTGAAGCATTCAGAGAAGCCATCCTCTTGAAGATCATCCTCAGAGCACATAAGCATCAGCCCTTTCCATGTACGCCGACAGGTTTCATGGGCAACAAAGGCATTCTTGGTGGCAAGATTGTGAATCCTGTTTACGTCCACCAAGAGGCTTTGCATTTGGCACTTCAGCCAGTCATGATGCCTATCCTGTTTCTGATGAAGGGCAACCAGAAGTTCTCGGTCATTGAGAACATGGGAGCACTTCTTGGGCCGTTGGGCAATGGTGCTTTCAGTGGCTTCAGTGAGGGCACGATGAGGTGCACGTGTAGTTCCAGCCAGAGGATAAACACGAGTGACTGCTTGAACTCCTTCAATGTTTTGAGAGAAGCTTTGATTCTCAGCATTCTGAAGACTAAGGGGCTCCTTGGCAGGCTCTGGATAGATGGCTTCAACTGACATATCGACGTCAGGCAGAAAGATCCGATGATTGTGAGCAGAGGGCTGATAGGTGACAGCTGACTGTAGTTTGATCAGCCGCATAATCCATGGAGCGTAAAACTTCAAGCCAAAAATGTCAGATCCTGATGCAGCAAGTTGGTGAATAAAGAAGTCTTGTGCATTGAAGCTTTTGCCATGAAGAATATGAAAGACTAACGTCTTCATTGCGCCTTATAGCTTGGCATGTGGAGAATGTCCTTTGATGGGCGAGAGAGTTCGCCTTATGATGTGATAGATAGTACGTGGCAGATACTCAAGGTCTTCAACAAAGAACTCCTTAGGATATTCAGCATTTCGAGGCAAAGGCTTCATCATGCTAAGCATCTGACTCATATTGGGCTCAGGCTTGTGGAAGATGCTTTCCATAGCAGCACTGTGAAGCTGACAACCAGGTTCATACAGATCTCCTGGAGTGGGCAGGCCAGTAAGTTCAATGATATCAAAGGCTTTGGCTTCATGATGAACATTCCTGTCATCCACTCAAGGACCCAAGTCTTCGGATCCCTGTTGTAGCCACGGATATGAAGAGTGGCATAGAATTGGAGTAGCAATTCTTCATTCCAGTGCTCCTTATCAGTGACGAACTGCAGCAAACCAGACTCTCTGAAGCAATCCAGAGCTTCTTCCAAACAGGGCAGTCAAGTTATGGCTTCAGTGTCAAGACGCATATGTGGGAAAATGCGGCCTTGATTGTACAGAATGCATGACTAATAACTGCGCTGCTGATAGATCCAGAACCGATCAGAAGATATTCTTGCCTTGGTGTAGGGGTTCTTGGCGCTATCAAAGAAGGTGTTGTGTGCCTTGAAGCCATTGATATTGAATGATCTGGGTGCAGATGCAGTGCCTGGAAACCTGCGCAACCTTGGTATTGGCTTCTGAACCTTAGGCATGTGCTCAACATGATAGTCAAACTGAGGACCAGCAGCAGGCGGAGGAGTCAGAATAGGCCATTTGACAGTGACAAGTTGGCCATAGTTGAATGCTTGCTCGATAGTGTGTGACCTTGGTGGTGGAACAGGAGCAGTGGCATCAACAGAGGCTTCAGGATGCACATTTGTTGCTGGTGCATCATTGGCTTCATTGGCCTCTGGCACATTGGTTGGTGCAGGCTCCACATTTGCTTCAGCCATGACTACGTCATTGGCTTCATTTGTGTTGGTGGTGGCAGACTCAAGATTCTCAACCTCCACTTGATGAGCTGGAGGGTCGGGCACAGACACGTTCACTTCAGGAACATCTTCATCAGAGATTGGGGGTGTAGGGACACGATCTTCTTCTTGTTTGTCATCGGCTGATGCAGCCGGATTGTCTTCAGCACCTTTGGCTTCAGACACGGAGACATTCACAGTCGGAGTGGCTTCTGGGAACACTTGACGTGCAACAGATTGGCGCACTTCTCCTTCTGGAACGCTCGAAAGGGGGACTTGAGGCCTTGGTCCTTTGTGAAGCCTGCGTAGCGCTGGCGACGCCTGTGGAGATGGAGTTGGCTGGGCCTCAAAGTCGTTTTCTTCGTCTGGCACAGGTGGTGTGACTTGTTGTTGTTGGGGAGTACTTGGGGTGTCTTGTTGTTGTGGGTGATCAGCCCACGATGCATCCTAAGCAATTGGCGTCAGAGGATGACCAATGCTGATGAGTTCGCTGTGCGTGAGCACAGGCGATGATACCAGTTGGTTCTCGATCTGAGGAAGAACTACATCATCTTCAACATTGTCATGGTGACCAATGTCTTCAGCAGTGGTGGGATCAACTGTTGGAATGTCTTCAGCTTCATGAGCCTCTGTGGAAGCAGGCTCATGAACAATCAGTTGGTGCTGTGGTGTTCAGATGCAGGGCGAACCATTGAGATAGGTTCAACAACTAGGGGCTCTATGGGAGCAGCCCGATCCTTCTTGGTTTTACGCTTCTTATTAGAGGGAGCGACATCAGAAGCTTCAGGATTTTTCCTTTTTCTGGCTTCAGCCTCGGTAGTCCTCGTCTTCTTCAGTTCTGAAGCGGTTGACCTGACCTTTGGCTTCGAGCCAGTCATGCTGCTTGGGAAGACTATGCGAGGTTCTTCCTGCCTTGAAGGTGCAAATTGACCAGTTGAGGGCTTCTTCTTCTTTGCAGCCATTCTGGGGTCGATGCCAGGACGACCAAGAGCCTTGCGCTTCTCAGCCTCATTGTAGGCTTGCACGCACTTGTCAGCTAGGCTGTTCATGCACTCACGAGAACCTTGAGCTTCTTCACGCTTCTTGAGAAAGGCTTCCTTTAGCTCGTGCAGCATAATCTTGAAGTTTTTCACATCTTGCACACTGAGCTTGGCCATGTGCTTCTTGAACTGAGGTTTCTCATAGTCGATCTTTTGCTTCAGTTCAACGGTGCGCTGAGCTAGAGCTAGCTCAGAAGTAATGCGCCAGTGAAGGCGACACTAAGGCCAATTGGAAGTTGTAGATCTTCAAAGCTGAGGTTGGGCGTGTCAAACCACTCATCAATGAAGTCATGGATGATTGCCACATCAAAGAGAGGCAAATCATTGAAGATCTCTGCTTCTTCCTTGCTCTTGATCAGTTGCTCAAGAGCATCATCTGCAAGATCTTCATCGCTAGACAGATCAATGGCGTCGTTGCGCAGAATAGCAGCAGCAGTCAGTGCCTGATCAGTACCCTTTCTCATCTCAGTCTTCTTGGAGATGCGTGATAGATCTTCAGACTGCACACTGCCTTCAGGAGGTGCAGTAGCCAGTGGCTTCGCACGTGAGATTTTTGGTGCCGAGGCAGACTTTGAAGCTTTAGGCTTCTTCAGTTTCTTTGGCTTCAGCGGTGCAGGCGCTTCATCAGATTCAGCGTCATCTGCAGGCTCATCCACGGCTGTCCCTTGAACCATGATATGAGTGATGAGACCTTCCAGGTTGTAGAAGGGCCCAACAAGATTGGGTTTAGCTTCGCGGGTGCCATCGGCACGGGGAGCAGAGGGACCAGGGTTGAAGTCTAGTCCCAATGACTTCTTGTTTTGCTTCGCCGAATTCTTGGCAAACTGGAAGTTGCGCTTGAACAGATTGTCGTCACGACACCATAGCAATGACGATGGGTCTGCATCCACAGGCTGTGGTCCACAGACCATGCAGGGATAGAAGCCTTGTTCAATGGCTTCATCTCTGGACCTGGGTTGAAGATTTCTGTATAGGATGTCTCCCCATGGTCGCTTGATGGCATTCTTCTTAGCATATTCCTTGGTCACAAACCTGTACTTGAACCACTGTTCTGCCCAATATCGTCGAATCCATTGGATTCGTGTCTTGGGCTGATTGTAATCCTCTTCTGGATCTGTCTTGTACAGCTCTGAGAGGTCATCGGGCAGATCTCTTGATGTTCCACCTCGACGCTGTCTGCCACCCTTCCTTGCTGATTTCTCTGAAGCCATGATCTTCAAACTGAATGGCTTCAACACGTTCAAAGGTTTCAAAGGCTTTCGCTTGCTGGTCAAGCAGGAACTGGCTTCCAGAGAATTTATATGATGCTGTAAGAATTCTGCAAATGAATGCAGACTATGAGAACCAAGGGATTCTCCCATGGACATGTACCTGTGATAGCATTAAGGTGCGAGGGAAGGGGAAGAGGTCATATGCATTCTCAGAAGATTTTGAAGATAAATCGGTTTAGAAGACATTGACCTCATAGTGCGAAGACATTCACTCATAGATAGAGAGTTGGTTCCAGATTTGTACGAATCCATGAATAAGTACAAGTGAGGAATCTAACTACTTTGTGAAGCATAAGTGAACATACTAGGCATATTATGAGATGCAGTATGAATTAGATCCAACTTTGTGTGAACAAAAACTGCTTGTGGTAGAAAGTGATGAATCTATAGGATCGAGTAAGCTGTGGACGCACATTGAGGACGAAGGGAACGTGCTTCTGTCCTTCTGTCATTGGACTGATCATTTCTTTTGGCAAAGGGGCCGTAAAAAGGAAATTTTATTTACCACACAAAGAACTGCTAGACGGAGTGGGAGAGGAGGCCGAGCAGATCGATCGTCCGTGCCCTAACTTGGCAACGGAGGACACCTACGGCGATGGTGGAGAAGACGATGTCTGCGGCCTGCGTGAAGACGGCGTCGGTGAGGTCGAGGCAGCTATGCGCTTCGTCGCCAGCGTCGTCGAGGGCTAACAGTGGCGCTAGGGTTTGTGCGAGAGTGGAAGAAAGGATAATGACTATGGTGAGGCGTGTATTTATAGGGATAGGGACGGCACAGTGTTATTACACAGGTGCCCCTGGCGATTCACATCTGAAGGACACGTGGCCATCATGCAACATATCGAAGGTTGTTCCACATTCCCACGCACGCATGGATTGTCGGGTGGTCGTTCCCACTTCTCCGGGTTTCAGGTGAAGGAATTAGGATTGAAAACGGACTTAAGGTTTGTCTCTGTATCTTCTGCTGACAAGGACGCAGATAAGATATTCGACAGTTTCAATAGAATGCATATGATTTGGAGAGATAGAGTTTGAGATAGAAAGCATAGAGAGGTTAGGGTCCGATCACATTCACTTAGTTCAAAAGATTCAACAAGAAGACATAGCTATAAGTGAATGTTGTAGAGGACAGAACACTAGTATATATATGTATATATAAGAAAGACAATCAAATCAACATCGTGAAGATAATCATGAAGACAAGTTGAGATTGAAGCCAAACCAAATGTGAATACATACCAAACGTAACGCCATGAGTGAAACACTTCAAACAGAAAAATTTGGTGGTGGCGTTACCTACCATATAGGAAGTATTAGATCCAGACACGGCGCAGAATTATCGTGGCGCTCCGAAGTCAAATTCCACATTAATGTATTCACACTTAGAATGTAAGTCTTCATTGATTGAAGATATACTTTACTTCGTGTGTTGCACATCTAAGTCATCAGTGTACATAAGTGTTAGGATGTGTGCCTGATCACAGGACATTTGAGGATTCCAAGATATTTAGCTCACACCGTAACTTGCAAAACCTCTTCTCATCCAAGGGCTTGGTGAAGATATCTGCCAATTGCTCTTCAGTGTTGACGTGTATGATATCAATATCTTCCTTCCCAACATGATCTCTGAGAAAGTGATAACGAATTTCAACGTGCTTTGTCTTCGAGTGCTGAACTGGGTTGTTGGCAATCTTGATGGCGCTTTCGTTGTCGCAGTAGAGTGGCACTAGCTTCAGATGAATGCCATAGTCTTTGAGTGTTTGCTTCATCCATAGAAGTTGAGCGCAGCAAGATCCAGCAGCAATGTATTCAGATTCAGCAGTGGAGAGAGATGCACAGTTCTGCTTCTTTGAAGAACAACATACAAGTGATCGTCCCAGAAAATGACATGTGCCTGATGTAGACTTGCGATCCACCTTGTCACCATCATAATCAGCATCCGAGAATCCAACTAGATCAAACTCTGAGCCCTTTGGATACCATAATCCTAATGTTGGGGTGTGAGCCAAATATCTGAGAATTCGCTTCACAGCTAAGTGATGCGATTCCTTTGGTGACGCTTGGAATCGAGCATGCATGCAAACACTAAGCATAATATCTGGCCTAGATGCACATAGATACAGTAAAGAGCCAATCATGGAGCGGTATACCTTTTGATCGAACTCTTTACCATTGTCGTCGGGACCCAGATGATGTTTGGCTGGTATTGGAGTCGTGAAGCCTTTGCAGTCTTGCATCCCAAATTTCTTCAGGCAATCCATCATGGACATCTGATATTGCTCTTGCATCATATATCCAAACTCGTCAGTGTATTTCTGATTGGTGCAGCCGAAGATAATGTCATCCACATATATTTGGCACACAAACAGTTCACTATCATATGTCTTCGTGAAGAGAGTGGGGTCGAGGGAACCAGGTTTGAAGCCTTTGCTCTTCAGGAAGTATTTGAGTGTGTCATACCAAGCCCGAGGGGCTTGTTTGAGGCCATATAGTGCTTGTTGAGCTTGTACACCATGTCAGGATGTGTTGGATCTTCAAAGCCAGGCGGTTGTGCAACATACACTTCTTCTTCAATCTTGCCATTGAGAAAAGCGCTCTTCACATCCATTTGATACAGAAGAATGTTATGATGATTTGCATAGGCTAGCAGTATGCGTATGGCTTCAAGTCTAGCCACAGGAGCAAATGTTTCATCGAAGTCAATCCCTTCAACTTGAGTGTAACCTTGAGCAACGAGACGAGCTTTGTTTCTGACAACTTGACCATTCTCATCTTGCTTGTTGCGATATATCCATTTGGTGCCTATTATATTGTGCTTGCGAGGATCAGGACGCTTAACCAGTTCCCATACATTATTTCGCTCAAACTGTTGAAGCTCTTCTTGCATAGCTTGAATCCATTCAGGTTCCATGAAGGCTTCTTCAACTTTCTTGGGTTCAGATATTGAGACGAATGCGAAGTGCCCATAGAAATTTGCTAGCTGTGTTGCCCTTGAGCGAGTGAGTGGACCTGGTGCATTGATGCTATCAATTATTCTCTAAATCTGTACTTCATTTGCGACACGAGGATGTACTGGACGAAGATTTTGCTCTTGCTGATCATTGTTATCGTTAGAAGGATTGTCTTCAGGCTGAGCATTGTCTTCAGGTTGATCAGGTGCGGAGATGATAAGTTCCTCTTCAGGCTGAGCTTCAGAAGGTATGATTTCTCCAGTTCCCATAAGTTTGATTGATTCACTGGATGGAACTTCATCTAGCACATTTGGCAGGTGCTCTCTTTGTGAGCCGTTAGTCTCATCGAACCGCACATCCACTGTTTCAACCACTTTATAGTGAAAAAGGTTGAAGACTCTGTAGGAGTGCGAATCCTTTCCATATCCAAGCATAAAACCTTCATGTGCTTTTGGTGCAAAGTTTGAAGTGTGATGTGGATCCTTGATCCAACACCTGGCACCAAATACTCTGAAGCAACTGACATTTGGCTTCTTGCCAGTAAAGAGCTCATAGGATGTCTTGTTGAGAAGTTTTTGAAGATACACATGGTTGATGATATGGCATGCAGTATCAATGGCTTCAGGCCAGAACTTTCTTGGAGTCTTGTATTCATCAAGCATTGTCCGGGCCATCTCAATGAGTGTTCTGTTCTTGCGTTCCACGACGCCATTCTGCTGTGGTGTGTACGGAGCTGAGAACTCATGAGTGATGCCTAGTGTATCGAGATAAGTGTCGAGGCCAGTGTTCTTGAATTCAGTGCCATTGTCACTTCTGATGTGCTTGATCTTGACGCCATAGTTGTTCATGGCTCGATTGGCGAAGCGTCTGAAGACATCCTGCACTTCAGTCTTGTACAGGATTATATGCACCCAAGTATATCTTGAATAATCATCAACAATGACAAAGCCATAGAGACAAGCAGTAGTAGTAAGATTTGAGTAATGAGTGGGACCGAAAAGATCCATGTGGAGCAGTTCGAAGGGTTGAGTCGTTGTCATGATTGTCTTCGAGGGATGCTTGGCCCTCGTCATCTTTCCTGCTTCACAGGCACCACATAAGTGATCCTTCTTGAACTTGACGCCCTCGATCCCTATGACATGCTTCTTCCTTGCAAGGGTGTGGAGGTTCCTCATGCCAGCATGCCCTAGCCTCCGACGCCAGAGCCAGCATTCAGAAGCTTTTGCTAGAAGACATACGGCAAGTTGTGGCCTGCTGAGAAATCTACCACGTACAAATCATCTTTCCGATACCCTTCAAACACTAGAGACTTGTCAGATTCCATTAGAACAAGGCAACGATATTTTCCAAACATCACAATCATGTTTAAGTTGCAAAGCATTGAGAGAGACATTTAGTTGAAACCAAGGGATTCAACAAGCATGACTTTATCCAAGTGTTGATCCTTTGAGATTGCAACTCTACCTAGACCCAATAACTTGCTTTTACCAATATCAGCAAATGTGATGTGACTTTCGTTAGATGGACGTAAGGTTGAGTCCATAAGAAGGCTTCGCTTGCCAGTCATGTGATTGGTACACCCACTATCAATAATCCATTCTGAAGCAGCTAGTGTCGTACCCTACAGTACAGTTAGGGGAATAGTCTTCACGAAGAGAATTGTGAAGCATAAACATTTGACGAGCAAGTAGATTATGAAGGCTTAAATCAAGGTTAGGACTGATAGAGCAAGTGGCAAGCGACTCAGGAACAAAATACATAATAAGACCATTTGGGCATTTGATCTTGCGCCCTACAAGATGTTTAAGGTCCCCAGCAATAGCATCAGACGATTTTGGTTTTCGGCTGGAGACCTTTCCCTGCAAAAGAGAGTTAACCTTTCTTAGCCACCCACATCTTCAAGGGTGGCTTCGAAGCAATGAGTCTAAGTGCAACATCTGAGAACTTTGGCTTTGGAGCCCTAGCAAAAAGTCTTGCAGCTGGACAATAGTACTCATAAGAATAAGCAGAATAGTTCTTGGTCTTATGAACATGGCGGTTTGATGAAATGCGCTCATATTCACAGGCCTGAGTAAGGTTTCCTTGTGGTGTCATGATGACATTCATAGGAAGATTCTCCAAACACCTTTTCGGCACCCAGACCTTCTTCATAGGCGGTCCATTCCTGCAGTTAGTACCAATATACCTGGCAAACACTTCACCATTCTGATTCTTAAACAGTTTATAGTTTGCATCAAAGGATTCATCAATAATAATGGGATTAGCACAAGTGAAGCCAGATAGGGTGGATGGACCCGCTGAAGGTTCCTTTGCAGCAACCCATGTGGTTTTGGGGTACTGCTCAGGTTTCCAGTAAGAGCCATCAGCATTCATTTTCCTTTCGAACCCAACACCCTCTTTCCTAGGGTTTCGGTTCAGGACCTGCCTTCTGAGGACATCACATAGTGTCTGATGCCCTTTGAGACTTTTGAACATCCCTGTTTCAAGCAATATCTTCAACCTAGCATTCTCATCAGCAGTAGCAGTGGTATCCTCAGCAGAGGGGTTAGTTATCACATCAACAGTTGAAGATATTGCAACAGTAGCAGCAGTAGAACACTCAGCAACAGAGGTAGCGTTGTCATGCTCAATGCATTTAAGACATGGTGGTTCAAATCCTTCCTGAGCGGAACTGATCTGTTTGGCGCGAAGTGACTCGTTTTCCTTTTGAAGATCTTCATGAGCCGCTCTCAATTTCTCAAGATCTTGCTTCCTTTGAAGATAATCATAGGAAAGCCTTTCATGAGTGGTTGAGAGCGTTTCATGACAACTTTCAAGTTCCTCATACTTAACGTGAAGATTTTTTATGTCTTCAATTAAGGACTGAGATCGAGTCATTTCAGCGTCTAACAGATCATCGCTTTTGTCTAACAGTTTTTGAATATGTTCCATAGCTTTCTGTTGTTCAGTTGCAATTTTAGCAAGTGTTTTGTAGCTGGGTTTGGAACCACAATCAGAGTCATCTTCACTAGATGTTTGATAGTGAGTAGTGCGTGTGTTTACCTTGGCACCGCATGCCATGAAGCAGTAGGTAGGAGCGGAGTAGTCCTTGTCATTTGCATCGGTGTCAGTGATGAAGTCATTGTCTTCGGTGTTGAAGATGGACTTGGCAACGTATGCTGTAGCCAGACTCGCAACGCCAGAATAGGACTCCTCCTCAGACTCCACCTCCGCCTCCTCAGAAGCGGACTCCTCCTCTGAATGCATTTCCTTGCCAACAAACGCACGTGCCTTGCCAGATGAGCTCTTCTTGTGTGATGAAGACTTAGAGGAAGGCATGGAAGAAGACTTTGAGTATTTCTTCTTCTTCTTGTCGTCAGAGTCATATTCCTTGCTCTTCTTCTTCTTCTTGTTCTCATTGTCCCAGTGCGGACACTCAGAGATGTAGTGGCCAGGTTTCTTGCACTTGTGGCATGTTCTCTTCTTGTAGTCATGAGCAGAAGCTTCATCATTCCTTGAGCTTGATCGTGAAGACTTTCTGAAGCCTTTCTTCTTGGTGAATTTTTGGAACTTCTTCACAAGCATAGCAAGCTCCTTTCCAATGTCTTCAGGATCATCAGAACTGCTGTCAGGTGATCTCAGGAGTGTCTTGATGACTTCATACTTGGTGATCTCAGTGGCGCCGAGAGCTTGAAGCTCATTTGTGATGTCAGTGAGTCGATCAAATGTGAGCTGGATGTTCTCATTGTCATTTCTCTTGAAGCGGTTGAAGACGTTGCGAAGGACACTGATTCTCTGATCTCTCTGGGTTGAGACGCCTTCATTGACCTTGGAGAGCCAGTCCCAGACTAGCTTAGATGTTTCCAAAGCAATCACGCGGCCATACTGTCCTTTGGTCAGATGACCACAGATGATGTTCTTGGCAGTGGAGTCCAGTTGAACGAACTTCTTGACATCAGCAGCGGTGACACCTTCACCAGCCTTGGGAACGCCATTCTTGACGACATACCATAGGTCGACATCAATGGCTTCAAGATGCATGCGCATCTTATTCTTCCAGTAGGGATATTCAGTTCCATCGAAGACGGGGCAAGCAGCGGAGACCTTGATTATCCCTGTAGTCGACATAGCTAAAACTCCAGGTGGTTAAACTGAATTACACAGAACAAGGGAGTACCTTGCTCTGATACCAACTGAAAGTGCTAGTGATCGACTAGAGGGGCGGTGAATAGGCGATTTTTATGAAAGTCTTCAAAACATGGAAGTTTTGAAGACAAACGATAGAAATAAACCTATTACCATGCAGCGGAAGGTAGACTACACTAGGAAAACCATAGTCAAGTATTCAATGAAGTGAAAGCACAATGACTAATAGCAACTAGGCAGTAAAGATTGTAAGTGCATCTAGTGCCACCCCTAGTTGGTTTTGGAGTATTGACGACAAACCTAGTTGAGGGACTAATGTGTTTGTGAGAATTGCAGGATAACACAGGTAGAAGTCCCTCATTGATTCGGTTTTACTACCAGAGATGACCCCTAAAAATGTATGAAGACATTGAAGTCAAAGGTGGTATATGAAGATATTCACATTGAAGACTATGACAAAAGAAGACACGTTATGAAGCATATGGAGCTCGAAGACTTAGATCTTTCGTAGTTCCTTTTCTTTTGTGTTGAGTCATAGGAACCACCGTACTGTTAAGTGGGGTCCAGGAGAACCAGTCAGCATGACTGAAGTGATGCCTAAACCAAAAACCTATGTCTTCGAGTCAAGACAATGAGAGCGAATCTTGTCCAGAGCCGGACAAGTCAGCTTTGCTTATAGCCCAAGTAAAGTTGCCATGAAAGTTTGAAATCTGACCGTTGAGACACGTGTTAGTTCCTTAGTGACCCAGGGTCATTTCGGACAAATCAGGTCGGGTTGCCAAGTGGCTATAAATAGCCCACCCCCTACAACCATAAACGGTTGGCTGCTCAGATTTCAGTGCACGGCTTTTGTTGTTTGAGAGCAACCCACCTCAAAGCCTTTGAGAGAAAATTCCTAGCGAGGAGAAAAGCCCTAACCACCCAGAGCCAGAGAACATTGGGCATCACTTAAGTCTTCTTGTCTGTGTGATCTGAAGACTTATTACACTTGAGGACTGTGCATCCCCAGACGGTTAGGCGTCGCGTTCGGAGCATCCAAGAGACATTGTGGATTGCCAGTGAACGAAGTCTGTGAAGGTTTGGGAGTCTACCTTGAAGACTTACCAGAGTGATTGGGCGAGGACTATGTGACCTTAGCTCAAGGAGAATACGGTGAGGACTTGGTGTCCTGAGCTGCGTGTTCAGGACTGGGTGTCCGGGACTGTGTGTCCTTAGGTTTCAATACCTAGCCGCTCCAACCAGACGTACAGTTGTCACAGTAACTGGAACTGGTCCAACACATCATTGTCTTCAACGAGTCACCGGTTTCATCTTCACTTCCTGCAAGTGCATCTTGTGCCACCCCTAGTTGGTTTTGGAGTATTGACGACAAACCTAGTTGAGGGACTAATGTGTTTGTGAGAATTGCAGGAAAACACAGGTAGAAGTCCCTGATTGATTCGGTTTTACTACCAGAGATGACTCCTAAAAATGTATGAAGACATTGAAGACAAAGGTGGTATATGAAGATATTCACATTGAAGACTATGACAACAAAAGACACGTTATGAAGCCTATGGAACTCGAAGACTTAGATCCTTCGTAGTTCTTTTTATTCTTGTTGAGTCATAGGAACCACCATACTGTTAAGTGGGGTCCAGGAGAACCAGTCAGAATGACTGAAGTGATGCCTAAATCAAAAACCTATGTCTTCGAGTGAAGACAATGAGAGCAAATCTTGTCCAGAGCCGGACAAGTCAGCTTTGCTTGTAGCCCAAGTAAAGTTGCCATGAGAGTTCGAAATCTGACCGTTGAGACACGTGTCAGTTCCTTAGTGACCCAGGGTCATTTCGGACAAATCAGGTCGGGTTGCCAAGTGGCTATAAATAGCCCACCCCCACAACCATAAACGGTCGGCTGCTCAGATTTCAGTGTACGGCTTTTGTCGTTTTAGAGCAACCCACCTCAAAGCCTTTGAGAGAAAATTCCTAGCGAGGAGAAAAGCCCTAACCACCCAGTGCCAGAGTAAATTGGGCATCACTTAAGTCTTCGTGTCTGAGTGATCTGAAGACTTATTACACTTGAGGACTGTGCATCCTTCAGACGGTTAGGCATCGCGTTCTGAGCATCCAAGAGAAATTGTGGATTGCCGGTAAACGAAGTCTGTGAAGGTTTGGGAGTCTACCTTGAAGACTTACTAGAGTGATTGGGCGAGGTCTGTGTGACCTTAGCTCAAGGAGAAAACGGTGAGGACTGGGTGTCCTGAGCTGCGTGTTCAGGATTGGGTGTCCGGGACTGTGTGTCCTTTGGTTTAAGTACCTAGCCGCTCCAACCAGACGTACAGTTTTCACAGCAACTGGAACTGGTCCAACAAATCATTGTCTTCAATGTGTCACTGGTTTCATCTTCACTTCCTTTGACTTACTGTTATTCATTGTGAAGCCATTACATGCTTGCTCTATCTTTTGTCTTCACAACGTAACTGTATGAGTTGTTTGGCTTCATAACTTCTTCCTACCTGATCCTTATTACACTGAAGCTGTTTGTCACTGTGCTTTCACTATATTGAATACTTGACCATGGCTTGCCTAGTGTAATCTAACTTCCGCTGCATAGTAATAGGCATAATCTTCACTGTTTGTCTTCATAACTCCCAAGTTTTGAAGACTTTCATAAAAATCGCCTATTCACCCCCCCTCTAGTCGATATAACACACTTTCACTTCCTTTTACTTACCGATCACTCATTGTGAAGTCATTGCGTGTATGTTCTATCTTTTGTCTTCACAACGTGAGTGTATGATCTTTTTGGCTTCATAGTATCTTCCTACCTGATCCTAATTACACTACAGCTATTTGTCTCTGTGCTTTCACCCTGTTGACACTTGACCATGGCTTGCCTAGTGTAGTCTAACTTCCGCTGCATAGTAATAGGCATATCTCTACTGTTTCTCTTCATAACTTCATGTTTTGAAGACTTCCATAAAAATCGCCTATTCACCCCCCCTCTAGTCGATATAACGCACTTTCAACTGGTATCAGAGCAAGGTGCTCCCCTGTTCTGTGTGATTCGGTTTAACCACCTGGAGTTTTAGCTATGTCGACTGCAGGGATAATCAAAGTCTCCCCTGCGTGCCCCGTCTTTGATGGAACTGAATATCCCTACTGGAAGAATAAGATGCGTATGCATCTTGAAGCCATTGACATCGACCTATGGTATGTCGTCGAGAACGGCGTTCCCAAGGCTGGAGAAGGTGTCACCAAGAAATTCGTTCAACTGGACTCTACTGCCAAGAATATCATCTGTGGTCATCTGACCAAAGGACAGTATGGCCGTGTGAGTGCCTTGAAGACATCCAAACTGGTCTTGGACTGGCTCTCCAAAGTTAATGAAGGCATCTCAACCCAGAGAGATCAAAGAATCAGTGTCCTTCGCAATCTCTTCAACCGCTTCAAGCGAAATGACAATGAGAATGTCTAGCACACATTTGACAGACTCACTAACATCACAAATGAGCTTCAAGCCCTCGGTGCTACTGAGATCACCAAACATGAAATCGTCAAGACGCTGCTGAGATCACTTGATAGTTCGTTTGACATCCTGGCCCTGATGATTCAAGAATGTACTGATTTCAAGACACTCGATCCGTCTGACATACTTGAGAGGCTCAACACACATGAGTTTCAGCTTTCTGAGAAAAGAGATATCTACGGTCCAAACTATGGGCGAACTCGTGCCTTGAAGGAAAAAGCTGTTTCCGCATATGAAGAAGAATCTGACAACAGTTCTGATGATCCTGAAGACATTGGAAGAGAACTTGAAATGCTAGTGAAGAAGTTCCAAAAATTCACCAAGAAGAAAGGCTTCAGAAAATCTTCACGATCAAGCTCAAGGAATGATGAAGCTTCTGCTCATGACTACAAGAAGAAAACATGTCACAAGTGCAAGAAAACTGGACACTTCATCTCTGAGTGTCCACAGTGGGACAATGAGAACAGAAGGAAGAAGAAGAGCAAGGAATATGATTCTGACGACAAGAAGAAGAAGAAATACTCAAAGTCTTCTTCCAAGTCTTCATCAAAGTCTTCATCACACAAGAAGAGCTCATCTAGCAAGGCACGTGCGTTTGTTGGAAAGGAGATGGATTTAGAGGAGGAGTCCGCATCTGAGGAGGCAGAGGTGGAGTCTGAGGAGGAGTCTGACTCTGGCATTGCGAGTCTGGCTACAGCATACATCGCCAAGTCCATCTTCAACACTGAAGACAATGACTGCATCACCGACACCAACGCAAATGACAAGAACGACTCCACTCCTACCTACTGCTTCATGGCACGCGGTGCCAAGGTAAACACACGCACTACTCGCTATGAAACATCTAGTGACGATGACTCTGAATGTGATTCAAAACCTAGCTACAAAACACTTGCTAAAATTGCAACTGAACAACAGAAAGCTATGGAACATATTCAAAAACTCATGAAAAGCTTTCCTATGATTATCTTCAAAGGAAGCAAGAACTTGAGAAATTGAGGGTGGCTCATGAAGATCTTCAAAAGGAAAACGAGTCACTTCGCTTCGAACAGATCAGTCCCGCTCAGGAAGGATTTGAACCACCATGTCTTAAATGCATTGAGCATGATAATGCTAATTCTGTTGCTGAATGTTCCACTTCTACTACTGTTGCAATATCTTCAACTGTTGACGTGGTAACTAACCCCTCTGCTGAGGATACCACTGCTATTGCTGATGAGAATGCTATGTTGAAGACATTGCTTGAAATAGGGATGTACAAAAGTCTTAAAGGACATCAGACACTATGTGATGTCCTCAAGAAGCAGATCCTGAATCGAAACCCTAGGAAAGAGGGTGTTGGATTTGTGAGGAAAATCAATGCAGATGGCTCTTACTGGAAACCTGAGCAGTACCCCAAAACCACATGGGTTGCTGCAAAGGAACTTTCAGCAGATCCATCCAACTTATCTGGCTTCACTTGTGCTAACCCCATTATCATTGATGAATCCTTTGATGCAAACTATAAACTGTTTAAGAATCAGAATGATGAAGTGTTTGCCAGGTACATTGGTACTAACTGCAGGAATGGACCGCCTATGAAGAAGATCTGGGTTCCGAAAAAGTGTCTGGAACATCTTCCTGTGAATGTCTTCATGACACTGCACTTAAAGAAGACAAACCTCAGACCAAAGACTTCATATGGTCCAAAGGCTTCATACAAACAGAGGACTCACCTGAGTCGCACTAACGCAAATATTTTGCAGGGAAACTATACTCAGGCATATGAATATGAGAGCGGTTCATCGAATCGTGTTCATGTGACCAAAAATTATTCTGCTTATTCCTATGAGTATTATTGTCCACCTGCTAGACTGTTTGCTAAGGCTTCAAAGCCAAAATTCTCAGATGCTGCACTTAGACTTATTGCTTCTAAGCCACCCTTGAAGATGTGGGTGGTTAAGAAAGCTGAACTCTCTTTTGAAGGGAAAGGTCTCTAGCAAAAAAAACAAAATCTTCTGATGCTATTGCTGGGGACCTTAAAAATCTTGTAGGGCGCAAGATAAAATGCCCGAATGGCATCATTATGTACTTTGCTCCTGAATCACATGCTACTCTCCCTATTAGTCCTAATCTGGATCTAAGTTTTCATAACCCACTGGTTCATCAAATGTTTATGCTTCACAACTCTTTTTGTGAAGCCTATCCCCCTAACTGCACTGTAGGGTACGACACCAGCGACTTCAGAATGGATTATTGACAGTGGGTGTACAAATCATATGACTGGCAGAAGAAGCCTTCTTATGGACTCAACTTTATGTCCATCCGACAAGAGCCACATCACATTTGCTGACACTGGTAAAAGTAAGGTATTGGGTCTAGGTAGAGTTGCAATCTCAAAGGATCAACACATGGATAAAGTCATGCTTGTTGAATCCCTTGGATTCAACTTAATGTCTGTCTCAATGCTTTGCGATTTGAATATGATTGTAGTGTTTGGAAAATATCGTCTCCTGGTGCTAATGGAATCTGACAAATCTCTAGTGTTTGAAGGGTATCGGAAAGGTGATTTGTACGTGGTAGATTTCTCAGCAGGACCACAACTTGCAGTATGTCTTCTTGCAAAAGCTTCAGAATGCTGGCTTTGGCATCGGAGGCTTGGGCATGCTGGCATGAGGAACCTCCACACCCTTGCGAAGAAGAAGCATGTCATAGGCATCGAGGGCATCAAGTTCAAGAAATATCATTTATGCGGTGTCTGTGAAGCAGGGAAGATGACAAGGGCAAAACATCCTTCGAAGACAATCATGACTACTACACAACCCTTCGAACTGCTCCACATGGATCTTTTCGGTCCCACTCACTACTCAACTTTTACTACTACTGCTTGCCTCTATGGCTTCGTCATTGTTGATGATTACTCTAGATATACTTGGGTACACATAATCTTTTACAAGACTGAAGTGCAGGATGTCTTCAGACGCTTCGCAAATCGAGCTATGAACAATTTTGGCGCCAAGAACAGAACACTCATTGAGATGGCCAGAATGATGCTAGATGAATACAAGACTCCAAGAAAATTCTGGACTGAAGCCATTGACACTGCATGCCATACAATCAATCGTGTTTATCTTCACAAGCTTCTGAACAAGACGTCTTATGAACTCCTAACTGACAAGAAGCCAAATGTCAGTTATTTCAGAGTATTTGGCGCAAGGTGCTGGATCAAGGACCCACACCACACCTCAAAGTTTGCACCAAAAGCACATGAGGGTTTTATGCTTGGATATGGAAAGGATTCACACTTCTACAGAGTCTTCAATCTCTTCCATTACAAAGTGGTTGAAACAGTGGATGTGCGGTTCGATGAGACAAATGGTTCACAAAGAGAGCAAGTGCCAAATGTGCTAGATGAAATTCCATCTAGTGAATCAATCAAGCTAATGGGAACTGGAGAGATTATACCTTATGAAGCTCATCCTGAAGAAGAACTTATCATCTCAGCACCTGATCAACATGAAGACAATGCTCAGCCTGAAGACATTCCTCCCGACAACAACACAGATCAGCAAGAGCAAAGTCTTCGCCCTGTACATCCTCGTGTTGCCAATGAGGTGCAGATTAACAGAATAATTGACAGCATCAATGCACCTGGTCCACTCACTCGTTCAAGGGCAACTCAGCTAGCAAATTTTTGTGGGCACTTCGCATTCGTCTCAATATCAGAACCCAAGAAAGTTGAAGAAGCCTTCATGGAACCTGAATGGATTCAAGCTATGCAAGAAGAGCTTCAACAGTTTCAGCTGAATAATGTATGGGAACTGGTTAAGCATCCCGATCCATGGAAGCACAACATAATAGGCACCAAATGGATATACCGCAACAAGCAAGATGAGGATGGTCAAGTTGTCAGAAACAAAGCTCGTCTCTTTGCTCAAGGATATACTCAAGTAGAGGGCATTGACTTCGACGAAACTTTTGCTCTTGTGGCTAGGCTTGAAGCCATACGCATACTGCTGGCCTATGCAAATCATCATAACATACTTCTATATCAAATGGATGTGAAAAGTGCCTTTCTCAATGGCAAGATTGAAGAAGAAGTGTATGTTGCACAACCACCTGGTTTTGAAAATCCAAAACATCCTGATATGGTATACAAGCTCAACAAGGCACTGTATGGCCTCAAACAAGCCCCTAGGGCCTGGTATGATACACTCAAGTACTTTCTGAAGAGAAAAGGCTTCATACCTGGTTCCCTGGATCCCACTCTTTTCACGAAGACATACGATGGTGAACTGTTTGTGTGCCAAATACATGTGGATGATATTATCTTCGGCTGCACCAATCGGAAGTACAGTGAAGAGTTTGGATATATGATGCAAGAGCAATATCAGATGTCCATGATGGGGGAGCTGAAGTTCTTTCTTGGTCTTCAAATCCGACAACAGCGCAATGGCATCTTCATATCTCAAGAGAAGTATCTCAAATATTGCCTGAAGAAGTTCGGTATGCAAGACTGCAAAGGCTTCACAACACCAATGCCAGCCAAACATCATCTAGGTCCAGACGACAATGGTAAAGAGTTCGATCAAAAGGTATACCGCTCCATGATTGGGTCTTTGCTTTATTTATGTGCATCTAGGCCAGATATCATGCTTAGTGTTTGCATGTGTGCTCGATTTCAAGCGGCACCAAAGGAGTCGCATCACTTAGCTGTGAAGCGAATTCTTCGATATTTGGCTCACACCCCAACTCTAGGATTATGGTATCCAAAGGGCTCAGAGTTTGATTTGGTTGGATTTTCGGATGCTGATTATGCTGGTGACAAAGTTGATCGCAAGTCTACATCAGGCACATGTCACTTTCTGGGACGATCACTTGTATGTTGGTCTTCAAAGAAGCAGAACTGTGTATCTCTCTCCACTGCTGAATCTGAATACATTGCTGCTGGATCTTGCTGCGCTCAGCTTCTGTGGATGAAGCAAACACTCAAGGATTATGGCATTCATCTGAAAAAATGTGCCACTTTACTACGACAACGAAAGCGCCATCAAGATTGCCAACAACCCAGTTCAGCACTCGAAGACAAAGCACATTGAAATTCGCCATCACTTTCTCAGAGATCATGTTGTGAAGGAAGACATTGATATCATACACGTCAACACTGAAGAGCAATTGGCAGATATCTTCACCAAGCCCTTGGATGAGAAGAGGTTTTGCAAGTTACGGTGTGAGCTAAATATCTTGGAATCCTCAAATGTCCTGTGATCAGGCACACATCCTAACACTTATGCATATTGATGATTTAGATGTGCAACACACAAAGTAAAGTATATCTTCAATCAATGAAGACATAAATTCTAAGTGTGAATACATTAATGTGGAATTTGACTTCGGAGCGCCACGATAATTGTGCGCCGTGTCTGGGTCTAATACTTCCTATACGGTGGGTAATGCCACCACCAAACGTTCTATTTTGAAGTGTTTCACTCATGGCGTTACCTCGCAATGTCTTCACATTTGGTTTGGCTTCAATCTCAATATGTCTTCATGATTATCTTCACTGCGTTGATTATATAGATATATATATATGTACTGGTGTTCTGTCCTCTACAACATTCACTTATAGCTATGTCTTCTTGTTTGAATCTTTTGAACTAAGTGAATGCGATCGGACCCTAACCTCTCCATGCTTTCTACCTCAAACTCTATCTCTCCAAGTCGTATGCATTCTATTGAAACTGTCGAATGTCTTCTCTGCATCCTTGTCAGCAGAAGACACAGAGACAAACTTTAAAACCGTTTTCAACGCTCATTCATCCACAAGAAATCCGGAGAAGTAGGAACGACACCCAACAATCAAGGCGTGCGTGGGATGTGGAACTGCCCCCAAAATACCGCATGATGGGCACGTGCTGTTCAGATGCGAATTGCCAGGGGCACCTGAGTAATAGCGCAGTGCCGCCTCTATCCCTATAAATACACGATTCATTGCGGTCATTATCTCTTCTTCCACCCTCGCACGAACCCTAGCGCCACCGCTAGCTCTTGACGATGCCGGCGACGAAGCGCTTCACTGCCGCAACCTCTCCGACGCCGTTTTCACGCCGACAGCAGACATTGCTCTCTCCGTCGTCGCCGTAGGTGTCTTCCGTCGCCAAGTTAGGGCACGGAGGATCGAACTGCTCGGCTTCAACTCCCACTTCGTCTAGCAGTTCCAGTGTGGTAAATAAAACTTCTTTTTACAGCCTCTTTTGATCTCTTGGTTCTGTCACTTTCAACCATAAGAAGTTTCTCTTCACACCAGTTAGATCTCTCGCTGCATCTCATAACATGCCTAGTATATTCACTTGTGCTTCATAAAGTAGTTAGATTCCTCACTTGTACTGATCTATGGGTTCGTACAAATCTGGAACCAACTTCTTATCTATAAGTGAATGTCTTCGCACAATGAGGTCAATGTCTTCTAAACCGATTTATCTTCAAAATCTTCTGAGAATGCATATGACCTCTTCCCCTTCCCTCGCACCTTAATGCTGTCACAGGTACAGGTCCGTGGGAGAATCCTTTGGTTCTCATAGTCTGCATTCATTTGCAGAGTACTTGCAGCATCACATCAACTCTCCTGAAGCCAGTTCTTGTTGGTCAAGCAAAAGGAAGCCTTTGAAGACTTTGAACATCTTGAAGCCTTCCAAGTTAAGATTCATGGCTTCAGAAACAGCAGCAAGGAAGGGAGGCAGACAGAGACGTGGTGGAACGTCCAAAGATCTGCCTGATGAATTGGCAGAGATGTACAAAACTAATCCTGAAGAAAGCTATGGTTAGCGCAAGACACGAATCCAATGGATTCGAAGATATTGGGCAGAGCAATGGTTTCAATACCGCTTCGTCACTCAGGACTATGCCGAAAAGTGCGCCATCAAGAGACCGTGGGGAGATGTATTATACAAAAATCTCGTACCCAGGTCCAGAGACGAAGCCATTGCTCAAGGCTTCTATCCATGCATGGTGAGAGGACCACAGCCAGCTGAAGCACATCCGTCATCACTTCTCTGGTGTCGCGATGACAATCTGTTCAAGCGCAACTTCCAATTTGCTCAGAACTCTGCAAAGCAAAACAAGAAGAAGCTGGGATTAGACTTCAACCCTGGTCCCTCTGAACCAAGGGCAGATGGCACACGCGACACCGATCCCAATATCATCGGGCCGTATGCCAGTCTTGCATGCCTCATCACCCGCATCCTAGTCCAGGGGACTGCCGTGAATGACCCTCCAGCAGATACTAAGTCTGATGACGCCCCTGCTGCGCCGAAGCCAAAGCAGAAGAAGCCAAAAGCTTCAAAGCCAGCCGCTTCTCCCAAAATCTCAAGAGCGAAGCCATTGGCAACTGCACCTCCTGAAGCCAGTATCCAGTCTGAAGACTTATCACGAGTCTCCAAGCCCCAAGAAGCCAAGAAGCCTCAGCAACACACAGGCAAAGAGCTCACTGCTACTGCCATTCTGCGCTGCGAAACCATTGATCTATCAAGCGATGAAGATCTTGGAGATGACGCTCTTGAGCAACTCATCAAGAGCAAGGAGGAGGCTGAAATCTTCAACAATCTACCTCTGTTTGATGTCGCCATCATCCACAACTTCATCGATGAATGGTTTGCCTCACCGGACATCAGCTTCGACGATCTGCAGCTGCCCATAGGCCTCAGCGTTGCCTTTCAAGGCGCAATTGCTTCAGAACTTGCAATAGCCTAGCGCATTGTTGAACTGAAGCAGAAAATTGATTTTGAAAAGGCTCAGTTCAAGAAGCACGTGGCCAAGCTCAGCGTGCAAGAAGTGAAAGACTTCAAGATCATGTTGCACGAGCTAAAAGAGAACTTTCTGAAGATGCGTGCCGAAGCTCAAGGCTCGCGAGAGCGCATGAAGACTCTGGCTGATCGCTGCGTGCAGGCCTACAATGAGGCCGAGAAGCGCAAGGCACTTGGGCGTCCCGGCATTGACCCCAGGGTGGCCGCGAAGAAGAAAAAGAAGCCTGCTGTGCCTGAACCAGAGGCGCCAAGGTCAGAAACTGCTCCGGTTGTCTTCCCCACTGCAACGACTGGCTCGAAGCCAAAGAGTCGATCAACCGCCTCAGAGCTCAAGAAGACACGGACTGCAGAGGCTGAAGCTAGGAAGAGGAAACACTCTGAAGCCTCTCCTTCTGACCCCACCATCAAGAAGCGCAAGACCAAGAAATCTCGGGCTGCTCCCACAGAGCCCTTGATAGTTGAACCTCTCTCCGTCCGCTATCCTGACGCAGATTGTCAGTTAACAGTGCATGAGCCTGCTTTCATAGAGGCTCCGCACGCTGAAGACATTCCAGCAGCCGACCCCAACGCTGCTGAAGACATTGGTCTCCAAGACAATGTCCAAGGTGATGGAGCCCTTCCTCAGCTTGAGACAAGCGAACTGATCAGCATTGGTCATCCATTGACGCCAATCACACAAGATGCATCGTGGGCAGATCGCCCACAGGAGGAAGATAATGAGCCCCAGCCCACTGCAACTCCACCGGCGTCGCCTACATTCCGTAGGCTTCGCAGAGGGCCAAGGGCTCAGGCTGCTGACGACATTCCGGCTGCATCAGCCGAAGAGCATGCAGAAATACCACAAGCTCCAACTCCGCCGCACCAACAAGAAGCAGTTCTCCAGGAGAACGTGCCTGAGTTCGTCCCTCCCACTACACGTGTGGAGGCTGCAAATGTTGAGGCTGCCACAAACAACGCCGAAGCAAATGTGGAGCCCTCCCCAACAACAGCTTCAGAAGAAACTGAAGCTACTGAGCCAGACACTTCAGTTCCTGAGTCTGCTGCAGGTCCACAATTTGACTATCACATAGAGCACAGGCCTCATGTCCAGAAGCCATTCCCAAGGCTTCCAAGGTTCCCAGGTCCTACATCAGCACCTGGCTCCTTTGATGTAAACAGCTTCAAGGCAGACAACACATTTTTCGATAGCTCCAAGAACCCCTATTCAAGGGAAAGGATTGTATCAGACAGGTTCTGGAGCTATTCACAGCGCAGCTATTATTCTTGCATCTTATACAACCAAGTTCGCATCTTCCCACACAAGCGCCTTGAGGTTGAAGCTATTGCTGGTCTGCCATGTCTTGAGGAAGCTTTGGACTGCTTCAGGCAAGTGGGTCTGCTGCCGTTCGTGACTGATGAAGAGCACTGGAACGAAGAGCTTCTGCTTCAGTTTTATGCCACTCTCCACATCAAAGGCTACAACAGAGATCCTAAGACTTGGATCCTGGAGTGGATGACCAGAAATGTCCATCATGAAGCTAATGCATTAAATATCATTGAGCTCACTGGCCTGCCCACTCCAGGCGAATTCTTCGAGGAAGGGTGTCAACTTCATTATGAAGCTATTGAGAGCATATTTCAGAGACCTGAACCCAATATGAGTCAGATGCTCTCAATGATGAAGCCATTGCCTCAAGATGCACCCTATCCGACTGATTCTTCGTTGAAGACCTAGAGTACCTGCCCAGGACCATATATCATATTATCCGGCGGACTCTCTGGCCCATTAAGGGACACTCTCCACATGCCAAGATTGAGGGTGCAATGAAGACTCTCATATTCTATATCATGAATAGCAAATGCTTCAATGCACAGGATCTTTTCATACGACAACTTGCTGCGTCAGGCTCGGACTTATTTGGTCTAAAAATCTATGCCCCTTGGGTGATGAGGCTGATCAAACTGCACTCTACAATTTCGTATCAGCCCTCAGCCCAAAACCATCGCATCTTCCTGCCAGATGTGGACACCTCTGCTGAAGCAATATACCCTGAGCCTGCCAAGCAACCAATAAGTCTTCAGAATGCCGAACACCAGAGCTTCACGCAGAATGTTGAAGGTGTTGAAGCCATGTCCAGGGTCTACCCTATGGCTGGCACTACACGTGCACCAGCATCAACTGAAGCCACAGATAGCACAAACGCTCCAAGACCCAAGAAGCGTGCTCGTGCCCTCACTGACCGAGAGCTTCTTGTGGCCCTTCACCAAAAGCAAGATAGGCATCACGACTGGCTGAAACGTCAGATGAAGAGCCTCTTGGTGGATGTCAATCGTCTTCAAAACCTGGCCACCAAGAATGCCTTCGTTACGCATGAGACTTGCCGTCGTACGTGGAAAGGGCTCTCAATGATCTGCACTGAAGCTGAACTTGAAGAGGATGGCTTCACAGAGCGCTTCAAATTTGACACCACACCTCCTAGGAGGGCTGTGATGCGCAACACACCGTCACTTGAAGACTCTGAGTATTCCTCATCTGCTGCCACCGTCACTGCGAGGATCATTGATGAAGATGATGATGCTACTTCACCACCACCCGCTTCAGCACCTCAAAGCTCAGCACTGCCAAACAACTCCACCGACCCTACTGCGCCTGGGAACGCGTAGAAAACTCTATGTCTTCAAACCTTTTTGGTCATTCCTGACAAAAGGGGGAGAAGCATATGATGTTTATAGTCTTCAAGCGGGTCATTATGGGCAGGTGCCTTGTTTTGTTATACTTGCTTCGTGTTTGCAACTCTTGTTTTGCTTCATTTGGTTCTTTTGAGTTGTAAACATGGAAACTCGATGGTCGTCTGCTACTGGTTTTACCACTCCTTTTGCGAAGATAAATTCTGCATGTGCGACGATAAATTCCGCACTCATCTCATTCTGCAGACGTCCATTTCCCATTATGCATGTTATTATCTTCATATACTTTCACATGCATAGTAGATTGTGATCATAAGCTGAAGCTGATCTCCAACCTGCCATGTGCATTTGCATTCCAAAAGCAAATTAACTTATATGCACATCTTCAGGGGGAGCACTTGCAACTTATGATGACAATTCCTTTACAGACTTCACACTTTAGATTCCCTGTTGAAAACTTCAACTAGTTTGTCATCAATCACCAAAAAGGGGGAGATTGTAAGTGCATCTAGTGCCACCCCTAGTTGGTTTTGGAGTATTGACGACAAACCTAGTTGAGGGACTAATGTGTTTGTGAGAATTGCAGGAAAACACAGGTAGAAGTCCCTCATTGATTCGGTTTTACTACCAGAGATGACCCCTAAAAAATGTATGAAGACATTGAAGACAAAGGTGGTATATGAAGATATTCACATTGAAGACTATGACAACAGAAGACACGTTATGAAGCCTATGGAACTCGAAGACTTAGATCCTTCGTAGTTCTTTTTATTCTTGTTGAGTCATAGGAACCACCGTACTGTTAAGTGGGGTCCAGGAGAACCAGTCAGAATGACTGAAGTGATGCCTAAATCAAAAACCTATGTCTTCGAGTGAAGACAATGAGAGCAAATCTTGTCCAGAGCCAGACAAGTCAGCTTTGCTTGTAGCCCAAGTAAAGTTGCCATGAGAGTTCGAAATCTGACCGTGGAGACACGTGTCAGTTCCTTAGTGACCCAGGGTCATTTCGGACAAATCAGGTCGGGTTGCCAAGTGGCTATAAATAGCCCACCCCCACAACCATAAACGGTCGGCTGCTCAGATTTCAGTGCACGACTTTTGTCGTTTTAGAGCAACCCACCTCGAAGCCTTTGAGAGAAAATTCCTAGCGAGGAGAAAAGCCCTAACCACCCAGTGCCAGAGTAAATTGGGCATCACTTAAGTCTTCGTGTCTGAGTGATCTGAAGACTTATTACACTTGAGGACTATGCATCCTTCAGACGGTTAGGCATCGCGTTCTGAGCATCCAAGAGAAATTGTGGATTGCCGGTGAACGAAGTCTGTGAAGGTTTGGGAGTCTACCTTGAGGACTTACTAGAGTGATTGGGTGAGGTCTGTGTGACCTTAGCTCAAGGAGAAAACGGTGAGGACTGGGTGTCCTGAGCTGCGTGTTCAGGACTGGGTGTCCGGGACTGTGTG